>NC_044031.1:554178496-555382070 GCF_901765095.1 Microcaecilia unicolor | reverse complement strand
CATTCTATACTGCTAATCCCAGAAATAGTGGATTCTCCCCAAGTCCATTTAATAATGGTCTATGGAATTTTTCTTTAGGAAGCTGTCCAAACCTTTTTAAAATCCGCTAAGCTAACCGCCTTTACCACATTCTCTGGCAACAAATTCCAGAGTTTAATTACATGCTGAGTGAAGAAATATTTTCTCTGATTCATTTTAAATTTACTACATTGTAGCTTCATCGCATGAAACTTGACAGATTGATAGAAAGTTGATAGAACTGTTGTATGTATATACTGGATTTTGAAACCATTTATATGTATTTGCAAGTTGTATTTTAATGTCGTAATCGCCCAAAACTGATTAGAAAACAGTGAAATATAAACGTTGATAGAAAAATAAATTTTTTCAAGCACAATTTGAGAAGAAGATCTAGCATCAATACTATATTTAGGGCCCAGCTGTGGTAAAAGGGGGCCTGCAGTAGCGTCGGTGCGTGGATTTGCTGCGCACTGAGGCCCCCTTTTACCACAGCAGGTAAAAAAAGGCCTTTTTTTAAAAATGGAAATGGTGTAGTAAGTGTAACACTTGCCAAACAGCCATTTCCAGAGGGAGCCTTTACTGCCTCCTATTTTGGAGGCGGTAAGGCTTCCCACACTAATCCAGCACGTGGGGCTGCCCGATTACCCCAGCACTAAAAAAGTAAAACTATTTTTTCAGCGCCAGGAATGGCACATATTGGGGCAGGCACTACCACTGGGCTCCTGTGGTAGCTCGGTGGTAGTGCCAGATTGGCATGCGGCAAAGAGGTGATGTGCCACTTTGTAAAAGGAGCCCTCAGGGCAGAAGAAACACAATGCAGAGTTAGCTGTAAGCATGTGCAATATTTGAAATGACCTTCAAAATGCACTGTCTTTTTATGAGCTGCAAACCATGGATTTTTCTTCCTCTAAATTATGAGTGAATACTTCTAAATATTATATTTAAATCAATATGCACCAGCCAACCATTTGGATCCCATTCAGATCCATTCAATATATGCCATGAAACATCAATAACATTCGTATAAAGCAATTACTTTGTTTTTACTAAACAAGACTCTAAGTAGTATTAATTATTTCTTAAAATCCTCACATTAAGAACACTTCAATAAAGATTTACAACTAATTTTCACACTAGTGAATCAGGCAGTTCTAATGATTGTTAACCACTGTAACATATGCCTTTGACTCTATAAATTATCTCTGACCCTTACCAGAACAGTAACAGAGTTAAGGATGGCAGATTATGACCAGCATGGGTCCTCCAGTCTGCCCAATAAGGTCAGTAGGGTTGTAACTGCCACTCCATGCATGTTATTCCCTCTAGTAGTGTGAAAGTTATTCACGTTTTGCTTTGAGTGGAAATAGAGATCCTCTGTGTCTATTTCATGCCTTTTAGAATTCCATCACCATTTTTGTCCCCAGCACTTTCACTAGGAGAGTATTCCAAGCATCTACCACCCTTTATGTTAAGAAATATTTCCTGATGTTGCTTTGAAATTTAGCCTAATGGTTAATGCAGTGGGCTGAGAACCTGGAGAACTGGGTTTGAATCCCACTGAAGCTCCTTCTGACTCTGGGCAAGCCACCTAACCCTCTGTGCCCCAGGTACAAAAACTTAGATTGTAAGCCCACTAGGGACAGAGAAAGTACCTGCATATAATAAATGTAAACAACTTTGACTGTACCATAGAAAGGTGGTATATCAAATCCCATTATCCTTACCCTTAATGTTACGCACTCTGGTTATATAGTTTCTACATCTTTGAATAAAGTGGTGTGCTAGCCGTGCTAGTCCACTTTTAAAGGTATTAAACAGAAACAAATCAAAACATAGAAAAGAAAACAAGTTGATATCTTTTTTTATTGGACTAACTTAATACATCTTTTGATTAGTTTTCAAAGGTAACCCCTTTTCTTCAGATCAGAAATAAGCAAATATTGACAAATATCAGAAAATATAAGTGAAACAAAAAAGCATTCCAATAACAGTCTCACAGGAAGAGGGAGGGGTAGGATAGGTGAGAAACAGGGAGAGTTGGGTGAGAATCAGGGAGAGATGGATGGTAGATAAGAGGGTGACAAAGAAGTACAATTTTATAGTTTATAATGGACTAGGAAACCCAGATCCTTGTTGAGTCCAGTCTGGTGGTGTCAAAATATTTAATCATTTTGATTTCAAAGGTCTTACGTTCCTGGATTGTCTTAAAATTTCCTTTCAGTATTCTTATAATAAGATCATTGATGCAGTGTTCTAGTTTTGTGAAGTGCTGTCCCACAGAGGTGGCATCCTAGTGGCAGTCTGTTTCCATTCATTACAAATTTACAAATTGTCCAAATTTTCACTGTTCGTATGCAATTTAGGTTGGGCAAGAATGATCATGTTTCTTCTTATTATAGGGAACTGAAGTGGTTATCAGTGGTAGACAGGATTAGGTTTAAATTGTTGACTTTGATCCATCAGAGCTTATATCAGGAGTCATCAAAATATTTAACTAATTGTTTACACTGTTATAAACCGGCAAGAGAACTTCGCTCGAATTTCTTGCATATTTGAAGTACTGGATTTTCGGGGGTTTCGACTTGAACTTAGAAAGAGGGCGGCCTTTTTTATAGCAGGTCCTGTTGAATGGAACAAATTGCCACCTCTCCTCAAGAAACAGAAGAACTATACAGCATTTAAAAATTGTTGAGGCAACATTTGTTGGAGTGTGCAACCTATATGGGGCTCATTTTCAAAGCACTTAGCCTTCCAAAGTTCCACCCTTTACCATTTCCCTACCATTCTCCTTCCCTTTCACCTATCATCCTTGTCTACCTTCCCTATTCTAGTTCATTACGTTCTTTTCACATGTCCTTTGTAATGCCTTTCATAATGTAAGTAGTTATGAACATCACAATTTATAATACTGTTCCTCCCTACATTTCCTTTACTGTATTCTTTACCATGTAAGATGCTTTCTTTTACTATGTAAGCCGCACTGGACCTGCTGTATGTGGGAAAGAGCGGGGTACAAATGTAATAAATAAATAAATAAATAAAATACGCCTCTCTAGTGTGCCTCTCTGCATTGATAGAATGATAGAATGATGACTGAATTTGCGAGATGTTATTGACTGGTTGGTTATAATTTCCCAGCACAGACCCCTGAGGAACCCCACTATCTACCCTTCTCCATTGAGATTACTGACCATTTAACCCTACTCTCTATTTTCTATCTTTTAACCAGTTTTTAATCCACAATAGCACACTACCTCGTATCCCATGACTTTCCAATTTCCTCTGAATCTTTCATGAGATATTTTATCAAATGCCTTTTGAAAATTCAGATACACAATATTGACTTCTCACTTTTATTCATGTTTGTTCACCCCTTCAAAGAAATGTAGTAGATTAGTGAGGCAAGATTTCCCTTCACTAAATCCATATTGGTTTTGTCTCATTAAACCATGCTTTTGAATATGCTCTGTAATTTTGTTCTTTATAATAGTTTCTACCATTTTGCCCTGCACCGATGTCAGGCTCACCAGTCTATAATTTCCCGGATCTCCTCTGGAATCTTTTTTAAAATAGGTGTTACACTGGCCACCCTCAAATCTTCTGGTACTATGCTTGATTTTAAAGATAAATTACATATTACTAACAATAGCTCTGTAAGTTCATTTTTCAAATCTATCAGTACTCTGGGATGAATACTATCCTGTTCAGGAGATTTGCTACTCTTCAATTTGTTAAATTGCCCCATTACATCTTCTAGGTTTATAGAGATTTTATTCAATATCTCCGACTCGTCAACTTTGAATACCATTTCTGGCACCGGTATCTCTCCCAAATCTTCCTCTGTGAAGACTGAAGCAAAGAATTCATTTAATCTCTTCGCTATGGCTTTGTCTTCCATGAGTGTCCCTTTTACCCCTCAGTTATCTAGCGGTCCAACCGATTCTTCTGCTAGTTTCTTGCTTTTAATATACTTTAAAAAAATTTTACTATGTGTTTTTGCCTCCAATGCAATCTTTTTTTCAATGTCCCTCTTTGTCTTCCATATCAGCGCTTCGCATTTAACTTGCCATTCCTTATGCTGTTTCTTACTATTTTCAGTCAGATCCTTCTTCCATTTTCTGAAGGATTTTCTTTTAGCTCTAATAGCTTCCTTCACCTCACTTTTTAACCATGCCGGCTGTCGTTTGGTCTTCCTTCCTCTTTTTTTAATATACGGATATATTTGACCTATGCTTCCAGGATGGTATTTTTGAACAGCATCCATGCTTGATGTAAGTTTTTGACCTTCACAGCTGCCCCTCTAAGGTTTTTTTCACCGTTCTTCTCATTTTATCATAGTCTCTTTTTTGAAAATTAAATGCTAACGTACTGGATTTCCTGTGTATACTTACTCCAAAGCCAATACCAAATCTGATCTTATTATGATCATTGTTATTAAGCGGCCCCAGCACCATTACCTCCTGCACCAGATCATGCGCTCCACTAAGGACTAGGTCTAGAATTTTTCCTTCTTTTGTTGAATCCATAAAGCAGTCATTGATTTTGTCAAAGAATTTTACCTCCCTAGCATTGTTCCACATGCTCAGGTTCCTTATAAAGATTCTCCTCCTGAGAACAAACTGCAGAAAAACACAAACAGCAAATGAACCCTGCCTCTGCTACGTCATAAAACCCCAACAAACCCACAGAGCAGAGCAGACCTGTCCTGAGAATCAAAATGAGGTCCATCAACTCAGGTCCCAGATCAGTCTAACCAAAATTTTTAAATAATATTTTCTCCTGATTCTCAGAGGCACAGGAATGAAAGAATTGGCTAATTATTTCAGAAAGAAAAGATAGATGATCACTACGTGTTCTACAAATATTTTGACTAGAAACGAACATGTGATACTTGGTTTGAAGAAAGAAAAGTTCTTCAACAAACTTTTATTTCTACAACTATGAAACAAAGTTAATAAACACACTCTACAGTGTGAAAGGCAATTTATCATTCTTTTAACAGACAGTACAATATTGATTAAATATGGTAACAAGCATTAGACATCTTTAGTATAAAAAATGATTGCTAAAGCACTGACCTGCTATGGCCCTTGTCGGCAGGAAAGATGCGAACAGACTTATCAAAGCTAGCAGACACAAATTCCTTCCCAGTGGGGGAGTAATCCACATCAAGGACTGCAGATACATGATCCATATGCACCATTACAGGCATGTCAAGGAAACGCATGTCAAAGGTATACAAGCTACAAAAGAAAAAAAAATGGCATAGATTTTTAACCTTTTGTTAGTAAAGAAAATTACACTACAGCATTATTTAACAAACAACTAGCAAGTCTCATATGGCAAAAATTGTACAAGCCACTATTTCCAAATTCAAATAAAGTATTTCCAACAATTAGTTTAAAGGAATAAGTTCTACTATCTTACTGGGGATAATTTCTTAACAGGGAGCCTAAAACGTTTCAAAAAGCATCAATTTTTTATTAAGGTAAAGTGGAGGGGAATAATCGAACGTCGCCGGCGAAATACATGGCCGGCGATGTATTTTGGCGGCAACGCAAACAGCTGGCCAAACCCGTATTTTCGAAAAAGATGGCCGGCCATCTTTTGTTTCGATAATACGGTTCCGGCCAGCCAAATGCCTTGAATTTGGCTGGGGTTTGAGATGGCCAGCTTCGTTTTTTAGCAATAATGGAAAGTTATGTCGGCCATCTCAAACCCCGGCCAAATTCAAGGCATTTGGCTGTGGGAGGAGCCAGCATTTTTAGTGCACTGGCCCCCCTGACATGCCAGGACACCAACCGGGCTCCCTAGGGGTCACTGCGGTGGACTTCAGAAAAGCTCCCACGTGCATAGCTCCCTTACTTTGGGAGCTCAGTCCCCCAACCCCCCCCCCCCCCAAACCCACTACCCATAAATGTACTGCACCCACTAAAATTGCTCCAGGGACCTGCATACAGCCTCTAGGACTTATTGCTGCTGTATAACTTTGGCACACCAGTTCACACCTGAAGACTAATCTCTCTGAAAAAGTCCTTTCTTGAAATAACCACGTTTACTCACAGTTAACTGCAGATCAGAGGTTGTGCCCCACTGCCAAAGAGTCCCCTGGTACTAAGATTAGCAGTAGGTCAGAGCTGGCACAATGGTGTACAATGCCCTCTTTCAGCACCATTCAAGGTAAGAACTACGTTCTCTAACGTGGGTAACACAGGAAAGGGAACTAAAACTGGCTTACAAAAATGGCCACTACCGTATGGACTACAACAGGAAACAAAACAGGGCACACTCTGACCCAGTTAGCAGGGGGGAAAAACACCATGGGAGTAGAGCCCAGTGCCCTACACCCACCACAATGCATTGCTACTGTGACTCTGCAGGGCACCTAACAGAAAAGGTGTCACACTCACCCGAGAGCCACATCGCAACCAGGAAAAGGCTGTCGGAGGATACAACACATTCTGCTGTCATGGAGGTGGGTACGGCATTTCAGGCTGGCATACAGGCTGGCAAAAAAGGTTTTTAGTTTCATTTTTTTAGTTTGGAAGGGGATTGGTGACCACTGGGGGAGTATGGGGAGGTCATACCCCATTCCCTCCAGTGGTCATCTGGTCAGTTGAGGCACCTTTTTGAGGCTTGGTCGTGAAAATAAAAGGACCAAGTAAAGCCGGCGAAATACTGCTTAACGTCACTTTTTTTTTCCATTATCAGCGAAAGCCGGCCATCTGGTAGCCACGCCCATGCCCGCCCATATCCCGCCTTCGCTAATCTACCGACACGCCCCCTTGAACTTTCGCCGGCGAAGCAACGGGAAAGCGGCGATGCTGTCAAAAATGCCGCTTTCGATTATACCAATTTCGCCGCTTTTAAGAAATCGCCGGCCATCTCCCGATTTATGTCAGGAAATGGCTGGCAATCACTTTCGATTATAAGCTGGATAGATACCTATGTGCCTGTATAAAACAGCCCTTCCTCCCTCCCCAGTAGCCACAATATATTTTTTTAACAGATTTGCACCTGCTTCCTACGTGTAAATATGTACATGTATACATTGTGACTTTACTCCAGCTTGGCCCAAATGGCATCCCTGGGATTGCCTTCACACACACTGTTTAAAAGTAGGTACAATCGTTCAGTGTACTTTTTTATCCATGTATACCCATGTGCAATTTTCTGTGAGATATTTTCTTTCTAAAACGTGCTTTATACTTGGAAAATGCTTTGAAAAATTTACATTATGTGCAATAGTGTCTAGCTTTTCATAGAAGGCTCAAGTCACCCAAATCCTTTGTGGCCTCTGATGAGCAAATAGTGGACAAATACACAGATACAACTGTCATAAAAGAATATATTTGGGAGATATTTAACAACTTTCTTTTCTGTCATCGCACATTATTAGCTATATTCAGATATGTAAAAATATGACATATTAGGAGAGAAGAGAGACACTGAGGCATAACAGAGAAAGCAACGCTCTTAAGCACCAAGAACCAGTGCCCATGTTTACTAGTTTAAATTATAAAAATGTTCATCGTGCCTGGAAAAAAAATGATATTAAGAAGTATCTACCATGTCCCAATAATGCCCAATACTGTACTTACAGTAATCTATTTACCCTCATGCATCTGTGCATTTTGTCTGCCCCTGTCAGCCCCCAGACTCAAATATATTTACCCTTACTCAAGTCTGAGCAGGACAGGTTCTGCAGCCTTGCAGCCCCCATTAAGTCCATTTGCCAACCCAAAACCTTCCTCAAATACTTTCCTAAAACTTCTTTTGGTGCCAATCCAACAATCTTCAGAAAATTAATAAAGCATAGATTCTGAAACTTAGACTGATTTTCCAACATTTCCAATTTCCTTCGCAGTAACAGATTGTCTTTCAAAATAACTGGACCATCAACTTTCCATACTGACCAGAAGATGCTGACGTTGAAGATAGCAACAATCCCACCAAAAGAGGAGGTGGTGTCAAGATAGCACTCCACAATGATGGATCTTCAGGAACAGCTCAAATTTGCATTCCACCATCCATTCTGCCACCTCTCAGTGAATGAAATGAGGGCAGCGGCTGTCAGAACTCCTCAGGAGACAAACATGCTATTGAGGACTAGGGGGGTGGGGACACCATCTCTCCCATAAGTGGCTTAATTCCCTACAACCACCTATCCAAAGACTGATGTGGCCAGGTTACAGTGAACGTATCTATTTAAATGACACAGTGGTAGTTAGGGGGTCCTGCTACCACATGGATATGACCCCTTCCTCTTCTCCATGGCTCTAAGTTGAGGTAAAGTCACCAAGACAGGTAGGTAGAACGCTGTGGTTATCGTCTTCCTATATTTTTAAATAACTTTATTGAATCAATCACCAAAAATACAGGAGTATATAATTACACAGTTATAATCACCAGGGCAGAAATGTTTAGGCACCTGCCCCAAGGTCAATGCTAGCTCATACCCAAAACAAAGCCTGCAGTGGCAATTTGACACTATTTTCATATTTTAACCAACGCTTTTAAACACCTTACTCAAAAGCCCCAACCCCTATCCCATGTGCTTTGTATAATTTTAATTATTTTATTATAACTACTAAGGCTCCCTCTAAATTAGACATCAGTCACTGCTTCTAGTCCATGGTCTCTCCAGACCCATTCACTATCACTTCCTGGAATATTCTATTAGGTTACATTTTTTTTACAAGAAACATCCATTATCTGCAGGAAATTAACTTTTTTTTTTTCTCCTCAAATACATTAGCATTCCTAGCCATTAGTACATATTTTTAACTGAAAATCCACACAGCAAGTGATAGCATTCAAGCCACATACTTACAAAGTTTTTGCAGCCACAAAAAAGACTGCATGTTCTTCACTTAACCCTCCATTGCCCCAGGTAGAAAATAAGTACCTGTACATATGTAAACTGCTTTGAATGTAGCTGCAAAATACCACAGAAAGGCAGTATATCAAGTCCCATTTCCCTTTCATGAAATGTCAATGGCTCCATGGGAAGGGTTCAAAAAGACACTCTCTCTAGTGAAAAATACAAGCTTCACCATGAAAGAGAAAGTAAATTTTACCTGATAATTTTCTTTCCTTTAATCCTATCAGACCAATTCAGAACCCGTGGGTTATGTATCAACCAGAGGATGGATACAGAGAAGAAAAAGGTTCAGTTTGCTTTGCTCTGTAATGGCACCATGAAGCATTAGGTCATCAGTATTTTGAATGACAAAAACAATGCATCAGATTAATTCTTCTAATGAATCAATTAGAAGAGGTGCAGAAAAGGGCGACGAAAATGATAAAGGGGATGGGACGACTTCCTTATGAGGAAAGGCTAAAACGGCTAGGGCTCTCCAGCTTGGAGAAAAGGCAACTGAGGGGAGATATGATAGAGGTCTATAAAATAATGAGTAGACTTGAATGGGTAGACGTGAAGCGTCTGTTTACGCTTTCCAAAAATACTAGGACTACGGGGCATGCGATGAAGCTACAAAGTAGTAAATTTTAAACGAATTGGAGAAAATGTTTCTTCACTGAACGTGTAATTAAACTCGAATTCGTTGCCAGAGAATGTTGTAAAGGAGGTTAGCTTAGGAGAGTTTTAAAAAGGTTTGGACGGCTTCCTAAAGGAAGTGTCCATAGACCATTATCAAATTGAACTTGGGGGAAATCCACTATTTCTGGGATAAGCAGTATAAAATGTTTTGTACTTTTTTGAGATCTTGCCAGGTATTTGTGACCTGGATTGGCCACTGATGGAAACAGGATGCTGGGCTTGATGGACCTTTGGTCTGTCCCAGTATGGCAATACTTATGTACTTATATATTATTTTTCAGTTTTGTATCATGGTTGAGCCATAGTATTTGGCCTGTTGTCTAAAAGACAATGTCTAAGTCACACTTTATATTCAGAACAAAAAATCTGTTTTGCTTACCTACCATTTCTCAAATTAAGTTGACTTCTATACACCTGCAGAGGCAAAACCTCACAGTAACAACTTTTTCAGATACATCAGAAGCAGAAAGCCTGTGAGGGAATCTGTGGGATTGTTAAATCATGAAGGAACAAAAGGGGCACTCAGGGACAAGGCCATAGCAGAGAGACTGAATGAATTCTTTGCTTCGGTCTTTACAGAAGAAGATTTAAGAGATCTATCTGTATCAGAAATGTTTTTTCAAGGGTGACAATGTTGAGGAACTGAAAGAAATCTTGGTGAATCTGGAAGATGTCCTGAGCCAAATCGACAAATTAAAGAGTAGTAAATCACCTGGACTGGATAGCATAAACTCTAGGGTATTGAAAGAACTCCAATATTAAATTGCTGACCTGCTGTTAGTGATCTGTAACCTGTCATCAAAATCGTCCATAGCACCTGAAGATTTGAGGGTGGCCAATGTAAGGCCAATTTTTTAAAATGGTTCCAGGAGTAATCCAGGAAGTTACAGACCGTTAAGATGATATCAGTGCTAGGCAAAATGGTGGAAACTATTACAAAAAATACAATCACTGAACACATAGACAAACATGGTTTACTGGGACAGAATGAACATGGATTCAGCTAAGTGAAGTCTTGCCTCACCAATTTGCTTCATTTCTTTGAAGTTTTGAATAAACATGTGGATAAAGGTGAGCCGGTTGATGTAGTGTATCTAGCTTTTCAGAAAGCACTTGACAAAGTACCTCAGGAAAAATCCTGAGAAAATTAAAATACCATGGGATAGGTGGCAATGTTTTGTTGTGGATTAGGAACTGCTTTATTTATGACATTCATATCCCACATTAGACAGAGAAAATACTCCAGTTCAATATGGCTTGCATAACAAATATTATTGATAAACACATTTCAGACCGTTAGTATGAATTTATATTATATGAAGAAAGATGAATTAATTTTTGGGATAGGGTACTTCTTAAAATAAAATGATCAAGAAGATTTACTATTGATGGGGTTAGGTTGATTGATCAGGCTTCAAATGATCTGGAACCAAAATAATGTTGTAGGAAGGTATGATTTGGCAGAAATCACTAGTTATATTCATTTTAATGCTGATTGTTTTCATGAAAGGATGAGCTAAAGAAATATGTTTTCAGAAGATTTCTGAATGGCAGGTAATTATCTGTGCATTTTAATGAATAGAAAATAATTAATGGATAGGAAAAAAGAGGAAAAGGTTAAATGGCCATTTCTCTCAGTGGATGAGGGTGAATAGTGGAGTACCCCAGGGATCTGTACTGGGACTGGTGCTGTTGAACATATTTCTAAATGATCTGGAAATGGGAACGAGTGAGGTGATTAAATTTACAGATGACATAAAACTATTCAGAGTTGTTAAAACACATGCAGATTGGGAAAAATTGCAGGACGACCTTAGGAAACTGGAAGACTGGGCGCACAAAAGGCAGATTAAATTTAATGTGGAGAAATGCAAAGTGATGCACATTGGAAAAGATAATCCAAATCATAGTTACCTGATGCTTAGGAGACAGCACCCAAGATCTATGTGTCATCATGATCAATACGCTGAAATCTTCCACCCCGTGTGCGGCAGTAGCCAAAAAAGCAAAGAGAATGCTAGGAATAAGACAAAGCATACTATAACACCTCTTTATCACACTATGGTGTGACCTCACCTTGAGTAATGTGTGTAATTCTGATCGCTGTATCTCAAAAAAGATATAGTAGAATTAGAAAAGGCTCAAAGAAGGGTAACCAAAACGATAAAGGGGATGAACTCCTTTCATATGAGGAAAGGCTTAAGAGGTTAGGGCTCTTCAGCTTAGAAAGAGACAGCTAAAGAGAGATCTACAAAACCCTGAGGGGTGTAGAACGGGTACATGTGAACCGATTGTTTATTCTTTCGAAAAGTAATAAGACTAGGGGACACTCAATGAAGTTATATGGTAATAATTTTAAAACAAACAGGAGGAAATACTTTTTCACTCAACAAATAGTTAAGCTCTGGAACTTACCAGAGGATGTGGTAACAGTGCTTAGCATATCTAGGTTTAAGAAAGGTTTAGATAAGTTCCTGGAGGAAATGTCCATAGTCTGCTGTTGAGATAGAAAACCATTGCTGTGTCTAGGATCAGTAGTATGGAGATTCTGCCAGGTACTTGTGACCTGGATTGTCCACTGTTGGAAGAAGGATACTGGGCTAGATGGACCATCGGTCTGCCCCAGTATGTTTTTATTATGTTATTTTAGTTTTTTTAAGACAGATCTTCAGCTGTGGCCAGATTTATAGAAGTCTAGCTTACAGATAGTGACTTAGGCATTAATTCTCCCACATTTGGACTACTGCTAAGCCCTGCTGTTTGGCCCATCACAGAATGACATCCAGCACCTACAACTAATACAGAGCACTGCAGCACATCTTATCAGAGGGTTTAGGAAGTACGATCATGTCCTACTGGTTTTAATGCAGTTATACTGGCTCCTGATTCAGTTTTATATTTATTTTAAAGTGTTACTTCCAGGGGGAGTTTGTTATTTGTCATTGGTGTTTGAGTTGTGAGGAAATCATGGCATTGGTAGAGTCTTCTAAGATCTATAATACTGTGGAGTGTCAAAGCAAATGCAAGGCGCAGATAAAGAAGGCCAAGAAGGATTACGAAAAAAAGATAGCATTAGAGGCAAAAAAACATAGTAAAATTTTTTTTCGGTATATTAAAAGCAGGAAGCCGGCAACAGAATCGGTTGAGCTGCTGGAAGACCGCGGGGTAAAAGGAGCGATCAAGGAAGACAATGACATAGCGGAGAGATTGAATGAATTCTTTGCTTCGGTCTTCACCGAGGAAGATTTGGGTGGGATACCGGTGTCGGAAATCGTATTTCAAGCGGACGAGTCGGAGAAATTTACTGACTTCATGGTAAACCTGGAGGACGTAATGGGGCAGTTCAGCAAACTGAAGAGTAGCAAATCTCCTGGACTGGATGGTATTCATCCTAGAGTACTGATAGAACTGAAAAATGAGCTTGAGGAGCTACTGCTAGTGATATGCAATTTATCCTTAAAATCGAGCGTGGTACCGGAAGATTGGAGGGTGGCCAATGTAACGCCGATTTTTAAAAAAGGTTCCAGGGGAGATCCGGGAAATTATAGACCGGTGAGTCTGACGTCAGTGCCGGGAAAAATGGTAGAGGCTATTATTAAAAACAAAATTACAGAGCACATCCAAGGACATGGATTACTGAGACCAAGAGGCATATTTTCAAAGCACTTTGGGAGGCTAAGTTCCATAGGTTTCTATGGAACTTTGGGAGGCTAAGTGCTTTGAAAATGAGCCTCCAAGTCAACACGGCTTTTGTGTGGGGAAATCTTGCCTGACCAATTTACTTCAATTCTTTGAAGGAGTAAACAAACATGTGGACAAAGGGGAGCCGGCTGATATTGTTTATCTGGATTTTCAAAAGGCGTTTGACAAGGTACCTCATAAGTACATAAGTAAGTACATAAGTAATGCCATACTGGGAAAAGACCAAGGGTCCATCGAGCGCAGCATCCTGTCCACGACAGCGGCCAATCCAGGCCAAGGGCACCTGGCAAGCTTTCCAAATGTACAAACATTCTATACATGTTATTCCTGGAATTGTGGATTTTTCCCAAGTCCATTTAGTAGTGGTTTATGGACTTGTCCTTTAGGAAACCGTCCAACCCCTTTTTAAACTCTGCCAAGCTAACCACCTTCACCACGTTCTCCGGCAACGAATTCCAGAGTTTAATTACGCATTGGGCGAAGAAAGATTTTCTGCAATTTGTTTTCAATTTACTACTCTGTAGTTTCATCGCATGCCCCCTAGTCCTAGTATTTTTGGAAAGCGTGAACAGACACTTTACATCCACCTGTTCCACTCCACTCATTATTTTATATACCTCTGTCTCCCCTCAGCTGTCTCTTCTCCAAGCTGAAAAGCCCTAGCCTCCTTAGTCTTTCTTCATAGGGAAGTCGTCCCATCCCCGCTATCATTTTAGTCGCCCTTCGCTGCACCTTTTCCAATTCCACTATATCTTTCTTGAGATGCGGCGACCAGAATTGAACACAATACTCAACGTGTGGTCGCACCATGGAGCGATATAACGGCATTATAACATCCTCACATCTGTTTTCCATACCTTTCCTAATAATACCCAACATTCTATTCGCTTTCCTAGCTGCAGCAGCACACTGAGCAGAAGGTTTCAGTGTATTATCAACAATGACACCCAGATCCCTTTCTTGGTCCGTAACTCCTAATGTGGAACCTTGCATGACGTAGCTATAAATTCGGGTTCTTTTTTCCCACATGCATCACCTTGCACTTGCTCACATTAAACGTCATCTGCCATTTAGCCGCCCAGTCTCCCAGTCTCATAAGGTCCTTCTGTAATTTTTCACAATCCTGTCACGAGTTAACGACTTTGAATAACTTTGTGTCATCAGCAAATTTAATTACCTCGGTAGTTACTCCCATCTCTAAATCAATTATAAATATATTAAAAAGCAGCGGTCCTAGCACAGACCCCTGAGGAACCCCATTAACTACCCTTCTCCATTGTGAATACTGACCATTTAACCCCATTCTCTGTTTCCTATCCTTCAACCAGTTTTTAATCCACAATAAGACTTTTCCTCCTATCCCATGGCCCTCCAATATCCTCTGTAGCCTTTCATGAGGTACCTTGTCAAATGCCTTTTGAAAATCCAGATATACAATATCAACCGGCTCCCCTTTGTCCACATGTTTGTTTACTCCTTCAAAGAATTGAAGTAAATTGTCATGAAAGGCTACAGAGGAAATTGGAGGGTCATGGGATAGGACCGCTGCTTTTTAATATATTTATAAATGATTTAGAGATGGGAGTAACTAGTGAGGTAATTAAATTTGCTGATGACACAAAGTTATTCAAAGTTGTTAAATCGCGACAGGATTGTGAAAAAAAAATTACAAGAGGACCTTACGAGACTGGGAGGCTGGGCGGCTAAATGGCAGATGACGTTTAATGTGAGCAAGTGCAAGGTGATGCATGTTGGAAAAAAGAACCCGAATTATAGCTACGTCATGCAAGGTTCCACGTTAGGAGTTACGGACCAAGAAAGGGATCTGGGTGTCGTTGTCGATAATACACTGAAACCTTCTGCTCAGTGTGCTGCTGCGGCTAGGAAAGCGAATAGAATGTTGGGTATTATTAGGAAAGGTATGGAAAACAGGTGTGAGGATGTTATAATGCCGTTGTATCGCTCCATGGTGCGACTGCACCTTGAGTATTGTGTTCAATTCTGGTCGCCGCATCTCAAGAAAGATATAGTAGAATTGGAAAAGGTGCAGCGAAGGGCGACTAAAATGATAGCGGGGATGGGACGACTTCCCTATGAAGAAAGATTAAGGAGGCTAGGGCTATTCAGCTTGGAGAAGAGACGGCTGAGGGGAGACATGATAGAGGTATATAAAATAATGAGTGGAGTGAAACAGGTGGATGTGAAGCGTCTGTTCACGCTTTACAAAAATACTAGGACTAGGGGGCATGCGATGAAACTACAGTGTAGTAAATTTAAAACAAATCGGAGAAAATGTTTCTTCACCCAACGTGTAATTAAACTCTTGAATTCGTTGCCGGAGAAAGTGGTGAAGGCGGTTAGCTTAGCAGAGTTTAAAAAGGGGTTAGACGGTTTCCTAAAAGACAAGTCCATAAACCACTACTAAATAGACTTGGAAAAAATCCACAATCCCAGGAATAACATGTATAGAATGTTTGTACGTTTGGGAAGCTTGCCAGGTGCCCTTGGCCTGGATTGGCCGCTGTCGTGGACAGGATGCTGGGCTTGATGGACCCTTGGTCTTTTCCCAGTATGGCATTACTTATGAACAGGTGGATGTGAAGCGTCTGTTCATGCTTTCCAAAAATACTAGGACTAGGGTGCATGCGATGAAACTACAGTGTAGTAAATTTAAAACAAATCGGAGAAAATGTTTCTTCACCCAACACATAATTAAACTCTGGAATTCATTGCCGGAGAACGTGGTGAAGGCAGTTAGCTTGACAGAGTTTAAAAAGGGGTTAGGCTGTTTCCTAAAGGACAAGTCCATAAACCACTACTAAATGCACTTGGGAAAAATCCACAATTCCAGGAATAACATTTATAGAATGTTTGTACATTTGGGAAGCTTGCCAGGTGCCCTTGGCCTGGATTGGTCGCTGTCGTGGACAGGATGCTGGGCTCGATGGACCCTTGGTCTTTTCCCAGTGTGGCATTACTTATGTACTTATGTGGATCCTGTACTGAGACTTTGCAGGACGAAAGAAGATCTGAATGTTTTGATAGAAGATGAAGACTCGCTTGTACACTAGGGCTTTTGAAGGGGTGATGGCATGGCTGGGTCGGGGGGGGGGGGGGAATTGATCAATTGAATTTGTTGCTGTGTATTTTTTTTTTTACTGATGTTGTTGGATATAATTCCTTCTCATAGTACCCTGCATAGAGCAGGTCTGAACTGCACTTGATAACTGTGACCTAATACCTAATAAATACTATACCTATGATCAGCAGCAGCAATATTCAAGTATATATAAAACAAATCCCTACTGGGACAGCAAGGAGGATAATTCCTGAATGTCTTGGTATGCATCTGAAAGGGTCAGTTGTACTATGATGGGCCATCATCCTGGGTAGCTAGGGAGAAGTGATATTCCTACTGCTACCATCTCTCTCAGGGCCCATTGCACTAAAGTCCTCAGAAAGAACTGTTCGCTATTTCCACCATGGTAAAAATTACTGTGGTGGAAATAGCAAGCAATTCTTAAATCGCATGCGGATTACCTGCACGGACTTTTACCGTGCAGCTCGGGTAGGAAAAGCACTAGTGCATGCGTGCAGCAGCCATTCGGTAAGCGTGGCTGCTATGCGTATGCCTTGAACATGCCTCCATGGCATTTCACATACAAGCAGCATCTTTAGCTCCAATAGATGCGTCAGGATCTCCCACATCACAGACAGTCTTGGGGATCTGCTCCGAGCAAACATCCAGCAGCCCTGCCAGGACAGCCAAGACGATCCCAGCTCCCAAGACAGGTTATCCCACCACTTCTCTGCCAGTATGGCAACGAGAAGGTCCAATCGGGAGGCGCCAGTTGCACAGCACGATGATTGAAAACAAGGGTGTTGGGGAGGAAAGAGAAAGCAACGTGCACGTAGGTGCCCACCCAGAGAAAAAAGGAACAGCAGAAAGACGTGAAAGTAATTCATCCAGAGTCAGAACGAAATGCCAAACCCCAGAGGCAAGAATGCTAGGATCCTGCAAAGACAATGGGAACAATTTCAGACTTCTGCTCGTCACATGAAGAACTGCCTGCTTAAGACATATCCTGACCTCCCGTGGAATTTCTGTTGGAAAAGGTAAGTGGTCCTTTACACACATCGCTCAGAAACGACTGTGCATCCCTCAGAATGAACATTTGAATACTGAACAGCTCATTTAAATACATTAGCTTACGATTCCCGGTGTCTGTTGCCGCGAACGGTAAAAAGCCCTCAGAGCTCCTTTGTGCATTCATTGCTGGATTCCCTGCTTGTTAAACCAGCTTTAACTGGTCAAAAACTCAGGTAGCTGGCCCGGTATGTTGTATGTATCTCCCCGTCAGCTCCTAGTGTGCACTGGCAAACTGGTGACAGGGGCAGCCTGTGGGTGATGTGGAGGAATGTGGGGCCTCATCTGCATAACTGAGTGAGTAGGGGCAGAAAAGCGGGGGCCATGTGTGAAAAACAGTCGCTCAATACAATATTGTGAAAAACGGTGTATAATCAAATCAAATCCTAGGGCCAGTCCTAGCTGGTGTGCCATCAAACCTGGACAAGTATACCAAATGGAAAAAATAAAAAACAATCACTACCGGATACTCAGGTCCAGAATGGCTCCAGAGCTCTGCTTTTTCAGCATCTCGCAGCAATAACAGACATCAGCAGTGATTCTTATATGCAAAAACTCTTTTCTGAATACATGCCTCTTCTCTCCAACTAAAGTGTGGAAATTAAGAGATGGCATTAGGGCTTAGTGGAGTGGGCATGCTGAACACAGCATCTTCTCTTCTTTCTGAGTCTCTTCCTTTGAGTAAATCCAATTTACCCCTAGGCTGAATAAAAGCAGGGCGTGTATGTGCACTGAACAACAGAAATGACTTATTCCAAATGCACATCTTTAAAATAACTAAAAAGCAGAGTGTCAGGACAGTTGTAGAGAAAAGTAGCAGAAAGAAACCACAGTTCATGTGGATACGCTCTAATAGCATTTCCAGTACATGCTCAAATTACTTCCAGTACGTACTCAGAATATCCCAAAATTATAAAGAACCCAGAAAACAGGCATTGTACTGACTATACAAGTAAAACTGAAGGGTATGATATCAGAATGAATGGCTTAAGAATTAATATGCTAATAGGCTTTCATTTTTGTACAGTGCATTTACTTTCATTCAGCAAGAATAAATTTTGGTGGAATAGGAAAAGTAGGAACCCTCTTCAGGAAGATGAAATCTAATGTTTGGTGATCCCAAAAGCAGTAATGTCTTTCCAGGAAGTAACATATACCCAACAGTCTCCTGGACACAGCTTCATGTCAGTGATCATTTACAGCCCTGTTCACTGTATTCAGTTTCTAGCTATTGAATATCAACATTAGGTAACTTGTCTATAGTAGGTTGTTATTACAGTATTGATGACCGGAGAGTTGATACCAATGAGAAAAACAGCACAACAAACGGCACTTCCATTTAGCACACCCAAATGACAGCAGTGGACAGATTCCACAAACTTACACATTCCAGGACTAAAAAATGGACAAACCGTGCACTAAAAAGCTCAATTTAATTATCAGATAATTCAACATCATATAACACAGCATGCACAGCATCTGTGCCCCAAATTCCTTCAACTAATTGAATTCTCCGAAGCTGTTTTTCCTCAGCTATGTTTATTTATTTATTTATGACATTTATATCCCACATTATCCCAAACAAGTTTGAATTTAATGTGGCTTACAATAAACAATATTGGATTCATAACCAAGAATAATGCATAAGAAAGTAATTTGTTGCAATCAAGCCTCAAAAACTACATCTTCCATGAGCCCTTCCAGCTCAGGATCAGGAATTAGGGCCAATAGCAGCAGCAACAACAAGCCAATCACAATCAAAGGACAGTAAAGGCTTACCACCATTGAGTTCCATTATTAGTTATTCCTTACTGTTCCCTTTCACCTGTTTTTAAACTTCTTATGATGAGGATCTATTGAGTTTTTATTGCCTCTAACTGGTTGCTTTTCTGTAGTTACTCCTCTGCTTTTTATTTGTGTGTACTCTCTCCTCTACATATGCTCTGACCCTCCATTTGATCTTTCTGTCGTCTTTTTAAAAGCATTTCATCAGACCATACAAACTATACAACTAGTCTAACATGCTCATATGTAATATAAACACTCCTTAAGCTCTCTCTTGTACCCAGATTAGCAGAATGCACACATAATCAGCAATTGAGCTTACACATATTCATTTATACTCACAGGAAAACACATCACACGAGATCACACATAGATATGCATAGCGGTAAACCAATCTGGCAAATATCAGCTGGCAGCAGTCAGCGTTTTCTAAAAACTGCTTATCGCTGCTGGCTAGGTTAGCCCCAGATATTCAGTGCCAAACCATGTCCAGGCAACAGAACTGAAAATCAGGGGCTAAATCTGGTGGGGCTGGCTGCCAGAGCTTATGTGGGTTCTGGTCGATATTCAGCCACAATAAGACAGTTATGTGGGACCTGGCTGAATATCAGTCAGGAACTGCATTTAAAAAACAAACAAACAAAAAGCAGCATTTCCCTCCGATCTCCTCCCCAAAGAGGTTCATAGGTTGCACCTCAATGTGCACAGCCCCCTTCACAACACCCCCCTCCCCCTCCCCCTCCCATCTCCACTCCCACATCCCAATCAGGATAGGTTCCCCCCAGGCCTGCCTGACCTCCCTGGGAGTCCAGTAGAGTGACAGGGGCAGCTTTCTGGAAGAGTGGGGGGGGAAGGACCTATACCGACTGAGAGGTATGGAATTATGCATGACATGGTGGGGGGGGTGGGGGGTTGAGAGGAGGGACTGGAGGAAAATGCTACCTCTTTTTTTTTTTTTTTTTTTATGTGGTCCTGGACAAATATTCGGTGCCAGAGCCTACATAGCTAAGCAGGTGAATTGAAGACAGCTTTTGAGACTCCTGCCGCTTAAATCGCTTTGAATATTGGTTGGAAAATGTTTTTCTTTTAGTTTTCCCAACTAACGGCATGGATAGTAGCCAGGAAAGAAGATGCCCGATTCCCAACCAAGGCCAAGGATGGTAATGATATGTAAATAAGTCTAGAAAACACAGAAGTGAAAACATTTAACTCATAGATTAGATAAAGCACCAGCAAATAAAACCACTATTTACAGCTCACTCTCATCCTTGCAGTACACACTGGGCAAACCAACAATATAGCAGAAACCTAAAAATCACACATAAATATGAGAAATCACAAAAATACTTACTATTACAATATTGTGGATTTTAAGACATCTTTCTAAAACAAATGCAGAAGGTGGCTCACAACATTTACTAGCACTCACATACAGTAAGTTCCTGCTCCACAGACTGGCACAGGAGACAAAGTAACTTGCCCAAGGTCACAAGTGTCTGTGGGAGGAAGCAAAAATTTGCTGGTTTTCCTGGTTCTCAGGACATTGCTTTAAACCAGGGTCTCAAAATTAGTCTTCAAGTGTTGCAAATCAGTCGGGTTTTTAGGATATCTGTAATAAATACGTATGAGATGTGCATGCCCACTGTCTCCACTGGATACAAATCTTTCTTGAATATTCATTAGGAATATCTGAATACAACTAATTTGTGACCCTTGAGCACTGTCTATTGATATCCTTGCTCTAACCACCAAGCCACTCCTGCGTAACCCTGCTGCTGAAAACTTTAAATCAGTACTGGTAACCTAAGGACTATTAAAGATAGCTGTATCAGTGAGAGCAAAGAGACATTTTAAATAGTTTTGCTGTGTCGTCAGGACACTGGCTATATCAATACCCAGTGTGTTTCTTCTAGCAAAAAAGGTGCCAGTACTCAAATGTCAGGCCACCCTTCAGGGATGAGGTGATCACTGAAGGACTCACCCCACAATAGCCAGGACTCCTGCAACCAGTCACAGAATCTATGACAAGGCAGAATTGGTGTGTAGAGCCTGAGCTCTTTCATTAAAACTTGGGGACCACAGGCCAATTTCAGCACACAATGGAAAAGGTGCCAGTACTCAATACCCCCAAGTACCTCCTCAAAAAAAGCCCTGTCAATACCATTTATTAGTCAGGCAATAAATTGTATGGAATCCTGTGTAGCTACTAGGATGACCCAGTACAGATGTGAACCTTTAAAATAGCTCTGCTGTGTTATCTTAGTAGTTGCACAGGATCACGTGCTGTTTGTAGCTCGACTGAGACCTGATACAGGTGATTTTCCTGCCGCTGCCACTCCTCGGCCGGAGCTCTTAGACAAAGGCTGCCGCCGAGGCAGCTCAGGCAGACACCAACTGGACTGGAAATAGCCCAAACTTCACCTGCACTTAACCACCGTTCCTCAAGGGTTGAGCCCCAGAGTGCGGGCGGTCGGCAGGACTTACCGGACAGGGCAGGAAAGCAGAGCTGCAGGGACCAGCAGGCTAAAGGAACCAGGAACCCGGCTGGAGCAGGGCAGGCAGCCGGCAGCAGAGTAAGCCAGGAGACAAGTCAGGTCTGGGCAGGCAGCAGACAGAAGAGTAAGTCAGAAGACAAGCCGGGTCTGGGCAGGCAGCAGTCAGTAGAAAAGTCAGCAAACAAGCAGGGTCAAAACCTAAAACAGGAAAAACTCAGTAGCACTGCAAATGACTTCCACCAAAGGAAACTCCTCTGAGGACCTCTGTTGCAAGGCAACCTACAAGGGTGTTCACCAGGTACGGATACTGCTTAGTTCCAAAAACCTCCCAAAACAATCTGGAGGGCTGGAAGATCCGGACTGGACCAGCATATCTTCTGGAACATGGGAAACGGTAAACCATCAATTTGCAGCATTCCCCGGGTCTAACTCCTGGGGCCTGAGGTGACTGCAAACCAGGAACCTGGACACAACTGTGACAGTATCCCTCCCTCAAGGCCTCCCCGGGCTTCTCGGGAGATCTGGCTCTCCCTGGATCTTCTTGGTGAACTCGGCTGACATGATTAGGCAGTTTCCCAACGTCCATATCCTTAGGCACCGGACGGGAACTGGCCGGTTGAAAGCGAGACTGGACTTTGTTACCCAAGCGGGGTTGAGTACCTGGCGCTGGAGTAGATATACGGGCCATGGTTTGCTGCGAGCTAGCCTTTCGATTCTTGGATCTCTGGCTCTCCGGATTGTCCTGAAGCGTAGGTCCCAGGGTTGGCTTCTTATGTAAGGTGCGGGACCACTGGCCCCAAGGAGGCGTCTTAGCAGTCCTGTTGCCCGGACTTTGGGGTCTGGGCACGGTACCAGATTCCCCTTGGCACTGGTTGATCCAGGGTAAGGCACATGCGCAGGTCATCCCCCTTGCTAACATCTTAGAGTCCTGGGAGTCACTAATATCCGTCCATGCATCTGAATCCTGGGCCAACTGTTCACCGACCACACTATCGGTGTCAGGGATAAAACAAAGTTTTCGGCACGACTCGCCCCAGTCCACGATCTCACCCTTTCCCCAGTCCAGGACCGGATTGTGTCTCTGTAGCCAGGGAAGACCCAACACAATGGGCTGCACTGCTGAGGGAAGGACATATAGAGAGATGTCCTCCCGGTGATCGCCAATCTGTAAGCTCACGGGAACTGTTTGAGTGTTTACATATCCTTGAATACTTCCATATACTGAAAAGAGCGGGAAGGACTTAGGTAGTTCTTGTGTAGGAATGCTAAGTTTCTGGAGAGGCTTGCTGACCTGAACATGTACACCCTGGAGGAAAGGAGGAACATGGGTGATATGATACAGACGTTCAAATATTTAAAAGGTATTAATCCACAAACGAATCTTTTCCGGAGATGGGAAGGCGGTAGAACAAGAGGACATGAAATGAGATTGAAGGAGGGCAGACTCAGGAAAGATGTCAGGAAGTATTTTTTCACGGAGAGGGTGGTGGACGCTTGGAATGCCCTCCCGCGGGAGGTGGTGGAGATGAAAACGGTAACGGAGTTCAAACATGCATGGGATATGCATAGAGGAATCCTGTGCAGAACGAATGGATCCTCAGAAGCTTAGCTGAAATTGGGTGGCGGAGCAGGTGGGGGGAAGAGGGGGTGGTGGTTGGGAGGCGAGGATAGGGGAGGGCAGATTTATACGGTCTGTACCAGAGCCGGTGATGGGAGGCGGGACTGGTGGTTGGGAGGCAGGAAATACTGCTGGGCAGACTTATATGGTCTGTGCCCTGAAAAGGACAGGTACAAATTCAAGGTAAGGTATACACATATGAGTTTGTCTTGGGCAGACTGGATGGACCATGCAGGTCTTTTTCTGCCGTCATCTACTATTGTTACTATGTTACTATGTTATAAAGCTTCCACCCGCCCCGGAGTCCAGAAAGACCTCAGTATGCTCTTGCCGGTGACCTAGGTCGAGCACTGCTGGCATTAAGAACTGGGTACGCAGGAGGTTAGAAGATTGGCTTATTACTGTGCCTGCAGTCAGACCTGGCCGCAAGGATCCAGGTTTCTGTAGGCAGTTGACTGCGTAGTGTCCCGTCTCACCACAATACAGGCAGAGGTTGAGGGTCCGACGTCTCTGTTTCTCTTGAATTGTGAGAGGGGTATGGCCTAATTGCATGGGTTCTGCTGGTGGTTGAGGGGGTACCTCCCGCGGACGAGGAGTCTGTGGTAAAACTGGACGACTAGTGGCTTTAATACCGATCTTTTCTATGGAACGCCATTCTCGGCCACGCTCCTGGAAGCGAATATCAATCATAGTACAGATCTTGATTAGCTCATCCTTAATCTGCGGTGCCAATCCCTGCCAAAAGGTTGCGATTAGACTTTCATTGTTCCAAGCCAACTCAGAGGCCAAGGTGGGGAACCTGATCGCATAGTCTCCCAGGGTCTGTGTCCCTTGCTTGAGTCTCAAGAGTGCCGTAGTTGCGGAAGTAACCTTCCCTGGTTCTTCAAACACTCTTCTAAATTGCTCCAGAAACCCCTGGAGATCGTGAAGCACCGGATCGTTCTTCTCCCAAAGCGGGGAAGCCCAAGCTAAGACTTGACCCGACAACAGAGACATAATGTAAGCTATTCGAGTTCTCTCCGTGGGGAAATCTTGGGACTGGAGTTCAAAAATAATTTCACACTGATTGAGAAACCCTCTACAGTCTCTGGGATTACCGTCATATCTCGGGGGTGGCTTAAGTCGGATACCTGATGTGCCAGCAGCTCCTGCCAGTGCTGAATCTGGACTCGAAGCTGAAGAAAGGGCTGCTTTCGAAGATGCCGCCATAAGGCCCTCCAGTTGGCCTAAACAGACCTCTATGGTACGGAGGACGTCGCTGATCTGTGTAAAGTTCCGAGCGTGCTCCTGGAGCGTCCGCAATACGGGTGATCCCTCCGAGCTCATGGCCTTGCAATCTGTCACGCTTCTAGCGGTACTTCTAAGTTAGTGAGTCCTTGGACCACTGCCGAGGAGCGGCAAGAGAATCACCCAAACACAGGACAGGCAGAACAGACTTCCCGGTACCCTCGGTCAGAGCTCTCAGACAAAGGCTGCCGCTGAGGCAGCTCAGGCAGACACCAACTGGACCGGAAATAGCCCAAACTTCACCTGCACTTAACCACCGTTCCTCAAGAGTTGAGCCCCAGGGTGCAGGCGGTGGGCAGGACTTACCGGACAGGGCAGGAAAGCAGAGCTGCAGGGACCAGCAGGCTAAAGGAACCAGGAACCCGGCTGGAGCAGGGCAGGCAGCCGGCAGCAGAGTAAGCTAGGAGACAAGCCGGGTCTGGGCAGGCAGCAGACAGAAGAGTAAGTCAGAAGACAAGCTGGGTCTGGGCAGGCTGCAGTCAGTAGAAAAGTCAGCAAACAAGCAGGGTCAAAACCTAAAACAGGAAAAACTCAGTAGCACTGCAAATGACTTCCACCAAAGGAAACTTCTCTGAGGACCTCTGTTGCAAGTCAACTAGGAACCTTCCAGGTGGTTAATAAAGGCAGCCCACAAGGGAGTTCACCAGGTACGGATACTGCTTAGTTCCAAAAACCTCCCAAAACAATCTGGAGGGCTGGAAGATCCGTACCGGACCAGCATATCTTCTGGAACATGGGAAACGGTAAACCATCAATTCGCAGCATTCCGCCCGCAGTGACTGCAAGCCAGAAACCTGGACACAACCGTGACAAGGGTTCATAAAGAGGGAAGTTATATAATAAATATAAAGTTCAATACAAGTTTGGATTTCTTTGTGTTGTTGGATTTAGGTAATTAAGTTGGGTCAGTAGGATATGCTCTTCCGAACAGGTAAGTCTTTAGTAATTTCCGGAAGTTGAGGTGGTCGTACGTAGTCCTCAGGGTTTTTGGGAGTACATTCCAGAGTCTTGTGCCTATAAATGAGAAGCTGGATCCATGAATTGATTTATACTTGAGACCTTTACAACTAGGGTGGCGGAGATGTAAATAAGAACTTGATGATCTGATTGAGTTCCTAATTGGCAGGTCTATAAGGTAAGACATATATCCTGGAGCATCACCACACATGATTTATGGACCAAGGTACAAATTTTTAAAGTAATATGTTCTTTGAAGCCAATGTAAACTTTCATGAAGAGGTTTGGCACTATCGAATCGCGGTCTTCCAAATACAAGCCTGGCAGCCGTGTTTTGAGCGGTCTGACGTTTTTTATAAGGTTTTCTTTGCATCCAGCATAGATTCCATTGCAATAGTCAGCATGGCTTAGTATAAAATGTTTTGTACTTTTTTGGGATCTTGCCAGGTGTTTGTGACCTGGATTGGACACTGTTGGAAACAGGATGCTGGGCTTGATGGGCCTTTGGTCTGTCCCAGTATGGCAATACTTATGTACTTGTAAGTTATAGTCAGGCATAGCAGATAGTTCCCTGTCCCCATGGGTGCAAAATCAAAAAGGTGAGGAGGGTGCTCCATTAAAAAGTTCCTCTCTCTAAAGTAGGGATGTAGTTTGCAAGTTATCTCCTGCTGTTGAATAGCACAAAAGAAAAAAAAAAAAAGAGAGCCTTCTATATGAGTACCCTGTAAAAAGTCCTGTTGAACAGGTGAGATACAGATAGGACACGCTCATCTTCTCCCTATAATGGCTCCATTTCCCACTGTGCCCACCCTTTTGCCCTCTGTTTGTGTGTTCAATAGTGAAGGCATTCACTTCTGAAGTGTAATAAAAATGTCTGATATGTCATTTGAGTTGCCAGCTTAACACCTTTATTAGCAGGAGGGATATTTGGGAATAAGTAAAGGTTAGGGTGCAGTCATGGAAATGCTATTTTGGAATGGACTTGTATAGCACAATTGCTTACCTGTAAACACATGTTTGATAACAGGATATAGCTGCCCTCATGAGCAAATGGTATCATCTGATAAAGCCTGCGCCACAAAGTTTGTTTGGAAAGCTTAGAGCTTTTCAGGATGCTCCACCGAGCAAGTGTGGGAGTTCTCATGTCGACATCATCATGCGGGAACATCTAAGTTCTGTAAAAAGCTATTTTCAGGATAAGCTAATGCTTAGGGGAGGTGGGTTTTGTGAGGACTGGCATCCTGCTGTTCTTGGAGAACATCAGTTACAGGTTGTCAACTTTGCTTCCTCCAAGAACATGAAGAACAGCACTCCTCACAAGCAAGAATCTCTCGATACAGGTTGCAGTAAAGAAAGGAGATACTAAGGAACAGAGGTCTAAGAATAAATGATAGAAACCGAGGAGGAGTGGCTTAGTGGTTAGGGTGGTAGACTCTGGTCCTGGGGAACTGAGGAACTGAGTTCGATTCCCACTTCAGGCACAGCTCCTTGTGACTCTGGGCAAGTCACTTAACCCTCCATTGCCCCAGGTACAAATAAGTACCTGTATATGTAAGCCGCATTGAGCCTGCCACGAGTGGGAAAGCGCGGGGTACAAATGTAACTAAAATAAAATAAATCTCCATAGAAAGAATAGCTAGCTGTGCAGCTTAGAATGGACTCCTCTATTCACAGTGACCACAATAAATAAAAGCAAAATAAAATTCTGCATCACAGGAATTAAAAAACACAAAACTACTGCAAAATCCTACATAATTTCTAGGTTATATTCTGAACACTCTCAAACCCATTACCCTTAATTGCTCAGAGCTGTGTGGTAAGGGAAGCATAACTGGTAAGTGCTTTCTACTTTTTTCCAACCCACAGAGAGCCACTGACGCCACCTATTCACACATCTACCCTCCTCATCATCAAATGGACTCCTGAGAAACAGTCAGCAATGTTGTCTTACTGCTGGCCCTTCTGCTTTTCATAGTGCAAACACAAACGTAGTGGTGATGGAGGGATTGGACACTGCAAATAGATGGGGAAAAGAAAGACTGTAGAAAATATAAAGGAGAGGGGGCACACAAGGGAAAAGAAATCAAAGGAAAGTGAGAGGGAAGGAGGAACAAAGCTATGAAACATGACAGGAAAAAATAAACAGAAAAAGGAATGAAAATTTTAAAAAGAACCAGAAGAGCTACTGAAATGGAAGAAACAAAGTAATTAAGAAAATAAACTGACACAAGTGAAGATTGGAAAACATTTTTAAATAAAACCAATTGAGAACCTCGGTGTAAAGCACTGACTTTATGATTATGAATCTATATGGAACATTTGCATAAAGAATCACAAAACTTTGAAAAAATGAACACAAATATTATAATCCTTGCTATAGAACGCACCCTAAGTTGCCACAGGAAACTAGAGGCCTTGTCTGTAGCACAGAGACCCAATACGTAGCACTACTCATTACAAATAAAGGAGTCCTTTTACTAAGCAGTGGTAAACACTAACTCATGCTTCCCGCGCGCCAAAATGAACTACCGCTGGACATGCTCAGGCGTCTTGCTGTAGTTCTGGCATCTGCACACACTTCCCTGGCTGGGTGTGTGCTTAGAGGAGGAGAATAGGCATGCCCAGAGCTAATCGGTTATCGCAGCTAAATTGCTGTACACCAACCAATTAGTGCATGGTTAGCACATAAGCCCTTTCCACCTACTAAATAGGCACCGGTAAGGACTCATGCACTAAAGGCCTTGAACTAATTGGGAAATTAATGCCTGGCCATTAATAGGAAAAATGGAAATATGGTCATTTTATAGTCTCACTACAAATGGCCTCAGCGTGTGGGGAAACCTATGCACTAGTTATAGTGCAGGCCACCTTTTAGTGCAGCTTACTAAAAGGGGCCCGTAGTAAGAGAAAGGTTAAGGTAGGCGCAAAGAAGTGATTATGTATGTTTTATTGGAAACCACTGGCAGGTTATAAATTTTATATTCTGGGCACTCTTGAAAATGCTCAGAACAGTATGAGAATCACACATTAGGATGGACTGCACACCCTTCCACTCTTAGGACCCTGTTTACTAAGGTGCGCTAGTGTTTTTAGCGTGCACTAAACGCTAGAGACACCCATATATTCCTGTGTGTATCTCTAGCGTTAGCGCATGCTAAAAATGCTAGCATGCCTATAGCGCGGCTTAGTAAACAGGGATCTTAGAATATATACATATATATTTTTTTTTTTTTAAAGATGATTAACATCAAAATGCTCTGTTCATTTGACCATATAATCTTTCCATTGGCCATCCTATCTCCTGTTCAAATTCAACCGCACGGTATAATTTTATGGCCATATAATCCAGAACAAATAGCTTAAAAGACAAAAGAAAAGGTGACCATGGTGCATCTCTCTCTAAGTACCACAGTTTTCTTTGAAATGAGCACGTGTGAAGTTTACTCTGTTGCTGGAGGCCAGTCCCACCTTACAGAGCCCATTGAATAGACAAAGAGGGCATTTTAGAAAGCAGATTAAGTATGGGTGCAGAGTGCACCAGCCTATTAATACTATATCATGCTTCTACGGTATAATAGAAAAGGAAGCACAATGCTATGTGCTGTACCACTGATTTTGGCTGTTTCAGAACATATTTACAAAACAATTTTTGCACCAGTACAAAATATACAAATTTAGGGGGCTTTTACTAAGGGTGCTGGCGCTTTTAGTTCATGCTAGAAATCAACTAGTGCGAGCCTAAAAACGCTAGCGCACCTTAGTAAAAGACTTCCTTCGTAGGTGAAGAAATATTTTATTTTCATTAATTGATTTACTGACCATTTTTCAAGATACTCCAAACGCTTGTCAATTTAGGAATATGAAAGTTTAAAAGGGTGTCCAAAGTCACAAGACACAAGCAGTCAGTTTATGTGTATAAGTAAACCAGTGGATTTGAACTCAAAGGGATCAGAATAAAAAAAAAGTCTGCTGAATTTTAATTCATCATAGTGGGATAATGAAAGTCCAAGTCAAGCTTTTTTTGTATTCAAGTCACCAGTCTGATATAAATGTTTATTTTGACTTGGGCAATAAGCATATAAAATTGACCTACCTGCACTCAAAATTTTTTAAGTGAGTGATAATCTTGAAGGACTGTAAGACAAGACCACTTGTTGACATTATCTATATGATGTACAAAAAATGCTTACTTGTAGTCTTCATTAGCTGCTGTGAACATGAAGGCTTCCATTGGGTTCCAGCACAGTGTGTTTTGACCTCATCTCTAGAATGACCTAGAACAGAAATCAGGTACAGAGGGGTAACTAGAGAGCTGTTCTCTCTTCACAGTTTAGAAGTAAAGTCGGTCTGGTGCACACCAAGACCCAGTATTTCTACATTCCTCAATCACAGATCTTTGAAAGAGCATGCCAGTATAGCCAAAAACTGATGGCAGGCACCATCTGGAAGCAAAAACCATTATATTTACTTTCAAATCTCTTCATTACTTTAAACATGATACAATGTGAAATCACATACAACCAATAGCAATCTAAAAGCCCCAATCAGACCTCTTAAACAATCAAAACGTTTTGATGCTTTACATAGACCCCCCCCCCTCCATATCCCCCAAAACCAGCAGGCCTATTCTCTGATAGAACACCAGAACTTATAAGCTGCCATCGTGACCCCTAACGCAAATCTCCCCACCTCCCCTTGTCAACAAACCATGGAGTTTCAACCCCTTCTTTATACCCTCAAGAAAGGCTTCAGCTCACAGCTCAATCTCATTTAGAACCAGGCTTCAAGCCCTTGAAGGGAGGATCTGTATGCAATCACCCCATGTTAAAAAAATTGGCTTTTTTCATTACAGCGTCTTCTTTGCACCTTCCCGTTTGCACATCATCACTGGTGTAGGTATTTCTCCCTTCTCAAACTGAAGGGGACCCTCATCCCAAATCCATAATGCACTTTTTCCCCAATTAAACGCACTTTTATGATATATAGACTGGTGCCTTTCCTCACTCATCTCCAGGACCTCAGTCTGGTCCAGCAATATTTCTTGCAGGGCTAGATTAACTCTTTGCCCAACCTGTGTAAGTTTAAATTCTAGGGCACAACCAGAGCATATGTATTAGGGAGACCTCACAAACCAAAGTTCTGCATCTGCCTACTGAGTGAGCTGCTGCTGAGAGATGTAGCCCCTAAAACTGACATTCCCTGAGGTCTACACTAAAGGCCAATTCTGGAATCCTACCCACAATCTTTCTTAAAATCAATTTGCATCGCAGGTATCCCCAAGTCCCTCACCCATTTAGCTCTAACATCCACACATCTCTCCAAATCCAAGAGTTTTCCTCAATCCTACTTGCAGCTCTTCCTTATGTACTGTAAAGATCCAAGATCTTCCTGGCCCCAATGGTACATCAGTTGTAAATCTATAGACTCCATCTTACCGCCTACATCCACGATCTCTTCTAAACTACACATATGAATCCAGAGCCACTTCTAAAAGTGAGTTTGAAACCCATGAGGGGAAAAAAAAAATCCATATTCCCCTGGAGGAGTAGAAAAAAATGAACTTCTCAGATTCTGTTTCTTCTCTTCGGCTCCCTTAATAAAGCAAGTACCAAGCTGAACCCCAACTGCCCTCAACTTTTATTTAAAGGGAATGCAGCAAGTAAAGGGGATTCCAGGGTAATGTGAAAAAACTGCTGATAATTTGTGGGTGTATAAACCAGCCTCCCAATTTCTGAATGACTCAGACGACAAACCTAGTTATAGTACATTAGGCATATTTCAAATATGGAAGGCTTAAGTGCTTTGAAAATATGCATAATAACAAAGTAGATGACGGCAGAAAAGACCTGCACGGTCCAGTCTGCCCAACATGTGCCACTTTTTGTGTATACTACCTACTTTGATTTGTATATGCCTGATATCTGGCAATCTCAACATCCCATCCCACAATGTCCATGAATCATATAGCAACTCTAATAGCAATTTTGATTTCTTCCTTCTCCAATAATATCTGGAAAGCATTTTTCTTAGTGTCTTAGATCTTCTTTTAACTATCTTATGACAAGATTTGTAGAGTTTGGTTGTTTTTTTTAATAAGTTTACCTGCCCACGAGGGACAAACGTAATGCTACCAGCTCTAAAGCTGTCTCCTTGTCACATCTAACACAGTCAGTTCACATTTCTCTTGTACAAATTACTTGTTTTCATGTCAAAAAGATACCAAAATACCAGAAAGACTCTCCTGCTCATTTTAAGGAAAATAAACTCTCCACCCCACTGCGTGGCCGATGCTCAAAACTTACCAGGCTAGTAATATGCTTTTGACTGGTTCCAACTGGTTTAGAAAGCACGTTATTCAGCTGGAGATGCACAAGGGGTTCTGCAGGCTGTTTTCCGTTCATGGCAGCAGACAAACGGGAATGGTATACTAATGCATTAAATAAGATGATCAATATTCAAATGTGAATACAAGCGATGCAACAAACACTGAATGGAGTTCATTAACCAATGCAGTCATTGTAGTCTCTGTACTGTGGGGTGCCCAAAAAAACAGACTGTCTAGGATGAAGAAACTGGTAACATTGTAATTCGAGAAAGAAGCTGATGAAAATTTAGAGATAAAACATAGGTCTGACACTGGATGAAAATTTTCTGGTAATAGGGTGTCCAGTGAGGACATTTTTAAGAATCGGTCTAATCATTGCTTTCTTCCATAGCAGAGGGACTGAGCCGTTTGAGACTTGAATTTATCAATGTGGAGGGGCATAATCGAACGCGAACGTCTATCTCCATGGGGCATCTATGTCTGAAAATGGGGTACATGAAGAGGCGGGACAGACCGTATTTTCGAAAAAATGAACGTTTTTTAGCTGGGCATTTGTTTTTTTTTAGCGATAATGGAAACTAAAAACGCCCAGCTCAAAAATGTCCTAATCCAAGCCATTTGGTCATGGGAGGGGGCCACGATTCGTAGTACACTCTCCCCCCCTGAGACACCAACTGGGCACCCTAGAGGTCAGTGCGGTGGACTTCAGACAACGCTCCCACATGCATAGCTCCCTTACCACGGGTGCTGAGCACCCAACCCCCCTCCCACAAAACCTACTACCCACAAATGTACAACACTACCATAGCTCTTAGGGGTGAAGGGGGCACCTACATGTGGGTACAGTGGGTTTTGGAGACCTCCCATTTACCAGCACAAGTGTTACAGGTAGGGGGGAATGGGCCTGGGTCCACCTGGCTGAAGTGCACTGCGGTACCCACTAAGAGTGCTCCAGGGACCTGCATACACGCAGGCCTCTAGGACTTGTTGCTGCTATATAACATTGGCACACCAGTTGACAACTGAAGACTAATCTCTTCGAAAACGTCCTTTATTGGAATAAGCACGCTTACTCACAGTTAACTGCAGATCAGAGGTTGTGCCCCACTGGCAACGAGTCTCCCTGGTACTGAGATTAGCAGTAGGTCAGAGCTGGCAGAATGGTGTACAATGCCCTCTTTTAGCCACATTCAAGGTAAGAACTAAGTTCTGTAACGTGGCTAACACGTGAAAGGGATCTAAAACTGGCTTACAAAAATGGCCACTACCTCATGGACTACCGGAAACAAAACAGGGCACACTCTGACCCAGTAAGCAGGGGGAAAAGCACCATGAGAGTACAGCCTACCAACTACCAACATCGTGAGCATTTGCCACAAGCTAGTAGAATCACGGAGCCCAATACCCTACACCCACCACAATGCATTACTGATGTGACTCTGCAGTGCCCTTAACAGAAAAGGTGTCACACTCACCCGAGAGCCACATCAGAACCAGGGAAAGGCTGTCAGAGGATAGAACACATTCTGCTGTCATGGAGGTGGGTATGGCATTTGAGGCTGGCATACAGGCTGGAAAAAAAGTTTTTAAAGTGGGGTTTTTTGGTGGGAGGGGTTAGTGACCACGGGAGAAAGACGCCCATCTCCCGATTTGGGTCGCAATATAGGCGTTTTTCTCTTTCGATTATAAGCTGGATAGTTAACCAACTGGATAGTACCAGGTCAAGTAGTTCATTTCATAGCAAAAAAAAGTTGAGGATAGTTAATAAGGGCACAGCAAATAATGGCCAGTTAAATGCAAGTGTAGGATAAGACACTACATTCTCTAAAGATGGTTTAGTGTATGTGGTAAGGGAAACAATAGCTATGTAGTTTCTCTACCTTTGTTGAGTAATAAGAGGCTAAAGCACTCGCTGAAGAAACAGAAGCTTCTAGTACACGTCAGTGAGGCAACTATGGTTAAAAAAAAGATTTTACCAGGATTATCTGAATTATCAATTTGGAAAAATAATTATTTTTGGCCTCTAAGTTGCAAATTGTAAGATTTATTGCCATGCCTAAACTTATGAAGGTTTTCTGCAGTTTTTTGTTTGTGCCACCAGCACTCTGTTCGATTGACGTGCTGCTTGAGAGGCGCAAGCCTGTGTGGAACCAAGATTCCCATTGAGAGTTATTTCTTCGGGTATGAAGCTCAAGTCCCTAGTGGGAGCTATGCCATCATCAAGAAAAAACTTATGCTTAAGAAGACAACTTATGCTTCATAGTGCTAATTCAGATTACGCTACCAAGGGGTGGAAACATCTCATTACACTTACTTAGGAAGGAACAAAGACTGATATTCCTTTGGGATCCAGTGATCCCCAGAGGTTTAAACAAGGAAATAGATTCATTGATTATGTGACCAATCAGAAGAGTATCCAATGGAAAACTACATTAGAGAAACAAGTGCGAATGCAATGGTGTTATTGTGCAAGCCACGGGAGAGAGGTGAAGAAGCCCTAATCAAAGTTAGGTCAATATATTTATATAAAGATTTTTTTATGAAAGCCATAACTATTTAGTTACATAGTTTTTCAATTTATATGTTTGATTGTGTTATAGATTGAGATCACGTCAAAGAAATAGTTGAAACTCTTATCACACTCTGTTCTCCTGAAGAAGCTTTATGTAGCAAAACATGAACTCATGTTGAGAATAGGAATGGCGGGTTAACATAGTAACATAGTAGATGACGGCAGAAAAAGACCTGCACGGTCCATCCAGTCTGCCCAACAAGATAAACTCATATGTGCCACTTTTTGTATATACCTTACTTTGACTTGTACCTGTCTTTTTCAGGGCACAGACCGTATAAATCTGCCCAGCACTATCCCCGCCTCCTACCACCAGCTCTGGCACAGACTGTATAAGTCTGCCCAGCACTATCCCCGCCTCCCAACCACCAGCCCCGCCTCCCACCACCGTCTGCCACCCAATCTCGGCTAAGCTCCTGAGGATCCATTCCTTCTGAACAGGATTCCTTTATATTTATCCCACGCATGTTTGAATTCCGTTACCGTTTTCATCTCCACCACCTCCCGCGGGAGGGCATTCCAAGCATCCACCACTCTCTCCGTGAAAAATACTTCCTGACATTTTTCTTGAGTCTGCCCCCCTTCAATCTCCTCTCGTTCTACCGCCTTCGCCTCTCCGGAAAAGGTTCGTTTGCAGATTAATACCTTTCAAATATTTGAACGTCTATCATATCACCCCTGTTTCTCCTTTCCTCCAGAGTATACATGTTCAGGTCAGCAAGTCTCTCCTCATACGTCTTGTAACGCAAATCCCATACCATTCTCGTAGCTTTTCTTTGCACCGCTTCAATTCTTTTTACATCCTTAGCAAGATACAGCCTCCAAAACTGAACACAATACTCTAGGTGGGGCCTCACCAACGACTTATACAGGGGCATCAACACCCCCTTTCTTCTGCTGGTCACACTTCTCTCTATACAGCCTAACAACCTTCTAGCTACGGCCACCGCCTTGTCAAACTGTTTCGTCGCCTTCAAATCCTCAGATACTATCACCCCAAGATCCCTCTCCCCATCCGTACCTATCAGACTCTCACCGCCTAACACATACGTCTCCCGTGGATTTCTATTCCCTAAGTGCATCACTTTGCATTTCTTCGCATTGAATTTTAATTGCCAAACCATAGACCATTCTTCTAGCCTCCTCAGATCCTTTTTCATGTTTTTCACTCCTTCTGGGGTGTCCACCCTGTTACAGATCTTAGTATCCTACGCAAATAGGCAAACTTTACCTTCTAACCCTTCTGCAATGTCACTCACAAATATATTGAACAGAATCGGCCCCAGCACCAATCCTTGAGGCACTCCACTACTCACCTTTCCCTCCTCCGAGCGAATTCCATTAACCACCACCTTCTGGCGTCTGTCCGTCCACCAGTTCATCACTTCGGGTCCTATCTTCAGCCCATCCAGTTTATTTAAAAGCCTCCTGTGGGGAACCGTGTCAAAGCTTTGCTGAAATCTAAGTAGATTATGTCTATAGCTCGTCCCTGATTCAATTCTCCTGTCACCCAATCAAAGAATTCAATGAGATTCGTTTGGCACGATTTCCCTTTGGTAAAAACATGTTGTGTCGGATCTTGCTACTTATTGGCTTCCAGGAAATTCACTATCCTATCCTTCAGCATCGCTTCCATTACTTTTCCAATAACCAATAACTCATCACCTCTCGCTTAGACTATTGCAACTTACTTCTCACAGGTCTCCCACTTAGCCATCTCTCTCTCCTCTTCAATCTGTTCAAAATTCTGCTGCACGACTAATATTCCGCCAGTGTCGTTATACATAGTAACATAGTAGATGACGGCAGAAAAAGACCTGCACGGTCCATCCAGTCTGCCCAACAAGATAAACTCACATGTGCTACTTTTTGTGTATACCTTACCTTGATTTGTACCTGTCCTTTTCAGGGCACAGACCGTATAAGTCTGCCCAGCACTATCCCCGCCTCCCAATGCTCATATTAGCCCTCTCCTCAAGTCACTTCACTGGCTTCCTATCCGTTTCTGCATACAGTTCAAACTCCTCTTATTGACCTATAAGTGCATTCACTCTGCAGCTCCTCAGTATCTCTCCACTCTCATCTCTCCCTACATCCTCCCCGGGAGCTCCATTCACTGGGTAAATCTCCCTTATCTGCACCCTTCTCCTCCACTGCTAACTCCAGACTCCGTTCCTTTTATCTTGCTGCACCATATGCCTGGAATAGACTTCCTGAGCCGGTAGGTCAAGCTCCATCTCTGGCAGTCACATATTCACAGAGTGTTCCACTGCTGTATTTTTGAAGAAAAACAGCAAGAAATTTCTGAACATTTTAAGGAAACCATCCTTCCCAATCAAGCTAAGTGCTGTAAAATGTAAAACTGTGTATTCCCATCATTTTGAAGGACCTTTGTTACAAAAAGGCAGACAGGGAGAGTATTGGTGCAATGATGTTTGGTAACAGTGTTCAGATTCTGTTAAGAAAGTGAAAACTTTTGATAAGAGTCACTATAAACACTATCACGCTGAGCACTACAAAATATAATTTTTTTAATATATTGAATATTTTGGAGTATAATTGTATTGCTGCTAATATTTTAAGTAATTATGATTTTTTTTTACTAATATGAAGGTTCTATATGACAGTTAAAATTTAATGCCGAGACATGCAAAGTAATGCACTTAGGGTGCAGAAATCCAGAGATGTACCAGATAGGAGGGAAGAGACTGAAGAGCACAGCTCAGGAGGGACCTTGGGGTGATGGTGTCCGAGGATCTCAAGGTGATGAAACAATGTGACAAGGCGGTAGCTGCGGTCAGAAGGTGCTAGGCTGCATAGAGAGGGGTATAACCAGCAAAAGAAAGGAGGTGTTGATGCCCCTGTACAAGTAGTTGGTGAGACCCCACTTGGAACATTATGTTCAGTTTTGAAGACCGTATCTTGCTAAGGATGTAAAAAGACTTGAAGCGGTTCAGAGAAAAGCAACGAAAATGGTACAGGGTTTGCGTCACAATACATATGAGGAGACACTTGAGAACCTGAACATGTATAACTTGGAGGAAAGAGACAGGGATGATATGATACAGACATTCAAATATTTGAAAGGTATTAATCTACAAACAAACCTTTTCCAGAGATGGGAAGGTGGTACAACTACAGGACATGAATTGAGGTTGCAGGGGAGCCAACTCAGGAATAATGTCAGGAAGTACTTTTTCACGGAGAGGGTGGTAAATACCTGGAATTCCCTTCCACAGGAGGTAGTGGAGATGAAAATGGTAACGGAATTCAAAAATGCATGGGATAAACATAATGGAATCATGTATAGAAGGTATAGAACCAAACAAGCTTAGCAGTTATTAGATGGCAACATCAGTAATAGGAAAGCGAAGCCAATGCTGGGCAAACTTCTATGGTCTGTGCCCTGATCATGGCTGGACAGATTCAGCTTCCGTAAGTGCAGAACAAGGCCAGGGCCAGGCAGACTTCTACGGTCTATGCCCTGAAAATGGCAAGGACAAGATCAAGTATATGTATGTAGTATCATATCATACCTTATACTATGAGTTTATCTTGTTGGGCAGACTGGATGGACAGTACAGGTCGTTATGATGTCATCTACTATGTTATTATGCTTTCATTACTGCTATTCTACAGTGCTTTTCTTGATCAAGCTTATAATTGTATAATTGCTGAAAAATGTTATAAATAATAAATAAAATTTGCCTCTAAGTAAGTAACTTAAAAGGCAAATGACATTATCATGGCAAATGATAATGCACACGTGTGACCTCACATTAATTATTATCCAGGCAGACTGAATGTTAGCAATTTGTCTAGTGGCAAGGGAGGGTCTTGTGAAAAAAATTAAATAGGATTCTCCAAACCCATCCTCAGCTTTATGTTATTAATTTAAACTTGTTCCATTTTCCTGTGTTCATTATCCTTGCAAAAGAAAAATGTAATTGCTTATACAGCTTTTTCTAAAGGGCCTTCCTTTAGCCTAGTGGTTAGTGCAGCGGACTTTGATCCTGGGGAACTGGGTTTGATTCCCACTGCAGCTCCTTGCGACTGTGGGGCAAGTCACTTAACCCTCCATTGCCCAGGTACAAAATAAGTACCTGTATATATGTAAACCGCTTTGAATGTAGTTGCAAAATACCACAAAAAGGCAGATATCAAGTCCCATTTTCCTTTCCTCATAAATAAAGCTTATACTGGCATGCTATTTTACCTTTAATTCCTCACTTTTTATGCTCGTGCATCAAGGGCTGCAATGCTTACATTTGCAAAAAAAAACAGAGTAGAACATAAAAGGGTAGATATTCAGCCAGCGGCTGTCAGTGGTTTTTGGCTACAGCCAGCTTTATCTCCAGATATTCAATGCTGGGTCCTGTCTGGGCATCAGTATGGAATATCTGGGCATACATGGCCAGTTAATACATATGCATTTAAATGCAATATTTAGCACTTAACCACATAAGATGAACTGCATAAAGAGAGAACCGTGTTTATGCAATTAAACGCAGAATATCAGCACAATTGCATAAGTGCTGACTCTGCCCCCAGACCACTCACAAAATAGTCTGTTTCAGCTTAGGCACTAACCACCAGATTCTATATAGCGAACCTAGAGATCCGTGCCGAAATCCAAGTGTACTCTGTAACAACGTAACTTAATTGGCTTAACAAACCAGTCAGCGTTGATAACAGCACTTAAGCAATAATCAGCGTTAATTGTCAATAATTAGAATTTATGCACACAACCGCTAAGCATATTCTATAATGAAGTGCGCCTAACTTCTAATACGTGCAGCCAAAAAGCGGCATGATTATGGGTGGTGAAATGGCATTTCATGGGCATTCCAAAATTTATGCTTGTAGTTATAGAATATGGCCCAGTGTGCCTAAATCTATGAGACAGGATTTATGCCACGTTTTTGTTGGTGTAAATGGATGCCCACCGTTTCAGGCGCAGGGATATCAACTAAGTGTATTCTATATACTGCGCCAAAATATAGGCACCACTTATAAATACACTTAGGCGAAAATGTTTTCTGAGCAGATTTTTTTAGGTGCCATATACAGAATCCCCCCCCCCCCCCCAAGCAGGTATATTCAGCAACAATATCTGGTTAAGTGTCACTGAATATGACTGGTTAGACTTGGACTAGTGACTTAACAGCCAGGAACCGCTCTGGTCTTTTAAATCACTTTCAATATCAACCCCAAATTATTTTAGCTCCTTGGAAGAAGTGATGGACATCTCTGCCTACAGGCTGTAATTACTGGCTTAGATCATTTAATTCAATAGCTTAAAAAAAAATTACAGGAGGTTTAAGCCTTACTGATATTGACCTTGGTTTGTAAATCACTGTGTCCTCAATGGAATCAATTACTCAAGGCGTTAACTTCCCATATTCTATAAGTTTCTCAATCTCATCTAAGAAGCTCAGACCTTACACCTTCATATCTTAGCCAAAAGGCTGTGCTGCAATATCTAAGTAGCTTTTATAACTACACAAGTGTCATTTAAGGGTTCTCCATGTAATCTGTCTTCTGTTGAGGAGAACAAAGAGAAAGAACTAGCAACCATGAAGGCACACAGCTCCAAAGTGTCTGCTGAACCATGTGCTATACATTTTGACAATGAGCTGACAAAACAGCATCACAACAGAAGAAAAATATGTAAAGTATTTGAAATCAGAAATAAACTACTTCTTTTCACCTTGATCTTTTGCTGCATTCACCATCTTCTCACCAGCAGTGCTACTGTCAAGAGTGCGGAAGATTAAGAAGCAGTTAATCCTCCATCTAGCCAGGGTCCAAACAGTCTCATGACCTAGTGGCAGTGGATATTAGGGAATTGTTCTCACGGTTCTTAATTTCAGCTTGGAGGCCTGTAAGGGACACTCCTCAGCTCAAGTCAGCCTTTACATATGATTCTTGGCAAACAGAAACATTTATAAGTTTGTTAGAATTCTGAAGAGTCTGAAAGAGAAGAAAACCATACCTTCTTCAGTGGAGTGGCTTGCCTCATGTCGTACAACACAATGTTTCGATCCGATGAGCAACTTCCCAAAAGATATGTCTGAAGAAGAGATGTTATAAGATTACTTGTAAGTTGTGCATACTTTATTTTATTCATCCAGAAATCCATGAATATTCTGTATCTCTGTATAATCTTCCTCTTAGACCAATAAAAGATTTCACAGAACCTGACTGGCTTCAATTCTAATTTAGGAAAACGTATGTAATGTTTATCTGGTGGACATAAACAGCAGTACCTTTGTATTCTTTTTTCATGCACCCCTCAGGTAAAGAAATGCCTTGATGTCAATCATTATTAAAACAAAATACTGAAGGGATCCAAGATAACGACTAGAGCAGACGCGGCTATACGGAGCTCCTGAACACCAGTGAGGCAGCCTGGGTAGGGAACTTTCCCCAGTGTTAGAATGGGGAAAAGGAAAGGGAAACTGAAGCCACCTACATCCTCAAGTCCTTTGGAAACCTCATCCGCCCGCCAGACTACCCTGGAAAGCTTTGGAGTCCAGAGGCTAGGAGAGTTGGCAATCACTTTGACGGAATCTGCAACTTCGGAAGTGGACCGTAGCCTTGAGGGAGTTTCACTAAGCCCTCCCTCTTGCACAGCTCCTCCAATACCAGGTAGTAGATACGCGCCAACGGGGACACAACGTGTGGAAGCGCCCGAGAGGGAACAGGCTTCTCTTGTTGCGAGAGGAGGACCCGAGGCTGTGTTAACCCCAGGAAGAGAACCTTCAGAGGAGAGACAGGCTTTTCAGCTTACCTCTCCTCCTACCCAAGGCTCTACTTCCAGAAGTAATGGAGAATTGGTGAGACCTGCTGTGGTAACATCAGAACTATTATGGGATGCGATTCAGGGTTTAAATTTCTCTCTCCTTCAGGTTTCTAACTCTTTTAAAGGAGAGACTGTGGATTTGAAACAATCAGTTCAAGTTTTGTCTGATAATTATGAAAATCAGATGCATAAAACTGAATCATTAGAAGGGGAGATAGTACATTTACAAAGTTTTGCCTCTATGGCTATCAAGGACAGAGATGTACAAGCTCTTAAGCTGGAGTACTTGGAGAACCAAGGAAGGAAAAATAATTTGAGGTTTTTAAATTTTCCTAAGTCACCACTCATCTCAGCTCTTGATATGCTAAGAAAGTATTTTGGTGAAATATTGGGAATAGCAACTGAGGGTTATCCACCCATAGTCAGAGCCCAATATATCACAGGAACTTCTAGATCTAGTGCACAACCTCAATCTGATTTAAACTTGACTCAATTTCTGGAACGTTCCTTGGAAGTAATAACGGAATGGACAACCCTTCTTGTGACTTTTGCTTTAGAGCCGGACAAAAATAATATTTTTCGACTTATTTTTGACATATGAACGCAGATTTTTTTGAGAGCAAAAATAAACATTTTTCCTGACTTAGCAAGGAAAACACAGAAAAGAAGGACAGAATTCTTAGCTTTAAAACCTAGCATTCTTAATTTAGGTGGTATGTTTGTGCTGAAATTCCCTTGCAGGTGTTTAGTACGTTAAATTCAAATAATTATGTGGTTTTTTTCACCCGAATAAGCTGCTGGAATATGTAAATCTAAAGAAGGTGTTAGGGATACCTTGGTTACATCTAGTAATTGAATTTGCTGTATATCGGTTGCAAATCTCAGGCTCTCCACTGCTCTATTGATATTTATTTTTCCTTTGTATTTTATTATATTCCTAGTACTTGGATCCAATATGTGGACAAAGTGATGATAATTGTTTTTCTTAGTGAATAATTTTTCCAGTTATCATGGTTGGGAATTACCTAACATTTATGTTAATTATATAAATGTAAATAAAAATATATTGATAAAAAATATATATATTGATAATAAAACAAATACTGAACATAAGAAGCACAAAAACCCCCAATTATTCTTAATGGCCTAGTAAAACTGTCTATAATTCTCAAAAAGTATGCAGCTAAACAATCACAGGGATATGAGTCGCATGTAATTTTGCTAACTTAATTTAGAAAACATGAATCTATGCCAACTCTATTTGCATTATTAAAGTGGTAGCCTGACATAGCGTATCTCTTGCGAAAACAAAGAATTTTTTTTATTGAAAGAGCGTGACTGAGCAGGTCATGCTTCTTGTGCGCTCGTTGGGGAGGCCCCTGGGACCCCATTATCCCAATTTCATAGACCCTTTCCTCCTCCTCTGCTTCATTCTTTTTCCCCATAACATCTTAAGAACATAAGAACAGCCATACTGGTCAGACCAATGGTACATCTAGCTCCTATCCTGTTTCCAACAGTGGCCAATCCAGGTCACAAGTACCTGGCAGAAACCCAATTAGTAGCAACACTCTATGCTACTAATCCATGGCAAGCAGTGTCTTCCCTCATGTCCATCATAATACAGTGCCTCATCTCTATTAGGCCCATGATTGGGTTCATGAGACAGCAGAGTACTGCAAATATAATTTAATTCAAATCTGCTTAACTATCCATTCCTGTATTATGGGGCTGACATAACCCAACCATAAGTCTCTGCTGTCTCACCTCCTTCCTCACAAGCCCCAGCAAAGCTTATTAAAGTCAGCCTCCTCAATATCCACCTCTCTTCGCCACAAAGTCTCACTTGTCTCTGATCTTACTCTCTCACCCACTCCCTGGATACTTTGCCTATCAGAAACATGGCTCAGACCAAGTAACACTGCAAACCTTGTCGAAACCTCCCCCTCTGGTTATAACTTCACTCACTTCCACTCCCAGTCAGAAGGGGCAGAAGTGTTGCTTTCATTACTCCAATTCCTTTCAGATTACCTTGTGTGCTTTGCCCCACTCTCAGTCTCTAACATTTGTATACTGTGCTTTTCCACTGTCCTCATCTTTTCATATTGCTATTGCTTATCACCCGCTTCTCCCCTCCCCTCTCTCAGTTGAAGAACTCTATCTTCCTGAGATTAGTGTTCTCTTATCTCCTTTCATTATCTTGGGCTACTTCAATATGCCCATTTCAGATAGCACAGCAGTGTTCCATTCTCTCACTCTTATAAACAGCTTGATTCAGTATGTCTCAGGCTCCACTCACAAAGGTGTGAATGTTAGATTTCATTTTTCTTTCTCCTCCTCTAATCTCTGTCCCACCTCCATCGCCTCTCACCGACTCCCCTGGACCGATTATTTTCTTCTTTCTCACTCCGTCATTACCTCTTTTCACCCTGCCCCTCCTTGGATCAGCTCATTCAGTCTCTCACCGAGAACAGAATCGCCACCCTAATAGTTCTCTACCTTCATCCTCTCCACCTTTCTTCTCCAGACCCTCTCTCTCCACAAGCTATGTTTCTCAACTCCACTCTCTTACAAGCCTTAAATAAAGTCGAACTGGCCTACCACCTTTCCAATAACCTCTGGCCCTCCAACCCTTGGTTCTCCTCCAAGCTCTGTCTTCTTAAAGCTCAACTGAGGAACACAGAGAGCACATGGTGTAAACATTGCTCCGCTACTGCTCTCTTTCTATAAATCTCATTACCAACTTTACCGTTCTGAGCATGAACAGTCCTTCCTGAATGCAGCAGTCTCCTTGTTAATTCTACAGCTCAAGAAGGAATGCAACTCTCTGGGCTGTGGAAAAGTGCGTATGTGCCTGATTAATCCTGCTATCTACAGAAAAATATCTATTCCATGTGACAAACAATGCGTTTTGGCCAAGAAACAGGATGGAATCAGGCACATAAGAGGGTGACTTGCAAGCTCAAGGCTGTTCACCATGTCAAGAACTGACCGCTGTTGAGGAACAGTCTGGTCATCAGGATGAGAGAGTTGCAATATCATAAGACAGGTTGGCCAGCATAGCTCAACCAAATGTACTGTCTCTGATTACTAACTGGTACAAGTAGTAAAGTAAAAGTATGGGGTACGGGCCAAGTCACTTCTTTGTACATGAAATTCAGTGGAACAGACTTAAGGAAGCCCACTGTAGTTGCAGTGGTTCCAATTTGATGAGATTTTGCTTTACTAGTTAGAGAAATACCAGTTGTTCCACAGAACTGGATGCAGAAAGCTAGCCAATTTGCTAAGTCTTTTGGGCTATTGAATGCCAAATCTTTACGGTCAAAGGAACAAGCAGCTGTGTAGACTTTCTATGGAACTTCTCATGGATTATTATGAAATTTAGGGCAAACATAGAAGCACTAATTCCTTATTAACATGGAAAGATGGGATGAGTGCAGAGTAGGGGTGTAGCCAACATTCGATATGGGGGGGGGGGGGGGGAGAGGTAGATTGGGTGGCCATGCATTTTCTCTCTGCTCCCCCTACCCCACCACATTAATAACCTTACCTTTGCTGGCAGGGATGCCCAGTCCCTGCAAGCTGAAGAAATCCACTGCCTGAACTGCCCCAGTGCTATCTATGCAGTGTGGAAGTTGGCAACCTGATTTCTAGCTGCCAACGCTGGCACTCCTCATGCATGCTCAGTTCACACATGACTTGGCTGCTGAGGTAGCACTGGGGCAGTTCAGGCAGCGGATCTCTTCGGCTGGTGAGGACTGAAACATGCAGTTGAATAATAAAGCATCTTCACTTTTGATTCTATGGAGATTATATTAACAACAAATTACCTTTCTTTCCACCATGTATTCCTTTTTTCATTGAAAAGTTTAATAAAGGGCCATCCCAATGGCATGTGGAAGGACCTATGTTTAATATTATGCTATACCATTAATACTACCGGTACCAATTTATATAGCACCACTAGACATACATGGCATGTACACAGAATACATATAAAAGACAGTCCCTGCTCTGTAGATCTTACAATCTATTTAAGACAGGCAAAATAAGAAAAATAAAATTACAGTGTTTCATATAAGGCTTGATTTTATAATAGGACCCTAAGTGAGAAGTCCAAATGGGTATCTATTTTATAAAGACAAGATAGATGTTTATGTGCCTTTCTAAAAACAGGATCCCAGAAACAGCCCAATAGTGCACAAATGCCACTGCAAAAATTTACACCTGCTCCAAAGAAGGTGTAAATGTGTGCATGTATTCTATGCGTGTACAGGTGAATCTTATAAAATACAAGTGTACACAGAAACTCCGTCTCCATTCCATCTTAAATTATGCCCTGGGAAAACCTACATGCAGACTACTTAAAATTAAGTACACACTGTAGAGGGAGATGCTAGTAAAAAAAAAAAAAAAGTATTAACATTTGCACGCTGAATACATGCATAACTGATGAGAATAATGGCATATGTGTGTATAAGGGTGTACATAAGCATGTATATGTCAAACCTGCCTAAGTGCTATTCTGTAAAAATATGTATATCTTACATAGCACACATTTTACAGGTAGGTGTCCATACGGGCAGAGGTTGGGCAGAACTCTCATGTGCATAACTTATAGAATACTATAAGTCACATATCTCCAGCATTTAAGCATGAGCGTGTACACCAGCTCTATATACCTTCAGCGGTGGTACCTAAATTATTTTTTTATTTTATTTTTGTTACATTTGTACCCCACGCTTTCCCACTCATGGCAGGCTCAATGCGGCTTACATATTATATACAGGTACTTATTTGTACCTGGGGCAATGGAGGGTTAAGTGACTTGCCCAGAGTCACAAGGAGCTGCCTGAAGTGGGAATTGAACTCAGTTCCTCAGGACCAGAGTCCACCACCTATTATAGATGTATATCTAACTTGTTACACTAACTTATTTATTTACTTGGATTTTGTTCACACCTTTTTTATGTTTAAAACCGTTTATTGATGACATACAAACCACAAGTATACAAAGGAGAGAGCATGACTTATGTTACAAATTACACTCTCTGATCCTTCATACAGCTATTCATAATAACATATCGTCATCAATTTTGTTTGTAGCATTAACCCCCACCTCCCTCTCCCACTCATAACCTACTAGAACCCCCAACAGATTAATTCAATCCATAAACTTGGTCACATCTTTTTTAGTAGTAGCTCAAGATGAGTTACATTCAGGTACAGTGTGGGTAGTTCCCTGTCCCTGGGGGGGGCTCACAATCTAAGTTTGTACCTGAGGCAATGGAGGGTTAAGTGACTTGCCCAAGATCACAAGGAACAGCGGGATTTGAACTAGCCACCTCTGTATGCCAAGACCAGTGCTCTAACCACTAGGCCACTCCTCCACTTCACCACTGTAAAGTACAGTACAGTCTCGATTATCTGATGTAAACAGGACCGATCCATTGTCAGGTAAGTGAAAAGTCAGAAATAATGTGGAAAACAATGGTAACCCCCCTCAAACAACGCACATACAAAAGCAAAGAGAATTAACAGCACTACAGCACATTCTGCAACATGACTGGAGCGCTAAACAATACTGTAATAACTGTACTATACTGTACTATAAAACAAGAGCAAAACAGAACTGTAAAAACACAATCAACCTAAATTACAAAATTGTTTTGTAAAATTTTGTGATGTTTGTTTTCCCATTTTACTTCTATTCCTCGCTGCAAGGTCACGCCAGAGTCTCAATAACATTACATCAGTAACTGTCACTTCCACTTGTTGTTCCACATATGCCGTGCAACCTCAATTGCCTTGACGCCTTCACTATGAGTGACTTTTACAACTGTATGTTCAGCCTCACTCAAGGTGTCTTCATTGGCATTATCTCCATTCACATTCCTTTTCACCATAGCAGTAAAAGCAGGGTCTTGGGTCACAATGGTGCTGTTTTGCAATAAAGTGAAGATACATACCTGTAGCAGGTATTCTCCAAGGACAGCAGGCTGATTGTTCTCACGACTGGGTCGTCATCCGCGATGGCCCAGGAGACTGTCAAATCTTGCATAGCAAAACAAAGAATTCTCGAGAACGCTCTGTCGCACGGGCCGAACACACCGCGCATATGCGAACAGCTTCCCGCCCGTGACATGAGCGTGCCCTCTTCAGTTTAATAAAAATCAAAATAGAGAACTGGAACAACTCCAAAGAGGAAGAGGGTGGGTTTGTGAGAACAATCAGCCTGCTGTCCTCAGAGAATACCTGCTACAGGTATGTATCTTCACTTTCTCCGAGGACAAGCAGGCTGCTTGTTCTCACGATTGGGGAATCCCTAGCCCCCAGGCTCACTCAAAACAATGAACATTGGTCAATTGGGCCTCGCAACGGCAAGAACATAACAGACATTGACCTGAAAAGAAACACAACTGAGAGTGCAGCCTGGAACAGAACAGAAATGGGCCTAGGAGGGTGGAGTTGGATTCTAAACCCCGAACAGATTCTGCAGCACCGACTGCTCAAACCGACTGTCGCATCGGGTATCCTGCTGAAGGCAGTAGTGAGATGTGAATGTGTGGACAGATGACCACGTTGCAGCCTTGCAAATCTCTTCAATAGAAGCTGACTTCAAGTGAGCCACTGACACAGCCATGGCTCTGACATTATGAGCCGTGACATGGCCCTCGAGTCAGCCCAGCTTGGGCATAAGTAAAGGATATACAATCCGTTAGCCAATTAGAGACTGTGCGTTTTCCAATGGCGACTCCCCTCCTGTTGGGATTGAAAGAAACAAACAAACAATTGGGCGGACTGTCTGTAGGGCTTTGTCCACTCCACGTAAAAGGCCAATGCTCTCTTACAGTCCAAGGTGTGCAACTTGTCTTCAGCAAGGCGGGTATGTGGACGGGGAAAAAATGTTGGCAAGACAATTGACTGGTTCAGATGGAACTCCGACACCACCTTGGGCAAGAACTTAGGGTGAGTGCGGAGGACTACTCTGTTATGATGAAACTTGATATAAGGTGCATGCACTACCAGGGCTTGGAGCTCACTAACTCTACGAGTTGAAGTAACAGCCACCAAGAAAATGACCTTCCAGGTCAAGTACTTCAGATGGCAGGAATTCAGTGACTCAAAAGGAGCTTTCATCAGCTGGGTGAGAACGAAGTTGAGATCCCATGACACTGGTGGAGGTTTGACAGGGGGCTTTGACAAAAGCAAACCTCTCATGAAGCAAACAACTAAAGGCTGTCCAGAGATAGGCTTACTCTCTACATGTTGATGATAAGCACTAATTGCACTATGGTAAACTCTTACGGAGTTGGTCTTAATACCAGACTCTGACAAGTGTAGAAGGTATTCAAGCAGGGTCCATGTAGGACAAGAAAAATGATCTAGGGCCTTGCTGTCACACCAGACGGCAAACCTCCTCCATTTGAAAAAATAACACTTTTTCGTGGAATCTTTCCAGAAAGCAAGCAAACATGGGAGAAACCCTCTGAAAGACCCAAGGAGGCAATTTCTAAGATCTCAACATCCAGGCCGTGAGAGCCAGAGACTGGAAGTTGAGATGTAGAAGTGACCCCTCGTTCTGGGTAACGAGAGTCGGAAAACACTCCAATCCCCACAGTTCTTCGGAGGACAACTACAGAAGAAAAGGAAACCAGATCTGACGAGGCCAAAAAGGAGCAATCAAGATCATTGTTCCCCAGTCTTGCTTGAGTTTCAGCAAAGTCTTCCCTACTAGAGGTATGGGAGGATATGCATACAGAAGGCTTATCCCCCAATGTAGGAGAAAAGCATCTGACGCTAGTCTGTCATGGGCATAAAGTCTGGAACAGAATTGAGGGACTTTGTGATTGATCTGAGTGGCAACAAGATCCACCGAGGGGGTGCCCCACTCTAGAAAGATCTTGTGGACAACGGCCATATTTAGCGACCACTCATGAGGTTGCATGATCCTGCTCAATCTGTCGGCCAGACTGTTGTTTACGCCTGCCAGATACGTGGCTTGGAGAAACTAGACGTGATAGTGCGCCCAAAGCCACATCCGGACGGCTTCCTGACACAGAGGGAGAGATCCGGTGCCCCCCTGCTTGTTGGTGTAATACATAGCACCCTGACTGTCTGTCTGAATTAGAATGATTTGGTTGGACAGCCGATCTCTGAAAGCCTTGAAAGCATTCCACATCGCTTGTAATTCCAGGAGGTTGATCTAAAGAATCTTTTCCTGAAAGGACCAAGCTCCTTGAGAGTGAAGCCCATCTACATGAGCGCCCCACCCCAGGAGGGATGCATCCATCGTCAGCACTTTTTGTGGCTGAGGAATTTGGAATGGACGTCCCAAGGTCAAATTTGATCGAATGGTCCACCATTGAAGGGAACTGCAAAAAAATCGGTGATGGATCACATCCTCTAGACCCCCCGTGGCTTGACACCACTGGGAAGCTAAGGTCCACTGAGCTGATCTCATATGCAGGCATGCCATGGGAGTTACATGAACTGTGGAAGCCATGTGACCTAAGAGTCTCAACATCTGCCGAGCTGTGATCTGTTGAGACGCTCGAGCCAAGGACACTAGAGCTAGGAGACTGTCTGCCCTTGTCTGGGGAAGATAAGCTTGAGACGTCCGTGTGTCCAACAGAGCTCCGATGAACTCCAATTTCTGAACCAGAACAAGGTGGGACTTGGGATAATTGATTACAAACCCCAGTAGCTCTAGCACTCGAATAGTCATCCGCATGGACTGTAGAGCACCTGCCTCCAAGGTGCTCTTCACCAGCCAATCGTCGAGATAAGGGAAGATATGCGCTCCCAGTCTGCATAACGATGCTGCGACAACTGCCAGGCACTTCGTGAAGACCCTGGGCGCAGACGCCAGGCCAAAGGGCAGCACACAGTACTGAAAGTGCTGAGTTCCCAACCGAAACCAAAGATACTTCCTGTGACCTGGGAGTATAGAGATGTGGGTATAGGCATCCTTTAAGTCCAGAGAGCATAGCCAATAGTTTTTCTGAATCATGGGAAGAAGGGTGCCCAGAGAAACCATCCTGAACTTTTCTCGGACTAGGAATTTGTTCAGGGCCCTTAGGTCTAGGATGGGATGCATCCCCCCTGGTTTCTTTTGCACAAGGAAGTACCTGGAATAGAATCCCAGCCCTTCTTCCCCTGGTTGAATGAGTTCGACCGCATTGGCCTTTAGAAGGGCGGAGAGGGATCCAAGATGGCGCTTTGATCACACGCACCTGAGTAAGCTCCCTGGGGACGCTGTGAACTGTTGCCTCTTGCGGGTCCCTCGTCTCGTCGTTCACGATGGGAAAATGGAGGGGGAAGGTAAGGGAGCTCCCCTTGGCTCCTGGGCCCTCGTCAGCATTGAAGCAATTGATTTTACAGTTCCCCAGGACGCCACCGGGACCTCTATGCACGTCGATTCCTTCTGCAACTGTCAACACGCCGACGTCGATGGGAAGCGGAGACGGGGTTTCTCTGAGCCCCAGAGACCGCAGGGATCCACCACAGCCAGGAAGTGAACTATTCGCTGCAGCCCAGCCAGTATCCAACACCGAAGGGGTAAATTCGGAGCTGACAGAGGGAAGGACAGTGGCGAATTTGAGTGGGACCTCGGACCCTGTGTTATCGGCCGAATTGGCCTTAAAGGTACTGCCGCAAGGTATTGTTAATAAGCTCTCTCGTACTGAGACCCCACCACACCTCCTTTTACCATCAGGTGGAATAAGCAAGCCCTCTATTGTGACACTTGAGTCACTGTGGGATATGGAATATAACACCCACTCCTCTATGCAAAGTATGCTAAAAGAAAATACTAACGATATTAAAACTCTTTCAGAAGCAGTTCTGATACAGGCACAGGTGACAGCACAGCAGTCCTCCAAGATTGAAAAAGATACTAAAATTCAAGAAATGGGGTCTTTGGAATCCGCTTTGGTTAAGGATAATAACTTTTTGCATAAACGTTTGGAATACCTTGAAAACCAAACTCGGAGACTTAACCTTCGGTTCCTTAATTTCTTCCCCAAGTCTCCTTTAATTCCTCCAATTGAGATGGGGAAAAAATATGATTGACATTCTGGGAATGGACAAAGATTCATTGCCTCCCATAACTCGGGCCCATTACATCTGGAATATCAGGGGGACATTGGGAGACCCCCCTAGACGAGAAATGGTGAAGAAATGAATCTTACTTCCTTCCTGGAAAGTTCATTGGATGTGATTACCCATAGGACTACAATGCTAGTCACTTTTGTGCTGGAGCCGGATCGGAACGCAGTGTTAAGACTTTCCCTGAGGCATTTAGATGAACTATTTATGGGCTCCAAAGTTAGGATTTTTCCTGATCTTTCTAGGCTGACACAAGAGAGACGCAGGGCCTTTTTGGAACTGCGTCCCAGAGTAGAAGCCTTGAAAGCAAATTTTGTTTTACGTTTTCCTTGTATATGTATCGTATTGCTTGAGGGCAAACAATTTCAATTTGTAGACCCTAAACAGCTTAAAGATTTCCTAGATGCTAGAGTTGAAGTGACTGTTACATGCTCTCCTACATAGCAGGCTGGAGTCTGAACTTAGAGGTAGCAATTGTGTAATAATAATCTAATATTTTTGCTTTTTTTCCTTTTCTTGGAATCACTTTTCTTTTTATAGTGGACGGAAAATAGTGCTTACTGTTTCCTCATATCTTTATGTAAAGAGATTTTCTTGTTATCTGAATGTGAATTGCATAATCACATTGTTGTGTGAATTGTTAAATGATTAATAAAGGTTTAAAAAAAAAAAAAAAAAAGAAGGGCGGAGAGTTCCTCCACAAGTACCTGCTTGTGCTGGAAGCTGAAGGACTGAGCCCCCAGTGGACAATTTGGAGGCACGGATTCCAGACTGAGAGTGTATCCTAACTTGTCTATTTGAAGAACCCACCTGTCGGAGGTTAAAAGAGGCCACCTTTGGTGAAAAAATATCAACCTCCCTCCGACTGACAAGTCGTCCGGCACAGACACTTCTTCTGAGGCTATGCTGCACTGGAGCCAGTCAAACGCCCGTCCCTTGCTTTTGCTGGGGAGCCACAGGGGCATTAAGCACACACCGTTGACAGGAACGAGCATGCTGGGACAGGCTGGCGAGAAGCAGGAGTGTACCTATGCCTATTGTAGGAATAGGGAGCACTCCTCTTTCCTCCAAAAATCCTCCTAGAAGAGGAGGTGGTAGCAGAAGACGCCCGGCGGGAGAGAGAATCCATAGCATCATGATGCTTTTTGATATGATCTACCATGTCCTCTACTTTCTCCAAAATGATTATCCCCCCGGCAAGGAACATCTGCCATTCGCTGCTGGGTCTTATGATCCAGGTCAGAAACACGCAGCAATGAGAGTCTGCGCATGACTATACCTTGAGCAGCTACTCGGGATGCCACATCAAAAGTGTCGTAAGTACCCCTGGCCAAGAATTTGTGACACGCCTTCTGCTGCCTGACCACCTGGTGAAAAGGTTCGGCGAGCTCCGGAGGAAGTGCTTCGACCAAACTGGACAGTTGCCTCACCGAGTTCCGCAAGTGGATGTTCATGTAGAGCTGGTATGTTTGGATCTTGGCTGCGAGCATAGCGGCCTGATACATCTTTCTCCCAAAAGAATCCAAGGTCCTAGACTCTCTGCCTGGGTGCACCAAGGCATAGTCTCTAGTACTCTTGGCTCTTCTGAGAGCAGAGTCCACCACCATGGAATCGTGAGGTAGTTGGGCCTTCACCATAACTGGCTCTCCATGGACTCTGTACTGGGACTCAGCTTTTTTAGGGACTACTGGATTAGATAGAGGGAACAACCAGTTTCGCATAAGAACTCCCCTGAGTGTATTATGCAAGGGGGCCGTTGCAACCTCTGTGGGTGGAGAAGGATAGTCCAAGACCTCGAGCATCTTGGCCCTGGGCTCATCCACAACCTCCATAGGGAAGGGAATATCCTTAGACATTTCCCAAACAAAGGAGGAAAAAGAAAGCCTCTCAGGTGGAGACAATCTTCTTTCAATTGGAGTAGGATCAGAGGGGACCCCATAACACTCTTCTTCAGAAAAGTATCTGGGATCTTCCTCTTCCTCCCACGAGCACTCATCATCGGTGTTGGACAAAAGCTCTCTAAGAGCAGCCCGAACCCGAGCCCGATTCGACGTCGAGGAAAAACGACCTCGAGGGGGATGTTGAGAAGTCGACCCTTGCCTCGACTGCGACGAACCTTCCTCCGCCGACGGAGAGTCGACTTGGGTGGCGGCCGACGCCGATGCCACAAGCGGCACCGAGGATGGGAACCTCACCACAGGCGAAGGCCCACATGCCACTTCCACAGTCGATGCAGAAGGCGCAAGCACCCCTGGCACCGAAGCAGACTGGCGCAGCAATCCCTCCAGAAGCTCTGGAAGAAGGGCCCTGTGCGCTCGTCGAGAGCATCCATCGGAAAAGGTTGCGGGGCCAGTGTAGGAGCCGGTGGCAGAATGTGAGGGGGCTCGAGAGCCGGTACCAGGCTGCCAGAAGACAGACGCATCGGCACCTCCTGTATAGAGGGTGAGAGGTCCTCTCGGTGCTGACGCTTCTCGGGTGCCGCATCCCTCAGCTCCCCGGAGCTCTCAGTACCGTGCATAGAAGGAGAACGATGACGGTGCTTCTTACCCTTCGCTCGACGCCCGTCATCAAGACTCTTCGGTACCGAAGAAGAGGATGTGGAATCCTCATGCCTCCTCGGGGCCGGGTCCCACAAAGGTCGGTCCTGGGGGCCTGCATAGCAGTAGGCCTCGAGACAGGTGGAGACCCACTCGATGCCTTGCTGCTCCCAGCATGATGTGGTTGTTCGTCAGCCATTACCTGCACTCTCGAAGTCGATGCTTCCGTCGACGCCGATGCCACCGACCTCGGTACCAATGTCGATGCCGACGCCGAAGGACCGGACCGATCAGCAAAAAGTCTTTCACGTTGAGCCTCCCAAGACACTTGGGTCCGTTTCTTCATTAAAGAGCACAGCTTACAAGCAGTTGGCAAATGTTCGAGCCCAAGGCACTGGAGACACCACGCGTGGGGGTCGGTACCCGAGATGGTCCGGTTGCAGCAAGAACAATGCTTGAAGCCATGGGGAGACCTCGATGACTTAGATGGAAACACGGCAGCTGCGAAATTAAAGGACCCGATTGTGCCAAATAAAAAGGCACAAAAAAGGAACAAAAGACCCAGACAAGCAGCCTAAAAGGCGGCCGTGAAGAAAAAGAAAGAAAACTTGAAGAAGTGACGAAAACTAAGAAATTAGATGAAAAAATACACTTTTTTTTGTGTGTGTGTGTGTGTGTGTGTGTAATAGTAAGTCAGAAGAAAAAAACGGAGAAGCCGTAAACGCTAAACCGAGTCTCCCGAGCCGAAAAACTTAAGCAGAGTCGAAAATTTATGACTGTCAAGATTACGGGCAAAAAGAAACGGAAGAGGGCACGCTTGTGTCGCGGGCGGGAAGCCGTTCGCGCATGCACGATGTGTTCGGCCCGCGCGACGGAGCATTCTCGAGAATTCTTTGTTTTGCTATGCAAGTTTTTGCCGGTCTCCTGGGCCATCGCGGACGACGACCCAATCATGAGAACAAGCAGCCGGCTTGTCCTCGGAGAAAAGCAGGGTCACAACGGTGCTGTTTTGCAATAAGTAGGGTCCCAGGTTCAAAAATTGTATTGCAATTGTCCCAGGTGCAAAACTTCCCTCTGAGCTATGCCAGAAAGAAAGAGAAATCGTACATGTCTTAACAGCAACACAATGACGTCACTGGTGGGGGGGGTGACTGTCAGCTATGCCGGATGGTCAGATAAGGGAAGATCAGATAATTGACTGTGCTGTAGGGTCCTACTTTCCTTTATATAATAGGTGCCTAAATATGAGTCCATGTACTTTTTAAGTAAGCAAGCAGTGATACAGTTTTATCAAAGGCCTCTTCTCTGTGTAAAGCACTTTATACAATTAGTCCCTTGGGTTGAATTTTCGATTAAGCCAGAGAGGGAGTATGAAGCACCAACTCAGGGATGCTGTAGGAGAAGGAATTCCAATCACTGTGCAATCATAACATCTAGTGGCCACATTTAGGACTTCCAGCAATAAAGCAGAAGGAGCTCAGGTGCACGGTCCTCATTTGAGTGTCGCTGCTGCAATGAGTGGACAAAACCAAGTTGGAAGAGAATATCAAATACAGGAAAAATCCCCATGATGGGAATGAACGCTTAACGGCCCTTTTACTAAAGCTTAGTGCACATCAAATGCTGCAAGTCTTATTTTATGGCCCACATAGTACATGGCTAATATCTGTTAGTGAGCACTAAGCTTTAGTAAAAGGGCACCATAGTGACTTATTCCAACCCTAGTTCCAATTTGTGCTAGTAGCCGAAAGGAGCAGAAGGAAATGGCCAGATGAAAAACAAATTAAAAAAAAAAAAAGCTTAAGAAAAAATAGTAAAGTATTTATAAAAGTGTCTTATGGTGTAGGCCTTCCAAAAACTTCTGCTTGAATCATGGATGCAAACTTCTATTTAAATACAATCCCACATTTTTCTTAATAGGCTTCTCTTTAAATATCAATATTTGGAAACAAGCGGAACAATAAGCAGTTTTGATGCACACAAACACAAAAATAAAATTACCTCAATGGGGTTAAATTTCACACTGCAGATGCTGTCAACGCCCCATGTGAAGGAACGCATGGGACTAGATCTCTGTTCGTTCCAGATGTCCACCTGCTGCCCACAGGTAGCAAACACGGCATCTTTCCAGTGGTGATCAATGCCAGTGTACACAGTCTTTCCATGCAAAAAAGGAGAAATTAAAACAATATTTATCTACATATTATTTTTAGCTTACTGGGATTAAAGAACCAATATATCCTAATCAATCAATCAATCAATCAATAAATAAAAGTGTCGATGTGGATTGGCATTGACACTTTTTTCACCTCCTCCTCCTAACTGTAAGCAAACAATATTGTCAAACTTGCTTTCTAACATTCATAAATGACCTAGAGATGAGAATAACTAGTGAGGTAATTAAATTTGCTGACGACACAAAGTTATTCAAAGTTGTTAAATCGCAGCAGGATTGTGAAAATAACAAGAGGGCCTTACAATACTGGAAGACTGGGCATCCAAATGGCAGATGACGTTTAATGTGAGCAAGTGCAAAATGATGCATGTGGGATAGAGGAGCCCAAACTATAGCTACATGATACAAGGTTCCATGTTAGGAGTCACCGACCAAGAAAGGGACCTAGGTGTCGTCGTTGATGATACGTTGAAACCCTCTGCTCGGTATGCAGCGGCAGTGAAGAAAGTAATAAAATGTTAGGTATTATTGGAAAGGAATGGAAAACAAAATTGAGGATGTTATAATGCCTTTGTAGGGAGGAGTAGCCCAGTGGTTAGTGCAGTGCACTTTGATCCTGGGGAACTGAGTTTGATTCCCACTGCAGCTCCTTGTGACTCTGGGCAAGTCACTTAACCCTCCATTGCCCCTGGTACAAAATAAGTACCTGAATATATGTAAACCGCTTTGAATGTAGTTGCAGTAAAAAATCTCAGAAATGCGGTATATCAAGTCCCATTTCCCTTTGTATCGCTCAAGCCCCTAAAATACCCCATCTGAAAACGTGGGTTTTTTATCTTCAAAAGATACCTTAAGACCTACTTATTCGGAAAGGCTTACGCTCTTGACCCGCCCCGCACCACAACCTATTGAATTCTATTTGCTATCCATATTTTCCCACCTCTGCTATTACTCACATGTCCCTTTCTCTACAATGCTGTTGACTGTTTGTTGAAGATTTGATGTATGCTTTTGTAAATTACTGTAAGCCATATTGGGCCTGCCCTTGGGCAGGAAAATGTGGGATATAAATGCTGTAAATAAAAATATCAGACTTAAACATTTTTTTCTGAGTACGTTTAATTATATGATTTGGATGTTTTCATGTGAGAAACACGTTCATCTGCCACTTGTGCCATTTTTTGGATGTTTATTTTGTTTATGAGCCCCATAGCGTTTCCTCATTGATAAGTAATTTAAAGCATTTTTGAATTTCAAAAATTGTTGGGGTTTTTTGTATACAGTTTGGGTTGCAAACTGAAGAACAGCTCTCCATGTTTTTGAGCTGGTTTGAGCCCAGTTTAAAATCGTTAAGTTGCCTCATGTCTGAAGAGCATGAGCAGTGCTAGAAACAGATTTTTTAAAGTGGCAGTACGTATACGTTTCATTGTTTTTAAGGATGATACACTTAGAATACCATCCTATAAGAAGTGTATATATTATCCAAAGATATTTTGAGCTTTCTTTTGTGAGTTTGATGATATAACCCAGCCAGAAAGGTATTTAAGTTAGTGAATCAAACAAGCTTGGTAGTGCAGCCTACTTTGAAGCTCAGGTCAGAGATGCTGGTGAGTACACATCTCCTTCCAGCTATAAAATAATGAGTGGAGTGGAAAGGGTTGACGTGAAGTGTCTGTTTACTTTTTCCAAAAATACTAGGACTAGGGGGCATTCAATGAAGCCACAAAGTAGTAAATTTAAAACGAATTGGAGAAAAGTTTTCTTCACTCAATGTGTAATTAAATTCTGGAATTCATTGCCAGAGAATGTGGTAAAGGCGGTTAGCTTAGCGGGGTTTTAAAAAGGTTTGGACGGCTTCCTAAAGGAAAAGTCCATAGACCATTATTAAAATGGACTTGGAGAAAATCCACTGCTTATTTCTGGGATAAGCAGCAGAAAATGTTTTGTACCTTTTTTGGGATCTTGCCAGGTATTTGTGACCTGGATTGGCCACTGTTGGAAACAGGATGCTGGGCTTGATGGACCTTTGGTCTTTCCCAGTATGGCAATACTTATGTACTTAGATGTGTGTAGATTTAGGCGCTGAAATATCAACTAAGCGTATTCTATAATCAGCACCTAAATCTAGGCATCGAATATAGAATATGCTTAATCGGTACCGATTTCAGCGCCAACTTTTTTAGGCGCCATATAAAGAATCTCCCCCATTATGTACACCATATTTTTAATTTGATTTATATCTAATTATAATTTTTATTATTTAAATTAACACTGTGTATATTGTGTGTGTTTAATCAATTGCCGCTGAAGCAATTCAGCGGCAAAACATGTTAAGCATGAATGTGTAAATACCCAGGAACATACGTAGTGAATGAAGTCTACTGCAAGATAGGGCTGGTTTGCTCTTCTTTTATTTCCCATAAATGTTTTGCCATCCAGGGAATTTACATGAAATTGAGGCTTCTCGTTATTCCACAAAAACATATTCACATTTGGGAGAAGCAGCAATAGATCACATTTTTAAAAAAAAAGTCCCCTATTGCTTGGCTTTCACTACGTCAGAATAGTAGTGGTTGATGAATACCCTCCAGTGCTTCTTATTAAATCTTGAAAAAACCTTTTACCCTTACACCCTCTGATTTCTTAACTTTTCACTTTAACATGAAGCTTTCAAAAACCATGGCACAGTCATTGTAGAGAAACCTTAGTGTTCTTTCAAGGGTGCAACATAACCAAAACTGGGAACTGCACTGTTTTAGATACAGAATTTGTTTTTCCCATACAACGTTACCTGACAGCATAGTGCTTGAAAGTTTACTTTTAGCCAAGTCTGGGGTCACAGGATGAACATCTCCCCGTTTATCTGTCAACCTCACCATTAAAAACTGAACTTAACACAAAAGTGATATGACTATGGAACCTATGAGCCCTCAAATCTCTCTTTCAAAAGTATTTTCTGAAACTCATTTAGTTAGTCTCTAAATGTAAAAACTCTCAAGTTTTGTTACTCCATGGTACCTTTCCAAGTATGGTATGCAAAGGCTCTTCCTGCTCTCCATATCCAGGACTTTCCATATTCCAGTGCTTTACTGCTTTATCGTCCCCAACCTAGAAAAAAAAAAATTACAAATACCTGCCCAGATCATTCAGGACATAGTCAACATTACCAGGAATTAAGCCCATTTATCTCTAGCTCCACTTTTATAATGTTGCCTACAGCTGTATTTAAAATATGTAAAAGGTAAAGGGCCATGGATTTGATATACTGCTTTTCTGTGGTACAATCAAAGTGGCTGGGGTCGAGGGGTTATATCTGGGGGCAGAGAGTGGGTGTCTCTGCGCTAATCAGTTAATGTGTCGGCATGCTGTGTACCAATTAGTGTGTGAGCCCTTACCACCTACAAAACAGGTAGCGGTAAGGACTCACGTGATAATGTGCAGCTATTAACAAAAATTAATGTCAACATTACCGCATGAGAGTTCTCTTGTGGTCTACCTCCAGCCAGTCTTCACTACAGGAGGAAAAAGCCTCACGAAGCTCAAAAGTTAGTAAGATCAACAAGAGCAGGGCTGCTTCATCATTGGCTTTAAAAAAAAAAGGCATTAAAAAAACCTCCTGATGAATTTATCAGGAGGTTTTCGAGTTTATCAGGAGGTTTTTTTAATACCTTTTTTTTTTTTTTTTTTAAGCCAATGATGAAGCAGCCCTGCTCTTGTTGATCTTACTAACTTTTGAGCTTCGTGAGGCTTTTTCCTCCTGTAGTGAAGACTGGCTGGAGTTAGACTACAAGAGAACTCTCAAGATTTATTTGTATATATTGATTGTACACCATCGAGGGTTCTACCCTACTTTTTTGGTTTAGAACATTAGCGCATGGCCATTAATTCAGAAAATAGAAACAATGTTACATTTTGATTAAAGACTACAAACCATTCAGTTTGACATATCTAACATAATAAAACTCACCCTCAACGTTCTGAGGACACGGACGTCACTTCCGTATATAAAACTCACCCTCAACGTTCTGAGGACACTGACGTCACTTCCGTAATGAAGGGTTCGTGGTGGTGAAGCCACCGAAAGCACCATGTCGCTGGGCCCCGCCCTCGCGTCAAACGTGATGACGTCACGCATCGAGGGCGAGGCAATGGTGTCAGTGGCTTCACAACCAAGAAGCTGATGAAGGTGCGTTCACGAGGTGCCGACCTATGGCGTCAGTGGCTTCAGAACGACGAACCGGTGGGTAGGGAGGGAGGGGGGGTTGGGGAGGAAAACCTTGCTAGCGCCCGTTTCATTTGATCCAGAAACGGGCCTTTTTTACTAGTATGCTATAATAGGAGAAATCAGAATGGGGTGGGAAACCTTTTCACATCACTGAATTTTTAAAAAATATGCCTAACCATTGCTTTTTTTTCCAGATCCACAGCTAATTCTCCTGAAATTGAACTAGACAAGTATAGATAGGAGAAAAGGTGAAATGATCTTAAAGAGCATTTAATCAATTTCAACGGAACAGGATCTACCTCAAAAGTAGTCGGATGAGATGAAGCTAGCAAATTTTCAAAACCAATATAAGATACTAGAGCTGCATTTCAATTAAACTCATAATCGTGATTAATTGTACAATTAAAGGTACGTTATTTATTTATTATTTTCCACTGTAGTTCTTTGTGACTCTGGGCAGGTCACTTAACCCTCCATTGCCCAGAGTCACAAGGAACTGCAGTGGGAACACAAATACATAAATAGCATACCTTTAAATTGCACTATTAATTGTGATTACAAATTTTAATCAAAATGCAGCCCTAAAAACATTAAAGAATAAAAAGGTATCTGAAATAGGCCCTGAAAACCATATGGCTGTTTATAGCTATGTTAGATGCTGTTTTAGATTCTGTAGGGCTCCTTTTACTAAGCCATGCTAGTGATTCCCGCATGGCAAATGCAACAAAGCCCATTCAATTCCTATGGGCTTCGTTGCATTTGCCGTGCCAGGAATCACTAGCATGGCTATAAACAGCCTTACAGTTTTCAGAGCCTACATCGGAAATCAAATTAAAAACCGACCAATAAGTAACAGGCACAGTTGTTGTAAGATCTGTAACCACTAGTGTCCCCTCCTTACTATAACCAAGAAAGGTTTTCTTCTACATAAAATGGTAGCCACAGTTTCTACTGATGGCAGTACTGAACCATCATCAACATAGTCATCCTTAAACCCTGAAAGAAGTTTAAGAGTATGGTACAGTTCTTTAGCGGAACATGTACCTTGATCAATATGTTGTGAAAAAAAATTCTTTTAGAGGCCCTTTAACTAAGCTGCGCTAAAAAGTGACCAGCATTGTTGATGTGTGGGTTTCTTGCATGCTGCAGCCACTTTTAACATGACTGTAAAATGGCTGCAATTTAATTTGTTCCATTAATGACCACACACTAATTTCCCAATTAGCATTTGGCCATTACCATGTGAGCCCTTACTGCCACCTATTTTGCAGGCGCTAAAGGCTCCCACACTAACCCTGTACTAATCGGCAGCAAGCAGCAATTTGCCTGAGCTACCCAATTAGCGCAAGGCACACCTACTCTCTGCTTCCATACACTCCCCCCTTGCTAAAAAATATTTGATATTTTTTAGCACGGGATTGCCATGTGGTAATTCAATAACTACCACAGGATGTCTGAGCGTGTTCCACGGTAGTGCCTTTTCAGCGCATGGTATGCATGCATTAGTGCTTGCCACCATTTAGTAAAAGGACCCCTAAGCCTCTTGACGGTATTTATAGAGATGGGTCCTGTAACATGTGTAAGCGCAAGACATTTTAGACTTTTGCCACTTTTTCTGCCTTCCTTACATGATATTTTTGAAGGCCTAATCCTGCATGGTACCAAGAATTGCCTTTCATCTCCGAAATCGTAACTTCCTTCAATAGGACCAATGTATTAAATACCTCAGTTAAAACCATGCTGACACCTGAGGCTCCTACAGATAAGGATACAAAGTCTTTTGGAAAAACATACTTTGCTACCAACCAATCTGGGTGAAATTGCTTTCAGAGTCTAATCTTTAAAAAAAAATTTGAGACGGAATTAGCTTTCTAACTCAGGAAATCTTTATGCTGAAGTAATTAAAAAATGATGAGATCATCAAAGTTCTCTCATATATACAGGGGCATAGAAGTGCTCTGACAAATTAGGCACAAAATTAGATTCAACCCATGACCTGCCCTATGCGTTGGACCAACCACTAATTGAGTAAACACTAGAGTGTCTATTAATGAACCGTAATCCTTGTCCTTAGATGTAATAAGAACCTCATAGTGCACATTAAAATCTCCTTAAATAACAGAAGGAAACTTGGCAATCTAAAAGTATGGGCCATCATCTTTCAATCCCTGCCACAGAAAGCAAGTCCAATTACTTAAATGATTTCAGCACACAACACTGAAGACTAAATTTCAAATACATATCAATGTAACATATAAAAAAGACAGGATGCTGGGGGAAAGGAGGGGGGGGGGGGGGGGGGAGTTCATTCCACAAGTTAATAGTACTTACTGTAAAAAATGATGTTCCACAGAAACGAACACAGAGCCCTCGCACAAAGCCTTCATGAGCTTGTAAAGTGCGTGTGCATTCCCGTTTAGTGAGGTTCCAAATCTTAACCTGTTGAAAACAGAAGAACCAATTGAATCTTTACAGATTTTCTTTTTAAAGTAGATTGTAGTCTTTAATTTGCTACTATTTATCATATGACTTAGTCTTATAGAAACTATGTCAAACTCAAAGCAGGATTCTAAAAAAACTGGACTAACAGCTGTGTAACCCTATCAAAGAGTGAAACTGGTTATAATCCAGTAATAAGCATGTGGTTACACAAGATATCTTATAACATAAGCGTTGCTATACTAGGACAGACAGCAGGCCCATCAAGCCCAGTATCCTCTTTCCGATAGTGGCCAATACAGGTCATACGTGGCTAGATACTAAACGAGTAAAGCGAATAAGATACTTACCTGTAGTAGGTACTCTCCAAGGACAGCAGGTCTTATATTTTCACAAGTGGGTAATGTGACCTGCTTTGCCCAGTCCAGAGCTCAAATCAAGTGCAAAAGAGCTTTGTGGAGTGCAAGCCATGCTCCACTGCTCATGCGTAAGTGTATTCCCGCCCGCCGTGACAGTGTGGTTCTAAAAAACAAAAAAACAGGAGACAACTCCAAGGGGAGGTGGAAGGGTTTGTGAGAATATAAGGCCTACTGTCCTCTGAAAATTACCCGCTACAGGTAAGTATCTTCACTTTCTCCAAGGACAAGCAGGCCATAATTCTCACAAGTGGGGGAATCCCTAGCAACCACGCTCACCAAAAAACAACAAACACTGGTCAATTGGGCCTCACAACGGTGAGGCCATAACATAAATCAACCTGAAACTATATACAAACTGAGTGAGAATGCAGCCTGGAACAGAATAAGATGGGCATAGGAGGGTGGAGTTGGATTCTAGACCCCAAACAGACTTTGCAGTACTGACTGACCAAACCGACTGTCGCATTGGGTATCCTGCTCAAGGCAGTTGCAAGATGTGAATGTGTGGACTGAACACCACGTTGTAGCCTTCAATGGAGGCTGACTGCATGTGGGCTACCAATGCAGCCATGGCTCCGACGCTGTGAGCCTTGATATGACCCTCCAGGGTCAGTCCATCCTGGGCATAAGTGAAAAAAAATACAATCTGCCAGCCAATTAGAGATTATGCATTTCCCAATGGCGACCCCCATCTTGTTGAGATCTAAAGAAACAAAAAGGCCTTTTAAGTGCTCTTTACCAGCCAATCGTCCAAATAAGAAGAACCCACTGGTCAGAAGTTACAAGAAGCCACCTTTTCCTGGTAAAACTTCAGCCTCCCCCCAACCGGCAAGTTATCCAGGAGGCATATTTTCAAAGCACTTAGCCTTCCAAAGTTCATAGGTTTCTATGGAACTTTGGAAGGCTAAGTGCTTTGCAAATATGCCTCCAGGACAGTCACTTTTACAGCAGCTACGCTCTGCTGGAGCCAGTCAAAAGCTCATCTCTTGAAGGAAGTGACATCATCGCTGACAGATGGCAGCTTGATTCCTCAGCTCTGCCGGAGCAGGAGAAGAAATTATTGATACACCCGACAAACTTGGTTTATAACCCTCATTGTTAACATTTGATTCCTTTGGAGTGATGGCGGTGTGGAAAAAAACTGGATAAATTTAACTACACAGCTGAGAAGTGAGTTAGTGGCTCGAATGCACTGAAGGCAGAGGTGGAGGTGGCAGAGGTGGATTCAGACTCAGAACCTGACCACGCAGAACGCATGGAGGGTGACGCAGAACTTACTAAACAAGATGTAGCGCGTTGGTTTAAAGAACTAAAAGAAATGACTGCAGTTTCGGAATTGCGTGCTGAGGTTCGAGAGATTGGGACCCGCCTGGAGCAGACTGAGAAGCAGATGGACGGTTTTGCAGGAGATTTGCAAGCGCTACAAACAGAGCTGAAAATGGAACATAAGAACAGATCAGAACTGCAGCTGGCGCTGGAGGATCCCGACGCTGCAATTTACACTTTAAGGGAGTGCCTGAGGAGGCCTCTTATAAGGATTGCACACAGGTGATTCAAGAGATCTGCGCCTTCATCGTGAACACAGGAGAAAATGATCCTGGAAATTCAGAGAAAGTTTCCATCACTCTAGATAGAGCCCACAGAAGTTTGGGGCCTGTAGGATCGTTATCACAGATAATAAATTATCTGCGTCCAAAATTCCCAAACAAAACTATCTGCACACAGACTGCTCAGCACTCGGTCTAGGGGGCGGGAACCTTGGATTAGAGCCTATACAGTTCTTCCGAGAGAAAGGAATGAGACTAGAAAAGCAAGCTGAATATATATATTAGATTTATTATGGTATCAGGTAAGAAAATATCGCTAAGGTATACAAAATAGAACTCTGCAAAGCTTTGGCTGAATACAAAATTACTGGCTGATAAAAATTACACTCTTACGTCACACTACTAAACACTAATTCTTACTGGTTACCAGATAAAATTACACCACTGATCAGTCACACTATGTTACGAGGTAGTACAGTTATTAGCAGCTTCTCCTGATCACAAGTATGACGGCACCAGCCTTCTGCTCAGGTAAATACCACTAACTAGCCCCCGACTAGTAGGAAATGAATCACCGTGTTTCTCACCAGGCTGAGACCTCAGGGTCGTCTCTCTCGGGAGCTGGCGCGGGACACCTCACAGACTCAAGCTGGATTCACAGCGAGTCTCAGTCGCAGCTGGAAGGGAACTCTGCAGCAGATAAGGAGGTCACAGGTCACGCAGGGCAGGTACAGCTGAACCATGATACTTTCCTCCAGATACACAGTTCATCAGTTGGTGGACCATATTAGGTCTCACTGGTCTTATTTACCTCCACCTTCTTCCAAGGCTTCCGAATAACTCCTTTCTTTGTTCCCGCTCTCCCCGTACCTCTTGGTCTGGTGGCTGCAGGAACCAATCTGGATCTTTCTTGGTTCACTGCGTGGCAAGAACAGTTCGTTGTTCTTGACCTTCAAGTTGTTACATTTTGGTATGCATTTTCTGTTTCTCACCCGCCTTACTGGAGCCAGCCTCTCAGGGAGATAAGGGGGCCTGCTTTGCCCACAGCATGTCCTTGGTGTTGAGCTTCTGCTGTAATTTTCCACAAGCTGCAAATCTGTCTCTTGCTGACACAGAGATGTGCGGGTCAGAGTGTACAGCCTCCATTTTGCTGTCATAGGATTATACAGGCCATGGCCCGCAAGGTGAGACACACAGGGAAATACTCCTACAGGCCCCAGAGAGACTCTCTGCCTAGAGACATTATTGCGTGCTTTCATGACTACACCATGAAGGAGAAGGTGTGGAGAAAAGCAAGAATCCTGGGCGAAGTCACATGGAATAACTACAAGGTTAAGGTTTTCCAAGATTTAGCCAAGGCTACTCTACAGCGTCGGAGAGATATGCGTGATGTTACTACTTATCTGCAGCAAGCCGGTTTGAGATACAGGTGGCTTTACACTTTTGGATTACAATTTTCTGTTGGTGCCCAGACGCGCAGAGCCCAAACTACAGTAGAGGCTTGGCGAGCCCGCTCGGAAATGGGCCACTCAGATCTTCCTACCTCAGCAACTATTAGCCAGGACGCAAGCTTGCCCCCTAAATCAAAATCAACGTGGCAAAAGGTCTGTAGAGGGGGAGGCCGCAGGCTTTCGGGGCTTTGGTTGGAGGTGAGTGCAGCCACCTGACGAGTTCTGGACTGCTTCAGTCTACATTTATTGTTCATGGAGTCATAGCACCTCGTAGGTGGGACAGTGATGCTTATGAAGGGGGATGTTTGATGTTTCATTGAATGCGCAGAGAATGAGTGAAATGACGGAGCATGTGGTGTGTAAGATGACAAAATCAGTGTGGATATATTGTTGAGTTAATTGGGGTCAGGGAGAGTATTTGCTTCCAGTTAGCGAGCCGATTTCTGGCAAGGGCACACTTCCTCAGAGAGTTAACTGGCCAGTAGCGGAAGTGGTCAGTTGATCGGGGATAAGGGGAGGGGGGACGGGGGAGGGTGGTGGGTTGGGATTGCAGGTGGGTTCATGGAATGTTAATGGTTTGAATGATCCAAGGAAAAGAAGTATTATTTTTAGGGAGCTACGACGTCTCAAATGGGATGTGGTTCTGCTTCAGGAAACTCATGTGAGGAAGAACGATACACTAATACTTCGCAGTAGGGAATACGGTGTGTGTTACACGCACGCTGACCCCAGAGGGGGTAAAAAGGGGGTTAGGCAATCTATATAAGACCAGGGATACCCTTTACTAAAGAGAATACATATTTAGATGATTTTGGGAGATGCTTGGCGGTCAAAGACTGCTTGTATGATGAACCAGTAACCTTTATCAATCTGTATGTATCAAATGTGGGACAGGGGGAATTTATTTGGAGTATTTACAGGAGGCTCTTCCTCACTTTGTCTCTGGAAGGGTGATAATGGGATAATGAGGTGATATTAATTTAACTCTGACATCTTTAGATCACTCCAGGGAGGTGTGCTTTGGCCCACAGAGAGAAATCCTTGCATTTGGTCAAAGATTTAGATCTGCTTGAAGTATGGAGACTACAACATCCGGGTCACCGCTCATACTCCTTTTATTCCCACGCACAACAGACTTATCAAACATATAAACGGCGAGTGACCGAACTCACTCGCAAATGCGCAGTAAAGACCCTCTCTGTCCCGCCCCCACGTCAATACGTGTGATGGGGGCGGGACAGAGAGGGTCTCTACTGCGCAAGGGGAGGGACAAAACTGCCGTCGCTACCGCTTCCCTCCCCCCCAAGGTCGCCACCACCACTCCCCCCACCCGGAGTCACCGCCGCCACCCACCCTCCACCCGGGCCCTCGAACAGCGTCAACACAGCACACAGCTCAGCTGAGCTGCCGTCAGCCTTCCTTCCCTGCCTGTGTCCCAGACACAGGCAGAGAAGAAGGACAGCAGCTCATCTGAGCTGTGTGCTGCATTCCCGCGCTGTTTCAATAGCGAAGCAAGGGCCCGGCCCGGGTGGAGGCAGGGGTGGTGGCGGCGACTCCGGGGGGGGGGGGGGCGTAGCGGTGACCTTGGAGGGGCAGCGGCGACCTCGGCAGCGGGGGGGCCTTGCAGCGGCGAGGAGAAGGGGCCTTTCAACACCCCCCCCCCCGTCCTATACTAGCCCGTTTTTACGGGCTCAATGGCTAGTACAAGAATAGATGCCCTCTGTTGCAGCCGAACGTTATGGGGTCTGGTGCAGGATACTGAGATTGGGAGTATACATGCTTCTGATCATGCCCCAGTCTGGGTTCACTTTCTCGGCTTACATGGAGAGATACGTCACACCTTTTGGAGGCTGAATGAATCAGTGCTGGGAGATGTGGAAGGTCTGTCATGAAATCCGCAAGGTCATAAAAAGCTATGTGGAAAATGATACAGGAGAAGTTTCTGACGGTATTCTTTGGAATGCTCTCAAAGCAGTAGTTTGAGGACATCTTATTAAGTGGGCAAGCGAGAGAGATGTATTAAGAAGCTGGAGCTTCGCACACAACTTGTGCAGATGGAGACTGCACCGGGGGGGGGGGGGGGGGGGTGGATACCAAAATTTTACAATTGTTGGGCTGTCATCTAGAATTGCAAAAACTTCATTGGCTACCAGTACAATACAGGGCTAAATTTAGAACTCTATGTCTGATCTTCAAGGCCCTGAAAGGAAATGGCCCTGAGTACCTGGAAAAATAGGAAGATACTCCACACACCGCCAAGGACACTAAGGTCATCCTAAGGACTTTCACTAACCACACCCTCTCCAAAAGACATTACACGATATGATACCCACAAGCTAGCCTTCTCCGGAGTAGCCCCCACACTCTGGAATGCACTGTCTGAAAGGCTGCGCTTAACACAAGACTATCTCTACTTCAGGAAGAAGGTGAAAGCTTGGCTCTTCAACCAGGCCTTTACTAGAAGAAGTAACTAACTCATTAGTCTCACTCACACACACAAGGAGTACTCAAGCTGCATATGCTGCAGCAGGACATGTTTATCCACTCCTAGCTGAGATAACATTTAACCATTTCTCTGACCTTATGTGCAACTTTCTTTACATGAATCACCTTACTTTCTAACTCTTCCTACTTTCTTACCCTTCTATATGTTACATCTTTGCTTCACCCTTCGCTATCACCTATAATGTTCTATTACGTATTGTGTTGACATTGTAAATAGTATACCATGCCATACTTTGTATTGTTTTTTAAATATTTTTACTGCTGTAATTGCCTATTGCTCAAGCTTGATCTATTCTCACTGTACACCGCCTTGAGTGAATTCCTTCAAAAAGGTGGTAAATAAATCCTAATAAATAAAATAAAATAAATATTTTTTGTTTAAATTTTACATAAAAACTTCCCTACTGAAACAATGCAGTCCTAATATCTAACCAGGGACTTTTTTGTCTAACTTACCTCCCCATCACAAGCCCCAGACAATATTGTAGCCAAGCTCTCGGGATGCTTGGCCATACAGTTAACTCCATCTCTGTGACCATCTAATGATGCCAGATAAGGCTTAGCAAAGACACGTTCCAGCTTGACTGCATTTAGGGCTCTTGTATATTCCCTTGGTACTTCAAAAGGATGTAAAGTAGGGTCATAATTTCTTGGAACTGTAATAAAACAGAGCATATCATTAAGATCCACTGACAAAGTGGGAAAGTACTCAATCAAATCCCCTTACAAATCATGCTATAAAAAAGCTAATATCAGCCTTAGAAATAGATTTTCTAAAATAAGAAATCTATTCACTTTTTTCCCCATATATGTTTATATTAATTTTTTCTTTGGCACAGTGGGTCTTACTTTCACCTCCTTTCAGCTCGCTTGGATACAGTGCCCCCTCCGATAGGCTGGAGGTATATGAACATATTTTAATTCTTAAAATACAACTGACTGCCATGAGCCCTAAAAAGGAAAATTATCAAGATGGAATATCTTTATTAACAAAAGTCTGTACAGAAAAAGCAACAGAAGCATTTTGTGGTTTGATAGTTCTTCCTTATATGGAGAAATTTTACCTATAACCTTCTAGTTTCCTAAACATGAAGGACTTATTCCCTGTCACAGAATCCAGAACTATTTGCATGATAAGCCCTCATTCTAACATTAAAGCATGGAAAATTTAAATTTAATGTAAAGTTGTATACTTTATATAGAAATAACCTCAGTGTTCAAAGGAGATTCCAAGGCCAGGCTCCACATATAAACATTAAGAATATGGGTAGGCAGCAGGTATGATCTCCATAAAGATGTGTGCATATCCTTCCCCCTTCCCCCCCCCCCCCCCCATGGCAAGGGTTAGTGATCAAAAACACTGTCGCTCTTATATGAAATTCTATGCATGCAGATTTTTTATAGCCACTTCATACAAATGTTAATATATAGGTTTCTAGAATTCCAGACTGTTGACCCGGATAGGCATTGTTCACCCATCTGCTAGTTCATCTTCAAACACATCGTAAGGTCCGTCTTTCTCTGTCTAAATGCTGCCAATCATAGCATGTATAAAGGAAGAGTTATTTATGTATTTGATATCAGCAGAATGTTTTCATAGTTATTTGGTGTAGAAATGTAAATATAATCAACCCTCACGGAATTTCCTTTATATGCCTACACCTGCCCAGAATAAACAAATTTCATTTTAATGTTCTCTACTTCCTTTCAAGCATAAAAGTCACTGTCTTCACTCATCTGAATATTTATACCAGAATCACATAGCTCCTGTCCCAGAAGGATGCACAGCATTGAGTTTTCAGGGTAACTAAGCGATACTAACATGTTTCTTCTCTTACTGCTTACTAAGGGGTGTTAATACATGCAAAAGCACCAAAATTGATTTGAAACTCATTCTTCATAACTGGACAGAAAACTCACAGATCAAATGCAACAGCCGATATAATTCTTTATCTTATGTATAAGTACATAAGTATTGCCATACTGGGAAAGAACGAAGGTCCATCAAGCCCAGCATTCTGTTTCCAAAAGTAGCCAATCCAGGTCACAAATACCTGGCAAGATCCCCAAAAAAGTACAAAGCATTCTATACTGCTTATCCCAGAAATAGTGGATTTTCCCCAAGTCCATTTAATAATGGTCTATGGACTTTTCCTTTAGGAAGCCATCCAAACCTTTTTAAAATTGCGCTAAGCTAACCGCCTTTACCACATTCTCTGACAACGAATTCCAGAGTTTAATTACATGTTGAGTGAATAAAAATTTCTCTAATTTGTTTTAAATTTACTACTTTGTAGCTTCATCGCATGCCCCCTAGTCCTAGTATTTTTGGAAAGCGTAAATAGATGCCAGTTCAACTCCACTCATTATTTTATAGATCTCTATCATACCTCCCCTTAGCCGCCTTTTCCCCAAGCTGAAGAGCCCTGTCAGCTGCAGCAGAAAAATATACATTTATCCAGGCTTGCTATACCACCTTTGCTGACTCAGCAGATCAAAGAGGCTTACAAAAAAAAAGCTTTTAAAACAGGTTAAGGAACTACGTTTATAAGAAATGGCATGCCCATGCTGACTTCATACATTTCAAATTCTTGCTGACCTCCTTCCAGTCTGCTCTTTTACTTGCCAAACAGGATTATTACAACCAGTTGACAAATTCTCTTGGCTTAAACCCTCGACGTCTCTGCCACACTGAACTCTCTCCTCAAAGTGCCTTCACCTCCAACTCCCTCTTCACTTTCTCCCCAGTCTCTGGCTGAGTACTTTCATGAGGTAACGGAATTCAAACATGCGTGGGATAAACATAAAGGAATCCTGTTCAGAAGGAATGGATCCTCAGGAGCTTAGCCGAGATTGGGTGGCAGAGCCGGTGGTGGGAGGCGGGGCTGGTGGTTGGGAGGCGGGGATAGTGCTGGGCAGACTTATACGGTTTGTGCCAGAGCCGGTGGTGGGAGGCGGGGCTGGTGGTTGGGAGACAGGGATAGTACTGGGCAGACTTATACGGTCTGTGCCAGAGCTGGTGGCGGGAGGCGGGGCTGGTGGTTGGGAGGCGGGGCTAGTGCTGGGCAGACTTATATGTTCTGTACCCTGAAAAAGACAGGTACAAATCAAAGTAAGGTATACACAAAAAGTGGCAATATGAGTTTATCTTGTTGGGCAGACTGGATGGACCGTGCAGGTCTTTTTCTGCCGTCATCTCCTATGTTACTATGATAAGGTTCACAAAATTAAACTTTAATTCTCAACCAGGTCACCTCCACCTCTCCTTCCCTTAGTCCATTCTCTCAACCCTCCAACCCCTGCCTCCTTTTCTGAAATCACTGAAGAGGAAACTACACATCTTCTTTCCTTCTCAAAACTAACTACCTGTTCCTCCAATCCTATTCCCACCCACCTACTTAACACTCTCTCTCCTACTGGCATCCCTTTTATCTGTCATATCCTCAATCTCACTTTCTACTGCGACTGTTCCTGATGCCTTCAAACATGCCGTAGTCACACCACTCCTCAAAAAAACTTCATTGGACCCTACCTGTCCTTCCAACTATCGCCCCATCTCCCTCCTCCCTTTCCTATCCAAGATATCTGAACGTGCCGCTCACCGCCGTTGCCTTTACTTTCTTTCCTCTTAAGTTATTCTTGATCCACTTCAATCTGGCTTTCGCCCCCTTCATTCCACTGAAACAGCACTTGCTAAAGTCTCCAATAACCTGTTCCTGACCAGATCCAAAGGCCTCTATTCTATCCTCATCCTTCTCGATCTATCTGCTGCTTTTGACACTGTTGATCATAGTCTACTCCTTGATACGCTGTCCTCACTTGGATTTCAGGGCTCTGTTCTTTGGTGTTTTTCTTCTTATCTCTCCCATCGTACTTTTAGTGTATACTCTGGTGGATCCTCCTCCACTTCTATCCCACTGTCAGTTGGTGTACCTCAGGTTATCTGTCCTTGGACCTCTTCTTTTCTCCATCTATACTTCTTCCCTTGGTACTTTGATCTCATCCCACGGTTTTCAGTACCATCTTTATGCTGATGACTCCCAGATCAACCTCTCCACTCCAGAAACTTCAGGAGAAATCCAGGCCAAAGTATCAGCCTTCCTGTCTGACATTGATGCCTGGATGTCTCACTGCCATCTGAAACTAAACATGACCAAGACTGAGCTTCTTATCTTTCCCCCTAAACCAACCTCTCCTCCTCCCCCATTCTCTATGTCTGTGGATAACACTCTCATCCTCCCTGTCTCATCAGCTCATAACCTTGGGGTCATCTTTGACTCCTTCTCTGCATATATTCAACAGACTGCTAAAACCTGCTGTTTCTTTCTCTATAATTTATTTATTGCACTTGTATCCCACATTTTCCCACCTCTTTGCAGGCGCAATGTGGCTTACAAAACATCATGGATAATGGAAATGAGAAGAGAATAGATATTTGGTGTTACAGAAGGATGCATGATAATAATATAATAGAAGGCATTATTAACATTTCTGGACGTATGTATGGGTTTCATAATGATTTGATCTTAGTGGTATATCTTGTCGAATTCATCCTTTCCTTTCTGAGCACACTACCAAAATCCTTATCCACACTCTTATCACCTCTCGCTTAGACCACTATCCCATCTCTCTCCCCTTCAATCTGATCAAAATTCTGCTGAACGACTTATATTCCGCCAGTGTTGCTATGCTCATATTAGCCCTCTCCTCAAGTCACTTCATTGGCTCCCTATCCATTTCCGCATACAGTTCAAACTCCTCTTATTGACTTACAAGTGCATTCACTCTGCAGCTCCTCAGCACCTCTCCACTCTTATCTCTCCCTACACTCCTCCCCAGGAACTCCATTCACTGGGTAAATCTCTCTTATCTGTACCCTTCTCCTCCACTGCTAACTGCAGACTCCGTTCCTTTTATCTTGCTGCACCATATGCCTGGAATAGACTTCCTGAGTCGGTACATCAACTCCAACTCTGGCTGTCTTCAAATCTAGACTAAAAGCCCACCTTTCTGATGCTGCTTTTAACTCCTAATCCTTACTCACTTGTTCAGTACCCATGTTTTATCATTCTCACCTTAGTAATTCCCTTATCTCTTATTTGTCCTGTTTGTCTGTCCTAATTAGATTGCAAGTTCTGTCAAGCAGGGACTGTCTCTTCATGTCCAGTGTACAGCGCTGCATATGTCTAGTAGTGCTATAGAAATGATAAGTAGTAGTAATAAATAAATGATAAAAGTTTTAAGTACAGGTTACAATTCCCGTGGGAGGTGGTGGAGATGAAAACGGTAACGGAATTCAAACATGCGTGGGATATGCATAAAGGAATCCTGTGCAGTAGGAATGGATCCTCAGAAGCTTAGCTAAAATTGGGTGGCAGAGCAGGTGGGGGAAGAGAGGTTGGTGGTTGGGAGGCGAGAATAGTGGAGGGCAGACTTATATGGTCTGTGCCAGAGCCAGTGATGGGAGGCGGGAAATACTGCTGGGCAGACTTGTACGGTCTGTGCCCTGAAAAAGGCAGGTACAAATCAAGGTAAGGTATACACATATGAGTTTATCTTGTTGGGCAGACTGGATGGACCATGCAGGTCTTTTTCTGCCGTTGTCTACTATGTACTTTACTTGTTAAAGTATTACCCAAAAATCATATGAGCAACTTCACTACTACTGAAAAGTTTAGGGAGATGCTACTATTCATGACAATTCTAGGGGACATATCAAAGAGCAGTACACATAGCTCAGGACAGGACCTTGGGCAGGAAGGGCATCACTGGCACCTTCAGCCCATAAACACTTTCATGGACTGCAATGATGATGAAACAGTGATGTAAAATAACAAACCTTTCAAAAAAATATGACTTGTGGTAAAATATCATATCATATTACAATATATACCGGAAAAAAATCGGGGGGATTACCAGCCAGCAGTGGTTTTAAACTACTTAGAATCATTAAGATTTTCAAGCTATTCACAATTAATACTCAGGAGCGATATCCCTATGAGATGAAAACAACGTGTATAAAACATCACTCTCATGTACGTTTACAACAAATTAGCTATCCAGAAAAAAAAAACATCGGGGTCCCCAGGGACAGGTAAGAAAGTACAAAACGGATCATGAGGATTAATCCGTGGGATCCGTAGTTTACCTGGCTGGACCCTCTTACGAACCATGTCTCACCTTTCTGAATGTCCTTCTTGGTTTCTCTAACATAATCGTCAGGATTCCTGCACAGAATCTTCACCTTCATGATCAGGCAGCACTCACCATAACCAAAACCAATAAGGCAATCTCCTTTACCACAACAATCCACGTTACACTGCCACACTATCAGTCTTCTCCGGCAGTGTGGCAGAGGTCAGAGGGCAACCATTGACGCTACCCTGTCACCAGGTTAGATTGAGAACCGACGTCATGACGTCATAAAGCTGAAGCCAATTAGGTTAATCTCCCTTTCATCCTCCTCTGTGTAGCCCTCATCCCCATTTACCCAACACAAAGTACTACTACTACTACTTGACATTTCTAAAGCGCTACTAGGGTTACGCAGCGCTGTACAATTTAACATAGAAGGACAGTCCCTGCTCAAAGGAGCTTATAATCTAAAGGACAAATGTACAGTCAGTCAAATAGGGGCAGTCTAGATTTCCTGAAAGGTATAAAGGTTAGGTGCCGAAAGCAACATTGAAGAGGTGGGCTTTGAGCAAAGATTTGAAGGTGGGTAGGGAGGGGGCTTGGCGTAAGGGCTCAGGAAGTTTATTCCAAGCATAGGGTGAGGCGAGGCAGAATGAGCGAAGCCTGGAGTTGGCGGTGGTGGAGAAGGTTCAGGCGCAATATAAGACGTGCAGCAGAGTTCTGAACAGATTGAAGGGGGGATAGATGGCTAAGTGGGAGGCCAGTAAGGAGTAGGTTGCAGTAGTCAAGGCGAGAGGTAATGAGAGCGTGGACGAGAGTACGGGTGGTGTGCTCAGAGAGGAAAGGGCTAATTTTGCTGATGTTAAAGAGAAAGAAGCGACAGGTCTTGGCTATCTGCTGGATATGCGCAGAGAAGGAGAGGGAGGAGTCGAAGATGACTCCGAGGTTGCGGGCAGATGAAACGGGGAGGATGAGGGTGCCATCAACTGAGATAGAGAGTGGAGGAAGAGGAGAAGTGGGTTTTGGTGGAAAGACGATAAGCTCGGTCTTGGACATGTTCAGTTTCAGGTGGCGGTTGGACATCCATGCAGCAATGTCGGATAAGCAGGCCGATACCTTGGCCTGGGTCTCCGCGGTGATGTCTGGTGTGGAGAGATATAGCTGGGTGTCATCAGCATAAAGATGATACTAGAAACCATGAGATGAGATCAGTGAGCCCAAGGAAGAGGTGTAGATTGAAAAAAGAAGGGGTCCAAGGACAGATCCCTGGGGAACTCCAACAGAGAGCGGGATGGGGGTGGAGGAAGATCCATGAGAGTGTACTCTGAAGGTGCAGTGGGAGAGATAGGAGGAAAACCAGGAGAGGACAGAACCCTGGAACCCAAATGAGGACAGTGTGGCAAGAAGTAAATCATGATTGACAGTATCAAAAGCAGCGGATAGATCAAGGAGGATGAGGATGGAGTAGTGGCCTCTGGATTTGGCAAGGAACAGGTCATTACAGACTTTAGAGAGTGCCGTTTCTGTCGAGTGTAGAGGGCGAAAACCGGATTGAAGCAAGCAAATTATCTGCTCTATCCACGTTGTCGTTCTTTATTGTTGGTAGCATTTTAATTTTAGCTCACTTATATTTTTTAACATGCCAGCTTGTGCAGCATACGAATGAACAAAGAGGAAGTATTGATTTCATTGGTTAGAGTAGTAATTAGTTCTAAATTGTATTTTTGTCATTTGAAAACTATTGAAAACTCACTTCTTCAGTCTAGCTTTTAAGGCAATAAACACTCCTGTCAAATAAACTCATGCCATTCATTTTTAATTCATCCCACATCCCACTACTCCTCCTGTTTATCCCAGTTAATCCTAGACCTTTGCCTTTTTTCTCCATATTTCAATTATCTAGCTTAAATCACTAAGTGCTTCTTTTACAAAGCTGTGCTGCCAATTCCCACGCAGCAAAGGAGAGGAAGCCCATAGAAACTGAATGGGTTTCTTCTCATTCGCAGCACCAAGGATCTGCAGCGCATCTTTGTGAAAAAGGCCCTAAGTATTTAATTACATCTGTTCCTAACTCAAGTTTTACTGGTCTAACATTATATAATGTATTTTACTTTCTGTTAATATATTTTTTTGTGCAGAGATGTTTTCACCTGGTAAAGGGCCACCAAAACAGACATCATGTTATGAGAATCGGTGCATAACAATCAGACTTACTATTTATGAGAATTATTAAAAAAAAACATTAATTGGGTTGAAACCTGGGAGCATTTTACATCTTTTCTTACCGTGTCTACATCATAAGAAAAAGATGTCATGTGGGAACTTGTTGTTTTGTGTAATGCAGAGATATATTATAAAAATGCACTTGCCTTTTTTTATTACTACTATTTCACAGAGAGGTATTGAATAATGAGGGAAGGGCTTCCTTCATACAGACGTTCTGTCCAAGTCAGGCTAAATGTGCCAACATTGTCCATTTCAGCACACTATTAGCCACCTAGTTCATACAATTTAATTATGTTCAGTGGAAAATAAATCTGTTAGCTCAGGCTGCTTGTGCAATGGTTTTGCTTTTTAAACCCAAAGGAGAATCCTAAGGGTGTTTGAACAATTAGGTATAAACTGTGTGGTTTCTGACTTTGCTTGTTTTGTACTGCTTTGGGTTCTACTGATCTGTACATCTGCTATCTAGAATTTTGGAAGATGGACATTAGAAAATAAAAATGAAGTTTTGGATGTACTCTGTAGAAGTTGTTTACTTTTGCAATGTGTGTATGGATGTCTGTTCTGGTGTGTGCGTTTGATAATGTTTGAATAACTGTCTATACTTATGGCTATGATATCTGAACATGCGGCATCATTAAAAGACAGACTTTTAAATGCTCAGTTGGGTATATATGCTAATCTCAACTTTGTTAAATGTTTCAGACATATCCATCTACTTACTCCCATGATATAACTGATTTCTCTTATTCTGTCTCTCTGAATTTTATTTATTTATTTATTTGTTGCATTTGTATCCCACATTTTCCCACCTATTTGCAGGCTCAATGTGGCTTACATAGTACGGTGATGGCGATTGCCAGTTCCGGTGTGAGAAATACAGAGTGGTATTGCGTTAGAGTTCATGAGTGACGTGAATTAGGAAAACAGGGAGGAAGAGTTAAGTTTTGTCCAGTTCTGGTATAGGTTTCTTTGTGTTGCAGGGTTCAGGATGTTTAATTCGGATCGTTATGGTATGCCTTTTTTAACAAGTTGTTTTTTAATGATTTCCGGAAGTTTGTTAGGTTGTGCATTGTTTTGATGATGTTTGGTATTGCATTCCATAGTTGTGTGCTTACGTAGGAGAAGCTGGATGCATAGGTTGATTTATATTTTAGTCCTTTGCAGCTTGGGTAGTGGAGATTTAGGTATGTGCGTGATGACCTTTTTGTGTTTCTGGTTGGTAAGTCTATGAGGACTGTCATGTACACCGGGGCCTCACCGTGAATGGTTTTATGAACCAGGGTGCAGATTTTGAACACAATTCGTTCTTTGAATGTAAGCCACATTGAACCTGATTTTTTTCTTTGGGGGGGGGGGGGATAATGTGGCTATAAATGTTTTTTTTAAAGCTCCTTTATCCTCCATCATTTAAGACACTGCCTATCCAGTTGGGTGGTGATGGTACAGGGAAAGCACCTAACCTTTATTGTTGCTTTCGGCACCTAACCTTTATACCTTTCAGGAAATCTAGACTGTCCCAATTTGACTGCCCCTATTTGACTGATTGTACATTTGTCCTTTAGATTGTAAGCTCCTTGAGCAGGGACTGTCCTTCTACGTTAAATTGTACAGCGCTGCATAACCCTAGTAGCGCTTTAGAAATGTCAAGTAGTAGTAGTAGTAAGTAGTAGTCTAGTGAAGACTTTTGGATGCATGACTAGGAAGAAAAACATACACTTATTTATTCAATATCATAGTTCCTGATGTACATCCACGAAACAACCTTTTAGGGACAGTGTTCATAATGAGCTCCTTTTATTATTGACCAGATAGAGGAGATAAGAGTTTTCAGTTTTGGCACAGTGTAAGTCATCATAAAAACAAAAAATGTATTTACATTAGTCGCCTTACTTTCTAACTCCTCTTACCTTTTTTATGTTAACCATCTCTCTGACCTCATGTGCAACGTTTTTAAATGAGTCACCTTATTTTCAAACTCCTCTTACTCTCTTATCTATCTGGGCTCTGTTTACTACACTGTACTAGAGGTGCATGAGCATTTTTAGCACGCGCTAACCATTAGCGCATGCTGTGTAGGCGCCCACAATATTCCTGTGGCCGCCTACACAGTTAGCGCGCACTAATTTTGTGCACACACTAAAAACACTAGCACACCTTAGTAAACAGGGCCCTGTATGTTCCATCTTTGCTTATACCCTACACTGTAAATTTTAATGTTTTATTACGTATTATGGTGCCTTTGTAAGTACTATACCATACTTTGTATTGTTATTTGAATATTTTTACTGCTTTGTCTATTGCTCATGTTTGATTTATTCTTTACTGTATACTGCCTTGAGTGAATTCCTTCAAAAAGGCGGTAAATAAATCCTAAAGAAATAAATATACATAAACAAGAAAAACAAAAGAGATCTGCATGAAACAAAACATTTATTTTTATGTTGACTTATAAAACCTGAAACATGCCCAAAACAGACTAATCAATCTGTGTGTTTAAAATGTAAACTTCTACAAAACAGGTGAAGATGTGAATCCATGTGGCCCAATGAAAGGACAGTTTAAATGTACTTCCACTTAATTTCAGTATATTCCATCTTTATAACACCAGCCTTCCCAAGGCAGATTACAACAAGATGAACCCATCAGGAAACAGGATATCCTACTACTACTACTACTATTTAGCATTTCTATAGCGCTACAAGGCATACGCAGCGCTGCACAAACATAGAAGAAAGACAGTCCCTGCTCAAAGAGCTTACAATCTAGTAGACAAAAAATATCCTCATTTACATTTGCTGTAAATGTACAGAACAGTGTAGAAAAATGAGCACAAAATACAGCATTTGTAATGTATGTATTTATTTATTTATTTATTTGTAACATTTGTATCCCACATTTTCCCACCCATTAGCAGGCTCAATGTGGCTTACAAAATACCGTAAAGGCAAACGCCAACTCCGGTAGGGGTAAACAAATATAATTGCTGTTTCTACCAGCTACAATAATTTTTAAGCTGTTTTTTAATGACTTTTTACAGACGGACCACGCATAGGTAGTCGTTATTTTTAACAATCTTTTGCCACTGTTTCGGGTGAGCGACAATTTGGTGGCAATCTCCGCCTACTGGGTGAGCGGCGATGACGGATGCGCGGAGGAGAGGGAAAGAGAGATTAACCTACTTGGCTTCATCTTTTTGACGTCATGTCTTCTCCCGTTCTCAATTGAACCTCCTTGGGATGTCCGAATGCACGTTATTCTGCGTGCGTAAGGATCGCTGGAGTTCATTTGCTGGTGGTCTCTCTCGTCCCGCGCGTGCTGGTTTCGGTTTTCTTGTGAGGTTGCAGCGGGCTCGATGTCTCGCGTTGTAACTGAAGCACCTTCTCCGCCGTGCGCTCCTGTCCTTAGTTCGGGACCGGTGCCCGCGACAACCCCCTCTGAATCTGCTGTGCCAGCTGTCATACAGCTCTTCCGCCATGTCAGATACGAGAACTTGCTGGCCGGGCTCAGTGGGGGGCTAGTGTCTACCCTAGCGCTGCATCCCCTGGACCTGGTAAAAATCCGCTTCGCAGGTAAGCACCTTCTGTAGATCTCGGTTATATTAACATTCTCTGGACATATGGCTCACCTTCTCCCCTCTTCAACCACATTTATTCCAACCCTTTAAATAGGTTCGGTAACTGATCTCTCACTCGTCCCAGTCGTTTTGTGACTGTGCCCCCTCCACCTTTTGTTTTATTTTTCTTATAACCTTGCTAACTCTATTTCACACAGGTACTCAAGCACAAGATGAGTTTTATTCAGGAACACTAGGTATGTCCCTGTCCCTAGAGGGTTAACAATCCAAGAGTTCTTTTTACTAAGTGGCCTTAGCGCACTCTTCTGTGGGTCTTTCTCGTGAACTAAGGCCATTTTTAGCACAGCCACCAAACACCCTTCTGGTCACGATGGATGTAGAATCACTATACAGCAACATTCCACATGCGGATGGCATAGCTGCATGTGGAAGACTCCTAAAAAAATCCACACTGGACCATCAATGCTCACCAGAAACTATTACAAAATTAATCAAATTCATTTTAACTCACAACTACTTCCGCTTTAACAATGATATCTATCTACAAATAATGGGCACTGCGATGGGCACCAGGACAGCACCCCAATATGCCAACCTTTTTATGGCTGAGCTGGAAGAGACATTTCTGAATACATACCAGACCAAACCTCTAAAATACTACCGGTATCAATGACATTTTTATGATTTGGACGGAGGGGGAAGAAACTCTGAAACAATTTTACTATTCCTTCAATACATACCATCCTACAATCAGATTCAAAATTGACTACTCCCCAGAAAAAGTCAATTTTTTGGACACCACAGTCTCAATCAGTGACGGCTGTATACAAACATCTATATACAAGAAACCCACAGACAGATGCAGCTACCTCCACAATTCCAGCTTCCACCCTTCACATACAAAAAGATCCATTATTTACAGCCAAGCCACAAGATACCACCGTATCTGCTCGGACCCAGAGGATAGAGACAGACACCTTGAAACCCTGACTGCATCCTTCAAACAGAAAGGCTACAACCCCAAAATAATCTCCAACAATATTGCCTCCTTCCTCAAAACACCCAGTGAAAATCTGCTATAGTACAAAGAAAAAAAAAAGCCACAGACAGAATTCCCCTTATAGTGACATACAACCCAGAGCTGGAGAAACGGAGGAAAATCATAAGAGACCTACAGCTGCTACTCCAGGAAGATGAATTACTGAAAGAGATATTCCCATCCTCACCAGTGCTGGCCTTCCGACAGCCACCAAACTTAAAATACAAGCTGATCAGAAGTAAACTTCCAACACAGATGGAAAAAGAAAAGGGCACGTTTCCCTGTAACACATCCAGCTGCAAACTATGCCAAAACATTTCACAAGACCCCACAGTCATTCACAAGGGAAAAATATTCAACATAAAGGACTATTTTACATGCTCATCTTCCAATGTGGTATATATCGTTCAGTGTAAAAAATGTAATGAAGGATGCTATATTGGAGAAACAGGCCAGATGCTTAAGATTCAATCTGCACAGACATCACATGAAAATAGCAGGTGCCAGTCAAGCCCCCACCCCTGTGGGCCAACACTTTACAAGACCAGAACACTGCAACAGTGATTTCACAGTAAGAATACTGAAAGGTAATTTTAAAACAATACAGGAACATAAGACCTTTGAAATAAGAATGATTGAATATTTTGACACCCAACAAACAGGACTTAATAAGGATCTGGGTTTTCTAACCCATTATAAACCATAAAGCTTTATTTCTCTGTTTATTACCCTCCTCTCACCTACCAACACCCATCCTGTTAGAATATCAATGAAATGATGTCCCCATGCATAGCCCCACCCTCCCACTCTGTCAGACTGTCAAAGTAATGCTTTGATGTTTCTCTTATATATACTATTTGCTACCACATTTGCTTATTTCCGATCTGACGAAGAAGGGCAACCTTCGAAAGCTAATCAAGAAATGTATTAAGTTATGTCCAATAAAAAAGGTATCATCTTATTTTCTTTTCCATGTTTTATTTTGTTTGATTTCTATTGATAACCTTAGCACAGCCAGACATAGCCAATTTTCCATTTGTTGAATTTATCGCCATACATCAATATTGCCATTAGCACATGGTCATCAACAAAAATTAGTGGGTGAGCACTTACAAACACTTATTTTGTATGCAGTAAGGCTAATCGGCGTGTAGTAGTGCAGTCATGCCGAAAAACGCAGAAATGCCCACTCTCCACCAGCTTATACACACTCCCTCTGACTGCATGTGGTTTGCACACCCACAATGCAAAATTGCCACAGGATATCTCAGCATGTCCTGTGGTAAGTCCTCTTAAGGTGCAGTAAGCACACATTAGTGCTTACTGCAGCTTGATAAAAGGACCCCTGAGGCAATGAAGGGTTAAGTACCTTGTCCAAGATCATAAGGAGCAGCAGTGGGATTTGAACTGATTGGTTGTCAGCCCTGTATTATTACCAGTATGCTACTCCGTTATTTCCTGCATATTGTTAAGTCTTTCCTTTCAGCAATCCAGTCACTGAAAGGCACAAGGGTTTGTTTGGTTGGTTGGTTGTTTGTTTGTTTTTGGTTGTTGTGTTGTTTTTTTCCTCTCCTTCTCCCTCCCTGCTTACTGGGGCTAAAAGTATTTGCCCATATCCGAATGTCCAGAAAAGCCCTTTTTCTAGTCTATATTTTATAACATTAAGGGGATAATTTTCAAAGCACTTAGACTTACATTACTGATCACTTTTCTAACATCAATTCAAGAATGGGCTAAACACAACAAACTTTGCCTGAACCCAAGTAAAACCGAGCTTATCTGGGTCTCTAACACAAGCGGACCTGACATCAAAATCCCTTTTGGGAAGTATGAACTCCCCCTCAAATCACAAGTCAGGAACCTTGGAGTACAGTTAGATTCAACGCTTACTCTGATTCCCCAAACCCAATCAACCTTCAAGAGCTGCTTCTACTATTTGTGACAGTTACCCTGCCTCTCTCCTTACGTTGAGAAGGTAAATGTTATCCCAGTGTGCATGCCATGGTAACATCAATGCACTATACAATGGTCTGACTACAAAGGGCTTGCACCAGCTCCAGTTGATTCAGAATGCAGCAGCAAGACTCATAAAAGGTTGCAAGCGACGTGACCACATCACACCATTTGTTTGCAAAAACTTCATTGGCTACCAGTACAATACAGGGCTAAATTTAAAACTCTGATCTTCAAGGCCCTGAAAGGAAATGGCTCCGAGTATCTGAAGAATACGATGATCCTCCACACACCACTAAGGTCCTCCCAAGGACTTTCACTAACTACACCCTCTCCAAAAGACATTACACGACGTGATACCTGCAAGCGAGCCTTCTCCGGGTTAGCCCCTACACTCTGGAATGCATTGCCTGAAAGGCTCCGCTTAACACAAGACTACCTCTACTTCAGTAAGGTGAAAGCTTGGCTCTTCAACCAAGCCTTTAATGGAAGAAGTAACTAACTTGTTAGTCTCACTCACACACACAAGGATTGACTCGCGCTGCACATACTGCAGCGGGACATGTTTATCCACTCCTACCCTAGCTGAGATAATATTTAACCATTTCTCTGACCTCATGTGCAACTTTCTTAAAATCAATCATCTTTATAATTCTTCATACTTTCTTACTCATCTATATGTTACAACTTTGCCTTACCCTTCACTACCAGTTATAATGTTAGTACATATTGTGTTGTCATTGCAAGTAGTATACCATGCCATACTTTGTATTGTTCGAATATTTTTACTGCTCGAATTGCCTATTGCTCATGTTTGATCTAGTCTTACTGTACACCGCCTTGAGTGAATTCCTTCAAAAAGGCGGTAAATAAATCCTAATAAATGTATTAATAAATAAATAAAAATTACAAAGTTCCATAGGTTACTAAGGGGCTAATTTTTGAATCAGAAAAACATTTAAAAGTGGCATAAAGTGGCATTTGAACATTTTGCGTGCCAAGATGTTTAAATTGCTATTTTTAAAACCCAGTTTCTAAACATTTTTCTATGTTGTTCGTCCGCAGTACTTTAAATCACAAGGGGGTGTGTTGGGGGCGGCACTTGAGCGTTTTTCTGCCATAATGGAACAAAACAGAAACATCAGAACTAAAACTAAGACATTTTGAGCTAGACCTTGTTTTAATAATGACTAAGCCACAAAAAAGGGCCCCAGATGACCACTGGAGGAATAAAGGAATTACACCCCCTTTAATTCCCCAGTGGTCATTGACTCCCTTCCATCCCCCAAATATGTGAAAGAAACAGTACATACCAACTTCTGTGACAGCCTCAGATGCTATGGCCATTCCTATTAGACAGCAAGCAGGTCCTTAGAGTAGCCTAGTGGTCAGTGTAGTGCACTATGGAGAAGGGGTCCCAGAGCCCTAATCCACTCCAGCTTTTACTCTTGTGGTGGAAAGTGTCAGCCCCTATAAAACCCACCAAAAACCTACTGTACTCACATATAGGTGATGCCAGCAGACATAAGGGCTATTGTAGTGGTGTATAGTTGGATACAGTAAGTTTCTGGTGGGTTTTGAAGGGCTCAACATACTATATAAGGGGGTACGGGTGAGGTGTGTACCTGGGAGCTTTTATGTGAAGTCCACTGCAGTGTCCCCTAGGGTGCCCCACTGCTCTGCTGGGATGTCTGTTTGGCTAGCTTACTAAGAATACTGGCGACTCCTACACCCTAATGGTTTGACTTTGGGCGTTTTTATTTTTTTGTTGAAAATGGTCCAAAAAGATAGACACATTGAGTATAGCAACATCTAAAAAATGGCCTTTTCCAAAACAAAATGATAAATGTTTTGCTGTTTAAAAAATCTCTATATTCAGCACTTGAATCTTTGCCACACTGGGACAGACCAAAGGTCCATCAAAACCAGCATCCTGTTTCCAACAGTGGCCAATCCAAGTCACAAATATCTGGCAAGATCCCAAAAAAGTTCAATACATTTTATGCTGCTTATCCCAGAAATAAGCAGTGGATTTTCCCCAAGTCAATTTAATATTGGCCTATGGAATTTTCCTTTAGGAAGCTGTCCAAATCTTTTTTCAACCCAGCTAAGCTAACCGCCTTTACCACATTCTCTGGCAACAAATTCCAGAGTTTAATTACATGTTGAGTAAAGAAAATTTTTCTCCGATTCGTATTAAATTTACTACTTTGAAGCTTCATCGCATGCCCCCTAGCCCTAGTATTTTTGGAAAGAGTAAACAAACGATTAATGTCTACCTGTTCTACTCCGCTCATTATTTTATAGACCTCTATCATATCTCCCCTCAGCCGTCTTTTCTCCAAGCTGAAGAGCCCTAGATGCTTCAGCCTTTCCTCATAGGGAAGTCGTCCCATCCCCTTATCATTTTCATCGCCTTTCTCTGTACATTTTCTAATTCCCCTATATCTTTTTTGAGATCCAGCGACCAGAATTGAACATAATATTTGAGGTGTGGTCGCACCATGGACTGATGACAAAGGCATTATAATGTCCACACTTTTGTTTTCCATTCCTTTCCAAATAATATCTAATATTCTATTTGCTATCTTAACCACCGCTGCAGCACACTGAGCACACGGTTTTAAAATATCATCAACAATGATGCCGAGATCCCTTTCTTGGTCGGTGACTCCTTCCATTACGTAGCTATAGTTCGGGTTCGTCTTTCCCTCATAGCCTCTTTAGCCTTTCCTCATACGAGAGGTGTTCCATCCCCTTTATTATTTTGGTAGCTCTTCTTTGAACCTTTTCTAATTCTGCTATATCTTTTTTGAGATACAGTGATCAGAACTGAACGCAATTCTCTGTAAACCTGGAGGATGTAGTGGGGCAGTTCTACAAACTGAAGAGTAGCAAATCTCCTGGACCGGATGGTATTCATCCCAGAGTACTGATAGAACTGAAAAATGAGCTTGCGGAACTATTGTTAGAAATATGTACTTTATCCTTAAAATCGAGTGTGGTACTGGAAGATTGGAGGGTGGCCAATGTTAACGCCGCTTTTTTAAAAAAGGTTCCAGAGGAGAACCGGGAAATTATAGACCGGTGAGTCTGATGTCAGTGCTGGGCAAAATGGTAGAGAATATTATTAAGAACAAAATTAAAGAGCATATTCAAAAGCATGGATTAATGAGACAAAGTCAACATGGATTTAGTGAAGGGAAATCTTGCCTCACCAATCTACTACATTTATTTGAAGGGGTGAACAAACATGTGGATAAAGGGGAGCCGGTTGATATTGTGTATCTGGATTTTCAGAAGGCGTTTGACAAAGTACCTCATGAAAGACTCCAGAGGAAACTGGAGAGTCTTGGGATAGGAGGTAGTGTTCTATTGTGGATTAAAAACTGGTTAAAAGATAGAAAACAGAGAGTAGGGTTATATGGAGAAGGGTAGGTAGTGGGGTTCCCAGGGCTCTGTGCTGGGACCGCTGCTTTTTAACATATTTATAAATGACCTAGAGATGGGAGTAACTAGTGAGGTAATTAAATTTGCTGATGACACAAAGTTATTCAAAGTCATTAAATCGTGGGAGGATTGTGAAAAATTACAAGAAGACCTTACGAGACTGGGCGTCTAAATGGCAGATGATGTTTATCGTGAGCAAATGCAAAGTGATGCATGTGTGAAAGAGGAACCCGAATTATAGCTACGCCATGCAAGGTTCCACGTTAGGAGTCACCGACCAAGAAAGGGATCTAGGTTGTCGTCGTCAATGATACGTTGAAACCTTCTGCTCAGTGTGCTGCTGCGGCTAAGAAAGCAATTAGAATGTTAGGTATTAGGAAAGGAATGGAAAACAAAAATGAGGATGTTATAATGCCCTTGTATCGCTCCATGATGCGAGTGCACCTTGAATATTGTGTTCAATTCTGGTTGCCGCATCTCAAAAAAGATATAGTGGAATTAGAAAAGGTGCAGAGAAGGGCGACAAAAATGATAACGGGGATGGGAAGACTTCCCTATGAGGAAAGGCTAAAGTGGCTAGGGCTCTTCAGCTTGGAGAAAAGGCAGCTGAGGAGAGATATGATAGAGGTCTAATGAGTGGAGTTGAACAGGTAGATGTGAAGCGTCTGTTCATGCTTTCCAAAAATACTAGGACTAGGGGGCATGCGATGAAGCTACAATGTAGTAAATTTAAAATGAATCAGAGAAACTTTTTCTTCACTCAACGTGTAATTAAACTCTGGAATTCGCTGCCAGAGAATGTGGTAAAGGCGGTTAGCTTAGCGGAGTTTAAAAAAAGGTTTGGATGGCTTCCTAAAGGAAAAGTCCATAGACCGTTATTAAATGGAGTTGGGGAAAATCCACTATTTCTGGGATAAGCAGTATAAAATGTTTTGTACATTTTTGGGATCTTGCCGGGTATTTGTGACCTGGATTGGCCACTGTTGGAAACAGGATGCTGGGCTAGATGGACCTTTGGTCTTTCCCAGTATGACAATACTTATGTACTTATGTAGACGCACCATGGAGCGATACAAAGATATTATAGTATTTTTCTGTCTTATTCATCATCCCTTCCATTTCCTAATAATTCCTAGCATCCTATTTGCTTTTTTGGCTGCTGCTACACACTGAGCAGAAGCTTTCAGCATATTATCTACAATGATACCTAGTTCTCCGAGGACAAGCAGGCTGCTTGTTCTCACATGTGGTTCAATGTCCACGTCAGCCCAGAAATCGGCATTTTGAAAGCAAAATATAATTTTTTTTTTTTGCCAGACTCTTCTGGCATGCGTGCAGTGCGCACCCCGCACATGCGCAGACTGATTTCCTGCCTGTTGCGTGAACGCGTTCCCTCAGTTTTTCTGTGTTGAGGTGCGGTAGGTTTTGATCTCCGCTCCTTTCAGGCCCAGGAAAAGAGTCTTCGAAATTTTTTCGCTATTTGTTGCTAATTATTTCCTTATTTACTTACAATTGTCAGTTAAAAAAAAAAAGTTTCCGTACTGTCTTAGTTTGTCTCCTTTTCAAGTTTCCTTTGTTTTTCGACGCGGTCAGGTTATCCCCTTTCTTTTTTGTGCCCTTTTTTCGGTTTACAGGCACAATTGCGTCTTTTGATTTCGCTGAAGCCGTTTTTCCTTCCATGTCATCGAAGACACCCAGCGGCTTCAAACATTGTACTCGTTGCAACCGGACCATCTCAGGTACTGATACCCACACCTGGTGTATCCAGTGCCTTGGGGCTGACCATAGCCCAGCTGCTTGTAGTCTGTGTCTTCGTATGAAGAAACGGACCCAAGTGTCTTGAGAAGCCCAACGAGAAAAGCTTTTTGGGGCTCAGTCCGGTCCTTCGACGTTGACATTGACATTGAGGGAAGCATCGACGTCGGGAGCGGAGGTAATGGCTGCTGAAGGACCAATTCGCACTGGGAGCAGTGAGACATCGAGTGGGTCTCCACCTGCCTCGAGGCCTCCTGCTATGCAGGCCCCCCTGGACTGACCTTCGTCAGATCTGGCCCCGAGGAGGCGTGAGGATTCCATGTCCTCATCGGTACCAAGGAGTCTCAATGACGAGCGTCGAGTGAAGGCGAAGAAGCACCGTCATTGTTCTCCTTCGACACATGGTGCCAGGAGCTCTGGGGCGTCGAGGGAATCGGCACCCGAGAAGCGTTGGTGCTGAGAGGATCACTCCCCCTCTATTCAGGAGGTGCTGATGCGTCTGTCTTCTGGCAGCCCGGTACCTGCTCCCGAGCCTTGATAGATTCTGCCACCGGCTCCTTTACCGACCCCACAGCCTTGTCTGATGGCAGTTCTCGACAAGTGCATCAGGGCCCTGCTTCCAGAGCTTCTGGAAGGATTGCTGTGCCAGTCTGCTTTGGTGTCGGGGGTGCTTGCGCCTTCCGTACCGTCTGCTGCAGCGGCATCTGGCCCTTCGCCTGTGGTGAGGTCCCTGACCTCGCTGCCGCCTGCGGCATCTGTGTCGGCTGCCACCCAGGTTGACTCCCCTTCGACGTTGGTGGAGGAAGCTTCACTGCATCCACGTGGGCGTCGACTTCTCGGCACCGTCATCGAGGACGTCGCTTCTCGGCGTTGAGGCAGGCTCAGTTTCGGACTGCTCTGAGGGATGTCTTGTCTGATACTGAAGATAAGCGTTTGTGGAAGGAGGAGGAAGATCCCAGGTACTTTTCTTCTGACGAGTCCTATAGGATTCCCTCTGAACCTTCCCCTCCACCAGAAAGGAGACTTTCTCCACCGGAGAGTCTATCCTTTACCTCCTTTGTCTGGGAAATGGCTGTGGCTATTCCCTTCCCTATGGAGGTTGAGGATGAGCCCAGGGCTGAGATGCTTGAGGTCCTGGATTATCCTTCTCCGCCTAGAGAGGCTGCAACGGCTCTTTTGCATAATGTACTGAGGGAAGTCCTTATGCGAATGGTCGTTCCCTCTGTCTAATCCTGTGATCCCGAAAAAAGCTGAATCCCAATATCGGATCCATGGTGAACCTGGTTTGATGAGGTCTCAGCTACCTCACAATTCCATCGTGGTGGACTCTGCTCTCAAAAGAGCCAAGAGCACTAGGGACTATGCCTCGGTCCCAGACAGAGAATCTAGAACCTTGGACTCTTTTGGGAGGAAGACGTATCAGGCTGCTATGCTCGCTGTCAAGATCCAGACTTACCAGCTCTTCATGAGCGTCCACTTGCGGAACTCGGTGAGGCAACTGTCCAGCTTGGATGATGCACTCCCTCCGGAGCAGGCTGAGCCTTTTCACCAGGTGGTCAGGCAGCAGAAGGTGTGTCAAATTCCTGGCGAGGGGGAGAGGAAGCCCTTTCAATTCCTGTGGCCTTCTTCTTGTTTGATGCGTAGGAATCACTAGCGCGGCTTTGTAAAAGAAGCCCTGGGGGAGGGGGGGAGCTAAAGCCAAAGTCCCTTCAGAAAAACAGGAGATAAGGTAGGACCAGGACTGTGGAGTTGGTACACCAAACCTTACATTCCAGCTCCTCTGTTTTTCTATTTTCCGAATCCAATTCCTACTACGTATAGTAAATCTAAGAGAAATTTGATTAATTCCAGAAACATAGGATATTTATTTATTAGGATTTATTTACCGCCTTTTTGAAGGAATTCACTCAAGGCAGTGTACAGTAAGAATAGCTCAAGCATGAGCAAAAGACAATTAAAAAACAATACAAAGTATGGCATGGTGTACTATTTACAATGTCAACACAATATGTAATAGAACATTATAGGTGATAGCGAAGGGTAAAGCAAAGATGTAACATATAGAAGGGTAAGAAAGTAGGAAGACTTAGAAAGTAAGGTGATTGATTTAAAGAAAGTTGCACATGAGGTCAGAGATATGGTTAAATGTTATCTCAGCTAGAGTTAGGAGTGGATAAACATGTCCTGCGGCAGTATATGCAGCCTGAGTATTCCTTGTGTGCGTGAGTGAGACCAGCGAGTTAGTTACTTCTTCCAGTAAAGGTCTGGTTGAAGAGCCAAGCTTTCACCTGCTTCCTGAAGTAGAGATAGTCTTGTGTTAAGCGCAGCCTTTCAGGCAGTGCATTCCAGAGTGTGGGGGCTACTCCGGAGAAGGCTCGCTTGCGGGTATCACATCGTGTAATGTCTTTTGGAGAGGGTGTGGTTAGTGAAAGTCCTTGGGAGGACCTTAGTGTCCTTGGCGGTGTGTGGAGGATCATCCTATTTTTCAGGTACTCAGGGCCATTTCCGTTCAGGGTCTTGAATATCAGACATAGAGTTTTAAATTTGGCCCTGTATTGTACTGGTAGCCAATGAAGAGTTTGCAAAAATATTGCTTTATGTAAAAAATTGGGACTAATGGACCACAAAATATATTTATTTGAAGTGTGAACAAAGAATCTTAACAAAAATATATATAATTATAAAATGATAAATTTACTATATATTTTTTTTATTTTTATTTTGGAGCTGGAGTCTGAGTCACTACATGTTTACTTTTTCCAACTCCAACTCCTACTGTTTAAATTCCAGGTAAGTCGGCACACTTTTTTTCTTCTAGGATCCAAAGTAGAGATTATTAACTACTACTATAGGTGGAAATAGACTCATGCTCTTTCACTGGGGGCTGGAGAGAAAACAGCACAGATTAAAAGGGTTATTTTAAATACAAGCTCAATGAAACGCTACTACTACTTATCATTTCTATAACAGAGACTCAAGTTTCAGACCCCTCCATAGAAAAAGAGACCAATACCTCCCTGCTTTGAAACTAGAAATCTACGAAAAATCTACGAATTAGCCTAACAGAAGGTTGATGTGCCAGATTAGTAGGGTATAAGCTCCTTCCTGTTCCTGTCTTTGGTGAATGGAGATGTATTGGAGTCGGTTCCTCTGGATAATCCTGTGCTTAAGCATAGAAGGATATCCTCTGTATCTGACGTGGGCTGCATGTGGCCTCATTCCCCTCAATATTTATTTTTGGGCTTGGGGGAGTCCTCTAGGCCTTCTAGATGAGGATGTGGAGGAGGGTGAGCTTCTTTTAGGATGAGTAGGACGGCCCTAAGGCCGTTCACATTTTTAATCAGGATGAGCTCCCCTCCCTCATTGCGGACGCCTTAGGTGAATGCCATGACAGTTAATGTCAAGATGGGTAGTACTAGGCAACCTGCTAGAGCCTTTTCAGTTCAGAAGGCCATCCAGGAGCTTATTACGGTTCAGTGGATGGATCCAGATAGAAGCCTTAAGGTGGTGAGAACTATGCCTCATCTTTAGCTGGTGGGTGAAACTCGCCTTGACAATATTGCTTTGCCCAAGGTGGATGCCCTGGTGACTGCTGTCACCAAGAAGACCACCCTTCCAGTGGAAGGGGGGGGTGTTGCATTGAAAGATATGCAGGACTGCCGTCTGGAGGCTTCTTTGAAGTGATCTTTTGAGATGTTGGCTCTGGTGCTACAGGCCGCCATTTGTAGCTCATATGCGACCAGGATTTGTTTGTCCTGGCTCCAACAGGCAGTCGAGCAGAATCTAGAGTCTCCTCCCTGCCAGTCTTTGCTCCGTGTATGGAATTGGTGCTGGCCTATTTAGCGGATGCTCTCTATGGTTCATTGAGAGGATCCACCAAGCAGATGCCTTTGGTTGTTGCTTCTAGATTTTTACTGTTGCTTTCCCATTGGTCAACGGATATGGCCTCTAAGCAGCGGCTCACTAAGTTGCCCTTTTGGGGGGAAGCTGTTGTTCGGTGAGGACTTTGAAAAGATTGTTAAGGACTTAGGATTCCAAATCCCAGCGCCTTCCAAAGCATAAGCCCAAGGCTTCTGCCTGGGCCTCCTCTTTGAAGCCTTGATTTCATGAGGCCCGAAGATATTGGCCTGGGCGGGCCTCATCCTCTTTTCAGCGTCCCAGATATCAGCAGCACTCTTCCTTTCGTTCTGACAAGAAGCCCTCAGGAGCAGGCCTGTGGCAGGGGCACTCTATGCAATGATGGGTTGCCGGACCACTCTTCCGTTACTCAGATAGGTGATCAACTGACTCTTTTCAACAAAGAGTGGGCCAACATTACTTCGGACCAGTGGGTTCTAGAGTTGATCAGAGACGGGTACAAGCTAGAATTTTTCACGCCCGTGGGAGATGCCATTTTGGTATTGCAGTGTGCCACAGCCACCAAGTGGGTGACAGTAAACGACACCTTGCAGTCTCTGCTGGAGTTGTGCAGAATGGGCATCACAGCTCCCATCGAGCTTCACTCAGGCCAGTATTCAATCTATTTTGTGGTGCCCCGCAAAGGAGGTTCCTTCAGACTGGTTCTCAACTTGCAGAAGGTAAACGAGTTTCTGCGAGTGAGGCATTTCTACATGGAAACATTAGATCTGTTGTGGCGGCAGTCCAGCCGAGGGAGTTCCTCACGGCGATGGATCTCAGAGGCTTATTTGCATATTCCCATTTGGCCCCCTCATCAATGATTTTTGTGTTTTACGGTCCTGGGTCGATAATTCCAGCTCCGAACCTTGCTGTTTGGACTGGCCATGGTGCCATGCACCTTTTCCAAAGTAATGGTGGTGATGGCTGTGTTTCTACGTTGAGAGAGTACATCCATATCTTAACAATTGGCTGATCCAGGCAGATTCAGAACATAAGTACATAAGTACATAAGTAGTGCCATACTGGGAAAGACCAAAGGTCCATCTAGCCCAGCATCCTGTCACCGACAGTGGCCAATCCAGGTCAAGGGCACCTGGCACGCTCCCCAAACGTAAAAACATTCCAGACAAGTTATACCTAAAAATGAGGAATTTTTCCAGTCCATTTAATAGCGGTCTATGGACTTGTCCTTTAGGAATCTATCTAACCCCTTTTTAAACTCCGTCAAGCTAACCGCCCGTACCACGTTCTCCGGCAATGAATTCCAGAGTCTAATTACACGTTGGGTGAAGAAAAATTTTCTCCGATTCGTTTTAAATTTACCACACTGTAGCTTCAACTCATGCCCTCTAGTCCTAGTATTTTTGGATAGCGTGAACAGTCGCTTCACATCCACCCGATCCATTCCACTCATTATTTTATACACTTCTATCATATCTCCCCTCAGCCGTCTCTTCTCCAAGCTGAAAAGCCCTAGCCTTCTCAGCCTCTCTTCATAGGAAAGTCGTCCCATCCCCACTATCATTTTCGTCGCCCTTCGCTGTACCTTTTCCAATTCTACTATATCTTTTTTGAGATACGGAGACCAGTACTGAACACAATACTCCAGGTGCGGTCGCACCATGGAGCGATACAACGGCATTATAACATCCGCACACCTGGACTCCATACCCTTCCTAATAACACCCAACATTCTATTCGCTTTCCTAGCCGCAGCAGCACACTGAGCAGAAGGTTTCAGCGTATCATCGACGACGACACCCAGATCCCTTTCTTGATCCGTAACTCCTAACGCGGAACCTTGCAAGACGTAGCTATAATTCGGGTTCCTCTTACCCACATGCATCACTTTGCACTTGTCAACATTGAACTTCATCTGCCACTTGCACGCCCATTCTCCCAGTCTCACAAGGTCCTCCTGTAATCGTTCACATTCCTCCTGCGACTTGACGACCCTGAATAATTTTGTGTCATCGGCGAATTTAATTACCTCACTAGTTATTCCCATCTCTAGGTCATTTATAAATACATTAAAAAGCAACGGACCCAGCACAGACCCCTGCGGGACCCCACTAACTACCCTCCTCCACTGAGAATACTGGCCACGCAATCCTACTCTCTGCTTCCTATCTTTCAACCAGTTCTTAATCCATAATAATACCCTACCTCCGATTCCATGACTCTGCAATTTCTTCAGGAGTCTTTCGTGCGGCACTTTGTCAAACGCCTTCTGAAAATCCAGATATACAATATCAACCGGCTCCCCATTGTCCACATGTTTGCTTACCCCCTCAAAAAAATGCATTAGATTGGTGAGGCAAGACTTCCCTTCACTAAATCCGTGCTGACTTTGTCTCATCAGTCCATGTTTTTGTATATGCTCTGCAATTTTATTCTTAATAATAGCCTCCACCATCTTGCCCGGCACTGACGTCAGACTCACCGGTCTATAATTTCCCGGATCTCCTCTGGAACCTTTCTTAAAAATCGGAGTAACATTGGCTACCCTCCAGTCTTCCGGTATTACACTCGATTTTAGGGACAGATTGCATATTTCTAACAGTAGCTCCGCAAGTTCATTTTTTAGTTCTATTAATACTCTGGGATGAATACCATCAGGTCCCGGTGATTTACTACTCTTCAGCTTGCTGAACTGACCCATTACATCCTCCAAGGTTACAGAGAATTTGTTTAGTTTCTCCGACTCCCCCGCTTCAAATATTCTTTCCGGCACCGGTGTCCCCCCCCAAATCCTCCTCGGTGAAGACCGAAGCAAAGAATTCATTTAATTTCTCCGCTACGGCTTTGTCCTCCTTGATCGCCCCTTTAACACCATTTTCGTCCAGCGGCCCAACCGACTCTTTGGCCGGTTTCCTGCTTTTAATGTATCTAAAAAAGTTTTTACTATGTATTTTTGCTTCCAACGCTAATTTCTTCTCAAAGTCCTTTTTTGCCCTCCTTATCTCCGCTTTGCATTTGGCTTGGCATTCCTTATGATCTATCCTGTTACTTTCAGTTGGTTCTCTTCTCCACTTTCTGAAGGATTGTTTTTTGGCTCTAATGATTTCCTTTATCTTACTGTTTAGCCACGCCGGCTGACGTTTAGTCTTTTTTCCCTTTTTTCTAATACGTGGAATATATTTGTCCTGAACCTCCAGGATGGTGTTTTTAAACAGCATCCACGCCTGATGCAAGTTTTTTACTCTGCGAGCTGCTCCTTTCAGTCTTTTTTTCACCATTTTTCTCATTTTGTCGTAATCACCTTTTCTATAGTTAAACGCTAGCGTACTTGATTTCCTAGTTTCACTTCCTTCAATGCCAATATCAAAACCGATCATATTATGATCACTGTTATCAAGCGGCCCTCGTATCGTTACCCCCTGCACTAGATCATGAGCACCACTAAGGACTAAGTCTAGTATTTTTCCTTCTCTTGTCGGCTCCTGAACTAGCTGTTCCATGAAGCTGTCCTTGATTTCATCAAGAAATCTTATGTCCCTTGCGTGTACAGATGTTACATTAACCCAGTCTATATGCGGGTAATTGAAATCCCCCATTATTATTGTGTTGCCCAGTTTGTTTGCGTCCCTGATTTCCTTTAACATTTCCGCATCCGTCTGTTCGTCCTGGCCAGGCGGACGGTAGTACACTCCTATCACTATCCTTTTCCCCTTTGCACATGGAATTTCAATCCACAGTGATTCCAAGGAGTGTTTTGCTTCCTGCAGAATTTTCAATCTATTTGATTCAAGGCTCTCGTTAATATACAATGCTACCCCTCCACCAATCCGATTCACCCTATCACTACGATATAATTTGTACCCCGGTATGACAGTGTCCCACTGGTTATCCTCCTTTCACCAGGTCTCAGAGATGCCTATTATATCTAATTTTTCATTTAGTGCAATATATTCTAACTCCCCCATCTTATTTCTTAGGCTCCTGGCATTCGCATATAGACATTTCAAACTATGTTTGTTGTTCCTAAGTACATCATGCTTAGTACTTGACAGTATTAATTGGCAATCTTTTGTCTGATTTTTATTGTTATTTAAAGATACCCGATCTACTACAATCTCTTTTGCAACCTCACTATCAGGATACTCTATCTTCCCTGTTATGGTGATATCTTTGAATGATACCTTATCCCGAACCATGCTCTTTTGAGCGACTGTCGGCCTTCCCCCCATTTCTAGTTTAAAAGCTGCTCTATCTCCTTCTTAAACGCCGATGCCAGCAGCCTGGTCCCACTCTGGTTAAGATGGAGCCCATCCTTTCGGAATAGGCTCCCCCTTCCCCAGAATGTTGCCCAGTTCCTAACAAATCTAAAGCCCTCCTCCCTGCACCATCGTCTCATCCACGCATTGAGACTCTGGAGCTCTGCCTGTCTCTTGGGCCCTGCGCGTGGCACAGGTAGCATTTCAGAAAATGCTACCCTGGAGGATCTGGATTTCAGCTTTCTACCTAAGAGCCTAAATTTTGCTTCCAGAACCTCTCTCCCACATTTTCCTATGTCATTGGTACCCACATGTACCAAGACAGCGGACTCCTCCCCAGCACTATCTAGAATCCTATCTAGGTGACACGTGAGGTCCGCCACCTTCGCACCAGGCAGGCAAGTCACCAGGCGATCCTCACGTCCACCAGCCACCCAGCTATCTATATGCCTAATGATCGAATCACCAAGTACAACAGCTGTCCTAACCTTTCCCTCCCGGGCAACATTTGGAGATATATCCTCGGTGCGAAAGGATAATACATCCCCTGGTGGGCAGGTCCTGGCTACAGGAGTACTTCCTACTTCACCAGGGTGATGCTCTCCTTCTAGGAGACCTCCCTCCTCCAAGGTAGCACAGGGGCTACCTGACTGGAGGTGGAACTTCTCTACAACATCCCTGTAGGTCTCCTCTATGTACCTCTCTGTCTCCCTCAGCTCCATCAAGTCTGCTACTCTAGCCTCAAGGGAACGGACACGTTCTCTGAGAGCTAGGAGCTCTTTGCATCGGGCACACACATATGACACCTCACCAATTGGGAGATAATCATACATGTGACACTCAATGCAAAAGACTGGATAGCACCCCTCTCGCTGCTGGACTGCTGACTCCATCTTAGTGTTTTTTGAGTTTTTCCGTAATTTAAAACTTGCTAAAGTATTAAGGATATCAGCCTATCACTAACTTACAGTTCCTCCTTTAAACCCCAATCTTCAAGTTCCGAAAGCACAAGCAAAATTTGTTCACTTACCAGAGAAATATCCTCTTCTCCCAGAACTTATTAGAAGGAAAGCCGGTGGGAGAGCTGGGCACCTCTCAACCAAGAAAAGGCTTACCAGGGGTTAGGCCGAAGCCAGCATTCCTCCCCCTGAGGGTCACCTGATCCTGGCTAAGAAGTACCTGGTAGCTCTGAATAGTCTAGCTGGAACACAGAATTCATCCCCCCAAAATACCATTACTTTACTACTACTACTACTACTTATCGTTTCTACTACTACTTTTTTGTTTTGTTTTTATTCATTTTTATGACGTAATAATGAAAAGGAAAATTATTTCTGTTAACCTTACTCAAGTCCACAATCAAGAGTCCAAGATTCCTAAACCATGGAGATCAAGGAAATTATGAATACGTTTATGTCAAACGTGGCTAAATCCTATTTTTCAATACAAGAGCTAATACTGGGTAAATCATCCCCTTATTTCATTTAGATGTTATAAAAGCTGCCAGCTGAGAAGGTTCATAATAAACGTATTTAAATGAACGGTATCTGATCACACATTTACATGAATATCTAAGAAAAAACGTACAGTAGCTCCTAACTGAAGCACTTCTGATTTAATTTGAAGGAATTGCTGACATCTTTTCTGTATCTCTCTTGAGACATCTGGGAAAATTTGGATTTTTAAGCCCTTAAAGGTCTTTTCCTTATTTTTAAAAAACATTCTCAATATCCAGATTTTGTCCGGTGCCAATACTACTGTAGCCACCAAGGTAGCTGAGCTGCTTTAACTTGTTCTGTGTCCGAAGTTTCTAATAATGTAGAGACATCCAGCGCCTGCTTATCCTGAGTTTGTTGATTTTCATCAGATTTAGTAGGCAAATATACGCTTGCGTGAAGGAGGGAATACTTTCTTCCCCAACTCCCAAAATTTCTTTAATGTAGTTTTTTAACATTTACTGAGGGGAGATGGCAAATTGTTGAGGAAAATGTATAAATCGAAGATTATTACTTCTAGAGTAATTTTCAAGTACTTCTGTCTTCCTCCTCAGATTTGTTAAATCTTTAACAATATTACTTTGAAGTAACTGCATTTGTTGAAGATTTTTTTTCTTGTTTTTGAATATATTGAATCACGGATTTTAATCCATCATCTGTCTCCTAAGACTGTCAAATCTTTACTTATTTTTTGTACCTGGGGACACAATGCTTTGCCTAAGTCAGCTATTAAACACCACAAATTATCCAAAGTCACTTCAGGAGATTTAGATAATAAAGCTGTAAATTGGATGTTCAGTACCTCAGCACGCTGAGTAGGATGTTCTCTCTCTATACTTGCAGCTTCTATCTCCCCCGGAGTTGTAATTTCCACATCAGCACTTATTGGAGGAGTTTGTAATTCTAAACTCCTCGAGACTCCCCCTGGATCGCAATCTGCCTCTCGTCGCACTGCTCCTGAGACTTCCTCTGCATACAGGGCTGAGGACACCGTCATCGGGGAGCTGCTTCCATTAGCTGCGGGGGAGGGGCTCACATCGGGGCTAAGAGAAACTTCCAGCCCAAAGTTCTGCCCAGGTCCTCCATCCACCCCAGACTGAACAAACAGGCTGCTCACTGACAACTCTAGGTTCAGAGTTTGCTGCAAAAAAGCTTTGATGGGGCTGGATTGAACCACGGGGTTCTGCCGCTGAGAGGCTGCGGTAGCGGCCTGGCCTCTTCTCTTCAGCATATCAGGTAAATGCAGGAGCTCCCACACACGTCTGACTCAGTTGGTGGCCATCTTGGACTCTACTCAGAACAGGAGAGTTGACTATCCACTGCCCTTGTTTTCAAAGTTCTTCAGTCTCTCTCAGCTGGTTGATCAGATTTCTAAAAAATCATCTGACTCCCTCTGTCGTTGGAATATTTGGGGGTCCACAACGACATGGCACGAGGGTGTGTTTTCTTGCCGGAAGGCAGGAGACTCATGCTCCTGGGTCAGGTGTGCAGATTGTTGTGCCTTCCTTGACTCCTGCGCATGGGACTATGTGCAGGTACTGGGCTCGATATCAGCCACCCTGGAGGTGGTACAGTGGGCAAGGGGCTCACATGAGGCCGCTGCAGCATTCATTACTGGACCGTTGGTCCCCAGTGTCACTGGAGTATCAGTGAATACAACCCACCAGTTTCTGGATTCATCTGCTGCGACTATAGGAAAGAAAATTATCAGGTAAATCCTAATTTTTCCATTTTTTTCTTTTAGCTAATAAGGTGCTTAGTTATTTCCACAGCGTAGAGATACGGTCCTGTTTGTTTCTGGAATTCATTCCTTTTAATATTTTGTGATTTTTTTTTTTTTTTTTTTTTTTTAATAGTGAGTGATGGACTGGAATTGAGGCCGAAGTACAATGGGATTGTACACTGTTTCACCACTATCTGGAAGCGTGAAGGTCTGCGGGGTCTTTATCAGGGAGTAACTCCAAACATGTGGGGTGCAGGTGCATCCTGGGGGCTCTATTTTTTCTTGTAAGTATTAGCTTACTATTCAGAACTGTCAAGACATTGTTGGTTTGGAATAAAATCATTTCTTTTTCAGTCCCTTTTGGATTAATTTCTAAACTGTAGGTGGGGATCCTGAATCACTTCAACAAAAATACATGAAAAAGGTTGAAGAAATCTGGCCCATTTTAATCTACCTGTTTCCCTCTTACATGAGTATCGTACATCCTATTTACTTTTCAGCTTTATCCATGCTCTGCTAATGCTGGTGAGCCTTTGAGCTTGTTCTAAACCGTTATGATTTTGTTTTGATTCCACAGTTTCCTCCACCTTTGTACTTGCAGCTCGGGGCTAGTATAATGAACTGCACTTGAGCACAGCAGTTTACTCAGATTTTCACATGCTAATCTTACTCCCAATTTAGTAAGATTTTCTTGTTTTAAACATGGAAAAGTCGGAAGTGGTGGGCCTGCAAAATGCATGCAAAAGACTGAATCCATAATTACTCCCCTTGTGTGTGTGTGTGTTGGGGGGGGGGGGGAGTAATTTGGTGTTGCTTTTTACTCCTTTTGTGCACTGTATCTTTACTATAGCTCAGGGCTTGAGGTAGAGATGCAGCATAGGAGCAAAGGGTCATTTGAGGTGAAGTGGGGCACTTTATCTCAAATGACCCTTTTTGGAAGATCTCCTTAGTGGCCCAGTAGGTCCATGCCCTTCCTTAACTACCACCGCCATCACCACTACCTTTCAGTCAGGAGGCAGGAACAGTGCCTACTTGTTCCTAACTGTGGCACCCCCATTTTCAAAGAGGTGGTATCTGACTCCAAGCAGTGTGTCCCAAATTACCAATAGAGGGAGCACTTTTGAACCTCCAAATTAGCTTGCAGTAAATTAACCCAAGACCAGCAAGCTGATGCAATAGTCTTTATTTGCAATTTTGTTACCACATTTTTTTTAGTTAAACTTATTGCTCAGTTCAGAGGTAGGGGAATATGATGAAGCATCAGGGCTATGCCCCAACCAGTGTTTTGTCCCATATGGCATTACCAGCCTAGGAGCTTGATAGTGGAGGTCGTTTTTATTCCCCCCGCCAACCCATCCACCACACCAAAAAGATGTTCCACTGCTCCTGTCTTAGTTAAAAGGTTCCTTTTTTTCCCCCTTAATCATGATGTATTCTGTGTGAGAGAAACACAGTGTACAGTGCAATCAGGAACATGAACTCTTAGTATAAATTAGTATAAAGTAGCACTTTGGTATTTAGAAATTTAATCAGATGTTCCTTTATCTATGGCTCCAAACCCATACCCCTAAATTATACTGATAAGTAACAGACTCAAGGCTCAAATATTATAAAAGTACATAAGTATTGCCATACTGGGACAGACCAAAGGTCCATCAAGCCCAGCATCCTGTTTCCAACAGTGGCCAAGCCAGGTCACAAGTACCTGGCAAGATTCCAAAAAAGTACAAAACATTTTACTCTGCTTATCCAGAAATAGTGGATTTTCCCCAAGTCCATTTAATAATGGTCTATGAACTTTTCCTTAGGAAGCCGTCCAAACCTTTTTTAAACTCCGCTAAGCTAACCACATTTGCCACATTCTCTGGCAACGAATTCCAGAGTTTAATTACACATTGAGTGAAGAAAAATTTTCTGCGATTCGTTTTAAATTTACTACATTGTAGCTTCATACAAATCAAGGTAAGGTATACACAAAAAGTAGCACATATGAGTTTATCTTGTTGGGCAGACTGGATGGACCATGCAGGTCTTTTTCTGCCGTCATTTACTATGTTATGTTACTATGTTCATCGCATGCCCCCTAGTCCTAGTATTTTTGGAAAGCATAAACAGATGCGTCACATCTACCCGTTCAGCTCCACTCATTATTTTATAGACCTCTAACATATCTCCTCTCAGCTGCCTTTTCTCCAAGCTGAAGAGCCCTAGCCCCTTTAGTCTTTCCTCATAGGGAAGTCATCCCATCCCCTTTATCATTTTCGTCGCCCTTCTCTGCACCTTTTCTAATTCCACTATATCTTTTTTGAGATGCGGCGAACAGAATTGAACACAATATTCAAGGTGCGGTCGCACCATGGAGCGATACAAAGGCATCATAACATTCTCATTTTTGTTTTCCATTCCTTTCCTAATAATACCTAACATTCTATTTGCTTTCTTAGCCGCAGTAGCACACTGAGCAGAAGGTTTCAACGTATCATCAACGAAGACACCTAGATTCGTTTCTTGGTCTGTGACTCCTAACGTGGAACCTTGCATGACATAGCTATAATTTGGGTTCCTCTTTCCCACATGCATCACTTTGCACTTGCTCACATTAAACGTTATTTGCCATTTAGATGCCCAGTCTCATAAGGTCCTCTTGTAATTTTTCACAATCCTCCTGCGATTTAACGACTTTGAATAACTTTGTGTTATCAACAAATTTAATTACCTCACTAGTTACTCCCATCTCTAGGTCATTTATAAATATGTTAAAAAGCAGCGGTCCCATCACAGACCCCTGGGGAACCCCACTAACTACCCTTCTCCATTAATAATACTGACCATTTTTGTTTTGTTTTGGCATCTTGCTTACCACGTCCATCCCTCAGGGCCTTGTGACTTGGCCAGGCCTGTTTTTATTTAATATCAAGTCATTTAATTTCACTTTGGCTATTTTCTTTTCAGCTATATGGCCCAGATGAAAGTTCTCAGTGGCTTTAAAAATCACAGGCTGCATAACAAGGCTGTATCCAGTTCAGAGATCCACAGCACCTAAGGGTCTGATCACAAACCCATGAATTGTTATCTGTACTTTTGGAAGGTATAAAAAGGCTTAATGGCCATGAAGATCAAAGGCAGACTCTTCTGTTCACCAAAGTTCCATTCAGAAGCATTGATCCTGAGTGCACCCAGAGCTGCACTGGATGGTGGGGAGCAGATAGAGGCCGTTGGGAACAGGCATTGACTGATACCAAGCTTAAGAAGAAGCAGGCTTCAGACTCTTCATTTGATATTGAATACCATTGATGCCGTACATCAAACAGAGGTGAAGAAGCATCATTATCGTTCCTTGTTAGAGCTCACTGTCAAGAGCACAGAAGCATTGGTAGCCACCAGCTTTGCAAAGCACCCCAGGACAGAGGACTGCACATCCTTCTCAATGTTCATGGGGTCATGACAGTCTCTCAGGACCAGGTCAAAGATGCACTTCAACTGCATCTGCATAATGTGACCTCACTTGCTGCACCTTCTTTAAACGACATTGGTAGCCCTCAAGAAGGAGCTGGACAGCACTGATGAGAGGTTCACTCAATTCCTCACTTGACACAACGCTTCCTGTTGATGCAAAGGGATGTCCAGCCGATTCTCAAGATCCATGCTCTGCCTGGAGGTGTTTCATCAATGTCGGAATCTGTCATCTGCTCTGTCCAACTCAAGTGCATCAGGGCAGAAAGCTTCACCAAGGTATCAAAGATAATCGGGGTCTAGATAGTCTCAAACAAGAGTTACCCTACTGAGTCCTTGATATCTCTCCAGGCTCCCTTTCCGACCTACCCACTGGTGTATTGTTTTGGATTTGAGATGGAGCACTGTTGGAGTCTGATCATGAGCCAGCAAAATTCTCTAATGAAGTGGGCTCCACTGACTCTGGTCTTTTCACAGGAAAGGAGAGCATTTCTCCCAGATGACCTCTCATTCACCTACATTTCTCAGAGAAATGGATAATACCATTACATTTAAAAAGGAGATGGCAGAGGAGCCTAGGTCAGATATATAGGATATCTTCAAATTCCTCAAAACCCTCCTCTCCTCAAGCAAGTGTGACAATGTCCATTTACAAGAGTATTAAAGATGTACAGATGAGAATGTGGGAGATTTCTCCTCTATATATTCTGTTAAGAGGATGGAATCCAGAAGTTTCCTGAATTTGAGATGACTCTCTGGTGGTTAACTCTGTTCTCAAGACAGCCAGAAGTTCCCAGTCCCACTCCTTGGTGCAACCAGAGAGATTGATGCCAGGGTATTGCATACTCTTGGGAGAAAGGTATTTCAGAATACTGTGTTATTGTCTTGCATAGCTTCTTAACAGTTCTTCTTGGGCCAATATATGCAAAATACCTTGAGTAAGACAAAGGAGTTTGCAAATTTTTATTTAGTTTTTGGATTTAGCTAACACGTTTTTCAATAATACCTAAAATTCGGTTACATGGCTGCATCCTCCAAGTAAATAACTAGGTAGTTTCCTGTCACCAGAGGGCTTACAATCTAAGTTTTGTACCAGAGGCAGTAGAGGATTGACTTGTTCAAGATCACATGGAGCAGTAGCAGCAGTATTAGAACCGGTAGTCACTGGTTGTCAGCCTGGTACTCTTAAGTGTACTATGCTACTCCTCCATTCCTACTGTAGACATAGTGGGAAGATACAGGACAGATCCATCAAACTTAGGTCAAAATGGGCATAGTTACCCTCCTCCCTGTCTCCAAGCACAGCAAGGTTCTCGCTGTTGTTCAAAGCAGCAGAGAACCTAGAAGCTCCAGCTTGATTCATTGCCAAAAACTGGGGACAGCAATTTGACTGCCTCCATGAAAACATTGGCGTTGATACTGAAACCTTGACTAACAACCATTGGATTCTCAGGATTGGGTTGCCACAAATACAGAATTTCCTGTTTCAGAAACTGCCAAATGGCCACCAGTTGTATTGTGGTTAAACTCGGCTTCAACAAATATCTATCATTTTAATGTTTTTATTAGATTTATATCCCACAAACATCCAGATATCAAATCTAGTTGTTCTATGTGGCTTACAGGAGCTATAATAATGTCAAATACAGAACATCAGAAATAGAATAGTATAATATAAAAGATAAGACTTCAGTATGACAATTCTCAGAACAAGAGCAGAAAATAGCTGCTTCAGCATCTGTGCATTGATGTTTCCGAATCAAAAATGTTTTCAATTTTTTTTTCTGGAACCTCTTATAATGCCTCTCTAATGTCTTTAGATAAGGTATTCCACCATCTTGTTGCATTGTTTTGAAAAAAAGCAGCATACATTGACTGTTATACTAATCCTTTACATTCTGGCAGATGACGAATAAGACAGCCCCGTGTCTGCTCAAAAGCATTATGCATAGATAACTCTATCAAGGGCAGCATATAGCTTGGGGTCAATTCATAGAGCATCTGATAAACATACAGGCCTTAAAAATAACCCTGGCTTGGAGTGGCAACCAGTGCAATAATCATAACAAAGGAGTGACATGATCATATTGTGTTACACGACAGATTAAACATGCAGCACTGTTCGTGTTTGTAGTTTTTTGAAAACAATATCCCTACGTCCAGTATATACAGCATTGCAATAGTCTAATTGAGACATTACTAAATTCTGAACCACAATGCGAAATGCATGTTTTAAAAAAATAAGATCTTAGCCTCCGTAGCTGCCATAATGATCAAAATACTTTTGACACAAGTGCTGATGTTTGAATTTCAAATGACGTATGTTGATCAAGAGTTATTCCCAGAACTTTGATGTTGTTATCTAATTTTTTTTTTGACCAATACAGAATTTATTGCTTAAAAGTGGCTTAAATGGACTAGAAATGACCAAAATTTTGTTTTGTCTCTGTTTAACTTCAACGTCAACCTAGTGCACACCTGACATCATCCAGCACATTCAAGAAGTCAGTCAATAAATGGAATACAGGTGGTTACATCATTTGCATAGATGTAAGCCTTGAAACCACTCAACTCTAATATGTAACCTGGTGCCATCAGTATATTAAGTAACAGTGGAGAAATGGGAGAACCTTGTGGTACTCCACATTCAGGTATCCACTCCGAGGAGAGAATACCTGACATCTTTACTCTGTAAGTTCTATGTCATAAGAATCCCTCAAACCAAGCTAAGACCTCCCAGAGATACCCATGTGATTGAGTAGTCTCAGTAGGATATCATGATCCTCCTCCTGCCCAGGCTTGCTTGTCTTCTAAGCTCAGCCATAAAAGTAGTTAAAATGGTCTCTGTACTATAATTAGGGCAGAAACGCAGTTGTGAGCTGTGCAATAAAAAAATTAATGCTGTAAGTATTCCATAAGTCGTTTAGCAACTATGCCCTCCATCACCTTTAACAATAGAAGGATGGAGGCCACAGGTCTGTAGTTAGACAAAACATCCTTGGTGATCTTCCTATTTTTCTGGATCTGTTTTAAAATAATACCTCCTTTCTCCTTTGGGAATTGACCTTGCTGAAACATAGATATAATGAATTCTCTCAGGCCTTGTATAAAAATATCAGAGGCATTCTTCAAGAGATAACTAGGACACCTATCAAGAATACAATGAGATTTAGAGTACTTGTTAACAAAATTTTGTACTTGATAAATAGAAGGTGGAGCAAAAGAGGACCAAGATCTATCCGTTACCAAAGAGTCATTTATATTACTGGATATATTTAACCTATTCCCCAATATCAGTCACTGTAGAAAATTCCTTTCTAATGACTAATACTTTATGCTCAAAATAATTTGCCAGATCTTGAGCCGAAGGAGGCTATCTGTTATCTGTTGTCAAGAAGCTCTTTCCCTTTTAAAAGCCCGTATAGTTAAGCCTGTTTTACCAAGGGAAAGAGGATATATCTTTCACAACCCCCCCCCCCCCCAAGATGTCATCCCATTCTAGATCTTGAACCACTTTTTGGTTTTAGAAAAGTTCAAGGTAGTTTCCTTGGCCACTTTGATTACTTTGCTTTAAAAAGACTGGTTATATTCCATGGGCTCCAAGCCTACTTATATCCATAGACATAACAACCAATTCATTGGAAGTATCTTGGATTCAGTGCAGGGAATAGTTACTGCCAATACTGCATATTGCTGTTTGGCCTAACTTCCTTTCCACATGTTTTTAGTGGTAGTTCAAGGCAAGTTATATTCAGGTACAGTAGGTATTACCCAGCTCTCAGAAGGCTTACAATCTAAGAGGCCCTTTTACAAAAGCTTAGATGTGCTAATGGACATTAGCATGTGCTAAGTGCCACATGACCCATAGGTATAAATTAGGATGCTTGGCATTTAGCACACATTAATATGCATTAGCATGTGCTAAGCTTTAGTAAAAGGGTCCCTAAGTTTGTACATGAGGTAGTGTATTCACAAAATGTGTTGTCATATTAGTGCAATTGTTCCCCTATTTAGATGATTGAGCAACAGCCCATCTACTACTACTACTTAACATTTCTAGAGCGCTACTAGGGTTACGCAGCGCTGTACAAAATAAACAAAGAAGGACGGTCCCTGCTCAAATGAGCTTACAATCTAGAGAACAAAATGTCAAGTTTGGGCAGTCTAGATTTCCTGGGTAGAGGTGTAGAGGTTAGGTGCCGAAGGCGACATTGAAGAGGTGGGCTTTAAGCAGAGATTTGAAGATGGGGAGGGAGAGGGCCTGATGTATGGGCTCGGGGAGTTTGTTCCACGCGTGGGGTGAGGCGAGGCAGAAAGGGCGGAGACTGGAGTTGGCGGTGGTGGAGAAGGGTACTGAAAGGAGGGATTTGTCTTGAGAGCGGAGGTTACGGGTAGGAACGTAAGGGGAGATGAGGGTTGAGAGGTAAGGAGGGGGCTGCAGATCGAGTACATTTGTAGGTTAGTAGCAGAAGCTTGAATTGAATGCGGTACCTGATCGGAAGCCAATGAAGTGATTTGAGGAGAGGGGTGATGTGAGTGTATCGGTTCAGATATGTATAATAAGCATAAATGATGAAAAATATATTGCAAACTTATTTTGAAGCTGGAGTTAGTCTGTACAGTTTTACAGATTCCACAGCCCTTAGCATAACCTCCAGTACACTCAAATATTGCTTAATGTAGTCAAGCACAGGGTTCCTGAAAATGTAACAAACACAGTAAAAAAAAAAAAGAATTCAGCAAGTGTTCATGTCCTTTTAATTCCAGATATCAAAAGCAGCATATTAAATAAATCTGGGATTCAGTCTTTGCAGCCACTTTATTTCCTTCCACACTGAAAAAGATCTTGCAGTCAGGAATCACTGCAGGTCACTCTACAGCTTGAATTTTACTCAGTCCATCTGCATACTGGAACTCTGTGCTGTTTTCATAGTCATCCATGTCCAATGCTACCTCACAACTCTCTGGAGGTTGCTCAGAGATCCATGCACAGAACCATCTGGGTGCTGAAGTCACTAGGACTGGGGTCTTCAAATCTAGTTCTCGAGCTCCACGTCCTAGCCTGGTGTCCATTGTACAAGAAATTTTCATGAGTCAGCACACATCAGCTTGGGCGCATATTGAGGTGGTTAAGCAATTCAGCCTCTTCCAGGATAGAGTCTCGCAGCAGACTGTCTCTAAATTGAGGATATGGTCTTCTGTATGTGAATATTCCAATTCTGCTCTTGCAGAAGACTCCTGAAATAATTTCTATGAGAGTCATGCTCTTAATTATGCTTGCCAATGACAGAGCAATATAGTTAGACTTAAAAAAAAAAAAAAAAAAAAAAAAAAAAAAATATATATATATATATATTTTGTAAAATTAAAAAAAACTTTCCAAGCAGGATGGATTATGAACCCTTTCCTTTTGGAAATATTTATACATAATGCACCTTTTTGAGACCATCTTTAATTTATACTTTGTTAACGTGTTTTGGTTTTGAATGTGTTTTTTTTTTTTTTTTTGTTACCATATCCTTTCTGGAATACTTTTGATGTGTTTCTTATACAACAGCAGGATGATTATATTATCTTATGTGAATAACTTTTCTTACTGTGAATGTTACCGGAAGTGTAACCATTGATAAACCTGAAAATATAATTTATTTTCCTGAATATGGATTATTGTGAAAGTATATTTTGAATATTTCTGTAGTCTCAATTTCTGTGCTTTTCTCTTTCAGTTATAATGCTATCAAAGGCTATAAGAAGGAAGGGAGAGCAGAAAGTCTTTGTGCTACAGAGCACCTGTTGTCTGCTGCTGAGGCTGGTGAGCAAAATGGATTATTCTAAATTTATTTCTTTTTGAACATGGGGACACTTTCTGTCTTTTCTTAGAGTAGCGGAACATACATAGATACATAGTCTTTATTTGCCTTCTTTTTCTATCAGGCTCATTTTCGAAAGAGAAGGACGTCCCGTCTTTCGACATAAATCGGAAGATGGACGTCCAAATCAGTACAATTGAAACCCGATTTTGGACATCTCCAACTGCAGTCTGTCGCAAGGACGTCCAAATTTCAATGGGGTGTCAGAGGTGTAGCGAAGGCGGGACATGGACGTGCCTAACACTTGGACATCTTTGACCCATAATCGAAAAAAGCAAGGACGTCCCTGACGAACACTTGGACGTTTTCACCCGGACGTGTTTTTGTTATGAATAAGGCACAAAAAGGTGCCCAAAATGACCAGATGACCACCGGAGAGAATTGGGGATGACCTCCCGTTACTCCCCCAGTGGTCACTAACCCCCTCCCTCCCTCAAAAAAACATCTTTAAAAATATTTAATGCCATCCTCTATGCCAGCTTCAGATGTCATACTCAGGTCCATGACAGCGCATGAAGGTCCAAGGAGCAGTTTTAGTGGGTACTGCAGTGCACTTCAGACAGGCGGACCCAGGCCCATACCCCCTCTACCTGTTACATTTGTGGAAGAAACAGCAAGCCTTCCAAAACCCACCATAAACCCACTGTACCCATATATAGGTGCCCCCCTTCACCCGTAAGGGCTATGGTAGTGGTGTACAGTTGTGGGTAGTGGGTTTTGGGGGGCTCAGCACACAAGGTAAGGGAGCTATGTTCCTGGGAACATTTTATGAAGTCCACTGCAGTGCCCCCTAGGTTGCCCGGTTGATGTCCTTGCATGTCAGGGGGACCAATGCACTACAAATGCTGGCTCGTCCCACGTCCAAATGGCTTGGAGGTATTTAAACATCTTTATCATATCTCCCCCTCTTAATGGAGGCTAATAGATTATATAAAGGACATGAAAATCCCCCCCCCCCCCCACACCTCCATTCTCCTGTAGATCAATTGTTCTTTCAGTAAGCATTGTTAAACAAGGACTTAATGTGTCCCTGGGGAGATCATTCTTGAGCAGCTTACATTTGTTTCCCATTAAATATATCATTTTCTCCGAGGACAAGCAGGCTGCTTGTTCTCACGACTGGGTGACGTCCGCGGCAGCCCCCACCAACCGGAAATAAGCTTCGCGGGACGGTCGACACGCAGGGCACGCCCACCGCGCATGCGCGGCCGTCTTCCCGCCCGTGCGCGACCGCTCCCGCCAGTTACTTTTTTTCCGCGACTGAGAGAGTTGTGTTTTCCCCTCTCTCTCGTTTCAGCCGCCGGATTTTTTCGACCGCGTTTACGCGGATCGTCGCTTTTGGCCTGTTCGGCCTCTTCTTCTTCTTCTTTCTCTTTTATTAAAAAAAAAAAAAAAAAAAAAGAATTTTGCGCGTGTGGAGCACGCGCTCCTTCTTTTCCCTCGCTTTCTAGCGGGGACGCCTCGTTGCGGCCTAGTGGCCGCTCGGTCGGTTTCAGTTTTCGTGGTGTGATTTTAGCCACCATTGCCGACTTTGACTTCGCCGACGCGATTTTTCCGTCGATGTCCTCGAAGGTCCCGAGTGGATTTAAAAAGTGTGGTCGCTGCGGCCGGCCGATCTCGCAGACCGACACCCACGCTTGGTGCCTCCAGTGCCTCGGGCCGGAGCACAATCTCAAGTCGTGCGTTTTGTGTCTCGGTCTCCGGAAACGGACTCAGGTTGCGAGGCAAGTTCTGCGGGACCGTCTTTTTGGAACTTGCGCCGGCCCCTCGACGTCGACCTCGACGGCATCGGTATCGAAGACCGGTTCTTCGGTACCGGTATCGATGCCCGAGACATCGGCACCGATGGCAGCGACCCCAGGAGAACAGGTCCCGTCGGCCCGCCGGTCCGCCGGCGAGAGTGGGGTAGAGAGACCGCGTGGGCAGTCGGCCCCGGTCACTCCCTCAACTCGTGAGCCACGGGACCGAACCCTGTCGGACCCGGTACCCCGAGACCGAGGGGGATCGACCTCCTCCTCCTCCATGCCCTCCGGCACCGGTGACGTGCACCGGAAAAAAGACAAGAAGCGCCGTCACCGGGAGCCCTCGGTGCACCCTGAAGAGGAGTCGACGCCGAAGCGTCATCGCAGAGAGGAGAGATCTCCGTCGGTGGTGGAGGTACCGACGCGTCGGGGTTCCGGCACCTCGGTGCCGTCTCCTGGCCCCCAGCAGCTTCCGGCACCGACACCCTTACCGGCCCCACCGCCTTTCCCGGCAGCGGGCCTGGACGAGTGCCTCAGAGCCATCCTTCCGGGGATCCTGGAAGGGCTGATGCGCCAGGCTGTGCCGGCGCCGGGGGTGCTTGCGCCCTCGGCGCCGATGACTGTGGCGCCGGCGAGCTCTAGCCCGGCGCCGGGGCAGTCGACACCGCCGCCGCTTGCGGTGCCGGTCTCGACAGCCACGCAGGTGGAGTCCCCGTCGACGTCGATGGAGGGAGCTCCGTCCCCGCCGGCGCGGGAGTCCACCGCTCGACGACACCGAGACCTCGGTGCCTCGACGTCGAGCCGGGCCCGGTACCGGACGCAGCTACATGAGCTAATGTCCGATACCGAGGATGAGGACTCGTGGGGGGAAGAGGAGGACCCGAGATATTTCTCCTCAGAGGAGTCTACGGGCCTTCCCTCGGACCCCACGCCGTCACCGGAGAGGAAGCTCTCACCTCCTGAGAGTCTCTCCTTTGCCTCCTTTGTGCGGGATATGTCTATAAGCATTCCCTTTCCCGTGGTCTCTGTGGAAGAGCCGAGGGCCGAGATGCTCGAGGTCCTCGACTATCCATCACCACCTAGAGAGTCCTCCACGGTACCGCTGCACAATGTCCTGAAGGAGACGCTGCTCCGGAACTGGGTGCGACCACTAACTAATCCCACCATTCCCAAGAAAGCAGAGTCCCAGTACAGGATCCACTCTGACCCAGAGCTCATGCGGCCCCAGTTGCCCCATGACTCAGCGGTCGTGGATTCTGCTCTCAAGAGGGCACGGAGTTCGAGGGATACCGCCTCGGCGCCCCCGGGGCGGGAGTCTCGCACTCTGGACTCATTTGGGAGGAAGGCCTACCAATCCTCCATGCTCGTGACCCGCATCCAATCTTACCTGCTCTATATGAGCATCCACATGCGGACCAATGTGCAACAGCTGGCGGACCTGGTCGATAAGCTCCCGCCGGAGCAGTCCAGGCCTTATCAGGAGGTGGTCAGGCAGCTGAAGGCGTGCAGAAAGTTCCTGTCCAGGGGGATTTTTGACACCTGTGACGTGGCATCTCGTGCTGCGGCCCAAGGTATAGTGATGCGCAGGCTCTCATGGCTGCGTGCCTCTGACCTGGACAACCGCACCCAGCAGAGACTGGCTGACGTCCCTTGCCGGGGGGATAACATTTTCGGTGAGAAGGTCGAGCAGATGGTGGACCAACTGCATCAGCGGGAAACCGCTCTCGACAAGCTCTCCCACCGGGCGCCTTCAGCACCCGCCCCCACGGGTGGGCGTTTTTCCCGGGCACGGCAGGCTGCACCCTATTCTTTTGCAAAGCGTAGGTACAACCAGCCGGCCCGAAGGCCTCGCCAGGCACAGGGACAGCCCCAGCGCGCTCGTTCTCGTCAACAGCGTGCGCCTAAGCAGCCCCCTGCGCCTCCACAGCAAAAGCCGGGGACGGGCTTTTGACTGGATCCACGGGAACATAGCCGCCCTACAAGTGTCCGTACCGGACGATCTGCCGGTCGGAGGGAGGTTAAAATTTTTTCACCAAAGGTGGCCTCTCATAACCTCCGACCAGTGGGTTCTCCAAATAGTGCGGTGCGGATACGCCCTGCATTTGGCCTCCCTGCCTCCAAATTGTCCTTCGGGAGCTCAGTCTTTCAGCTCCCTTCACAAGCAGGTACTTGCAGAGGAACTCTCCGCCCTTCTCAGCGCCAATGCGGTCGAGCCCGTACCACCCGGGCAGGAAGGGCAGGGATTCTATTCCAGGTACTTCCTTGTGGAAAAGAAAACAGGGGGGATGCGTCCCATCCTAGACCTGAGAGGCCTGAACAAATTCCTGGTCAAAGAAAAGTTCAGGATGCTTTCCTTGGGCACCCTTCTGCCAATGATTCAGAAAAACGATTGGCTATGTTCCCTGGATTTAAAGGACGCATACACTCACATCCCAATACTGCCAGCTCACAGACAGTATCTCAGATTCCGCCTGGGCGCACGGCACTTTCAGTATTGTGTGCTGCCCTTTGGGCTCGCCTCTGCCCCACGAGTGTTTACAAAGTGCCTCGTGGTGGTGGCGGCGTATCTACGCAAGCTGGGAGTGCACGTGTTCCCATATCTCGACGATTGGCTGGTCAAGAGCACCTCGGAGGCAGGAGCCCTCCGGTCCATGCAGTGCACTATTCAACTTCTGGAGCTGCTGGGGTTTGTGATAAATTACCCAAAGTCCCATCTCCAGCCTACTCAGTCTCTGGAATTCATAGGAGCGCTGCTGAATACCCAGACGGCTCAGGCCTACCTTCCCGAAGCGAGGGCTACCAATCTCTTGGCCCTGGCTTCGCAGACCAGAGCGTCTCAGCAGGTCACAGCTCGGCAGATGTTGAGACTTCTGGGTCATATGGCCTCCACAGTTCATGTGACTCCCATGGCTCGTCTTCACATGAGATCTGCTCAATGGACCCTAGCTTCCCAGTGGTTTCAAGCCACCGGGAATCTAGAAGATGTCATCCGCCTCTCCACCAGTTGCCGCACTTCACTGCTCTGGTGGACCATCCGGACCAATTTGACCCTGGGACGTCCATTCCAAATTCCGCAGCCCACGAAAGTGCTGACGACGGATGCATCTCGCCTGGGGTGGGGAGCCCATGTCGATGGGCTCCACACTCAGGGTCTGTGGTCCCTCCAGGAAAAGGATCTGCAGATCAACCTCCTGGAGCTCCGAGCGATCTGGAACGCACTGAAGGCTTTCAGAGATCGGCTGTCCTGTCAAATTATCCAAATTCGGACAGACAATCAGGTTGCAATGTATTACGTCAACAAGCAGGGGGGCACCGGATCTCGCCCCCTGTGCCAGGAGGCCGTCGGGATGTGGCGTTGGGCGTGTCGGTTCGGCATGCTCCTCCAAGCCACGTACCTGGCAGGCGTAAACAACAGTCTGGCCGACAGACTGAGCAGAGTCATGCAACCGCACGAGTGGTCGCTCCATGCCAGAGTGGTACGCAAGATCTTCCGAGCGTGGGGCACCCCCTCGGTGGACCTTTTCGCCTCTCAGACCAACCACAAGCTGCCTCTGTTCTGTTCCAGACTTCAGGCACACGGCAGGCTAGCGTCGGATGCCTTTCTCCTCCATTGGGGGACCGGCCTCCTGTATGCTTATCCTCCCATACCTTTGGTGGGGAAGACCTTACTGAAGCTCAAGCAAGACCGCGGCACCATGATTCTGATCGCGCCCTTTTGGCCCCGCCAGATCTGGTTCCCTCTTCTTCTGGAGCTGTCCTCCGAAGAACCGTGGAGATTGGAGTGTTTTCCGACTCTCATTTCGCAGAACGACGGAGCGTTGCTGCACCCCAACCTCCAGTCTCTGGCTCTCACGGCCTGGATGTTGAGGGCGTAGACTTCACTGCGTTGGGTCTGTCTGAGGGTGTCTCCCGGGTCTTGCTTGCCTCTAGGAAGGATTCCACTAAAAAGAGTTACTTTTTCAAGTGGAGGAGGTTTGTCGTGTGGTGTGAGAGCATGGCCCTAGAACCTCGTTCTTGCCCTGCACAGAACCTGCTTGAATACCTTCTGCACTTATCAGAGTCTGGCCTCAAGACCAACTCAGTAAGGAATCACCTTAGTGCGATTAGTGCTTACCATTATCGTGTGGAAGGAAAAGCCATCTCTGGAGAGCCTTTAGTCGTTCGATTCATGAGAGGCTTGCTTTTGTCAAAGCCCCCTATCAAGCCTCCTGTTGTGTCATGGGATCTCAACGTCGTCCTCACCCAGCTGATGAAACCTCCTTTTGAGCCACTGAATACCTGCCATCTGAAGTACTTGACCTGGAAGGTCATTTTCTTGGTGGCAGTTACTTCAGCTCGTAGGGTCAGTGAGCTTCAAGCCCTAGTAGCTCATGCTCCATATACCAAATTTCATCACAACAGAGTAGTGCTCCGCACCCACCCAAAGTTCCTGCCGAAGGTGGTGTCGGAGTTCCATCTTAACCAGTCAATTGTCTTGCCAACATTCTTCCCCAGGCCGCATACCCGCCCTGCTGAACGTCAGTTGCACACATTGGACTGCAAGAGAGCATTGGCCTTCTACTTGGAGCGGACACAGCCCCACAGACAGTCCGCCCAATTGTTTGTTTCTTTCGACCCTAACAGGCTAGGGGTCGCTGTCGGGAAACGCACCATCTCCAATTGGCTAGCAGATTGCATTTCCTTCACTTACGCCCAGGCTGGGCTGACTCTTGAGGGTCATGTCACGGCTCATAGTGTTAGAGCCATGGCAGCGTCAGTGGCCCACTTGAAGTCAGCCACTATTGAAGAGATTTGCAAGGCTGCGACGTGGTCATCTGTCCACACATTCACATCACATTACTGCCTCCAGCAGGATACCCGACGCGACAGTCGGTTCGGGCAGTCGGTGCTGCAGAATCTGTTTGGGGTGTAAATCCAACTCCACCCTCCAGGACCCGAATTTATTCTGGTCAGGCTGCACTCTCAGTTAGTTGTTCTTCGTAGGTCAATTTCTGTTGTTTCCTCGCCGTTGCGAGGTTCCATTGACCTGGGTTCTTGTTTTGAGTGAGCCTGAGAGCTAGGGATACCCCAGTCGTGAGAACAAGCAGCCTGCTTGTCCTCGGAGAAAGGGTATGATACATACCTGTAGCAGTTGTTCTCCGAGGACAGCAGGCTGATTGTTCTCACCTTCCCTCCCTCCTCCCCTTTGGAGTTGTGTATTTCATATTTTTTGCTAGTCATTCAACTGGCGGGAGCGGTCGCGCACGGGCGGGAAGACGGCCGCGCATGCGCGGTGGGCGTGCCCTGCGTGTCGACCGTCCCGCGAAGCTTATTTCCGGTTGGTGGGGGCTGCCGCGGACGTCACCCAGTCGTGAGAACAATCAGCCTGCTGTCCTCGGAGAACAACTGCTACAGGTATGTATCATACCCTTTATTGGAATGTGGAAGGTAGTTCCTGTCTTTTTTTTTTTTCTTCAAGCTCAGTTAGAAACAATGCTGGGATTCTGGTGTTGTATAGAGAGGGTAAATCTTATCCCAAGTGTGCATGTCATGGTAACATTAAGACTGGATTACTGCAATGCACTATACAATGGTCTGACTACAAAGGGCCTGCACCAGCTCTAGTTGATTCAGAATGCAGCAGCAAGACTCATAGAAGGTTGCAATCGACGTGACCACATCACACCATTTTTTGCAAAAACTTAATTGGCTACCAGTACAATACAGGGCTAAATTTAAAACTCTGATCTTCAAGGCCCTGAAAGGAAATGGCCCTGAGTATCTGAAGAATAGAATGATCCTCCACACACTGCCAAAGAAACTAGGGTCCTCCCAAGGACTTTTACTTACCACACCCTCTCCAAAAGACATTACACGATATGATACCTGCAAGCGAGCCTTCTCTGGAATAACCCCCACATTCTGGAATGCATTGCTTGAAAAGCTCCACTTAACACAAGACTATCTCTACTTCAGGAAGCAGGTGAAAGCTTGGCTCTTCAATCAGGCCTTTAATGGAACAAGTAACTAACTTGTTAGTCTCACTCACACACAAGGAGTGACCCGGGCTGCACATACTTCAGCGGGTCATGGTTATCCACTCCTACTGTAGCTGAGATAATATTTAACCATCTTTCTGACCTCATGTGCAACTTTCTTCAAATCGATCACCTTAATTTCTAACTGTTCCTACGTTCTTACCCATCTATATGTTACAACTTTGTCTTACCCTTCACTATCAATTATAATGTTCTATTACGTATTGTGTTGATATTGCAAGTAGTATACTTTGTATTGTTAGTTGACTACTTTTACCACCTGCAGCAGATGAATCTAGAGACTTCTGGGTTATGACTATCTACCATCAGGTGGAGATACAGAGTACTGAATTCTGTCATATAGGATAGTATGCTCCTTGGTTAGTCAGTGTATCTCTTATCTCAAGCAAGCGGTGGATGGTCTGTCACAAGCTTCTAGTTTTATCTGTGTTCTGGGTTTCCCAGTTTAGTAGAGCCTGGGGGATGCTTGGGCTAATCGGTGCCGGCTTTAGAGGATACACCTGGTGGAGGCAGGTCCGTCCCTCACCCCACCCCTATCCATCCACTTCCTCCTTCCACACACAGTTAAAAAAAAAAATGATTACAGCAGCTTTGCTTGCTTATGTGACTACTTGGATGTTGGATGGGGTTCCCTCTGTTGCTACCAGTTTACCCTGGGCCAGAATGGTGAGTCGGAACTGGTTCTTGGAGATTTGGCGAGTATTCATTGACATTTTTTTCCCTCGGGCTTATGGTTTCACTTTTTCCCTGCGATGGCTTCAGAGCCTTGTCAGCGCTGCTTTTGCTATGCTAAGCAGAGAGCAGTGTCGGGGAAACGTCGGCAGGGCGTTCTGAGGGTATTTCAGTGGAGCAGTCTTTTTCGCAGGCGAACCTGTTGTCTTCCCACGCTATACAATTACAGCTTCTCTCTCCTCAGCTGACATTCTCTGACGCAGTTTTTCAGACTCCCGCAGCCATTTTAAATCTGCATGATTGGCTCCAGTGGCTGCAGAACCCATTCTGCCTCTGCAAGCTGGGCATATTTCTGGACCGTATACGTGTGCTGGTAAGGTGTCTGACTGTATTGTAGCTCCTGGTCCACTGGTGCCTTTTTTTTCCAGCATTTGTTCTTTCAGTGCATCAAGCCCATATTCTGCAGAGGTCTTCTGTCTATCTCTCTCAGCGGTAGTTGAAGGTTTCTGGGTCCTTGCAAGCTTCATAGCCTCTGCAATTGGATTCTGTGAATGAAGAAGGATGTTTCAAACCTATCTCTGAGGAAGATTCTTGGGCGCCTCCATCTTCCCTACAGTATGCATCAGGCTTGACATCTTCACTACCTTCTGTTTTTATGTGGAAGTTGAGAAGGGTGAGGAGATGGTTGATAGAGGAGGCCGTTCTACAGCTGTTAACATTTTTTTTTTCCCCATGGAAGACAACTTTCTTTATGGCTAAGGCTCTGGAGGCTCTGAATGTTAATAGCTCAGAGTCGCAAAACCCTTCAGTCTCTACTCCTGGGATGGCTAGCACACTGGAAGCCACCTAAAGCATTCCCTGTACATGAGGCTATGCACATGCTCAGTGGACCACCCCAGATTCCAGTCTTGGGGTGGCCTGGTCCACAACTTGCCTTTCTTCTATTTCTCAGGATGAACTTGGGAGGCTTGTATTACCTTGATTCTTTGGTGGCTACAGGTACAAAAAAAACAAAAAGAAAACCACCTTGCCGAGGAGGGTGGAATGGCTTTAAAGGATGTGCAGGATGGGACATTGGGGTCGTCTTTTGATCTGCTCCTGTCTCTGGCCTAGCTCCCTGCTCTGTTGTCCACGGCCAAACAGTGTGGTCGAGCCTAATGACCACTACCAGGTTGAACTCGGAGCTTGGCTCCACAACTCCCAGTTGCACTTCTTGGTGCCACAGTGTTCGGCTTTGGCTCGGTCCTGCAGGGCCTTGCCTTAAGGGGTGCGGGTCCCTATCCCACCACTTTTACCTGTTCACCTTGTTTGGGTGTATTCCTTATAGGTTCTCCCTGCAGCTCCCAGGCTTTCCAGCAGTGCTCCGTTCGGCAGCACATATACCTAATAATTCATTCAATTAGCTTCATGCCCTTTGTCAGGGACTAATGCTATTGTCACGTACTTAGTAGGGAATTTCCCTGTAGGCGTACCCAGAGGGCCAGGGACAGCAGATGCTGGAGCCCCCGGCCAGGGTAGGCTGGGGCAGTCAGATGGGCTAGTGTGCGTCTGCCATGGGGTAGGGCATGCTAATGGCACACGCTATGTGGGCTTCAGAGCCAGCAGTTGAGCAGGGGTACTGGATTATTTTTCTGTTGTGTAAATGGTGGCTCATTTAATTCTGTTTTTCTCTCAGTCAGCATTCTACAGGTGCTGTTCCCTTCCCCTCTTCAGCACAAAAATGGTTACATTGCTTTCACACACACGATTCCTGCCAAAGCAAATTGGCAGTTAGAATTAGAATCCTCTCTTCTCTGTCAATTCACTCAGAGAATTTAAATAAATAAAGTTAGTTCACTCGGAGAAATAAATAAATAAAGCATTAACAATTCCCTGCGCTGCCAGGGGTGTATCCGGCGGCCTACTTGCCTGTTCCTCTGTAGCCCCCACACTGGCGTGTTCTTCGCCATTCAAGTCTAGGACATCTCTTTCAGTTTCAAGCGATGTGGTTTGGGTTAGCTATGGTACCCAGAAACTTCTCTAAGCTATTGTGGTGGTAGCCACCTTTCTGAGAAAAGAGGGAATCAAAGTGCATCCCTGTCTGGACAACTGGCTACTCAGGGCTTCGTCAGAGCAGTAGAGTTATCAATTAACTACCAGGGTCATGACACTTTTGCAGACTCGAGGTTGGGTTGTCAATCTGCACAAGAGTCATCTGGTCCCACCATAGACTTTGGAATATCTGGGGATACGATTCGACGTGATCCAGGGCCAGGTGTCTTTCAAAAAAAGGAGAAAACATAGTCTTCAAGAGCAAATTCGTCACTTTGCGAATTCAAAATCTCCAAGCTTGGGAATTATGTTTAGGTGCTGAGTGCTACAGTGTTGTCCTTGGAGGTGGCGTCTTGGGCCAAGCTCGCATGTATCCGCTTCAGCAGTCTTTCACCTGTTTTTCAGGGCTGCCATTAACATCTCATGTGGGCACCTCTGGTGAAGCACAGTATGTCAGGGTGGCTTCAACTGAACAAGCTCCTCCAAGGGGTGTCTCTGCATCTCCCCTTTGGATAGCTGTAGTCATAAATACCAGCCTGCTGTCTTCAACACAGCTGCTGAAGGTCTATGGAGCCACACTGCAGTGCTGTGGCAATCCAGTTTACAAGGGCTCAGAGCAGTGCACAATGCTCTTCAAGCCTTTCGATCTATTCTGGAGGGCAAACCAGCTTGGGTTCTGTATCAATATGATGGCAGAGGATTCCATCAACAGGCAGGGGAGGCACTAGTTGTCTTCCTCTTGCAATGGAAATTCAGCTTCTATTTCACTAGGCGGAAAGGCACTTGCAGCTGTTTTCAGCCGCCCACCTAGTGGAAACTCTTAGTGGGCAAGTTGGTTTCCACAACAGGACTTCTCTGGACCCAATGGAATGGGAGTTGGGCTCTGGACACCTTCCAGCTGGTAACTTGGAAGTGAGGCACACCCCTAATAGATCTCGTGATGACACGTCACACTGTCAGAGTTTCCAGGTTTTTCAGCAGAAGACCGGTGGTCAGTTCAGAAGGCATAGATGCTATTCTTTAGCCTTGGCCGGAGTCGACTCTGTTTGTGTTCCCATTGTGGCTTCTAATAGGTCGAGTTCTTCAGAGTCCTTCGTTGTCAGGAGTTGGTCATTTGGTTTGCTTCAGATTTGCCCAGGAGGTCGGGGTATGCGGGCTTGATTTGTTGTCTGGTAGGCAACTATTTGCCTTTCTTTGAGTCATGGACTCTTCCGTCCGAGACCCATTCGGAAGGAGGATCCCTTCTGCTTTGGTCTTGTGGCCTGTCTTTTGAGAGGCTGAAATGGAGAAGGAAAGGATATGCTAACAATATCATTGCAACTTAACTTCTGGCAAGAAAATGCTCAACTTAGCCATGTATGCTTGTGTCTGGCGAGTTTTTAAGCATGATGCTTCAAACGGGTGTGGTCTCTGTTTTGGACCTCTTTGACATACATATTAGCCTTCTTGCAGGATGGTCTTAGCAAGGTCTTGCTTACAACTCTTTAAGGTTTAGGTGGCAGCTCGTGCCTGTTAAGGGGTTAGATTCCAGATTCCTCATTCACTTCTCATCCACTTTGTCCTGAGTGGAACCTTAGCATGGTTTTGCAGGCTCTTAAATTTTTTGTTTTTAATATATATATATTTTTAAATCAGCTTCTTTTTGATCTTCTGAAGCAGGCTACTTTGAAAGATCTTCCTTTCAAATCTCTCCTTCTAGTAGCTGTTGACTTGGCTCATGGAGTTTGTGTTACAAGCATGGTGAGGCAGAGATCCTTTCATTCCTTTCTCAGATTCAGGAGTGACTATTCATACCTTTCCTTGTCTTCCCAGGGTGGTTTTGGCTTTTTATCTTAACCAGCCTTTTTTTCTGCCCTCTTAAGGAAGGGGATTGTAAAACGAATTTTCACTTGCTCTGTTGCCTTGATGTTTGTTGAGTGCTTCTATACTGATCAGTGTTCTCAGGCAGTCCAACTATTTTGTTCTTTTTTGGGGGCCTGAATCAGGGTCATGCAGCATCTAAGGCGACAATTTCTCACGTGATTAAGGAGGCTATTGCCTCTGTGTACCTTCTTTCTGGGAAGTGGCTGCTGGCTTCTCTTTGAGCACTTACTGCTAGGGCTCTAGCGACTTCTTGGGTGGAATCATGAAGTTTTTTTTTTTTTTTGGGGGGGGGGGGGGTCCCTCAAAGGCGTATGTGAAGCAGCTGCATGGCCCTAGTTGCATCCTTTTTCCAATCATTATTTGAATGCTGAAGCTCGAGCAGAAGTTTGATGCTCTCTGCAGGAGTTTCAGATTCCCACCCTACATGTCTACTGCTTTGCTACATCCCACAAGTCTCTAGATTCTTCTGTAGTTGCTAAGGAAGGAGAAATTATGTCTTGCTGATAATTTTCTTTCCTTCAACTGCAGCAGGTGAATCCAGAACTCCACCCTTCTTCTGTGGTCTGTTCTCATGGTTTGTTCATTTCTCTGTTTAGGATAATGGCACATTTTGGTGTAAAGTGCTTCTCTGTGAGGAAGGGGGTCTATTATGACTCTTCATTCCAGACTTCAGGCCCATGACAGACTAGCGTCGGATTCCTTTCTCCTACTTTGGGGGACAAGCCTTCTGTATGCATATTCTTCCATACCTCTAGTAGGGAAGACTTTGCTAAAACTCAAGCAAGACTGCGGAACAATGATCCTGATTGCACCCTTCTGGCCGCGTCAGATTTGGTCTCTTTTCTTCTGGAGTTGTCCTCTGAAGAACCATAGAGATTGGAGTGTTTTCCAACCCTCATCACTCAGAACGAGGGGTCACTTCTACATTCCAACCTCCAGTCTCTGGCTCTCATGGCCTGGATGTTGAGAGCTTAGAATTCGCCTCCTTGGGTCTTTCAGAGGGTGTCTCCCGAGTCTTGCTTGCTTCCAGAAGAGATTCCACGAAGAGGTGTTATCTTTCAAATGGAGGAGGTTTGCCATCTGGTGTGACAGCAAGGCCTTAGATCCTCTTTCTTGTCCTACACAGACCCTGCTTGAATACCTTCTACACTTGTCAGAGTTTGGTCTTAAGACCAACTCCGTAAGATTTCACCTTAGTGCGATTAGTGCTTTCCATCGCAGTGTAGAGGGTAAGCCTATCTCTGGACAGCCTTTAGTTCTTTGCTTCATGAGAGGTTTGCTTTTGTCAAAGCCCACTGTCAAACCTCCACCAGTGCCATGGGATCTCAACGTTCTCACCCAACTGATGAAAGCTCCTTTTGAGCCACTGAATTCCTGCCATCTGAAGTATTTGACCTGGAAGGTCATTTTCTTGGTGGCTGTTACTTCAGGTCATAGGGTCAGTGAGCCTCAGGCCTTGGTAGTACATGCACCTTATATCAAATGTCATCACAACAGAGTAGTCCTCTGCACGCATCCCAAGTTCCTGCCAAAGGTGGTGTCAGAGTTCCAACTGAACCAGTCAATTGTCTTGCCAACATTCTTTCCCCGTCCTCACACCCGCCCTGGCGAATGCAGTTTGCATACCTTGGACTGCAAGAGAGCATTGGCCTTTTACGTGGAGCAGACAAAGCCCTTCAGACAGTCTGCCCAGTTGTTAGTTTCTTTTGATCCCAACAGGAGGGGAGTCGCCATCGGAAAACGCACAATCTCTAAGTGGCTAGCAGATTGCATTTCCTTCACTTAAGCCCAACCTGGGCTGTCTTTAGAGGGTCATGTCACAGCTCATAATGTTAGTCATGGCTGCGTCAGTGGCTCACTTAGTCAGCCTCCATTGAGGAGATTTGCAAGGCTGCAACGTGGTCATCAGTCCACACATTCACATCTCACTACTGCCTTCAGCAGGATACCTGACGCGACAGTCAGTTTGGGCAGTCAATGCTGCAGAATCTATTCGGGGTTTAGAATCCAACTCCACCCCCCTAGACCCAATTTTGTTCTGTTCCAGGCTGCACTTCAGTTAGTTGTTTATGGTTTCAGGTCAATCTATGTTATGTCCTTGCTGTTGGGAGGCCTAATTGACCAGTGTTCATTGTTTTGAGTGAGCCTGGTTGCTAGGGATACCCCACATGTGAGAACAAGCAGCTTGCTTGTCCTCGGAGAAAGCGAAGATACTTAACCTGTAGCAGGTATTCTCCGAGGGCAGCAGGCTGATTGCTCTCACAAATGCGCCCACCTCCCCTTTGGAGTTGTTGTTGTTTATTTGAATTTATACTTTTTGATTAAACTGAGGAGGCATGCTCACACGACGGGCAGAAAGTTGTCCACGCATGCGCAGTGCGCGCTGTTCACGCACCAGAAGACTCTGGCAAAGCTTTATTTTTTTGCTTGCAAAAATTTGCCGATTCCTGGGCCGACGCAGACGTCAACCCATGTGTGAGAACAATCAGCCTTCTGTCCTCTGAGAATACCTGCTACAGGTAAGTATCTTTGCTGTATAGCAAATACTGAAATAAATATAAACATTGACAAGCAGAAAGGGAATTAAATCCCACTCCGTGGATATTGCTGACTGTTGATATCCCCTTCAAGAGACGGGGAACACTGTATGGTACAGGTAGTGTAGGGACACTGGTCCAGTTTGGAAGGTAACTGGTTAAATGGACAAGATTAGAGCGATCAGGCTTTTCCTGCCCTTTAGCAGGAAAGAGTTCTGTCAGATAATACCACAATTGTTGCATGTGAAAACAAGCAAGGAGGCATCAGGTGTCAGCATTTAACATTCTCTAATCCTATGCATTCTTGCCTTCTCTTCTGAGCCTGCCAGCCACAAAGTCACTTGGTGCCAAATTGTGATGGTGATTTTATGAATGTGGTCACTTGTTCTTTGGAAACTGATCTGAGCCCATTAATGCATTTCACACAGGCCAGAACACAACTTCAATGTTGATGACTTTAGCAGTACTGACCTTAGTGGAGTTCACTTCTGTAACTCTTGCCAGATACACTAAACAATTAAGTTCAGAATTTTTTATGATATACTTCAGCTATGAATGATTTCATTATTTTCACTATGTATGTAATAGTTAAGGTTGAGTTTAATTTGAGTCGATATCACACGATGAAAATTAATTCACTGACATGCTGAATCTGGTTTGATTTCTGTTCAAGATGCATTTTTTTTTATATGGCAATTTTGAAAGTTAATTCTGTAGGAGCCAGTGTTTAGTTAAATTTAGTTGTGGTTTTCCCATTGATTTTTAAGGTGCCTTGACCCTTTGCATCACAAACCCTATCTGGGTAACAAAGACTCGGCTTGTTCTGCAATATGATGCTGGTGTTGACCCATCAAAACGACAGTACAAAGGAATGCTTGATGCACTTATAAAGATATACAAGCATGAGGGTATTCCTGGATTGTACAAGGTAAGTGCTTTTTTCAGGCTACCTATTATAAGGGTCCTTTTTACTAATACTTGCTTACCGCAGGTTAACATGCTCTACCGTGGAGCATGCTTAGGCATCCCACGGTAGATTTGCATGTGCGTGCACTAAAAAAGTTTTTATATTTTAGCACTGGGGTGGGTATGGGCGAGGAGAGTGGGCATTGGTAATGGCCATGCAGTAATGGGAGAATTAGCACATGGTCATTATTGAAGAAATAGGAAAATTGGCTGTTTCCTGGCAACCCTAAAAGTGGCCTACAGCATGTGAGAAAAACCCGCGCTGGGGATAGCACAAGCCACTGTTTAGCGCTGCTTAGTAAAAGGGCATAAAAGTCCTTTGTTTTATGTTGTGAGTTCTAAATGTTGTTTTTATAAATTATTTGTGCTTAGAAAACCCACGTGACCAAAATCAACACTGATCAGCTGGTCACTGTTATCTGTCATCGCACATTGTTCTAAATGTTGCAATCAGATTCCATAAAATGAAGACAAAAAAGGGCACTTAAAGCCAACAGACATTGTTTGTTCTAAATTCCAATCGTTTCCAGTTGTTCTTTGTAATAGTTGCCACTCATTCAGGCACAGTGTCCAACAATCCCCATTTTTTCCCCTGACTTGGAGCCAAGTTTCATCTTTGCTGGTTCTTCAGGGGTATTCTTCAGGGGGTATCTGGATCAAAACATAATGTCAATATTATCATATAAACAATGAATCTCAAACACATTCTAAAATATATCTGGCTAACAATGGGAGCAGAAAAATGCAACCAGCCTCAAATATGGCCGCTGACCATTATGCCAGTGCTAACACTATACTGAAGAGTTGTACATGCGCATTAAATTCCTCACAACAACCAATCAGTCTCTCCATGTCCTTGTTTGAAATACTGTATTGGACAGATGAAGAGACCAGTGAAATACCGCATAGTGGAGCATTTGAGTAACTTGAGGTTGGGATGTGTGGAATCTCCTTTGGTTCAACATTGGTGTGAATCTCATCATGGATTGCATGATTTAAAATTTATAGTATTACTTAGTCCAAGTTCCTGGGGGGGGGGGGGGGACATTTCAGCTCAGATCAAGTGATTTTAAGACCAGTTCCTTCTTTTCTGCCCAAGGTATTGACTCGTTTTCATTCATTTCAACCAGTGGTGTTGCCTGTTCTAGGTTCTTTCTCTGGGTCGGAGGAGCAGCGTCTCTTGAAGTGTTTGGATGTCAAAAGAGTTCTGAAGCATTGTTAAGTTTATGGAGGAGATTTGTCAGGCCGATCGTTTGTTTATTCTCATCGGAGGTTCACACAAAGGGTTTATGGCTTCTAAGCCCACTATTTCTCGTTGGCTTAAGGAAATTATTGCATCAGCTTACCTTCTTTCTGGGAAAGCTGTTCCAGAAGGAGTTAAGGCTCACTCTTTCAGAGGTCAGGCTACTTCTTGGACCGAGCATTGTCTGGTGCCTCCGGAGGACATTTGCATGGTGGTGACTTGGTCTTCTTTGCATTCCTTTTCTAAGCACTATCGATTGGACCTCCTGAGTCATCAGCAAGTTGTTTTCGGGGCACACATTTTGACAGCGGGGCTGTTGGGGTCCCTCCCATAATCTTACTGCTTTGTTACTTCCCATCAGTCAAATCAGTGGAGGAGTAGCCTAGTGGCTAGTGCAGTGGACTTTGATCCTGGGGAACTGAGTTCGATTCCCGCTGCAGCTCCTTGTGACTCTGGGCAAGTCACTTAACCCTCCATTGGCCCTGGTACAAAATAAGTACCTGAATATATGTAAACCGCTTTGAATGTAGTTTCAAAAACCTCAGAAAGGCGGTATATCAAGTCCCATTTCCCTTTCCCTTCCCATTCTGGTCCGGTCCGGAGGGACTCTAAGGAAAGAGAAATTAGACCTTACCTGCTAATTTGCTTTCCTTTAGTCCCACCAGACCGGCCCAGATCCCTCCCTTTAGGTATTATGTGTCTTCAAGAGTTAAGTGAAATTGTTTTCTTGGGAGCTATGTTGCTGGTTTCTGGTTTCATTGTTTAAAAAAAAAAAAGAAAAGAAAACTTAAATTCTATGGTTCAGTATGTAACCTTTTGTGCATGATATGCAGGGGCATGTCATTGTCACATTGTTGGTGGCACACACCCTGGGTTGGCAATGTGCCTGTGGCTGCTTAGGCTTTCGTATGCACAGACCATTTACTTATTGTTTTACTTTCTTCTGCTTTGGTACTTTGTTACTGGATCTTTCTCTTGTTGCAAGGACTCTTATTGGCTCTCTCTAGAGTCGCAGTTTTTTTCTCAGTCTCCACCTGCTGGAAGTCGTGCACAACCCATGAGTTACATTCTGGGCCAGTCCGGAGGGACTAAAGGAAAGCAAATTAGCAGGTAAGGTCTAATTTCTCCATAATGAAGACTAATTACAATAAAAGGAGCAGAACCCTGCAGATAACATGTGGAGGGGCATTTTCAATGTAAGTCCAACTTATATTTAAACGGTTTTTATTGATGATCAAACATTTGAAACAGTTTTATGAAAGGCAAACATTCTGTAATCATAGTGATTCATCATATGCATTTATGTACATCTTAACTGTATCATCAATTTTTACAACATTTACTCCCCTTCTACCCCCCCCCCCCCCCCCATATAACCTCTGTACCAAAATTCTGTCACCAAACATTACTGTCTTGTACAAGGAGTATATGTCTACTGGGTTCCCTTTACATTAGGGTTTGCTAAAATTATTTAGTACAGCACTTCTTGCTTTATGAGATATATTTTGCAAATAAGGGTTCCATATATTAATAAAATTCTTTCGTCTCTTTGGGTTGCCATGGGCCGCCCTGGCCTCCCAGAGCATTAACTCATGGAGCCTATTCCTCCAGAGCCAAATCAATGTAAGTCCAACTTAAAAAGTCCAAAATTCAAGTAGGGGTTTATAGCTATTTTCAAAACAGAAAAGCGTCTTGTCTTTTTTTTTTTCTGAAAATGGCTATTTACTAGATGTTTTTGTGCTCAGTGCGTTTATCTTTTTGGTCCATTAAAAAAAAAAAAAAAGTCCTAATGAAAAACTGACAAAATAAAGCCATTGGGATGTAGGAGGAGCCAGCATTCTTAGTAGCCTGGCCGCACAGACATCACATTTTTTTTCTTTCATCTCATACTTCCTTGCTTGTAATGGTGCTCACATTTTTAGGCATATGTTTAATTATTAATCCCTTTGATGTATTTGCATTGACTGTGCTTTTGAATTTGCACTTTGATTTTTCTTTGATATCATTATATTGTTATAATGTAATATTGTTACCTTGTGTGGTCTTTTATGTATAATTTTCATTGGTGGTGATTGCATCTTTATATTTATGCTATTTTTTGTGTGTCCCTATCATTATCATTATTTTTATATTTCATAATTTATATTTTGTTTTTAGACCCCTGAGGAAGGCTTGCTGCCGAAACACAGACTGTGTAGGGTCTGAATAAACTTTTTTGACGCTCTTCCTGTTTGGACTGGTCATTTGGACTTGGTTCTGCTTCCACCTGTGATGTTATGCTTGCTTCTTCTCTGTGGAAGGTGTGGACCCCCCCCCCCCCCCCCATTTTTCCCCCTGAATTTGTTGATGTAGTCAGTTAGCTGGTTGGCTGCTGTGCCTTACATAATTTTGGTTGTTAGAGGTATGGATGCCACAGGCCTGTAGTTTGAGATGTCGTTGATGGTGTCTTTTGGAGGAAAACGGTCTTCTTGGAACATGTAGGTCAGGGGAGAAGTGAGGTGGTCTATGAATCGCTTAGGAGTGAGTTTTGTAATGTGATGGGTGTTCAAATACAAGCCCAATATACCAGAGCCGGGACCCAGCTCACAATAGACCAATCCCTCCAATAAGGAGGTATTCTGTACATAGTGTGGAGATCTTTCAGCCTGAAGAACCCTCTTCCCCTCCCCCCATCCTCATACATAGGGCACAGCAGTGCAAAAGTACCAAGGTGTCTCTGAGTAGGAAACACAATATCAACCGGCTCACCTTTATCCACATGTTTGTTCACCCCTTCAAAGAAATGTAGTAAATTGGTGAAGCAAGATTTCCCTTCACTAAATCCATGTTGACTTTGTCTCATTAATCCATGCTTTTGAATGTGCTCTGTAATTTTGTTCTTAATAATAGTCTCTACCATTTTACCCGGCACCGACATCAGACTCACTGGTCTATAATTTCCAGGATCTCCTCTGGAACCTTATTTAAAAATCGACGTTACATTGGCCACGCTCCAATCTTCCGGTACCACGCTCGATTTTAAGGATAAATTACATATTACTAACAATAGCTCCGCAAGCTCATTTTTCAGTTCTATCAGTACTCTGAGATGAATACCATCTGGTCCAGGAGATTTGCTACTCTTCAGTTTGTAGAACTGCCCCATTACATCCTTCAGGTTTACAGAGAATTCATTAATTTTCTCTGACTCGTCAGCTTCGAATACCATTTCTGGCACCGGTATCCCACCCAAATCTTCCTCGGTGAAGACAGAAGCAAAGAATTCATTTAATCTCTCCGCTATGGCTTTGTCTTTCCCGATCGCCCCTTTTACTCCTCGGTCATCTAGCAGTCCATTCGATTCTTTTGCCGGCTTCCTGCTTTAAATATACCTAAAAAAAAATTTTGCTATGTGTTTTTGCCTCCAGCCCAATCTTTTTTTCGAAGTCCCTCTTATATTTCCTTATCATCACTTTGCATTTGACTTGACATTCCTTATGTTATTTTCAGTCTGTTCCTTCATCCATTTTCTGAAGGATTTTCTTTTAGCTCTACTAGCTTCCTTCACCTCACTTTTTAACCACGTAGGCTGTCATTTGGTCTTCCGTCCTCCTTTTTTATGTTTCAACGGTTTTTATTGATGACAAGTCAGAAAATACAACTTTACCATAACACATTAATATCATGTATGACAGTAACACAACTGGCACTCATCCTTATTGATAGTCATCAAAAAAAAATTTTTTTTTACATTTTAACCCTCCCCCTCAATTATTTATGTTTCAACAATTCGCTTATTGATGACAGAACAATCATCTCCAACAAGTGCGATGTACATAGGTCAAACATCAAATTTTTGCTCCCCCACAACAGAACATTAATATCAGTCAGCAAGCTTTATCTATTTTCTCCCCCCCCCCTTAATATTCAACAAGTTAGTACTATAGCAGTGTTTTGTCCCCAGTGTCAACCTTTAGCATTCCCCTCCTTGCCCTACCCATCCCCCAGTCCCCAGGGTAGATGTTTGCCCAGCCAATTATGAGATCGTTTTGCCCTAGTATATGTGTCGTTCCACTATGGGCAACTTTCAAGTGTGGACAACAGCAAATTCCAGATGAGGGGTCCTTTTTCCCTTAGTACCCCCCAATCCTCTATTCGGCCAACCTTCATGAAAATGCCAGTGATTGATCACAAAGTGATCCCTAACGCGCCCCTCAATGAGCATATATCTCCCTGCAGTTAACTGGTATAATAGGATAAGGTCTCTCATCCCCCCAGAGCTCTGACCCCCCCCCTCCCCCCCCCCCCCCCCCCCCCCCCGCTATCTCATTCACTCCACATTCATCCCAATACATTCATCACCTGACTTCTGGATCTAGGTGCAATGATGTTTAAGTAAGCTCCCCATACTCTAATGAACAACTTCCTCCTGTTCCCAGAATGACGGGCCCCTTGTGCTTCCCATAGCATCAGTGCATGTAATTTATTCCTCCAATACCAATAGGATGGAGGGGTGCTGGAAATCCAATGGTTGAGTATACATTTTTTCCCCAGGATGCAGGACTTACTAAGGAACAGTTTCTCCTCTCGGCTCCCCATTGGCCACGCTGCTCCCGAACTGAACAGTGCTTGATCAAATGAGATGAGTATTCGCCGCCCTAGAATCCCCGATAAAAATCGGGCAAGAGCTGTCCAGAACTTCCGAATGGCCCTACATTGCCACAGCCCATGTGTTAACGATGGCATGCTCGCCCCACATTTTCTGCATTTATCCGAGTCTTTAACCCCTGCTCGCCATGCCTGCTTGCCTGAAAAGTATGCCCTGTGCATTGATCTGAAATGACATTCCTGCAGCTCTGCACTGTGCACCACCTCCGGAATTCTTTTGAGTGCTGTTAAAACCTTCCCTTCTGTTATGTTCCCCCCTGCTTCTTTCCTCCAGCGATCGACCACTTCACTAACATCCCTCTGAGGCTTAAATTCTCTCAGGACCTTATGGAACCATGATACTGACACCTGTCCCGCTGCATCTCCGGCTAGAAATTCCCTAACCTTCCCCCCAAATTCCGTCGATAGAGTGGACTGGGGCAGACCCCGAATATAATGTGCCAGCTGCATATATGCCAGTTCTGTCATAGGCCCTCCCGCATATCTCCCAGAGAACTCCGTATATGGTATTACCTTCCCATCAGGTTGAACAAAGTGTTCCAGCAGGGACACACCCTTCCTCTCCAAGTCTCTAAAGACCCGGCTATCTCTTCCTGCCGGAAAGTCTGCGTTCCCCACAACTGACAGCAGCCCACTACTCTCCGGATTCTGTCCCCAATATCCTGATAAAGTCCGCCAAACGTGTCGCATGGGCTTTAAAAGCACACTATCCCTAACCTGCTTTGGAAGTCCCTCATTTTTTGCATGCAGCAAATAACTCATAGACCAGGGCTTAAAGTAAGCTTTTTCCCATCCAAGATCTGTATAGGTGGACATTCCCAGGATCCAGTCCCTTAAGTGTCTCAACAGACAAGCCTGATTGTAATCGCTCATCTCGGGCATGCCCATTCCCCCCCTCCTCTGGGCTCCAAGTAAATGTTGCCATCGCATTTTTGGTTTTCTCCCCGCCCAGCAAAACCGCACCACGTGACTTTGTAATCTCCTCAAGTCTTCCCTCAATAGTCTGAGCGGCAATGCTTGCAGCACGTATAGCCACTTCGGGAATATAACCATACGATATAAGTGTATTCTACCCATAAAGGACAGTGGTAGCGAAGCCCACGCAGATAGTTGTATTTTGGTATCCCTAAGCAGCTGGGGAATATTATAACTATACAGTTTCATCGGGTTAAGCGGCAGCTGCACCCCTAGGTATTTGAATGCCTCTGTCGCCTGCCGCAAGGGGACTTGATCCCAGACTGCTTGTTTCACCCCCTCACTAGCCAAAGCCTCCGACTTGGCCAAGTTGAGTTTGAGCCCTGAAAACTCTCCATATTCTCGTAGGCTTTCCATTAAGTAGCGCAGTGACGTTTGGGGTTCTGTGATCAACACCAGCAAATCATCTGCAAAGGCTGCTGCTTTGAATTCTCTACCCTGAATACTCACTCCTTTTATGTCCGCATTCCTCCTTAATTCCCTCAAAAGCGGATCTAAGGTCAGTACAAATAACAGAGGTGATAAGGGACATCCCTGCCTAGTCCCCCGCCCAATAGAGAACCATTCTGAGCACATCCCATTAACACTGATTCGCGCCATAGGCCCGTTATAAAGTGTTGCCACTGCATCCGCAAAAAACCCCTCGATGCCATATGCCTGCAGTACCTCAAACAAGAACCCCCAGTCCACTCTATCGAAGGCCTTCTCTGCATCGAAACTAATTAACATAGCTTCTTGGCCCTCTTTTCTGACCCATTCCAGCGCCCCTAGGATCTTTCTCATGTTCTTTGCGATTTTCCTTTCTCGAACAAAACCTACCTGAGACTCCTCAATCAGGGCCGGTAGGAACCGGGATAACCTGTTGGCCAGAATCTTAGCCAATAACTTGGTCTCTGTGTTCAGCAGTGATATGGGTCTATAGGAGTCCGGGAGATGTGCCGGTCTACCAGGCTTTAATAGTACTGTAATATGGGCCTGATTCATATGTGTGGGCATCATTCCCTCCCGAGTTATTACATTAAAGATCTCTGATAGTATCTGGCCTATTTCTGATCTAAGCAGTTTATAGAATTCATTTCGGAGTCCATCAGGCCCAGGCGCCTTACCTAGTGGGCTCTGCTTTATCACCCAATCTACTTCGTCCTCCGTTATGGGAGCGTTTAAGATATGCAGCTCTTCTCTGTCCAAACGTGGTAGGTCTACACTGTCCAGGTAAGCTCTACTAGGTGTTACAATCTCCTCCTGTGGCTTATATAATTCCTCATAAAATTTTTTGAATACCCCAGCTACATCTTTATCAGTGTGCACCCTCACCCCCTGAGTGTTTGTCATAGTGAGTACCTTTCGTGGGCCCTCCCTTCTATTTATGAGCCTCGCTAGAAATCGCCCTCCCTTATTGGCAAATCGATATAGCTGGTATTTATAATATACTGCTGTTTTCTGCGCATTGTGATGCAACAGCTCATTGAGCGCCTGCTGTGTCTCTAATAACTGTGACCTCAGCTCCTGCGAGTGAATCTTTCCATATTGCCTCCTTAATGCAGTCACCCTTCTCTCCAATCGCATCACCTCCTTCTGTCTCACCTTCTTCTTAAAGCTCACGTATGCTATGGTCTCTCCCCTGAGAACCGCCTTAGCTGTCTCCCAGAATAGTACTGGATCGTCCCTATGTCCCGCATTATCCCCTTGAAAGTTAGCCCAACATGTCTTCAGGTGCTGCATAAACTGACTATCTCTATAAAGATATGCGGGAAAACGCCATAGGAATTCTCCCCTCCCCTCCCTATCCAAATGTAATCCCATAGAGACCCATGCATGGTCAGAGACCGCTATGGGACCTATTGTAGCCGCCGTTACCCGAGTAAAGATATCCCTGCCTACTAGTATATAATCAATGCGGGAAAGCGTAGCGTGTGCACGTGAGAGATGCGTGAAGTCCTGCTCTAGCGGATGTAAAGTTCTCCAAACGTCCACCACGTCCAATGCCTCCCCTAACATCCCAAGTCCTCGCAAAGTTCTAGACAGCTCCTGTGCTGTTGGGTGTGATCGGTCCATCTTGGGGTCCATAACCTCATTAAAGTCCCCTCCCATTACCACTGGCCCTTCACCCATGTCCCGCATCCTGCAGATAAGTTGCTTATAGAACTGCTTCTCAAATTTATTAGGTGCATAAATGTTGCATAACAGCAGAGGGTGTCTGTCCAATTCCACCGACACCAATACAAACCTTCCCCTTTTATCCCTAATTGTTTTTTTAATTTGCACTTGGATTCCCTTCCGGAACAAGATAATCACCCCCCCTTTTCCATCTACCGCTGGTGACTCCACAATTTCACCCACCCACCAGCGCTTCAATTTCTCATGCTCCGTTTTAGATAGATGGGTCTCCTGAAGGAGGGCTACTGCTGTTTTCTGATCATTGAGTGCCTTTAAAATTTTATATCTCTTGATGGGGGAATGTATACCTCCTACATTCCATGTTACGATGTTTAACACTGGCATCCCCCCTCCATATCCCACTCTCTGGTCCGTTGTTCCTGCAACTCACTCCCCCAGAGGGCGTCCCAGCCTCCACCCCCCAGGTGTACTCCCCAATCTCGTTCTACAACTTTCCTATATTGGAAGCCAACTATTCCTTCTCTCCACATTCTCACATCTTGCATCCACATTCGTACCCCTGCCTCCCCCCTCCCCCCCTCCGTCTCCCTCCCCCTGCCCTCCCACCCCTCCCCCCGCCCACCCATCCCCCCCAGACTTCCCTCACCCCTCCCCTTCCTCTCCCTCCCCTCATACATTACCCCTTCCATGCCAATTGGCATTCGAACTTCCCTCTCAGGGCTTGGGACTTCTCATAATGTCTGCGAGGGTATAACCCCTCTTCTTGTCCTGGTCACTTGACCTTGCTCTTTCATTAGCTCAACAACGTATATATTATATCCGCATGCCCAGTCTGCACCAACGGGTACAACATCCAAACGAAATCTCCACTCCGGCACCTCTCCTCCCACCAACAAAGCTTCTTGTAGTGCGTCAATTCTGTAATTCCACCAGGCCTCAACCGTTGTTTTGCCCATGTATTCCAGTTGTGTCCATGGTCAGCTTATCCACGTGTTCCTTCGCCGCTCTAAAGGAGTCAAAGTAGAGTACTTGCCCATTGCTGATCACCTTCAGCCGAGCCGGATATAACAAGCTGAACTTATATTTTAGCCCAAACAGTTTGGAGCAAAGAGGAGCAAACTCCTTTCTGGCTGCTGATACTTTTAGGGAGTAATCCTGAAAGCACAGAATTTTCCTGCCTTGGTACTCCAGCTGCTTCCCGGTTCTCAGCTTCTGCAGGATTTCAACTTTATGGGAGTAGTTTAGGATCTTCAATATAGCCACCCTTGGTCTGTCTGCGGTATCTCTTCGTGGCCCTAACCTGTGGGCCCGTTCAATTTTCAGCCTGCCCTCCAGACCTGGTTCCTCTAGCGCTTCCGGCAGCCATCTTTCCAAAAAGGCGCCAAGGTTTTTTTCAGGCAGGGCTTCTGGCAGTCCTACCAGCCGCAGGTTATTCCTCCTAGAACGATTTTCTAGGTCCTCCAACCTCGATTCTAATTCCGATAACCGGGATTCATGCCTGGGTTGCACCTCCGTTAATTTCCGGATTTCATCTTCCGCTTGCCCCAAGCGCTGCTGTGCCTCGCGCATATCCGTTACCAATGCTGCATGCCGTTCTTCCATCCCGTCTAGTTTGTCTAGGATGAGCTGCAACTTGTGCCCCACCGTTTGCTCCACCGCCAGTTTTACTTCTTCGGTGATTTCAGCTGCCCACAGGGAGCTCGGCGACGGTGAGTCTGGCGCGCTTTTGTCCGCCATCTTAGCTTCCACGGGCTTCGCTCTCTCTTTGGGTTCTTTCCTCCCTGATTTTGCCGCCATCCAGCGTCTTTCGCCGTTCCTTTGCGGGGCTTTTTGGGGGCGCTTCTCTCCCAGTGCCTTCCGTATATTTTTACGGAGTTTGGACGCTGTTTGCGAGTGCAGTTTATTCCAAGTCCCGGAGCAGTGCGATCTTCCGTCTCACCGCTTCATTCCCCAACCGGAAGTCCCCGTCCTCCTTTTTTAACACGCGGAATATATTTGGCCTGGGCTTCCAGAATAGTGTTTTTGAACAGCATCCACGCCTGATGTAAATTTTTGACCCTCGCAGTCGCTCCTTTAAGTTTTCATCATTCTTCTCATTTTATCATAGTCTCCTTTTTTAAAGTTAAACGCTAGTGTATTTGATTTCCTCTGTATACTTACTTCAAAGCTAATATCAAATCCGATCATATTATGATCACTGTTATCAAACGGCCCCAACACCATTACCTCCTGCACCAGATCATGCGCTCCACTAAGATCTAGGTCTAGAATTTTTCCTTCTCTCGTCAGCTCCTGTACCAGCTGCTCCATAAAGTTGTCCTTGATTTCGTCAAGGAATTTTACCTCCCTAGCGTGCCCCGATGTTACATTTACCCAGTCAATATCGGGGTAATTGAAATCACTCATTATTATTGTGCTGCCCAGTTTGTTTGTGTCCCTAATTTCCTTTAACATTTCTGCATTCGTGTGTTCATCCTGGCCAGGCGGACGGTAGTACACTCCTATCACTATCCTTTTCCCCTTTACAGATGGAATTTCAATCCACAGTGATTCCAAGAAGTATTTTGTTTCCTGCAGAATTTTCAATCTATTTGATTCAAGGCTCTTGTTAATATACAATGCTACCCCTCCACCAATTCGATCCACCCTATCACTACGATATAATTTGTACCCCGGTATGACAGTGTCCCACTGGTTACCCTCCTTCCACCAGGTCTCAGAAATGCCTATTATATCTATTTTTTCATTTAGTGCAATATATTCTAGCTCTCCCATCTTATTTCTTAGGCTCCTGGCATTTGCATATAGACATTTCAAAGTATGTTTGTTGTTCCTATTTACATTATGCTTAGTACTTGACATTAATTTGCAATCTTTTGTCTGATTTTTATTTAAGGACACCTGATCTACTACGGTCTCTTTTGCAACCTCACTATCAGGATACCCTATCTTCCCTGCTTTGGTGATATCTTTGAAAGATACCTTATCCCGAACCATGCGCTTTTGAGCGACCGTCGTGCCTTCCCCTCGTTTCTAGTTTAAAAGCTGCTCTATCTCCTTTTTAAATGCCGATGCCAGCAGCCTGGTCCTACCCTTGATATGGTAGAGCCCATCCTTTCGGAATAGGCTCCCCCTTTCCCAGAATGTTGCCCAGTTCCTAACAAATCTAAAACCCTCCTCCCTTCACCATCGTCTCATCCACGCATTGAGACTCCGGAGCTCTGCCTGTTTCTTAGGCCCTGCGCATGGAACGGATAGCATTTTAGAAAATGCTACCCTAGAGGATCTAGTTTTGAGCTTTCTACCTAAGAGCCTAAATTTGGCTTCCAGAACTTCTCTCTCACATTTTCGTATGTCATTGGTACCCACATGTACCAAGACAGCCGGCACCTCCCCAGCACTATCTAAAATCCTATCTAGGTGACTCGTGAGGTCCATCACCTTCGCACCAGGCAGGTAAGTCACCAGGCGATCCTCACGTCCACCAGCCACCCAGCTATCTATATGCCTAATGATCGAATCACAAGCTACAATAGCTGTCCTAACCTTTCCCTCCCGGGCAGCACTTGGAGACATATCCTCGGTGCTAGAGGATAGTACATTCCCTGGTGGGCAGGTCCTTGCTACAGGAGTACTTCCTACTTCACCAGGGTGATGCTCTCCTTTTAGGAGACCTCCCTCCTCCAAGGTAGCACAGGGGCTACCAGACTGGAGGTGGGACTTCTCTACAACATCCCTGTAGGTCTCCTCTATGTACCTCTTTGTCTCCCTCAGCTCCACAAAGTCTGTTACTCTAGCCTCAAGAGAACGGACACATTCTCTGAGAGCTAGGATCTCTTTGCATCGGGCACCCACATATGACATCTCACCAACTGGGAGATAACCATACATGTGACACTCAATGCAAAAGACTGGATAGCACCCCTCTCGCTGCTGGACTTCTGACTCCATCTTAGTGTTTTTTTTAAGTTTTTCAATAATTTAAAACTTGCTACAGTATTAAGGATATTAGCTTAATATAAAAGTGTCTTTTAGTTTATATAGTAATATTATATGATTTATTTAGTGTTTCCTTTTTAGATGGTAATGAAATTTATTTAGAACTCTGTAAGAGCACTCCTTGCTTGTTACCCTAATTACAATAACTGACTATAAATGAGTTGTCCTAGGGGTGGGCGGGAAGATTAAAATAGATCCTGCAGTGCCTGCTAGCTTCTATCTGTTAATGCTGTGGTACAAAGTTTTTAAAACTAAGTGGAAAAGACTATGGAGGTTAGTTGATAAAACTTGCTTTTTTTTTTTATTTTGCCTAACACTAACCTACAATTCCTCCTTTATACCCCAATCTTTAAGTTCCCAAAGCACAAAGCAAAATAGTGTTCACTTACCAGAGAAATGTCCTCTTCTTTCGGAACTTCTCGCAAACCCTGCCCAAAGCATGGTGGGCTCTCTCTATGTGCACAGATGCCAGGTCCATATGGTCAGCACACACAAGAGTGCAGTCCCTATTTTCTGGACCACCAGCTCACAATTTAAGTACTCCCATCTGGTACGCCTTAGCATTGCAAGTTGCATCGATGGCTGCGATTGTCAAGATCCTCAAGCTTAAAATATAAGTCATTTGTGCCTTTTCCGCCTGCATTTTCTTATCTACCAACGGAGCGCCTCTGTATGTTCCTCTGTACGCATTTCCATCTCTTCCATGTGTTTGCCTAACACAGTCATTTCACCACATAGCTCAGCGCTCAGTGTGGAAAAGTCTGCTTGGATCAATTTCAGACTGTCCTTAATTTTGTGCGTCTAATTGCATCTCACACATGGAATCCAGTGGCTCACTTATCTGTTCCACTACTACAGAGTGCGTCAAAGACTGGCCTGGCTCCGTGGGCTCAGGCAGCAAGTTTCCATCCACCATATTGTCTTCTGCTAGGCTCACAACTGGCACATGATGAAAGGCAAAATCCTTCAGGTTCATTTTCTTTAAGTGGCTACCGCTCATCGCTCCCAGTCCGCCAGAGTCTTATATTTTTTAATTGTGTCAAACAAAGTAGAAAACAGCTCAGGATGGAGGAGATATGTCGAGATTGTACTGTTCAATCTGCGGAACTATGCTCTTAGGCAGTCATTCCTTTGGATGACGTCACTTCCTCCTTGCCTAAGGTTATTTTAAAAGAATTACAGATGTCCCTGGTTTAGATTGAGGAAAATGTTGACTGTTGAATAATGACAAGGTGATAAGGAAGCCACTACTGGAAGAAAAAAAGGCCATATGATATGTTATCTTTGCAATGCTGTGCGTGTTTGTGGGAGAAGGTTTTGTGCTTTGAGACCAAAGTGCAGCTTCTTTGTTTTATGTAACACAAATCCCTTAGTATCAAGATCAACGCAGTACATTGCTCTTTAAAATAAAATTCTGTTGGTGGATGTTGGATGGGGTCTTTGGGGATAGTGATGTGTTAGCGGCTAGCTATTTTTCTCTTAACCTGGTTGTGACTGTTGTTGTTTCTCTTTTTTTACAGCCAATATCTGTACTAATCATGCCTGTTCATAAAATTAATAAAGATATTCAAATATAAAATTTATATTATTTATAACAAAGCACCTACAAATATATACAATTAGTAGAAACATTAAGAAAATGACAGCAGATAAAGGCCATATGGCCTTTGCAGTCTGCCCATCCATATCATCCGCTATCTCTTCCTTCCCCTAAGAGATCTCTCATTCCTGTCCCATGCTTTTTTGGAATTCAGATACAGTCCTCATCTCTACCACCTCTACCGGGAGGTCGTTCCACGCATTCACCACCATTTCTGTAAAGAAGTATTTCCTTAGATTACTTTTGAGTCTGCACCCCCTTCAACTTCATCTTATGCCCTCTCATTCTAAAGTTTCCTTTCAGTTGAAAGAGACCTGCGTCCTGTGCATTTATGTTGTAGAGATATTTAAATGTTTCAATCATCATATTTCCTCTCATCTTTCTTCCAAGGTATACATATTATACAAGTGGTATGCATATAGTAGGTACATTATAAAAAGATGATAATATTGTTCATAGTGTACCTGTAGAGGATACTTTTTTATGGTTTACAGGGTCATAGTAACATAGTAAGTGATGGCAGATAAAGACCTAAATGGTCCATCCAGTCTGCCCAACAGCATAAACTCATTTGACATGGTATATGATACTTTATATGTATACCCAAGTTTGATTTTTGACCTTGCTATTCTCAGGGCACAGACCGTAGAAGTCTGCCAGCACTGTTCTTGTACTAAAAATTCTGAAGCTAACATCGAAGTCCCATAAAATTTACACTCCAACCCATCCATATCTATTCAGTTATGATCATGGCATAGACCGTAGAAGTCTGCCCAGCACCGGTTTTGCTTCCCAATTACTCTCATTGCCACCCAATCTCCGCTAAGACTCCGTAGATCCATTCCTTCTAAACAGCATTCCTTTGTGTTTATCCCATGCATGTTTGAATTCCGTTACCGTTTTCATCACCACCTCCTGCGGGAGGGCATTCCATGTATCTACCAGCCTTTCCTTGAAAAAAAATATTTCCTGACATTATTCCTGAGTCTGCCCCCCTTCAACCTCAATTCATGCCCTCTAGTTCTACCACCTTCCCGTCTCCGGAAAAGGTTTGTTTGCGGATTAATACCTTTCAAATATCAAGTCACCCCTGTTTCTCCTTTTCTCCAAGGGTCCTTGCTCAAGAAGAGCTTATGGTGTAAACTTGAGCACAAGAAGTCATGTGTCTCACTGAGGCTCACAGAACAAGTGGTAAGAAAATGAGTTAGTTAGTTCCAGGTCTAAGGTACTAGGTGCTGCCTCTGGAAAAGATGTAAAAGAATTGAGTAAAAACAAAATTTCTTGTACAGTATTTGAGGGAAAGTTGACTTTAGAGTATTGTTATTTTGAAGTATAACTTTCAGGAAATTTTGGTTTTCTGTTTTATTTTTAGGGCTTTGTTCCTGGTCTATTTGGTACCTCCCATGGAGCGCTTCAGTTTATGGCATATGAGGAGCTGAAAGTGGAGTATAACAAGTACAGAAATAGATTGTACGATACAAAATTGGTATGTCTACAAATAATTTCCACCTTTTCTAATTTTTCCAACTCAGATTCAAGTGGGAGGCCTGCTAAATCTTGCTATTGTGATAGTGCTTTAAAATAAGAAGAAATGACAACTATAATGCTGTGTTAAAAATTAGATTCATTTTCTCATAGTAGCAGAATCCTTAGCAGAGGGTTTGCTAGCCAGCTCTGTTTTTGGTTGAGAATGTCTAACTTTCATTGTAGAGTATCATAATCCAGCTTCTTCCTATGGAGCTCATTTTCAAAGCATATAGACACTAGGGAATGACACGGGGACAAAGTTTGTCCTTGCCCCATCCCTGCAGGTTCTGTCCCCATCCCCGCAGGCTCTGTCCTCATGTGCAAAAGCCTTGAACACTTATAAAAAGGAACAAATAGAAAACAACAATAACAACAACAAGCAACTATAATAACCCCACCTTAACCTCCTCTACCCTTCCAACCCCAATAGATTTCTTCTGCTACCTCCAAGGAATCCTAATCCATCCTGTTAAAATGTCCAGGGGTACAAAATACAACCTGTTCTGTATGCCCTAGTGGGGGAGAAATATGCCCTATAAACAGGGGTGTGCTGGTAAATTTTTAACAACAGGCTCTTTCTCTGGACGTAGCCAGCTCTGCAGTTGGAAGGGCCAAGGGTGGCCCGGGGGGGGGGGGGAGGGGGAGCAACACTTGCCTCTCTCTCCTCCCTCTCTTCGTGTGGGCAAACTAGGCATACCTTTGCTGGCAGCCAATAAATGGACTGCCACCACTCCCAACGTCTTGCTCTGAACAGCATGCTGAAACTTCTAACACATGCTGGAGAAGTCCCAGCCTGCTGCTCAGAGCTAGAAACAAGGAGTGGGGAGCAGCAGCAGTCTATTTACTTGGCTGGCAGGGCTCAGCATCCCCACCAGCAGAGTAAAAGAGAATTCAGCAGGGGGCCCAAGCCCACATTTTGGGAGCCAGTTGTTAAAGTAGCCATGGAGGGCCCTACTTTAACAACCGGCTCCCAAAATTCTTAAAAACTTAACAACCGGCTCTTGCGAGCCTGTGAGAGCCTGCTCCAGCACACCACTGCCTATAAAGCACTGTTATGATTTTTTAATCTGTGGATGAATAAGTCATCAACAGTCTCAGGATTCAGTCTAGTTCTCCTGTCTTCCACAGTCCTTCCTGAAATAGGTGTCTTCTCAGAAGATGTGCTGTTAGCAGGAATGTACAGGATCTCCCATGCAAATGTTGCCAGTTGTGGCCAGCATGTTTGCTTGTTTTTCCAAAAAATCAGAATATTTTTTGTTTGCATCACTCAAACATAAATAACAGTCCAATTCATTAACAGTCTTCAAAGTGGAGAATGATACAGGGACAAAGTTGTCCTCGTCCCCATTGGCTCTGTCCCTATCCTGTTGTTTCCTCAAGCTCTGTCCCTGTTACCATGGGTACCCATCCCCATGTCATTCTCTAATAAATGCCTCAAAATGGCCAAAACAAACTGTCCAAATTGTGATTTTTGGTACGGCAAAATTTGGATGTCCTACACCGCAGTTCAACCAAATAGCAAGGGAGCGTATTTTGGGTAGGACTAGAGAGGGCCCAAAATTAGGACGTCTACCAGTGATATTCAAACGGGAAGAAATGTCTAAATCTAAAAAGAAGGGTGCTTTTATTTAGACCTGTTTCAGTCATGTCCAGGGTACAAAAAGGTGCTGTTATTGAGCAACTAGCCACTGGAGGGATTAAGACATAACCCCCCATGACAGTGGTTGCTGTCCTTCTCTCTCTCTTCTGAAAGTGAAACCAAAAGGAATACCAGGCTCTATGTGGACAAATGAGAAAGCAAATCTGAGGAGTAGCCTAGTGGTCCATGCAGTGGACTGTAAACCAGGGGATCCAAGTTCAATTCACACTTCAGCTCTTTTTTTTTCCTTTAAATTGTGAGCCCTCCAGAAACAGAGAAATACCTGCTGTGCCTAGATATTTATGACACCTGCAAGCCTGAAGGCTATTGAAGTGGCGTATAGTAGGTATTTCCCTGTTCCTGGAGGGCTCCGCATTTAAAATAAGAGTTGTAGGAGGATATGAAAATATGTGGCCTGGTTTACAGTTCACTGCACTGACCACTAGGCTGCCTCTCTGCTCTTCAAGATGTCTGTTTGGCCATTTTGGAAAAAAATGCTTCCAGACAGACATATTTAAGAACATAAGAATAGCCATACTGGGTCAGACCAATGGTCCATCTAGCCCAGTATCCTGCTTCCAACAGTGGCCAATCCAGGTCACAAGTACCTGGCAGAAACCCAATTAGAAGCAACATTCTATGCTACCAATCCCAGGACAAGCAGTGGCTTCCTCCATGTCCATCTCAATAATAGACTATGGACCATTCCTCCAGGAACTTGTCCAAACCATTTTTTTTTATTATTAAACCCAGATACAGTCATTGCTGTTACCACATCCTCCAGCAACGAGTTCTAGAACTTAACTATTCTTTGAGCGAAAAATATATTTCCTCCTATTTTAAAAGTATTTCCATGCAACTTCATTGAGTGTTCTGTGGTCTTCGTACTTTTTGAAAGAGTGAAAAATGGATTCACTTGTACCTGTTTTACACCACTCAGGATTTTATAGACCTTAATCAAATGCCCCAACAGCCATCTCTTTTCCAAGCTGAAGAGCCCTAACCTCTTTAACCTTTTCCTCATACGGGAGGAGTTCCATTCCCTTTATCATTTTGGTCGCTCTTCTTTGAACCTTTTCTAATTCTTCTATATCAAATCAAACACTAACTTGTTGACCATTAATATCCCTGCTTCGGGGTTCAATGCAGTGTACAAAGTAGATGATGAACTACAAAATTAGTTCAAATTATAAACATAACAAAAAAAATTGTACTAATCATTAACATTTTAGGAAATAAGGTTTTCACCTTCTTCCTAAAAGTAACATAGTTATATTACGTCCTAATATAAGAAGGAAGAGAATTCCACAATGATATTCCCAATACTGAAAATATGAAATTTACTATTTTCAAAAGCTTGGCATTTTTATAAAAAGGTGGGCATAAAATCAGTTGATTTCGAAGACGCAGAGAATGTCCAGTAATGAGTGAAGTAAGTTTGTTTTAACGTTTTTTATTGATGACAAATCAACACAAATTATACAACCGTCTGGCAATGCCAAAAATACAGTACAAAAATAACACCTTGAGTGCTCCTGTGTATTACATGAAGCCATCAAATATTAACTGATTGAAATGAGTGAAGTAAGTTTAATTGATAGTTCTGAAATGGACCCATAGAAAATTTGAAAAGTTAACTGCTTTAAACTCAATTCTCTCATTAACCCGGGAGCCAATGTAATTCACAATGTGTGGTGTAATACTGCTATATATGTTAAGTTTAAAAAATTAGTCTTAATGCTGTGTTCTGTATAAGCTGAAATTTTTTACGATTTTAAGAAAACAAGGCAAAAAAAACCAGGACATTACAATAATCCATTTGAACTAACAGAGCATAAGCACGCTGGTCAAAGAACTAAACATATCTGCTTCATTTTAAAGACTGTTGTCTGCCAAAGGTGATTAATATGTGGTCCATAGATTAAAGAGGAATCAAGAAAAACCCCTTGATTCTGTTTCCACCTTTAGAAGTTTATCAGTAGACAAAATCAAAGAGGTAGGTATTTCAATACCTTGATTTCTAAACCACAATACCTTAGTTTTTTGGGGATTCAGCTTCAATTTATTACCGAAGGCCCAGTCCTGTATTGCATTAATCCCAACCATGACAGAGTTCACCAAATCGCTGGTGATGTCTCCTACCCTTTGGGCTTAGGTTGCATGTCTTAGGACCAGTGCTCATAGATAACAAAGAAACCAGACAACTGATCTCCAAGAACTGGTCCTTTAAAAGAATTCACACCAGATCAAAGAAACCAAATTATACATAGGAAGGTGCTGGGGAAAAAGAATTCAGGCCTCGATACTCAAAACAAACATGGATGCTAGAGGCCATTAGTGCCGTACTAGCACCCACATTTACCTGTGCAGAATGTTCAGAGGACCAGAGTACGGGAACAAATGAGCGCGCAGATGAACAGCACAAGTAGCATTCTAATGTAGTAAAGCTCATGTAAATGAGGTCATTTGGTATTCCTCCACATTGTTCAGAAAGAGCTCCCAAAGCAAAACTGCCTTACCACTGCAAAAAAATAACGCCAGGTCAGTGTTGAAAGAGAGGATTTCTCATGATTCTTTCTTCAAAATCTGCTGGTTTTGATTGTTTTTGGTTGCAGAAGGAAGTGCGCACAAGCCCTTAAGTGCTGATCGTGAGAAATGAATATGTGCAAGTCACAGCAGACCCAAAAGTGAAAGCACACATTGGCATATGTTTTCCTGTGTTTTAAATATAAGCATCAAAGGGGAAAAAAATTAAAACGCTCATATTAAGGCCGCAGAAACAGACGCCAATGTGTGCTTGACGTTCTGGTTTTTGCCAGGCGCATGCGCACAGGAGCAGAATTTACCACGGAACTTCCATGTGCCAAATGCAACCCTCCTGCTGAACTCCCAATGCTCAGTGCTATCAGTGCGCCTATATTTGCTTATCATTAGTGTTGAATATTAGGGAGGAGTTCTTCGACGCTGGAGTTTTGAGCATCTTGGCCTCAGATATTTAGATAGGGATAGGACACATGGACCATTCTGGGGGAAGACATTCCCTCAAGTCCAAGGAACACTCTGGAGTCAGCAGCTCATGCAAACTCAAACTGTTTATTCTTCACTCTGCCTAAATCAGGAACATCAAACTGTATGAACTCCCCAGACAATCCTTCTGTTGTTACTCAGGGGAACTCCTATACCACTTCTTCTTTGAATCTATTTACAGATGCCTCTCAGTAGTACTAGGTACACTTTTATAAGCTCCTGTCCTGGCCTATCCCAGAAAATACTGTCCCAAAGGCTGTTCTCTCATCTTCACAGGTCCAAACCCCCTTGTGGCCTGACCTCTCTCCAGGTCTTTCTTCTCTATCAACCCAGCCAGAGGGGACAAGATCCTCAAAGAGATTCAACAAGTTCCCTTTGCGGTGGAACTGGTGGGAGGCAGACTTTGCCTGTTTCACTGGCTGTAGACCCTCGTTACCTCCAATCAATGGGTTCTGGAAGTGGTTTGCCCAGTCTATTCACTCAAGTCTATAGAACCTTTCTGGTGTCCCCCTGTGTCCTTATGTTGCCTTCTCACTCCAGGATCAGTTGAGTCGGTGCCAAAGCAGACCTGTGAACAGGACTATTCAATTTATTTTTGTTGTCCACAGAAAGGGGGGACACTTTGACCAGTTCTGGATCTCAAAAGTGGGTAAACATTTTCTTAAGGGTTTTATATTTCTAGATGGAGACCCTACAATTGATCTTAGTTGATACATCCTGGGACGATTCTGACATCTCTTGATCTTTCAGAAGTGTACTCCCACATTGTCTTTCAGGGACACCCACAACTGCTACTTGTGGTTATGTGTCTTCTGGGAGCATGTTCAGTTCAGAACCCTCCCAATTTGGTCTGACCACAGCCCCTCAGATCTTTAGCAAAAGTAATGGTCGTGGCTGTGGTATACCTTTTGCAGGAAGAAACTGGAGTTCACCTCTACCTCAGCAACTGACTATTTTGGGCCAGTTCAGAGCAGGAGGCCTGGAGGGTGACAGCTCGGGTTGTCTCTTTCCTGCAGAGCCTTTTACCAAGACTCTCATTTGGAACCAGTGCAGGTCCTTGGGTATCTGGGAGTACAATTCAATACCCATTTTGGTTGGTGGGCCTTTCACAAGCCTAAGCAAGCTTTAGTCCCAAATAGGGGATTCCAAGATGGCCGCACGCATCTAGGAGAGCTGTAGACCTCGTTTCCTGATCTTAATATGTCGAAAAGAAGAGGCAAGGCAGCGGTCCGAGCTTCCCCAACGCCTGCCTCAATACCTGCTGGTCCAATTGACCGATTTGTGAGGACTCCATGGCAAGACAGAGAATCGGGAGCGGTTCCTTAGGAAATGCCAGCGTAATGGAGGAAGTATCGGCATCTCCAGGACTCGATGTTACCCTGAGCCCTGATTTGAGAGCTCCGTCCCCGCAGCCAAAACGGAACTAGCTCTCCCTCCGAGGGAGCGAGCGGCCAGACGCCAAGCAGCGGAACGGGCCTGTTCTCGAATGGTACCCCCAGAAGAAAGCAGTCCGACGTCATCTGAAGCGGGTCAACAAGGCACAGAAAGTGGGAAGATTCCAGAATTTTCGATGAATATGCCTCCTGGGATTATGGTAAAACTGTCAGAGGTAACTTTGACACTGGTCTTTTGATTGTGCCAGATTGGTTTCACCATCCTTTATATGGGAACCTGATTTTGCTCCTTGCAGGTCCCTTCCTTCCCTTGCTGAGAGGACTGGGGATTCTTTACTAAGGGCCAGTTCTCACAGAAGAACTAGGTCCCTTATGATTTGGACCTTGAAAGCCAGTACCTGAAAAGAAAGAGATTTTTATTCCATCCGTCATTGCGATGCTGCTGGAGACATGGAAATCCTACACATCTCTGGTCTCCCTCAGGATCTGGAGGGTGTTTGAGGTCTGGCGCTTTAGCAGGGAAATGTCCTCTAGTGGGCAGACATTCCACTCATCTTATTATTAAAGGACTGTGTGGATCAAGGCCTGGTGCTTAATTCACTCAAGGTCCAGGTATTGGCACTCGCCCACTTCAGAGTCAGAATTGGGGGGGGGGGGGGGTCTCTATTGCATCCACTTTTTGTGAGCAGTTAAGTTGATTCCATCCCAGATGGGGGTGATAGTTCCCCAAATGGGATTCAATTTTGTGGGATTGGCTATTATACCCACCCAACCAAATCTTTTTGGTAGGCCTCCATGACATAAATCTGTTTTCTTTGTTGTCTTTTGTTTGGTTAGAACGATTTTGGAGGGTCAGGAGCTCTCTTGCAGGAACCTTTATTTGCCCCTTTCTTTGCATGGTGATTCACTGCATACTGTCTCCCCCTCCCTCCCCCCCCCCCCCCCCCCCCCCACACTTTTCCACCAAAGAGAGTTTCTCCTTTTCAGTTGAAACATACGGTTTTTCTCCCTGTCTTTCAGACGTTCTTGTGTTTGGGCCATTACAGAAGCTACATAACCTTGATGTTCACAAATTGCTTCTCCATTACTTGGAGGTCACATCCTTTTGAATATTGGACCTCCTTTTATTATCCTTGCAAGGGACACACAGCCTCAAAGTCTTTGTGCGCTGGATTGTCAACGAGTCGGCCTACATTCTTCAGAGGAAAAGAGTTTCCTTTGGGCCTTGAGGCTCACTCTACCAGATTACAGGCTGCAATCTTAGGCTGAAGCAAGGGCCATTGCCTAGGAAAAGTTTGCAGAACTGTAATAAGGTCCCTCCATCCATTCCTTTATCAAACATTACAAGCTTGAGATTTAGGCTAAGCAGGACAGTGCCTACAATAGACAGTACTGGAAGATGTTGTCTTCTTCCTGCCCTGGGGGATAAAAGCTCTGGTACATCCCATAGATCTGGACAGGTTTAGCAGGATAAGGAAGATGACATTTTGTTTTTACCTGTTAATTTCCTTTTCTTGAATCATACTAGACCAATCCAAGACCCGCCCTGGAAGACTTGAGGAATTCTGTAGATTTCTGGATCCTAGGTTCAACACCGCTCTGTATATAGTCAGTTTTGCCAAAGTTGGCTTCTGTTCAATATTAAATTTGATTTTCTTGATTTCTTTTTTTCCTTTTAATTGTTTTGGTCTGTTTGTTGAGTGGCTTTGGTATTGGCATACTGGAATGTTCCTGACTTCCCCATCTGTTATACTGATGTCATCGGAATCTTAAAGTCTCTGCCTTCATAGACCCAAATTTTCAGATGGTTGAGTAAAGCATTCCCTGTTACATGTGGCTTACTACTACTAATAACATTTGTATAGCGCTACCAGGCGTACGCAGTGCTGAACATGAGACAAACAGAGACAGTCCCTGCTCAAAGAGCTTACAATCTAGGTAAAAACAGACAGACAAGACATTTATGGGCAAAGGAATTACTGGTGAAGAGGAACAGGAGATAAGGAGGGCAAATGAGTAGGGTTAGGAGCCAAAGGCAGTAGTGAAAAGGTGGGTTTTCAGCATAGATTTAAAAACAGGTAGAGATGGAGCTAGACGTATGGGCTCAGGAAGTCGGTTCCAGGCATAAGGTGCCGCAAGACAAAAGGAACGAAGTCTGGAGTTAGCGGTGGAGGAGAAGGGGGACGATAAGAGAGATTTGTTCAGAGAGCGCAGTTCACGGGAAGGAATGTAAGGAGAAAATGAGAGATGAGAGGTAGTGAGGGGCTTAGAACTTTGTCAACCTTTTGACGCTGAGCACACTGAAAAAGAAACCTATGGATAATTCTAGTGCTGGTCCAATAAAAAATGAATCATAAATTGCAAAGAATATAGTTTGCATTCATTTGCTGTATGCCCATCTTGGGGCTGATCCATGAAGCTTTTTTTTTTTTTTACCATATTTTCTCTGTGGGAAAAGACCTTAATGAATTGGGCTCTTTTCTGTCTTACCTTTATTATCACACTTTATAATCAATATCAGCTCAGCAATATACAGACTGGAAAATATTAATTGGTGCCAGATACTTTTCAGTTATTTTCGGGGCGGGGGGGGGGGGGGGGGGGAACTACCCCAACCCAAAAAGAAAGAAACAAACAAAAAAACTGTTAATTTATACTCACTGCCTTTTCTTTGGGGGAATGTTTGTTGTGAAACTATGAATATTGCTGGTAATGCCCAGGTTTTTCTCTCTAGAATACAATAGAATATATAACTATGGCTGCACTGTCCAAAATATTGCCGCAACAGCAACATACCCTTATCAAGTAGTGCGAGCGCGTCTCCAAGACCAGCACAACAGATACTCAGGAGTGTTCAATGTCATTGCCAGGGACTTGGAGGTAGGTTCATAGAACTTTATATAATGCTGACTTCAGTTTAAAAGTTAAATCATAACCCTCAATGCAAACAAAGAAAGTAAACCCATATATTATTGTTTAATTGTAGTGTTTACTCATGATGGTGGCCAGAGACATTGAAAGTACAGGTAGTTCCTGGACATCATTTCATAGATAGCTGTGCAGTGCATCTGTGTACTGTTTGGATCTCCCAGTCTTGCAGAAGAGGTTTGCTAATGGAAACAAATACAGACTAGCATTTGATCTGATCTAATATTTATAAACTCTGTCTTTAGTTAAATCTGTAACACATATATAGTTTTAATATCATTTTAATTGATGATTATGTTATTAATTAGGTGAATTTTGTTTGTTCTTAAAAAGGAAAGAAGGTCTCTTTGGATTTTACAAAGGAATAATCCCTAACATACTGAAAGTGACCCCAGCCTGCTGCATTACCTTGTGGTATATGAGAATGTATCGTACTTCCTGCTTGGTTTTAGGAAAGAAGGAGACTGAGCTAAAGTTTATATAGGACTGCATGGAGAAGATGCAGGAAGAGATGCTGCGCAAACTGTAGACAGCTGCTTTGCACATAGCAGATGTGCCAGCAACCAAGGATGTCAATGGTGCATGGTCATTTCTGCTTTAAGGAGGAAAATATTTGACTGCTACATGATTTTATACCTACCGGAAAACTGTGATATCCTACTGAGTGTCTACAGAAAAGGCGAGGTGACTGCTGAAATAGAAATAATTTAGATTAAGGTACACATCATCCATGTACGTTAATCTTTCTCTGTTGTGTTACCTTTTTTTGTTTCTTTGGTTAATAAAGTTGTGATGTAACTGTGGTTTTTTAGACAGGCACTTCACTACTTGAGAATACTGGCTTGTATTTATTAATGCAAATCAAGGGAGGGCTCATTGATCTAGAAACACAGCCAAGATTTTGTGGTGCAGGAATCAAGCACAAATTTCACTATTGGCAAGGAAATATAAAGAACTATAATAAGTGATAAACGTACACTGTTTACTTGAATTTCTGTGCACATATGCTGAGTGTCTGGGCATTTTTTTAATTTATGTTTTCATTTGGTATAGGAATAGCATTGTGCCAGAAGCAACTGAATGTTACTTGGGCTATAATAAAAGTACTGGTTTTGTACTGACAAATGTAAAATATTTTTTCTCTATTTAGCTGATGATTATATGTAATGTTAAATAAATTTGTTTTAAAAATGTTTAAGCAAATGGTTACATGAAATAAAAAATACACATAAGACCATAATGGAAAAGTCTAGTCAATGTCACTTCTAGGCCGACCCCCAAGCACCAGGTTGTATTCCATACCACAGTTACTGCACTGGCATAGTTAAGAGAATAGTTTTGGTATAAAGCTTTACTACTAGATAATTAATTGTCTAAGACTGAAGTTCCAAACTTCGTCAAATGCAAAAACATGTATTGAAGTGAGATGCAGTAACAACAGAGCTTCATACAAGAACTAAGCAGTTAAATCAAACTGAAGAAAAAAAAAATACACCAGTCTACCTTAATATTGGTTTTCTTTCCAGCAAACTTCTCTCATCAGACAAAGCATTTGAGAACTTGTACCCAATTGACTAAACCAAGTATTTTATTTTATGACGTAAATTGTGTAAGGGTTAGGATTATGCATTTGATATGCTGTATCTGAGTTCGACACAAAATCCTGATTTTTTTTAAATAGGAACCCTATGTGAAAAATCAAAAAAGGCATGATAGATGCCTAGGTGCCTTTATTAAATAGACATCCAGATCCAGTCTTGAGAATGCCCCAGAATAGATGCCAACGCCCACATTTATACCTGTTCCAAGGCAGGTGTAAATGTGCGTATGTGTGTGTTTCTAATTGCATATTTTATTAAATAACCCACACATATTGCAACTTTGTGTCTACTCCACCCAAACTACACCTCTTGTTATCACAGGCCAAAAAAATACCCTGTTGTTCCAGTGGACCACATCCCAGCCCCCCCCCCCCTTATAAATGCTCATGGTGGTCTAGTGATCCCCTCTCCCCTCTAGTCCACGTACCTCAACAGTTGGAGGCAGTAGAGCAGGAGCAGTGCCTCCTCCTTCCTTCCCCTCTGGGCCACATTCTTAAAATCTTGGCACCCAGACCCTCTACCTTTTGCATCCTGGATGCACTGGGAGGGACTAAGCACCATATGAGCTGGTGGTGGGAGGCAGGACTGGTAGTTTGGGAGGTGGGGATAGTGCTGGGCAGACTTATACAGTCTGTGCCAGAGCTGGTGGTGGGAGGCGGGGCTGGTGGTTGGGAGGCGGGATTAGTGCTGGCCAGACTTAAAACGGTCTGTGCCCTGAAGAGGACAGGTAGAAATAAAAGTAGCACATATGAATTTATCTTGTGGGCAGACTGGATGGACCGTGCAGGTCTTTTTCTGCCATCATCTACTATGTTACTATGTATATACGGAAAAAATTCCTTATATGGTTCTTAACCCCTCTCAGTGCATCCCAGGATGCACCAGATAGAGGCTGGGCACTGCCATTCTGAGAAGACTGGCCCCAGGGAGGAGGCACTGCTCCTGCTCTCCTGTCTCCAGCTGTTGAGAAATGTGGACTGGAGGGGGAGGGGGATCATAAGACCACCATGGAGTTGTGAGTGGAGGGGGGGGGCTCACACGGGGTCCACTGGACCACAAGGTGTTTTTTTTTGTTTGTTTGTTTTGTTTTCTTTTGCTGGGGGTGCTGGAGGGGCCCAGGGTCCATTAGACCACCAGGGAAGCTTTTAAAGGTCTTGGGGGGGAGGGGGGGCATGATTGCTTACTATGGGGAGCAATCTGCTTGCACTATACAGTGCAGTAGACTGCTCCCCATAAGGACAGATCCAGTCCTACCATAAATTTTTCATGTTAAAGGTAGGCACGCAGGTCTGTGCATTGTTTGGGTATGCTCACTTCTTTAATACTAAGACCTTGTTGCATTGCGTTTGCATAGGGTAGTTGTGCAAACATTCCAAGCATTATGCGTCAGGTCCTTAGCCATGATTAAAACAAGCCTAGACCAAACCATTTTAGCCCTGGATGTTTTTGCTTTGTTCCATTATGGCAGAGAAACGCCCAAATCTTGCCCCCAGCATGCCCCCTTGTGATCTGCACGTACTGGAAAGAATAATGTCTTAAATCTGAGTTTTGAAAATCATGATTTGGATGTTTTTTTGGAGAAAAACATCCAAATGCCACTTTATGTAGTTTTTGAGATATTTTCTCTTTTGCAAATTAGCCCCTTTCCCATTAATATGTTAGTATAACCCACCATAAGCTGCATATTAATGACATACAAAGCAAATAAGCTTGCATTGAATGCCATAAATCTGGCTTTAGTTTTCCTGCCCTGGAGCATCTGGCCTTATGCTCCTGGGCACCATCTTAATCTGCTGGAGCAGAACAAGTAATACATCCCCCCCCCCCCCCCCCCCCCCCCCCCCCCCCCCCGCCCACCTCAGTCTAGTGCAGGAGTCGGCAACTCCGGTCCTCGAGAGCTGCAGGCAGGTCAGGTTTTCAGGATATCCACAGTGAATATGCAGGAGATAGATTTGCATACCATGGAGGCAGTGCTTGCAAATCTATCTCCTGCATATTCATTGTGGATATTCTGAAAACCTGACCTGCTTGCGACTCTCGAGGACCGGAGTTGCCTGCCCCTGCTCTAGTGGATCCAGGGCAGAAATGATCCCCAGCTGCTTCCTGTCCTGCTGATGCTAGGTTGAAAAGGATGCTGGTGACCCCAAGTAGTAGTCTTGCAGTACTGTCACTAGGGGCCTATTCTATAAGGACAAAAATGGGGTCTACATGTTGGGGTGGGGTTTGGGGCTCTTAGTACAGGGGGATGGCGGGAGGAGCACTCTCTTTTCTATTTGAGCACTGGCCTCTTTAAGAAAAGCGTGCAGGGAGCACCAGGCTGCATATTAGTGACTCTATTCTCCAAAGGAGCACAATACACAGCTTCCCCCATATTAAATGTGCTACATGTTAACACACATTAATAATAGGAAACAAACTCTCTTTATTATGAGATGGACTAACCACCAATCTGTAATATAATATATTATGTGTATAAATGTATGTGAGGGAGAGATTCGGTGTGCCCAATGTTAAACCACTACATTCTCAAGGACACTATTTGTTTGCATTGTTTCTAAGTGACACACTACTAGTTTCAACCAGTTGACTGTCTGATTGCAACATGGCTACATCACAGATCTCTCCTTATTACTGTCATTCACTTGATGTGTGCCCAACTCAAGAAACAAAAAGTGTACCATAAGTCTCAGAAGAGAAGTCAGTACAGTTTATGTTCTAGAACCTGGTCTGAAACCTGATTGACATGGATGGAAGACAAGCACGAATTCTAAGTGGGACTATAATTGCAGAACACGGTATGCTCAAGTATTTTAGAAATGAATGGAAGGTTAAATATTGGATGATAGTTGATGGAATGGTGGAGTCCAAAGTGGGCTTTTGAGAATTGGACGGACAATGGTGGTTTTCAAGAGATCCAGGACAATACCACTGATAGACTTTGTGATGGTTGATGGGTAAAAAGACAGAGAATAGCACTAGTGGTGACCCTTGAACTTAGTACTGATGCATTCATCCGGTAGATCATGGCTTTCTTACACATCTGGCCCTACATCAGACTCTCTGTCTAGTACTGTAGTGGTTCACCTTTTTTTCCTTTTAGAGGCTGCTCCTTCACCATTCCTGCAAATCCACTGGCCCAGCGGTGTTCCCTATATTGGTGGTCTCCTTTAGGACTTTGTATTGCCCTCTTCCTTTTCAGGCCTAACCTACATTGGTCCCAAGACTTGGGTATTAGCACCTATTACTACTGACAACATCCTTCTGGTAGCATACACAGATTAAAAAAACAAACAACTGATCGTACACAATTATATCACTGTCTTGACCTCATTGCTTCTTGGCTGTCCAATAGCTAATAGTCCTAACCCTGTGAAGACTATAGCAGAATGGATCACTAGCCCATCCAACCTATCCCTCCCTTGCTCCTTGGCTCTTAGGCCACCCTGTTAAACTGGTGGACTCTTATAAATATTTAGGTGGTCTGATTCTCAGCTTTCCTTTGAACTTCAGGTTTGGTCAATCTGCTTTTACTTAGACATGCCAGTGCAACTTGCCTGTTTTATATGTTAGTAACACTCCTCAATTACTGCATTGAGTCTATATAGGACTCTCCCTTGCTCAGATCAAATGCCTTTGAGTCGATACAAAATACAGTGATTTGGATACTCTTGTCACACTGCACAAGTTTAACTATATTACACCACATCATTAGTTTCCAGTCCAAGCCATATTCAATTTAAGATTCTTGTTCGTACACATAAAGCTCTGGAATTGGATCAACTATGTTACCTTTCTCCCCTGATTATTCCTCAACATTTCTTCTCATTCACTGAGCTTGGTCCCAGGATTTCTATTCGTCAGGTCCCCTCTGTTTATTGTGCTGATTTGACTCTCTCTGATCCAGTGCTTCTTCTTTGTGGGTCTGACTTGATGGAACAAATTACATCCCCCTCCCCCTTGCCCATAGACTTCCTATAGGAAATTAGGACCCCATGAAAACTTTTCCTATTCTAGGAAATCTTCAGTGAGATTTAGGCTCTGGAGCAGTCTTCATGTCTGTATGGTGTATCGGTAGCCTCTCTGCTCCTCCTCCTCCTCTGTCCCTTCCCCTGCATTTTGTTCATTCTCTGTGTGTTAATTTCTCTGGTCATGTCATTTGATTAGATTGTACACCGCTTCTTGTGGATGAGGCAGTCCTACTTTGGGATTTGAACTATGTCTTCTCCAGTTCTCAACCTGTTTGACTGACTACTGGGCTACTGCGCTGCACTCTGTGATGGTTAATATTGCTTTGGAAGCTTCTTTATTGCAGAAAGGATGGACCCCCTACTGCTTTGTGAAATGTAGGGATGGGTGGGGGGGGGGTGAGTGGGGGGGGGGGGGGGGGGGTGGGGGGGGAGGAGGGCAGGGGCTGGAAGTTTCAAAGCATTCAACCCAGGTAGCATGGTCTGGCTGAAAATTGCGCTGGCTTGATCTAGTATGCACAGGTTTCCATGGTATGTGTACATATATTCAGGATAAAACCAGTTGTTCTGGGCAATGTGTTTTGGTCAGGGAAGTAAAATCACAGTCTATTTTCAAATGATCATTGGATATTGTACCCTGCCTGCAGAAGAAAAATGCAAAATATGTGAACACTTTTTTCAAAGTAAAAGCAAAGCATGTTGAAAGTGTGCATAGTAGTTTCTGTCTATGTGGCTTATGAAAATTGACCCTATAATTTATTTAAAAAATGAATTTGAAGCAGCCATGGACACCACTTTTACACTTTGAGAAAAAAAGCTTTTTATATTCATAGTTGTGAATTAGGAACTGCTTATTCAGGTTTTATATGTAATGTATGCATGCACACATTAGTTCTGTTATGGTACTATGTTCAGTTTTGAAATTTTTAGCTGCAGTGTACACAGCAGGCTTTATTTCCATTTTGGTATCGGCACCACATTTCTTTCATAAACACCACAGAGGTCGTTTATAATAGAATGCCTATGTTTAAAGTATAGAAGGTACCTTTGTTTTTAACAACCTAAGTGCTTATTTGCTTTCATAAAACAGACACATAGAACCAGCTCAAATAGTATAAAAAGGGGCCCTTTTGAGGAGTGGCCTAGGGGGTTAGGGTGGTGGACTTTGGTCCTGGGGAACTGAGGACCTGAGTTCGATTCCCACCCAGGCAGCTCCTTGTGACTCTGGGCAAGTCACTTAACCCTCCATTGCCCCATGTAAGCCGCATTGAGCCTGCCATGAGTGGGAAAGCGTGGGGTACAAATGTAACAAAAAAAAAAAATAAATAAAAAAAAAAAATAAACACTAAAGCGTGCTTACCACAGCAAAAAAAAAAATGGTTTTCCGCTAGATTCGGAGAGGTGTCCCACAGTAATTTCAGGATGTGCACATGCTACCCACACAATAAAAGATGATTTTTTTTTCTATTTTTTTATGGTGGAGGCATGTCTGAGTGGGAGAATGGGCGTATTCTGTTTAATCGATTAGTGCAGCTACATTGTTGCACGCTGATTAGTGTGGTGCTTAGCATGTGAGCCTTTACCGGCCTGCATAATGGGTGGCAATAACGGCTCATGCACTAATTTGTTTTAATGGCTATGCGTTAGTGCAAAATTAGCGCATGAAAAAAGCAAAGTGAAAAATTACCCCCCTCCCCCCCACACATGCTCACAAGCACCCTAGATCATTACAAAGAAAAAAAGGGGTAAGGCAAAAACTGGGAGTTTAAAACTAAAATTATTTAGGAAACATCTTTCATTTAAACGATGTATTTTAAAGAGGATGACATGAAACCTAATCAAGGTGGATTATTGAATCTTGTTATAGCACACAGCTATTTCCAGAACCCAACCACAATTCAATGTATATTATTTATGAATCCTCCTATTTACAAAAGCAACACCTCTAGTGGTCTTAATATAATCAGTTTCAATATTCAGACACTCAACACCAACAATCTAGGAAGAAGCATAGATGCCAACAAGTTGAAAAGAGATGTTTAGTCACGGACCTGCATCCAGGAAAATTAGCATGGATCGCCAAAATCTACAAATTAACATGCCAGTTTTCACTCTGAGGGCTCAAGACTGTTATAAGCTTGTTTATGGATATGCAAAGGCCACTTTGTACTGCTGTTTAGTAAAAGGGCCCTCAATGAATGCACAAATTACACCTGCTACAAAGTTGCTGATGTATACTCACGTATTTTATAAAATATGTGCTTATGTTGCAAGTCTGCCTTTGCTGCACCCAGCCATGCTTCCAGGAATGCCTGTGCATTGCACTAATATAATATATTTTAATTCAATCACAACTTGGTATTTGCTTTAATTCAAATCCACAACTTGCAAATAACGTCTCTCTATCATGAAGAGCAATGGGGGAGGAAAAAGACTTAGATACCCGGTAAACCTCCACTTTTGTTTTAAATAGTGGTATCGCGCTGCTCAGCTTTTACTTTGACTTAGCTGGTGGGCATCGTCATAAGTCAAAACACCTCGCCCTTGTGCCTCCCTTGTTATAGTTTATTACTTTTTAATATTTTTATCTTTAATTCCAATATAAATGGACAAGCCTTATCTGTTGTTAAACTTGCACTAATGGGTCGCCCACAGGGAGCTCCTGTTTCGCTCTTGCTTCATAAGGAGCAGGACCCATAGTTTTGTGAAACACCCTATAATCAAGTAAACAATATCAGCTTAAACCTTACAGAGAAACAAACAAAGCTCATGGACTCGCAATTTAGCTTGTCTTTACACCTACCTATTATTGTGTCGGCTTCTGCCTTGTTTGTAATTGGAATTAAAGATAAAAATATAAAAAGTAATCTACTATAATAAAACGCACTCTCAACGTTCTGAGGACACTGATGTCACTGCAGGCACTCAGACACCGGTTCGTAAGTTCATGGTGGTGACACCAGAACACTCACCATGTCTCCATGCCCCCGCCCTCGCGTCACACGTGATGACGTCAAGGGCGGAACATGTACACAACCACGCAAATGAACGAACAGGGAGGAGTAGGGAAGCACGTGTAGCGTGTTTCCCTACTCTTCCCTTCCAACGAATTGCAGCTGCCGAGGACGTGCCCATCCCGTTCCTTTCGTGCCAGTGCCCCGCCCCTTTAACGCTAGCACCCCACCCCCGGTCGCCCCTCTTCCTCCCCCCATCACCTCCCCTCCCCTATGCTACTATCCCTGGTGGTCTAGAGGATACCCTGTTCGCCTCGGGGCAGGAAAGAAGAGCCCCCGCTTTCCTGCCCGGAGCGCTGCTGCTAGCTGCCCTGCTGCATCCTCTGTGAGTCGGGCTCTCCGCGTTTCAAAATGGCCGCCGAGAGTTGAAGCAGCCTCGCGAGACTTCAACTCTTGGCGGCCATTTTGAAACGCCGAGAGCCGGACTCGCACAGGATGTAGCAGGGCAGCTACCAGCAGCGCTACGGGCAGGAAAAGAGGGGCTCTTTCTTTCCTGCCCCTGGCGAACAGGTACCTCTACACCACCAGGGATACTAGCGTAAAGGGAAGGGAAGGGGAGTCCCATGCCCGCTAGAGCCCAGTTTCATGACAGGCAGAAACGGGCCTTTTTACTAGTAGAAATATAAAAGGGAGGCCCAAGAGTGAGGTTTTTTGACTTATGATGATGCCTGCCAGCTATTTTACAATAGTAAACCTCAAGTTTCAAAAGTAAATGCTGAGCGACGCGGTACCCACTATTTAAAAACAAAAGTGGAGATTTACCAGGTATCTGAAGTCTTTTCTTCCCCATTACTCTTTATGATACAGAAATAACTTTATTTGTAAGTTGTGGATTTTGACTAATAAGTATATGCAATCTTGTAGGCAGGTGAAAGGATTTTTCCATGTGTAAAACTGACTTTCTCCAAGGAACAAGCAGGCCATACTTATACAAAGCTTTACAGAGCTTGTGGAGCACGAGACATGCTCCATTGCGCATGCGCAAATGCCTTCCCAGCCCACCGCAAGAGTGCGGGTACTGCAGTTCTTTACTGTGGTGAAGAGAGGCAGCTCTTTCAGTGTCTCTTCACACATCTGCTCTGGAAGAGATTTGTTTGTGCCATTTGGGTTTTCTCTTGAGAAGATTTTTTTTGTGTGCCTATGTTTGCATTCCTTTTCCTTCCTCTTCCTGTATATTTTAAGTTCATTTTGCCAGTTTTAAGGTTTTCTTTCTTTTTCAATGTCACTGGGCTGTGTTTAGGCTAGGATTTTTCCCTTTCTTTTTCTGGTGCCTTAAGCGCTGTACCTGGTGCAATCGGACCATCTTTGGAAAAGACAACCCATTCTTGATGCCTTTAGTGTTTAGGGGCCCGACCATTGCCCTGCTGAGATCCTTTGTCATCGGATGAACGAAAAGGTGTCCAAAGAGGCTCGGAGAGAAAAGAGTTTTGGAGCTTCCAGTCCGAGTCAACTAAATGGGCATCAAGGTTGGCGTTGATGTCGAAGGCTGCATCGGTCCACCATGGCTGCTTCGGCTATAGATGCTGGGAGCAGTAGTGCGTCGAGTGGGGTCTCCACCTGTCTCTATGCCGACTGCTGGGCAGGGCCCCTGGGACCGGCCAATGTCGGACCCAACCCCAAGGCAACGTGAGGATGTGATGTCCTCGTCGGTATCGATACCGAGCTTCGAGTGAAGGCTAAGAAGCATCGGCATTGGTCACCCCTCAACACAATGGTGTCGGAAGCCTCAGGGCATTGAGGGATTTGGCACACAAGAAGCATTGGCACTGGGACGGACTGCTCCCCCTCCATTCAGGAGGTGCCGATGCTTCGGTCTTTGAGCAGCTAGGATCCGGCTCCCATCTCTACCCCAGCAGTTCTGCAACCTGCCTCTTAGCTGGCAACCCTGGCTTTTCCCAGTGTTGGCCCTCGATGAGCGATCTAGATCCTGTTACCTGAACTGCTGGATGGCCTTATTCAACGTGCATCAGTAAGGGGGTGCTTGTGCCTACCATATCGCCCATTGTGGCTCCGGTGTCGACTACCACCCAAGCTGGTACCACCCCCTCAACGATGGAAGAAGCTTCACTGGAGTTGAAGCGGGAGCCATCTAAATGCCTGTCTCGGGGCATGGCTTCTCTATGCTGAGGCAGGCTCAGTCTTGGACCTCCCGTGAGGAGGTTCTGTCTGACAACCGATGAGGAATGCTTATGGGAGTCCAAGGAGGAGTCCAAGGTACTTTTTCCTCAGATGAGCAAGATGAGTTCTTACGGAATCCCCTCTGAGCCCTCCCCTCCGCTTGAGAGGAGAAGTCCTCCGGGGAGCCTTTCATTCCCTTTTTTTGTGAAGGAAATGGCTGTGGCTATTCCATTTCGTTTGGGATGTGGAGGATGAGGTCCAAAGTCTAAGATTGGTCAAGGTCCTGGACTACATGTCTCCTAGAGAGGCGGTGACTGTTCCTCTCCATGAAGTACTCCGAAAGTCCTTGATAGGAACTGGGAGTTCCCTGTGTCGGTCCCTGTTCTGTCCAAGAAATTCCCCTGTCTGTCCATGTTCTGCCCAAGAAGATCGACACCATGTATCAGATCCACATTGCGCCCTGTTTTTAATTTGCCCCAGTTGCCTTACAATTCCATGGTGGTAGAGTCCACTCTCAAGTGAGCTAAGAGTACTAGAGACTATGCCTCGATGCTCCAGGCAGAGAGGCTAGGACCTTGGACTCCTTTGGGAGAAAGATGTTTCAGACCTCAATGCTTGTGTCCTGTATCCAATTCTACTAGGTCTTTACGAGCATCTACTTGCAGGACTTGGTGTGCAAGCTGTTGGACTTAGCAGACTGTCTCCCACCAGAGCATGCTGAGTCAGTACGCCAGTTGGCCAAGCAGTAGAAGGCTTGTCGAAAGTTCTTGGCCAGGGCACCTACGAGATCTTTGACATGGCATCCAGGATCTCTGCTCAGAGTATAGCAATGTACAGACTCTTGTGGCTATATGTTTCTGACTTGGAACATTCTGTCCAGCAGAGGTTGGTGGATGCCCCATTCCTGGGGGACAACCTTTTTGGAGAGCAAGGTTGAGAAGGTTGCTGACCAGATCAAGAATACTAATACCATCTCTTCTCTCTCCCATCGGAAGCCTTCTGCGTCAGCCTCCTCATCTAGGAGGTATTTTGGCAAGTCGGGGAGGGGTGCTTATTATTCCCAGAAGTGTAGGTACGCCACCTCCTCTTGCCAACTTAGTCAGGCTCAGCCTCGGTGTGCTCATTCTCGTCAACAGCTTGCGCCTAAGGCTGCTGTTGCTCCCCAGTCCACACCAAGGGTGAGCTTTTGGACTGGCTCCAGCAGAGCATACCACTGTCAAAATGTCCATTATCCGGATGACCTGCCGGTCTGGGGGGAGGTTGAATTTTTTCTATAAAAGGTTATCCCTTATAACTTTCGACCAATGGGTTCTCCAAATAGTCTGCTTCGAATATGCCCCTCATTTGGCATCTCAAACCTCCAAAATTGCTCACCAAGGCCCTAGTGGTGGGTGCACACACCAAAGTTCCTGCCTAAGGTTGTGTCGGAATTCAATCTGACCAGTCGATTGTCTTTTCAGCATTCTTTCTCTCCAACGTCATGCCTATCCTGGCAAGAGCACCTTGCACACCTTGGACTGCAAGCGAGCATTGGCCTATTATGTGGAGCGGACAAGGTCCCACAGACAGTCCACCCAACTTTTGTTTCTTTTGATCCCAATAGGAGGGGGTCCACCATCGGGAAACGAACAATCTCTAATTGGTTGTCAAATTGGTTGACAGATTGCTTTCTTTCACTTTTGGCCAGGCTGGGGCTGACTCTGGAAGGCCATATCAAGGCATACAATGTTAGAGCCATGGCTACATCAGCAGCCCACTTGTGTTCAGCCTGCACTGAAGAAATTTGCAAGACTGTGACATGGTCTTCAGGTCCACACATTCACATCTCATTACTGCCTTGAGCAGGATACCCGACACGACAGTCGGTTTCGGCAGACAATTTTGCAGAATCTGTTTGTGGTCTAGAATCCAACTCCCCCCCCATAGGCCCATTTTATTCTGTTCCAGGCTGCACTCTTACTCTGTATATAGTTTCAAGGTTAATCTGCATTATGTTCTCAGTGTTGTGAGGCCCAAAGTCCAATGTTTCTTATTTCAGTGAGCCTGGATGCTAGGGATACCCCAATTGTGAGAATTTATGGGCCTGCTTGTCCTCAGAGAAAGTGAAGATACTTACCTGTAGGCAGGTATTCTCCGAGGACAGCAGGCCTTGTATTTCACAAACCCGCCACCTCCCCTTGGAGTTTTCTCCTATTTTATTTTTTCTTGCTGTAGTATTTAACTGCAGTACCACCGTTCATCGCAGTGGGCAGGGAAGGCACTCACGCATGTTTGGTGGAACGCGTCTTGTGCTCCACAAAGCTTTGTAAAGCTTGCTATAAGCTCCAGAACTGGAAAATGCAGTGCTGGCGTTACCCAATTGTGAGAATATAAGACCTGCTGTCCTCAGAGACGATCTGCTACAGGTCAGTATCTTCATTTACATGCAGAAAAACCTAAAATTATCCACCACAAGTCATTGTCATGGTATAAAGGATGAAGGAATAACATTGGTTATACTGTTTTTCCATATTTTGATGCCCGTCCAATATGAATGTAGGAGGGGGGAGAAGTTATCAAAATGGGCTACTGTTAAGACAGGTTGTTATTGTTAACCCAGATATTTGTAACTAGGTATCACTGCATAAAATGGGAACCTGTGCTAAAACAGCACATTTTATGGTATCCCGCATTGATAAGTATGCCTGTAAAGCAGGGGTTCTCAATCCAGTTCCTCCATAGTATGCAAATTTATCTCATTCATATTCATTGTGGGTACCCTGAAAACTGACTGACCAGGTTGTCCAAGGACTGGTTTGAGAACCCCTGCCATAAAGTCAGTACTTTGAGTCAGCATGCAGCATTGTGTAGAAATCAACACAGCTACCTTCCTTACTAATGTAGCGTCCAATGTTCAGATGCTAGTTTTTATGAACGTGTTTTTGTTCTGCTTTAGAGGGCAATTTTTATAAATGGGTGCCTTTCTGGAACCTAGTCTATAAAGAAACTTACGTTTCCTTTTTCAAACCCAAGCTAGCGGCTGCCAGTGCAGTAATGCTACACAGCCCATTCAAAGTGAGTGGGCTCTGTCGGCAATGCCACGTGGCAGACACTAGCGCAGCTTTGTAAAAAAATGGGGGGGGGAGGGGTTAGTACCTACTAGCAATACAGATAAAATATTTATTTGGATTTTGTGCATACCTTTTTCAGTAGTAGTTCAAGGTACGTTACATTCAGGTATACTGGGTATTATGTGCAGTTATTTAGGCCACATTACAATATTTTTTTAATTGAGTAAATACAGTATTCTATAATTTGTGCACCCCACTCAGTCTGCCCATGTGTAAACCCACAGTCTTCAAACTACACACCATCACATTTAGGCACCAGTTTATAAAATGGTGCACAGCAGATCATTAGGCATTTATGCACATATGTCTGTATTTAGGTCATTTACATGCATTCTTGTTACTTCTTTATAGAATTTCCCCTTAACATGTTTCCAAAGCTCTTGTATGTACATCTTTGGATTATTCTTGTACTGGTCCAATAAATGGCATCACAGCCATAAAAGAATCTTTTTCTAATGCTGCAATCAGTGACAGCTGAGTAATATAGAGGTTTTTTTCACAGACTTACTATAATACTAAGTGACAGATATTTACGAAGTACAGTTCATCTAGCACTTTAATATACAGCTGAACTGACTTGGTTTCTAATATATTTTTCTGGGCCTCATTGATGGATTTTTCCCCCAACTTTATTCTTTTGTAAAAACTAGTAAAAGAGGCCCGTTCCGACGGAAAGGAAATGGGCGCTAGCAAAGGTTCCAGGGCCCCTCCCCCCTCCCCCACCCCTCTTCTCTCTCCTGACCCCCCTCCTCCTCTGACCAATACCCCTTCCCCTCTCTCTTGTCTCAGGCCCTCCTCTCCTCCAATTTCCGTCCGCCCAGCGCCTCCTTCCCTCTGTGCTGTGGCCTGCGGTGCAAGGAGGACGTGTCGCTGGTTTAAAGGTTTTACCTCCTGCTCGGCCACCAACACGGAAGTGCAGCAAGTACAGACGCCGCTTCAGACAGGCTGTGTTTTCAGCTGTTCCTCTGTCCACCCCTCATTTCCTGTTTGCGGAAACTGAGAGTGATTGCAATTGCCTGTGGTTGGTCTCTTCTCCTGTCTAACGTCGCGTTTCTATTCCCTGGCAACTATACAGAGTTCCCTCGAGGGCCGGGAACAGTGATCGGGAGTGTGATTACGAACCTATGAACACTACACGGCTTCACTGCCACGCTGCCATGGAGTCAGCTTCAGAATGTTGGAGGTGCAAATTATTATATTAGATGTTTGCTATAGCTTATTCAGACAGCAGTGTTAAGCTATGTAGGATGCTTTATGCATGTGCAAATGCTGATTAGCTAATCCAAACTGACCAATTCAGAGTCTGCACTCATGGCATATAGTCCTAGACAAAGATTTGTGGGATGCATTTTGTGCATCAGGGAATATGTGATGCACAAAATCATTCCTTCAACTTTGCCCCTTCCAACGGCCTGCAATAAGATTTCGGCTTCTGAGGTGTTTGTTGGGTTTTTTTCTTTCCCCTCCCCTTCTTTCCTATATTAGGATGTATTTCTTTTCCTATTATGTTTTTTTTTTTAATTGTAAACCACTCTGGGCAGTATATTAATACATGAAAGTATGATTATGTATAGTTTATGTTTCCATATATGGTAATAAGATTTATTTTACTTTCTGTTTGGCCAAGAATAACTATCATATTTTGTTATTGTCAAATAAGCCTCCAGGGTTTGATTCAGATTAGTGCCTATTTTATATGTAAAGAGAACTTATGCTCTGGAAAAGAGGCATTAACTGGTTTGACTAATTCAGCCTTTTCTTCTGCAGGGGCCTGCATACGTTGTTGAAGACAATATGAGGGCCTGCCATATTGTATTACATTAGTTTATTGTATTGATGTTTTTTTATTAATAAAAATATTCAAAAATACCATTGTCTGAAATGCATTTGTTTTGCATTCATTCAAAATGATTGAACATGATTTAAGCGGCCAGAAGAGGCTCCTGGCTGTTTATATCGCCTGTCTGGGGCTAACTAGGCATTGTCAGAGGATAGTGCTGCTGAAAAAAAATACCCGGGTTACTACTATTTTGGGGGGGGGTGAAGTCAGCACCTAACTGGTTAAGTGCAGTATTCCGCACTTAACCAGTTAAAGATAAACACATAATAGGACCCGCATAAAAAGCAGCCCTGTCTTTATGCATTTCTTCATAGCCGGTTAAGTGCCAATACTTAACTGGCTATTATAGTGGGTCCCAAACCTGGTCCTGGAGACACCCCAGCCAGTCAAGGTTTCATTATATCCACAATGAATATTCATGAGAGAGATTTGCATGCACTGACTTCACTGTGCCCAATTGTTTGAACACTAGCCTCTCTCATTTTGGTAGCTTTTTGGATTATAGAGTTTGAGAGTGGGACATAAGAAAAGGGTTGTGTAGTGGTTCTTGTAAGACCAAACTAGGAATATGGCAGTGCTTCTAGTGGCCAAAAATGGAGCTAGGGGATGTGTAGCTCTGTAATGGGGTTACATGTTCCTGGTCTTAGGCAAATATAGAACGCAGTGATAGGAACGGGGTTGAGAGACTGAGTAATAGATATGGAGGGTTGGTGTTGGTTTAAGAATAAAACCTCTTATCTGTCCAAAATTAGAAAACCAGAAAAGTAGACGGGGTGGGAAGTAGGTCCTTATCTGGCATTGTCATCAATAATTACTATATTCTACTGTCTACAATACAATTTGCAGATAAACCAGGTATGATTGGAGGCAGAGGGAGCATTCAATGTACATTTTTATAAGCACTGAAACATCACTAATGCTGTAGTAAACAGGTTTGCATAGCATTTGAGCTAGCAAAGATCTACAGAGTGATTGTGACAAAAATTGCACAGCTTGACTTAATGTCAAAACGACAAGCTCTTGATGCATTCCATTTTTATAGCTTTACAAAAAAATCAATGTTGTGCATTCTCTATTTTGCAGTTCTTCAATGATGATTCGGGAGACTGAATTCCATCCAGTTGAAGCATCTCCTTTAGGGTAGTCTGAACAAGTGCCAATCCAGACTGCTACAATCCACCAGTCCAGCATTAATTCCTTCGCACAGTCCTTCCACTGTTAATGAACAGACATAATTACACATTCAGTCTCAGATAAGAAAATTAACAGCATTAAAACAGTGTTCTAATGTAGAGCTTGATTCAAGCAAGCAGGTTTGCACTCAGCTCCTACCTAAAGATCACATACACCAGATGAAGCTGAATTAGCCAATCACTTGAGTTATCAAGCATTTATAATGGTAGTCCTCCCCTAAATAGGGAAATGTTTTGGCTGCAATTGTTTGAATCAACCTCTTGTTAAATAAATCTGTTCATGCTGTGTTCAGATCTTAAAAGTGCATCTACTAACACAGTAGACTTGAGTACATTTAGCAGGATCAGATTAGTTAAATCAGAGGAGATTTTGTACTTCAGACATGAAAGGGAAATGGATGGTAACTACCACCTGAATAATTTTAGAATTAAATGACTATTAACTATGGGTGCACATTAATCGCAGTTAATGCAATGATAATCGTGACTAATAATAATTCATTCAAAACATTTAATCACAGCTAATAAAATTAATTATGCTGCACGGTCTCCCCCCAGAATTTCCTTCCTGTCCCCTGATGCATAATCTAGCATATTTCCTCTCCCCCTCCCCCACCAGGCCTGCAGTTCCACAGCTCTCTCAATTCCCTCATATTCTGCTTGTTGCTTGCTGCCTGCTCTGAGATGTTCTCTCTGACCCATTCCACCCCTTATGGCTGCAACTTCCTATTTCTGCAGGCCACAGGTAGCATATGGGTCACTGCCACTGCTGGGGACTGAAGAAGACCTGATTTTAAATTACTCTGGAGGAGGAAGGGAATTGAGAGAGCTGTGGAACCAAGGGTTGGGGAGAGAAGGAGATAATGGGGGTAGAGGGGAGGGAGAGAGAGAGACAGATCCTGCATGTGGGGGGAGGTGGGGAGAAGGCTGGAAAGAGAATTGGCCTGGAGAAGAGGAACAGAGCAAGAAGCTGCATGGGGGGGGGAGGGGACATAAGGATCGAGAGAGAATGAACCTGGGGTGGAGGACAGTGAAAGAGAGACTACACATGAAGGGGAGGAGAGAGAAGAATGGAGTGAAAGATAATGGACCTGGGGATGGAGGAGAGGAAAGGGAGACATGCTGTGCATAAGGGGGTAGGAGAATGAAGAGAGAGAATGGACTTAGGAGTGGAGGTAAGGGAGAGAGAGATGCTGCACAACTGGAAGGGCTGGGAAGATACAGGGAGAGAAGTTGGACTCAGAGGGGTGGAGGGAGGGAGGGAAGAAAGAGAGAGATAACGGGCCTGGGGTGGAGAAGGGAAAGAAGGAAGAAAGAGAGAGAGGGAGAGGTTTCGGACTCGGGGGGAGGGCAGTGGATGGGAGAGAAGGAAGAGTGAGAGATAATGGACCTGGGGTGTGGAGGGGAGAGACGTTGGACTTGGCAGGAGAGAGGGAGAAATTGTTTTTTTAATTGAACAATTGCAATTACAAATTTTAATTGAAATACAGTCCTACTATTAACAATCTGATTGATATTCAAAACAACTTAACTGGCTGCTGACTGGTTAAATTACTTGTTTTGGGCTATCTGCTAATTTTCAGTGGCACTTAACCAGTTAGTGTCACTGAAAATTTGTGGTTAGTGCTGAAGTGAAAATCAGCTGTTGGGGGGGGGGGGGGGGGGTTCTGGGGGCTGAGTCAGCAGTTGGCCAGTTAAATGCCAAGGGTAACCGCATAAATGGGATCAGATAAAACAGTCCTATCTCTTTGCGGTAATCCATAGCTGCTTAAGTTCTGAGTATCGACTTAACCGTCTATGAGTTGGCCAGCTCTGCATAAACCAGATATTCAATGCCGAAGTCCAGACATGACCCAGCATTGAATATCCAGGAAGAATGCTGGCGGCTGAATATTTACTCCAGTATTGTAATCTTTCATTATGTAAGCACAAAAAACAAATCCAATATACTACTGAGGTTTTAAGTGAAACTGTTTCAGCACTCTAATCTTGAGAGCTACATTGGCAGTATCCGATCCCGATAGGATCATGCTTGCTGAACAGGTCTCGAGAGCCACACATGGTTGAACATAGGTCCCATAAACTGAGAGCTGTGCTACAGTCTGGTAACCCACTCACAGAGAAATGAGCTTGTTGCTAAGCTTAAAAATGGAAGTAAACCTTGCAAATGGCTTTAAACCTGAAAAAGCAAAAAAAATACAAATACCCAGGCAAATGTAGGAAAAGATGGACCATTGCCTAACCTGTTTTAGATTAAGAGAAGGTGGTGGTGATATGATACTGCAACTATTTATGGAGTCTTATTTACATGTAGTTTGTCTTCTAAATGCATACCTGAAGAAGTCCGATGGATGTTAATAGTAGAATTGAACTCAAGGCTGCCTTGGTCTAAGTAAATTATGGCTTCTATTGGAAGAGGTCCACTGCACTCAGCTCCGTTAAATGTGAAATACCAGCGCTGGCAGCAGGCAGTTTTGCACTTTAGTCGTAATGATCCACTGAAGAGAACCCTTAGTGCACTAGAGGAGCGCATCTTTGTAAATGTGCATTCCTAGTATGAAACATATCAACAAGCATCAGTCTAATCATCCTAACTTCCGAGTACAGTTTTCAAAGAGGATTTTAAAAGCAAACATGTTTGTACATAATCTCTCTCTCTCTCTCTCTGTTTCTATGTTGATATGATTATACCTTGATCCAGGCAGACTATAAATCAATAATCTATAACCATATATACACATACACAGATATATACAAAGAGAAAATGTGTGTGTTTATACACACACATACACTGAAGCAAATCTGCTATTTCCCCAATATATTAAAAAAAAATCCCACTATAGTACATCACAGATTTAAGCACAATAATTCATATTGTCTAAAATGATATAAACATATTTTCTTTCAATGAGTGTATAAAGAAGTTTTAAAATGGTAATCAAGTAGTTTTCTTTTATCAACTAACTTTGCATTCTTGCCAGTGTTGTCCTTTCCTGTTGTGCATGCCTATCGAATTGCATTGTCAGAATCTGAGTTTCTCCTCTTATAACTCTGACATTAGTTAATAACTGAAATAGAGATCTAACAAACTCTCCAGCAGCTACAGAATGATTCTGTGGTCAAAATGGTAAACCTGTTCTGCAGAATAGCTATATTTCAACCTACATACTGAAAAATCTCTATATAATCAGGAAATTATTCTTACCCATTTATAGCTTGAAAACAGTTTTACTACATCTGCTTAGAATATTTGCAGGTAATGTACTTAAACCTCATTGAATTTCTTTTAAATATCATCCCTGTCTAGAGGATGGCTGGAAAATTACTTATGATGCCTCTATATTAAAATGCAATCACAGCCAGCTGCTATGGCTTGTCCATGTTCATCTAGTATAATATTGGAAGTGGTCATGAGCCATGCAAAGATACCAATGTTCTCTGTCGCTAGTTCTTTCATAACAAACAAAATATTTTGATAGATGGTCTACTTCGCTGACACATTAATACTAAATGTGCCAGAAAAAAAATCTCTTTTCAATCTGTTTTTAGTTTTCATTGTTTTGATGCAGGTCATCCAGAATGCAGCAGCACGTTTGATTTCTGGGGTGTCTAGATCAGAACATATTACTCCAGCAGGGCCGCTGAGAGGGGGCACAGGGGGGACCCGATTCCCCCAGGCCCAGCCTCCAAGGTGTCGAGACCTGGGTGATCGTGTCTCGACAGGAGCAGGAGAGAGAAAACTCTGGTGCCGGGCCCCCCTTAGAGGCTGTGGAGCAGACACAGGGCCTCAGGGTCTCTGGTTTGGCTGGCGGCACTCCCAAAGTCCTGCCAGCAGAAGCCATCCTCCAGCGCTGTTCTCTACCGTATTGCCTGGCCTGTGGCTGCTTTTCCCCTCACGTCACGCATGTATGATGTGAGGGGAAAACCAGGCACTCTGGGGCTAAGTGCCTTTTATAGAATAGCGCTATCCCCCCGGATTCTATATAGCGCATACCGAAATCCACATCGAAATCCAAGCATATTCTATAACAGTGCGTGTAACTTAATTGGCTTAACAAGCCAATCAGCATTGTTAACAGCACTTAATCAATAATGAGCACTAATTGGCAATAATTAAAATTTGCGTGCACAACTCCCTAAGAGTATTCTGTAATGCATTGCACCTAAATTTTAATGCATGCAGGCAAAAAGAGGCATGCTTACGGGTAGGGAAATGAGTGTTTTGTGGGCATTCCAAAATTTACATGTGTTGTTATAGAATATGGCCCTCTGTGCTTAAATGTACGCACCAGGATTTATGCCACATTTTCGTTAGTGTAAATGGATGCACATAGTTTTAGGTGCCGGGATATCAACTAAGCATATTCTATATACCGTGCCTAAACCTAGGCGCCGCTTATAGAGTACACTTAGATGGAAATCTTTTCTGCATGGATTTTTAAAGCGCCATATATAGAACCTGACCTTTAATGCGGATTCCTGCTCCCAACTTTGGGTGCGAGGATTTACAGCTGCTGAAACCTGGTGTAAATACTGGTGCACAAGCTGGGTGCACAACCCTGTTATTCTATACCATTGCACCTAAAGCTTTGGAATACCTTTGACCTAACCATGCCCCCTTTTGCATTGCACATGAGACACTTTGGGCATGCAGCATTTTAGAATAGCACATAGGCAGATGCACACATAAACCCAAATTAGAGTCAAATAATATCAATAATTGATTCTTAATGGCTCGTTAACTAATTAATTTGCATATGCCTCTGCCCTGCATGCCCAAAGTTGGACACCCAAATTTGGGCAACCTATATAGAATCTGGGGTAAAATGGGTACATATGGCAGAAAGGGCATTGGACCAAACTGAAAGGGGCTAGAAAAAGTGCAGCAGATTTTTATATAAGGAAAGGAAAGGGGATTGTAAGGAAACTAAGGAAAAGCAAGAGGGAAGGAAAACTATCTGGTTCTTCAAATAGGTGACTGGAAAAATAAAGTGAAAAAAGTACCATTCACAAAATAGAGAAGCTCACACAAAAAAAAAGAAGCACAAAAATAAAATACTGCATAAAGCTAAGAGAGATAAAGAAAGAAATCAGGGTATCAAAAGCGCAAGCAAAAGAAAACAATTGCAAAAGATACAAAGTGAGCTGAAGAGACTTTTTTCAGTATATAAGGTGAAAAGGAGGAAGGCCAGAGGTGGAATTTCCAGATTCAAAGATACTGCGGGTCCATGTGTAGATAGAGATTAAGGAAAAACAGAAATGCTTAACAATTATTCTGTTCTATATTCACAGAAATAAAACCTGGTGAAGATTGCAGAGGCTTGGCAAATATATATATATATATATATATATATATATATATATGGAGATGGCATAGATACCTTACTGTTCATGGAAGAAACTTCTTATGAACAACTTACAAAACTGAACATAATTTATTTTATTTCTTTCTTTCTTTATTTGTAGCATTTGTATCCCACATTTTCCCACCTATTTGCAGGCTCAATGTGGCTTACATTTGCCTAGTGGCGATTGCCATTTCCGGTCTACAGAGTTGCACATGGTTTTATAGTCGGTGCGTACATACATGGTATAAGAATACATTGTGATCTTGCGTAGGTGTCAACATTATGTTGTTGCTCAGGTATCGGCATTAGGGTAAAAGTGATAGTGTTTGGCAGTGAGGTTAGTCAGCATTGTGTGGTTACATAGTAATCGATATTAGATTAGAAGTGGGATTGTTTGTTTATTTAAACCATTGAGGTTATTTGATCGTGTGATTAAGGTCGATCCAGTGTTAATCAAAGCCTTGGGACCTGATCAGATATATCCCAGGATATTGAGAGATCTTAGAGAGGTTTTGGTGGACCCTCTATAGGATATGTTTATGAGATCCTTGAAGACCAGGGTAAGTGCCACAGAATTGGAGAAAGGCTGATGTGGTCCCTCTTCACAAAGGCAACAAGAAAGAGATGGGAAACTACAGACCCCTGAGCCTTACATTTGTGGTGGGAAAGGTAATGGACATACTGCTGAAGGAATCCAATAAGTTTTTTTTTTGTTACATTTGTACCCCGCGCTTTCCCACTCATGGCAGGCTCAATGCAGCTTACATGGGGCAATGGAGGGTTAAGTGACTTGCCCAGAGTCACAAGGAGCTGCCTCTGCCTGAGGTGGGAATCAAACTCAGTTCCTCAGTTCCCCAAGACCAAAGTCCACCACCCTAACCACTAGGCCACTCCTCCACAAGTTACAAGATCCAAGGCAGCATGACTTTACCAAAGGCAAATCATGTCAAATAAATCTGATTGATCTTTTACTGGGTGCCATAAGAACTGGATCAAGGGCGTTGTGACGGGGCTTATAGAACATTGCCCCTCACCCTTAAGAAAAGTCCCTCTCTAACTAATCTGGGCCACTTAAGAGCACTGATCCTGTCTGAGGATGTGAGTGGAGGAGCAGGGGAGTCAATACCTGGGAAGTTTAAAAGATAGGGTTAGGGTGAGGGTAAGGAGGCCCAGGGAAGGAAGAACTGAAGCCTCAACATATACCTTTACTGAACACTTCAAGCTGCTGTGATTTGGCTAAGGTAAGCCAATCTTTTATTTGAAGAATTGTGAGCCTTGTTCTGAGGTCTGGCTGGAGCATGATCTGGAAACACAAAGAGAGAGAGAACCTACAAACTATGTTTGGGGAGTGGCTGTCCCAGGCCATAGCCTGTGTTTTGGGTCCTGTAGGCCACAGGCCTATACAAACTCTTTTCCCCTTCTGAAGATAAGAGACTTTTCTTTTGTTCTAGGCCTATGAAGGAACAGGCCTCAGATTTAAGTTAATAAAAGCACTTATTTCATGTTTACTATCTTGTCTGACTGTGTTATTGACAGGGCCACCCCATAGCCCTCGACCGGAGTCTCACAGACATATGCTGGATTTGGTCTACTTAGATTTGATATTGTTCCTCATCGGACACTCATAAAAAGAAAAACAACTGAGTGGCTTGAGTGTGGGATCTAAGGTGGTGTGGAGGGGCATAATCGAAAGGGGCACCCAAGTTTTCCTGAGGACGTCCTCGCAGGACGTCCGGCGATGGGACGGGGAAACCCGTATTATCGAAACAAGATGGGCGTCCATCTTTCGCTTCGATAATACAATAGGGGAAGCCCAAATCGCGAAATTTAGGTCAACCTTAGAGATGGTCGTCCCCAATTTTCAGCGATAATGGAAACCGAGGACGCCCATCTCAGAAACGACCAAATCCAAGCCCTTTGGTCGTGGGAGGAGCCAGCATTCGTAGTGCACTGGTCCCCCTCACATGCCCAGGACACCAACCGAGTACCCTAGGGGGCACTGCAGTGGACTTCAGAAATTGCTTCCAGGTGTATAGCTCCCTTACCTTGTGTGCTGAGCCCCCCCCAAAACCCACTCCCCACAACTGTACAACACTACCATAGGCCTTATGGGTGAAGGGGGGCACCTACATGTGGGTACAGTGGGTTTCTGGTGCGTTTTGAAGGGCTCACATTTACTACCACAAGTGTTACAGGTAGGGGGGGATTGGCCTGGGTCCGCCTGCCTGAAGTGCACTGCACCCACTAAAACTGCTCCAGGGACCTGCATACTGCTGTCATGGAGCTTGGTATGACATTTGAGGCTGGCATAGAGGCTGGAAAAAATGTTGAAAAACATTTTGAGGGTGGGAGGGGGTTAGTGACCACTGGGGGAGTAAGGGGAGGTCAGCTATGATTCCCTCCGGTGGTCATTTGGTCATTTAGGGCACATTTTTGTGGCTTGGTCATAAGAAAAAAAGGACCAGGTAAAGTCGTTCAAGTGTTCGTCAGGGATGCCCTTCTTTTTTCCATTATCGGTCGAGGACACCCATGTGTTAGGCACGCCCCAGTCCCATCTTCGCTATGCCTCCGACACGCCCCCGTGAACTTTGGTTATCCCCGCGACGGAAAGCAGTTGATGACGCCCAAAATCGGCTTTCGATTATGCCAATTTGGGCGACCCTGGGAGAAGTCACCCATCTTGCGATGTGTCAAAAGATGGGCGCCCTTCTCTTTTGAAAATAAGCCTGCGTTTCAGCGAGTGCCTGCATCAGAAGTCAGTTGATTTCAAAAAGTCCAATGTGAATTTGGCCAGCATCCAAACTAAAGGCAAGAAATAGGAACCTTGTCCCAACACTGTTCAGAATATCCCAGTGTGGCCTGTCGGATTTTGAGATAAGTATGCTATAATGTCAAAATCAAACAAGCAGTGGAAGTTTTAATTAAACCAAAAAAATTATAAAAATTTATGAAGATATCTATTATGTTTGAAAAATAAAGAGTAGTTAAGAGAGAGAATAAAGAGTGGATGAATCAAGGTTCTGCTAGTTACTTGTTGAGAAGAAATAAGTACCGCAGACTTGCAGAGGCTTTTTCCTCCATTCTACCATTTTCTTTTGTTTTTGTTCTCTTTGTAACACAGGGCATTTGTACTACTTATTATCTGCACCTGTTTATATTTAATATATAAGAACCGAAATACTGTATCAGACCAAAAGCCCATGATGTCGTGTAGGCAGTGTGTCACGGATGTGAGCATTGGCCATTATGTGTGTCCTGACTGAAAAAAGGGTTGAGAACCACTGATGTAGATGTAAACACCTCTATTTAAAAAACATTTTGGAAGCTATTACCTCTATTCAGTGACCTGATGCAGTTTTCCTAATTAGTTATGTGGGTGACCGTCTTTGTTTTCTTTTTTCCTTTTTATTTCTTTGTTTTTGTTTCACATTTTTTATATGATCAGTTTCTATTGAGTTTCCTTTTGGCATCTTGCTCTAAGACATGCCTCCTTTGTTGGGTGCTGCTGATAATAAAGGAATTATTTTTTTAGAACTACAAACTGGGATCTGCTAGGGGTCCACAGGCCAGTTGGGTTTTAGAATATTCCTAATACAGTGGTTCCCAAACCTGGTCCTGGAGGTACCCCAGCCAGTCAGGTTTTCAGGCTATCCACAATAAATGATCATGACAGAGATTTGCATGCACTGCCTTCACTGCATGCAAATCTCTCTCATAAATATTTATTGTGGATATCCTGAAAACCTGACTGGTGGAGAGGGAGATGGGAACTTGGCAGCCTATAACATACATGGGGAGAGTGAGTGTATAGAAGGGTAGAAAAGTAAAGTAGATAGGGCAACAAGATTGAAATCAGGAGGTACAGGAGTAGGATTTAGAAAGTGGAAATAAAAAGATCCATGTAAGATAAGGAGAAGGTGGCATAGACCTGAGTAATGGGAAAGGTAACATAAGAGGGGACAACAACTAGAAAGACATATTTTCCTCCTATTTATAGGGGGTACCTTATAAAGTCCTACATGGAACTGTTCACATCCAATGGCAAGCACAGGGCTAACTAACTCCTAAGAATTAGGTCTAGTTTAAATATTTGAGTAAAATTTCAGCTGCCCTGAATTATGTGTGTTTGTTTTACCAGTTTCCAGTTCCCCCTGCTGATACTATAATACTTACTGCAACCTTTCCAAGATCGATGCCATAGTTCAGTGATTTCCATGCACATTGTTTAAAGTTGGGCATCCAGGATTCCTCCAGTCTTTCTGTCATGCATTCACCCTTTTCTCCTTTTAAACCATCATGACCATGTATTCCAGGGGTACCTGGGATTCCATTTATTCCAGGATTTCCGTCTCGACCAGGAAGACCATTGGGTCCTTGCAAACACATTCCATTATACTAAAAAATAAAAATTTATTTTTTTACTTTACTGATTTTGAGCATTCAAAAAAAATCAATTGCTTTTGTGATTGTTTTGTTGTGCTTAGAACTGCAGGTCCTCCCCAGGGTAGCTATCACTTTTTGTAACCAGGAGCTGGAATCACAGCCCAACCTACTGATTTCAAAGAGTCATGAGAACAAAATTTTGCACAGTGATTTCTCCACACAGCATTGAAAACAATGCAACAAAAATATCATAATGAATTGTAAAAACTGATACAACAACATAGTTCACTTAGGACTGCTTTTACTAAACCATGCTAGCAATTTCCGGCACAGCAAATGAGAAGAAGCCTATAGGATTTGAATGGGCTTCCTCTCATTTGCCGCACGGGAATCACTAGTACAGTTTAGTAAAAGAGGTCCTAATTCTTACATATATATTTTAAAAAATCGCACAAGCAATATTCAAAATCACATATTTTATATTTCAGTTGATACATTTTTTGTTTATTTGCTTGATGTGTTTCTCCTTATCATACTATATTCTTTGTCTCTCCCTTGTATGGTTGACAACTCATATACCATGTCAGCTAAACAAGCTGATCTAGTTCTGGGTTTGCCTCTTTGCACTCAGGGAGTCATAGTTCTTATTTTCCCATTGAGATTCTTAAGAAAATCATAATTACGTCCATTCAATCAATGAGGCAAAACCACAACTAGATCAGCTTGTATTTTCAAGAATACTGGCTGCAATACGTATTTTTGTCCATTTCATTTTCTCATAATACGTATTCAGTTCTTTTTACCATTTTAACTCTATTTACAGTTGTAGACTTGCAAGTCTTGCAATATGGTATATATATTTGACATTAAGCTTTTCACAGATTACCAAAGCATAAATTCTTTAAAGTATCATATGCAATTTGTCTCTAATGCCTTTTTTAATGTAAAAGTTACATTATCTGTAAATATGCGTGCTGTAATACCTGATTCTAGTCTTACAAGATCCCAAGGACAAGGGTTTTATATTTCCTTTCTGGTGTGGAGAAGAATAAGGTGTGGTCACCTAGAGGGGAGGGGGTTGTTCTTAGGTGAAATCATAATTAAAGGGATGAACACTATTCACGGACCGCAGTGGTAGAAAGATTTGAGCCTCTGTTTAAACAATCTTTTTTTTTTTCTCTAGTCTTTCTCATTCCATTCAGTCTCATTCCATTCAGTCTCATGTTGGGTCCAGCATCCTCTGGATGGGACAATATGCAGAGGATAGATTTCTTGAACATCTCTACATGGAACATAACAGCTCCTGGACAGGTCAATAGCTGGTTAAGTCTTGCATGATGGAGGTAAGTGATGCTAGGAGCTTCTTTGGTTGGATCCTCCATATTGCCTAGTTAGGGCCTCAATGTTTTGGTCATGCTTCTCAGGAGTTTCCAGTGTGGAAGTCATGGCAGTCTTGAACGGGTTGTGTGGTTTCATCCTCTACCAGAGTTAACTGTCTTTTGAAGAAGTTCTGGAACTTTCAGGACCAAAATTCAGAGGCTGACTGGAAGTATATATGACCCCTCCTCCCAATACTGGTCATTGTTGCTCCTTATTCAGAGTCTAGGAGCAATACTATTCCCTCAGCTTCCTCCCTTCCTCATGAAGGTAGTCCTGCACAGTAAGTTTGACTGGGGTGGACCCCTCCTTATAACAAACTGCTGTGTTTTGGTTGTGCTCGTTCACAGGAATGTGGAGTCTTCTTACTGGAGTCTTGAACAATACTCTGGGGGACTTCCCTTCACCCTCACAGTAGGTTTGAGGGGCAATGTTAGGCTGGTGATGAGCAATAGGATTTGGGGGCTCAAAATAAGTATACCTTGGGGTCCTCATGAAGAGTGGCAGGTCTCTTCTCATTTACTTCCCTGCATGTATTTCTTTTTATTTATTTATTGCATTTGTATCCCACATTTTCCCACCTATTTGCGGGTTCAGTGTGGCTTACAATACATTGTGAATGATGGAAATACAATTTGTTACAACTCGGTTATGGATTACATTGTGAGGAGTTATGCGAAGACAAAGTCAGAGTATCGTTAAGGGAATAGAACAATGGAAAAGAATAATGGAACAATGGAAAGAAACAACGGGAAACTGATAGGGCAACAAAACAATAGTAGGAGAACATTCGGTATAACATTTTTCTGTGAGTAAAGGTATAAATGTGGTAAAATTAAGGGGGATGAGAATTCAGAAGAGAATGTATTGATGCATTACTAACAGTGTGTGTGGACTTCATGTGTTTTGATCCTTTCAATAAATTTTATCAAAGAGATGAGTCTTCAATAGTTTGCGGAAGTTGGTTAGTTCGTAGATCGTTTTCAGGTTGCGTGGTAGTGTATTCCAGAATTGCGTGCTCATATAAGAAAAGGTTGATGCGTGCAGCGCTTTGCATTTTATGCCTTTGCAATTAGGGAAGTGGAGGTTGAGGAAAGTTCGGGATGATCTTTTAGCGTTTCTGGGTGGTAGGTCTATTAAGTTAGACATGTAGGCTGGGGCTTCACCGTGAATGATTTTGTGGACTAATGTGCATACTTTAAAAGTAATGCGTTCTTTGAGTGGGAGCCAGTGTAACTTCTCTCGTAAGGGTTTCGCACTTTCGTATTTTGATTTCCCAAAGATGAGTCTGGCTGCTGTGTTCTGGGCTGTTTGAAGTTTCCTCAGTATTTGCTCTTTACAACCTGTGTATAGTGAGTTGCAGTAGTCCAGATGGCTGAGTATGAGTGATTGCACTAGGCTGCGGAAGACGGATCTTGGGAAGAATGGTCTTATTCTTTTCAGTTTCCACATGCAGTAGAACATCTTTTTGGTTGTGTTGTTTGCATGAGTTTCAAGTGTTAGGTGGCGGTCAATAGTGACTCCAAGGATTTTTAAAGTTTCTGAGATTGGAAGGTTTAGTTTTGGTGTGTTTATAGCGGTAAATTCATTCGTGTTGTATTGGGAGGTGAGTATCAGGCATTGAGTTTTTTCTGCGTTTAGTTTCAATCGAAATGCATCTGCCCAGGTGTTCATGATGTGTAGACTTTGGTTGATTTCATTGAAGATTTCTTTAATGTCTTGTTTGAAAGGGATGTATATTATTACATCATCGGGGTATATATATATGGGTTAAGGTTATGGTTTGATAGAAGTTTTGCCAAGGGGATCATCATTAGGTTGAAAATAGTTGGTGAGAGGGGTGATCCTTGCGGTACTCCACATTCTGGTGTCCATGCAGCAGACGTAGTTGAATTTGATGTGACCTGGTATGAGCGCAAGGTTAGGAACCCCTTGAACCAGTGTAGGACATTGCCTCCGATGCCAAAATATTCAAGTATGTGTAATAGGATGGATATTCCCTCCAAGGTTCACCACCAGATCTTCCAAGGTTTAGTATATTGGATCCCTCCCTGACAGCTTCAGAGTCTCTCCTCTTGGGCTAAACATGGACCCAGTTAACCTGTTGGTCAAGTAGTAGTAAATTCAGATATTTGGCTATTTAGGACTGAGTCAGTACTGTACAAGATAGTTGGACAGTAGCCAGCGTTCTGCAGGGTTGGAACTCCTATACTGATGATTATCATGAAAAACAATTTTGTCCTTTCTAGTTTCTGGAGCACAGGGGAATTCTCTTATCTCTTAAGAAAAATGTGGTCTTGTGGCCTTGGACATCAGGGGCTCAAGATCTCACTCCCAGTGCCCTGATCTTCTGTTTCCACATCATCTCTAGGAATGGCCCTTTCTGGAGGTCCTAGGCTCTAGATAGAACAAAAGGACCTGCATTTTTTACCTTGGTCTCAGACCCAAAAGTGTTTCTCCTGGTTCAGCCTCCTTTCAGGGTGACTTCCATTAGCCCAATGCCACTGGGCCGCTTTCTCTTTCTCTATGGAGACTGGAAAGAGCCAGGGCTGGTGACTTTCACAGTTGTTTCTGGTGGGGAGTAGATCAGGAGACCCCTTCATGGTTATTTTGTACTATAGAAGTAAACCTGATAAGCTGGGAGGGGAGCTGTGGTCTGGGGCAGCTGAAGTGGTGACAGTCATCTCGATGGAGTACCAACAGATCCAAGCCTAAGTAGAGGGCCAGCACTCCAGCAATCCTGGTCTCTAGTGTGGGAGAAGGCAGTCCAGGTGGTTGCAGGCAAGACAACAATATTTGCTGATGGGAATAAAGCTGAAGGAATGTAGTAGGTTGTCCTCCTTTGGTAATTTTAAAAGAAGGCATATATCTGCGCCCAGGTCATTCTAAATGTTGACAAAGGTCTTTTTTTTCTACTGATATGTCCTAATAAGGTGCAGTGGTCTTTATGGCTTTGATTCTAGGAGGACTCAAGTAGATGATCACCTCAGACCACAACAAAAAGAGTTAGCAAGTCCCATAGGGCCAGCTAGCCCACTACAATAAAGCACAAGAGTCTTCATAAGCAGAGTTAAACTCTGTTTTCCACAGGATACTGGTAGAGCAGTGCCCTTGCATTTATTGCACCCTATTATGACTGGAAGTGTGAGCCCTTGGACCACAGTGGAAAACCAGACTGTGGCTGATGAGTCGCTACAAAACAGGACTACTCACAGCAACACTCTCAGGGTCACTCACAGGAACACTCTCAGGGGAATTCTCAGGAACACTCTTTGAAATAAGTATAGTAGCATCTCTGGGTCACTCTCAGGATCACTGTAGAAACAAGCACAGAAGAATCTCAGGAGCCCTCTTCACAGGAACACGTGTTATGGTATCTCAGGAACATTGAGGTGTCTCAGGAACTCACACAGGTTAAGAGCTGTAGCATCTCAGGAATTCATGCTCTGGCACAAGTGCCATGGCATTTCAGGAGCTACTCTCTGGAACAAGCACTAAGGCATTTCAGGAACTCATACAGGTTAAGCGTTGCAGTGTCTCAGGAGCTGACTCACTGGAACAAGCACTGTGGCGTCTCAGGACCTACTCTCTGGAACAAGCGCTAGGGCATCTCAGGAACTCACACACATATAAGCTCTATAGTGTTTCAGGCACTTCACTCACTGGAACAAGCACTGTGGTGACTCAGGAGCAACTCTCTAGAACAAGCAATAAGGCATCTCAGGAACTCATACAGGTATAAGTGCTGAAGTGTCTCAGGTCTTCACTCACTGGAACAAGCACTAAGGCATATTAGGAACACACTCTTAGGAACACACTATCTGGAACAGGTGCAGTAGACACAAAGGCGATGAAGCAAATCTCAGGTTGTGGTTAAATGCATCTAGTGTCATGATGTCATCCTGCTGCATCCTCGTGTAGTTTCCACCACGAGCCCAATAAGTAAAGGCGGAGGCGCGTGCACCGTAGGGAAGTGGTGTCTCATCAATAAGTGTGGTCTGGTAGGTGGCAGCTAGCAGCGTGCAGGGATGACGTGGTGCAGGAGTCATGGTAAGACTGTGACACACCCCTTCTCTAAGTGTGTCAGTATGGGTAATATCTTATGTGTAGGAGTTGTGAGAGCTATCGTTTCCTCCTGACCGGCCTGGGTAGAGCTTGGGTGCATCCTGCTTGTCTTGACACATCTAGCATGGATGAAAAGGAAGGGGAAATTTGGACTTACATGTTAATTTGGGCGTATGGAATTCTCATTCTTGAGTTAGTGAACATGAACTGAGGATTTTGACTGCATCAGGTTTGGCTTTGGGGGGATGACTTGGAAACTCAAAGCATAAGAATTGTCTTCAGTAGTTTTAGCTTTGATATGCAATACTGAGAAGCTAAGGGCAGCACCAGCCCCTATAAAGGAAAGTGAAGTTAGCTCTGAGCTGTTTTCCTCTGGCTCCATCTGCTGGAAGGGTACATAACCCACTCATTTGGACTGAACTGGGGGGATTCAAGGAAAAGAAATTAACAGGTAATTCCAAATTTTCCATTTTCTCCTATTTGTTTTAGAAGTATTACTCTGTAACTTCATTTTTGTCTCCTAGTGTTTGTACTTTAAAAAAATAAACAATCGATTCACATTTACCCATTCTACTCCAGGATTTTGTAGACCTCTATCATATCTTCCCTCAGTTATCTCTACCCCAAGCTGAAAGCTCTAATTTCTCAAGCCTTTCCCTTTATGAGAGGAGTTATGTTCCCCTAATCATTTTGGTCACCTTTCTTTGTACCTTTTCTAAATCTGCTATACCTTTTTTGAGATGTGACTACCAAAACTGCATACAATAGTTGAAGTGAGGTCACATCATGGAGTGATACAAAGGCAGGGGCTGAATCTGAGGCACAAGCACAGAAGCATCTTCACTACTCTTACAGATAGGATTTTCTTCTCCAGGGAGTTGAGAATATAACACCGCTATTTGGAACCTGGGTTTAGTTCTCACTTTCTTTCAAGCCTCATAAGGTTCAAGGTTGATCGCCTAAGGCCAAGGCTATCAAAGTGATCTACATATAGTAAAAATTCAAACATACAGCATAATATATTATATTCAAAATTGTTACACACAAAAGTTAAATAACATAGACAAACACAATTTATTTATTTATTTGTAACATTTGTATCCCACATTTTCCCACCCATTAGCAGGCTCAATGTGGCTTACATAATACCGTAAAGGTGATCGCCAAGTCCGGTAGATGTTAAACAAATACAATTTAAAATAAGGGTTAGGTAAGGTTAGAGTAAAAGGGACAAGGAAATAAAGGAATATATAATTTAGCAAATGCAAGCAAACCTCTTGCCTCAGCAATCTGCTGCATTTCTTTGAAGGGGTAAACAAACATGTGGACAAAGGTGAGTCGGTTGATATTAGTGTATCTAGATTTTCAGAAGGCATTTGATAAGGTCCCTCATGAAAGACTACAGAGGAAATTAGAGGGACATGGGATCGTAGGTAGTGTCTTACTGTGGATCAAAAACTGGTTGAAAGATAGGAAACAGAGAGTAGGATTAAAAGGTCAATATTCGCAATGGAGAAGGGTAGTTAGCGGGGTCCCTCAGGGATCGGTGCTGGGACCTCCGCTTTTTAACATATTCATAAATGACCTAGAAATGAGGGTAACTAGTGAGGTAATCAAATTTGTCGATGACACAAAGTTATTCAAAGTAGTCAACTCGCGGGAAGATTGTGAAAAACTACAAGAGGACCTTACGAGACTGGGAGACTGGGCATCTAAATGGCAGATAACGTTTAATGTGAACAAGTGCAAAGTGATGCATATGGGAAAGGGGAACACAAACTATAACTATGTCATGCAAGGTTCAGCGTTGGGAGTCACGGACCGAGAAAGGGATCTAGGTGTCATCGTAGATGATACGTTGAAAACTTCTGCTCAATGTGCTGCTGCGGCTAGGAAAGCAAATAGAATGTTGGGTATCATTAGGAAAGGGAGATATGATAGAGGTCTATAAGATAATGAGTGGAATGGAATAGGTTAATATGGAGCGTCTATTTACGCTTTCCAAAAATACTAAGACAAGGGGGCATGCGATGAAGCTGCAGTGTGGTAAATTTAAAACGAATTGGAGGAAATATTTCTTCACTCAACGAGTAGTTAAACTCTGGAATTCACTGCCGGAAAAGGTGGTTAAGGCGGTTAACTTAGCGGACTTCAAAAAAGGGACGAAGGAATAATACATTATTACTAGGATGGGTGGGACAAATTGCTTGTTCTTTTGGCCGCTGTAAGTGACAGGGTGCTGGTCTCGATGGACCCTTGGTCTGTCCCAGCAGGGCAATGCTTATGTACTCTTAGGTTGTGGAGGAGAGGTTAGTCTTCTTGGGTAATTTTAAAGGAAAGCCCAACACCCTCTTCCTTCTGAAAGTGGTGTTTTGTTCTGATAAAATCAGACTTTCCATCTGTCAATGATAGTCGGTGGGATATTTGTTATGAATGAGTGGGAGGTCATATTCTTTGGGGTTTTTTTTTTATGAGTGATTTGGTGCTTAGTATTTTAGATAGTGTGGTAATATGGTTGACTTGGTTGATGTAACCTATGATCATTGTGGCTGACCAGGTTGCACTGTGTCCACATGAATGAAACCAATGAATCAACCATCATGCTGTGGCTTTCTATGTTATAAAACTTGAGAATGATAATGCTGAGGTAGTAACATTCTTTTGCAATGTGATCACATTGGCCAGGTAAGTACATAAGCTGGTTTACTGAAACAAAATAAGCAGTAGACAAAAAAAAGGTCAAACAATACAATTATGTTGTTACACAAACAGGAAGACAAAAGCAGTAGCATATTGTCAAATATCCATAAACATATGTATCGCAGAAAACAAAAGGAAAAGGAACCGCAACAAGAGAAATCAAAAATTTACCAATCAATATTCAGTCAGTGGCAGTTAGCAATTTTTTAAGCACTGAGTGTCACCAGTTTAATTAGACCCTGATATTCAATACCAGATCACGTACGGACACAGACATTGAATATTCAGGTCTGACTTGACTACTTCTAGCTGCTGGAACTTTTGCGGGTATCAGCCAATATTTAGCTAGGACCAACATAAGGTACTTACGTGGTAACCAGCTGAATATCGGCCAGGACCTGCATCAGTGGCATAGCTAGGTGGGGCGCCAGGGGAGCGGCTGCTCCCCCAAACGGAGTTCTGCTGGCGCCTATTTTTTGTTGTTGTTGTGTAGCACTGAATATGTGCGCTGCCGGAAGTCCGCTCTCGCTCCCCCTGCGCTGTCAACCTGGCTACGCTTTTGACCTGCAGAAGACTTTTCCGCTCTTCCATGCCTGAACAAAGTGTGATCCCCTTCTCTCCCACCCCCTGAATAAAGTTCAAGCTCCCCTCCAAGCCCTCCTCCCAAGTCGCAGCAGACCCTGCTGGGTCTACCTTTTCAGGCCTGGTGGTCATCAGGGCAGTAGTGAACCCTACTCGCTCCTGCTCTTCAGGGCTCCAGGTTGAAAATAGCCCCAACTACTTCGAGTGATAGTCTTGTGTATTATCACTAGGAGTCAGCTTCTAGTGATTGTACCTTTAGAGGATGTGTTTGGACTATGGGGGCTCATGGTGCACCTTCAGTTCTATAGTTTGTATGACTGGACAGAAAAAAAAATATTTTGTTGAGTTACAACTTTAGAAAGAAAAAACAGTGAGGATACAAAGTAGCTACATGCTGACATTGTTCTACTGACCATAAAATTGTTTATTCTTAAAATTTTAAACTTTTTGTTTCTTTACGTCTCTATTGGAAAACAAAGCCAGGAGATCAGTGCAGCCATCTGAGTCTTCTAAGGCAACTTAAAGTAGCCCCATCGATCAGCATGTTGTATTTGCCATGGGACAGATGTATCAAGTGTTTTTGCATAGATGCCAACACCTTATTGAGGCCATGGAGAAAAATTAGAGGCAGTCTCACCCAGTTTCCTGTCAGTTAGCCAGGAGTGCACAAACTTTCCCTCTCCTTACATAGAGATATGGGACTCTTTTAACCCAATAATGGAGGTGGGTCTTGAAAAAATCCTAAGAGGCTTTCAACCAACTACCTGCTCCCTCGACCCCTGCCTGTCAAAGATAGTGCAGCAGACAATCAGGAGCTTCATAAAAATTGTGAACTCCTCTATTTTTAATGGACAACTACCAACAGCATTAAAGAGGGCAGTAGTGCATCCTTTGTTAAAGAACTTGAAAGTTACTGGTCAGTTCTAACATCCCATTTCTAGGAAAACTTGTTGAACAATCTGTGTTCAACTCGGTGATTAGCTAGAAGACAGAAATTGACTAGATCCATGTCAATCTGGGATTCAGACCTGGTTATGGAACATATCCTTACAAGATGATCTTCATAGAAACTGAGACAGGGGATTTGCCTCGGTGTTAGTACTGATGGATTTCTAAGCTACTTTGGTTATCAATAGAAATCAAACAAAATAAAACATGGAAAAGAAAATAAGATGATACCTTTTTTTATTGCCCTTCTTCATCAGACTGCCAAAGTAATGCTTGGATGTTTCACTTATATATACTATCTGCTACCACATTTGCTTATTTCCGATCTGACGAAGAAGGGCAACCTTCGAAAGTTAATCAAAAAATGTATTAAGTTATGTCCAATAAAAAAGGTATCTTATTTTCTTTTCCATGTTTTATTTTGTTTGATTTCTATTGATAACCTTAAGAGTGGACTAACACGTCTACCACACCTCTCTACTTAAGCTACTGTAAACCCCCTAGTCGTGGAGCAGGTAAATTTGAATAATTGAAGAAATAAATATATGAGTGTCACAGTTTTAAATAGGGTTCCCAAATAAACTCCACACAACCAAGGGATTTAGCAAGAAAAAAAATATTAAAGGTTTTATTAAAGGGTAAAATGAATAGAGGGTAAAGTAAATAGAAACACTTGTTGGTTATGTTTCTTAAATGTTGGTACCAATTTTTGCAGGTTGATGGTATTAAATAAAATCAGTGCAAGATGTTAAATGCTTTGAGATAAGTTATAAAGGAAATAAAGGCAATAACAATTTTAAAAACTACAATCACAGTCACCAAGAATCATAGTTATCAAGGATCACAGCTATCAAGACCCCAACTCCACATCTGCAGTAACCCAAAACATCCCACACATATACACAGCACTAATTAGTGTACTCAGATCTGATATATATATATATAGTTTTCAATTTGTGTGCACACAATAATATTACCGGTATACCAAATCTTCGCTAGCATTGCTGCTTTCTTGCGTTGGGTACCTTAGTCTTCTTCACTTCCACGTCTCCTCGGTTGGGGAGGTCAGCCCACTGGTTCAGGGACTCCCGATACCTACTATTCTGACTCAAAAAAGGAAAACCTTCACTTTCTGTGGAACTTGTGGACTAACTAAATTCAAATTAAAAGATAAGCAAGGAAAATTCCTATCTCAACCGCCCAAAACATGACCCCTTTTGTTTTGTTCTGTTATACAACCACCCCAAATCTCACTGATGGACGGCTACACTAACTCCCCTAGAGGCAGGCACTCACAGGACTCAAGACTTAGACATGGCAGCTGTTCCCCAAGGTAGGCAGGCATAAACTAAAAAACACAGTGTTCACTTTTAGTCTAGCCACTCAGTGCAGGGGGATGCCCCTTCTCTCTCTCTTTGTGGATGCTCAAACCAGCAAGCTTCTGGGCTAGATCCCTCCTGAGGCAGGCACTCAAAAAGCACAGTTCCTTTTCTTATCTGGGCACTCAGTGCAAGGGGGGGGTGTCTCTCTCTGGATAAGCCTCTTGTTTACAGGACAGTCACATGGCTGGCTTTCTCCTCTGCTCTCTGGACGGACAGACATACACACACGCGGATTGCCCTGGGTGGATTCCTCTGGGGTTCTATCCAGCTATGCACTGCTTCCAGCACGCCCCTGTGACCACTGTAACAGCAAATCTTCTGCTCAGCTCACCTCAGCCCCCCTTTCTTCTGTTCCTGTCAGACTTAATGATCTCAATATGTATACTTTGGAAGGAAGACAGGAGAGAGAAGATATGATACAGATGTTTAAATATCTATGTAGCATAAATGTACAGGAGGCTACTCTCTTTCAACTGACAGGAAGCTCTGGAATGAGGGGACACAGACTTAGGAGCAATCTAAGTAAATACTTCTTTATGGAAAGGGTAGTAGATGTGTGGAATGGCCTCTTGAAGGACATGGTAGAGATGAAGACTGTATCTGAATTCAAGAAAGCTTGGGATAAGTACATAGGATCTATGACGGAAAGATGGGCATGGATAGAGAAACGGGATAGGCCATACCAACTTTATCTGCCTTGATTTTTCTCTGTTTCTATGTGATAAGTAGGCATGCAATGGAGGCAGTGTATGCAAATCTACTTCATGTATATTCAGTGTGAAAATCCTGAAAACCTGACTGGCTGATACTCCAGCAGGACAAGTTTGAGAACTACTGGGTTCTCTAATTCAATGCGTCCCAATTCTCCCCTGACAGCACATCCAGCTGGTTAGGTTTTCCAGATCACCGCAATCAATATACATGAGAAGAACTGCATATAGCAGACTCTGCTATATGCAAATTAATTTCATGCATATTCATTGTTATCCTGAAAACTATACCAGCAAAGTGTACTTCCAGGAGTAGGATAAGAAACACTGTTCAATAAACCAGCTTAAAATCCCCTACTACCACCACCCATCTTGTCTTAAGCAAAAATACACAACAGGGATCATTATCTCTTGCTATATTTGTAACAATAAAAATTAATGTTGAAAACTTGTTAATTTGGAAAGTAAGCTAATTTTCTCCATTCAAAATGGTTTTAATACACACCCCTATTTTATTTTTGCCTTATGTTTTTAATTTATTTTCCTTTTTTAGGTTCACTAACAGCTCTCAGGGAATCATAAATTAAGCACAATATGTGAACTTCAATGATGTCTGGCTTCCTTTAGCAATAAATAGTTTCATTCTTTCATATATGTCCAGGAAAAAAAATGAACACATACTGGCACATTGACTGACAGATGTTAATAGATTTGTTGAAGCTCAGGTTCTTGAAAAAACAAACTCCTGCCATCAAAAATTCTTCTCTGAAGTTTGATTCCCATTTATTTGAATAGTACCTAAATATTTATCTTACTTGAAAACCTCTACCTCATTCCTTAATAACCGTAGCATTTTGTACCATTCTAATTCTGGCATCCTGTAACACAGAATGTGTTGTATGCAAAAATTAAATGAAATGATTAAAAATTAAAGGCACATTCAAACAAAATACATTTTGAAAATTGTATAGGCTAATCATGGGCTGGGCTCAGCAAATAGAAACATGATCCAGGAATAAGAGAAATCGAGAGGTTGATTATTTTTAGTGCTTTGGATAACATTATAACTGTAATAAACTCTGTCAATTGAACTGCCACATCCACCCATTAAAAGCAGCACAAATGGCTCACATTTACTTCAGAGCACTAACGTGTTAACATGCTTTCATACTTATTAGAATGTGCTATTTACCACAGGCCCCACTTTATGCAGCAGAACCTATTTATTAGAAACATATAGTAATGGCATACTTGCACGTTAGTAAATCTGCCCCAATATTTGTTACTCGGTTTTGTGAGGAAGATGCACATAAACCTTTATTTAATAATGTTTATGTGCCACCTTTCAAATAATATTAAAGTGGCTTAAAATACATTTAAAAAAAAGCATTATTACAATTTCATTCATTGGTGAGTTTGGCAGAGGGATGCAGACTGCAAGCTCTGACAATCCCCAGTGGCTCTCACCAATTTACATTTATACAACCAAACTTGAGTTTTCAGTTTCAGTCAAAATCAGGTGATGAGTTTTGGCTGTAGTTTCAATCAGCCTTTAATAAATTGGTAAGTCTATAAGGTGTCCGCTGCCTTTTGTCACAAATCTTCCAGATCTTTCAAAACAAATCTGTAAAAGCCCCCACCAAGGTCACCTTCTTTAGGTGATTAAAATCCCTAGAATTAACAACCTCGGGTTCTGAAATACATTTAATTTAATAAAACAGTACCAGTAGCATGAATGGAGCTCTATAAATAATCAATATTGCTATAATACTACAGAAGAAAAGTGGATGAGCTGTCTTAAGGTTTACACACAGACCATGACTGCTGTCTTTTTTGCTTTGTGTTTATGCTGCTGGTAAGAGAAATTGTATTAAGGCAACATATAAGTAACTGTTAATATCATATTTGGCTAAAAAGTAAGCAAGGAACATTTTGAGGAAAAAGCTATTTTGTACTAATAATATTGTATTGAAAGGCTTACTGTAAAACTAATGTTTCAAAGAAAGAAAGAAAGAAAGAAAGAAAGAAAGAAAGAAAGAAAGAAAGAAAAGCCTTATAATTATAAGCACATTTGGTCTAGTCTAGTTGATTGAAGGTACAGAACTGTGCCAAAGCGTTAGTCAGTATGACGGGAAACAAAAAGATGCTTAACATATAAATTCAATATCCCATAGTAAAATATGACTTGCCACTAAATAAACACTTGAAAGGAAGAGTAAGAAACTATGCCCTTTTGGTAGAAGTAAAATTGGATTAAATTACAAGCCAGCCCTAAATTTAGCACATAGACCAAAAGATGTTAACCAAGTTAAACATAGCCTTTGAAAAAAACAATGAATGTTCTGATTAAAACAAACCATGCAAGGATATATGTGTAGGAATAACTCTTGGTTGCAATACTAGGAAAAAGTTCTTACAACATATGAATGGAAAAACAAAAACAAACCATTAAGATCCTTCTTTTTGGTTCTGAATGTATTTAATGTCTGAGATGCTTAAGCATTTCAAGTTTTTGGCAACTGCTCTTAACTAGCCATTTGCAGCATCAGCAAGCTAAGGGACCAGTTTGCTGAAGTGCATTTTGCAGTTATGCATGAATTAATGTACACTGTTAGTGCCCAAGCACTGCTATCGTTACCACGCTGGCACGATGGCATGTACTGTGCACTGCAGTTAGCATACAGTACTTTACCACACTAAACAGAAGGCAGTACGTGCATCCACACTAATTGTCAATATACCATGCAGTGAAGCAAAAATATTTACCTGTAAAAGGTATTCTCCGAGGATAGCAGGCCATTCAGTCTCACATGTGGGTGATGTCATCCACGTTGACCGGTGCGGAGAGCTTTTAAAGAGTATATGACTTTAAGAGCATGCGCTAGCATCTCCACTGCGCATATGCGAGTGCCTTCCCACCCACTGTGAGAGCGCAGGACCAGCAGTGCAGAACAATAGCATTGAAAACAACTCCAAGGGGAGTAGGGAGAGTGTGTGAGAATGAATGGCCTGCTGTCCTCGGAGAATACATGCTACAGGTAAGCATCCTCACTTTCTCCGAGGACAAGCAGGCCATATTCTTACATGTGGGAATCCCTAGTTACCAGGCTCACCGAAAACAACAGTAGGTCAAATGGAACTCTCAATGGTGAGTTCAAAACAATAATTAACCTGAAAACTATATACATACTGTGTGAGAGTGCAGCCTGGAACAGAACACAATGGGTCTAGGAGGGTGGAGTTGGATTCTAGACCCCAAACAAATTCTGCAGAACTATCTGTCCAAACTGAGTATTGCGTCAGGTATCCTGCTCGAAGCAGTAGTGAGATGTGAATGTGTGGACTGAAGACCACATTGCAGCCTTGCAAATTTCTTCTATGGAGGTTGACTGCAAGTGGGCTACTGATGCCACCCTGGCTCTGACATTATTAGCCTTGACATTACCCTCAAGAGTCAGCCCAGCCTGGGCATAAGTGAAAGAAATGCAATCTGCCAGCCAATTAAAGATTGTGTGTTTCTCGATGGCAACCTCCTATCCTGTTGGGATCAAAAGAAACAAAAAGCTGGGTGGACTGTCTGTAGTGCCTAGTCCGCTCTAAGTAAAAGGCTAATGGTCGCTTGAAGTCCAAGATGTGCAGTGTGCTTTCACCAGGATGGGCATGAGGTTTCGGAAAGAATGTTGGAAGAATGATTGGTTTAGATGGAACTCTAACACAACCTTGTGCAGAGAACTACTCTGTTATGAAATTTAGTGTAAGGTGGATCCACCACTAGAGCCTAAAGCTCACTGTCACTGTGAGCTGAAGTAACAGCCACCAAAAATAAGACATTCTAGGTAAAGTAATTCAGATGACAGGAATCCAGCAGCTCAAAAGGAGTTTTCATCAGCTGGGTGAGGATGATGTTGAGGTCCCAACACAGGTGGAAGTTTGACAGGGGACTTTGTTACAAGCAAACTTCTCATGAAGTGAACAACCAGAGTCTGTCCAGAGATGGGCTTACCTTCTACATGGTGATAGTAAACACTGATTGCACTGAGGTGAATCCCTTGGTTTTGCGAATCTATTGCAACAATGAAAAGATCATGTAGACGGCTGAAGCCAGAATTTGTAGGAAAAATGGAGATAGTATTTCCTATGTAGCCTGGAGGAAGGAAGTGAATATTTATAAAAAGCAAATCATTAAGGCAAAAGAAGATTTTTGTAGTCAAGAAATAAGAAAATCTGATAACTCTTCTAACAATTCCTGAAGTACTGCAGTCTAGTGCGGATGATTTAGCAGAATTTTTTCAGGAATAGGTAAACAAAATTAAGATGTCTTTTGTAGAGGTAGATATTAATAATTTGGAGAGGCCTGTTTCAAGCCATCAAATAATTGATATTCCTGCTGATAGAATATGGGAAAATGTTGAGAGTGTGTCTTCTGACTCAGTTCATAAGATTCTTGTTAGACTGTCAAAGAAGACATGCATGTTGGATATTTGCCCATCAAATTTGCAGAGTGAGGTTCCACCATAAATTTTTAAATGGCTAACTGGGTTTGTTAATGTGATTTTGACAGCAGATTATTACCCACAGATTTTATCTGAAATTATTTTGACCTCTCTGCCAAAATCTAGGAGCTGACCTGACCTGACAAAAGTTGAAAATTACCATCCAGTTGCAAGTATCCCTTGGATGGCTGAACAGTTGAAACTGTTGAATTCTAACAGTTAGAATTTTTAGTGATTAAACAGTTTCAACATTCTTTGGAGATGTTTAACATATTACACACAACAAAGCATGGTTTCAGATCGCAACACAGTACAGAAACATAGCTTCTTGGTTTTTTTGGTCGTAGTATATTTATTAAATTTAAAAGAGAATAACACAAAAATAAGATTTATTTTATTTATTTAACACATTTATATCCCACATTTCCCCACTTAGTTGCAGGCTCAATGTGGCTTACACAATACCGTAGAAGTAGGCTCCGGTTCAATAATACAAATACATAGTATAGTAGTAAGCATGTAAGAAACATAAGTATAAAGCAACAAAGAAATAAAGAGGGGATGGTGATAGAAGTTTAGTACGGTCCATATTTTGCTGTGTGATATTCTCTCAGCAAAGGTCTGCAAGTCATTTTGCTGATATATCAGCAGCTTTTGACACTATCAGTCCTACTTTTTAAATTGAATGAGTTAGGCATTACTGGTAGAGTGTTGAATTGGTTCAAGCAATTCTTAAAGAACAGGTTCTATAGTGTACATAAGTACATATGTACATAAGTAATGCCATACTGGGAAAAAACCAAGGGTCCATCGAGCCCAGCATCTTGTCCACGACAGCGGCCAATTCAGGCCAAGGGCACCTGGCAAGCTTCCCAAACGTACAAACATTCTATACATGTTATTCCTGGAATTTTGGATTTTCCAAGTCCGTTTAGTAGCGGTTTATGGACTTGTCCTTTAGGAAACCGTCCAACCCCTTTTTAAACTCTGCTAAGCTAACTGCCTTCACCACATTTTCCGGCAATGAATTCCAGAGTTTAATTACATGATGGGTGAAGAAAAACTTTCTCCGATTTGTTTTAAATTTACTACACTGTAGTTTCATCGCATGCCCCCTAGTCCTAGTATTTTTGGAAAGCGTGAACAGACGCTTCACATCCACCTGTTCCACTCCACTCATTATTTTATATACCTCTATCATGTCTCCCCTCATCCGTCTCTTCTCCAAGCTGAATAGCCCTAGCCTCCTTAGTCTTTCTTCATAGGGAAGTCGTCCCATCCCCGCTATCATTTTAGTCGCCCTTCGCTGTCAAGAGCAAGGGCAACAAATCCTTAAAGTGGAACCCTGTCTGTGGGGTTCTGCAGGGTTCAACTCTCTCACCCTCACTGTTTAATGTGTACTTGAGCTCTTTGGGTTACTATTTTGCAGGTAATGAGACTTCAGTATTATCTTATGCAGATGATATTTTCTCTTTTGTGCCCTATTCTGGAGAGCTTTGAAAATTCCGTATAGGTAGATGGGCCACGAAACATTTTCTAAAGCTGAATAAGCAGAAAACAAAGATGCTTTGGTTTGGAGATGTAGAAACAGTTCCAACTAAATCAGTGACACTGTTGTCAGGAGAAATCTTAAAAATTAAATATCACTCTTAAGTGTTGGGTGTTATTTTAGATTCCACCTTAACATTTGATAAACAGATAAATGCTCTTAGTAAAAGTTGGGGTTTTTTTTGTTTGTTTTTTTACCCCAACAATTACAGACAATAAGGTCATTTTGGAGAAAGAAGATTTCAGGACTGTAGCACAAGAAGTTCTGCTGCCACAATTGGACTATTGCAATTCGCTGTGTTCTCAGATCTCAAATAAGTTGTTAAGCCATTTACAACTGTTTTAGAATACCGCCACTAGGTTGATAAGTAGACTTGGTCGCTTTGATAGTGTATCTTCTACTTTATGTGATTTTCATTGGCTGCTGATATGTAAACAAATTGATTTTAAGATACTTTGATTTTTAAATCAATTTTTGGTTTATGTTCAGAGGATTTAGGTGAACTGCTCACATTTCCATCTCCTGGTAGGAGTTTAGGTTTCCTATGAAATTTAAGAATAGGTTTTTCTTTTCTGAAAATTATCTATATTAGAAGTCTCCTTCCCCTTTTTGGGGCTAGCATGTGGAATAAGCTAGCCTTGAATTTGAAGTTAAAACTTCTTATTTCTCTTTTAGGGAAATTCTGAAAACATATTTGTTTGAGCAATAATTATGGTTTATAATTATATCTGTTCAGTTTTTAGTTACTTTTTTTTTACTTGTTGTTTTTCTTATTGTTTTTAATTGTATTTGCTTTCTAAATTGTTATCATCTCTAATGTCAGAGCTTCTATATTGTAAACTGCTGTGAATTCTACTGGAAAACTAGCAGTATATAAAACTCTGATAGCACATCATAGCATCTGACACTAGTCTATCGTGTGCCCTGACCCTGAGCAGTACTGAGGGTGATTGAATAGAGTGGTAAAAAGATCCACCATCAGCATCTTCTGGGGCTCAGCAATTTAGAATTGAAGTCCCACGGTCAAATTGGATCGAATTGTCCACCAGAGGAAAGACTGAAACAATTACGGTGTCACTTGGATGACATCTGCTAGGTCACCAGAGGCCTGACACAACTGGGAAGCTAGAGTCCACTGGGCAGTTCTCATGTGAAGACATGCCATGGGTGTGATATTCATCGTGGAGGCCATTTTGCATATTTTCAAAGCACTTAGCCTCCCAAAGTTCCATAGAAACCTATGGAATTTAGCCTCCCAAAGTGCTTTGAAAATATGCCTCCATGTGGCCTAGCAACCTCAACATCTGCCAAGCTGTGACCTGTTGGCTGGCATTGCCCATAAATGATTTTCTTATCTTAGTAGTCGTCCTTTTAAAGTGGTTCAAAAATCATCTTTCTCGAAATCTCATTCCATTTCCTGTGGAGTACCACAAGGATCACTCTTGTTTAACTTATTTGTCAGTCTGCTAGCATTGCTTATTCAGTCCTTGGGTATTAGTTTGTATTCCTATGCAGATGGTTTCCTCTTGATTCATTATGTTCATCCTTTAAATATTGACTTAAAGCCACTATAGAACTTTCTTAATGAGGTTGCCACTTGGCTTTCTAAGCACCACCTGCTATTAAACCCTGAAAAGACAATAGCTTCTCGGATAACAGGTCACAATCCTGTACCAACCTTAATCCCTACATTGTTTGACAGGCAAATTGTTCCAGTGCAATCTTTTAAATATCTAGGTGTAATCATAGATCCAGCTCTTTCTTTTGATGATCAGATATCAGAGGTAGTAAAAAAATCCTTTCATCACCTAAGACAATTACGTTCTATTAGAAATGCTATAGACAATAATTCATTGCGTATTTTAGCCTACGCCTATATTGCAACACGTTTTGATTACCATAATGTTACTTATGCAGTCTTTAGTAAGCAAAATTTAAGATGCTTACAAACGATTCAAAACACAGCTGGCTGGCCACCCGCCCACGTTATCTGTCGAGCCTCTAAATATGATAGGGCCACACCTTTGTTACGTCAGCTTCACTGGATCCCGTTAGATTTAAGAGTGAAATTTAAAATTCTTGTTTGGACATTTAAAGTGCTTCACTCAGCCATCCCGTCCTATCTTGCGACCTTAACTATTCCATACACACCATTATGAACATTCCGCTCACTCACAGATAATAGATTAGTGATTCCACCGCCCTCAATAGCTAGGTGGGAATCCACCCGTGCTTCAGCCTTTTTCTTTTTGGCTCCAGCATTATGGAACTCCCTCCCAAAATATATCAGACTGGAAGATTTGTATACATTTTTTTCATAAAGCTTTGAAAACTTATTTTTTTGAGAAAGCTTATGAAATATAACATTATTTACTTAGGAAACCACTCAGGGTTAGAAAAGGTCTCTATATTATATAGAAGATATGAATTATTAGAGACAAAGTATGATTGGTGTGATGTGTATGATTGGTGTACTGAATGCCTATGTATGGAAGTTATGTCTGTGCTGTCCTATCATTAAATGGAGTTCATAGCTTAAACTATGTTATATGTTATTTGTATATTTTTTGATATGTAAACTGTTCTTATTTGCTATCCAATAGGAGATGGTATAGTAAATAAATTATTTTTTTTATATTTATGTCAATTCTTGGTTATTTTACTATTGTTATGCTGTTAACAAAATTGTTTTATGTAAAACTGTACCTGCTGTATACCACCTTGGGTGAATCTCTTCATAAAGGTGATTACTAAATCCCAATAAGTAAATAAATAAAATTTAAGCTGTCCAGCAAGACAGGAATCAAAATCTTTGCTCCCATATCTTGTTCTCCTATGGAATGCTTCTTAAAGGGTCAGTAATAAGTTTTTACAATGGTGGGGAGGGGGGACTGCTTACAATGAAAATCTTAATACCTCAAGCAAATTCTTCTGAAATAAGTTTCTAGATGATAGATGAGACACTTGAGAAAAAATTAAAAATCTGAAGTTATTCCTTCTTAAACAATTCTCCAATTGCTCCTGTTTCCAATGTATATTAATACAGTCTTGCATGATCTTACTGTTTGCAGCTCGTTGACTTTCTTCATCATATCATCAGCCTTTACTGATTTTATCTCAGCGTTATTCTCATAATCTGTTACTCCTATAGATAGAGTAGGAAGCTCACCTTCAACTTGGTTCAATGGTAAGCTCAAAGTTCTTTTCAGATCATCTCCCAAATAGTCTCTAAAGTGACTGATATTGTTACCACTCCACCTCAGTCTTCCCTTGCCATAGAGTCAACCGACTCCACTGACTGCAAGGTAGTTCCCAACTCTGTAGCCATGGTTCCAGAACCAGGGGAAACTCCTGTTGTTTCTCATGCCTCCCGGGTTGGGTTCTTGCCTTGTAGCCATCTCCATAGCTGGGTCCTTGACCTGAAGAGAAACCCCAGGAAGAGCTACTTCACCATGAACTGGTGAACTAGTAGCTGCCGGCTGAGGGGGAGTACAGGCTGGTGGGCTCAAAGAAATGGACTCCTCAATGCAGGGAAGATTTCCTTCCCCAATTACTTCCGTGGAGTCCTCCAACAGCTCCTGAGACCTCATGGGACCTAGTAAACATCATTATCGTCCTCTGAGCAATTGAAGAAGTACTTGATAAGGAATACTTCACCTTCCCTCTTTTCTGCCCAGCTCTGAAGAAAAAAATAGAATAGCTTATAAAAAAATAGTTGGTGGAGCTTGTCGGCCCAGCGTTATGTAACATTGGCCATCTTATCAGGTCCTCCTGGGTATTAAATATTTTAATATGAAGATTCATTTTAAACAAAAGGACAGGACAGGTCTGAGTAAAGTCCTCTGGAATATTCCCCTTCCTCTAAATAAGATTCCCATGGGATAAAATCAGGGTCTGGGTAATCTTGCAATTCATATTGCAAGATTTCTGAACAGGAGGAAGAAGATGGTAGAGAATGCTCTCCTTGCAATTTGAAAACTGAAGCAGACCGTAGAGAAACTATTGGCTCTTGAGGTGAATGAGTTTCTTATTGCACATGAGTAATGCCCATGGATGAGATGCTTGGGCAATGCTTTTCTCCTCGTACTGGACTTATGGATACTGCAGCCCTTCTCAAAACTGTTAAATATCTTCTGTAGAAAAAAGTGCAGCTGCTCTAAAGCAGCAAAACTGATGGAGAAGATTCAGCTACTGCAAACAGAACTGGAGTAGACTTTAGTGGAGGTTGGGCTGAGGATCATCACACAGAAAATGACATTTGACTGGAGAACAAGAAAATATCAGTGCTGGCTTTGCACTGGACAAATCAAAGCACAATGAAATTTTGTGCTGACAGAGGTCTGTCACTAACTGTGCCAGGATGGTGCTGAGGGGTCTGTGCCAAGGGTTAAGAAGTCAGGCTAGCTCTTCAATTCTGTCGTGACGTAGATAGGCCAGGAGATGCCTCTACAGGATTGTGTTTAAACAGGGTCATCTGAACTGAGCTGCCCGCACACACACATTGCTTTGGAGGGTAGTTTGGAAGTTGCTTGAGCAAATACATTGAAGATGACCACACTTTAGGAGATGAGGTCTCGGATGAGACTCATGCCACTTTGAAGGATCTCTAGCACTTTTCTTTTGCAGTTAGAAGTCACTGTGTGTGGAGATAGAAGCAGTGTTCACAAAAAAATTTTATACCAGTGTGCAGAGTCAGTCAAACTGTATTGTTTGATTTTCTTCTCTCACCCTTCTGTACCAGCATTATGGAATGGAGAAAAGATGCAGATCTGTCAAGATAATATGTTTCATGCTTGCAGAGACATCCTTCTGCAGCACTTACATTCTACCTGGTTATGATCTGCACTGAGGCAAATGTGGCAGCTGAAGTGTGTCAAAGTTCAGGATCTTTCTGCCACAATGAGGATAGGATCCAAATGCTGAATGTACTTGCTATACTTATTTATTTTAAAGAAAAGAGACAAATTAACAAAATAAAGATGATAATTGAAAACAATGAAAAATATTAGCAGAAGACAAATGCATCCATTCATCGGAGTGGAAAAAACAAAGCTGAGGGACTGAGACCACTGTGCATGCGAAGGGCTGGGTATGATCACATCTTTACACTCAGCTCTGAATTCTGGGAGAACTGTTCCATCCTGGAGCCACTGGATGACATCATCCATTTGTGGGTCCTGCATGTTGACAGAAAATAATCATTGTACCTATACACATTATTTATTTTATTATTATTTATTTGGATTTTGCTTACATCTTTTTCAGTAGTAGCTCAAGGTGAGTTACATTCAGGTACACTGGATATTTCTCTGTCCCAGGTGGGCTCACAATCTAAGTTTGTACCTATCAAACATATAAATTGCGAGTGACCGTACTCACCGCAAATGCGCAGTAGAGACCGAACATTCAAGGAGCAACACTCCAAACCCCGCCTCCACCAGCAGCTCCTGTACCGAACGTAATGCAGCCAATAGGGAGGGAAGGAGGGGGCGTGGAAATTGGAGGAGGACGTAATGCAGCCAATAGGGAGGGGAGGGGCGTGGAAAACGGAAGAGGACGTAATGCAGCCAATAGGGAGGGAAGGAGGGGGCGTGGAAATCGGAGGAGGACATAATGCAGCCAATAGGGAGGGGAGGGGGCGTGGAAAACGAAGGAGGACGTAATGCAGCCAATAAGGAGGGAAGGAGGGGGCGTGGAAATTGGAGGAGGACGTAATGCAGCCAAGAGGGAGGGGAGGGGGCGTGGAAAACGGAGGAAGATGTAATGCAGCCAATAGGGAGGGGGCGTGGAAATCGGAGGAGGACGTAATGCAGCCAATAGGGAGGGGAGGGGCGTGGAAATCGGAGGAGGACGTAATGCAGCCAATATGGAGGGGAGGGGGCGTGGAAATTGAAGGAGGACGTAATGCAGCCAATAGGGAGGGAAGGAGGGGGCGTGGACATCAATGGGGGAGGGAGGGAGGGAGGGAGGATGGAGAAGAGAACCACCATGTACAAGGGCACAGCAGGAACGACGAAGTGGCCAAGGCAACTAAAAAAAACCACAGCAGAAACCAAGCAGGGATCAAAAAACGTTCTGGGGCCAACAGAAAAAGGTAAACAGGTGTATTCACTCACAGCACACACACACACACAAGTCCTGCTTTGCAGCATGAAGCAAAGACATAGCTGTCCCGCCCCTTTGGCTCACTGAACAGCAGGAGTCAGCAGAAGCGGCGGAACAACAACATGTATGCGGGGAGGGGGGAAGGGAGACCGGCACACGACTGAAAAATGAGCCTGCATTTCAAACTGCTCTAACAACTGCCTAAAAGGAGACACTGAACCTCCACTGCCACACAGCTCCAACAACTGACTACAAGGAGACACTGAACCTCCACTGCCACACAGCTCCAACAACTGACTACAAGGAGACACTGAACCTCCACTGCCACATAGCTCCAACAACTGACTACAAGGAGACACTGAACCTCCACTGCCACACAGCTCTAACAACTGACTACAAGGAGACACTGAACCTCCACTGCCACACAGCTGCAACAACTGACTACAAGGAGACACTGAACCTCCACTGCCACACAGCTCCAACAACTGACTACAAGGAGACACTGAACCTCCACTGCCACACAGCTCCAACAACTGACTACAAGGAGACACTGAACCTCCACTGCCACACAGCTCCAACAACTGACTACAAGGAGACACTGAACCTCCACTGCCACACAGCTCCAACAACTGACTACAAGGAGACACTGAACCTCCACTGCCACACAGCTCCAACAACTGACTACAAGGAGACACTGAACCTCCACTGCCACACAGCTCCAACAACTGACTACAAGGAGACACTGAACCTCCACTGCCACACAGCTCCAACAACTGACTACAAGGAGACACTGAACCTCCACTGCCACAAAGCTCCAACAACTGACTACAAGGAGACACTGAACCTCCACTGCCACACAGCTCCAACAACTGACTACAAGGAGACACTGAACCTCCACTGACACACAGCTCCAACAACTGACTACAAGGAGACACTGAACCTCCACTGACACACAGCTCCAACAACTGACTACAAGGAGACACTGAACCTCCACTGCCACACAGCTCAAACAACTGACTACAAGGAGACACTGAACCTCCACTGCCACACAGCTCCAACAACTGACTACAAGGAGACACTGAACCTCCACTGCCACAAAGCTCCAACAACTGACTACAAGGAGACACTGAAGCTCCACTGCCACACAGCTCCAACAACTGACTACAAGGAGACACTGAACCTCCACTGCCACACAGGAGACACTGAACCTCCACTGCCACACAGCTCCAACAACTGCCTACAAGGAGACACTGAACCTCCACTTTCACACAGCTGCAACAACTGACTACAAGGAGACACTGAACCTCCACTGACACACAGCTCCAACAACTGACTACAGGGAGACACTGAACCTCCACTGACACACAGCTCCAACAACTGACTACAGGGAGACACTGAACCTCCACTGACACACAGCTCCAACAACTGACTACAAGGAGACACTGAACCTCCACTGAGACAGGGAGTACTAACAGCTCACAAGCACTCTCTCTCACTCACTCACACACTCTCTCTCATTCACTCACTCACACACACACACACACACACACACACACACACACACAGAGACACCCAAGTACACACACACTAGCTGCTCACTCTCACACTCACTGTCTCTTTGGGAGGGCAGGGAACAGAGGACTGTGGCTTGACATGGGGTGAGGGAAGAGGACAGAGGAGGGTTGCTGGACATGGGGGGAGGACAGGGGACAGAGCAGACTTGCTACACATGGAGGTGAAATTAAAAAAACTCGCCCGTTTTAACGGGCTTAACGGCTAGTCTGATATAAAAAAAAAAGGCAAGGTACACTACTCAGAGTGAAACCCTGTAGATTCCCAAACTACCTGAACAAGATTTCTACACCAGTTCCTAGCTAAGTAAATACATAAATGCTGTGTCACTCAATGTATATAGAATGTATTGTCCTATTAGACAATGGCCAGCAGGACTTGGAGAATGCCAAACCACCATTTATAGATGACACACATAGGAAGGATTTTTCAGTGGCTTTGAGGACTTCAGTGGTCATTATGCCTCAACCCATAATGCAGCACTCACAAAACTCAGTGAGTTGGGTTCTGGGGGGGCCAATACATTATGGACTGAATTCTATAAATGTCACCTAAAATATTGGTGCCAAAAAATTGCGCTAAGCTCTATTCTATAAACAATGCTTAAAGTTAGGCGCTACTTGTAGAATTGTGCTTAGCACCGGGAACAGTGACTATATTTAGGCATGACCATATACACTAACGGAACCTTGGTGTAAAGCCCCATGACTAAATTAGGTGCAGTTCCCCCTTTGTTATATAACAATGTGCGTAAATTAAAGGAACGCCTCTGATCCACCCATGACCCTACCATGGCGGTGCCCCCTTTTTCGACCCACACATAAATGTGAATTCCAATTAGCACTAATAATTGCTTGTTAAGATCTCAAGTATTGGCACTAATTGGCTAGTTATTCAATTAAATTGTACATGCAAATAAATACATACTAATAAAAAAATAAATCCTAATAAATAAATTGGACAAATGCCCAAATTTGCATGCGTAATTTTTGGCAACTTTGATGGAATTTGGGGGTATATATACATTGAGTGATGATATTTCAAGCAGCCTTTGTGCTTTCTTTATATATGGATAAGCCGAGATGATACCGACTACAACTACAAAATTTTTATGTTTTGTGAGATTTTGATTTTTCATATATTTCACTGCAGCACTAGACACTATAGCACTAGGAGGTTGTGCAGTGATTATACAAAAATATACAAGAGTCCAAGTAACAACTTTGAATTATTGATGGCTCATAAGTTTTTTTTATAACAGCTGCTATTATTGTACTTAGCATAAAGTTCAGGATTTTTGGTGAAGATTACTTAATCAGCAATGCTAATGTAATAAGAATGTGCAACTGTTTGCAGTTAGTGGTGATATCACTGATTTCTTTGTTGAGATGATGGTGCTTCTCAACCACTTTGGAGCCTTGTGGCTTTGGAGTTGTGTGCCAAAACATCTGTTCTTTAGCTCAAGGAGTGTCGTAGAAGCTGGTACTAGGTCTGAAGCTTTATGTTGCTAACGGTACACATACTGACTCTCAAAGCTACTACTTGATGAAGTAGAGGCAACATCAGCAGAAGACGGCCTTGTGGAATGGACAAGCAGCTGATCTCTGCACTGAAAAAAGTTGTGTGGTCTGCCTTCTCTCTCTGATAGTGGTTTCAGAATCTATTAAAATGTGTCTCCGCGAAATTGTGGAGACATATGCCCACAGTGATTGCATTCCTCCTGTTTATGTTCTGAACCCAAGCAGATGAGATTACTACTACTACTACTACTTAACATTTCTAGAGCGCTACTAGGGTTACGCAGCACTGTACAAATTAACGAATAAGGACGGTCCCTGCTCAGAAGAGCTTACAATCTAAAAGACGAAATGCCAAGTTGGGGTAGATGAGATTTCCTGAGAAGAGATGAAGTGATTAGGTGCCGAAGGCGACATTGAAGAGGTGGGCTTTGAGCAATGATTTGAAGATGGGTAGGGAGGGGGCCTGGCGTATGGGCTCAGGGAGTTTGTTCCAAGCATGGGGTGAGGCGAGGCAGAAAGGGCGAAGCCTAGAGTTGGCGGTGGTGGAGAAGGGTACTGAAAGGAGGGGTTTGTCTTGAGAGCGGAGGTTACGGGTAAGGGACGTAAGGGGAGATGAGGGTAGAGAGGTAAGGAGGGGCTGCAGATCGAGTGCATTTGTAGGTGAGTAGAAGCTTGAACTGTATTCGGTATCTGATCGGAAGCCAGTGAAGTGACTTGAGGAGAGGGGTGATATGAGTATATCGGTTAAGGCGGAAGATAAGACGTGCGGCAGAGTTCTGAATGGACTGAAGGGGGGATAGATGGCTAAGTGGGAGGCCGGTGAGGAGTAGGTTGCAGTAGTCAAGGCAAGAGGTAATGAGAGAGTGGATGAGAGTTTGGGTGGTGTGCTCGGAGAGGAAGGGACGAATTTTGCTAATGTTATAGAGGAAGAAGCGACAGGTCTTGGCTATCTGCTGGATATGCGCAGAGAAGGAGAGGGAGGAGTCGAAGATGACACCGAGGTTGTGGGCAGATGAGACGGGGACGATGAGGGTGTTATCAACTGAGATAGAGAGTGGAGGGAGAGGAGAAGTGGGTTTGGGTGGGAAAACAATAAGTTCAGTCTTGAGTGTCATAGTTCGCAATCCTTTTCTTGTAAATTGAGCAGGGCATAAACTTCCATGGCCCATGATCTTCAGACAAAATATACAGTACTAAAAGTAAGGAAAACACACACACACACACACACATACACACACACTCTCTCTCTCTCTCTCTCTCTTCAGGACAAACAATAAACAATAATCAAAGATGATGAACAACAATGTTGGACGACCTTTAGAGAAAACATTTCAAAACTTTGGAGAAACTTTTAGTTCACATCCATTTGGCAGAGTAGAAAAAACAAAACTGAGGGGGGGGGGGGTCTTTTACAAAGGCATGCTAGTGTTTTTAGCGCATGCTAATGATTAGCATATGCTAAACACTAGAGATGCACATAGGAATATATGGACGTCTCTAGCATTTAGTGCGTGCTTATTTTTATCACACCTTTGTAAATGGATCCCTGAAGGGCTGATGATCAAAAACCCCGCGCTGTTCCAAACAGCGCTCTAAAAATTGAGGAACCAAGACCACGGCGCTTAGGAAAGGCTGTACTTTCTCCAAACTTTATAGTAGTTCTAAGCCCTGGTAGAACTGTTCTGTACTTGTGTACCTTATTCAATCCTACTTGTCAACAACAACAAAAAATGAGTACTGATAAATTTTTTTTATATAATATACATTTATTTGTTCTGCACATTCATGGCACACTTCCTACCCAGCAAAACAGGAGAGGATAACACACTGACTTCTACAGGGTGACTGTCAATAATAAGTTCTTTATTACGGCACAAACGAGAGACACTTCTTACCACCTCCCTCCCATTAACATATTTTCTTGAGCCTCCAAAGAGTACAGTGAAGAAAAAAAAATTGCAATAAACACTCATTTCCAAGCAAAATTATGACCCAAGATCCATGTGTGTGTATGTGTTTTACAATAAAGAACGAGAAATGTATTTCTTTAAATGCACATTTTTAATTTCCATCAAAGCAATGGACACGTTGCAGTTTCTGTGCCCACAGCATGACCCATTCCAAACATGCAATTAGCAAAAAGGTTTAAGAAAAAACTTCGATGACATACACCATGCACGTTTTCTTTCAGTAAAAAGCATTAGGTTTTAACATTTCAGGTCTTCTACTATATATCCGAAAACTTCACGAAACTGCGGACCAGAAGGCTACAAAGTAAAACAACTGAAATAGAAGCAAAATATAGCAAGTCTCACTTTGCATTTCATTTCCTTCCAAGTTCCAAATCCTAAAAGGTTTTAGGAAGGAATCAGTAAAAGACACGTAATCAAATTTCTCCCGCTTATTTGGGACCTGCAGAGTGATTGCTTAGGTGGACAGTGTCTCAGTTCTGTTGTACAGCTCTTTGCCGTAACACTGAGGATGCGGGGCTCTTTCCTCGACTGCAGAGAGTCTTTCTCAATTTAGGTATGTGTTCATGCAGTTTGGGGTTGGGAAAGATTTTCTTCTGTACTATTACTATTACTGTACTATTAATGAAAAGAAGCAACCCCCGTAACCCTTCCTCCGGTCACTTCCCATCGATATAGCGCCATCAAAAGCAAACCTCTGGCTAGTCAGCTCAGCAAAAAGCCCGCGCTTTTTGTCTTTCCAACACACTCCCTCTCCCCCCCCCCCCCCCCCCATCAACGCACTCACAGTATGCAGAGAGAAAGCGCGCGACGAGTAGTATGAGAAGGACGCCTCACCCTGTCCAGGTACTCGGCGTCTCGCTGTCGCAGCCCCTTCTGTTTGCTTCGGGGAGTCTGACAGAACGCGGCGGGAAGCAGCAGCAGCGGGAGCAGCAGCAGCAGACGTGTGTCAGGGTACCGCATCCTCCCCGAGGGCGGCAGCTACCAGGCAAAGACGGAGCGCGCCTGCTGTTGAGGCAAAGAAGTGCGGGAGGGAGCCGGAGCAAGGCGCTTCGTGTCTGTCAGCGGGGCAATGAATAAGCTGTTTTACAAACCCTCACCCCACCCTTAAAGGACAGAGAAACTCCCCGCCACCATCCCCTTATCCTCTCATTAAAGCCAGACCGCAGTTACCTAGTGGTTGGAGGAAACTTAGGTCCCAAGACAGTTACTGTACAGTCCCGCCTCTGACCTTCATGGCACATCATCATCTGGCAGTGAGGGTAAGCAGATGCCGGGAAAGGCAGCGGGAAAGATTCTCCCAAATCAAGCTGAGGAGCTGTGCTCCAAGAACTAAAGACCACGCCTTTACTTTTACAACTACATTCGCCTACAGGAGATTTTTGCTTTGGTTTTAAAAGAGGGTATTATTTTCATTTTCATTCACAGCCCTACAGGCATTTGTTACCATAGTTTAAGCAAATCTAACAGAACTACTATTGGATACGTTTACTACCCTTTCCATAAACGTTTCTTTCTGAGGGACCAAGGCAGAAAGTCCTGAGCACAGGAGGGTTTTCTACTCAGGGCCGGTCTTAGCAAGTGCGGGGCCCTTTGCAGACCAATTTGGTGGGGCCCCATCCTAGCCCCGCCCCCACCCTAGTTCCGCCCCCATTGATAAGATTATTCCATTTTTGGAAAATATTTTTATTTATGAAATTTCAAATAAAGACAAATGAAGCTAAACTTGTACAAAAAAAAACTGATTGAAATAATAAGCACAATGCTATCATGAAACCTCTCCTCCCCAGAAATTATTCAGTTCAAGTCCACTACAGTTAGTAGTTCCAATTCTCATAACAAAGGAGAATAAAGGAAAAATATTAAGAAAAGATCCAGTACTTTCAAATTCCCCTATTACTCTGTAACCCATCAAACCAGAGAGGCAAGTAGCCAAAAAAGATGTAGGTAAGTACAAGGTTCCCATTAAAGACAAAACCACAACACATTTACAGTACCAAATGTTTCCATAAATCAACTATATTACAGAGAGACTCCATCCATGTGCATCTCCTTCCTTTGTGTTTCCTTCCCTCCATTCCTGCCCAACATTTCTCCTCTCTTCCCTGCCCTCCACTCCATCTATGTCCAGATTGCTCCTCTCTTCCCTCTCCTCCAGACTGGGAAGCTCTCAATTACCTATCTTATCAAGAAAATAGTGTATTAGGTTTCATTTCCTTTTGAGCTAGGGAGGAAAACACCCTACAGCAAGAAAGGCAGCAGGCTTCTTAAATGAATCCCTATGTGCAAAACTACAAAAACTAATCTAGCAGTGTAACTGACAAAACAAAAAAAAGTACATAAGAACAATATATCACTTTTTAAGAATATATATGACAAAGTTGAAAACCAAAAAGCAGTAGAAATGCTGGCATTGAAAATGATGCAAAATATTGAAATATGTTAACCATTGTAACAACATAACCTTTTATAAAAATATGTTCATCTACCAAGGTGTGAGGTGAATCACAGAATATTGGACCTAAGAGAAATCTGATCATTTCTATAGATCACCTATTAGGGAATCATATAAATGTAACAAATGAGAAATATTGAACAAAGAAAAAAAATTAATGATTGAAAAGATTCAGCTGCTCTTTTTCTATTTTGAACAAAATAACAGCATACAAAAAGAATCCAGAGCCTGGACTTCTTTTAATCCTCTTAACTATTGGACTATTCCTTCACTCCATAAAAAAAGAAACCACCAATAAATAGCAAAAAAGCATTAAGATTCATTTTATTGGTGGTTTCTGTTTTTATGGAGTGAAGGAATAGCCCAATAGTCTTTAAAATTGTGAAAAGGTATAGAGAGGGTCCAGGGAGGAATAAAGGGAAAGGCCTGTGACAACGGAAATGAGCAGTTAGGCAACATTATCGGGTTCCATTCGCAAATCAACAAGAGTACAAGACCACTTTGGTTCCTTATAAGAAAAAAAGCTCTCATACCTTTTACCTTGCTGCCTTAATGATAGCACCGCACAACCTGACTGTAGCCCAACCCTGCCCTCCTTGTACAAGGTAGCTTCATAGCCATCCAGTCCTAAAAGGGACAGGTTTTCTCCCTATACCAGTTCCAACAGTCATCCAATTCTACAGGTAACAGACACTGGTACCCGTGCATGCAACCCCTGAGCCACACAGTTCTACGGATGGCAGGCTTTGGACCCCCTGTGCTAAGCCTGAGCCATCCAGTGCAAGCCTTCCTGTCATAAAGGCTCTCTATGCCAACCCCTGAGCCATCCAGTCATACAGGTGTGATCCCAGTCCCATGAACCTTCCAGTCCTAGAAGTGACAGGTTCTTTGTCCTTATGTCAAACCCATTAGCCCTCTAGCCCTGGAAGTGAAAAGTTTGTATTTATGTGCCAACCCTATAACTTGTGTAATTCCAGGAGTGACTGTGTCCATGATCCCTCCTGGAGTTGACAGTCTCTGTATTTCTATGCCAACTCAGCCAGCCAGTAAAAAAAAAATAAAGTATCCCATTTCAAAATAATCCTTATCGTTAACATAGAAACGTGTAACTTCCTAGCAAAGCCACTTACAATGGTCGAGAGCGAGAAAAACATCCAGGGCAACAGAGAAACCCCCAAAGTGCAGATTTATGTGACAAAGAAAAGCTAGGGCATGTCAAAAAGTCAGGCTAAGGCTGGAAGTAGATATCTTTTTTCCCTCTCACCTTTCAACGTCTGATGTTTTATTTTCCCAGCCACGGCCTTTGCGGTCTCCTCAGAGGCAGGCTGGAGAAAAAAAAAAAAAGAACCAAAGGAGCCGTCTGTGTGTTGCTCTTGCTCCACTGCACACACTCCAACTCGCTCGCAGCACAGCAGTGGCTCACCTCGTGGCTCTCCAGTTTTTCCCGCTCACTGACTCCCGCCCTCACGGAAACACCTCATCAGAAGGCAGGGCATTGAGCGGGAAGTGAAAAAAGCTGGAGAGGTGAGCTGTCGGCGTTGCTGAAACTGTCTGTTGGGTGGGTCGGGGACTAGTCAGGGCCGTCACTGGCTTGCCGGGGAGCTCAGCTGACGGCACGGCGGGCAGGGGCTCAGCGGGCCCAAGCGGGGGGGGGGGGCGCCGGTGGTGGGAGGGGCCAAGCGGATTGATGATGCGCATTGCAGTCCGAGGCGGTGCGGAGCGGAGGTCGGAGGCAGAGTTGAGGCGTGCCGCGCGGGGCCCCCTTGGGCGCGGGGCCCTATGCGGCCGCCTCGGTCGCCTCTGCCTAAGACCGGCCCTGTTTCTACTGCATATATGTGGGAAAAATAATTTGCATCCAATACAGTAACCAAATAGTATGCAAATAAGCTGTGCATAGAAACTGTATGTTGACAAGGGACGACCACAAGAGGTGGAGGAACCCATAATTCCCACGTCAAGGTAAAGCAGCAAAAGGGAGTAGGATGGTCTGGCCTTTGCAAAAAAAAACAAAAAACCCCGGGAGACGTATGAAAATTAAGTCTTTATTAAGAAACATCAAATGACTGGACACAGCTGTGTTCTGGCGCTTACTACCTCAGGAGTCTAAAAAACATACACAAAAATCAGGGCTTTTTTTGAGGGGGTACTGAGTACCGGCACCTTTTCAATTGTCTGCAAAAATAGACCCATGGTCCCCAAGTTTTAATGAAAGAGCTCAGGCTCTACACAACAATTCTGCCTTGCCATAGATTCTGTGACTGGTTGCAGGGAGCCTGGCTATTGTGGGGTGGGTTACTCAGTGATTACCCCACCTCTGAAGGGTGGCCTGGCATTTGAGTACCGGCATCTTTTTTGCTAGCAAAAACACATTGACAAAAATATACTATAATATAAAATATAAACATTATAAATCAAAACACACACGTTTAAATATACATAAATAATAAACATGAATGTAAAATTTATCATAAAAATGTAACTACAGTATACGACTTAGAATTATAAATAGAATACAATGAAAAACATTACAATAATTCTCTAAAGAGAAGTGGAACAGAACTGTAACGTTGTCCATATGTAAATGGATATTATTTATTTATATTTAAAGAATTATGTTCCACTTTTCTGTGCATACAATTTTTCCAGTACCAATATTTAAGCACAAAATAGCAATCCAGCACAGATGTACAGCTCCAAGTGCCAATACCAACTATATTTGTCAACAGTCTAGCACACCTTCCCTCAGCTCCCCATCCATATGAGCAGACTTTTAAAAAGGGGTGCAACAGAAGTGAATGCTCCCTCATCAGAGTAATAGAGTTTGCTCCATAGTAGGCACATATGTCCTCTTCCCTGTCTTTTTGACCCAACTTCTTCGAGGAAACCAGAAAAAAAGTTGCATTCATGACCTGTGTGCGCAGACTAAAGAGAAGAAACAGGAATGAAATCCTCACTAACACTGACAGCAGAATTACAAGCTAACCTTTTACTCCTCAGACCTTTTAGTAAAGTCACAGCTACAGTAAATCTTAAATATTGCTACTATTTGGGATTCTGCCAGGTACGTGCGACCTGGGTTGGCCACTTAGCAGGATACTGGGATAGATGGACCCTCAGTCTGGTACAGTATGGCTATTCATATGATCTTATGCTCAGCCTTCTGCTCTTCTGTGCACTTCTTTTCAATCTGTGTTGAACAGCAAATGCTTTCATTGCCATGGAATTTAAATGAGTTGTGTGCTGACAGACCAGTGCTCAGAACTCCTATGATAAAGCCAACAGCACAGAACCCATACTGCCAGAACAGTGCAGAAAACTAGCCAATCCTCAAAGGAAATGGTGTTCAAATTATATGCACATTGTAAAATCAAAAGTAAGGGGGGGGGGGGGGGTGTGCTTGGCACATAGAAGAAGAGTTTCGCTGTAAGCTCAGCTCTTGTCTGCATGCACCAGGCAAACCTGAAAGCGAAGCACACATCACCACCTATTTTCCACACCTTTAAATATAAGCTTTTCAATTTTTATTTTTACTTGGAAGGCTTATATTTAAGTGTAGGAAACAGGGGCCAATGTATGCTTTCTCTTTTGGGTTTGCTCAGACTCGCACACATTTATTTCTCAGTAACGGCGCTTACAGGCTTGCACGGGCTTTCTTCCACTTCCAAAAGAAATCAAAACCAGCACATTTTTAAAGAAAGAATCTTGAGAAATCCTCTCTTCAAACACCCTAACACCTGCTCCAAGCAGGCATTAGGTTTTCAGTGGTAAGGATGGCTTTGTTTTGTGCGCTGCTCTCTGAGCATTGGGAGGGAATATAAAATAACCACATTAACATCTGTTTGAATACCTGTGCGTGCTAGTTACTCTAATCTTAGGTGCACACATTGTTTCCCTTGTTAGAGCCCTCTGACCATTCTGCACTCACTAACGCCAGTGCTAGTCTGGCACTAATTGCCTCTAGCACTGGTATTGCATTTGAGCATCGGCCTGTGATTTTGTTGCACAGATATGTGCAGAAAACCCATTTTAGTATTGGGCACCACTGACAGCACACAAAATTGTGTGCAAAAACTGAGCTAGCTATGTACAAAGCCTTGCACTCTTATTACATTAGGCCTGAATGTGCAGTATGCACCCTGATGAGTCCTGTTAAAATAAACATTATTAGTGCTAATTTTCTGGGTAAAAAAGTGCCAGGTCAGGGTCAGCATGGGTTTCCAATTTCCACTTTAATTGCAGTGGGGAAAAGGAAGTAACTTCAAAAAGGTTCCAGGGGTGTGACTTTGTATGACCTGATAGAAAATCACCAGTTTTAGCACCTACTGTTGGTGAAAACAGATTAAAAGAAATACCTTGCAAAGAAACTAAATTCTGAAACAAAACAAAGTCTATCAGGAGAGTTATTTTATTCACAATTGTGATAAATTGCCAAGGCAGTGGAAGAGATGATTAAGTTGCAAAGATGAAGTACAACTAAGAGCAGAAGAAACTTATATAGGCGAAGTTGCAAATCCAAGTGGATTGGCTGGTCATGAGGTAATCAATCTATACAAAAATCAAGGAAATCTGTGACGTCTTTAGGAAGCAGAATTAGGTTAACACCTGGTGTACATGTCTTTAGAAACAGATTGATAGTTAAACTTTTAAAGTAAACTAATACAGCATTTGCAGTTTCTGAATTTGCAGACTTGCTCATTCTGGGGGCCCATTGATCCTTTTGTCTATTAATAATTGCAAACACTGCAGAAAGCATGGTCTGTTTGTACCTACTATAATGTCTGGTAGAATTTGCTAAGCTGGCATCTATTAGTAATTCACTAAAGACAATTTTTAAGATTTTTCAGCCCAAGACGACTTAACCCTTAATTCTTCAGATCTGCATTTGTTTTCAACTGCATTTGTGGCAGTGGTATAAATTCCATGTAAGTAGCTCCTGCAGTGAAAGGAGGTTCATGGAAGAAGGGGATCCACTTGCAAGCACGTCTGGATCTGCTGAGGTGGACTCCCACAACTCTGTGGATCTTTAATTTGAAAATCAGTCATACACAGTACATCTATCTATCTGTAGATAATAGCAGGAAGAAGCTACCAGCTGTCTTGTCATCAGAGGACAATGTGCACATGCAGGGCCGGTCAAACCCGGTAAGCGAGGTAAGCACTGCAGGGGGCGCCTGCCTTCAAGGGCGCCGCCATACCGCGCCGCCCTTGATGCTTTAAATCTTTACCTCCGTTCCAGCAGCCGCATCATTTGAAAGCCCTGCCCCGTCTCTAGCCTTCCCTCCCTTCGTGAGTTCGTTCCGCAGTCCCGCCTTCTGATGTCATTTCCTCGAGGGCGGGGCTGCAGAACGAACTCAAGAGAGGGAAGGCTAGAGACGGGGCAAGGCTTTCAAATGACGCGGCTACTGGAACGGAGGTAAATTAAAGATTTAAAGCACCAAAGGCGATGGGGGAGAAGGAGAATCACTGGACAGGGGCAGGGTGGGAGAAGAAAGGAGATGCTGGGGGGGGGGCGCGCAGGCGCCAACCCATAGTCTTGAGGGGGGCGCCAGAGACCCTAGGACCGGCCCTGTGTACATGTGCTCCATTTTTCATTGTGGCCAGTGTTTAGAACAGATCTTCCAAGAATCTGTTGATTTAGATGTCATGTTTGGGACTTGAAGATTACAGAAAGGAATTACTGAAAGTCTGATAGGTGTAGAGGGTTTGGGGAAGCTGGTTAGTAGTATATCTGATGAGCAGTCACATGCAAGTGGCATAGCCATAGAAGTAATGACTGATACTGTCAGGACAAAAAGCACTTCTCAGTAGCAGCAGCAGATAGTTGAAATTATGAATGATGTCCTTGGCCTTTTAGTTCCTCATCTTCTGTTTCAATGCCAGCAGCATGCTTAGTTTTTGCTCATGCATGGCTGGCAGTGATGGTGGCTTAGGGAGCTGCCGCAGACAGCTGCGGTGGAGAGCAGAGTTCTTAGGGCCTTCAAGAGGAGGTTTTCAGTTGGCGAAGCTTGGGAGTTGCCCCGGTAAGGGTGTGCTGCTGTTGGGTAAGCCTGATCTCTAAGCGGGGGCTTACCCATAGCTATGCCACTCTTCATTCTGCCTTACTTGGCACTCAGTATCTTAGGGTGTTGATGCCATGCGTCTTACTGGTTTCTCTCTCAGTGTTTTGAGGTGCTTTGCCCAATTTTTGTGCCTTGGGATGTTTTTGCTACAATAATTGCTACCTTGGCCTTCATTTGGTCCTGAGATGTTGACACCTCTGATCCTTCAGTCCTTGGCCTAGGGTGCATCATCTTGTGCTGCAGTCTGGTAGAAGGGTGCAGACAATAGCAAGGGTATTGTCTCTGTACCTGCTGTTTTGGACCTAACTCAATCTTAAGTGTTTATGTCCTTGCTCCTGTTTGCCTTGCATCTCTCTGAGCCTTTATAGGTGTCGTATAAATCCTTCCATTTACTAGCATGGAATAAAACCATACCTTATTATCGCGTTTGCTTTCCCACATATATAAGTGTGGCATAACATTTTTTTTCTATTGTGTACAAAGCTGCCAAGAACAGAGTACCAAAAACACAGTTAAACAGCAATGAGAATGTAAGGAACAATATCCATGATACAAACGAACCATCAAGAAACACAGGCAGAGAAAACACATTAGAGCAGTAATTCCCAAACCTGCTCCTGGAGGCACCTCAGCCATTCAGGTTTTCAGGATAAACACAATGAATATCCATGAGAAAGATTTGCATGTAGAGGAGGACCAGGTTTGGCAATCACTTCATTAAAGAAAACCACAACCCCCCTCCCCCCCCCCAAGCATTTAATATATGACTATGGGTCAGGGGCGTTAATGAAGCCCAAAAGGGCTCCCAAATCATGCAAAGGTGCTTTCCAGCTACAGAATCCATATTTGACTGTTCACAGCGTTCTAATGAGACTTGTGTAATCATCAAAGATCTCTATTGTGATAGGGAGTGCGATTCCAAATGGAGCCAGCATTGTAATAGACGTTTTTTCCCCAGCAAAATTGAGTGCTTAAAGCTCAAGAATCCTTTAGACATTGGGCGGACAATATCAAAAGTCACAAATAAAGCTGATGGCCATGGGGTCCTTCAAGCTCTCCACGTCAGCAAGACATGGGCACTGACCACATACCAGAAAATATATAGCAGAGCAGTGCCAAAATAAGTGGCCGAGAGATGCTGAAGGCCGATGACACTCGGAACAGCAATCTGTTGCACTAAACCGGGCCTTATATGCCCACACTGGAGAAATGTGCAGTCATAACACCAATTTATTGTAATTCCCAAAAAAGCACATTCTTAAAGTGCAATGTGATCAAAGGCTTCGTTTCAGGTGGTTGGCTGTTATGTCCATATGCAAGTCTTCAGACCACTTCCGAGCCACTTCCACAAAGTCAAATTCTGGAAGAAGGGCCTGCAAAGCAGCTTGATGGAAATATAGTGGTACACGGAGTTATGCCTCCAATATAAAAGTCTCAGTTAAGCATTCATGAATGTCTGTCATCAAGGCTGTCTTTTGGTAATGAATGTACATAATGTAATACATCCTTAGATATCAACTGGAATTCTGTCTGGAAAGCAGCAAAAGATTTCAGTACATAAGTAATGCCACACTGGGAAAAGACCAAGGGTCCATTGAGCCCAGCATCCTGTCCACGACAGCGGCCAATCCAGGCCAAGGGCACCTGGCGAGCCATCATCCTCTACCACTTGAAAAAGAAAAGTTATTCCCTCTTACACCCATGCCTGAAAACAGAAGAAAGGCCGGGTACAAACCTGCCATTTTCCCAAAAGGGCAGAAACGAGGTGACTAACAGGGAGACCCCTAGAGCTCTGCACATGTACCTCCAGGTGAGACATAAGGAATGGAAAATAGGGTAGGTACGCCAAAAGGGCCCTAAACGATTGACCTGTAAAAAAAAAAAATGCAAAGGGCGAGATAAAACGATCTCCACAGATGTGAATGAAAATTGACACACATTGCAAAACCAATCATTAATGTGTCTCATGATGCAGGCCAAAGAGAAAAGGTGAGCATGCAATAACCCCAAACAACATTTGTCTTGAGGTAAGTAAGCCCGCATGATCGTCAGTCTTGCTCGCAGACCATTCCATAAATAAGCATTAATAATCTTAGAGGCCTGCTGGTCATGTGTGACTGTGAGAACTAGGGGAAGCATTTTGCTAGATATAGAGCCACTCGGGCAACAAGATCATACTATATAATGCTGTTTTCCTCATCAAAGTTTGGGGGAACATCTGCCAAGTCTGCAGTTTGCTCTTGTTGGATAGGAGTAAGGGCTCCACGTTGCAAAGATACAAAGTGGACAAATTCTGAGGAATCAAAACCACTAAATATTTAATAATGCCATCCGCCCAAGTGAGGGGGAACTTGGCCTACACAATCTTGCCACACAGAGGGTTGAAGAGGTAGTGCAATCGATTTTTGTAGATTTAAAGTAATGAAATTCCTCAATTATACTAAGTAGTCAAACCAGAGAACTCTGAGGTTGGGACAGCGTTAGGAGGATATCATCCACAAAATCTAATACTTGGATTTCCTGGGACCCCACCTGAATACCGGTAATCTCCATTTCCTTAAGAGCAGATTGTTTAAAAGTAAAATGTAATTTATTTTTAAACAGTATAGCAATACTTATATAAATACAAACAGCCCGACACAGGCCGTGTTTCGCCCAACTGGGTTGCTTCAGGGGCTATACAAAAGTCCTTTGCTACCAAATATGAGGCAAATGGAGAATGTCCTGTCAATAAATATACGGAGGATTGATTTGATCTAAAAAAAAGCAGCTGAATCAGAGATGCCAAAACATAATCCGCTGACGTAGAGCCAGTGCTACGGTCTCATATCTCTGAGGTTGCTGCTCTACGTCAGCGGATTATGTTTTGGCATCTCTGATTCAGCTGCTTTTTTTTAGATCAAATCAATCCTCCGTATATTTATTGACAGGACATTCTCCATTTGCCTCATATTTGGTAGCAAAGGACTTTTGTATAGCCCCTGAAGCAACCCAGTTGGGCGAAACACGGCCTGTGTCGGGCTGTTTGTATTTATATAAGTATTGCTATACTGTTTAAAAATAAATTACATTTTACTTTTAAACAATCTGCTCTTTTTGCTTTCCACCTTGGAGTTTGCAGACCGTCTGCCTTTGTGCTTTCTTGGACCATCTCCATTTCCTTATAAATAGTCCACAAGAAGGGCTCCAGATATATTAAAAACAACAGTGGGGAAAGCAGGCACCTCTGCCTAGTACCCTGCAAGATTGGAAATGAGGCTGTTCTAGTGCCATCTACAAGGATAGCTGCCTCAGAGGAATGGTAAAGCATACGAATGACTTGGAGAAACCAGCCAGAGAGGCCCATATGCTGCAAAGTCCAGAAAAGATCATCCTAATGAAACTTAAATGCTTTTTCATCATCTAAATTGACCAGCATACTTGGTATCCCTGTCGTCTGGGCATGGGCCATAGCCAAGAGTACCCACTGCATATTAAGAACTGATTGGCGACCTTTAACAAATCCCACCTGGGCTTCACAAATTAGATCAAGCAGATAAGTCGATAATTGATCTGCTAATAGACTAACAACTTAATATCGACATTTAAAAGGGAAATCAGGTGATAAGATGCAGGAAATAAGCCTGATTTACCGGGTTTAGGAATAAGGATAATCAGGGTTTTATTTGCCCTAGGCAGAAAGGCACCCCCCTGTCCACCACGTCATAACAATATGCAATCAATGGTCCACAAAGGTCCGCTGTGAGAAGTTTATAAAACTCAGGGGTATAACCATCTGGGCCTGGTGCAGTACAAGTTTTCATAGCTGTGATGGCTTACTGGAACTCTCACTAGAGGCAGTCAAGAGCACACAGCCAAAAGATGAAACTGGAATCCCAACAAATAAGTGTCAATAGTAAATAATGCCCGTAGGGGTCAGTGAGGTCCCATTGCACCTCACAAGGGAAAGATTTGCTCAGCAAGACAGCTACTCCAGCTTTTCAGTCAGAGAGGAAGCATAATAAACCTCACCCACTCTGGCCAAGCTTCTGATGTTCCTCACTGGTTAATTTAGTTTCCTGAAGACACACAATATCTGCATGATAACGATTTAAAACAGACAAAAGACCATGGCTTCGCAGGCTCTAGGAATGCCCTCAAGAAAACAAATATCCAGAGTACCTGAATGTAACTCATCTTGAGCTACTACTGAAAAAGGTGTGAGCAAAATCTAAATAAATAAAATGCCGGATCTGACCCCAAACCATAGTTGTAAAGAATAGAAAAAACCAAACACAAACACCCAACCATACTAAATCAAATCCCCCCATCCACCCCTCACACCCACTTCCACTCCTCCACCCCACCAACCACCCAAACCCATTCAAACAGATCACACTCACTCGCTAACACCCCTCTGAACTATCTAGAGGAGATATAGCTGATCATGCCACTAACACTGAACAGGGCTCCAATGCTCCTGTGCTTCAGCAGTACTCATATATAAGCATACATATTCCCACTCCAGGAGCAGGCAGATACATGTATTTAGACACCAACCTTCCCAATAGTAAATGGAAAACAACAAAAGGGAACAGCACACAAAAAGTCATTTCAAGGGAGAAAGTTCAAGGTGAGGTAGTATCCTCCTCTGCATTCATGGTGTTGACAAACTCACAAGCTTCCACTAATGAGTAAGAATATACCACTGGCCAGCATGATACACCTTCACTATGGCAGGATATAAAAACATGAAGCGTGGTTTGCGCTCTGCAAGTGCTGTACACAAAGGGTGATTGTAAGCTCTTTGAGCAGGGACTGTCCTTCTATGTTTAAATTGTACAGCGCTGCGTAACCCTAGTAGCGCTTTAGAAATGTTAGTAGTAGTAATAGTGCTATCATACCTGATCAGGTCAGTGTCATGGAAAAAAGTTAACACTGTCTGATGAGGTCCCAACCAGTACATGGGCTCTGCTTTCAGTACCTTTTAGCAAGAAGAGATACCAGTGGTGACTGTAAACATCCAACAGCTTCTTTCTGAATACATGTATAACGACACATCTCTTTATTCCAAGATAAAGCATGAGCCCACTCTTTCTCTCTCTCCCTTGTGCAATGGCTTATAGGGACTGACAAAAGTGTGATGTTCTATGGTGGGGTCCAATGCGGAATGAGGTTGTCAACACCATCCCTGGCCATCCCAAGGCCACAAAAGGAACTGCTGTGGGATTTTGAACCCAAGACCTCTGGTTCCAAACCTATTTCTCTAACCATTAGCCTACTCCATCATGAGTCCTGGAGTGTGAAAATTAGCAAACATGCTGAGTATGACTTGGCCCTGCTTTGTGGAAGACAACAGTACACACAGCACTTCCTCCTCTTCCCCTCCTGAGCCTTATCCTTTGAGTTCTTTCAGCCTCTGATGGGGCTTTCTGTGCTTCTCTAGCTTTTCCTTTGGTTATGAGTCCTTTTGCAAGTTTACACTGCTTGATTTGTGGAGATGAGCAAGCTGCAAAGTTTTGAAACTGTATGACTTGAGCTTGGTAAGGTTTTAGGGGTCCTATCTTTCCTAGAGAAAACAGTCTGTAGAGGATGTGATACCTTTTTAAAAGGACCAACCAAATAATGTAGTACATACCACTACTCCCGATTCTTTGTCCCTCTCAGTGCCTTGGGCTGAGCATATCAGCGTTTGTGCCATTTTTTCTTCTCCCTTTGCCTTAGAATGTTCTTGTCACCATATACTGATATTTTGTCCCTCACAAAATATTACTGTTAGTGACACTTGTCTCTCTCCTTGTACCTAGGGTGTTCTTAGAAACAGAGAAAATGACAGCAGATAAAGGCCATATGACCCATCCAGTCTGCCCATCCATATCCTCCGTTATCTCTTCCCCCCCCCCCCCAAGAGAACCCACATGATATATATAAGCCTTTTATCATGTCTACATAGACTGTCTTGCTGCAGGACAGACAACATAGTTGTTGGTTATACCCAATGAGGCAATATTAACATTTTATCATGTCTACATAAGAGAATCACTGCAGGTGTTTGGTTATCAATGCACATATATTAACCTTCATAATGCATATAAAAAATGTAGGCTTGGTATATGGAGGGAATGGTAGGTAAAGATTTAGTGGGGTATGAACAAGGAATAGACACTTGTGGAGAGAACTCTTAAAGTAGTATACAGATGTATTCAAGGAGGCAGGTGAGCAATGGCAAACCCCAATTTCCCTATGTATCACATCATGTAAAGGTTCCTTAGCTATGTATATGAGGAGACCTGTGGGAGAAGGGGAAGGGGTCCTGCTTTATAAACATCTTGTAGAGCCTCCACGCTCATCACCCAATGATGCAAAAGGAGGAGTAACAAAGGGCAACATCCAACTGATCTCCAAGCTGTCATGTTGGCTGACCCCAGCAATGGTCCATAGTTACAGGTGGCCTCTTTCAATGAAAGTGAGGGTTATCTGGCTGTCATGGCCTTTTCTTGCAGTCTCTACCACATACATCACACACTTTCCTTTTTAGATCTTCCATGTCTTTATTCTAGTGGTAGACTGCTTTTATTTTTTGATATGTGACATTCTGATGGTTGGAGATCATTTTGGCCTCATCGTCCCCACACAGCAGATTATACTGCCTTTTTATCTCTCTCACATTGAGTCTTCCTGGGAAAAGTTTTCCTCTCTTGTGCTAGTGCTACTTCTACTTCATTGAGACAAGGCAATGGCACATGCCAATTTTATCAGCATGTGCACACTTTGCCAGAAACTATACATTCATATTTCCTATCCATATGTCTATTATTTTGGTGTCCAAATTTATAGAATGGTGCACAGTTTTGGGTACTACTGTGATCAGCGCCTATAATGTGTCAGAGTAAGAAGGGCTACAGAAATACCCACCGCTTGAAATGTGGTACTCAATATCACATGTGGCTCCCATACAAACTCTTGACTTTTACTCGTAGGTTCCTATTCCTGTCACTATCACTGGAAGAACGTGTAGAATGAGTAGAGGGGGAAAGAACCAAACTATGAGGCGTAGGACCCAAGCTCATACTTGGGGGGGGGGGGGGGGGGCTTGTTCACTGTACAGTTAAAACAAAAATTATATACAGATGTTATAGATCGATGAAGGACTGTACCATTAAGCTAATATGCATGATCACCTTATCTCAAATTCTACAAGTTTGGTGGGGAACGTTGTTACACCCATTACTGACAAAAGTACACAAATAATTTAGGGTGTGGCTTCCCAAACAGGGTCATGAAACCTATGTTCAGGTTGAGATCTGGACAGGTGTCCCATAGGATGTCGCTATCCTGCACCTCCAGGTGGCCACAGAAAGACTAGTGAGCACTGATTCAGGTTTTTGTATCCTTTTATCTGAGGACAGAAAAATGTTATCTGTACAAGGAAACTAGGCAAACTTAATAGAAGACAATACTCCAATATTTAATACATTTTACAATTATTGACTTTATTGGATAGATACTTCCAAGCTAGTATAATATTTTGAAAACCTTGAAAAAATGCACTAATTCTGATGTTTATTTGGATTATTTTACAGGAACCACATCATAAAGTATTGTGTTCTATAAAAGGTTCTTTATTTTAGACCATAACAAAAAATGAAAAACACATTTTAAGTGCATATAAACTTTATAAAACTCAGAAAATTAGCATTTGGTATGAAAAGACAAGAATATTTACAACGGCTTTTATACAGAAAAACATTTGCTGTAAAATATTTACTGTGCTTTAAAAACAATATAAAATTGAGAAAATATGCCTTACTATAAAAATGTACTGCAACAAAATATAATAAACAATCTGTCCCCAGAAAGTTGTTACACTATAGGAGATGAAAATGGTGGAAGGAAAAAGCCTCAAAGAGCTTCAACTCAAACAACCTTCGGGGCTACATCTCTTCATCACTGGCATAAAAAACCTTCCAACAAAAACATCTCTATTTTTTCCCCAATGTTCAATATGCAATAGTGCAGTGCATAGTCTTAAAAAGCTTGACAAAACTGCACTTATCTTTCAGCACTCAAAATGCTTCAGGATGTCATCAAGCCTTCTTCAATCAGTAGGAAATAGGTATCCTCACTGATTTGCTACATTTTTTGAAGGTGTGAATAAACATATGGATAAAAGGATCGACTGATTGACCTTCAGCACCTTCAAATTATACATAACACAGCAATAAAAATTATTAAAGGCATACAAAAATGGGATCATGACACTTCTTTGCTGAGGGAGGAACACTGGCTCCTATAGGATTGTGTTTAAAATTTTAACTTTGATACTTAAAATTCACTACTCTAGTTTGCCACGCTCTCTATTCTGTTATCTTATCCATTACTTATCATTAAAAACACTGCGTTCTTCTCAGCAACATCTCTTGAAAGTACTATCTTTTCGTCATATTCATCTGGACACCATCTGTCAATCTTTAGTGTAGTGGGTCCCTTCTTCTGGAATAACAAACCACAATTTATACGTTTGGAACTGTCTTATGTAAGGATTTGGTAAGTTCTCTATTTTCTTTTCTAATATATGGATTGTAACTTTCTCTTTATTTTCTACCTATTGACTAGATTTTAAACTTGGATACTGTAACCTGCTCTGTCGGAATTTCCAAGTGGAGGTGTATGAATTCTTGAATAAACCAAACTAAAAGTAAGCTGGTTGACACATTATAGTGTATTTGGATTTTTCAGGAAGCATTTGACAAAGTCCCTTATGAAAGTTTCCTGAGAAAATTAAAAAGTAATAGGATTGGAGGCAATATCCTGTTGTGGACTGGGAACATAGAAAACAAAGTTGGGTTAACTGGACAATTTTCTCAATGAAGAAAGTGAACAGTGGAGTACTGCAGGGATCTGTGTACCGAGACTGATAATTTTTAACATTTATAAATGATCTAGAAATGGGAACAAGATGATCAAATTTGCAGATGAAAAATATAGGGCCAGGCTTATGAATCTCAACATGTATACGCTGGGAGAGAGGAGACATGATACAGATGTTTAAATATCTCAAGGGCATTTATATACAGGAAGTGAGCCTTTTTCAACTGAAGAAGAGCTCTGGAACGAGAGGGCATACGATGAAGTTAAGAGGGAATAGGCTCAGGAGTAATCTAAAAGTATTATCTCACAGAAAGGGTGGTGGAAGCATGGAATGGCCTCCCGGTGGAGGTTGTGGAGTCAAGGACTGTCAGAATTTAAAAAGGCATGGGATAAGCATGTGAAATCGCTTCGGAAAAGGAAGAGTTAGGGGTTACAGAGGATAGGCAGACTGGATGGGCCATAGGGCCTTTATTTGCCATCATGTTTCTAAAAAGTTATTCAAAGTTGTTAAACTTAATGAGGATTATGAGAAATTGCAGGACTAGGAATTTGGGCATCTGAACTGCAGAAGAAATTTAATGTGGACAAGTTCAAAGGATCCAAGTTATATCTACATAAAGGTGAGTTCGACATTAGGAGTCACTATCCTAGAAAAGGATCTAGGCATCATTGTGGACAATATGTTGAAATCTTTTGCTCAAAATGTGGTGAAGGCAAAAAAAAAAAAAAAAAAGAAACTGTTAAGAATTAGTAGGGGAAGAAAAGAGAATAAAACAAATACCATACTGCCTCTGTATCACCCTATGATGTGACTGCACCTTGAGCATTTTGTGCAGTTCTAGTTGTCCCATCTCAAAACAGATATATTACAAATAGTACAGAGAGGGGCAACTAAAATGATAAAATGGATAGAACAAGAAAGACTGAAGAGGCTGTGCTATTCAGTTTGAAGAAGAGATGACTAAGGGGAGATATGATAGGGGTCTATAAAATTGAGTACAGTGGAACATATAAACTTGAATTAATTGTTTACTCTTTCATGCCATGATGTTACTAAGTAGTATAGGAAAAATATTTTTCATTCAACACATAAATTAAGCTCTGGAAACTGTGGCCAGATGATATAGTAAAAGCAGCTGGATTAAAAAAAAAAAAAAAAAAGGTGTGGACAAGTTCCTGGTTGAAACATCCATAAACGGTTATTGAGGTAGACCTAGGAAAGCCACTGCTTTATTCCTGGGGATTGGTAGTGTGGAATCTTGCTACATTTTAGGATTCTACCAAATACTTGTGACCCGGATTGGCCACTCTTGGAAACAGGATACTGGGCTTTATGGACCTTTGTCCTGACCCATGACTTATATGTACTTATTCAGAACAAGCTCACAGTCTAAAACTAAGGTTGGTCATATATTCACATGTAAATGTCAAATCAGAAATGCATCTTTATAGTAAAGTCTATTTTGAACATATGGATTATTTTCTCAGTTTTAATATGCAGTCTAAATATGATTCATACATTACTACACACTTCCAGTTCTGTGTGTATGCCATATGTTCCTGTTTGGCGAACATTTAAAACTAATTCCCCCTCGCTGACATTATTTTTGCATTTTGTTTCAGTAATCAGGTTGTAAGCAATCAGCTAAAACTGTAGCATCCAATTAACCGTACTCAAAGTAATACTTATCATCCTACATCTTGAATTCATAGACTAATTGTACTCATACTGATCACAAGCCTATTTGTATCATTATAAATGTTGCCTTCCATCACAGATAAAGATGTAAAAAAAAAAAAAAAAAAGATATCTGATTTCTAAAATAAAGAAGATTATTAAAACATATTCTAGGACAGATTTCCCCCTGCTTTGCCAGGAATATGTATGCAAACAGAATAAACTGGTAGTGCATGTAAATTTCATCTCATTTATATTCATTGTGGGTATTCTCAAAACCGGACTGGCTGAGTGTGCTCCAAGGACCGAGTTTATTTATTTATTACATTTGTACCCCACATTTTCCCACCTATTTGCAGGCTCAATGTGGCTTACATAGCACCGTAGAGGCATTTGCCAATTCGGTTGATAGCAGATACAAAGTTATATTGTGATCAGATGAGGTAGGTGTGGTTCATGCGTCATGGGGTCGAAGGAAGTGAAGATTATAAATTGTTCAGTACGATCATTAGTTATGCTGTGTTTCTGGGTGCTGGGATTTATGTAAGATAGGTGAGATAGAGTTGAGATGCTCTGCTCTACTATTGCCACATGTATGAAGTGCTCTACTGTTGCCACATGTATGAAGTGCAGTACAGATACATATAAAATACAGATCTTGCTCCATGGAGCTTAGAATCTAGTCAAGACATATAGATAAGAAAATTATGTTGTTTTAACAGCAGCTAGAAATAATTATCATGGAGGTATCATACAGCCACAGTGTATCAGTTTGTAAGCTCCATTCACATTTGCTCAGCACAACATTGATCAGTGTAGTATTAGCAAGTCACTTGCAACACACAAAATAATTGAAAATTATTTGGAGATGCTTAGTGTCATTTTGCTTATATAAAAGCTACTAATAACATTCAATTCAAATACATAAACATGAAAAATTTCAGTTTTTTTCCCTTCTTGTATTAGCATAAAAACTACTGTTAACAGTGCTAAAACAAAATACCCCTATATATTTGGTAAAAATAGTATATAAATATAAATTGCTGTATAATAAATTTACTATTATTCTATAATCTTTAAACTATAATCAACAAAATCTTGCTCTGAATGCTAACAGTAACCCAAGAAAAAGAAATCTCAATAGATAAGGAAGCCTACAATGATGGTCTGCCCTTTAGAATGGGAAGCGTTCCTTTAACCTGTGGTTGTTATTTTAATAAGTTTCTTTACTATTTGCATATTTCTGATTGGTTTCCTTTTTCTATGATGTCACTAAAGGGGCATCTTCTGCTGAAGGCATTTTATTTGGAGTGCCGCCATCTTTGTGTCTTGTTGCATGACTGAAAAATTCTTTGTCCTTGGTGTTTTTTCCCCATGAAGCAGAAGCAAAACAAGGGGGCTCCTTGTCGGGGAGCTGCTGGGTGCTACGGAGAGACTACTATTTTGAGATGAACCTGGTGGATGACTACTAGCAACCATTGTGAAGTTGCTGTAACCACCCGGGTGCAGAAGCTAAGTAGCTACTATTCTATTCCGTGCACGTGCAGCATGTTTTGGATACTGTTTCAGTAGTTTTTTGGGGTAGTGTTCTAACACTAATCCTAGAGATTTTGTCTGCTTTCTCTGGTTTTTTGGTCTCTGTGGTTTTTTTCTCTAGTTGGAATTGTTTTCCACTGAGGTTTGTTTCCAGAGTTTTGATTGAAACCTATGATAAGTGCCTCTTTAAGGGTAGACCATCATTGTAGGCTCCCTTGGCTATTGAGGTTTCTTTATCTTAATAAATTAAGTCAGTTGTAAGCTCTTTGAGCAGGGACTGTCTTTCTTCTATGTTTGTGCAGCGCTGCGTACACCTTGTAGCGCTATAGAAATGCTAAATAGTAGTAGTAGTAGTTGGATATCTCTTGGGTTACTGTTAGCATTCAGAGCAAGTTTTTGTTGATTATATTTTGTGGTCTTGCTCTTCAGTATTTTTTGATTTTTGAATTTTCAAATAATCTTTAAACTGCCACATAACAAATCCCCTCCCCCCCCCCAAAAAAAACAAAAACAAAACAAAACCTGAAAGCAACTGAAAATCCATCTTTGATGGTTCCTAATGGTGTTAATCAACACTGTCACACTTACTACTACTACTACTCCTTTTCGAAAAAAAGGAAAACGGTTATCTTTATTTTTTCCCCCCCAAAATACCATTTCAAACAAGGTTTTCTGCTTTGCACTTTTATCATTTTCAAACAAACAAACGTCTAAGTGAAAAATGTAGAAAATCAAGCCATTGGGATGTAGGAGGGGCCAACATTTTTTTAGTAGACTGGTCACCCAGACATCCCAGGACAGCAATGGGCCACCCTAGGGGGCACTGCAATGGAATTCAAATAAATGCTCCCTTTTTTCCTATTCGGATTTTGGACGTCTTGTGCAAAATGTCTAAAGTTGAACTTAGATGTCATATTGAAAATGCCCTTCTATACCTCCCAAAGAGCCTTTATCTTAAAATAACTGATTCTTTCTTCCATTTCACCGCACTCTCTAGCACCAGCTGCACACCACTGTACTACTCCAGGGACCTGCATGCTGCTCTAATGGACCGAGTATAACATCTGAGGGTGGCATACAGGCTGGTGATGTTTTTAATCACATTTTTAGGGGTGGGAGGGGGGTCATCCCTGATTCCGTCCAGTGGTCATCTGGTCATTTAGGGCACCTTTTCGTGCCTTACTCGTTCTAAAAACAGGTCTAGCTCAAAATGTCTTAGTTTTAATCTTGGACAGTTTTTTTTTTGTTCCATTATCGCTAAAAAATGTCCAAGTCTTAGGTACGTCCACATCCCATCCTTAACACACACCCTTGAAATTTGGACGCAGTGCAGACGAACAGCATAGAAACACATCTATAAATAGGTTTTGAAAATATCGATTTGGACTATGAGGCCTCAAACTTAACAGGCAGCATGTGAAGGTGTGATTAATTAGAGAACAAAAATTCTCAGAGCTGTTTAGCCCAGAAGCTACAAAAGAGGTTGCTGAGAAGGCAAAAGGCCCTGAGACTGCCTTGGGGAGAGTGGCCTGAGTGGACATGGCCAGGATAACCTTAAAGCCATCACACCGGTAGAGAATATCCAAGAGGGCTGGGCAGCATTATTCTATTGATGAACTGCTATAGGGGAACTATATGGCAATGCTGATGTTTCCAGTAATGAACGTGAGCACAAAGCTACTGATTACAAATAAGCATGTGATACTGTTGATGAACAGGAGTCTAATGCCTCTGAGAATGACTGGGATTTGCACTGTCACAGATAACAACCTAGGGGTCAGCATAAAAGCTAAACTAAAGCTGCAAGTTGATAATACAACAGTGCTAAAAGGAAAAGAATAGTTAACTGGCTAAAGTCAAGCTTCATGGGAGAGTAACAGAATGAACCATCTACCTGGCCATAGAGAAGTTCAACAGCTTGGTCAAACTGAAGCAGTGGTGTAGTTACAGGTGGGCACAAGCCCACCTTGAATGCCCACCATAAAAGTTCAGTAGCAGCCACCTCAATCTCCTCTCTTCCGCCCCTCGATCTGGCAATCCCCTCCTGTGGCCCAGCAACTCTCCCTGCCCTCTCCGATCTACCTCAGCATCTTTGCCGGTACAGCAGCAACGCACCTCTGTTGCCTGTGCCGGTTTTGTAGACTTCCCTCTGCCGCATCCCGTCCTCGCTGACGTCACTTCCGGTTTTCTGAATGCAACAGAAGGAAGCCTGCGAAGCCAGCACCGGGGGCAGGGCTGCACTAGTACTGGATCTGGGGTCAGAGGGCAGGGAAAGAAATGCAGGACAAAGGGTAAGGGGGTGGAGTTTTGGAAGGCCCACCTATCTAGGGTCACCAAGAGACACAGCCAGGCCCAAGGCAGGACTGGACTGCTGCGCACCTGCCCCCCCCCCCCCCACATTGGCCACCATGTCATGCCCCTGCTCCCCACACCTGGGCCACTGCCCTGCACCTGAGTTACTGCTGCACTGCTCCCTCGCTCTGTCCTCTCTTCTTGTCTGTGCCGGGAGTCGGGACCCGGAAGATTGCATTAACGCGATATCATGTTAATGTAATTATCCATGTCCTGGGCGGCACGCAGGAGCAGGAGAAGACAGACCTGGAAGCAGGCAGGAAAAAGCTTGCCAGGCCTGGTGAATGATCCCTGGAAAAGGGAGTTAGTTTGGAGCAAGTGTTTGAGGCCTTTGGTACATAAGAGAGTATGTAACCCCTCCTGGAAGCTGTGGCAGCTGGCCACTAAAGGATGTAGGAAACAGAGAAGAGAAAGATAGCTGATTTAAGACAAGAGGTTCTTGGAAGGTATGGCCCCGAGAAGCAGACCAAAAAAATTACATTCTGATGTACCAGTCTTGAACCATGCATATAAATGAATATTGCACATATCAGTGGTGCACTAAACCGAAGTTTGTCCCCATAGAAATTGATGGTGCCCAAAACGGGACCGAAGTACGGCATGCAGTTAAACAGAGAATGCGCTTATCCGACATGCACTTAAATGAAGTGCACTGTATATGTTTTAATAAAACAGTGATCCTAAAGCTAACATATTGCCAGAGGAGGCCAAAAACCAAAAACACATTGCAATCCAGCTCAGCTCGTTCAGCCTGTGGGGCAGAGGGCCAGAAAGTCACCAATTTTAGGGCACATAGGACATTTAAAAGTATTCCTACCATGAAGTTGCTTCCTTCACTCAAAAAGCAGACAAACAAGAAGAGCTCAATGACATTTTTTTCTTAAAAAAATCATTAACACAGAACAAAAAAAAAAAGCATGTAAGGACTGGTTAAAGGAATTAAAACAAAGTTTAAAGCAAATGCCCTTAATATGTAATACTTGGTAGCAACAATGAAACAGCAGCCTGAGCCAACAGATGTATTTTCCACTGAACATAGTTAAATTTGTATGAACTTGGCGGGTAATAGGAGCAGGTTCCCACATGCCATTTCTTTCTTTTGATATAGGCACAGGAAAAAAAAAAGATGTTAAAATGCTACCAGGTTTCAACCTAATTCATAGTTGTTTTTTTTAAATTGTACTTATAAATAATAAGTCTGATTGTTAAGCACCTGATTCTCATAACATCATGTCTGTTTTTGTGGCCCTTTAGTATGTGAAAACATCGCTGCACAAATACAGGAGTCCCTATAACCAGCCCCTCCAGATTACACAATGATTAAACATTTAGAGCTAAATTACTACTCTTACCAATGAAACCAATACTTCCTCTGTGTACATCCGTATCCTGGTACAAGCCAGCATGTTAGAAAATATAAGTGAGAGGGAAAGGGAAACAAACCTAACTGGGACTCTCCATTAGTGCAAGTTCTCAATCAAACCTCCTTGCATTAGTGGCTTGACGTGGCTGATATCAGTTCCTGTTTTGGGGCACAGCCGGCAGCCTGTGCCAACAGAGAGACCAGTCCAGTGGTGAGTAAAATTTATCTTCTTGTCACTGCTGCTATTGAAGGAAGCAGCAGCTTGGGTGACAGCAGGCAGGAGGGAGGAAAGCAGCAGAAGTGTCAGCGGCTTGGGTGACAGCAGGGAGAGAGGGAAATCCCGAATCGAGACTGCCAATTTTTTTCTGAAATGAATCAACGAATCGATTCACCTAAAACAAATCGACGAATCGATTTGAATCGTAAATTGGACAGTACTAGTTAATATTCAGGTCAAAGAAACTGTTCAAAAACCATAATTCATAAATCCTAGTTGCTGCCAAGGCAATACAGTTCCCAGCAACAAGTCAGACTTTCTATGTGGCTCTTATCCCAACTCACTCCCCACTTCCCTGGCTCCTCCCAGGAGGCAACACACCTGTATGTTCAGAATCTCCACCATCTCTACCCACTATCAGAATCCCCATTCATGACAACCGTCATTACATCACCAGAAAAGGTTGCTGGAATTTGTAGTTCAATTCTAGATTTGCTTGTACTGAGAGTCCTCAGTGCAACATTGTCCTTCCCGCATATAGGGAACATATGCTCCATCATGTCAATCCACTGGTGCAGGAAGAACCTTTGCTCCTTTCCTCATTATGTGGAACAACCAGGGGACAGGCTGAAAGTTACAACAGTATCACAAGAATCGAGCATATCTATGTCATTGTCCTAAAAGGGACTAGAAACAAATCAAGCAACAGGAGCTAGTGCATGAGACCAGAAATATCAAATACAAATTTGCCTCTTGGACACTGTCTGCACCATCCTTTCTATTAATTGTAACAGAATACTCAGTTTAGTTTGTGTGTGTGAGTGAGTGAGTGAAGAAAGCTGTTTTAAAACCAAAACCATTCATGTGCTCATTCAAGCACTTGGAAGTATTGTTCCCTTATCTTGATCTCTTCCTGCATCAGGAGTGGAGCTTCTTGGCATCGTTATAGATCCCTTGCTGCTGCTGGGTTGAGAAAAGGTGGGGAGCAGAGAAAAGCTGGCATGTAGAGAAGATGTTTCAACAGTTTCAGTGAATTCTCCTGCAAGTGGTACTCTGAAATTAGAAAATATTTATATAAATCAGTTATCTATACAATTCTTCATAGGAGTCCTTGCTTTTACATTTCCATGCTCTTTTGAACCTACTAAAATGATGCAGTGCAGTGACTGAACTGTGGGGAAATATTTTTGGTTTTAGTTTGAGTATGATTAGGGGCTCTTTTACTAAGTGGTGGTAAGAACTAATGCTGCTGCTCAGGCTGTTCCCAGTTCCAAAATGGCAGCCACGACCTCCTGCAGCAGTCTTGTGAGGCTGCCATGGGAAGTCGCAGATGCCATTTTTTTCAATGTGGTGGAAGGGGGCAGGAGCAATTTGGGATGCTTATGTCCCGAAAACACCACTACACCACCAGGGCTTTTACAAGGTAGGCCCATGGAGGGTCTACGGAGGATGGGGAGTGCTTTCTGTCAGAGGAAGTGGGAGAAGGCTGGTTTGCATTAGGTTGGTTTGAGTGCTGAATCCGAAATTCAGTCGGCTTCTAATATAGCAGTACACTTTTCCCATGTCATTGTGCAAAGCTGAGGGAACCCTTTATCGGTGGGCTCAGGAGGTAATCCCTTTCCTCCCATCAGTGATACACCATTTCTGTTCTCAGGTTGGGAATTTTCCCTACAATTGTAGCAGGCAATGACACTCCAAGCTGGATGGTGCCACCGGGTCTTTAGCATTCTGGGTCCCTGTCTTCTCTCCTTTCTGCCCGCTTCCTATCCTTGTCCACTTTAAATTCAGGTTGTGCCTGATAAAAGGCTTTGCCTGCTTCCAAAGCGCTCTCCAGCATGTCGGGAACTACAAAGGGAACTACCAATATGATGGGAGTATAATAATGTCAGGGAACAACCTTCGAATTTAAGTTCACTATATTGCACCTTTCACAACAACTGGGGCCGATTCTGGTAACAACCTGAATTAATCCCGGAGGATCGAGATAAGTACCCTACCACACCCCATAGTTGAGGTCATTATAGTTTGAAAGCTAATACATAAAAACTGTGAAAATATATAACACTACAATAACGCCAGCCAGTACTATTGGTAGGAGGTAGGGTGTGCTATGATGTTAACCCGGGTAACACCTTAAAGTTGAATGGTCAGTCGAAACAGCAAAGGCTACCCAGATACTGAGCACAACAAGCATATTGAAAAAGAAAAAAAATGTTTTGTCGCACATTTTTACACTATGTTTTTGTTATTTTGGTTTTTGTGTCAATACTGATTCAAGAAAAGTAAAACTGGAAAGTAACGTATACCCCAGAATAGTACACTATTACATTTTAACTGCCAGACCCTCAACCATTCTTCTAACTTTTGGAGATCCCTTCTCATCATTTCTACTCCCTCCGGAGTATCCACTCTATTGGCTATCTTTGTGTCATCCACAAAAAGGCAAACCTTTCCTTCCAACCCTTCAGTAATATCTCTCACAAATATATTAAACAAAATGGGACCCAGCACCGACCCCTGAGGAACCCCACTGCTCACCATTCTTTCCTCCGAGCGGATTCCATTTACCAACACCCTCTCCCACCTGTCGGTCAACCAGTTTTCTATCCAGATCACCACTTCTGGTCCTAAGTTCAGCCCTTTCAGCTTATTCACGAGTCTTCTGTGGGGGACTGTATCAAAGGCTTTGTTGAAATCCAAGTAGATTACATCTAGCGCAAGGCCTTCATCCATTTCTTTTGTCACCCAAAGAAGTCAGTGAGTATTACTATCTACAATAGCTTCGCTGCCAGTGGGTTTTGTGAGTGGTTGTGTTACAGTGAAAAATATATGGAATATTCTGGACTCTAGAGAGCAGGCGAACAGTAAGAATCAACGTTCCTCATTGATTAGCTTTGACGCACAGAAAGCCTTTGATAAAGTGCTTTGGGGATTTCTTAATGTGGTGTTGGAAGCCTATGGAATTCATGTTTTCTTCTTTACTGCTTATCCAAGCTTTGTACAGGGAACCTAAGGCTCAATTGTGGGGTAAATGGGATTTTCTCAGACTTTTTCCCTATTTGTTGGGGAACTTGACAAGGTTGTCCCCTCTCCTCACTGCTCTTTGTCCTCGCTCTTGACCCTTTAATTAGGGAGATTCAGTTCAATCCTGAGATTTGAGGTATTCAAATAGGTAAGGAGGTCTTTAAAATCACTGCTTTCACAGATGATCTATTAGTCTATCTTTTACAGCCTCAGGATTCTTTTTCTACCTTGATGGAGTGTATTCGGGAGTATGGGGACTTCTTGGAGTTCACATTGAACTTGGCTAAGTCTGAGGGCTTGTCGGACTCTGATTCCTTTCATAAGATATAGGGGAAGTCCTTCCTGTTGAATTAGGCTAATGGGTTTTTTGGCTATCTGGGTATTTTGCTGCCGTTAAACACCACCTCCATTTATAGACTGAACGTGGACAAATTGCTGAAGGAAACTAAAGATCAGCTGGAATATTGGAATCATCTTCCTCTGTCTCTTGTTGGGAGAATCAGTTTGTTTTGGATGGTTATTTTTTTGTTGTTGGTTATATGTGCTCCAAACACTCCCCATTCACCTTCTTGAGCGTGATCTGCAAGCTTTGCGACTGATAGTAGGGTGTTTTGTGTTGTGGAAGGAAAACTGGGGCCGGGGAGGCCATGGCCTTCTTAACCTCAAGTTGTATAATCAGGCTTGCCTTCTCTGCCATCTTCATGATTGGATTCGTGAGACTAGTACCTTCACAGATTTGAGTTTTGAAGAGTCTTATTTTCATCCGTGCCACAAATTACTTATTGCATGCTCATTCTTCCAGGGTGCCGGAGGACTGTCAGAATAGTATTCTTTTGCGACCTCTACATTATTTGTGGAGGACTATATTGCGGCTTTAGGGGACAGCCTCCTACTGGTAGTGATCTTCTCCCACTTGTGGAGAATGCGGACTTTTCCCCTGGGATGGGCAATATGGTTTTCTGACATTGTCGGACCATGAGTATCTTATAGAACACTTTTTGCAGGACAGGGCCCCTCTTTTCATTCACAGATATGCAACAGAGAGTTGCTATTTTGCCAGCAGATGAATTTGCTTATTTACAGTTATCTCATATCTATGTTGGATTCTCGAGGCATATCTTCTTGATGGGGTAATACACCTTGGGGATTTTTTTTTTACGGGGGGTGGGGGGTGTGTTGGGTAGAGTCTCTTTACCTTGGTTATATAAAGAATTGAGTAATTTTCAATCACTGTGGTTCTCTTTGAAGGTTGCTTGGGCTCACAATATGGGATGTCCTGTGGACATCTCTCAGTTTACAACATTGATCACAGTCATCTTGGGGATTGTGCACAGTGCTGAGTTATGGGAGTTCAGTATCGTATTATTTATAGAATATATTTTTCTTAGAAGCAAGCTTTTCATGCAGGTTGTGCTGGCAGTCCAAGATGTCTGACGTGTAAGGCTCAGGATAACATATTCCTTCATGCTTTGTTGAGTTTCAGGTGTGTTCAAGCCTTTTGGGTGACTGTGATTAGGCATTTATAATACATTTTGGGCTTAACTTTACAGGTTATAGGAGCTGGCATTCTTTTTAACATGCCCTGCCTTTATGGAGTCCAGAGTAGGGCTGCTAAACAGTTTTAAAGTAAGGCATATATAGTGGGTAAGAACTGCGTGCTTAATCATTGGCTCCAAGACCAGCCTCCCTCCTTTTGGTATTGGAAGAATAAGTTTCATGCTCTAATGGTTTAGAAAGCTTATTGGGCTCAGACTCACTTTAGGAGGCAAAGGGGCTTTTTATCCATTTGGGGGGCTTATTTCAACGAGAAAACAAACCCAAAAATAGCGCAGTAAGCTAGAGTAAAAGCAATGTAACCTAATACTGAACAATAGGCAACTCTATCTGAAAAATATGCAAGGTGCTTAATTGTGCTGTAGAGAAAAAGCCCTCAGAAACCGGACGCAAACTGCCTAGGGTTTTGAACGTGGTTATGAGCTGTAAGCTTAAATCTATAACACACGCTCAGGTTCTATCACTGGACAAAAAACTCCACACAGCACTGGCAATAACCCTCAAGCAATATCTTTGTAAATCAATCACTCTTGAGGTCTCCTTCTGAAGACAGCCCTTCAAACAGCGGCACGATAAGAAAACTTCCACTTATCTTTGAATGAAGTACATAAGTACATAAGTACATAAGTAGTGCCATACTGGGAAAGACCAAAGGTCCATCTAGCCCAGCATCCTGTCACCGACAGTGGCCAATCCAGGTCAAGGGCACCTGGCACGCTCCCCAAACGTAAAAACATTCCAGACAAGTTATACCTAAAAATGAGGAATTTTTCCAGTCCATTTAATAGCGGTCTATGGACTTGTCCTTTAGGAATCTATCTAACCCCTTTTTAAACTCCGTCAAGCTAACCGCCCGTACCACGTTCTCCGGCAATGAATTCCAGAGTCTAATTACACGTTGGGTGAAGAAAAATTTTCTCCGATTCGTTTTAAATTTACCACACTGTAGCTTCAACTCATGCCCTCTAGTCCTAGTATTTTTGGATAGCGTGAACAGTCGCTTCACATCCACCCGATCCATTCCACTCATTATTTTATACACTTCTATCATATCTCCCCTCAGCCGTCTCTTCTCCAAGCTGAAAAGCCCTAGCCTTCTCAGCCTCTCTTCATAGGAAAGTCGTCCCATCCCCACTATCATTTTCGTCGCCCTTCGCTGTACCTTTTCCAATTCTACTATATCTTTTTTGAGATACGGAGACCAGTACTGAACACAATACTCCAGGTGCGGTCGCACCATGGAGCGATACAACGGCATTATAACATCCGCACACCTGGACTCCATACCCTTCTTAATAACACCCAACATTCTATTCGCTTTCCTAGCTGCAGCAGCACACTGAGCAGAAGGTTTCAGCGTATCATCGACGACGACACCCAGATCCCTTTCTTGATCCGTAACTCCTAACGCGGAACCTTGCAAGACGTAGCTATAATTCGGGTTCCTCTTACCCACATGCATCACTTTGCACTTGTCAACATTGAACTTCATCTGCCACTTGCACGCCCATTCTCCCAGTCTCGCAAGGTCCTCCTGTAATCGTTCACATTCCTCCTGCGACTTGACGACCCTGAATAATTTTGTGTCATCGGCGAATTTAATTACCTCACTAGTTATTCCCATCTCTAGGTCATTTATAAATACATTAAAAAGCAACGGACCCAGCACAGACCCCTGCGGGACCCCACTAACTACCCTCCTCCACTGAGAATACTGGCCACGCAATCCTACTCTCTGCTTCCTATCTTTCAACCAGTTCTTAATCCATAATAATACCCTACCTCCGATTCCATGACTCTGCAATTTCTTCAGGAGTCTTTCGTGCGGCACTTTGTCAAACGCCTTCTGAAAATCCAGATATACAATATCAACCGGCTCCCCATTGTCCACATGTTTGCTTACCCCCTCAAAAAAATGCATTAGATTGGTGAGGCAAGACTTCCCTTCACTAAATCCGTGCTGACTTTGTCTCATCAGTCCATGTTTTTGTATATGCTCTGCAATTTTATTCTTAATAATAGCCTCCACCATCTTGCCCGGCACCGACGTCAGACTCACCGGTCTATAATTTCCCGGATCTCCTCTGGAACCTTTCTTAAAAATCGGAGTAACATTGGCTACCCTCCAGTCTTCCGGTATTACACTCGATTTTAGGGACAGATTGCATATTTCTAACAGTAGCTTTTCACAAATAACAGAATCCATATAGCTCTTCATTCCAACCAGTGAAAAGTTACTTTCAGCTCTGAGCCCTCAGTATTGCTAATTTAGCACTCCGTTCCTGAAGAAGCCGTGTTCTGAGGTGAAACAGTGGTCCCCCTTGAACGGATAACGACGAGTGCTTCATTCAAAGATAACTGGAAGTTTTCTTATCGTGCTGCTGTTTAAAGGGCTGTCTTCAGAAGGAGACCTCAAGAGTGATTGATTTACAAAGATATTGCTTGAGGCTTAAGTTTACTGCCAGTGCTGTGTGAAGTTTTTTGCCCAGTGATAGAACTTGAGCGTGTGTTATAGATTTAAGCTTACAGCTCATAACCACGTTCAAAACCCTAGGCAGTTTGTGTCCGGTTTCTGAGGGCTTTTTCTCTACAGCACAATTAAGCAACTTGCATATTTTTCAGCTAGAGTTGTCTATTGTTCAGTATGGGGCTTATTTCAACTCCAGTTCTCCAATGGCACATAGCCAAGTGTTGAATAGATTTTGCGCTATACCCTAAGGGATTCCGAGTGTTTCTTGGACTTCTGGGGAGGTGGGGGAGGGTTGTTAGGGGGTTGGTATTAACTGCTGTGGACAGTGGTGGAGGGTTATAAGAGTCAAGACCCTGCTGCTGCTGGAGGTGGTCCTTTTGGTTGCTGGGCTGGTTGATTGGTGGGATTGGGGGAAGGGGGCTCTCTGATGATTTTGTATATTCGTTGCTATGATTCTATTTATTCTATTGGATATATGTTTGTAATAAAAAAAGATTTTACATTACACTTACAAAACAAATGTGAATCAGAAACAAAAAGCTCTAAATGATGAGATTTCTTAAGGTGTAACTGCATTATTAGGGAGCCATTAGATCTGTGAATCATTATGTGCAATTCAGGATCAATTTTTACAGTTGCAGCTCCAATATTATGGAATGCATTACCAATTAGTGTGCAAAATATTTCAAATTTATCAACGTTTAGAAAGCATCTCAAAACACTCTTGTTTTAACTTGCTTATGCAGATTCCATAAAATAATGTAATATTTATTAATAGATACTGATGGATTGAAGTAATGAGAATTACGTGATGATTTTAAGTTATTTCTCCTTTCTGTAATGTCTGTTTTGCTGTAACCCACTATGATTACTGGATATAGCAAGCTATAGGTTTTAAATAATAAGTATGGATGCTTAAATTTGAAATATGCTAATACTGTGTTACACTAGTATTCTATAAGGGAACTTAAATGCCTAGATTCTGTTATAGAATATTTATTTGAATTTAGCTAACACCTTTTTCGGTAGTAGGTCAAGGTGAGTTACATTCAGGTATACTAGGTATTTCCCTCTACCCACAAGGCTTACAGTCTAAGTTTTGTACCTGAGGCAAGGAAGGGTTAGGTGAATTGGCCAAGATCACAAGGAGCAACAGAATTTGAAGAGGGATGCTCTGGTTGTCAGTCTAGCGCTCTAATCATTAGGCTACTCTTCCACTTTTGCCCTTGGAGAACCTAAATGGAGGTACCCAGTTATAGAATTACTGCCTATACAAAATGTCACAGAATTTTCAAAAACCCTTTCCCCAACAGTACAGATGAATAAACCTATGAGCTACCAAAGAACATAAGAGACTTTGTTCGTGCTGTTTTGGCTTCAAAAATAGCATCTCTCATTATGAATTATAGCCCACTCAAAAAAAAAAAAACAACACGCAATAATACAGCGCCTCACCTTGCTTCAGTCATAGGTTGCACACTTTCAGATAAGCTGCTTAACTTGTTACCACCACCAGTCTTGCTTTTCTTTTCCATCGGTAGTGTGGGCATCGCACAACCAGATGGTGCTTGTGATGAATGTTCTTCTCGGTCATCATTTACTTTATGGGTGCAGGTTTCAAGCCCTTTCATGTCTTTTACTAATGTTTCTTGGGTGCCTTTCATTTCTGTGCATGCCTCTTGGCTTAAAATGTCATGACTGGTTATTGTCACTGCTGAAATTCCATGATTTGCCTTGACACCTGTACTTGTCCCCATGGACTTGGAGATAACCTTTAATTTGTGTGAACTAGATTTGTAGTGCTTCTTATGTTTCACTTGAGAATTATGCTTTAAAAAGAATTCACATGATTCCTGAAGTACTCTTCTGCTCTCCCTGATTGGGCTGGAAAACAAATACAAACACAGTGAAGGTGTTAAGCATTGAAGGCAATGAAACCTTGAGTGGTACAACATTCATAACCTTACTATTGCTGTGAACTACTGCATTAACTAGAAGGATTACATTTCAAAAATGCTCAGTAGCTATTCTCTCTGAAAAGGCTCATATCTGTGAAAAAGATACATATTTTTGTGCATGTGATATATTAGACAGGTTCTAAAAGAAAATAATCCACAAATAACAACTGCATTGAACTAACCTGTTCAAAAAGGCATACCCTACAGATCCAACCTAAATACCTGAACTCTACAACACAATGAAACCAAAGCACGTAATGGACACAACATAACTCTTCAGCTCTACGATCCCCTAAATGTGTCTACTCCACATGAACCTTATCCTACCACAACATCACTTTGTATTTGTTTATACCGGAGATGGCGAACGCCTTTCCGGTACTATGTAAGCCACATTGAGCCTGCAAATAGGTGTGAAAATGTGGGATTCAAATAAATAAATAAAATCATCTTCTTCTACATGCCTTTCAGTCCCATCAATAGAAAATTCTTACTCTCTTTTGCGATTCCTGTTGAAGAAGTTGACCCATTCAGAGCAAGTCTTTCTACTTCCCACCCAGAAGACTGCTGAGATGCCAACAATGAGTGTCATCAAGTATTTGATCAGAAACAAGGATAGTTCAGGTCTTGCCAATGTTTTAACCTTAAAATTAAAAATAAAATACAGTACATTTCAAAAAAGCAGAAAAAATATATATCTGTCCACACATATACATACTGTATAGTACAAATATTAAAACATCCCTGGAAATGTTCCTTACTGTTTTGATCTCATGGAGACAGAAGGTATACATGCATATCATATTTCAGACATATCTGTACATATTTTATCTCACATTATCTGTGCAGCCTAAGCAAGCTAATTATTTACCTGATTTATATCCCACATTATATCTAAGCGAGACTATTTATTTAAGATTTTGGGAGAGCTTGTTTGATCAGAGTTAAAGAATATCTTGTTCGGTTATACTCACCAGTAGTCACTCTGTTTAAGACACAATACAACAGTACCTCTTAGGGAAGCACATACTAATGCCCATTTGTCCACTTTGTAATAGTGAAAAATGGATGGTGAACACACCTAGGGCTACTTTTACTAAGCCCTGCTAGTGAGTCCCATGCTGCAAATGAGGAAGCCCATAGGGATTGAATGGGCTTCCTCTCATTTGCCATGCCAGGAATTGCTAGCGCAGCCCCTTGTGATTACAGCAGCAGGGCTCAATTGAGCTAATGAGTCTTGTGATGTTGGGTATGCTACTTCACTTTTAGCTGATTCAGGTATGTAGATCTTTGTTAGTGTTATTGTTTTATGAGTTGTTTTAATGTTATATGTTTTAATGATAATGAATGGAGGGTGAGGGATTCCCTCCATAAACTGACCGACTAAGTCATTGCTAAATAAGTAAATAAGAAGGGAGGATACATCACCCATGACTGTCACCTTTTCTCATCCCTTGATTCCTGGCCTTCGAGTTCACTGCAGAAGTAGATGTACCAGTGCTGTCCTTTTATTTGCTGAATCAGCACACATGCCCATCCCTCAGGTGAGACGGAGAATATAGTTTGATTTCCTGGCTGCACCAGGCTATATAAAGAGGTCTAACAGTTTAGCTCTGTCTACATCTGCTGGCAGGTGGGGTATAACCCTTTTGTCTGGACTGGTCAGGCAAGGCCAAACCAGGATGCAGAGTGAGGCATGCAGGATGCAGAAATCCAAAGCAGTTGTATGTAATAGGTGTTGTGGGGTGGGGAGAGGCTGATGTGCACAGACCAGGACAGAGACCTAGGGACAACAGTGTAAGCTCTTTGAGCAGGGACTGTCCTTCTATGTTAAATTGTACAGTGCTGCGTAACCCTAGTAGCGCTTTAGAAATGTTAAATAGTAGTAGTAGTAGTATGTCAAGGTACAGAACAATGTGATAACGTCGAGACCAAAGCTAGAGGGCTGCTGGGCTGCATAGAGAGGAATAGCAAACAGAAGAAAGGATATAATACCCCCGTACAGGTCATTGGTAAGGTCTTACCTGGAATACTAAGTTCCAGGTAGAGGAGTGGCCTAGTGGTTAGGGTGGTGGACTTTGGTCCTGGGGAACTGAGTTCGATTCCCACTTCAGGCACAGGCAGCTCCTTGTGACTCTGGGCAAGTCACTTAACCCTCCATTGCCCCATGTAAGCCGCATTGAGCCTGCCATGAGTGGGAAAGCGTGGGGTACAAATGTAACAAAAAAAAAATTTGGAGGTTGTATATAGGATATACAGAGGCTAGAGATGGTTCCGAGGAAAGCAATCAAAATGGTACAGAGTTTGTGCCAAAGACATACAAGAAGAGACTTGAGGACCCAAAGACCTATACTTTAAAGAAGAGAAGGAGATATAATACAGACATTTACACATTTGAAAGGTAATAATGCCCATGAAGCAAATATTTTTTAAAAGAAAGAAAGCTACACAGCTAGGCAACAGAATATGATGTAGCAGGAGAAACCTTTTCACCAAAAAGGTGATGACACTTGGAATTCCCTCTTGAAGGAACTGGTGGAGACAATAACAGTGATCGAATTCAAATACAGAAAAGACACAATGCCTAATACCATCATCGCAGTATAATAAAATCAATTATCCCAACATTAACACATCAAACCACACTCTCCCTGTTGCGGACACCCTGAAACTCCTAGGCGTAACAATTGATCGCAATCTTAATCTAGATTGCCATGTAAAAAATGTCATAAAGAAAATGTTCTATGCAATGTGGAGGCTAAGAAGAGCAAGACCTTTCTTCCCAAGAGAGACATTTCGCTTACTGGTGCAATCATTGGTTCTGAGCCATTTTGACTATTGTAATTCCTTATAAGCAGGATGCAAGGTACAAACCATCAAGAAACTCCAGACAGCCCAGAACACCGCAGCCAGATTGATATTCGGCAAGGCGAAATATGAAAGTGCCAGACCCCTTAGAGGAAGGCTGCATTGGCTCCCACTGAAAAATCGTATTGCATTCAAGATATGTACCTTGGTTCATAAGATCATTTATGGAGATGCCCCATCCTATATGTCAGACCTAATTGACTTACCAGAGAGAAATAACAAAAGTTCATCATGCACCTGCTTAAACCTTCATTATCCCAATTGCAGAGGACTTAAATACAAATCTGTACATACATCTAGTTTTTCATACATCTGCACACAACTATGGAATGAATTACCGATCGCCATAAAAACAACACATGACTTGACAACCTTCCGAAAATTATTAAAGACTTATTCATAAAGGCGTACAACAAAGATTCCCCATAACGATTCGACTCCCAAATTATTCCTATTACAACTATCATGGAACCCTCCTATTTGTTCATCTTAACTACATCTTCATGACTGAATATTATATCTTGTCCTGATATCATTATGTTATGTTTATATATCAATCCACTTCTTTTCCAATGTGGTTTACTTATGCACTCTTATTTGTAACAATTGTACAATTATTATTCCGTTAATATGATTGCTATGATATTCTGCATCTATATGTCGTTATAACATTTTGTAAGCCACATTGAGCCTACATATAGGTGGGAAAATGTGGGATGCAAGTGCAGTAAATAAATAAAAATAAAAAAAAAGAAGTTGGATGCACACATAGGAAACCTAAAAGGCAAAAGGATGGAAACAAAGCATTGTCTTAATTAAAAACAGCACTGAAATGAATTTTGCACTTATTAAAATGCAAAAGGTGGGGGTGGGGGTAAAACTGCATGGAATGGCATTTTACTGGGCAGATTGGATGGGCCATTTTGGATTATCTGCTATCATCTATTACGTTACTATGTAAGAGGAGGTCTGGAACATAAAGGTTTCAATATATCCACTCTCCTTAATGTTCAAAAACCTAAATGGAAATTTAACCCAAAGGTTTAAACAGTGGCTCTAATGCATTCAATACAACATGATAGGCATGTCCCACTTAAATCACACACTAACAGTCTTTGACTTTGAATTCCCATTCCCAAGATAGATGTTTTGCTAAACCAGCCTGCCTCCATATTCAAACATCCCATACTCTGAATAACAGACAGACTGTTTGGCCGTTGGATTGTGGGTGATATCCCGACGAAAAGTTCAGCTTTACCTCAAGGGCCCGATTCAGGGCTCACCAGAACTTCGAGACAAATTGTACTCCTCGATCGGAGGTAATAGATTCTGGCAGACCATGGAGGCAAAAAATAGCGCTGATGAAATACTGTGCCAGTTTCACTGCTGAAGGAAGGGTAGGCATGGGTACGAAGTGGGCCATTTTAGAGAACCGGTCCACCACTACCCAGACAACTATGTGCCCTTCAGAGTTAGGCAGATCCGTAACAAAGTCCATGGCAATGTGGGTCCACGGTCTCTCAGGTACTGGTAAAAGCATCAGCAACCCCTGGGGTCTCTGACAGTCGGCTTTATGCTGGGCACACTCAGGACACACGGCCACAAACTCCTGCACATCCTGATCGAGTGAGGGCCACCAATACTGCTGGGAGATGAACCGCTTGGTTCCCAAGATCCCGGGATGTCCTGCCATTCGAGAGGCATGCCCCCATTAGAGCGTCCTTTCTCTCAGCCGGGGTGGCATAAAAGTCATACCCCGCAGGTACTGCTAGCGTCATCGCGGCCACAATGGTGTCAGGTTTAATTACATACTGCAGGGGTTCCTCCTCCAGGTCAGCCTCCATAGACCTGGAGAGGGCGTCCGCCTTGGTTTTCTTCTCAGCAGGACGGTAGGTCAGAGTGAAATCAAAGCGGGAGAAGAATAATGCCCACCGGGCCTGGCGAGGATTCAGCCTTCTCGTTTCTCGTAAATAAGTCAGATTTTTATGGTCCGTGAACACCGTGAAGGGCTCCTGTGCCCCTTCTAGCAGATGACGCCATTCTTCCAAAGCCAACTTAATGGCTAACAGCTCCTGATCCCCGATGGCATAATTCTTCTCGGCGGGGGAAACTTCCTAGAAAAGAAGGCACACGGGAGGAGCTTCCCACTGGAGTGGGCCTGGGACAGCACAGCTCCTATGCCAACCGATGAGGCGTCCACTTCCATGAAGAACTTACTGGCTGGGTTGGGATGGCGTAACACCGGTGCCCCGACAAAAGCCTGTTTAAGGGTTGCAAAGGCCTTCCGCACCTCAGGCGACCAGTTACGGGCATCCGCGTTCTTCCTGGTCAAGGCAGTAAGGGGAGCGACCACGGACGAGTAGTTCCAAATGAACTGCCTATAGTAGTTCGCGAAACCTAAGAAACGCTGTAGAGCCTTACGCCCGGTGGGTTGCTGCCAGTGCAGGATGGCTGTCAACTTACTGGGGTCCATACGCAGCCCGTGGTTTGAAATGATGTACCCCAGGAAGACCAGTTTGGAACGATGAAATTCACATTTCTCCAGCTTCACATAGAGGTGGTTCTCCCTTAACCGCTGTAATACGACCTTCACATGCTCCTGGTGCTCCTCCTCAGCCCTTGAAAAAATTAGGATGTCGTCCAGGTAGACCATCACAAACTTGTAAAGGAGATCTCTGAAGATGCCATTCATGAAGGCCTGGAAGACGGCTGGGGCATTAGCTAGTCCAAACGGCATGACCCGGTATTCGTAATGCCCGTCGCGGGTGTTAAACGCCGTCTTCCACTCATCCCCCTCCTTGATCCGCACAAGGTTGTAGGCCCCCCTGAGATCGAGCTTGGAGAAGATCTGGGCCCCCTGGAGGCGGTCAAACATCTCAGAAATCAAGGGAAGCGGGTACTTGTCCTTCCACGTGATGGCGTTAAGTCCTCTGTAATCAATACAGGGGCGCAACCCCCCCCCGTCTTTCTTTTCCACAAAGAAAAATCCAGCCCCCGCTGGCGATTTAGAGGGCCGGATGAACCCTCGAGCTAGGTTCTCCCGAATATACTGAGACATAGCTTCCGTCTCCGGACACAATGCCCCTTCACTCCGCAATGCAGGCACAGCCCCTTCGAGCATAGGTTCTGTCCCCTCGGGCGCACCCAGTGACTGGGGAGCAGGGCTCCGGTGCGAGCTCTTCGAGTTAGCCCCTCCAAACTGTTGACCCGCGCGACGTTCACAGGCCCGCTCCCTGAACTGAATGTCCACCTGGGTGCAGAGACGGATGAGGTCGTTCAGATCTGAGGGCAGCTCCCGACCTGTAAGTTCGTCCTTAATGTTGGCCGCAACCCCATGCCAAAACACCGCAGTAAGGCTTGGATTATCCCAACCTAGCTCTGCGGCCAGGGTCCGAAATTGGATGGCGTACTCGCCCAGAGAGAGAGAGTCGCCCCTGATGTAGGTTCAACAGCTGAGTCGCCGCCGAGGAGGGCTTCCCGGGTTCCTCAAAGATGAGCCGAAATTGCTTCAGAAACTCTGCCAAGTTATCCAGGAGGGGATCCTTCTTCTCCCATAATGGAGAGGCCCAGACCAGAGCAGGTCCCGCCAGTAGGGAGATGACATAGGCCACTTTCGCCCTATCCGACGGAAAATCTCGGGCCTGCAACTCAAAAACAATTTGGAACTGATTGAGGAAGCCCCGGCAGGTCTTACTATCGCCCTCGTACCGCGGAGGCTGAGTCACACGAATACCTCGGCCACGTGCGAGGGAACCCGGCGGGGTGAGAGCTGACAGGCCCTCCGCAGCCCCAGTACCGGTCAGCGAGTCCACACACTGACTCAGCGTGTTCAGAACTCCCGATACCTGTTGTAGCCGAGCATGCAGTTGCTGGAGCAGCTGCATGGGAGATGGTTCGGTCGAGCTCGTGGCTTTAGCGTTCTGTAATCCGTTGGGTTGGTCGTGAGCCCTTGGGCCCTGGCTGAAGCCAGCAGAGCACCGACCCAGGCCAAGGGGAGACCGACCCACCACCATACACCCCATCTACACAATACCCCTAAGCTACCCTCCCCCGCAGTACCTCAGGAAGAAAGGGAAATAGGCATACAGGCGGGCCTCGTGGCCGAACCAGAACCCAGGCGCACAGAGTCATTCGTGCGGGCCTCACGGACGAACTGGAACCCAAACACACACAGGGAGGTATGAAAGAACCCAGAGGGCCCCCCGGGACCCCTAGATACCGAAGCCAGGCCCTCCCCAAGACAGAGGGGAAAAGAAACCCTAAAAGCCACAAAAGCCAGAAATAGATACAGCAAACCAAAGGAAAGGGTGAGATAGCCCCCCAGCCACAGGCCAGAGGCACAAGACCCAAAAGGGAGGCAGAAAACCTTTGCCTCAAACCCACAGAAAACAGAGGCAGGAACACAGAACACAAAGGGTTAAGCTTGCTGAGCCAGCCGGCACACAAGGGAGAGAGAGAGTTCCTTATCAACAATCAGAGAGAAAGCTGGGGAGCACGGCCTACTGAACAAACACACTGTCAGAGGCATGGACACAATACACACAGTACACAAAGGGTTAAACTCACTGAGCCAGCAGGCCGAGACACGGGGAAGAGAAATCCTCAGAATAAACAAACAACCGGAGAGGACGCTCTCAGACAAGCAGCCTAGCTGAAACGAAGGCTGAACAAAGCCCAGCCCCCACTGACAAACAAGCAGCTGGCTTCCCACAGAGAACTGCAGGCAGTGAAGGGAAGCCCAGCTGGAGGCAAGAGAACTAATTACACACGCACACACACAAACACACGCTGCCCCCAGCTAACACAAACAAAGAGAAAGGAAAGAAATCCCTGAACAGGAAACTCAGATCAAAGTCAGAGCACAGAGTACGTTCTGACAGAGAACTACGCGGATTTCTAGTCACCACAAGAGTAACGTTAAAGCAAAGTAAGTAGCAACATGCAGGCTTAAGTACATCCACTGACGTCAGCACAAACCCTGGCAGCCAATGATATTGTAAACTGGATATCTCATAATCATACTGGCAGTCCTTGTGACCCGTCCTCATTAAAATTAACTGACTTTTATGGGATTATCTGACTTCTTTCTCACAGAACTTTGATTAATCTGGTTTTGGCAGGCTTTTCAATTTAGGAAGGTCTTTCTAAGATATTCATATGCAAGGGACTTGTCTCTGAGCAGACAGTGTTGGAGGAGGGTGGCTCACTACCCACTGGAGATTCACATCTGCTGTGATCTGTATCAGATTAGTAGCTAGAGAAGGGTTTCAGACACCTCTTCTGGTGATCTTAGTCTGGTTTTCAGGATATTAACAATGAATATATATGAAATAAGTATGCATATGGTGGGCTTCCAATATATGAAAATTTATTTAATGCTTATTTACTGTTGATAACCTGTGTGGTCAGCAGGTTAGGTTTGGGAGGCCCTGGATCTTGCTTCTGTCCAGATCTTCTCTGAACAATTCTGTTGAGAATTTTTAATATCTGGTTTCAAGATCATCAAAACCTGTAAATCTAGTCTGCAAGTAGATCATCTGCACATCCACAATTTTCATGTAAATCTGACCCAGGTGACCACAGCTGCTATCAAGTCCATGTATCAAACGTTTGCAAAATTCAGTCCAGAAAGTACCACTTCAGATCTGCAGGAGTATTCTGTCCTCTGAAAGCTGACATTTCCTAAGTGTGCATGGAACCTGATCCCAAATAACTGTGATCTTGAAATGATGGCAGATAACTTTTGTTATCCAGCCATACTCCAGTAACACAGTGACCAACTTGTTGTGGGCCTTGTACAATTCCAGTGAAATCTATCCAGAATACAGATGTCATCTAGAAATGTAAAGACAAAGAAGCTGTTATTTAGATAAGCTGTCAGGCTTACCAAGACCCTAAGCTTCCTGAGTCCAAGAGAAGACTAAATGGCAATGTCCTGTTCTAGAAAATGTTGCTCCAAGGTGAACCAAAGAATCTTCTGGTGCTATTCAGCAACTGAGATATGCAGACAGACATCCTGCAGATCAAGCCAGCAAACACCTGCTGGTCAAACAGCCTGAAATAGCCTGCTGCTCAAAGAAGTTCCTTGGGAGATTAGAAAATTCTATCACAAGGATCTGTCAACTACAGTCTATGGGTCAGAAGCAGCCTGCAGAACTCATTTTTCTAGCCCATCATACATTTCCTGCGCACAGCTGGATTTCATGGAGCCACTGCACCAACTCTTGGTTCAAAGGGGCAACCGCAGATGCTAAACTCTGAGGATCAGTTGCTTCCTCTTCTAGGTCAAGGGCCTCTCCTAGATCTTCCCTAGCCAAGACTACATTCTCACTGTAGACAAGAGAAGCTGACTTCAAAACTCTTGAAACATGGTGCCAAATACAATATATATCCTGAGAGTGGGAAAGAGGTTGTGCTTCTTTGCCATAGCTCAGATCTCCAAGTCTTAGGGAAAAGTATGTAGTAGGATGCAACCTGGATGGCTTTTCTTATAGAGAAAGTCATACAGTTTATAGTACACTATATTTCTGGGATCTTCTAGAATATATGCTGCAAGGCCTGCATTAAAATCCTAATTCTGAAATGGACCAGAGTACACCCACCACATAGTCCTACGTACATTAAAAGCAGAAACTACTACGATTTAACACACTCAAAAGCAAATGCATCTACTCAAATACTTCCATTCAGGGAAGTGCACTTTTCAGAGATCTCAACACCACAATCAGCGATTAAAAAATTCAAACTGTCAATACAAAATGGTCACCAAGGGGCCCCACCACACAGTGCAACGAGTTAAAATGACAGTGACAGATTCTGAGCATGAAGCCATGCTCCAATAACTGTCAAGTCTGCGGTGATGAGGCTGATTTCAAGGCCGCAATTGCTACCAAACCTCCTACTTGGTGCCTGGTAGGGGTAATACAGATGATTCTTGGCTTCCCCTTGACGTTGTCCCTCGGTGTTAACACGGATGATGCCAAATCCTTACATGTCCTCGGGTTGGGATCAGAGGATGCCCAACGATGATGGGCACTACCAATGTGCAATGCTGATGCAAGGAGAAACCTCCTTGATGTGTCTCCAGTGTCTGATGCAGCTCTAAGAGCCATAGGGACCAATACTTCCCTGGCTGACGTCTCTGGATTGGGCTTGAATAAGCAAAAATATATTTGTGCTGCTGCCTATTAATGCTTCTTGTTGATAGCTGTGAACACAGGTGACAAAAAGGATTATGGTCAGGTCCCAAACACTGCAAGCACCATGAATGACTACCCATAAGGCATATAGTCTTTTTGCATCTGGAGCACTTTTTAAAACCACTGGCAGTTTTCTAGGACATCTTAGGAAAAACAGCCATAGTGAAATTAAATGAGGCTATTGTGACTAGAAAAAGAAGGGGGAAAGGGCTCGCAGCCTAAGTGCTTGGGTCCTAAAGGGGTCTTTGGAAAATAAGAAAACTTAAAAAGTGTTGAAAAATCTAATAAAATTAAAGTGACGGTAGTACCTGGTCCCATATGAAAGAACATAAGAAAAGCAGCTGAAAATAGGCAAAAAGAAGGTGAAGCTGCAGAAACTTGAAAGACAAGATGGTGCTAGCTGAGAAGAGAACAAAAAACTGTGCACTCTCTGCTCCATGGAAGAAAGACGACTGTCTTAGGTCCAGCTTAATGATGGTGGGCAGGAAGGTTTACACATGTGTGGTGGATGTTGTCAAAAGCTTCTGAGAAAAGGAACGCTGGAGAGTCTCTGTGTTGGGGTTCCGCTGGCAATGTAACTCACATGTGAAAATATAAAGTCCTGCTTGTCCTTAGAGCAACATATGAAACCTTCTTTAAAGTAAATTCTAGAAGAGAGTGGTCATTTCAATTATCTGTTCAGCTTTACAAATAAGTGGTACAAACGTTTTACAATTCGCCACAACTGAATGTGCTGTATGAAAGAGTATTCATTACTTATTTCACATCGGCACTTGTAATTACTACAGAACATTTACAAATTCATTTGGGAAAAGTGACCTAATAGAGAAATTGGCTGAGAATCTGGGAGGGCAACAAAAACAAGGGATAACACAAATGAAGAACACCAAAAAAAAGTGTGGTTGACCATAAGAAGCGAGTTCAAAGGCAAAAATGAAGATAATACTCTCTTGTTGAGGAAGCTTTGTATCCTTGAATAAAATGTTGCTTCCTCAACAAGAGTATTATCTTCATTTCTGCTTGGAGATATGTCCTCATTGTATATGAAATTTATAGTATACTAGCCGTTAAGCCTGTAAAAACGGGCGAGATTTCCAGCTACCCTCCTCACCTCCGCGCCCCCTGCACTGACCTGACAGTGCCTCTCAACTCCGTGTGAAAGCGCTACAGGCAGCAGCAGATCGCTCTGCTGCTGCCTGCAGCGCTTCCACACGGAGGTGAGAGGCGCTGTCAGGTCAGTGCAGGGGGCACGGCACGGAGGGGGGCGGGAGCGGCGGCGGGGATGGTGGGAGGGTGGAGGTTGTTTCGCGTGATGTTCCTTTCCAGGCAGCAGCAGCGGTGTCCGACAATTCGACTCAGTTTCCCTCTCTGTTCCGCCCTCTGATGTCATGACGCGAGGGTGGGACAGAGAGGGAAGTCTGTACTGCGCATTTGCAAGTGAGTACGGTCACTTGCCGTTTATTTGTTTGATACTTTAAATTTAGCGGCTTGTCTAGTTTTCCTTCACATGTTATTACAAGAATAATCCGTTCCACTATAACATTTGTGTGTCAAGTGTCCCTGTTGCCATCTGAACCATCAGTCAGCATTCTAAGCTCTCCGGAATGAGAAAAATGCTGTCAAGTAAGGGGAATAAAACATTGTTAAAAGTAAAATGCAATTACATTTTGAATGGGAAAATTAGGTTCTTACCTTGGTAATTTTCTTTCCTTTAGTCACAGCAGATGAATCCATTAACTGATGAGTTGTGTCCCCTACCAGCAGGTGGAGATAGAGAACACTAAAAACCATAGTGCCTCCTGGACGGCTAGCTCCATCTGCCTCAGTATTTGAAGCTTCCAAAGCAGTATTAAACCGCACAATGGAATAACATGAACTTTCCTCACAGTGAACCAACGCCCCAGAACAGGAGCAATAACACAAAGGAGGGATGAGCTCAACCTCCTGCAGAGGAACAGTCTGTAGAAACTGAAGAACTGGTTTTCAACTCCTCCTGAAGAGGGAACATATCTGCATGATAACTGAACAAAAGCAAAGTCAGACAGGGAAGGATCATGGATTCATCTGCTGTGACTAAAGGAAAGAAAATTACCAAGGTAAGAACCTAATTTTCCCTTCCTTGTCATCAGCAGCAGATGAATCCATTAACTGATGGGTTATATCAAAGCAATCCCTAGATAGAGCGGGAACAAGCCACACCACGCGCAAGCACTTGTGCTCCAAAAAGCACGTCCCTCCTGGCAGCCACATCCAGTCTGTAATGACGGGCAAAAGAGAGCTTAGACGCCCAAGTAGCAGCACTACAAATCTCTTGAAGAGAGAGTGCTCCAGTTTCAGCCCAAGAGGAAGAAATCGCTCTTGTGGAATGTGCCTTAAAGGCATCAGGCGGAGGCCGGCCAGACAGCAGATATGCAGAAAAAATGGCTTCCTTAAGCCAACGGACTATAATGGCTTTAGACGCTGGAGACCCTCTGCGAGGACCTGACAACAAAACAGAAAGGTGAATATGACATCCGCAGATACTGCAACAGAACCCAGCGCACATCCAGAAGGTGCAACTGCCCAAAAGATTCCGGAAACTCCTCCCTGGAAAAGGAGGGTAAGAAAATGGGCTGGTTCAGGTGAAACGCTGATACCACCTTAGGCAGGAAGGAGGGCACCGTACGTACCGTCACTCCGGACTCTGAGAACTGCAGAAATGGGTCTCGACAGGACAGCGCCTGGAGATCAGACACCTGTCTCACCAAAGAAATGGCCACCAAAAAGACTGTCTTTAGAGTTACATCCTTCTCCGAAGCTCGCCTCAGCGGCTCGAAAGGCGAACACTGAAGAGCCTTTAATACTAGCCCCAGGTTCCAGGCCGGACAAGGCGCCCGCACGGGAGGACGGAGCCGAAGCACCCCTCTAAGAAACTGTGCAATGTCCGGATGTGCAGCCTGGGAGAGGCCAGAGACCTTCCCCCCAAAACATGCCAGGGCTTCCACTTGAACACGCAAGGAATTATAGGCCAAGCCTTTTTGTACACCATCCTGCAAAAAGTCAAGTATCTGCGAGACGGAAGCCTGTGTGGGTGTGAGGGCTTTAGCAGCACACCAGGACTCAAACTGGCACCAGATCCAAGCATATGCAATGGAAGTGAAATGCTTGCGGGCCTGCAAGAGAGTGGAGATGACCTTGTTAGAATAGCCTTTGTCTCTCAATTGCGCCCTCTCAATAGCCATGCTGTAAGACCAAAGCGGCAGGGATCCTCCATGGACACCGGGCCCTGTGACAACAGGTTCGGTACCAGAGGCAAGGGAAACGGAGCCTCCACCAGCATCCGCCGGAGGTCCGCATACCACAGACGCCTGGGCCAATCCGGGGCTATGAGAATCACCAATCCCTGGTGTAGCTGAATTTGCAGGAGAATGCGCCCTATTAAGGGCCAGGGCGGGAACACATACAGGAGGCTGGCGGGCCAGGGTTGAGCCAGAGCATCCAACCCCACTGAGCGGGGATCTCTTCGTCTGCTGAAGAAGCAAGGGACTTTGGCGTTTGCGCTTGATGCCATGAGATCCACCTTGGGCCTGTCCCATTTGGCACAGATTTGAAGGAACACTTCGTCTGCCAATGCCCACTCCGCCGGGTCAATCTGATGCCTGCTGAGAAAGTCAGCTTGCACGTTGCTCTGACCTGCGATATGAGCTGCTGACAGAAGCTGTAGATGCAACTTGGTCCAGTGGCAAATCTGAGCGGCCTCCGCTGCCAGGGCTGCGCACCGAGTGCCGCCCTGGCGTTTTATGTAGGCCACCGCTGTCATGTTCTCCGAAAGAACTCTGACAGACAGCCCCTCCTGGGTCTTGTGAAAGGCCAGAAGAGCCTGAAATACCGCCCTCAGTTCCAAGCGATTGACGGACCAACCCGACTCCTCGGGTGTCCACAGACTCTGGGCATAACTTCCCTGGCAATGTGCTCCCCAGCCCTGCAGGCTGGCATCCGTTACCACCAGGCACCAACTGGGAAGGGCTAGCAGCATTCCCCGCCGCAGCCTGCTGTCTGAGAGTCACCACTCCATACTGAGCCGGGCCGCAGGGAGCCACGTGAGTCTGCATTGATAATCCTTGGATATCGGAGACCATCGTTGAAGCAGGGCAATCTGCAGAGGTCTCATGTGTGCTCTCGCCCATGGTACCACTTCCAATGTGGCTGTCATCAACCCCAACAGCTGGACAAAGTCCCAAGCTCGCGGGCGAGGCATCCGCAGGAGCAGACGGACCTGATTTTGAAGCTTGCATTGCCTTAGCTCAGGTACGTAAACAAACCCCGAGCTTGTGTCAAACCGGACCCCCAAATACTCTAGAGACTGAGAGGGGGTCAGGTGACTTTTGGGTATATTGACCACCCAGCCCAGAGACTGCAGTACTGAGACCACTCTGGCTGTGACATGATGACTCTCCTCCTCGGAGTCTGCTCTGATGAGCCAGTCGTCGAGGTACGGGTGAACCCAGATACCCTCTCGCCTGAGAAAGGCAGCTACTACCACCATTACCTTGGAAAAGGTTCGGGGAGCTGTGGCGAGGCCGAAAGGCAAGGCCCGAAACTGGAAATGTTTTCCCAACACCGCAAACCGGAGAAACCGTTGGTGCGGGGGCCAAATAGGAATGTGCAAGTAAGCTTCTTTTAGGTCCACTTTCTGACGGGGAATTAACCCGTCTATGTTTAGCGTGCATCCAACGCTCAGGGGAAGCCACATCATCACTCAGCCCCGGGCCATCCTCACGCGGAGGGAAACCAGGTGGCAAAGCAGTGTCAAACACCTGCAGGAGAGATCTCTTCAGCATAAAGGCTTTATGTAGCAAAAGCACAAATTCTGGGGAGAAATACTCGCCCTGACCTCCCGTCTCCAAATTAGGAGCGACGGGAAAATGAGCTCCTCTGGAAGGCTCAGCCCGAGGCGGTCCCCTGCCCTCAGACTCCTCCGCAACTGCGGGGGTTGAGACATGCGGTGCTTCCAAGATGGCGCCCGCTGCCAGCTCCAATGAGCAGGAAGAATCATCGCTTACCATGCTCGTGCTAGCTCTACCGTCTGAACAGCATGATTTACAGAGCCCGGCTGCCGATATGCACTTGCCACAACGGGAACAGCGCTTAACTCCCTCAGCAGCCATCGCCGAAAAACGGCGGAAAAAATTCAAAATGGCGTCTTCGCGCCCAAATCACCCCGCTCTAAACACCATCTGCGGGCCTTCCCCAGAGGAGCTGAGTACCGCTCTTACCTCAAAGGACCGTGTCCAGGAGTTCCGGTCAAGCTGTAACTCAAGAAAGCCTCAGAAATAGTAGTGCTGAAAAACACGCTTTTTTTTTTTTTAACGCTGTGAGGAAAGCTGGAGGCAAACAGCTACAAAGGCACTCCGGAGGAAGCGGGGGAGTGGGAAAGGCAGGGAAAGGGCGAACCTATGTGCCTTTAAAGTGGGCACCACCAGCCACAACACCCCAGCTCAACTGGCCAAGCACAGGAGCCACCCCAGGCAGAATCTTGAAGGAGCTGAACAAGCTGAGTCCAAACCTGCTGGGAGATAGAGAAATACTGAGAGGCGGATGGAGCTAGCCGTCCAGGAGGCACTATGGTTTTTAGTGTTCTCTATCTCCACCTGCTGGTAGGGGGACACAACCCATCAGTTAATGGATTCATCTGCTGCTGATGACAAGGAATAGTTAATTGCACAATCACTGGTGCTGGCTCATATTGATAAAGTAACTCCAGACTATTTTATATACAATTGCTCATTTAATTTTCAAGGTACCTAAGTACGATAGAGCCACCCCACTGCTTCTGCAATTGAATTATCATCAGTACAGGCACATATTGTTTTTAAACTTTGTTTTTTGTTTTTTTTTAAATTGTGCACGAAGAGACACCTGCCTATATAACAACTCATTTGTTTATCAGCTCGAAATGCTGTTCTGGGTTCTAGGTATTTTTAAACTCTTTACTATCCAGGTCCATTAAGGGTAGTATATACAACATTTTTATCAAGTTCATTTGCTTCTCAAGTGGCCAGGCATTGGAATGAGTTATCTGTACAAATCAGAGTTCAAAACAACTATGTTGTATTCTGCAAATTATTGAAGACCTTTCTATTAAAAAAACATTTGGGTTTAAATAATTAATTCAGATCATCAGTTGATGGTACATGTGGGATATGTCATGTAATAATAATAATAATAATAATAATATTAATTCAACATCCTGGTCTTTCAAAAATAAAGATGTTCCCATAAATGAGATGATGCCTTGCAATTAACCATATCAATAAATTGCATAAAATTGTGCTAGCTACCTGATAAGGACAAGGTATGTGATATTCTTTACAGTGATCAGAGACCCATGTGATCTCCCAGGTTGTCCTATAAATCTGCTCATAGACATAGCATCCAAGAAGTGTGACCAGTGGTACAAGGTACAAGCCACTAAACACTCCAATTCGAATCATAAACTTCTTCAGTTTCTCTTGGTTTCTTTCATCATGTTGTATGACTTGCCGCACATGATTTAAAGAAATAATTCCTGCTAAAAGGAGAGACAGCCCAATAATAACGCATAGGCACAGTGGTATAAGAACAAAATAGCGAGCTGCATCCAAATCATAAAAACCAACAAAGCAAACTCCACTGATGTTGTCCCCTTCAACTTTGTTCATGGCCAGAAGTATAACTGTGAGAATTCCCGGAATGCCCCATGCAACAGCATGAAACCACATTGACTTTTGTTCAATAGCCTCACAACTCCATTTTCGTCCAGCTGCCAAGAACCAAGTAATGGTGAGAATCACCCACCATACAGTCCCTGCTATTGTGCAAAAATACAGGAGCATAAAGAGAATGGTACAACCCTTGTTTTGTGAGCCAAGAACCACCACGTCTCCACCTTTATTACAAGCTGTGCTGTTACCCAGTAGAAAGCCAATAAAGTAGATGAGAGACACCATGCTGTAACAGACAGCATAGAAGATGATTGGTCTTTCTGGGTAACGAAATCTTCGGACATCAATCAAAAAAGTCAGAAATGTGAACAGAGTTGCACAAAGACAAATTATTGAAATTATTCCAATGAAACCTTTTGCAAAATCTAATTCTTCCTTGCTGAAGTACATATTAGGGCAAGGTGGTGCACACTGCCTGACTCCCAAAAATGTGTAACTTTGCTCATTGGGGGTCTTCAGATGTTGTGGACACCAAAATCCATAGTCTCTCTGAACCTGCTCTGGTACTTTCCGCATATCTTCCACTTCTGATGTCAGATTAGGTGCAACAATTACATTGTCATTACAATCCTCCAATCTAGAGAGAGAAAAAAATACATAAATTAAAATGTATATCATGACTACAAATATATATTAGCTACCATATATCCTATAGAGGGAGGGGTGGCCTAATGGTTAGTGCAGCTGGCTTTGATCCTGGCAACTTGGGTTCAATTCCCACTACAGCTCCTTGTGACTTCAGGCAAGTCACTTAACCCTCCATACCCCAGGTACAAAAGTTAGATTATAAGTCCTGCATATAATGTGTACAGCACTGCGTACATCTAGTACTGCTATAGAAATGATTAGTAGTAGTAGCAGTAGTATATCAGTGGTTCTCAAACCTGTCCTGGGGGACCACCAGCCAGTTGGGTTTTCAGGATATGCCTAATGAATATGCATCCCCCAAATAGTAACTACAAAAACTATTTTCAATTCAGCTTTATGTACTTACAAAAAAGTTCTTGCAATTCCTACATATTAAATATAATACAGCTTGTCCTTGCTAATCATAGCATCCTCACTCATACGCATTCACACTAACCAATCAATCACACTATTTCCTTAGGAGTGATGATATGGTCACACATATATACTATATTCATTATACAACTAGAAAATAGTTTTTACTGCTTTATGCCTTGCCATTCATTTCTCATAAATGTCCAGCAATTATAAACAGTCTATAGTTGACTTAAGCATAACTTGCTAGCTGTAACTGCGAATTAGATAGATATCAAAACAAACTCGCTTATCCAAGTGTCTGGTTTCTTAGCCAAAATGCGGTTAGAATCATCAATAAGGTAATATATGATATGATTATATCTGTGTGCATAAGAGGGATGGTGGTGTAGTGAGGGTATCTGGTTTCTTCTATGCTGTTTTATTTTTGTGTTTAGTTAAACCACTGATGACGCATTTGTGAAACGCAGCTACTGCGTTGAGTTTGACGCCAGCTTTAATCGCTGAAAAGACTCAACAGAGAATTGGAGAAGAGTGTTGTTAAGTGGCATTATCACAATAATGGATACTAATTAGAGGATATAAGTATATCACTCGACTACTGAAGGAGTTGATGGTCATTGGACTTTTACATGGACAAGCAAGTTATAAGAAACCAGACACTTGGAGAAGTGAGTTTGTTTTGATATCTATTTAATTCGCAGCTACAGCTAGCAAGTTATGCTTAAGTCAACTATGAACAGTTTATAATTGCTGGACATTTATGAGAAATGGATGGCAAGGCATAAAACAGTAAAAAAATGTTTCTAGTTGTATAGTGAATATAGTATATATGTGTGACCATATCATTACTCCTAAGGAAATAGTGTGATATTTTAGCTTTGGTAGAGAGTGATTGGTTAGTGTGAATGTGTATGAGTGAGGATGCTATGATTAGCAAGGAGAAGCCGTATTATATTTAATATTTAAAGGAATTGCAAACATTTTTGTAAGTAAATAAAGCTGAATTGAAAATAGTTTTTGTAGTTACTTTTTTGAGGAAGTATTAATCTTTGTAACTAGAGTGATAATATACTCATTAAGAAAGGAAGGTGTGGAATGAATATGCATAAGAGATTTTCATATAATGGAGGTGAAAGGAATGCAAACCTGTCTACTGCATATTCTTTAAGGATATCCTGAAAACCCATATACCCCAGGAAGGTTTGAGAACCAGTGTTCTATACTACTGATAGTTATTTGTAATGCACAGTTAATTTATGCCCCTCTGGTTTCTTCTCTCTATCCTTCTGCTGATGCCAGTCAGAATAAACAATTTTGACAATGCACAGTTTTGAGTTATTCATGGAGTGAACTACAACAAGGACAAAGTGATCACTTTCTACACTTTTGGTGCTATTCAGCACCATAATATATAGCCCTATGTTACTGTTCCCCTTTCCCTACTTGATCCTCTTCTCCCTATTTTGAATTAGGCACTTTCTTTTGGTCCACATTAGAGAGCAAACATAGAGGCTCATTTTCAAAGCACTTAGACTTACAAAGTTCCATAGGTTACTATGAAACTTTGTAAGTCTAAGTGCTTTGAAAATATGCCTGATTGGCTCAAGAGCTTAATAGAGCCTATCTGCAATTGACAAAAGGCATCATCCGGAATCAACAGCAAATGTTTTTGTCCTGACCTGATAACAAAATGCCTGTGTCAAAACCCCCCAAACTGGATTTTCTATATGATTGCCTATCCTGCTTATTTTCGAAGGAGAAGGCCGGCCAAATTGGTATAATTGAAAGCCAATTTTGGCCGGCTTCAACTGCTTTCCGTCGCGGAACCGGCCAAACTTCAAGGGGGCGTGTCGGCAGTGTACCGAAGGCGGGACGGGGGCATGGTTAAGAGATGGCCAGCTTTGGCCGATAATGGAAAAAAGAAAGCCGGCCCTGACAAGCATTTGGCTGACTTTACTTGGTCCCTTTTTGTTCACGACCAAGCCTTGAAAAGGTGTCCCAACTGACCAGATGGCCACTGGAGGGAATGGGGGATGACCTCCCCTTACTCCCCAAGTGGTCACCAACCCCCTCCCACCCAAAAAAAAAAAATAAAAAAACTTTTTTTTTTTTGCCAGCCTCAAATGTCATACCCAGCTCCATGACAGCAGTATGCAGGTCCCTGGAGCAGTTTTTAGTGGGTGCAATGCACTTCAGGCAGGCGGACCCAGGCCCATCCCCCCCTACCTGTTACACTTGTGGTGGTAAATGGGAGCCCTCCAAAACCCACATGTAAGTGCCCCCCTTCATCCCTAAGGGCTATGGTAGTGGTGTACAGTTGTGGGGAGTGGGTTTTGGGGGAGCAAGTAAGGGAGTAACCATACTCTGTAAGCCATATTGAGCCTGCAAATAGGTGGGAAAATGTGGGATACAAATGCAATAAAATAAATAAATGTACCTGGGAGCAATTTGTGAAGTCTGCAGTGCCCCCTAGGGTGCCCGGTTGGTGTCCTGGCATGTTTGGGGGAGCAGTGCACTACAAATGCTGGCTCCTCCCATGACCAAATGCCTTGGATTTGTCAGGGTTTGAGATGGCCGCCATTAGTTTCCATTATCGCTGAAAACCCATGCCGGCCATCTCTAAAGCTGGTCCAAATGTTGAGATTTGGCTGGCTCCGACCGTATTATCGAAACAAAAGATGGCCGGCTATCTTGTTTTGATAATACGGTCGGGACGCCGCTTTACGGGGCCGTCCTTAAAGATGGCCGCCCTTATAGATGGCTGGCCCCGTTCAATTATGCCCCTCTATGCCACTATAAATGAGCAAACGAATAATCAACCTACCCTGATGCACAGTGATTATTCAAATATGGTAGGCTATAGAGTCTTTGCACTCTCAAAATATACTCAGAGGTGAATGAACTTCAGTAGATCTTCATTATATCTAGAAATGTGGTATAAAAAATTCACTATAAAGACCTAGATACTACTTATGCTTTTGCAAATATGTTAAATTCCAAGTCTATATAGGAAAGGTTTGACCAAGTACGTATTTTTCATCATGTTATTAAATTTGTAAAATGTTTCCAAAAATTCAAAATGAAAACTAACTAAGACATGGGTAATAAAGTTTATCAAATCTAAAAAAATGCTTACCAAAGTAGTCATGTTTTAAGGCATTTTCAAACATCTTTGATGTCAAGTTCAGATTATAAACCCTCCAGGGACAGGGAAATATTTAGGGGGCAATACTATAACTTGGCACCTTCAGTTAGGCATGTTGATGCTGTGTGCCTTTATAGAATACAAGAATAAATGTAAATTGGCATGCCTACATTTAGTGTCATTGTTTATGCCAGCTCTATGGCAGATGTAAATGGGCATACCTAAATTCAGGAAAAACAAAAGAGCCAAAAATCTTCCACAAAAACTGCAAGCACAAGCCAAAAAAAGGGTGGAAGCCAACAAAGCCACAAGTCCAAAGATATCAAATTCCGAGGACATTTAATTTACTGTTCCAAATTGTTTATCAATAGTGCATACAGGTAAACCCTACATGGGCTGTGTTTCGGCACAGTAGCCTTCGTCATGGGTTCTGTATGGAAACAGTACATAAATGCACCATGAAAAGCGCATAACTTGTAGTATTACAAATTAATACATGTACATTACAGATGGCCTACAGCTTTCCCAAATATACGCCCCACTTGTAGTTATGTACTATAGCACTTGGGCACGATCTTACAGAATAGTGCCTAGTGCATTTGTGTGCCTAACTGCCAATTTTGGTGTCCGACATGCATAAGTGGCGTATAGATATAGGCAGGGCCACTGAGAGACTAGGCCGGGCCCGGGGCAAGGCCGCCCAGCTTCTGCCCCCCCCCCCCCCCGTCACTGCCGCCCCCCATCTCTCCCCCTGCCACTGCCGCGCCCCCCCCCCCCCCGCCGCAGTCCCCAGTCTCACCTGCCTGCCTCCATGGCTCCGGGCCCCCTGCATTCAAAGCGGCAGTCGCAGATTGCCTCACTTCTGGCCTTCCCTCCCTGTGTCCCACCCTCGTTTGATGTAACTTCCGGTTTCCGCGAGGGCAGGACACAGGGATGGAAGGCCCGAAGGGAGGCGACCTGTGACTGCCGCTTCGAATGCAGGGGCCCGGAGCCAAGGAGGCAGGCAGGTGAGACCGGGAACTGCAGCGCCAGTGGCCTGACCTTGGCACCGGGCCCCCCTTGGAGGCCTGGAGAATTTTGCCCCCCCCTCTCTCGGCGGCACTGGATATAGGCACTAAGGTACTGAATTGCTTTTCATATGGACCTTTATTTAACTTATGTAGAACTACTACTAAAAATGCATGAGCCAAATCTAAATTATAATACTAGTTGAGGAGTGATCACTAAAGACACCCGACCTTTGTATCCCAGCCAATTTAGATTATCCTACAACAGGAATCACAAAAAGCTCTTCCTGGGAAAATGTTAAACTTGAAAACAAGAGAGTGACTATGTACTCTAACCAGGTGCCAAGACTTTATGCAAATTTATTTTAAATATTAAATAGAATAACTTGAATTGGCATAAGGATGCAACACAAAGAGTAGGGAACTCAAGATTGGTGATTGGCACTAGATATTTTGATCACATTACATTTATCAAACTACTGCATACTGCACATGCTGAAGCTTTTTAACAGAACTATGTGGAAGACCTGCACATGCACTACTACATTAATCCACATGAGGGATCACAAGGGCACAGACTAAAGAAATAAGATCTTTCAAAATAAAAACTGGTGCTGAATTTGACAAAGCTTATACAATTGGCTAATGACTTTCTTTGCCACAGTACTGAACCGTTGCTTGAGGGATAAGATATTATCCAGTACAACCAGTTCTAATCAGAAGCAGAGAACTCTCTCTCAAAAACAAGCAAGGGCAATCCAAAGAATACACCCCTACCGGGAAAATTTCTCATTGTTATGAATTTGATTTAAGTTTATATACCTAAGCCCAAGTGTTGAAGTCCAAAATGCAACAGCCTTTGTGACCCATTTTAAGGAAATTGAAAATTGAAAGGTAAAATTATGTATCATACCTGATAATTTTCTTTCCATTAATCATAGCTGATCAATCCTTAGACTGGTGGGTTGTGTCCATCTACCAGCAGGTGGAGATAGAGAGCAATCCTTTTGCCTCTCTATATGTGGTCATGTGCTGCCGGAAACTCCTCAGTATGTCGATATCCAAGCTCCATCCGCAGGACTCAGCACTTAGAGAATTACACCCACAAAGGGACACTCTGCCCAGCTCACCGCCGCCGAAACGGGGGAGGGGAATTAACCCAGCTCATCCCCACACAAGTGGGGGAGGGGAATCCGTCCAGCTCATCCCCGCGGAGCGGCGGAGGGACACCACACCCGCCGATGCGGGGGGGATCTGGCTTATCCTGCAACCGCAACCGCGGGAGGAGCTGACTGACCCTAACACCGCCGAAGCGGGAGGGGTACAAAGCTGCCCTACTGCCGCACGAAGCGGGAGGGAGCGCCGGCAGAATTTAAGTCTCAATCCAGCCCCGTAAAACGGAGGGGAGAGGAATGCAGCAGCTCACTGTAACACAAATTCGTCTCAACTCTTGAAGAATCCATTGAAAAACTTGAACACGAAGTCCTCCTGAACAGGAACTGAAGACTAAACTTGAACCTGAAATGCAACCAGAATATAAACAATACAGATATCTGGGAGGGGCTATGGATTGATCAGCTATGATTAATGGAAAGAAAATTATCAGGTATGATACATAATTTTACCTTCCATATCATCATGCTGATCAATCCATAGACTGGTGGGATGTACCGAAGCAGTACTCACCCAGGGCGGGACATAGAAATCCCTGACCGCAAAACTGAAGCTCCAAACCGGGCCTCCGCCCGAGCAGCCACAGTCAAGCGGTAATGCCTGGAGAAGGTATGGGCCGATGCCCAAGTTGCCGCCTTGCAAATCTCTTCCAAGGAGACGGACCCGGCCTCTGCCATCGAGGCCGCCTGAGCTCTAGTGGAGTGAGCCTTCAGCTGGATAGGCGGCACCTTCCCCGCGGCCACATAAGCCGCTGCAATGGCTTCCTTGACCCATCTTGCCACTGTAGGCTTAGCAGCCTGCAGACCCTTACGAGGACCTGCAAACAGGACAAACAGATGATCCGACTTCCGGAAATCATTGGTCACTTCCAAGTATCTGATGATGACTCGTCTCACATCCAGATATTTGAGAGCACAGTATTCCTCTGGGTAGTCCTCCCTACGAAAGGAAGGGAGACAGAGCTGCTGATTCACATGGAAGCGAGAAACAACCTTGGGCAGGAAGGAAGGCACTGTGCGAATAGACACTCCTGCCTCAGTGAACTGCAGAAAGGGCTCTCGACATGAGAGTGCCTGGAGCTCGGAAACTCTTCTGGCTGAAGTGATAGCCACCAAAAAGACTGCTTTCAACGTCAGGTCTTTCAGAGATGCCCTTGACAAGGGTTCAAAAGGCAGCTTCTGCAAGGCTCTTAGCACCAGGTTGAGATTCCACGCAGGCACCACTGAGTGCAGAGGAGGGCGCAGGTGATTAACTCCCTTGAGAAAGCGCACCACATCTGGCTGCGAAGCCAGGGAAGCACCCTTCAGGCGGCCCCTGAAGCAAGCCAGAGCCGCTACCTGGACTTTAAGGGAACTGAGCGACAGGCCTTTCTCCAGACCTTCTTGCAGGAACGCCAACACTGAAGAAATTGGAGCAGTGAAGGGAGAAAGTGAGCCTGCTTCACACCATGCTGCAAAGGTACGCCAAACCCTGGCGTAAGCAGTAGAAGTAGAGCGCTTCCTCGCTCTTAGCATAGTGGCGATGACCTTGTCTGAGAAGCCCTTCTTTCTCAGACGCTGCCGCTCAATAGCCAGGCCGTAAGACCAAAGGGGGAGGGATCCTCCATCACCACGGGACCCTGATGCAACAGGCCCTGCTGCACTGGCAGCCGCAGAGGATCGTCCACTGAGAGCCTGATCAAGTCCGCATACCAGGGACGTCTGGGCCAGTCCGGACCCACCAGGATTATCCGGCCCGGATGCTTTGCCACCCGGTCTAGCACCCTGCCCAACATGGGCCAGGGCGGGAACACAGAGAAGCTCCTGTGTCGGCCACTGTTGGAGAAGAGCATCTACTCCCAGGGATCGAGGGTCCCGTCCTCTGCTGAAAAAGCGCGGCACTTGGCAATTGGCCGATGACGCCATCAGATCTAGGCTCGGCTGGCCCCAGCGCTTCGTGATGTCCAAGAACGCCTGAGCAGATAGCTGCCACTCTCCGGGATCCAAGGTATGGCGACTGAGAAAGTCCGCCTTGACATTCATGACTCCGGCAATGTGGGCCGCTGACAGCTGTTCCAGGTTCGCTTCCGCCCACTGGCATAGATTCATGGCCTCCTTGGCTAGAGGGGCGCTCTTGGTACCTCCCTGGTGGTTGACATAGGCCACAGCCGTGGCATTGTCCGACAGGACCCGTACTGGCTTCAACGCCAGTACCGGGAGGAACTCCAAAAGCGCCAACCGAATGGCTCTGAGTTCCAGGAGGTTGATAGACCACTTTGCCTCTGCAGGAGACCAGAGCCCCTGCGCTGTCCTTCCCAAGCAGTGGGCTCCCCAGCCCGTCAAAGAGGCGTCCGTCGTGACGACAATCCACTCCGGGGTCACAAGAGGCATCCCTGCAGACAACTTGTCTGTCTGCAGCCACCAGCTCAGCGCCTTGCGCACTGCTGGGTCCAAGGGAAGGCGCACAGCATAATCCTCCGACACCGGAGTCCAGCGCTGCAGCAGAGAGTGTTGTAGTGGTCTCATATGAGCCCTGGCCCAGGGCACTACTTCCATCGTGGCCGTCATAGAGCCCAACAGCTGCACATAGTCCCAAGCCCGGAGCGGAGAGGCTACTAGGAACTGGTCCACCTGAGCCTGAAGTTTGACAATCCGATTGTCCGGCAGGAACACTCTGCCTAATTGGGTGTCGAATCGAACTCCCAGATACTCCAGGGACTGAGTCGGGCGCAGCTGGCTTTTCTCCCAGTTGATGATCCACCCCAGGGAGCTCAAAAGAGCAATCACCCGGTCCACAGCTTTGCCGCACTCTGCATAAGAGGGGGCTCGGATCAACCAGTCGTCCAGATAAGGATGGACTTGTACTCCTTCCTTTCTCAGGAAGGCCGCGATGACCACCATTACTTTGGAGAAGGTCCGCGGAGCAGTAGCCAACCCGAACGGGAGGGCTCTGAACTGGAAGTGTCGGCCCAGGACTGCAAAATGCAGAAAGTGTTGATGAGGAGGCCAGATGGGAATATGCAAGTACGCTTCCTTGATGTCCAAGGATGCCAGGAACTCCCCTGCCTTCACTGCCGCTATAACAGAGCGGAGAGTCTCCATGCGAAAGTGCCGAACTTTCAAGGCCCGATTGACCCCTTTGAGGTCGAGGATAGGCCGTACAGAACCTCCTTTCTTTGGTACCACAAAGTAAATGGAGTAATGTCCCTTGCCAAGCTGATTTTGTGGCACCGGAACGACCGCACCCAGGCGGATCAGATTGTCCAAAGTCTGCTGCACTGCCACAGCTTTGACCGGAGACTTGCAGGGAGAGAGTACAAACCCGTCTCTTAAGGGTCGGCAGAACTCTAGCTTGTAGCAGTCTCTGATGACTTCCAGCACCCAAGCGTCTGAAGTTACCCTGGTCCACTCGCCCAGAAACGAGGACAGGCGTCCTCCAATTTGCACTGAGCCATGGACCAGGACCCCGTCATTGGGTACGAGACCCTGGGGGAGGACCGGAGGGCGCACCTCCGGGACGGCGGTCTCTGCGAAAGGAATGCTGCTTGGGGGAGAAGTTCCTCTTGAAGGAAGAGGGGGCAGAGGAGCCCGACTTGCCCGGGCGGTACCGACAGGCTTCCTGAAACCGTCCTCTGGAGATACCGGGGCGAGCACTAGCCCGAGCCCTGACCTCTGGTAACCTCTTGCCCTTAGATGTGCCGAGATCGGTCACAATTTTGTCCAGCTCGACCCCAAAGAGCAGCTTGCCTTTAAAAGGCAACTTAGCCAGGCGGGACTTAGAGGCGTGGTCCGCAGACCAATGTTTCAGCCAAAGCCACCGCCGCGCAGAGACTGTCTGAGCCATACCTTTAGCCGAGGCTCTCAAGACATCATACAGCAAGTCTGCCAAATAAGCCAAGCCCGATTCCAGGGCCGGCCAATCAGCCCTCAAGGAAGGATCCGAGGGGGAAGCCCGCTGCACAATCGTCAGGCACGCCCTGGCCACGTAGGAGCCACAAACTGAGGCCTGCAAACTTAAGGCAGCCGCCTCAAAGGACGACCTTAAGGCCGCTTCCAATCTTCTGTCTTGGGCGTCCTTTAGGGCCGTGCCACCTTCCACCGGCAACGCCGTTTTCTTAGTCACCGCAGTGATTAAAGAATCCACGGTAGGCCAAAGAAAGGCCTCCCGTTCACTTTCAGGCAAAGGATAGAGGCGGGACATAGCCCTAGCCACTTTGAGGCTCGCTTCCGGGACATCCCATTGAGCCGAAATTAAGGTGTGCATGGCATTATGCACGTGGAAGGTTCTAGGCGGGCGCTTCGTCTCCAGCATAATGGCGGAGCCAACAGGGGCTGATGGAGAGACGTCCTCCGGAGAGGAAATCTTCAAAATGCTCATGGCCCGCACTAACAGGTTGGGCAAATCCTCTGAGCGAAAGATCCGCGCTGCAGAGGGGTCATCCGCTCCATCCGAGTGGGAATCCGTCTCCTCCAAGGAATCCCCAAAGGACCGTTGGGAGAACTCAGATACGCTGCCCTCATCTACATCAGAGGAAACAGAGTCCTCTAAGGCCTGGGAATCCACCCGAGGGCGTTTATTTCCGGGGGCCTCAACCCCTTTATCAGACAAGGGAGAAGGGGCAGCGTTTTGCATAATGAAGGCCTGATGCAGCAGTAAAATAAACTCGGGGGAGAAACCCCCCAGACTGTGCACTTCAGCAGCCTGGGCCACAGCCCTAGACGCACCCTCAACCGGCGCTCGCAAGAGCGGGGAAGAAACATGCTGCGCATCCAAGATGGCGTCCGGCGCGACACTCCGCGAAGGAGCCGCGCGGGAAGAACGGCGCTTAACTTTAGCCGCTTTTTTGCCGTCGCCCAAATCAAGGGCGGCCATGGCATGAACGTCTCCCAGCTCAAGGGCGGCCCAAGAAGAAGCCGTCCGAGCAGAGTGGCCAGCCAAGATGGCGGAGGCAAGCAGCGGGGGATGGGCGTTTATGGCGGGAAAAACCGCCGCACCGGAGGAAGACCCGGGACACTGACCGGCCTCCGAACCGACACCCAACAAGGGCGAATCAGACTAATACCCCCGCATCCCCGTTAGGAGCGCACACGCGGTCCGGGGAGCAATTCTTCGCGCCCTCGCCCTCCGACGCCATAGGCCACGTGGAGATCAATCGGGGAACCCCCTGCCCGCTATAAAAAAGGTAAAAATTACCTGCTTCTCGCTCCGAGCTGTAACGACCTGGTGTCCCAGTGAGTAGCTGCAATAAACGTTTAAATAAACGTCAAAATAAAAGCCTTTAAGGACGTCCAAAATTTTTTTTTTTTTTTTTAACGGAGCCAGCGGGAGGGGGGAGAAAAGGAGGGACCTGGCGCCACCAGGTTTGCACTTGCTCAAGAAGAGCCCTCAACCCCAGGTACTCAACAAAACCTAAAAATTAGGCTTAGAGGCCTAGCCAGAGCTGCTGCTGTGTGTGACCACCACCTGCTGAGATAGAGAACATACTGGAGAGTTTCCGGCAGCACATGACCACATATAGGGAGGCAAAAGGATTGCTCTCTATCTCCACCTGCTGGTAGATGGACACAACCCACCAGTCTATGGATTGATCAGCATGATGATATGGAATGTATTGTTTCTAATTTGCCCTTATCCAGGGTGGAGTACAAATCAGAATAACAAAAACATATGAACAAAAAAAAAAATCATAACAGCAGCAACAGTAGCATACAGTTACAACAAGGAGTCTAATTATTGCCCAAAGTCCTTTTTTTAGATTTAATCATGATTCGTCTGGTGCAGTAAAAATTCTTAAAAAGTAGACAAACAGGTTCCACTTTTAAGCCGCAAAAACAATTTATTCCATTCAATAGGTCCATAAATGGAAAAAGTACCAGACCGCATAACCTCCAAATGTATATGTTGGAGTTAAGAAATAACAATTTCACATTTGTGTTGCGATTTCAAGGATGGAGCCGGTAGATACCATTTTATAGCATAAGAATCATGGTGAAGTGCTTGATTAAGCATTACTAACATTTTGTACAAAATCTTACTACGCACTGGTAACCATTTCAGATGCTTCATGTGCACAGATAAATGCTCAGATCATGACAGGCCTAATAGCTGTACGGCCAAATTCATTGCCACCTGAAGCACCTGAAGACAAAAACCTGGCAATCCCATAAACGATATTACAGTAATCTATTCCGCTAATTACCATTGCTTCCAATATCTTCTTAAAGACAACTCAAGGTAAGAAAGGTTTCAATTTACTCAACATTTTCAACTTAAAATATACATTCCTGATCAATATTTGCACCTGAAGCCTAAAAGTAAAAGTGAAGTCTAATAAAATCCCTATATTTATTTTTACCCGATTAGAGACCTTAACAGGGACAACCATCAACGGGATTGTGTCAGGCAGCACTATTGCAAGGTCCTTAACAATCCACATCACTTTAGTTTTGGCAACACTGATCTGCAGTTTATTCTGCTGTAACCAATCTGTCACAGCCTCAAAGACTGTTTGTAACCAGGGCACCACATCTGTATCAACAGGTGACACAGGGAGAAAAAAATTGTATGTCATCTCTGTACACTGTGTATGATACTGCCGGAGATCGCATCATTTGACATAACGGAGACAAGTAGATGGTAAATAAAACTGCAGTCAATGTCGAACCCTGTGGCACCCCTGTTACTAACTGATATACACTTGACAGTCTGTAGTAGCCTAGTGGTTAGTGCAGCGGATTTTCATCCTGGGGAACTGAGTTCGATTCCCACTGCAGCTCCTTGTGACTCTGGGCCAAGTCACTTAACCCTCCATTGCCCCAGGTACAAAATCAGTACCTGAATATAGTATGTAAACCGCTTTGATTGTAACCAAAGAAAGGCGGTATATCAAGCCCCATTCCCATCTGTACGGCAGCCTGTCAGTTAAAAAAGACTGGAACCATTTCAAGAAGGTCCCTGCTAAGCCACAAGCATGAAGCAGTTGAAATAAAATTACATGATTCAAAGCATCAAAAGCAACAGGTATGTCTAGAAAAGCAAAGAAAAAACTAACATGCCTATCCAGACCTATCCATATCTCATCTACTATGGCTTTTACTAAGGGTGTGCGCCTGAGGAAGCCATACTGAAAATCAGCCAATATAGAATGTTCCCTTAAAAAACTATCAAGTTGATTATAAGCAGCAAGCTCCAAAACCTTAGCTAACATTGGCGAAATGGGATGGTAATTTGATAGATCTTCCACTCCCAATTTAACATTCTTAAGAACTGGATGGATAGTTGCTATTTTAAGTTCGTTAGGGTAATAACCTGCTATCAAAAACAAATTTACCGTTTTCACTAACTCTGGTACAACAAAGTGTTTAACCCCTTTCAAAACACCTGGAGAACAAGCATCCACCACAGATCCTGTTGATCGACAGCACTGTAAGTACTTACTGACTTCTTGTTCACACACTAAAACACACTAAAGCAAAATCACTCCACTCATCCTGCATTTCATGATGTTTTTCATTCAATGTAGCCCGATCAGAAAACTGGCCAGTATTTGAGCAACTTTCTGCTCGAAAAACCCCATATGTTCTTCAGACGTACAAGGGGACAACATTTTAACATCAGAAGATACTCAAGTGAGTGCAATTCTCATGGGCAGTTCACTGCCTCCATAATACTTTTTTGAAAATAAAACTCCCACTCATTTCTAATAGCAACAGTACACTCCAGAAATGTTACTATGTAATCATCTTTTATATCCTCAACCCTAGTCCTTTACCATGCCCTTTCAACCTGACATAATTCCAACCATGGCGCAGGTCTAAAACTCCCCTTCTCTAAACAGGTTCACTTCGGGCAACAACATCTAGTGCCTGTTCTAATGTAACATTCCTATGAGATACCACTGTTTCAATGGGAAGCGATTATATATCTCTCAATTTAGGGGCCCACTCTTCTAATAACAAATCACCCTCCACCCAAGGGCATTTTAAGAGCAACTGGCAAGAATGTCCTTCACCATTATCTACATCAAGGATAGAAAAGAACAACAAGGTACATAATCTGACTATCCCAATTTCCTTAACTCAACACACACCCTCATAGCCCAAATAGAGGAGACAAATATCAAATCTAAAATATGCCCTGCTTGATAAGTAGCCACCTTAACAATCTGCTCCAAGGAGAGTGCAGCCAAGGAATCAAATAATTAATGGTATAATTGTGTACTGGGAGAAAAAGCTATATTAAGGTCTCCCATAATCACCAAAATGGTCACATCTACATCCAATGTAACTAAAAAATGTTAACAGGGAGAAATAGTCTCCCCGAAACAATTGAGGGGAACAGTATAATAAGCAGATAGAACATTCCTTACTCCTTAGTACTAAAATATCTGCACCATTACATACTCCTCCAAAACTCTTTACAAATTTCAAGGTATCCTGATATATTAACCACCCCCCCCCCCCCCATTGACCCTCTCTTATTCCTGTCGTAAAACATCTGCTCCATTACATACGCCTTCAAAAACCTTTACAAATTGCAAGGTATCCTGATATATTAACCCCCCACCCATTGACCCTCCTGTTTTGCTACACTAAAAGAAAGGACCTATACAAAGCTATGATACCAAATAATTATAGTTACACTGTGTACGATACAGTGGGCCAAGAGAAACCAGGGGCTCCAAATCAGCATCCGAGCCTGATCTCCAACATCTGTGTTTGAAGCAGAGGCCTTGTGGGTAAAGGAGAAGGACTGAAAAGCACAGCCAGCACAGCCATGTCAGGCAAGCCCCCAGCTACAGAAGCAGAGAACTTTAGCAGGAAAGCTAGATGAAGCAATAAAACAAACTCCATGGAAAAGGGAATATCCGTGTCCCCCGCAAGTGAACCTCCTGGAGTCCTCCTCTCGCCACCTGCACTGACTGCCGGAGCGAGAATAGCCATCAATGGAGAAAAACACATGGCCACGGTAACCGCAGAGGGCACATTTAAAATGGCCACCGGCTCCTCCATCAGAAGAGGCAGCAAATCTGTGAGGAAGGGCTGGTGGAAAGTCAGGGAGAGGAGAGGGGTGGGGGACCTGGGGTGACCAGGTGTACCCCCTAAAGCTGGCGTCGCTCAGCCAGAACACCCTCAGCTCTACTGAACCAGCAAAGCCAGAACAGGAGCTAACCAGAAGCCAGGAGCTTGTGGAACACAGCTGTCTGCTTGCGGGAGACAGAGAATGTTGACTGGCCACGGAATGTTATGTCCTATTAAGCACAGTGCAATTCAGTGCTCTCTATCACCACCTGCTGGTAGATGGACACAACCCACATGTCTCTTGATTCATTCATCTGCTGCTGACACTAAGGAGAGTCCATTAATGCAGTACCTGTTCCTTGGTCAGATCACTCCCTTATTATCTTTCATTGGCTATTTGCCCATTCTACATAGTTCACATTTCAGTTCACTTTTATTTAATATACCATAAATAAAATGATTGTCCAAGAAGTTTACAACCAATTGTAAATTAGATTAGGTGGAGGGGGGAGAGAATACAAAGGAAGTCTAGTGATACAATGGGGGAATTAATAATCTAAGAGGAGAAAACTTAAATATAATTCAAGGGAGAAACACAAAAGGGACGGAAGGAGAAGTGAAGATGACGAGAGAATAGAATACAGTGCAATCCGCTTAAGAGCAAGGGTCTGGGACCAAAGAAATACATGCAGTTAATCGGAGCGTGCATTTAACCGCAGTGACCAAAAGAAGCTTGAAATCTGATAAACACATGTACTGTTTATTATAAGTACAGTATACAGTCTCCGTTAATTGACGTTAGGCTTACTAATCAGTCATAGTCCTCTGTACACTACTGTGTCTATGAGTTCCATAGACTACGTCTGCCAGACGGTAAAAACTGTCATAGCACTGACATCCAGTGGCCTTCAGATAGGCCCGCACGGTGTTGAGACTCTCCAGCGCTCTTGCAAAAGTGACCTGAGGTTGTTGAATTTTGTCAGCATTTGCTCGCTGCTCATTTCATCATCTGCTTAATCATCAGCCGTTGCCTGCATGTAGGCGCATATCTCGAAATCAGTGTGTCGGCAGCTGTTTGTAGATCATAATCAACAGCTACGTAGTGATGAAACTCCTCTTCAGTAATACCGGCTGGGTTCCAACTTCTCATTCCCATCCATATTGCAGCAAAGAAGGATTGTCAGTCGTTCCTTTGACATTTTACTTCCTGTAGTTTCGGCTTGTTTGAATGCAAGTGTTCCATCAGGAATCGCTCGCCAGTAAAGACCGGTTTTCGTCAGCATTGAAAATGTCACGAGGTGCAAAGTCATTCAAGATGGTAGGAAGAACTGAAACAACCCAATTTTCAGCACCAAAGTCATCAGCGTCTTGTTTTTCACCATGCTGTTTCTAGAATTTTATGTTGTTCCTCTCCTTCCATCTTTCCAAACCATCCAACAGTGGCTTTGAATTCAGTAATCCAAGACCTTCAGCTAGCTGATTAGCTTTCTCCATAAGCAGTGGACCACTGACAGGAAAACTGTCTGCTCCTGACTTGAGAAAACCACCAAAGAAGAGCATCTTCTACATCCTCAGCTTTTCCCGCCCATTTACTTTTCCTGTGTGGATTTGTATCGTTTTGCCAGTCTTCCAGAAGCTGATCTTTCTGCTTCAAGATATGTGAAATATGACTGGGATTGACCCCATATTCTTTAGCAATAGATGCTTGACTTTGTTTTCTAATTTTTTAAGAACTTCTATTCATTCAGCCAGTGTTAAAGTCTTACAGTTGTGCGCCGCTGCCGCACACATTGTACACTAACAACTTTCTTTCACTTATTCTAACAAATTAACTCTCATTGGTTACTGCATTAGGCAGATAACTAATGAGAGTTATGCGATAGAATTCGAATTTATCGCCCCTTTGTCATGTGCCAATCGGCTTCCATATTCTGTGCGTGAGCTTATGCGGAGTCTTTCATGCAGAGGAGCGGTCTTAAACCATGCATATAAGCGAATCTTGCATTTATCACTGGTGTGCTGAACCGAAGTTTGTCCCCTTAGGAATTGATGGCGCCAAAAACGGGAGCGAAGTACACCATGCAGTTAAACAGAGCATGCGCTTAACCGACATGCACTTAATGGAATGCACTGAAATTCACAAATATTAAGACATTTACTTTAGATTCTTTTCTATCCTGTTGAGACCCTTTCCGTGATGATTTTCCTACTCTACCACTGTCCACTCAAAACTGATTTATAGGACACCAATAAGCCCTGTTACAAGAGAAATATTTCTGCTATTTAAAATAGACCCCCCCCCCCCCCCCCGGTACCACCAAGGCTCGAGACTTATGAAATCCCAACTTCACCACTGTGAGTGTCTATGGTGAAAATCTCATTCACTAGCCTCTTTAGACAAATATAAAGAACAAGCCAGATGCTATACAGCTTCCATTACCACAGGTAAGCAGGACTATTATAACAATTTATGTAGGAAAGATACTACTACATATAGCCTTTTTAAGATAGTTAAAAAAACCCAAAACTTAAATAACCTCCTCCCCTCCAATCCTGTTTACTCCTCAAATCTTATAGCTGTTGGTTTAGCCTGAGCATTTAAGGATAAATTATCCCATATTCAATCTACTCTCCTTATTTTGCATAACAGGACATCAGATCATATTTTTGAGAATATTTCCCCCTCTGATTCTTTTCCCTCTACTAATCTGTCTTCATCCCATCTTCCTGTGAGCACTCTTTCCACCTTCAGGCTCCTACAATGCTAGAGGACAAGAGAACAGTGTTAGCTATAAACACCATTACTGAATTACTGGATCCAATGTCCACCTTTCTTTTTGATGTATGGTGAATTTCCCTTACTCTGGAAACTATTATTCACCCCAGATTAAAAGACCCTAAAGCAGGCCCCCAAATAGTATCTAATTACTGGCCTCTCTCAAATGGGAAAATTAGGTTCTTACCTTGGTAATTTTCTTTCCTTTAGTCACAGCAGATGAATCCATTACGAATGGGTTGTGTCCACCTACCAGCAGGGGGAGATAGAGAACATTGAAAACCATAGTGCCTCTAGGACGGCTAGCTCCATCTGCCTCTCAGTATTTTGAAGCTTCCAAAGCAGTATTAAACCGCAAAGTAGCATAACATGAACTTCCCTTACAGAGAACGAACGCCCCAGAACAGAAGCAATAACACAAAGGAGGGACGAACTCAACCTCCTGTAGTAGAACAGAAATCCTGAAAAACTGTTTTTCAACTTCTCACAATGAGGGAACATGTCTGCAGGAAAAACTGAACACAAAACAGAGTCAATCAGGGAGGGATCATGGATTCATCTGCTGTGACTAAAGGAAAGAAAATTACCACGGTAAGAACCTAATTTTCCCTTCCTTGTCATCAGCAGCAGATGAATCCATTACGAATGGGATGTATCAAAGCAATCCCTAAATAGGGTGGGAACAAACCACACCACGCGCAAGCACTTGTGCTCCAAACAGCGCGTTCCTCCTGGCAGCCACATCCAGCCTGTAATGATGGGCAAAAGAGAGCTTAGAAGCCCAAGTAGTTGCACTACATATCTCTTTAAGAAAGAGTGCTCCCGTCTCAGCCCAAGAGGAGGAAATCGCTCTTGTGGAATGTGCCTTAAAGGCGTCAGGCGGAGGCAGGCCAGATAGCAGGTATGCAGAAAAAATGGCTCCCTTAAGCCAACGGGCTATAGTGGCTTTAGACGCTGGGGACCCTCTGCGAGGACTTGACAATACAAAAAGGTGATCAGAGGTCCTGAAAGCATTTGACATCTGCAGATACTGCAACAGAGCCCTGCGCACATCCAGAAGGTGCAACTGCCCAAAAGGTTCCGGAAACTCCTCCCTAGTAAAGGCGGGCAGAAAAAAAGGCTGGTTTAGGTGAACCACTGAATCCACCTTAGGCGGGAAGGAAGGCACAGTACGTACCGTAGCTCCGGACTCTGAGAATTGCTGAAATGGGTCTAGACAGAACAGCGCCTGGAGATCAGACACCCGTCTCGCCGATGTAATGGCCACCAAAAAGACTGTCTTTAGAGTCACATCCTTCTCCGAAGCTCGCCTCAGCGGCTCAAAGGGCGAACACTGAAAAGCCTTTAATATTAGCCCCAGTTTCCAAGCCAGACAAGGGGCCCGCACGGGAGGCCGGAGCCAAAGCACCCCTCTAAGAAATCGTGCAATGTCCGGATGTGCAGCCAGGGAGAGGCCCGAGACCTTCCCCCGAAAACATGCCAACGTAGCCACTTGAACACGCAGGGAATTATAGGCCAAGCCTTTCTGTACACCATCCTGCAAAAAGTCAAGTATCGGCAAGACAGAAGCCCGCATGGTGTGATCGCTTTAGAAGCACACCAAGCCTCAAACTGGCACCAGATCCGAGCATAGGCCACGGAAGTGGAACGCTTGCGGGCCTGCAAGAGAGGTGAGGTGGCCTTGTTAGAATAGCCCTTATATCTCAATTGCGCCCTCTCAATAGCCATGCCGTAAGACCAAAGCGGCATGGATCCACCATGGTCACCGGGCCCTGCGTCAACAGGTTCGGTACCAGAGGCAAGGGAAGGGGAGCCTCCATCAGCATCCGCCGGAGGTCCGCATACCACGGCCGCCTGGGCCAATCCAGGTCAATGAGGATCACCACTGCTTGATGCAGCCGAATTCGCAGGAGACACCCTATTAAGGGCCAAGGATGGAACACATATAGGAGGCGCGGAGGCCAGGGTTGAGCCAAGGCATCCAACCCTGCCGAGCGACGATCTCTCCGTCTGCTGAAAAAGGACGGGACTTTGGCATTTGTGCTTGAGGCCATAAGATCCGCTACGGGCGTTCCCCATTTGGTACAGATCTGAAGGAACACTTCGTCTGCCAGTTCCCACTCTGGAGGGTCGATTTGATACCTGCTTAGAAAATCGGCTTGCATGTTGCTCTAACCTGCTATGTGAGCTGCTGACAGAAGCTGCAGCTGTAGCTCGGCCCAGTGGCATATCTCAACGGCCTCTGCGGCCAGTGCTTGGCACCGAGTGCCACCTTGACGATTTATGTAGGCCACTGCTGTCGTGTTGTCCAACAGAACTCTGACAGCCAGTCCCTCCAGAGTCTTGTGAAAGGCCCGAAGAGCCTGGAATATCGCTCTCAGTTCCAAGCGATTGATGGACCACACCGTTTCCTCGGGTGTCCACAGACCCTGGGCAGAGCTTCCCTGGCAATGTGCTCCCCAGCCCTTCAGGCTGGCATCCGTTACCACCAGGCACCAATCGGGAAGCGCTAGCGGCATTCCTCGCCGCAGCATGCTGTCTGAGAGCCACCACTCCATACTGAGTCAGGCCGCAGGGAGCTACGTGAGTTTGCGTTGATAATCCTGGGACATAGGAGACCATAGTTGAAGCAGGGCAATCGGCAGAGGTCTCATGTGCGCTCTCGCCCATGGCACCACTTCCAAGGTGGCTGTCATCGACCCCCAACAGCTGGACAAAGTCCCAAGCTCGCGGGCAAGGCATCCGCAGGAGCAGATGGACCTGATTCTGAAGCTTGCACCGCCTTTGGTGGGGTAGAAAGACAAACCCCGAGGCCGTGTCAAACCGGACCCCCAAATATTCTAGAGATTGAGAGGGGGTCAGGTGACTTTTGGGTATATTGATGACCCAGCCCACAGATTGCAGTACTGAGACCACTTTGGCTGTTACGTGACGACTCTCTACTGCAGAGTCCGCTCTGATGAGCCAGTCGTCGAGGTACGGGTGAACCCAGATACCCTCTCGCCTGAGAAAGGCAGCTACTACCACCATTACCTTGGAAAAGGTTCGGGGAGCTGTGGCGAGGCCAAAAGGCAAGGCCCCAAACTGGAAATGTTTTCCCAACACCGCAAACCGGAACCGTTGGTGCGGGGGCCATATAGAAATCTGCAAGTAAGCTTCTTTCAGGTCCAGAGACTTGAGAAACTCTCCTGGCTGAACCGCCGCAATGACGGAGCGCAGGGTTTCCATGTGAAAATGCCGCACTCTTAGTGACTCGTTGACTTTCTTTAAGTCGAGAATGGGCCGATAAGACCTGCTTTTTTGCGGCACCACTAAATAAATGGAGTAACGACCGCAGCCGTGTTTGGCGGGAGGCACAGGGATCACCGCTCCAAGGTGCAACAAGACTTGTAAGGTCTCCTCTACCGCCACCCGTTTGACGGCAGTGCCGCATCGGGACTCCACAAACACATCTCTCACCGGGGCACCGAATTCCAATCGGTAACCTTCTCTGACCAGGTCCAGGACCCACTGATCTGAGATAATCTTGGTCCACTCCTTGAGAAAAAGAGGGAAAGGCGTCCTCCTACATCTGTAAAGGAGCGGCCCGGTGAATTAGGAGCCACGGGGAATGGAGCTTCTCAGCCTCGGCTGGAGGCGCCTCTCTGCTCTCACACTCCTCCGCAACCGCGGGGGTCGAGCCGTGCAGCGCTTCCAAGATGGCGCCCGCTGCCAGCTCCATCGAGCGGGAAGAATCATTGTGGTGAAAAATCTGAACCGCAGTGGGATCATCCAGATCCAGTGGCAATCCGGCACCTTCCTCTGGCTCCTCAGACCACGAAGGCCTGCCAGATCCCTCAGAGTCCCCACAGCCCGACCACTGGGGGGGGGGAGTGCACCACTCTCCAAAGGGAAATTTACGTGCATTCAACGCTCAGGGGCATCCACGTCTAGCATCAGCCCCAGGCCATCATCAGTTGGAGGGGGACCAGGTAGAAATGCAGTGTCAGACACCTGCGGCACAGCTCTTTTCAGCATGAAGGCTTTATGTAAAAGAAGCACAAACTCAGGGGAGAAAAACTCACCCTGACCTCCCATCTCCGAATTAGGAGCAACGGGGAACGGAGCTCCTCTGGTAGCCTCGGCCCGAGGCGCCCTCTGCTCTCAGACTCCTCCACAACCACGGGGTCGAGTCATGCGGCGCTTCCAAGATGGCGCCCGCTGTCAGCTCCATCGAGCGGGAAGATCATCGCTCGCCATGCTTGTACTGGCTCTACCGTCTAAAAAGCACGTTTTACAGAGCCCCGCTGCTGATCTACGCTTGCCACAACGGGAACAGCGCTTAACTCCCTCAGCAGCCATCGCCGAAAAACGGCGGAATAAAATTCAAAATGGCGGCTTCACACCAAAATCACCCCGATCTAAACGCCGTCCACGGGCCCTCCCGGGAGGAGCTGAGTACCACTCTTACCTCAAAGGACCAAGTCCACAAGCTCCGGTCATGCTGAACAGTCAGGAAAAGCCTCAGAAATAGCAGCGCTGTCAAAGCGCGATTTTTTTTTTAATGCTGTGAGGAAAGTTGGAGGCAAAGAGCTACAGAGGTAATCCGAAGGGAGAAGAGGGTGGGAAAGGCAGGGAAAGGGCGAACCTATATGCCTGCATCCACATAGGGGGAAGGGTAAGGCAGGGAAAGGGCGAACCTATGTGCCTTTAAAGTGGGCTCCACTTAGCCACAACACCCCTTCTACAACTGGCAAAAGCACAGGAGCCACCCCAGGCAGAATCTTAAAGGAGCTGAACAAGCTGCGTCCAACCCTGCTGGGAGATAGAGAAATACTGAGAGGCAGGTGGAGCTAGCCGTCCAGGAGGCACTATGGTTTTCAGTGTTCTCTATCTCCCCCTGCTGGTAGGTGGACACAACCCACTCGTAATGGATTCATCTGCTGCTGATGACAAGGAACTATCATTTATTTCTAAAGTGGTTGAAAAACTTGTGCCTGCTCAGCTTTCACCTCATCTGGACATAATTAAATCTTTACACCCTATACGAATTGGTTTCCATGAAGCACACAATACTGAATATGTTCTCTCTTAGTTTTACAAACTCTATCATAACAACCTTGGACAGAAATAAGAATGTTCTCTTGATCTCCCTGGATCTTTACGTAGTGTTTGACTTAGTAAATCATTTCATCCTTCTTCAGAGACTTTGACTTTCAGATTTCAAGTACTGTGCTTTCCCAATTTCAATAACATTTAAGTCATCGCTCCTACACAGTATATCGGTCTGATTTTACCTTTTCCCAACATGATCTATTTTGTGGTTTCCCCCAGGGCTCAATTTTGGGCCCCACACTCTAATATCATTCTGGCTCCCCTTGCATTATTAACTCAGTCTCTTGGTTTTACATTTCTTATTTATGCTGATTTATTTATTTGGATTTATTTACTGCCTTTTTGAAGAAATTCACTCAAGACAGAGTAAAGCAGGAATAAACTGAACATAGGCAATAGACAATCACATCAGTAAACATATTCAAATAACAATTACACACTGAGGTAGATTCAATATTGGTCTCTATAAGTCAGGCCCCAAAACACTGGGCACTAAGCTGGTATTTTACAATGGCAGAGCTGCACACCAAATCTGATACAGAATACTAGAGTAAGTCCGTAGTTACACGCCAAACTTTAGGAGTGCCCACTTACTGACATCCAACTTCTTAAAAACTATTGACTCCTCTGAAAAGGGACTTGTCTCCCATTTTCTTCTGTAACTTCAGGAAATTGTGAACTGGCACTTGAGGAACTGATTTAAACTAAGCACCGGGATACATGACCGACCTCATAGACCTACCAACCAGAAACACAATCGGATCAACACGAACATACCAAATCTCCACAACCCAAGCAACAAAGGACTCAAATACAAATCAACTTATGCATCCAGCTTCTCTTACATAAGCACACAACTGTGGAACGCACTACCAAAAGCCGTGAAAACAATGTACAACCACCTAAACTTCCGGAAATTACTAAAAACCAACCTGTTCAAAAAGGCATACCCTACCGACCCAACATAAATGCCTGAACCCTGCAACACAACGATACTAAAGCTCGTAATGATCACTACCTAACTCTTCCTCTCTATGATTCTCTAATGTGCCTGTAACACTTGAACCTTATTCAACCACATCATCATTTTGTAATTGTTTCTCTACAGGAGTTGGCGAATGCATTACGGTACCATGTACGCCACATTGAGCCTGCAAATATGTGGGATACAAATGTAACAAACAAACAAATAAATCTGTTGCGATCTTGTTCCCCTGGCTTAAATCTATACCCACTCTTAATCATTTCAACTTCATGGTATAACCATTTTATTTCAAGGCTCTATTACAGTTTTAGGTGTAACTTTAGGTAAGTATTTGACCAACATATTTCCAATCTTATGAAAAAATCCTGCTTTCTACTAAAACAACTACATAACATCTTCTCCATTTTAGATCAACCAACTATTTGTCTTCTTTCCTATTCCTTAGTACTTTCACATCTAGACTATTGTAACTCCATTTTGCATTGCTCAAAGTTATCATCCCTTAGGAGGATACAGGTGATCAAAAACACATTTCATAGCTCATTGCTCTTGCCCTTCTGTTCAGGCTATATCTGTATGAATATGTGCAGTGTCTGAATGTAGTTCACCCTGTGCTACAAAATAAGGCATGAGCTAATATAAAACTTCATTATAAAGAGGCTAGGACAATAGCAAACATACACTTCCTATATAATAATTCTCACCTCCAACGTTCTGACTTGCTGCCTGGGACAGTGGCTCATTCTGAGTTGGTCAGGACGGCTCCGTAGATCAGGCTGACATCACCATAGCCATTATGAGTCAACTTCAGAACCCGGGGGGGGGGGGGGGGGAACCATGCCTCACAGCTTATCCATGTTCAGAGGAGGGTTGCTGGACATGGGTGGCTGGGGGGGGCAGGGGAGGAGGGTCGCTGGACATGGGTGGCTGGAGGGGGGGGGCAGGGGAGAGTCACTGGACATGGGTGGCTGGAGGGGGGGGCAGGGGGAGAGAGGGTCACTGGACACAGGTAGCTGCAGGGGAGCCGAGGAAAACCTTGCTAGCGCCCGTTTCATTTGTCAGAAACGGGCCTTTTTTACTAGTTTTACATAATTCACTACAATACTTACAAATGTTTAATTCTCCCAGTATAATTTAATAGAGATATCTTTTTAGTTTTCATGTAACACAAATGTGTTACACAGCACACACTTATTACAGTGGCTATCAAATGACTCTCTGCAATTTTCAGCAAAAAAATACCTCCCCAAAGTAGCAATATTGTACCTTTCACATTTCAGCTCTTCAGGCCAGGAGATCGCAAAAGTTTCAATCTGATGTTTGCAGTCTGAGAACACTTGCTCACAAACACTTCGACAGGGTGGAATTACATGGACCTGCTCAGTACAGGCTGGCACAAAGGCTCTGCACAGAAACTTGTGAACATCTGGTGAACAACCAAGTGTCAGAAGAGGAATGAAAGGCTGAGGGAGAAAAAAAGAACAATTCATATTTAGGAAATATAGCCTTTTACAATACCAAATAAATACAACTAAAGAGAAGGGGGGGGGGGGGGGGGGGGAAGGAAGGGATTTTAGATTTAGCTCATGCCTTTTTCAGTCATAGCCCAAAGCAAGTTACTTTCAGGTACAGTATTTCTCTGTCCCCACAAAGCTTACAGTCTAAGCTTACAATTTAACAAGCTTAGTGTGCTTTAAGTGCTGTAAGGCCCATAGGAAAAAAATGGACTGCACAGCACTTAGAATGCGTTAAGCTTTAGTAAACATGGCCTTAAGTTTGTACCTTAAGCAATGGAGGGTTAAGTGACTTGCCCAAGTTCACAAGGAGCCACAGTAGGATTTGAACTCATTTTAAACTCTTGGAGTATACTAACTTACAAAGTGATACTGATACCCGTTTGATTCAAACTATTCAATATCCTATTTAAAGATTGGGCAAAAAGCCTGAAGTGCTATTTGCATTCCATTTAGAAAAAGAAAAGTGAAGGTACTTACCTGTAGCTATTGCTTTCTGAGGACAGCAGGCCTTATATTCTCACAAGTGAGGAATCCATAGCATCCAGGCTCACTACAAATAACAAACATTGGACAACTCGGCCTCACAAAGGAGACTTAACTCAGATTAACCTGAAGCTATATACAAACTGAGTGACAGTGCAGCCTGGAACAGAATAAAACTGGCCGGGGGGTGGGGGTGGAGTTGGATTCTAGACCCCACACAGATTCTGCAACACTGTCTGTCCGATCGCGTCAGGTATCCTGCTCGAGGCAGTAACGAGATGTAAATGTGTGGACTGAAGACCACGTCGTAGCCTTGCAATTTTCATCAATGGAGGCTGACTGCAAGTGGGCTACCAACGCAGCCATGGCTCTGACATTATGAGTCATGACATGACCCTCTAGGGTCAGCCCAGCCTGGGCATAAGTGAAAGAATTTGCAATCTGCCAGCCAATTAGAAATGTGTTTCCCAATGGCAACCTCCATCCTATTGGGATCCAAAGGAACAAAAATATGGGCGGACTGTCTGTGGGGCCCTGTCCGCTCCATGTAATAGGCCAAGGCTCACTTACAGTCCAAGGTGTGCAAAGTGCTCTCTCCAGGATGGGAATGAGGTCGGGGAAAAAATACTGGTAAGACAAACGACTGGATCAGATGGAATTCCGACACGACCTTCGGTAGGAATCCACGTGGAGGACTACTCGGTTGTGATGAAATTTAGCATAAGGTGCATCCATTATTAAGACCTGAAGTTCACTGACTCTATGAGCTGAAGTAACAGCCACCAAGAAAATGACCTTCCAGGTCAAGTACTTCAGATGGCAGGCTCGAAAGGAGCTTTCATCAGCTGGGTGAGAACAAAGTTGAGGTCCCATGACAGAGGCGGAGGTTTGACAGAGGGCTTTAACAAAAGCAAACCTCTCATGAAACGAACAACTAGAGGCTGTCCAGAGATGGGCTTACTCTCTACATGGTGATAAGCACTAATTGCACTGAGGTGAACCCTTACGGAGTTGGTCTTAAGGCCAGACTCAGAAAGGTGCAGAAGGTATTCAAGCAGGGTCTGTGTAGGACAGGAAATAGGATCTAGGGCCTTGCCCTCACACCAGACAACAAACCTCCTCCATTTAAAATAGTACCGCTTGGTGGAATCTTTCCCGGAAGCCAGCAAGACACGAGAGTCACCCTTTGACAGACCAACATCTAGGTTCCCAACATCCAGGTCGTGAGGGCCAGAGACTGAAGGTTGGGATGCAGAAGAGATCTCTCGTTCTGCATGATAAGGGTTGGAAAACACTCCAATCTCCACGGTTCATTGGAGGATAACTCCAGAAGACGAGGGGACCAGAACTGACGTGGCCAGTAAGGTGCAAATAAAATCATGGTCCCGTGATCTTGCTTGAGTTTCAGCAAAGTCTTCCCAACAAGAGGGATGGGTGGATACGCATACAGAAGACCCTTCCCCCAATGAAGGAAAGCATTCAACGTTAGTCTGTCGTGAGCCTGAAGCCTAAAACAGAACTGAGGGACTTTGTGATTTATGTCAGTGGCAAAGAAATCCACCGAGGGGGTGCCCCACGCTCGGAAGATCTCACGGGCAACACCTATGCTGACAGACCACTTGTGCAGTTGCATAACCCTGCTTAGTCTGTTGGCCAGACTGTTGTTTTTGACTGCCAGATAAGTGGCTCGAAGGAACATGCCATATCTGGATGGCCTCCTGACACAGAGGATGTGATCTGGTGCCCCCTTGCTTGTTGGTGTAATATATTGCAGCATGGTTGCCTGTTTGAATGAGCACAATTTGGTGAGACAGCCTGACAGCCCTTAGAGTGTTCCTGATTGCCCAAAGGTTGATCTGAAGACCTGTTTCCTGGACAGACTAGGCTCCTTGATTTTGAAGCCCATCCACTTGAGCTCCCCAAGCTAGGAGAGATGTATCCATTGTCAGCACCTTTTGAGGCTGAGGAATTTGGAATGGGAGTACCAGAGTCAAATTGGATCAAATGGTCTACCAGAACAGAGATTGAACATGGCCTGGGAACACTTGGATGATATTTTCTAGTCTTCCAGTGGCTTGGCACCACTGGGAGCCTAGGGTTCATTGGGCTGATCTCACGTGAAGGCATGTCACGGATGTCACATAAACTGTGGAAGCCATGGGGCCCAGCAACCTCGACATCTGCCGAGTGTGACCTGCTGAGAGGCTTGAACCTGAGAAGCCAGGGTGGCTAGCGTGTCTGTTCTTGGTTCTGGGAAGAAGGCTTGAACCTTCTGCATATCAAGCAGTGTTGCAATGAACTCAAATCACTGGACAGGGTGAAGATGGGGAGTAGTTTATAACAAACCCTAGTAACTCTAACACAAGAATAGTCCTCTGCATGGACTCCCGAGCACTCTCCTCCAACGTGCTCTTCACAAGCCAATTATCGAGATAAGGGAACACATGCACCCCCAGCCTGCAGAGTGACGCTGCTACTACTGCTAGGCATTTGATAAAGACCCTGGGTGCTGATGCGAACCGAAAAGGCAATATGCGCTACTGGAAGTGGTGCATTTCCAGCCGAAACCGAAGATACTTCTGGTGGGCTGGAAGTATCGGGATGTGTGTATAAGTGTCCTTCAAGCCCAGACAGCATAGCCAATCGTGTTTCTGAATGATGAGAAAGGTGCCCAGGGAAACCATTCTGAACTTTTCTTTGACAAGGAATTTGTTCAGGGCCCTTAGGTCTAGGATGGGACACATCCCTCCTGTCTTCTTTTGGATGAGGAAGTACCTGGAATAGAATCCCCGCCCTTCTTTCCCTGAAGGAACGGGCTTGACTGCATGGGCCTTCAGAAGGGCAGAGAGTTCCTCTGCAAGTACCTTCTTGTGTTGACAGCTGAAGTAATGAGCTCTCGGTGGGCAATTTGGAGGTTTTTGAAACCAATTCAGGGTGTATCCAAGACGGACTATTTGAAGAACCCACCAGTTGGAGGTTATAAGGGGCCACCTTTCGTAGAAAACGTTCAGCCTCCTTCTGACTGGAAGGTCATCTGGTATGGACACTTTGACAGCGGCTATGCTCTGCTGAAACCAATCAAACACTCACCCCTTGCTTTTTCTGGGGAGCAGCAGGGGCTTCAGGCACACACTGTTGACAAGAATGAGCGTGCTGAGGTTGAGCCTGAGTAGGCTGGCAAGAGGGAGCAGCATACCAATGACCAGTTCCTAAGCCACAGCCATCTACAAGCTATCATGCCCAAGACCAGTGAGCACAAAAAGATTTGCACGAGGCCATATAAAGACGCCTGCCAAGGCTGACCCTGACTCCAGAAGCGCCACTTCTAGCAGTGGGGGAAGATAATGGACCCAATGCAGAACCATACAGACCCTGTAACACCCACAGACCACAGCCTGAACCCCCAACACTGAGAAGGCAAACAGCTGCTTAAGATTCAACTCAATCTTACAGTCATAGGACTCCTTAAGGGCTGTACTGCCCCTCCACTAGAATGGTGGTCTTGATGACAGCCACAACCACAGCATTTACCTTAGGCACTTAGGCATCTTGGACAACTTCTCTAGGTCATCCCATGGGGGGGGAGGGGTGAAAATTGTTCATCAACCTCATCCTCTTGAGGAGCAGCTCTGGTGCTTCCCACTCTGTCAGCACCGACCATACTGAGCCATGTGGGTCTCCCAAACAGGAGGGCTCCATTACTCCCAAGGAATCACGAGGACTGCTAACACCAGATCTATGTGAAAGGATAATTCCTCCCCATGAAACAAGTGCACTACTGAGAATACTACATTCTCATCAGGAGAGACCATTCTAGACCTGGAGGTAGAGCCCCTGTAGAGAAACCCCATCTCATCCGCTCCCCTCAAACATGCTCCACAAAGGAAGAAGGAGAAGCACTGGAGAGGCCTGCTGTACCTGCCCCCTCAGGGTACCAGAGGTCCTTAGGCGCCCCTAGGACCTGATCCTGAGTGCTGGTGCAACACAGGCAGCATGGTAAGCACAGCAGGGGGATGCTAAAAGCTGCTTATCTGTTGTGCCGACCGTGCATCACAATAGCCTTCCCTAGCTGCTGCTCTTACCTGTCTTGGATGTCAGAATTGTAAGCAGAGGAACAGGAGCTTCTCTTTTTGCTGCCACTGCTCTGCCTGACCTCAACATGTCTCTGACTGTTGGCACCAAGATTTCAAACAGAGTGAGGGCTGTAGCCTCAGGCCAGGAGAATCTAGTCTAAAGGTGCATAAAAAAACCCACCCCAACAAAATAGAAGTTGTACCAGTCCACCTGCACCATCTGCTGGAGGCAGAGAAATACTGGAAGGTTCCTGGCTGCCCCATTCCTTATATCAATGATGTCATCAGAATTCTCTAGTCCGTCTCCATCTTTAAAGGTGACAAAACCTACAGGCCTGGACTGCTCTAGCAGATGAGGAAGAAACATCTTAAATAATAAATTGAGTAACATCAGGGACAGTGTAAGAATATCTGACAACCTAGACAAAACTACAACCGTGTACCACTGGAGGGACAGCAAAAGGACCTTTACCTTCCCCCCTCCAGATGACCAACATTTCATCTGCTCTTCCTTACTGTTCCTCTGTCCAGTGTTTAACCATCTTCCCCTCTCCACTTCCCCCTGCTGCCATCCTACTTTCTGGGCCTAAGCTGCTGGTGCCGTCCCCTTGAGCTTCAACCCAGCAACAGGTAGATAGGCAGCAGCAGAACAAAGGAAGAGGGGAGAGATGCCGACATGGGACTGTGATAGGAAAGGGAAAATGAAATGATGCTCTCCTGCTGTGCCTCCTCCTGCCTCTATTATTATTAACATTTATATAATGCTACCAGACGCACGCAGCGCTAACCTGATGCCTTCCACCTAATGGTAGCAACGGCCCTATTTGACATTCTGACATGGGTCTCAAATGTGTCTCATCTTCCTCCTTAATATGCAACACCTCTTTCCATTGCTATTCGTGGGTTTTAAAAAGTTCTACATTGCTGATAGTGGACAAACAATTGAGCAATATTGGTATTACTCAACTTCATGAGTCAGGAATTCAGAAAAGTGATCAAACAAGCTAAACACAGCTAAAAATGGCAGCAAAAAGTTAAAAAATTAAATTACTAAACATTCCTGAAACTGAAAAATTTGGTGTGTGAGATCAATTTTCTACTGTTCCAGTATATCACTAAACCTACAGGGAGGTTTCACTTAACCCTCCATTGCCTCAGGTACAAACTTAGATTGTGAGCCCCCCTGGGACAGAGAAATATCCAGAGTACCTGAATGTAACTCATCTTGAGCTACTACTGAAAAAGGTGTGAGCAAAAAAAAAAAAAAAAAAATCTAAATAACACATAGATACCACTTCCAAAATGGACAGAAGGATCTAAGTGTATTAAATACGATTATTTCTACTATTCATCAATTCCACTTTTTGTGATCTATGAAGGAAAGTTTCCATTTCACTAAAGTACTTTCCTCAACTATTACCACACAAGAGAAATGATTTAAATGGCGCAGTGCGATTCAGGGAAAGTGAACCATCTACATTCCTGTGTGGGTGAAAAAAAAATACAACCCTCAGGAGCAGATTAGCTTGCTCAGTGTGCAGTTACTCAGTTAAAACAGAAATCCATATTTCGCAATATCATCTAAAAGGATTCTGTGCAGTCCAATGTGGTTAAACAGTATTTGTCTTTGTTCACATTCAGAATCTAGAGAAAAAAAGAGGGAGTGGAGTTGTGTGTCAAAGCACAGAGAGGAATGTGCAAACAATGTGGGATTACTCTGCAAGAGGTAACTAACCTTACTGGAAAATGAATAAGAGAGATCAGCAAGCTAGTTGTTAAAAGATGAAGTTTTTCAATTCTGTTTCATGAGCACACAGTAAAGGAAGTAATTTGATTAATGCTGTTTCAGAGCACTGACTGCAGGGATAGGGAGAAAATTGTGCTTTTCCAAAAACAAGCTGAGCCAGCAATAATTTTTATTTAGTGATGCATATACTTTACATATTTTTTTATTTAGTGATAATAAGCCTTTCTGTACACTCTTATCAATTGATTTCAAATCTGGTTTGCACTATTTTAATGGACTCTTGGCATATACCATATATAATGTTGTAAGAAAGTTTTAAAAAGGTCAACATTTCTGGAGACTGATAATATGGAAAACATTTTTGTTCACAGGTGAGGAATATTCTTTTCAGTCACTATTAGCCCAAATCAGATTTGAAATCAATAGATGACAGTGTTTGTACAGAAAGTTGTATCACTAAATAAAAAATATGTAAAGTACCTGCATCATATACTGTTTACCAACGGCAAAGTTCTTTGTACATCTCTTGATGGGCTATCTACACAAAGCAGAAGCACAGCTGATTTTCTTGATTTTATGAGAACACTAAGTATAATAAAAAGTGCAAAATATCATCACATTTCTAAGTTTCAAAACATCACTGGTAAACATACAGTTGTACACTGTGCTTATTTAAAACACAGACCCCACCTGAAACCAGTTCTCTGCATAGTAACGTAGAAAATGATTAATACTGTATATAGAAATAAAATTAAAATATGTTGAGATAATCCAAAAAAACAACAAAAAAAAAGTAACAATACATTTAACAGGTCAGACCTTTCTTCCTTTAAGGTTAATAATGTGATAGGAAACCCAGAATTGTTGTTGCTGAAGTATTTTGTTATCCTAACTTTAAAAGGTATTACATTCCTGAATTGCATTACATTTCTTCTCAGAAATGTCACTGATGCAGTGCTCTGGTCCTAAAAAAGAAAAAAAAAACCACTCATCCACAGAGGTGTTACCTTGTGGTATCTGATATTAAAGAATCAACTGCACAGACTACCACATCTGGCCTGTCTTTGCATACAATGAAGGCAGTAGGCCTGCAAATCTCTCTCATGCATATTCATTAGGGGTAGCTTGAAAACCTGACCTGTTGGTGAACCTCGAGGAGTGAGAGTGAAGGGCAAGACTCCAGGGGACAAATATTTAGGTCTTCAAGCCTTTTCTTACACATTATTTATTATTATTATTATTTATTACATTTGTATCCCACATTTTCCCACCTATTTGCGGGTGCAGTGTGGCTTACAATATGTTGTAAAGATGGAAGTACAATTGTAGCACCTTGGTTATTGATTACATTGTGACGAGTTATGTGAAGACAAGTCAAGTATCATCGAGGGAAAAGAACAATTGAAAGAACAATGGAAAGAAACAGCAAGAAGATGATAGGACAGCAGAATAGTAATAGGAGAACATTCTATAAAAAAAAAAAAAAGAAAAAATATTATGAGTAATGGTATACATATGTTAAAATTATTAATAGTGTGGGTAAATTTATTAACAATGTGTGGACTTCATATGCTTTGATCTTTTCTATAAATTTTATCAAAGAGATGAGTCTTCAATAATTTGCGGAAGTTGGTTAGTTCGTAAGTCATTTTCAGGTTGCGTGGTAGTGTATTCCAGAATTGTGTGCTCATGTAAGAAAAGGTTGATGCATGTAGTGTTTTGTATTTTATTCCTTTGCAATTAGGGAAGTGGAGGTTGAGGAAAGTACGGGATGATCTTTTAGCGTTTCTGGGTGGTAGGTTTATTAAGTCGGAAATGTAGGCTGGGGCTTCACAGTGAATGATTTTGTGGACTAATGCGCATACTTTAAAAGTAATGCGTTAGTTGAGTGGGAGCCAGTGCAGTTTCTCTCGTAAGGGTTTAGCACTCTCGTATTTTGGTTTTCCGAAGCTGAATCTGGCTGCTGTATTCTGGGCTGTTTGAAGTTGTCTCAGTATTTGCTCTTTGCATCCTGCGTATAGTGAGTTGCAGTAGTCCAGATGACTGAGCACAAGGGATTGCACTAGGCTGCAAAAGACGGATCTTGGGAAGAGTGGTTTTATTCTTTTCAGTTTCCACATGCAGAAGAACATCTTTTTAGTTGTGTTGTTTGCATGAGTTGAGTGTTAGGTGGCGGTCAATAGTGATTCCAAGGATTTTTAAGGTTCCTGAGATCGGAAGGTTTAGGTTTGGTGTGTTTATAGCGGTAAATTCATTCGTGTTGTAGTATTGGGAGGCGAGTATTAGGCATTGAGTTTTTTCTGCATTTAGTTTCAGTCGAAAGGCATCTGCTCAGGTGTTCATGATGTGTAGACTTTGGTTGATTTCATTGAAGATTTCTTTGATGTCATGTTTGAAAGGGATGTATATTGTTACATCATCAGCGTATATGTATGGGTTAAGGTTATGGTTTGATAGGAGTTTTGCCAAGGAGATCATCATTAGGTTGAAAATTGTTGGTGAAAGAGGTGATCCTTGTGGTACTCCACATTCAGGTGTCCATGTGGCAGACGTAGTTTTCCGGGGAAGGGGGAGATTCTGTGCTCTCGATCAGCTTGGGACATCCGCGGCTTTGTTGTCTTCTCCGGAGTGCTGAGCTCGGTCTGTAGGGGCGCGATTTTGTGGTCTCGTAATGGTTCCTGTCGGGCCTTCAGTTATCAGGGCCGCGTGTTTCGCTCGGGTGTTTCGGCGCTCGACCTCTGCGTGGCTCCCTCAGTTTGCTCTCGGTAGGACTCGATCGTTGTTCCCGGAAGCTGCCGTCTTGTCAAAAGGAGATATTCCACCTCCTCGTGATTGACCTCGGGCTCGGTGCAGCTTCCGGTGGCAGTTGGAGACGGGGCAGTGGGGAGGTTGGAACGTCTCGGTGCAACTCCCCCGGTTCTCCGCTGGCAGGTCCCGTGCAGAGGAGATATTTCACCTCCTCGTGTGTAGCGGCAGACTCCGCTCAGGATCTTGGATGGGGCTGCAGGGGCTCCGGTCGGCCTCGGGGACTCTCGCTCGCTTCCTTCCGAAAGCTGCAGGGTCCGGGATCTTCGGATCAGCCCCGCTCTGGTTTCACATCTTTTGGCACAGTCTCCACCCCATTCTGGTTGCTTTTCTCTGAACCACTTCAAAGTCTTTTTGTATCCTTAGCTAGATATTGCCCACGCCAAATGCTGCAGGAGTCTTAAACTGTGAGTTCCTTCTATCTCGCTGCACCACACGCCTGGAATAGACTTCCCGAGCATGTACGTCTAGCCCCGTCTTTGGCCGTTTTCAAGTTCAAGCTAAAAGCCCACTTCTTTGACGCTGCTTTTGAGTCCTAACACTGCTCACTTGCCTGTACCTTTTATCCCCTCCTCTTTAATTCCCCTTAGTTGTTCTTTTACCTGTCTTATTTAGATTGTGAGCTCTTTGAGCAGGGACTGTCTTTATGTGTATGGTGTACAGCGCTGCATATGCCTTGTAGTGCTATAAAAGTGTTAAGTAGTAGTGTTCCTATCTAGTCCATTATACGGGCTGAAGCCAGTAGGCAGAGCTTGACACCATTTTAGTTCATCCAAAACAATAGGCAAAGATTATTAGAAATAAGGGACTGACTATATATGGGCCATCTGTAAAAAGTCAAAAGTTATTGCAGTTGGATAGGCACTGCCTTAAAAGATGGAAGACAAAAGATTTCTTTTTAACTTGACAGTTTAATGTATTTGAAAGCTTTCCATATATAGATATAAATATCATGAAATAAAAATGGAATATCACTAAAACAGCTTCAAAAATTATTGTAGCTGGTAGAAACAGGACTTATAAACTCTGTATTTTGTGCTCATTTTTCTACACTGTTCTATACAATACAGATGGCCAAATTTCAGTAAGGATATCCTGTTTCCTGATAGGTTCATCTTAACTGTTGATGCAATTTGCTTGGGGAAGCCTGGTGTTATAAAGATGGAATAGACTGAAATTAAATGGAAGTAAACATGGAATCACATTGCCACCTCATCTCTTTTGTCAAAATTTTCATTTTAGATACACAAATGGATTGTTCTGTTTGAGCATGTTTCAGGGACAAGTGGTTTTATAAGTCAAAATAATAAAAATAAATATTTTGTTTCATACATATCTCTCATTTGTTGAAATAACAACTAAATGGGCTATAAGCCCTTAATGCAGTCCATTGTTTTTTTTTTTTTAAATATTTTGTTCTTGTGATGGCTTATACTGTGCCAAAACTGGAAATACAGCAAGACAGAATAACAGAATTCAGTAACATCCAAAACTTATTTTTGTTTAATCATCTTTATTAAAAGCAAAATTTCCTTAGCGTCCCTCTGGACCGGCCCAGAATGTGACTGATGGGTTGTGTATGCCTTCCAGCAGGTGGAGACTGAGAAAAAAAGCTGTGACTCTAGCGAGCCAATAAGAGCCCTTGCCAGCTAGAGAAAGATCCAGTAAGCTCAGTCTCCAGCAGGTGGAAGGTGGTGAGCCAGTCAATCTCTATATTTCTATTTCTCTCTGTTAGTTAAAGTATATTTTGTTTGTCTCTCTTTTGGTTTGCTTACCTGTGCATTTTGAAAAACAAAAAAAAACCAAAAAAAAAAACCCTGCTTTGTGGAGGCTGAGGTCAGTGGGGGGTCTCTGTGAACCTCGGGGGTGCCATACTCAGAAGGCCGAGTCCCTCCCCCCCTATTCTCCCCGACTGATGTGAATGCTAGTACTTACTGCTAGCATTTTTCCCCTTGCTTTTAAAAGCAGTACAGATTGACCTCAAGCTCCTCAAAGGGGGAGCTGTGCAGGTGGGGAGAGGCAGCTGCTGTTTAAAAAAAAAAAAAAAGAACCTAAGGTTCAAGCCTCCCGGTCTGCTGGTCGGCAGAGCCATCTTTGGGCATTTTTATTAAGCAGGGCTGCTCCTTCGCGTTGGAGCGATCAGTTGTTTAGAAATCAGCTGTTTTTTTGTGGTTTTGCTTCCTTTGCGATGTCGGAGAAACTTCGCCGTTGTACTGTCCATCAGCTGCGTGGGTCTGTCACTACTGCACTGCTGTTGAGGATCAGAGTGCAGCGGTTGCTGGTCCGTTGGTTTCGTCGGGGGGGAGGGGTGATTCCGCCATTTTGCTGGTGGCCGTCTCTCCCGCTCTCCCGGTGCCCATTTTGGCGGGAAACGCCGCCATTTTAGATGCCACACTGTCCCCTGCTCCTTAGGCCTCGCCTGCTGCTGGGCCTGTCCCTGTTTTGCAAAATTCTCCTTTCTCAGCAGGCGAGGGAGGTTTTCTTCCGGAATTCATGGTACAGATGTACCAGGCTTTTCTCTTACATAAAGCTGCGCCTGTGGACTCTCCTGAGAGGAGGTCTCTGGGGGGAGGGGTCTCTATGCCTCAGAAGCTAGTTAGGCTCTCGGAGGAAGCTGAGTAGGATCTGTTTTGTGCTCATGACCAGGATATGCCCTCCTTGGAGGAGGAGGCGGCATTTTTTCCCGACGAGCAGTTTGCGGAGGAGTTTGAGTAGTCCGCAGAAGGCAATGAATCTCTTCCTGTGGGAGAGGATCCTTCAGTAGTAAGGATTTTCCACAAGGATGATCTTTAGGAGCTTATTTCTCAGGTTGCTTCTACTTTGCGGTTTGATGATCAGGATCTTCAAGTATCGGAGCCCAGAAAGGTTGATTTGCTGGTCAAGGGTATTCGCAGAGCTGGTAAGTCCTTTCCTATGCATCAGGATATTTGGGATATTATTCAGGCTCAGTGGGAGTTTCCTGATTCTGCCTTTAGGCTGGCTAGGTCCATGGGCAGGCTTTATCCAGTTCCTGATTCAGATAAAGTCCTTTTATGCTCTCCCGTTGTGGATGTGGTAGTTTCCGCGGTTACCAAGCACAACACTGTCCCGGTACATGGTGGTACGGCTCTGCGAGATCCCCAGGATCGCCGGATTGATTCCTTGTTAAAGAATACCTTTGATGTTTTGGCTCTGGCAGTGCAGGCTGCAATTTGTGGCTCCCTGGTAGCAAAAGCTTGTTTCCGCTGGTCTGAGGTATTGGATCGTTCTTCGGATGATCTTTCTGTTATTGATAATGAAGTAGGTAAGTTGGAAATGGGTTCAGCTTTTTTAGCAGATGCTCTGTATGATTTGCTTCAGGCTTCTTCTAAGTCTATGGCTCTTTCGGTTGTGGCTCGGTGTACGCTTTGGCTGCGTGGTTGGTTGGCGGATGCAGCCTCTAAGTCTAAGCTTAGTAAATTTCCCTTTAAGGGATCTTTTCTTTTTGGAGAAGAATTGGACAAGCTGGTGAATAGCTTGGGTGAGGCTAAGGTTTCTAGGTTGCCAGAGGATTGTCCGAGATGGTCTGGTCGTGGCAATTTCTCAGCTTGTGGTAGAGGCCGAGATTTTCGTCGTTTTCATTCAGGCAGAGTTTTTCAGGGATGTTCCAGGTTTTTCCAAAGGTCTCAATCCTTTCGAGGAGGTCATGGGGGGGGGGGGGTCGGGGGTCGAGAGGCAGGGAGTTCTCTGTCCTCCTCCTCCCATCCTCAGCAATGAAGGTGTGCGGGCCCAGCCTCTAGTTCAAGTGGGCGCTCGGTTGGCGCAATTTCAAGAGAGGTGGGCCCAGATTACTTCAGACCAGTGGGTGTTAAAGGTTATTCGAGACGGGTATGTATTAGAATTTGCTCATCTTTTGTCAGATGCTTTCCTCGTATCCCCTTGCCATTCTCACATCAAGGCTGGAGCCGTCAGAGATACTCTCTGAAGACTTCTGCTTCTTCGGGCTATTTGTCCTGTTCCTTCAGCGGAAGAGGGTCAAGGCCGTTACTCCATTTATTTTCTAGTGCCCAAGAAGGAGGGTTTCTTTCCGTCCAATTGTGGATCTCAAGGCGGTCAATCGAGCCCTCAAGGTCCCTCTTTTCGGATGGAGACTTTGCGGTCCGTCATTCTTGCAGTGAGGCCCGGGGAACATCTGACTTCTCTCGATCTTACAGAAGCCTATTTCCACATTCCTATTCATCCTGCGCATCAACGTTTCCTGCGCTTTGCAGTGCTAGGTCGGCACTTTCAGTTTCGGGCCCATCCTTTCGGTCTTGCGGCTGCTTCTTGTACAGTTACCAAGGTCATGGTCGTTGTAGCAGCGGCTCTCAGAACGAAAGGCATTTTAGTGCATCCTTACTTAGACGATTGGTTGATCTGGGCAAAATCTTACCATGAGAGTGCTCAGGTTACAGCTTGGGTGGTAGAATTCTTGCAGTCCCTAGGTTTGGTAGTCAATGTGCAAAAGAGCCGTCTTCAGCCTTCCCAGTCGATAGAGTATCTGGGAGTCCAGTTCGACACGAGGCAGGGCTGTGTGTTTCTGCTGTCGGCCAGGGTCCTCAAGCTGCAGACTCAGATCCGTCTCTTCTTGCAGAATTCGACACCGTTGGCAAAAGACTATCTACAAGTTTTAGGCTCCATAGCGGCGGCGGCAATCAAGGCGATGCCCTGGGCCAGAGCGCACATGCGTCCTCTTCAGAGGTCGCTCCTGTCGAGATGGTCGTCACAGAAGGATTCCCTTCATCGAAGGTTGCCACTTTTGCTTCAAGTGAGGACCAGTCTCCGATGGTGGCTTCGGGAGGCCAATTTGAAAAAAGGTATGCCTTTAGATCAACCCAGCTGAACTGCAGTGACAACAGATGCCAGTCTCCGTGGCTGGGGAGCTCACTGTCAGGGGCAGTTTGCTCAGGGTCTCTGGTCTCATCAGGAGGCATTATTTTCAATCAACCTCTTAGAGACCAGAGCGATTCATCTGGCACTCCAGAGTTTTCTGCATCTTCTGAGAGGCCGAGCAGTGCGAGTAATGTCAGACAATGCCACAGCGGTAGCACATATCAATCGGCGAGGGGGGACGAGGAGTCTGCCATTGGAACGGGAGGCGTTGTTATTCCTTCAATGTGCAGAAGTCCATCAGGTGGCTCTGTCAGCGGCTCACGTAGCAGGGGTCCTAAATGTTCAAGCAGATTTTCTAAGTCATCACATGCTCGATCCCGGCGAGTGGTTGCTAAGCAAAATGGCATTTCGGCTGCTGGTCGATCGTTGGGGCTCTCCCTTGATGGATCTGTTTGCCTCCGCAACCAATGCAAAGAGTCCTCTCTTTTTCAGTCGTCGCAAGGATCCCAAAGTGCAAGGCATGGACACTCTTCTTCAGCCTTAGCCAGTCGGTCTGCTGTATGCTTTTCCTCCATGGCCGTCTTCTTCAGAAGGTCGAGACGCACAAGGGAACTCTGATTTTGGTGGCACCGGATTGGCCTCAAAGGCCGTGGTACGCCGATCTTCGACGTCTTCTGGTGGATCTTCCCTTCCGGCTTCCGGTCACGCAAGATCTGTTGTCGCAGGGTCCAGTCGTTCATCCGGATCGATTCTGTCTTACTGGCTCTTGAGAGGGCTAGATCAATTAAAAAAGGTTATTCCGCTCAGGTCATTGCTACTATGCTTCGCTCTCGTCGTCGTTCTGCTTCTTTGAATTATGTGCGCACTTGGAGGATATTTGAGGACTGGTGTAAGGAGTCTGGCCTATCTCCTTTTGGTGCTACAGTTTCACGATTTTGGATTTTTTGCAGCGGGGCTTTGACAAAGGCCTTGCTTTGGCTTCTCTTAAGGTGCAGATTGTGGCTTTGACTTGTTTTCATGGTCGTGTTCAAAGGAGCTCTCTGGCTAGTCATCCGGATGTGGTGCGTTTTTTGAGGGGGGTTAATCTCCTTCGCCCCCCTCACAATGTTCTTTTCCTAGCTGGGATCTGAATTTGGTGCTTAAAGATCTTACTAAGCCTCCCTTTGAGCCTTTGTCATCCTGTATTCTGAAGGACATTTGAAGACAGTCTTTTTGGTGGCCGTTGCTTCGGCTAGGCGAGTTTCGGAGTTGCAGGCGTTGTCTTGTAGATCGCCATTCTTGGAGTTCTGTTGCGGCCAGTTCCTTCCTTTCTTCCCAAGGTGGTGACTTGGTTTCATATTTCCCTACCTGTGTTAGGGTCTTTTTCCGGCTCAGAGGAACAGCAGCATTTGAAATGTTTAGATGTTAAATGGGTGTTGAAGCATTATGTTAAGTATACGGATGACACCCGACGTTCTGATCAGTTGTTTGTGCTGATTGGGGGTGCGCGTAAGGGGTTCATGGCCTCTAAGCCCACTATTTCTCGATGGCTTAAAGAAATGATTGCTTCAGCCTATCTTCTTTTTGGGAGACTGGTTCCAGAACATGTTAAGGCTCACTCTACTAGGGGTCAGGCAGCCTCTTGGGCTCAGCGTTGTTTGGTGACTCCAGAAGACATTTGTAGGCCGGCAACCTGGTCGTCTTTGCATTCTTTTTTTTTTTTTTTTATAATTTTCAACTTAATACATAAAGATGATATTACATCAAAATGCATGGAATTCACAAAAAATATACAATCCAACAGAATTGTTCTATTTATATAGAAATAAAAGAAACTACCAAAATAATTAGTCCACAATGGAGAGGATCCAAGAGAGAAAATAATACAAAGCAATAAACTTAATCAACTTAAATTAACGACCAGATGGAAGTTAGAATCAAGCAGCCTAGTCAGCACATTTAACTAGGAGATACTAATACAGGGGTATCCCTTACAATCTCTCGAGCCAAAACAAATTCTTGTAGTCTTTTAGGGCACGTAAAAAGGTAATTAACACCATGCATAGTAATCATACACTTACAGGGAAATTTAACTAGAAAAGTACCTCCAAGTGAAAGGATTTTTGGTTTAAAAACCATCATTTCCTTCCTCCTGGCTTGTGATTCTTTAGAAAGATCAGGAAAAATCTGGAGTTTAGCGCCCATAAAGACAGCATTCATTTTCTGGAAATAAGTACGCAAGATTCCAGTCCGATTCCAGTGCAAAAGTAACAAGCAATGCATTCTTTTTCTAAGCACTACCGTTTAGATGTCCTCGGTCGTGGTCAAGTTGCTTTTGGGGCGTGAGTTTTGTCAGCGGGGCTGCTAGGGTCCCTCCCATAATTTCACTGCTTTGTTACTTCCCATCAGTCACATTCTGGGCCAGGCCAGAGGGACGCTAAGGAAGGGTAAATTAGACCTTACCTGCTAATTTGCTTTCCTTTAGTCCCTCTGGACCGGCCCAGATCCCTCCCATCAGATATCTGTGTTTTGACTTTTCTTTGTTTGGAGCTTTTTTTCTGTTGTACAGTGCTTAGCCCCTCCCAGTGCATCCCAGAATGGGCAGGGCACTACCATTTTTAGAAGGGTGGGGCTAGAAGCAGGAGGGAGTAGGTGTTGCTCCTGCCCTCCTACATACAATGCTTTAATAAGGTATGTGAAAAGGATGGGAGTCATTAGACTACCATGGACTTGTTTTGAGTGATGGGGGAGCTCAAGAAGGGGTCCACTGGACCTTCATGGATTTTTTTAGGGGGAGGGTGAAGTGTCCAGTGAAGCTTTAGGGTGCACAAGCAGGCAGCTTTTGCAGCTGCCTGTGTTTTCCTTTAGCTGGGCTCCTCTCTGACAGCTCTAGAGTTGCCATAAAATCTACCTTGTTAAAGGTAGGCACTGCTTTCTGTGCATCACAGGAAATGCTCATTATAATACTAATGAGCTTACTGTAATATATTTGCATACTGTTCTCAGTAGCTGCTATGGCACATTTTGAGCCACGCAAAACCCCTTTGTGCATTGCTCGGTAAATAACGTTTGCTTTAGAACTGCAACAATCGGTGTAAAGCAAATGTTGCAACTTGCAAGCTCTGTAAGTTTTATGCATCATCCCCCAAAGTCCTAAACCTCACAGAATTTGCCATTCCCAACCAGCCACTACCCAATTTTCTTGCATTTCAGTATTATGAGTGGGCAATGTGAAATGATAAAACCTATCCACAAACACAAAGTTCTGAAGAAGATTTGGAACTGCAAATTCGTCTTCCATTCTTAAAGGCTGCACACCCAGCTCTCTGGGCGCCTGTGCACCCCTAATATTGAACAAACTCTTTGATGTGTTCAAAGGGGCGTAATTTCTATTGGGTTTAGCACCCCCCAATCATTTTGAAAAGTTGGCTCCTATGCTCTCTCACCGTCTTGCAGGTCTTACTATGCCTTTATGCCACAAATATTAGAGACCAGTCTCAGTAGGCTGGATCACACCGTTACTACCCACAACAAAAAAAAAAACAGTTTCTCACATACACTTCCACCCATAGATAAAAAAAAATAGTTCTGATTTTTTTAGGCGCTTTATTAAACAGAACCACACAGTTGTGGACAAAAGTATGCCGGCATGTAGTTTAAAAATGGTGCAAATCTGGTTGCATATTTACCAGTCAGAACAACACTTACCAGCAGCTCGACAGCAGCAATGTCTTGATCGTAATGTCCCATCAAATTGGGGAAAAACGTCATGTTGTAGCTCATACCCACGCATCGAGGGACCACGACCGGTTCACAGGTGAACAGACTGTGTCCCTGAACGGGGCCGAAAACTAAGCCGCAAAAGACAAAGAGTTTAAATACTCCCATTTCTCCTCAGCAGCACGACTGAAGCGAGAGCCCGGTCTACTGTAACGTTAATCTTCCCTGAACCCAACGACTCTGCCCTGTGGCCATATTCAGGGATCCCCTAGCTGCAGTACTGCTCACTGCCTGGCCGAATCTTCCCGCCAAACCCCGCAGCTTTTGAAGTTACAGGCGAGATTGTTTCTCAGCGCTGCCGCCGACGAGGAGGAGGCCTCCCGCCCTCTTCGCTTCCACATTCAGCACTCGCGGTTACCTTACCACCACCACCACCGGGAACTCGTTTGGAAGCGACGGGAGCACAATTCTTCCGCGCATGCGTATCAACACAGACACGTCACAGGCTACCTACAGAGCCCGGCCCTGATCAGCAGCTTTGTGCGGTCTGCTGTAATCAGTATTGCGCATGAGCAGCGCAGTGCATTCTTTCTAGCAAAATAGGTGCCGGTACTCAAATGCCAGGCCACCCTTCAGGGGTGGGGTGATCACTGAGGGACCCATTCCACAATAGCCAAGCCCCCTGCAACCAGTCACAGAACCTATGAGAAGGCAGAATTGGTGTGTAGAGACTGAACTCTTTCATTAAAACTTGGGGCCATGGGTCAATTTTAGCAGACAATGAAAAAGGTGCCGGTACTCAGTACCCCCAAGTATAGGGTTACCATATGTCCGGATTTACCCGGACTTGTCCTCTTTTTGAGGACATGTCCGGGCAACCGGGCAGGTTTTGCCAATCTGCCCGTTTGTCTGGATTTCTGGACAAACGGGCAGGCTGGTGGGCGGGCCGTCCTATAGCACGGCCCGCCCGCCAGCCTGCCCATTTGTCCAGAAATCCAGACAAACGGGCAGATTGCTAGCCTCCCCTCCCCTTACTTACTACTGCCCTGGTGGTCTAGTGACCTCTTCCGCCTTCGGGCAGGAAAGAGCCCCCTCTTTCCTGCCCGGAGCGCTGCATGCATCCTTCCAGTTTGTGATCTCGGCACCAATTCAAAATGGCCGCCGAGAGTTGAAGTGACCTCGTGAGACTTCAACTCTCAGCGGTCATTTTGAATCGGCGCTGAGATCACGAACAGGAAGGATGCATGCAGGGCAGGGCTCCAGGCAAGCAAGAGGGGGCTCTTTCCTGCCCCGAAGAGGTAACTAAACCACCAGGGCAGTAGTAAGGTAAGGGGAGGGGGGTGACGGGGAGGGGGAGTGTGTGACAGGGGGCAGGAGAAATTGTGACGGGGCAGAGCGAGGGCGTCAAAGTGGGCGGGCGGGGTGTGAAAGGGGGTGGGGCATGTGTCCTTTTTGGGGGACAAAATATGGTAACCCTACCCAAGTACCCCCTCAAAAAAAGCCCTCCGCATGAGTGTATAGTGGGAAGGGCATAGGACAGTGATTCCCAAACCTGGTTCTGGAAGCACATCAACCAGTCCGGTTTTCAGGATATCCACAATGAATAGAGACAGATTTCCATGCAGCTCTCTCATGCATATTCATTGTGGGTATCCTGAAAACATGACTGGCTGGGGTGTCTCCAGGACCAGGTTTGTGAACCACTGGAATAGGATGAGACCAGACCTGCTAAGTCATTCCCACACTATAAAATAGTGAGTGGATTTGAACGGGTAGATGTGAAGTGTCTGTTTATGCTTTCCAAAAATACTAGGACTAGGGGGCATGCGATGAAGCTACAATGTAATACATTTAAAATGAATCAGAGAAAATTTTTCTTCACTCAACGTGTAATTAAACTCTGGAATTCGTTGCCAGAGAATGTGGTAAAGGCGGTTAGCTTAGCAGAGTTTAAAAAAGGTTTGGACAGCTTCCTAAAGGAAAATTCCATAGACCATTATTAAATTGGACTTGGGGAAAATCCACTATTTCTGGGATAAGCAGTATAAAATGTTTTGTACTTTTTTGGGATCTTGCCAGGTATTTGTGACCTGGATTGGCCACTGATGGAAACAGGATGCTGGGCTTGATGGACCTTTGGTCTGTCCCAGTATGGCAATACTTATGTACTTCTGCTGAATATTCAGGATCTCCCACTGAGTGGCCTCCTATCCTGCGGCAACAGAAAATGCCTTCATAAAGCACCATCTCATGCTGCCGCTGATCCCAGGGCAGCAGGAGATTATATTTTATGAAGGCGTTTCCTGCTGCCGCTGGACGGGGAGACCACTGCTTTTGCTGCTGGCCATGAATTAGCTATGCTGAGGCAGGACAATGGGTCAGGATGGGCGAAGCAATGGGTGGAATTGTGGGCAGAGCTGGGCAGAGGAATGTGCGGGGCAGAGCAGTGTGTGGGGCAGGGCAGAGCGAAGCTGGGGGCAGATTGGGGTGGGCTGGGGAAGACCCTAAATCTCCCGCTGAGTGGGTCGGCCCAGAGGCGTAGATAGGTGGGTCGCCAGGGGAGCAGCCACTCCCCTAAATGGATTTCCGATGGTGTCAGTGCCTAATTTTTATGCTGTCATGTTTAAAATACACGCCGGTGCTGTTGGCAGTCCATTCTCTGCTCCTCCCCGCATCCTCAACCTGGTTATGCTTCTGGGTCAGCCCCCTTGGCAGCTCTGTAAGACAGGGTTTGGGACGTCACAGCTTGCCGACCCCTGTAATAGACTTTTTTTCATTGTTTTGTAAAGGGGTACATACATAAATACAAAAAACAGAAGAAACCAGTCTTCGCAAGAACAACAACAAAAAAACAAAACAGCGAAGATGACTAACAGGAACAAAAATAAAAATAAAAAATCGAAAACAAGAATATATAAAAAATCATCAAATTTGTATTTAAAAATATAAATACATAAAAAAGTAATAAAAATTACATAAAAAAGATGACACTTTGATTGTGAAAATTAAAAAATAAACTTTATTAGCCAAAGGATAGCAGGGAGAAAAGGACTCATTAAAAAGGGACCCTTTCTCCCTGCTATCCTTTGGCTAATAAAGTTTACTTTTTAATTTTCACAACCAAAGTGTTGTCTTTTTTATGTAATTTTTATTACTTTTTTTATGTATTTATATTTTTTAATACAAATTTGATGATTTTTTATATATTCTTGTTTTCGATTTTTTATTTTTATTTTTGTTCCTGTTAGTCATCTTTGCTGTTTTGTTTTTTTTGTACATACATAAGAACATACTTACTAGATTACTGCAATGCAGTATACAATGGTCTGACTACAAAGGGCTTGCACCAGCTCCAGTTGATTCAGAATGCAGCAGCAAGACTCATAGAAGGTTGCAAGCGATGTGACCACATCACACCATTTTTGCAAAAACGTCATTGACTACCAGTACAATACAGGGCTAAATTTAAAACTCTATGTCTGATCTTCAAGGCCCTGAAAGGAAATGGGCCAGAGTATCTGAAGAATAGGATGATCCTCCACACACCGCCAAGAACACTAAGGTCCTCCCAAGGACTAACTACACCTTCTCCAAAAGACATTACATGATGTGATATCCGCAAGCGAGCCTTCTCCAGAGTAGCCCCCACACTCTGGAATGCATTGCCTGAAAGGCTCCGCTTAACACAAGACTATCTCTACTTCAGGAAGCAGGTGAAAGCTTGGCTCTTCAACCAAGCCTTTAACGGAAGAAGTAACTAACTTGTTAGTCTCACTCACACACACAAGGCTGCACATACTGCAGGGGGACATGTTTATCTACTCCTACCCTATCTGAGATAATATTTAACCCTCTCCCACCTCATGTGCAACTTTCTTCAAATCAGTCACCTTATTTTCTAATTCTTCCTACTTTCTTACTCATCTATATGTTAAAACTTTACCATACCCTTCACTACCAATTATAATGTTCTATTACGTATTGTGTAGTCATTGCAAGTAGGACACCATGCCATACTTTGTATTGTTACTTGAATATTTTTACTGCTCGAATTGCCTATTGCTCATGTTTGATCTATTCTTATTCTACACACCGCCTTGAGTGAATTCCTTCAAAAAGGCGGTAAATAAATCCTAATAAATAAATACATTAATAATAAGAGTAGCCATACTGGGTCAGACCAATAGTCCATCTAGCCCACTATCCTGTTTTCCAAACAGTGGCCATTAATTTAGAAGAATTTACTTTTAGGCAAAGCAGTGTGAGAGCAAGTGTTGGGTCTGATTGATCCTGGTTTTCACGCCTCACCTAGGAAATGCGTGATAAAAGTGCTTTTGCTTTGCAGCAACACTGGTATAGTAGAAGAGCTTGTCCATTACATTGTATTTTTTTTGTAGAAGGGGGGGTGGCATATTGGGGTGAAAATTGGAAGATATTGCCCACAGTGATGCCAAGATTTCCCTAACTTTGAGCCCAGCATTTTGTACCTGTAGTTGGGATAATTTTTCCATATGTTCCTCACTTTGCTCTTGTCCACTTGAAATTTACCTTTTAGGTGCTGTTCTCCTCTCTCACAAGATCTTTCTGCAAATCCTTGCATTCTCTGTTATTTTATCAACTTTGAATAGTTTTGTTTCAACTGCAAATTTGCACTCACCTCCTATCTCCGGATCATTTTTGAACATGTTACATAGCACAGTATCATGAGATATGTTGAGTGTGCTTTTTTATTTAATATGTGCTGTTTTGATGTTTGTTTGTTTTTTATTTATGTATTTTTATGTATGTTGTATTGTACTCTGCTTAGGTTTTTTAAGTGAAATATAAATCAAATAAATAAATAGCACAGATCCCAGTATAAACCCTTGGGACGACTCCATCACGGACCCATTTCTGCTGGATAACTGATGATGTGGAGGGGAAGGTTTTTTTTTTTTGTTACATTTGTACCCTGCGCTTTCCCACTCATGGCAGGCTCAATGCGGCTAACATGGGGCAATGGAGGGTTAAGTGACTTGCCCAGAGTCACAAGGAGCTGCCTGTGCCTGAAGTGGGATTCAAACTCAGTTCTTCAGGACCAAAGTCCACCACCCTAACCACTAGGCCATTCCTCCAGTTATCAATGTGGACTACAGTGAAGAGGAGTTATTTTACTGTTAACCCTATAATTATTAGTAATGTCTCATTGCAAAAAAATGGGACCTGTGCTAAAATAGCACAAGTTAGTGGTAAAATAGTAGCCTACATTGATAACTACACCCCTTAATAGTAAAATAACATGTCTTAACAGTAGTCTACATTGAAAACTACACCCCTAAATCCTATTCTCTTTCCTATCTTTTAGACAGTGTGCAGTCTACAAAAGGACATTGCTTCCTCTGCCATGATTCTTGACTTTTAATTGGAAATCTCTCATGAAGAATTTTGTCAGACACCTTCTAAGATTCCAAATACATCATGGCCTTTGTTTTAGAGGCATCACCATGTATAACTGGCACAGCATTTACATAGTAACATAGTAGATGACGGCAGAAAAAGACCTGCATGGTCCATCCAGTCTGCCCAACAAGACAAACTCACATGTGTATACCTTACCTTGATCTGCACCTGCCCCCCCCCCAGGGCACAGACCGTACAAGTCTGCCCAGCAGTATTTCCCGCCCCCCCAACCACCAGTCCCCCCCCCCCCACCGGCTCTGGCACAGACCGCACAAGTCTGCCCTCCACTATCCTCGCCTCCCAACCACCAACCTCTCCTCCCCCACCTGCTCCGCCACCCAATTTCGGCTAAGCTTCTGAGGATCCATTCCTACTGCACAGGATTCCTTTATGCATATCCCACACATGTTTGAATTCCATTACCGTTTTCATCTCCACCACCTCCCGTGGGAGGGCATTCCAAGCACCCACCACCCTCTCCGTGAAAAAATACTTCCTGACATCTTTTTTGAGTCTGCCCCCCTTCAATCTCATTTCATGTCCTCTCGTTCTACCGCCTTCCCATCTCCGGGAAAGATTTTTTTGCGGATTAATACCTTTCAAAAAAAAAAAAAAAAAAAAAAATCTTTTCCGGAGATGGGAAGGCGGTAGAACGAGAGGACATTTAAACATCTGGAGAGGTCCAGGTGGTTTAAATGCAGTTTCAGAACAGCGCACAGAAGGGATGAATAACACAGAATAAAATATGCTTGATAACCTCTAAACAGATTCATTTTTATTAAATTTGGAGGAAAATGACCTCAGTCTTTTGGGGGAACAATCCCCCAAAAGAAAAAAATCACCATCACTGCTTAAAATACTTCCAGAGTATTCAAATTGCTAAGCAGATATAAAGTGTCGTAAAGTTATTTCAAATGTCCAACTTTTAGAAAATACTTCTCTCTGTACTAATTTTCCTGCTGCTGTGGCTCTTCTTCCTGTAGCATTTTTTATCTGTTGCCTGCCACAGCTTTTCTTTATATGCTACGGTTGTAGCTCTGTCTGATCTCAACCTTACTGTGGCAGCTGGCCTTCACCTCTATGTTTGGGGGGTCCAGTCTGGTACCTCAAGGAGAAGCCTGTGCTCCAGCTTTTCTTCACCCTATGGACAAACAACCACCAGGCCAATTCCCAGAGATTCGACCTGCCTCCAGGTAAAATGTATTTGTTAAACTGCTTACAGTAAGCCAAAGCCTTTATTTCACTTAAGTCAATTTCACTTGTTGTATGGACACACTTCCCTTCGCTGAAGATTCCTATTGCTGGTGTACAGCAGGTGGATATGATTTGTTCATTCACCACAGGAAGAACAACTATCGCATTCACTGTCTGATAACAAATTAATGTATCTATTATATACCCTGACAGTTTCTTTAATTCAGCAATCACTCAATCCAAATAACAGAATGGATAGAAAAAGAAAATAGTTGTTGTTGTACTGGAAACACAATAGCACACATCATTGAAACTAAAAGTAAACCTTGTCAGTAAATGGAAAATTAACATGGCAACATAATAGAAAAAAAAAAGTATAAGGGCTGCAATGATCAAATTCGTCACTAGGTGTCAGTGAAACACATCCCAAAGCACAAAGAATTGCATATTCAATAGTATGGGTGGCATTATGAAAATTCCGAGTTGCAAAATAATGTGAGAATAGAAAAATACACAGAAAATGCACTATAAGTAAATCTTCAGAAATTGCAGGACAGTGTCAGTTACCTATTCTGTTAGCACTACTGAAACTTTAAAGAAGACTGAAAAATATGTAAGAAGATATATCATTAACTTTAAACAATGTAAACCCTTTTCATAATTCACATTTTTCTCAGTTTAATTTCCAAAATGTCCCTGGTGGCTTCTTGCAGTGACCAACTTAATGAAAGTTGTGACTGGACATAGGGAAGTACAGGGATAGCACTTAGGATACATCATAGCAGATATTTAATAGGATGATCTATTTTGTATAGTAGAAAAGCTTGTCTACCCTTGTGAATTGGAAAAAAGACAAACTTTTCTTTCTAATTCCTTGACCATATCACTCACGATGGTTTTTAATGCAACTGGCAGCAGAATAAATCCATGAAGCATTCCATTCATCTTTTCTTTTAGGATAAATTCCATTTACTACTGTAATCCTTTGTTCAGGGACACTGTATTGTATCCATGGAAGACATATACAAATATTTATTTTCCCTGGACTTCTAGTAACATGCATGTTTACCTCCAGGGGTGGACTCTTCAAACCTAAGGTGTATAGTCTCCAAATTGCCAATAATGCGCACACAAACTTTTCTGGTACTCCAACTAAATTTTATTCCACACTTATGCAAAACAGACAGCTACTGTGAAGCAGTCTTTTTTCCACAGTTGTGTAGCACTGACTAAACTCTGTCTCATCCTTTTGAATAAACACCTGTTCATTTGTGTCTGTGGCCACTTTCATTCTACACAGTTCTTCCAACTTAGTTTGCACTGGGGCTGTTCATTACAACTAGGATCCCTCTTCAGCATGCAGGGCTCACTGGAGTTTTCTCACACAATACATCTGTCCTTTTTAAAATGTATTTCTTGGGACAAAGCGCAACAGTTATATACACAACACAAGGATAATAAGGCTTAAAACCTGAACTGCCTTCAGGTTTTAAGAATAAACAAGAATAAAACTAATATCAAGCCAAATCATCCCATATCTTCAAATGTTTTCTTGCATCCTCCTGATTCTCCATTTATAACTTTATGTCCCCTGTTCCAGTTTTTATTAGTAACCCCTTGTCATTCACACTCAGTTGAACCTTGTCCCTTCTTCCAACATTAACCCTTCTCATATTAACACACTGTCAACATTAATTTCCTCCATCCAATCCTCCCTCCCTCCATCTACCTTATCTCTTCTAATTCCTGGCCCTCATGTGTTTCGTGGGGGGGGGGGGGGGGGGGGGGGGCAGGGGAGGTAGGCTGTGACTCAGGGCCTGATGCAGAAAGCTACCATGGCTGTGGTGCACCATTAGTTAGCAGTTTATGTGCTTCTTGGTGGCTGCTGGATGCAGAAAAGGGTTTTTGTGCTGAAGTTACTTGCTCAGTAGACATCAACACACAGCATATTAAAATGCATGATAAGTAACCTTGTAACAAATCCATGACAATGCAGAGCTGTACACTGATGCCTACCACTCAAGCACAATGTAAGAAAACCACCACCAGGTCTGAGGCAGTGTAGGGAGCTCCCACACTCTGCATTGGCCTCTATCTTCCTCCCCACTCCAACTTGACCCACCTGCAAATGCTTTGCAGCACCCTCCCATCATGACCCTCCACCACCAAACACATTCTCATCTAGTGGCACTTGTTTCAACCCCCTGACCCCCCTTCCCTCAATGAAAAAAATCACAGGTATCTATCTACTGCACTCCTCCCCTCTCCAACCAGACCTCTGTTCCCCAGACTTTAAAAAAAAAATAATTCCCTGGTGTCTAGTGTCTTTGAAGACGTGGATAAAGGTGAGCCAGTTGATGTAGTGCATCTAGATTTCCAGAAAGTTTTGACGAAGTCCCTCATGAGAGACTCTTGAGAAAATTTAAAAAAACCCATGGGTAGGAGGCAATGTTCTGTTGTGGATTAGGAATTGATTGATGGATAGAAAACAGAGGATAGGGTTAAATGGCCAATTCTCTCAGTGGAGGAGGGTGAATAGTGGAGTGCCCCAGGGATCTGTACTGGGACAGGTGCTATTTAATATATTTATTAATGATCTGGAATGGGAGCTATAAGTGAAGTGATTAAGGGGTCCTTTTACTAAGGTGCACTAATGGATTTAGGGCACGCTAATGATTAGCGTGTGCTAAATGATAAGATACCCATTGTATTCCCATGGGTGTCTTATCATTTAGCATATGCTAACTGTTAGCACGTGCTAAATCTGTTAGCGCACCTTAGTATAAGGACCCCTAAATTTGCTTATACAAAACTATTAAAAGTTGTTAAAATGCATGCAGATTGTGAAAAATTGCACAAAGACCTCAGGAAGTTGGAAGACTGGGCATCCAAATGGAAGATGAGATATGGAGGGGCATTTTCGATATGATGTCTAAATCCAACTTTGGATGTTTTGTAGAAAATGTCCCAAAATCCAGTAGCGAACATAGCCATTTTTTAAGCTGAAAAATGTCTAATTTTTTTTTTAATGTCCATTTGCTAGATGTTGTTGTGCTCAGTCTGCCTGATGTTTAAAATCATTTAACCAGCCAGGAGCAGCTCCTGGCTGGTGAAATGGCACTTAACCAGCTATCCAGCAATATTCAGCAAGAGATCACTGGTTATCTGCTGCTGAATATTGGCAGCGTTTAGAGGATAACTGGTTATATTGCGTGATATAACCTGCTATCCGTTAATATTCAGCGCATTGCCAGCTAAGTTTGGTGGCAAATTCGGGTGCCAAAATAGCAGACCTATCTTTGGCCAGTCTCAACTTAACTGGCCAGTGCTGAATATGGGCTTGGCTGGTTAAGTTGAAACTGGCAAAAAAAAAAAAACACCTGGATATTCAATACTAGTCACTGGAAACAGCCCAGCATTGAATATCCGGCTCAGTGCTGACTGTGGGAGTCAGTCTGGCTAACTCCCACTGTCTGAATATTAGGCCCTGTGCATCTATCTTTTTGGACCACTTTTGGAAAACAAAATGTCCAAACGAAAAATGCATAAAATCAGGCCATTGGGATGTTGGAGTCACCAGCATTCTTAGTAGACAGGCCACACAGTGATCCCAGCAGAGTTGTGGGCACCCTAGGGGGCACTTTAGTGGACTTCACATAAAAGGTCACAAGTACACATCTTACCGTTACCCCCTTATATTGTAGGGTGAGGCCTCCAAAATCCACCAAAAACCTATTGTACCCAACTATATACCACAACAATAGCCCTTTATGCCTGCAAATGTCTCCTATATGTAGGTACAGTAGGTTTTTGGTGGGTTTTGGAGAGCTCAAACTTTTCACCACAAATGTAACAGAGTGGGTTATAGGCCTGGGTCCCCTTCCCTACAGCGCACTGCACTAACCACAAGGCTACTCCAGGACTTGCCATAACATCTGATGCTGTCATAGAGCCTGGTATGTACTGTTTCTTTCACATCTTTGAGAGGGGGGGGGGGGGGAAGAGGGTCAGTGACCACTGGGGAAGGAAGAGGGGATCATGGCTTAATTCCTCCAGTGGTCATCTGGTCATTTAGGGCACCTTTTTCTGACTTAGTCATCATAAAAACAGGTCTAGACCAAAATGTCTAAATTGTAGCCCTGGGCGTTTTTGCTTTGGTTCCATTATAGCAGAAAAACATCCGAGTTGTGGGAACGCTCAGATCACGACCCGGACATGCCCCCTTGTGATTTGGATGCACTGCAGATGAACTGCATGGGAAAAACATCTAAAAAAATGTGTTTTGAAAATAGCAATTTGGACGTTTTTGCAAGAAAAATGTTAATCTGTTGCTTTGTGCTGTTTTGGGATGTTTTTTTTTTTGTTTCAAAAATGAGCCTCTTAATGTGCATAAGTGCAAAGTGAGGCACATTGGGAAGGATAATCCAAATCATAGTTATTTGCTGCTAGGGTCCACCCAGCACCCAAGAAAAAGATCTAGGTGTCATCGGGACAATACACTACAGTATGCTAAGAATGATTAGGAAAGGGATAGAAAATAAGACAAAGAATATTATAATGCCTCTGTGTCACTCCATGGTGTGACCACACCTTGAGTATTGTGTACAATTCTGGTTGCCATATCTTTAAAAAAGATATAGCGGAATTAGAAAAAGTTCAAAGAAGGGTGACCAAACATGTTTAAGGGGATGGAACTCCTCTCGTATGAGGAAAAGCTTAAGAGGTTAGGACTCTTCAAGTTGGAAAAGAGATGGCTGAGAGGAGATATGATAGAGGTCTACGGAGTACTGAGTGATGTAGAATGGGTAAACATAAATCAATTTTTTACTCTTTCAAAAAGTGCAAAGACTAGGGGACACTCAAGGAAGTTACATGGAAATACTTTTAAAATGAGCTGGAGGAAATATTTTTTCACTCAGCAAATAGCTAAGCTCTTGAACCTGTTGCCAGAGGATGTTTTATTAACAGTTAGTGCATCTGGGTTAAAAAAAAAAAAAAGGTTTTGAGAAGTTCCTGGAGGAAAAGTCCATAGTCAGCTATTGAGATAGACATGGGGATACCACTGCTTATACTGGGCTAGATGGACCATTGGTCTGACCCAGTATGGCTATTATTATGTGCTTATGACAGCTCTACAAGCAGCAGCAGCATTAGAATAAAGGTATATGCAGAAAAAAAAAAAAACAGGAGAAAGGCTGGTACAGTGAGAAAAAGAAAGGGCTTGAATAGAAGCATCAGAAAAATGCTGACAGAGAGGAAGAAGAGGGAATCCAGAAGGGAGCATCACAGATTGCCAAGTTAGCCAGTTTCAGGCTGGAGATTTTTCAGCCAGTCCTGGTTTAGAACTTATATCCCATAGCGCTGTGGGATTTGTAGTGTCTGATCCTGCCCATTGAAATCAGTGCTGCAAGTCCCATAATGCACCAGGATGGGGTGGACAGAAATCCAGGACAGTTCCAAAACCTCCAGCTTGGAGCTGGGTAACTTACACATGTAGAAGGGCCAATGCAGAGACAGAAAGAAGGGATCTGGAAAGGAACATTAAGATAAAGGTTGATAAAAGAGAAGAAGGAAGCTCAGAAAGGAAGGATGAGGTCGCAATAGAGAGAGAAGATCCAGAACCACAGCATGTATTCTGTGTCTAGTGCATGCTAATTGCTCTCACGCGTACTCTTTGTGGATATCCTGAAACCCCCAACTGACTGTGAGGTTCCCGGGACAGGTTTGGGAAGCTCTAGTCTAAAATCAGCAGACTGCTCCCCCCTCCTCCCAAAGCTCATAGAATTATGGGTTCAGAATATCAAATGAACAGAGAAATTCTGGCTTTGCACTAGCTCTTTTTGTACAGTGGCATCCTTATTTATTCTCTTTTGGCCAGTGTGCAAGCTTTCTTCACAAAATAAATCCCCCACACAAAGGAAACAAAACTGCTGCTGTGTCAGCCACTCAAGCTGTGAATCAGTATGAAAAGGGCAGCTTTTAGCTTACCCATTAAGAATAGAAAATTAGAGCATGGGTAAACTTACTGCTAACTAGGATAGGATAGAGAAGTAGAAGTTCAGGGTTTTGTTTTCTTTTTTTTTGTTACTCAAAATGATAGTCGCTCAATTTTTCTTGAATGAAAACCTGTGAAAGATGCTGTCTTCCTTTGTCTTCCTTTTGGAAGGCTGACCTATTTTTTGGAGATGATTCTTCTAAATTGTTATCTGAAACACTTTGAAGCAGAGAAACTGTTCATCATGGCTTTTTAGGTGCATTTTGCACAAAAAGCAAAGTTACCTCTTGTGAAGGCTTGTTCTGTCCATCTGTTTATCTCTCTTGGCTTCCCTGCCCATATGCATGGTTTTGTTTGCAGGTGCAAACAAGGCAGCAAGTTAACAGGTATTTCAGACCTACAACAGCAAGGTGCAATACCAGGGGGTGGACTGAGAGTGGGCTGGGCCCCCCGCCTGCCCACTGCCTGACACCTTCCATACTGCCGTGCTGCTGTCCCTGCTGCCCGGTCCTACCTGAAGGGCTCTGGTGGTCTAGTGGTCTCTGTGTGTGTGGAGGGGAAGCATGTTCTCTCCTGTGCGCAGCACTGCCGCTAATCTGCCTGCCCTTCAACCAAGAGACCAGGCTGGTGGATACTAGCACCGCTGTGTTTTCAAAATGGCAACCAAGACTTCCCACAGCAGTCTTGTGGGTCTCGACAGTCTCACGAGACTTCAGCAGGGAGTCCCGGCCACCATTTTTAAAGTATGACGGTGCCGGGCAGGGGAAATAGTGGCAGCAGAACTGGCAAGAAAGAACATGTCCCCCCCCCCCCCCCCCGCAGAAGACACTAGATCACCAGCAGCGTGCCTTTAAAGGTAGGACCGGGGAGGGTTGTTGTTTCAAGTGAGTGGATTTCAGATTCCAGAGTTGCAAGTTCTAGTTTATGTTTCTTGTTTTGGTATACATTATAGCTGAAAACCTGACCCTGAAGCCATGCTTTTGTAGGACTCCCATACAGTGGTAAAATTAACTTCTGAAGTAGAATTCCTGGTAAAGAGGTCATCAGAAAGCAATTGTATGTGTTTTGATGAAATCTGGATCAGTAAGGATAGCTGGGTTGAGCCTCCAAGTGGCTTGTTGTTTGGATTCTGAAGACCATTGAAGGACACAGGATACAGCTGCATGATCTGAGACAATAATATCATGAATATCTGAAGATTGAAGAAGTGGTATGAAGTCTTTAGTGGCTAAGAACTAGTCTAGTCTAGAATACGTATGATGGTGTTCAGAGTAGAATGAGTACACTTTATCATTTGGGTGTAATAATCTCCAAAGATCTGACCATCCATAGTCTTGCATAATAGAAGTGAAAGTACATGGACATGGAGCTTGGCTGGGCGACAACTGGAGGTTCTATCAAGGAAGGGGTACAATGGAAAATTGAAGTCACCTCCAATTATGTTGTGGGAAGCACAAGATATGTTATTGATGATTAACAAATTTTGAAAAAAACATGGATCATCTACTTTAGGTGTGTAAATATTGAGCATGATGATATGTTTTCCAGTGAGGGTTCCCTCCACATAAACCTATATACCTTTAGTGTCAAAGCTATGTGAGGAGTATTAAAATCCAATATTTTTCCTTATGAGAATAACAGTGCCATTTTTAAAAATTCTTGAGCAGGGGCATCATAGCAATGTTCAAGAAATAGCCAACACATTTCTTTGCCTCTAAATCAGATATATGGGATTCCTGTAGGAAACAAATATCATATTGAGGCGTTTTAGATAAATTAGGATTCTTTTTTGTTCGATAACATGAGTTATACCCTTGACATTTAAAGTTACAAAGTGAAGATTAGCCATAAATAGATAGGGATAGGTGATGTGAACAGATCTGCATGGCAATCATAGTTGGGAATAGATAGCATTGCATATTGAGATATTAGCAAGCTTGTAGCAATATATAAAGATATAGGATGAGGCATAGTAATAAAATCCATGCTTTCAGTAAGAACAGGAAAAGCTGCAACAAAAAAAATTTCATATCATGTGAAACAATATATGTGGAAATCATGGATGTCCATGGAGAGGCATGGGATAGCAGACCTGGCAAGGCATATGGACAGTAGCAGTATATGGTATTACTTATCAGCTACATTAAGAAAAGCCCAAAACAGCTGATAAGCTAATGAAGCTCAATCTGGTAAATCAAATGGTTTACCTCAGCCAGGTCGCAATTATGGAACAATACCTTCCACCTCATATGATGGGGATTTAAATATTCTCTCCCTGGACCTCCTTATCCTCAGCCTAGCTCTGTCTCTTATACTCCCGGGTATGGGCTCCACCCCTCCCAGCTCCCCTCCTCTCGGGGCAGGTCTCATGCTCTTAAGGTGGTCCAGGCTATTGGAGTGACTGTTGTTAAAGTGGCCCAGGCTATCGGAGGGACTTTTTGTAAGGGAGAGAGGCCGTGTTCTGTAGACCCCCCCTCACAATGACAAACTCAGTGCATTTCCTATTATTGCTTACCGCCATAGTAAAATTGTGGGTGAGATATTGATGTACAAGCATTTGGATTATTTTCAGATTTATGCTTCCCTGACTGGTCATCAAAAATGTGGGTCTCGTCAATGGTGTTCCTCCACTTTGGAGGGACTAGATTGGATAGATCCTCAAACTCAATTAAGGATCTCTTCTAGAATTAATACTACATTTAGCTAAAAAAATGTGATTTACATCATTATGTGTTCCTTTAATTTGACATGTTGGATGCTCATCTAGACCAGCGAAAATATGTCTTAATGAACACAAATCTCATTTGAAATATTATGTTTTGACAGCTCCCCTAGTGGCTCATTGGGAAGCTAAGCAGTATAACATTGAGGACCTTTGTTGGTGAGTACTTGACAGCATTGACATGGGATTCTTTATTAAATTACAAAGAGCAATCCTGGATTTTTCACTTAAATGCTGTAGAATCGAGGGGATTGATTGCTGAACTGGATTGGATGTCATTGATTTATACAAAAAATATATATATATGCAAGACACCAGATCTTATTAAGAATATAACAATCCACTGTTCGCTTCAGCAGTGCAACTCATTGAATTATGTTTTAATCAACTGAGATTGACAGCACCCACCTCCTCATCAGCCAAACAATGCTGTTTTTAAAAATTTCTTAGATATAGTAATGTTCATAATGTAATTTGTAATACTGTATTTAACTTTATCTTTAAGGTGAATCTCAATTGTTCACTTATCTCTATAAAGAAATTTCCTTAATGGAAAAGGTGCCGGTCAGGGGCTGGATTGTCCGACATGCATGTTTCACTGCTAATGCTGTATCAAGGACTAATCCCCTAAGAAAAGCAGAGCAAAATACAATTAGTAAATTTCCGCATGAAATTCAAAAACTCTTATTACTAATATATAAATGAAAAATCATTACCTGTCATATAATGCCACCAGTCTTACTGGACAAATTTTCAAATAGATGAAAGATGGCGTCGTTGTCTAGCTTATTAATTGCTATATGCTGATCGCATACACTAATTTAAATCTCACCCAAAGTATAATATTGTTTGGCCGATGAGGAGGTGGGTGCTGTCAATCTCAGTTGATTAAAACGTAATTCAACGAGTTCAATTGCTGAGGTGAACAATCTAGCTGTGTAGTTTGTTATATTCTTAATAAGATCTGGTGTCTTGCATATGTATATTTTTGTCTTCTGATGACATTGGATTGTTTGAACTACGCTATTTTTGAATATTCTTTGGACATTGATTTAAACCAGCCAGTGCCTGGGTTTCTTTGAGCATTCAAACAATCATGAGTTCAAAAAGTCCAAATCTTCAATGTCACTCTACCAAATATTTTTTCAACTTATTAGGGACCTCAGTGGTGCCACTTAGAGCTCAAATCATTTCATCACTCCAAGCTTTATGCATCTACCTCCTCAGATTAAGGTGCATTTGAATGAACATAAATCTCAAATTTCTACTAAACAGATACAAGCCCCATTTGTTCAGCATTGACTGGACCTTGGTTTACTATTACAAATATCCGTTGGAGGGTTATAGATCAGATTAACACTGTTGGGGGGAGGGTGGCAATTTACAACAGTGGTTATGTTTTAAAGAACAATGCTGGATTTATAAACTAACTAGTAAAAAAGGGCCGTTTTTGACATAAATGAAACGGGCGCTAGCAAGGTTTTCCTCGGAGTGTGTATGTTTGAGAGAGTGTATGTGAGAGTGACTGTGTGTGAGAGAGAGTGAATGTGCAAATGTGTGTGTATGTGTGAGAGAGAGAGAGAGAGTGAGTCTGGCTGCGAGAGTGTCTGTGAGAGAGTATGTGTGTGAGAATGAGAGTGTGTGCAAGTGCATATGTGAGACACAGTGTGAGAGAGTGTGTTTCACACAGATACGGTGTGTGCGAGAAAGAGAGTGTGTGTGAGACACAGACTCTCTGTGAGACTGAGTGTATGAGACTAAGAGAGTGTGTGAGTGACTGGGTGACACATAGAGAGTGAATGTGATACAGTGTGAGACATAGATTGTGTGAGAGACAGTGTGTGAGAATGAGAGAGAGAAAGACATTGATTGTGAGAGAGAGAGAGAGAGAGAGTGTGTGAGAGAGAGAGTGTGTGTGTGACAGAGATACCTCCCACCCCCTCTCTGGTGTCAGGCCCCCCCCCCTCTGGTGTCTGACAGGGTTGCCAGCTGGGAAAAATTTTCCCAGCCCGAAACAGCTGTAAACCCGCCCAAAAACCGCCTGTAGCCAATCCCCGTCTTCCGCGTCACCGAACCCCACCCCCACGTCACTAACCCCGCCCCCACATCACCTAACCCCGCCCACATCACTAACCCCGCCTCCCATGTCACTAGCTCCGCCTTCCACGTCACTAGCCCCGCCCCTACATCATCCCTGACGTCAGCCCCGCCCCTGAAAAGCTTCTATTGGACCGAATTGGACCAATAGAAGCCCCAGAAAAAACCGCTGAACTCGCACAGCGGCGACGGGAAAACCGCCCAAAAAACCTCATCCCGTGGCCGGCGAAATTTTCCCGCCGCCGCTGGTGAAAACCTGCCCAATTGGGCGGTAAAACCGCCCACCTGGCAACCCTGGTGTCTGAGCGTTACTGTGCAGGACGCTGAGCTCTGGCTGTGCTTCAAGGAACTGACCAATCCTATTTAATAGAATGCACCTCCAACATTCTGAAGCCTAGAAACCTCGTGTGATTGGTCACTTCTGCTTGTGACAAACCCAGAAGTATGTGATGTCAATTCAGGAGATGGATACAGAGAGCAGGAATGCCTCAGCCATGCAGTCAGCTTCAGAATGTTGGAGGTGCGTTTTATTATATAGGATAAGGTTAGTCCATGTGGTTTGAATGTGGAAATTGAATGGGCATATTTACTTTAGTCTATGTCTGTGATTGGTTGAATAAGTTGGTTTTAGAAAGTATGTAAGGTGGAGAGTAGACGCTGCCACAATCTTGTTCCAGGAAAAAGCTGGGGTATGGTGGCGTGTTCAGCAGTAATTGGTAAGAAAGAATAAAATATCCATCATATAATGTTATAAGATGATGGACTATTTTTGAGTGTTTACCATCTGTTTTCACAGGGAATGTGCCTTGAAAAAGCCATTTTGGTGAAACATGTTGGTGGACACATTTTTTCTCCTGGCCGATCGGGAAATATTTACAAGATACGTTTTTAAAGCTATTAACTTTGAATTGATAAAGAAGTTATTTAGATGTTGAAAAGAGTTAAAATTTTGCTAGGACCAAGCAGGAGACAGGTGCATAAAGGTTAGAGCAATGAAATGATTTGAGCTCTAAGTGTCATCACTGAGGTCCATAATAAAGTTGAAAAAATATTTGGTAGAGTGATCTTGAAGATTTGGACTTTTTGAACTCATGATTGTTTGAATGATTTCTGTATTATATTTGAGTTCTTGTAAAGTATTTGTCAGTGTGATTAGGGTTTCTTTGATGTCATATGATCTTACCGCTTGACAGTCGCTCAAAAGCGCATGGTTCGGGAAAAGGTATCTTGCAAAGATACCTCACAAACAGGGAAGATAGGGTTTCTGGATAGTGAGGTTACACAACAGACTGTGGTAGGCCAGGTGCCCTCAAATACAACTAAAGATCAGACAAAAGATGTCAAATCAATAGTGTCAGGTACTAAGCATCATGCAAATAAGAACAACAAACATACTATGAAATGTCTATATGCAAATGCTAGGAGTCTAAGAAATAAGATGGGAGAGTTGGAATATATTGCACTAAATGAAAAATTGGATATAATAGGCATTACTGAGACCTGGTGGAAGGAGGATAACCAGTGGGACACTGTCATACCGGGGTACAAAGTATATCGTAATGATAGGGTGGACCGGATTGGTGGAGGGGTAGCATTGTATATTAACGAGAGCCTTGACTCAGATAGATTACAAATTCAGCAGGACACAAATCACACCTTCGAATCACTGTGGGTTGAAATTCCATGTATAAAAGGGAAAAAAATGGTGATAGGAGTGTACTACCGTCCGCCTCGCCAGGATGAGCAGGTAGACACAGAAATGATAAAAGAAATCAGAGACGCGAACAAAATGGGCAATGTGATAATAATGGGTGACTTCAATTATCCAAATATAGACTGGGTAAATGTAACATCGGGACACGCTACAGAGATACAATTCCTTGATGAAATCAAGGACAGCTTTATGGAGCAACTGGTGCAGGAGCCGACGAGAGAAGGAAAAATTCTAGACTTGGTCCTTAGTGGAGCGCATGATCTGGTGAGGGACGTTATGGTACTGGGGCCGCTTGATAACAGTGACCATAATATGATCAGTTTTGACATCGACCTTGAAGTAACTGTACACAGAAAGTCAAATACGTTAGCGTTTAACTTTAAAAAAGGAGACTATGATAAAATGAGAAGAACGGTAAAAAAAAAACTTAGGGGGGCAACTGAGAGAGTAAAAACTGTACAACAGGCGTGGACGCTGTTCAAAAATACCATCCTGGAGGCCCAGGCCATACATATTCCGCAAATTAGAAAAGAAAGACGGAAGTCCAAAAGACACCCGGCCTGGTTGAAAAGTGAGGTGAAGGAAGCTATTAGGGCTAAAAGAAACGCCTTCAGAAAATGGAAGAAGGAACCGTCTGAAAATAACAAGAAACAGCATAAGGAGTGTCAAAGCAAATGCAAGGCGCAGATTAAGAAGGCCAAGAGGGAGTATGAAAAAAAAGATAGCATTAGAGGCAAAAAAACATAGTAAAAAATTTTTTCGGTATATTAAAAGCAGGAAGCCAGCAAAAGAATCGGTTGGGCCGCTGGATGACCGAGGGGTAAAAGGGGCGATCAAGGAAGACAAAGACGTAGCGGAGAGACTGAATGAATTCTTTGCTTCGGTCTTCACCGAGGAAGATTTGGGTGGGTTACCGGTGTCGGAAATGGTATTTCAAGCGGACGAGTCGGAGAAACTTACTGACTTCACGGTAAACCTGGAGGACGTAATGGGGCAGTTCGGCAAACTGAAGAGTAGCAAATCTCCTGGACCGGATGGTATTCATCCTAGAGTACTGATAGAACTGAAAAACGAGCTTGCGGAGCTACTGCTAGTGATATGCAACTTATCCTTAAAATCGAGCGTGGTACCGGAAGATTGGAGGGTGGCCAATGTAACGCCCATTTTTAAAAAAGGCTCCAGGGGAGATCCGGGAAATTATAGACCGGTGAGTCTGACGTCGGTGCCTGGGAAAATGGTAGAGGCTATTATTAAAAACAAAATTACAGAGCACATCCAAGGACATGGATTACTGAGACCAAGTCAGCATGGCTTTTGTGTGGGGAAATCTTGCCTGACCAATTTACTTCAATTCTTTGAAGGAGTGAACAAACATGTGGACAAAGGGGAGTCGGTTGATATTGTGTATCTGGATTTTCAAAAGGCGTTTGACAAGGTACCTCATGAAAGGCTACAGAGGAAATTGGAGGGTCATGGGATAGGAGGAAATGTCCTATTGTGGATTAAAAACTGGTTGAAGGATAGGAAACAGAGAGTGGGGTTAAATGGGCAGTATTCACAATGGAGAAGGGTAGTTAGTGGGGTTCCTCAGGGGTCCGTGCTAGGACCGCTGCTTTTTAATATATTTATAAATGATTTAGAGATGGGAGTAACTAGCGAGGTAATTAAATTTGCTGATGACACAAAGTTATTCAAAGTCGTTAAATCACGACAGGATTGTGAAAAATTACAAGAGGACCTTACGAGACTGGGAGACTGGGCGGCTAAATGGCAGATGATGTTTAATGTGAGCAAGTGCAAGGTGATGCATGTGGGAATAAAGAACCCGAATTATAGCTACGTCATGCAAGGTTCCACGTTAGGAGTTACGGACCAAGAAAGGGATCTGGGTGTCGTCGTCGATAACACACTGAAACCTTCTGCTCAGTGTGCTGCTGCGGCTAAGAAAGCGAATAGAATGTTGGGTATTATTAGGAAAGGTATGGAAAACAGGTGTGAGGATGTTATAATGCCGTTGTATCGCTCCATGGTGCGACCGCACCTTGAGTATTGTGTTCAATTCTGGTCGCCGCATCTCAAGAAAGATATAGTAGAATTGGAAAAGGTGCAGCGAAGGGCGACTAAAATGATAGCGGGGATGGGACGACTTCCCTATGAAGAAAGACTAAGGAGGCTAGGGCTATACAGCTTGGAGAAGAGACGGCTGAGGGGAGACATGATAGAGGTATATAAAATAATGAGTGGAGTGGAACAGGTGGATGTGAAGCTTCTGTTCACGCTTTCCAAAAATACTAGGACTAGGGGGCATGCGATGAAACTACAGTGTAGTAAATTTAAAACAAATCGGAGAAAATTTTTCTTCACCCAACGTGTAATTAAACTCTGGAATTCGTTGCCGGAGAAAGTGGTGAAGGCGGTTAGCTTAGCAGAGTTTAAAAAGGGGTTGGACGGTTTCCTAAAGGACAAGTCCATAAACCGCTACTAAACGGACTTGGAAAGATCCAAGATTCCAGGAATAACATGTGTGGAATGTTTGTACGTTTGGGAAGCTTGCCAGGTGCCCTTGGCCTAGATTGGCCGCTGTCGTGGACAGGATGCTGGGCTCGATGGACCCTTGGTCTTTTCCCAGTGTGGCATTACTTATGTACTTTTGTACTTATGAATTTATGTAAGATGCAGCGGCCATGTTGAAAATCTATGGACACCTTGAAGAGACTGCTGAATACAGGCATTGCAAGTTTTGTATTTTAGTGATGATGTGGATTTGGAATGTATGATGTTTTTTGTGATGAAGTGTTTTTGTTGCAGTTACACCTACCCTGACGCAGATATGATGACACATGCATGTTTGCTTTGGGTCTCTGGATACTTCAGATAAGAGCTTGAATTTGTTATACAATATAACACTGTTATAAAACATTATGATTCATATGGGAGCTCATTGTCCGATGAGGATCTGGGTGTGCTATGCGCTGAAGTACTTTGAAGTGCATAAGAAGATGCCACTTCTGAAGGTCAATCGAGGGACGCTCCAATTTCTAGTAGTGTCATTGGCTGATGGTAAAATGAGTTGTTTCTGACATTATAAGTTTTTGATCCTATAAAGTGATAAACAGGAAAGGGAACACATGGAGGTAGAATACACAGACAGATAAACCAGGACTTAACATAGGAGCTGAGACAGCTAAATGTGGGTGACTAACTTGAAGGAAAAATTGACCGTACAATCACAGGAGGGGCATGCAGTTGATCTCAGAGAACAGGTGGTAATTGCTCAATAATTGTAATAATAGATATTCCTCAGTGTTCCAGATTTGTGCTTTCACAAACAAGGCTGACTCATTTATAATAAAGCACAAGAGAAGAGATGGAAAACCACCCCCCTCAATCAAGTTAAAGAACTTTGCAGAAAAGAATATTGCAGTTAGAGAACCAGAGATCATTTTCAAATCACTGCTGTTTTCAGCGCAAATATTAGCTTAAGTTCATTAACATTCACAAAATCATTTAATCAACCTCAGAATGCATTAAGAAAAGGAAATGCTTTTTTATTTGTGCTTTCACATTGACAAATTACCCATATACCCATAAAATCCATTGAGTCAGTAATACATTGGTCAACTCAGTGCTTTGCTGATAACAAAGAGATTTCATAAAGCAAACAGTGTAGCTGCAGAGGTTGTTTCTGCAGCTAACAGGACAGGTGGATCCATCTCATATCAGTGAGAGACCGGAAGCATGTTTACTACGGAAAGGGTAATGCAGGATTTTATAAGCCCTGAAGTCAAGGATCATTTTAAAATAAACAAAACACAATTAATAGTGTTTTTTTTTTTAAAGCCAGTGCTTATAATCAAATACAGGAAAATTCTATAGAGGCATCTATTGGAAACACTAAACTAAAGAGAGCCGCTTCCACCCTACCCCAGAAATAAACACACTTTCCCCCTCATTCTATAATCTTCAGCGCCCAATTTTATGCATAGCGTGCTCACTCGTGCATGCAGGCTTTAGAACACCTACAGTTAAGTGCACAACTTAATTGACAAATTAGTGGTTAATCAGCAATAACAGCAAATTATGGGTAATAATTGGCACTAATTTGCAGTTATATGTGTAAGTCCACGGTTGGTATTCTGTAACCTTAGCACACATATTTTATAGTATATAACTGCAAGGTGGGGTGTGGATGTGGGTAGGTCAGGGGCGTGCCCTGAACTTACATGATAAGTTTATAGAATACTGATAGTTGTGCGCACAACTGTAACATTTAGCCACAGACATTTCTATCAGCCATCCACATGGTGTAAGAGCAGTGACGTCCCTACCATTAGGACATCTGAGGCGGGGTCCTCAGGCCGTACTTTTGTGAGGTGCCATCACCTCCCGCCCTTCCTTCCCCAGCCCCCTTCTCCGAAATTACCGTTTTCTTTTCTTCTCTTGTTTTTCAAAAGAAGGCAGCGGCAGCAACTCCCATAGGCTGCCCTGCCGCTGGTCCCGGCCCCTTCTCTCTATTTTGGATGGCCCACCTCCGAGAAAAGAGGAAAATACATCAGAGAGTTGGGCTGCCTGCAGTAGAGAGAAGGAGCTGGGACCGGCGGCAGGGCAGCCTACAGGAGTTGCTGCCGCCGCCTTCTTTTGAAAAACAAGAAAATAAAATGGTAATTTCAGGGAAAGGGGGTTGGGGAGAGAAGGGCAGGGGGGAGAGGGTGGCGGTGGAGGAGCTCATTTTCTGCCTCAGGAGGCAGATAGTCTTGGGCAGGGGCGTAGATATGGGGGGGGCCAAGGGGGCCTGGGCCTCAGCAAATTTCATACAGGTCCCTGGTTTGGCTGGCGGGGGTCCCCAACCCCCACCAGCCGAAGCCTTCTTCAGCACGGTCTCCGGGGCAGCCACATTCGCTGCCTGCCCTCCGCTCTTCTTTCTTCTTGCTCCTCTTGTGCACGCTGATGCTGAGCAAGAAGAAAGAAGAGCAGAGGGCAGGCAGTGAACGCGGCTGCGCCGGAGACTGCGCTGAAGAAGGCTTCGGCTGGCTGGGGTTGGGGACCCCCACCAGCAAAGGTATTTGTTTGTGAGGAGGCGAGGCGGTGGGGGAGGGGGAGCAGCGGGGTGGCACTCAAAATGTGCCCCCCCAGCCTCAGGCTGTGGCCCCCTCCCTCCGTGAGGTCTGGCTACGCCCCTGGTCTTGGGTCACCCCTGTGTGAGAGGCCAAATCTAAATGTTGGCACGTAACTGTAGACTTACACTAGTATTCTATAAAGGCAATTATGTGTGTAATTGCTGATATACAATTTATGCTTAGCATTATTATTATTATTTGTTACATTTGTATCCCACATTTTCCCACCTATTTGCAGGCTCAATGTGGCTTACATAATACCGTAATGGCGCCAAGTCTGGTAAAGAAACAAATACAAGGTGATATTGTAGTCGAATAAAGGTACCTGTGTTTCAGGTATAGTGGTGATCGAGAAGAGGAAAGGTTATAGTATCCATTACGAGCTTTGGTTTTGCTGTGTTGCTAAGTGTAGGTATTTATGTTGGGTCGGTGGGGTATGCCTTTTTGAACAAGTTGGTTTTTAGTGATTTCCTGAAGTTAAGGTGGTCGCATTGGAGCCGACTCTGTGGGTGCTGTGGGTGCTTGAGCACCCCCAATATTGAGAAAATTCCTTGTATGTATCCAGGGAGGGGTTATTTCCATTGGGCTTAGCACCCCCAATAATTTTGAAATGTTGGCTCCTATGTGGTCGTAGATTGTTGTCACAGCTTTTGCCAATGTGTTCCATAGTTTTGTGCTTATATAGGAGAAGCTGGATGCATAGGCTGCTTTGTATTTAAGTCCTTTGCAGTTTGGGTAGTGAAGGTTTAGGTATGTTCGAGATGATCTGGTTATGTTTCTGATTGGTAGGTCTATGAGGTCTGTCATGTACCCTGGGACTTGGCCATGGATAATTTTGTGGACTAGGGTACAGATTTTGAAGATAATACATTCTTTGATTGGAAGCCAGTGCAGTTTTTCTCGGAGGGGTTTGGCACTTTCGAATCACAATTTACCAAATATCAGACTGGCTGCTGTGTTTTGAGCAGTCTGGAGTTTATTAGTGAGTTGTTCTTTGCATCCCACGTAGGTTCCCTTGCAGTAGTCTGCATGGCTTAGTACCACTGGTTGTATTAGGTTACGAAATATTTCCCTCGGGAAGAAAGGTTTTACGCGTTTAAGTGTCCACATTGCGTGGAACATTTTCTTTGTTGTGGAGTTCACTTGGCTCTTGAGTGTGAGGTTGCGGTCGATTATAACGCCGAGTATTTTCAGGCTGTCTGAGATAGGGAGGGTGTGTTCTGGGGTGATTCTGCTTCCTGGTGCCTAATGTCTGGCAACCTGTAGAGGATTACCCCCATATGTAGCAATTCTACACCTGGGTGCCTAGGTTCTACTATAGAATACTAGTGTAAGTCAGAATTGGCGCACCTAACATTTACACACCCACACAAAACAACTATAGATTAGGCACCATGCTAGTACCCTAGACATTTAGGCGTGCAATGGGCATGTATATGCAGATGCCCAGATTGTACAATTGCTCTTTTAATCCTAGGTCCATAAGCTTTCTTTAATTTTTCCTTGTATTAGGACAAGCAAAAGAGGGGAACTATGATTTATTTGCTTGAGTTCAGTAAACATGCTGGAAATAATTATGGCTTGAAAACTGGGCATCGTATGTGGTCTGTAGTCCTGTTTATTCACCAATAAAGCATTTTCAATAAAATGTCCAATTTACCAGGTGACGCATGGATAGTCTGAGTCAGTCTTGGCTTTACTCTAGTATATCTATAAGCTTGAAATGTAACTTTCTTTGAGAATAAACACTGATGACTTGGAGCGAACTGGTAGCCCTCCTATATATCAGTCATCTAAACACTAATGACCTGGAGTGACCTGATAGCTCTCCTGTATATCAGTCATCTAAAAAGCTTGACCTGGGCTTACAGGCATTGCTTGACATGCTCACAGATATTCAGAGTTTATGAACTCATCATATTTCCAAGTGGGATAAACCTTCTTTGCAGGAGGAATGTCATGAATAAGCTGACCTGGTTATCCCAGCATTAGAGTGCATTACATCAGTATTTATTAAGCTGGTCCTGGGGTACCCCTTAACCAGTATGGTTTTCAGGATATCTACAATGAACATGCATGAGACAGATCTGATGTACTGCCTCCATTGCATGCAAATCATCTCATGACAATTTACTGTAGATAACCTGAAAACCAGACTGATGAAGGGGTACCTCGTGATGGGCCTGAGAAACACTGCTCATTGAAATACCTTATTGTAGCCTTGACTTTGGATTTAGTGGCAGTGTTCTGCTGCTCAGGACAGCCAGGTTGGTGCTAAGAGTACTGTATTTTTGTGTAAATATCTGCGGGTTATACAATTCTTTGCTTTCCGGAGCAAGGGGTGTAGGTTATAAAATAAAACACTTTCACCCATCAGCATGGAGTCAGCTCATTGGCTGGGGTTCTTCAGCTTGGAGAAGAGAGGGCTGCAGGAAGATATGATAGGGGACTATAAAATATGAGTGGAGTGGAGCGGGAAGACGTGAATCACTTGTTTTTTCTTTCCAAAAATACAAGTACTAGGGGGCACACACTGAATACAATCCAATACAATATTAATACTCATATTCTGCAAGCACCCAATAGCTCAATGTGGATTACATAACAGGAAGCCAGGACAAACTAAGAATTACAAATAGTTAAATTCAAATAACACTCTAAAAATCAAGAGAAGTAGAACTACTCTAATGATGTCTTCCTTTTTTAATTCATAAGATTTTTATTGGTAGCATAGAGCAGAAATGTAAACAACAATGGACAAATACAAGCTATACACTAAGAGGAAACATCAAATAGAAAACCATTTTCTCCATACAAAGAGACTCACAGAGGCCAATCAATGTGGTAAAAAAAACAGAAGTCAACATAACAGTTCTTCAAACAAACAGCACAGCACTCTGCCTTAGGCAACATAATAGTTTCCATAACTACCTTTCCTTATATCCATTCTCCAAGCCCAGAATCTTCTCCCCTCCCCTGCAAAAATAAGGGTCAGTTTTACTGAACTAACATAATACATCTATGACTTGTTTTTTTTGTGGCCACAATTTGCTGGCTTATCATAGCCCTGGTAAATAAAAGAAAGAATACCTTTTTTATATAATTTGAATTATGAGTTTGGTTAGTCCATAGCTCCAATAGATTAAACTAATCTTTGGCTCTTAATCCCCAAATTATCTCTGAGCCAAAGAAATCATTTGACATATAAATATTTCCACAGATTTCCACACATATCCTGGATTCTATATATGGCTGATCCAAGTTGTGTTCCCTTCTCCGCTACTGCCAACTCCATACTTTGCTCCTTCTGTCTTGCTGCGCCCTGCCCCTATGCCTGGAATAGACTTCCTGAGCCCCTACATCTTGCCCCATCCTTGACCATCTTTAAATCTAGATTGAAAGCCCACCTCTTTAACATTGCTTTTGACTCATAATCTCTTGTATCCACTCGCCTCCACCTACCCTCCTCTCCTCTTTCCTCTACACATTAATTGATTTGTTTGCTTTATATTTTGTCTACTAGATTGTAAGCTCTTTGAGCAGGGACTGTCTTTCTTCTATGTTTGTGCAGCGCTGCGTACGCTTTGTAGCGCTATAGAAATGCTAAATAGTAGTAGTAGTACAGTAGTAGTAGTAGTAGTACTGGCACAAAAAAAGCACTGTCCATAATTGAAAAAAACAAGGACGCACCTGACAAACACTTGGACGTTTTCACCCGGACCTGTTTTTCTTACGACTAAGGAACAAAAAGGTGCCCAAAATGACCAGATGACCACCAAAGAGAATTGGGGATGACCTCCCACCCTTAAAAAACATCTTTAAAAATATGTCGTGCCAGCTTCTATGCCAGCCTCAGATGTCATATTCAGGTCCATGACAGCACATTCAGGTCCCTGGAGCAGTTTTAGTGGGTACTGCAGTGCACTTCAGACAGGCAGACCCAGGCCCATACCCCCCCTACCTGTTACATTTGTGGAGGGAACAGTGAGCTCTCCAAAACCCACCAGAAAACCACTGTACCCATATATAGGTGCCCCCTTCACCCGTAAGGGCTATGGTAGTGGTGTACAGTTGTGGATATTGGGTTTTGGGGGGCTCAGCACACAAGGTAAGGGAGTTATGTTCCTGGGAGCATTTTATGAAGTCCACTGCAGTGCCCTCTAGGGTGCCCGATTTCTGTCCTGGCATGTCAGGGGGACCAGTGCACTACAAATGCTGGCTCCTCCCATGACCAAATGGCTTGCATTTGACCATTTTTGACATGGACGTCTTTGGTTTCGAAAATCACCGAAAGTCAGAAACGTCCATGTCTAGGGATGTTCAAATTTAAGGATTTGGATGTCTGATGGTATTTTCGAAATGAAAGATGGACGTCCATCTTGTTTCAAAAATACGGGTTTCCCTGCCCCTGGATTTTGCCGTTTTGCAAGGACGTCCAAATCATAACTTGGACGTCCCTTTCGAAAATGCCTCTCATAGTGAGCAACCTGCAGATATGCATAAAAGTTTCCAGGATGTGGGTGGAGAGTGTCCACAATACTATTATATGGTTTAAGAGTTCCATTATCGTGCAACAAATCTGCAACACACAAATATCCCTGCTGACCCCAGTTCCGCAGCACCGAGGAATCCATCCCAAGGGGAAAAGCTAAGTTCCCCTCCAGAGGCAAAAAATCCATACAAGTAGGCATACATTGCCAATGTTGAAGCAAAGTATGCCAAACAACCTGCATAGACCTCAACAAGACACTATTTCATATGGTCACTGGCAAATCCACCCCCTGGGCACGAAGCAAATAATGAGGATGTAAAGGATGGAACAATGCTCCTTTACATCCTCACTATTTGCTTCATGCCCAGTGGGTGGATTTGCCAGTGACCATACGAAATAGTGTCTTGTTGCGGTCTATGTTGAGGGAGTATAAACCTCAGTCTCCAAAATCCAATCACAAAGATATCTAAAAAGACATGCCATATTATAATGATAAATGTTAGGTAACCCCAGCCCACCCGTAGACCAATGCCCATATAATAAATCGATATGTATCTTTGACTTTTTCCCATTCCAAAGGAATCTACGCACCATACAATTCAATGCTTTTATATCCTTTCTCAGAATCCATAAGGGAAGTTGTTGAAGGACATACAACCACCTTGGAAATAAAGACATACGATATAAGCTAACTCGCCCATAAAGAGACAGTGGTAGTGAATGCCAAACTTGCAATTGCTGCTCCGTGGATCACAACAAATGTCTGATATTTAAAGCCTAGAACTCTCCAAGATCAGTCGGCAACTGAATACCCAAATATGTAAAGTGCCCATCTGCCCATGCCAAAGGAAACCAACACCTACAGAAGGTGACCTCTCCACGAGAGAAACAAAAGCCAAACAAACAAACAAACAAACAAACAAACAGTGGATCCAAAAAACTCCTCTCTCAGACGGTGTTCTTGGACAAGATCTTTTATTCAAATCAATAACAATGTTTTTATTGATTTGAATAAAAGATCTTGTCCAAGAACACCATCTGAGAGAGGAGTTTTTTTTGGATCCACTGTTTGTTTGCTTTGCATACCAAAGGAAAACCACCCTTCCATCCTCCACGAACCTCAGGCATTGTTGGCAACGCTTCAGATTTGTCCATGTTCAACCTGAAACCTGAAAACTCCCCATATTCTTGAAAGCTTTTGATGAAAGTGGGGAGGGTTATCCAAGGAGAAGCTACATGTACCAGAAGGTCATTCGCAAAGGCTGATATTTTAAATACCTCCCTTCCCATCCGCACCCCTCTGATTTCAGGGTTCTCTAAAATCTCCCTTATCAATGGATCAAGAGTCAATACAAACAGTAACGGAGACAATGGATAGCTCTGTCGCGTCCCTCTACCAACTGAAAAAGGCAATGAGACAGAACCATTAACTAACATTGCTGCTGTTGGAGCATGATATAGTGCATGCACCGCATCAAAAAAAAAAACCCCTGAATGCCATATCTCTCAAGGACTTTAAACATAAAGGGTCACCCTACCCTACCGAAGGCCTTTTCTGTGTCAAAACTAATAAGAAGTGTAGGTTCACACTGTGCGTTCGTGGCTTCCAATGATACCAACATTTTCTTAATGATTGTAATTGCATGACGATCCCTCACAAAGCCAACCTGAGCTGGAGCTATAATAGACGGGAGCATTCGGGCCAACCTATTAGCTAGAATGGAGGCTAACAATTTAGCCTCATAGCATAGAAGTGATATAGGCCTTTATGATGCATGTAAGGTGGTGTCTTTCCCAGGTTTGGGAAGAACAATAATATGAGCCAATGCCAAAGAATCAGCAATCTGCTTTGATGCAACAAACTCATTAAACATAGCTGTGATGGGAAGTGCATTATCCTCTACCAGTAGCTTATAAAATTCTGCTCTATACCCGTCCAGCCCAGGCGTCTTAAGCCTTGAGCTTCTCTTTATGGCCCAGATTACCTTTCAAATAGGTTGGTTAAGAGAATCCGTTTGATCCTGTGTAAGAGTTGGCAAATCAAGACTTGCCAGGTAAGTATCCGGATCCAGGCCCCCGTCAGGTTCTCCACAATAGAGGTCTTCATAAAACCCTAGAAAAATGTCAGTAATGCCCTTAGTATCATGAATCACATGACTCCCCTCCCCCTTCAAAGCCAGAATAGTAGAGGAAGTGGCTGGTGGGTGCGCCAAACGGGCCAACAATCTCCCACTGTTATCTCCATGTTTATACAAATGATATCGATAATAAGCTACAGATTTCTTAGCCCTCTGATGTACAAGTTCATTAAGTGCTGTCTGAGTAGCCAACAGCTGTTCCTGATACCCCGCTGTACGTAAAGATACTGCATGTTGGCGAAGTTGCCCCAGTTTCTGTTCAAGATAAAGAGTGGCCCTATTTCAAGCCTTCCGCCTAGCAGTACAGTAAGCTATAATGCCTCCTCTCAACACAGCCTTGACTGCGTCCCAGAACAAAACAGGGTCAGGCCTATGATTGTCGTTGAAAGTTGTATACCCTACCCATTTGCCCCTAATGTAATCTGAAAACTGGGGATCCGTATATAGGTCAATAGGAAATCTGCACAATGATGCTCGGTGAGCTCCCTCATTGGTATGAAATTGTAGCCACACTATGGCGTGATCAGACACCTCTATGGGACCTATATGTGCCTCAACTATCTCTGAGAAAAAGGACCTATCTACCAGCAAATAATCTATCCTTGAGTGCGTCATGTGCACTCTGGATAGGCGAGTATAATCATGCTCAGTAGCAGGTAACATACGTCAGACATCTATTAGATCCAACACCTCACACAATAAAGACACTACCTTGGTCCTGTCTATTACCTGTTGGCAGGGATTATAAGATCTGTCCCATTCTGGATCCACTACACAATTGAAGTCCCCCCCCCCCCCGACAAGCCTAGGATGAGGCGGAAAACGATGCAATTGTGCCATTAAGTGTTGATAAAAAGATTTCTGATATTCATTAGGAGCATAAACATTGCATAATATCAAAGGCTGATGATCAGCTGTCACATGAGCTATAATAAACCGTCCCTCCAGGTCGGAAAACACTTTCTGCGTTTCAACATGTAACAATTTATGAAAAAGAATAATGACTCCAGCTTTCTTTGCTACCTCAGGGGCTTCTAGGTATGTGCCCACCTACCATGTAAGAAGTTTCCTATGTTCCTCAGCACTCAAATGCATTTCCTGAAGAAAAGCAATCTGTGCCTGATGTTTGTGCAGGGTGTGAAGGATCTTTCTCCTTTAGGCAGGGGAAGAAATACCCCCTATATTCCAAGTAAATTACTTAAGAGGCATCACACATTAGCCCCCACTGACAAATTTGACCAATGCCCAATACATACATCTAATCCAGGGAACTCTGTCCCAGCCATCAGAATCCCCAACTGTCACCCAGCCAGCAAGCCCGCAGCCATCTCCCTCCCAAACCCATTGCACCTCCTCATCTCCCACCTTTGATCCCTTCAAAGCCTTACAGTACAACCTGACAAGTTCCCAGTACATATAGAACAAACCCCTCCCCCCACCCTTCTCCCCACCTCCTCCCATCTAACTCCAAGTAAGCCCCAATAAAGGAAACCAGCCACGTAAAGGCCCTCTTCCCACTTCATCTGCAAAATAAACTTAAAAAAAACAAATAAATAAAATAAATCCCTTCCTTTTCTTATCCTTTTCCATTGCCATCTCCCCTCTGCTTCCCCTTCCTCTCCCTTTTATATACCCAACATAAAAGGAGTGGAATCGCACAAAACCGCTCCCTACCCAGACACCTGTTCTCATCACCTGTGTCACACAAATAAGGGCATCAGAACTTACATAAGCTCCTAAAATAATAATGAGAAAGAAGAGATTAAAAAAAATTCCATATACATATATTTATATACCAAACAGACATAAAATGCAGTCAAATAGACCTGGCTCCTAACCGAACCCCTGTTCCCTTCACAGGTGCTACACAAGTAAAAAGAGAAATAAAAGTACATAATATTTATCATGCATAAGCCCCTTCTACCATGACCCACCCCCCACTGTTAAATTATAGTTCCATACAGACTTATATAAACTCCCATAGTAAAAAAAACAAACAAACCCCTCCCTCACATTTATAGACGGAGCATTCTGTATGTCCAAAAATCAAGCGCTTTACTGTCCACTCCCCCTTTAACAACAGGATCCCTACTATAAATAAGCACAGACACACACACAAAAAAGGGGGAATTCTACGAAATGTCAGCCGCTCATAGCTTCTTATAACCCCACTCAAGTCTCCGATGGCCGCTGGACATCTGTTCCAGATTTTCAAACAAATAGGCCAGTGCAGCACGATATTCCAATTGCGTCACCCACATGGACACCAAAGCCCAAATTATTCGTCCCGGCTGGTTTAGCTGCAAAAACAGGAAGGGCCCCATGACAAGAGTCTCAATCTGCTGTTTCTGTTGAGGAACTCGCCATCGGCAACGTAGATAAAAAGTCCTGTACTGCAGCTACATTGTCAAAAAACGAAGCCTTATTGTCATAAATCACTTTGAGCCATGCTGAATATTGAAGAGTAAATCGAATCTTCCAGTTCACCAACTGAGTACATATGGGCGCAAAACTGCACCTCTGACCGCAACTTTAGCAGAGTAATCTTGAAAGCACAGGATTCTGTGGGTATTTCAGCACACTTGTCTTCCATTTGCTTCACTCTGTCTTCTAAGTCACTAGTGCGCTGTTGCCTGATATTTTAGATCCCTACTAATTTCAGCAAACTGGTCTTGCAGTCTCTCTAACTTAGTGTCTATTGGTTGCAAGCAACTATCCAAAATAGGCTCCAAAGTCGCTATAACCTCAACTGCTACTTCTGCCACCTAGGCCGAGCTAAGCACAGCAGCCAGGGCTGGTCTTAGGCAGAGGCGACAGAGGCGGCCGCATAGGGCCGCGCTTAGGGGGGCCCCTGCGTGTTGCGCCTCAACTCTGCCTCACTCCGACCCTACTCTCTGTTTTCTATCCTTTAACCAGTTTTTAATCCACAATAGGACACTACCTCCTAGCCCATGACTCTCCAATTTCTTCTGGAATCTTTCATGAGGTGCTGTGTCAAATGCCGTTTGAAAATCCAGACATACAATATCAACCATTTAAGCGATTATTGACACTAATTGCCATTAATTAGAATTTACGCACACAACTGTCTAAGCGTATTTTACAATGTGATGCACATAAATTCTAAGTCACATAGTTTTGAAAAGGGGGCATGGTCATGGACATGGAATGGGCAGATCCTGGGCATTTCTCAAATCTATGTTAATTGTTATGGAATACACCCGCTCTGTGCCTAATTTAGGCGTTGGGATTTATACCAAGTTTTACTTGGCATAACTGCCCATGACTAAATTTAGTCATGTGGACAGGCACTCAGCATATTCTATAATCCGTGCAGAAATGTAGGCTTATTCTATAAAGTACGCCTAGATTTAGACGTATTTTATAGAATACACCTAGGTGAATTTTTTTTTTCTGCGCACATTTTTCTGGAGCCATATATAGAATCTAGTCCATAGTGTGGAATCACATGAGCAAAATAGTCCATCATTCCAGAGCAAATTCTGTGGCTCATTTGTTGCTGGGTTTGCAGCATTTTGAACATATTACATCTTCTTTAATGGCATTACATTGGTTGCCAGTTACGTGACGGGTTATCTTTATGGTGTTATGTTTGCTGATTCGTGCAATGGCAAATGATGCTCCTTTATACTTTGTACAACCTGTTGTTCACTCTGCTGCTACTAGAATCCTTCGGTCTGGGAAAGATAGGTTCTTGTGGACTTTTTCTGCTAATTCATATTGCCTTTTGGAAACGTCATCTTTCTTTTATGATTGGACGACCTTTTGAATGGAATAATCTGCCTGCAGAAATTAGGAATCAGACTAAATACAGCCATTTTCAGAAATAGCTCAAAAACGTTTTGTTTCTTAAGGCATTTAATAGCTTTCTAGCATCTTGAAGTCTAGTGCTGTTTCGGTCTTATGCTGCTATAGTTTATCAATTGAAGAATAACAAATCATTGTGTATGTATTTTATTGACATAAATGTGTGTTTGTTTTGTTGTGGGTTTATTTGTGATTTTATGACTGTTTATTGTATCTCGCCTAGACCTGTGGATAGAACAGGTAATATATTTTTTAAAATGAAATAAATAAGTATACATTAATTTTGCTTACCTTTGCAAGATGGTGTGAATGACTTTTATGTGCAACTGAAAGAGGGATTAAAGGTACATGATTCCAAAGGTGGTGTAATCTCAGTCACATGCAGACTATAGAGATTCTATCCTGCAGTATCAGCTCATTAGGATTAACCACAAAGAATTTGCCCCCGATATTCAAAAGTATTTAACCGGCCAGGATCAGCATCTGGCTGGTTAAATACCCCATAAGCAGCTATCCACAAATTTTCAGGAGGACACAGCCAGCCACGACCTGAAAATTTGTGTTGGCAGCTCACCGGTTATATTGTGTGATATAACTGGCTATCCACTGATTTTCAAACCATCACCAGCTATGTTTGGTGGCCATATTTGACCATATGCTGTAAAGTGGATCCTCTTTCCTCCTGGGTTGCAGCTCTTCCAAGAAAAAACCAAACAAAAAAAACAAAAAAAAACACACTCCTGTATGGCTCCCCTTTTCTCAACAACAAATATAAGGAAGCTTTTTATTGAATAGGAGGAACGTCCCTCCTTCTCTCAATTGCTTCTCCAACATAACAAACACTGCTACACCGTGCAGGCTTCAACCGCTGCTTTCTCTCCCGGTCCCCTGGAGAGTAGCAGGAAAAAGAAAAAACAAACACCCAGCGCAATTCAGCCCTGGTCTCCAAACACAGTTCAATTTTTAGCCAAGCTTCAAAACACAGCTCAGTCCAGCTAGGCTCTCAACACACAGTTCAATTTTTAGCCAAGCTTCAAAACACAGCTCAGTCCAGCTAGGCTCTCAACACACAGTTCAATTTTTAGCCAAGCTTCAAAACACAGCTCAGTCCAGCTAGGCTCTCAACACACAGTTCAATTTTTAGCCAAGCTTCAAAACACAGCTCAGTCCAGCTAGGCTCTCAACACACAGTTCAATTTTAGCCAAGCTTCAAAACACAGCTCAGTCAAGCTAGGCTTTCAAAACACAGTTCAATTTTAGCCAGGCTTTTTAACCACAGCTCAGTCCAGCCAGGCTTTCCAAAACACAGTTCCAATTTGAGCCAGGCTTTTTAAACACAGCTCAGTCCAGCCAGGCTTTCAAAACACAGTAATGGCTCTGCGCGGGCTCAAAGCCAAGGGTCCCACCCTCTTGGTCAGTCATACTCCTACCTGACCTCCTCCCGCTTGACCCGGCTTGGCCCCGCTACTTCCTTGGCTTTCGCTGAGCCAGAGCTGAAAAGTCCATCGGCTCTTCCAGGGTGTTCTCCGGTTCAGTCAACTCCATAGGGCAAGGCTCACTCTCTCCCTCTCTCTCCTCAGGAGCCCAATCCATATTCTCCTCGCCCCGCCCTTCTCCCAGCTGCTCACCCTTTCTTTCATTAAAGCTCTTTGGTGGCTCTTCTTTCTCCACCCACCTGTTCCACCACCTCTTCCACCAGGTTGGAGAATCAGCCTTATTCCTTCCCCTGCGGCCCTCCTCTGGAGACTCCTGGGAATGCACATAGTTTCTCTTATCCCCGGTCTCCCTTGGGGCATGCTGGGAGTTGTAGTTCTTTATTTCTAGTTTTTTCCTGGGGAATGCCTGCCTATAACGGGGGTATTCTGGCCTATCCCAGGGTTCCTTTGGGGCCTGTCCTACATACTCTTTACAATGCATACCAGGCCTATCTTTGGCCAGTTCAAACAACAGGCCAGTGCTGAATATTGACTTGACTGGCCAAAAGTAAACTGGATATTCAATACCGGTGACTGGAAACGGCTCCCCATTGAATATTCAGGCTCGGTGCCGAACGCGGGAGTTAGTTTGAATCTTGGGTCCCTGATATTCAGCTCACAACAGTAAGTAACTGTAAGTCACTCATAGCTGCAGGCTGAAATAACCCCAAATATTTATTTATTTATTAATTTTAGCGCACTTATATCCCACATTTTCCAGCATTGAATATCCGGGTATCTGCAGTCATCCAGAAGTTAACCAGGCAGTGGCCAATTTTCAGGCTGGTGCCCGGTTAACTCAGTGGATAAAGTTAGGAAAGCCTTTTTGCTGTCCTAACTTTATCCACATACTTTGCTGGTAAGCAGATAGAATATTGCCGCTAACCAACTAAGTAGAGTCTCTACTCAACTCCTCCCCATAACTTAGGGACCCTTTTACAAAGGCATGGTAGCAGGGGCGAAGCCAGACAGCAGATTTTGGGTGGGCCTAGGCAAGAAGTGGGTGGGCACCATGTGTTCTCTCCCTTCCACCCACCAAAAAATATCTCAGCTGGCGGGACAATGCTTCTTTCTACCTTGGCAGCCTGCAGCAGGCATGCGCTGAAAACTGAGAATGCGCAGGTGCCAGTATCGTGGAGAGCAGTGTTTTTGTTATCATCAGGATGAAGTCTTCAGCTGGCAGAGCTTGGGATCCCCAACAGCTACTGCTAAATGTGTGCTACTGTTGGGTGGGCCTAAGCCCTAACTGGATGGGCCTTGGCCCACCCAGGCCCACCTGTGGCTACGCCACTGCATGGTAGGCTCTATGCACGTGCAGTATGTGCCCAAATGAGGCTGCTGCCAGGAGCGCATGCCCCCCGGTGGTAATTTCAAATTTTGCACACGCCCATATTGCCGGGACAAATGATTTTTTTTTTAAATTTCTTATCATGTGTGGCATTTCCGGCGTTAATTGGCAGTTGGTGCATGCTGACCAGTCACCACATGTGTAGCGTGTGAGACCTTACCACTAGATCAGTGGTTGGCGTTAAGGGCTCAGGCCATAAATAGGTGTATGCTGGTTTCAATTTTACCGTAGGCCCTTTTCCCAGCCCATTGAAACAATGCCCTTTTTCCCAGATGCGGTAAAAACTGGCCCGGCGCTCAACAAAAACACATACCCACACTACCGCGGGCCATTTTTTGCCATGGCTTAGTAAAAGGACCCCTTAGCCAGTTTGCAAATGGCAGGTTAGAACCAATATTCAGTGGCACCATCTGGTTTAGACCTGCTGAATATTAGTGCACAGCTAGCTCAGTGGGGTTTAAACAGGCAGGAGCCTCTCCTATCCGGTTAAACCCCTTTGAATATTGATCACAAAACAGTCTTTATATGATACCTCATATGCATTAGTGTGTGAATTGATACTTAAAGAATTGATTTGTGGCATTTGCTTTGGGCTACTAAAGGATTAGAACATATTCGTTTGTTTCACTGAATAACAGGAGAAAGATCCCTCAAAAACCATCTGGATTTATTTATTTATTTGTTGCATTTGTACCTCACATTTTCCCACTTATTTGCAGGCTCAATGTGGCTTACATAGTACCGTCAGAGGCGTTTGCCCAGTCGGTTGATAACAAATACAAGGTTGTGTAGTAATCGAATGAGGTAAATGTGGAGGGTCAGAGGGATGAAGATTGTGTATTGTCCAGTGCGATCATTAGTCATGCTGTGTTTCTGGTTGAAGAGGTTTACGTAGGGGTCGTTGGGGTAGGCCTTTTTGAAGAGGTTTAAAAATCCTTGGTTGTGACTGGCATGAGATTTAAGCCAATGTCAAGTTTTTATCATAGGGACCAAAACTCTTTGGCGCTTTTTGACCACTTTATTGTAGTTGAACATAGAAGATTGTTTGATGCACATTAAATGATGGCACATAAAAAGTAAAAAAAAAAAAAACCAAGGATTTTTAAACCTCTTCAAAAAGGCCTACCCCAACGACCCCTACGTAAACCTCTTCAACCAGAAACACAGCATGACTAATGATCGCACTGGACAATACACAATCTTCATCCCTCTGACCCTCCACATTTACCTCATTCGATTACTACACAACCTTGTATTTGTTATCAACCGACTGGGCAAACGCCTCTGACGGTACAATGTAAGCCACATTGAGCCTGCAAATAGGTGGGAAAATGTGAGGTACAAATGCAACAAATAAATAAATAAATCCAGATGGTTTTTGAGGGATCTTTCTCCTGTTATTGAAACAAAGAACTATGTTCTAATCCTTTAGTAGCTTGTTAGTGGCTTGTGTTATCAAGTATTAGTATTGATTTACCATATTTTCACACTAGCATCAACTGCATGGTTTTGACTTTTGGTGTAGCATTTGCTTTGGGCGCCATTTTCTTTGGCTATGCCAATAAATCCATGGCATCAAAGACAGAGAAAAGAAACACACAACATATGCACTTGGAGAGAGCTTGTTCACATGATACAGCACAGTAAAATGAATCAATAGAATTTACCTTTTCAGCAAATAGCTATTTAGAAGCATCCAAGGTGGAAAAAGCATTCTGTATATCTTAAAGCCACACTACTCTTACTATATAAAGGTGAGAAGAAAATAGTTTTGATTTATCTCAGGCAACGTCTTTGAAACATCAGAGAGACACACTTTTTATTCTTTTCATAATGCAGCATCTAGAACAATAGGCTGATCTACTGTAAATTAAATAACAAGAGAAAAACCATTCTCTAAAGAGAAAAGCAATACCCTTAATAAAGCAAAGAAACATGCTGGTTATATACACAAGGAAGAAATGTTTTAATAATGCTGAACTGCTGGAATTGAAAAAAAAAAAAACCCCAGATCAGTAGAGAGAAGACAGTGTAGGATGTTCTGTCTCCTGTGGATACATGTCAAGAACAGCTAGCGGTTCCAGGAGTACAATAAAGTCTGAAATACGTGACCCAAGAATGGACACCTACAGTGGACAGGAGACCAGCTGTAAACATGAAATGAACATCTTTTGCAGTGGTACACTGAGAGCAAAGCCAGAGTCCAGGCCGAATCTGCTGTAGCGCAGGCACAGAAAAGGGGACAATCTGTCGTACTGCATCAGTAAACTCTGACTGTCCTCTGAAAGGCACAGGCTGTCATGTGGTGATGGCATCACTAGATTTATGTGAAACAAAGCAAAGAGAAAACCTATTCTAATGCACTGACTAATCAATAGTTTGTTTCATTTAATAGTTTAGGAATCTTTTTACTAGGCCTTGTTAAGTACAAACACATGCTTAATGCGGGGGATAAAAAGTTTACTGAAAAGAGCATTAAAACATTTTCGACAATTCCTGCACGCTATTTTTTTGTTAACGTTTTGGGATGGGCGAGGAATGGTTGTGGAAGTGTTATCCAGCTAGTGCGTTCACATTAATACATGCTAATTGGATAATACAGAGTTAGCATGGGAGCACCTAGCATCTCCTAAAAAGGAAGTGGTAAGTGCCCCCGCGTTAACTTTTTCAGGTAATGTGCCCTAATTTATTTATTTATTTGTTACATTTGTATCCCACATTTTCCAACCTATTTGTAGGCTCATGTGAACCGTAGCATACAACTTGAAAAAAAAAAAAATCGAAGACTTCCTTAAATACTGCCGCATTAGAAATGGGCACCGCACCTAGGAAAGTCCCACGTCCTGAGCCCGTTTTCTAACGCGGTATAGTAAAAGGGCCCCTTAGTTCTGTCACGACAGCGTGATAATTCAGATTCACTATGAGGCATATTTTCAAAGCACTTAGCCTTCCAAAGTTCCATAGGTTTCTATGGAACTTTGGAAGGCTAAGTGCTTTGAAAATATGCCTCCATACCACCTATGAAAATAATGAGCAGATGCTAGCTTGCTACCAGTTTTGAAAAGAAAAGAACATCAGAAATGATTTGCACTTTGTATATTACTTATTCAAGTTGGAAGTAAAAAAAAAAGAGAGAGAGAGAGAGAGAGAAGGCTTAGATATTCCTTCTGATCAAAGTCACGCTAATGCACATCATGATTGGTACCTTAGAAAAAAATGCACGTAACAATTGTAGGTGGCAGGAAAGGACTGACGCACATAACATGACATTCCTGAAGGGAAGGGGGAGAGGAACTAATGTGACTATTATATCATGCTTATTCAAGGGCACATGGGAAGACTGAGGCACGGGAGGTAGTCACATACTAGCTGGAGGGAAAAGCAGGGCTATAGTTCTGTGCTTTAATCACCTGATCATGCCTCTAATGTGGGTTACTGATCTTTCTCTTTTACTGGTCTGCTTTAATTTTCAATGATATTGGATTGCTAAAATAAATGTACTTATAGGGCAGTTACAGAAGTGAATCTGCTAATAGTATGCTCTGGTCATTTATGCCCCTCATACACATTTTCTAGTGGTTTAAAAGATATATTTTCGTGAGAAAAAAATTCTTCTTGTTGAAATATGTTTGCCTATCCTTTTTTTTAGAATGCTCATCATAAATAACGTGATTATCAAAATGTGTACACTACATAGATCAGCTGTATTTTCAAAACTGTTACGTGTGTAGTTTTAGTTTCTTAAAGTGATTACCCTACAGGTCACGTTTAATGTTCATCACTGAATTATCTGAAATCAGTTTGAGTAAGGTACTACAATCATGCACATGCAGGGATTTTGTAGGCTTTTCTGACTTTTCATTGTGCGTAACACAGGAGAACATAAGAATAGCCGTACTGGGTTAGACCAATGGTTCATCCAGCTCAGTATCCTGCTTCCAGCAATGGCCAATCCAGGTCACAAGTCCCTGGCATAAACCCAATTAGTAACAACATTCTATGCTACCAATCCCGAAGCAAGCAGTGGCTTTCCCCATGCCCATCTTAATAACAGACTATGGACTTTTCCTCCAGGAACTTGTCCAAACCTTTTTTAAACCCTGATACGCTAACTGCCATTACCACATTGTCTAGCAAAGAGTTCCAGAGCTTAACTATTCTTTGAGTGAAAAAACTATTTCCTCCTATTTGTTTTAAACGTATTTCCATGAAATTTCATTGAGTGTCCCCTGGTCTTTGTACTTTTGAATGAGTGAAAAATTGATTTACCTCTACCTGCTCCACACCACTCAGGATTTTGTAGACCTCAATCAAACTACCCCTCAGCTGCCTCTTTTCCAAGCTGAAGAGCCCTAACCTCCTTAGCATTTCCTCATATGGGAGCAGTTCCATCCCCTCTATCATACTGGTTGCTCTTCTTTGAACCTTTTCTAATTCCACTATATCTGTTTTGAGATATGGCAACCACAATTGAACACAATACTCAAGGTGAGGTTGCACCATGGAGCAATACAGAGGCATTATAATATTTTTGGTCTTATTTTGCATCCCCTTCCTAATAATTCCTAGCATCCTGTTTGCTATTTTGGCCACCGCCGCACACTGGGCAGAAGGTATTGAAGCTCAACTGCCTTTAGTTATCTCACATTTCATGAAAATTGTTCTCAAATGCATCTGTGAGTTGGGTTAAATAAAAAGTGTACTGAACATTAAAGTAAATAAAATGTAGTATCAGAATAGTAAAGCTTATTTTACTGTTATCGTCTAGCTGCCATGGTGATCTTCTCATATGGGGTTTTGGCCTGCAGAAGACCCTGTCACATAAATAACTGAATATTTGGCAAGATTTGACCTCTGGCATTTGTTTATCCTGCTGTGAAAAAGAAAGCCTGTTCATCGAGCTCAGGAGATATTCAGCTCTGTCCTACGCTTTTTGAATTGTACAGATCAGAGGCCTATGTCAAAAGATGGGCAACAGGATCTTTGAAACAGTCACATACTTGAGTAAGAGGTGCATGTTGGAATACTTAGTGGATTATATACAGTGGTGTGCTGGAGCCGGCTCGCAAGAGCCGCTTGTTAAATTTTGACAGCTCTTGCGAGCCGGTTGTTGTACGGGGCGAGCCGGCTCCATTGCACGAGGTAAGCATGGCAGGAGGGCGCCATGCTTACCTCCCCGCCCGCTCCCATCCATTTGTAGCGATGTCCTTCGCCCCCCCCCATCCTCCCCTGCCGCTCCCATCCGTCAGTTTCAAATACCTGCCTCGAAGCGCTGCCTTATTTAAAGCCCTGCTGCCCGTCTTCAGCTACCTTCCCTGCTTGCTTCTCAGGAGTTCGGTTCGCGCCCTTAGTCCCGCCTTCTGACGTCATTCTGATGTCATTTCCTTTTCCCGCGGCGGGACTAAGGGCGCGAAGAACCGAACTCCTGAGAAGCAAGCAGGGAAGGCAGCTGGAGATGGGCAGCAGGCAGGCCTTAAATAATGCGGTGCTTCAAGGCAGATATTTGAAACTGACAGATGGGAGTGGCAGGGGAGGATGGGGGGGGCGAAGGACATCGCTACACATGGATGGGAGCGGGACGGAGGAGAATTGCTGGGGAGGGTGGGGGGCGAAGGACATCGCTAGACCTGGATGGGAGCGGGAGGGCAGGGGAGGGAGGAGAACTGCTGGGCATGGATGGGCAGAGGGGGGCAGGGGAGAGAATTGCTGGGCATGGATGGGCAGAGGGAGGCAGGGGAGAGAACTACTGGGCATGGATGGGCAGAGGGAGGCAGGGGAGAGAATTGCTGGGCATGGATGGGCAGAGGGAGGCAGAGGAGAGAATTGCTGGGCATGGATGGGCAGAGGGGGGCAGGGGAGAGAATTGCTGGGCATGGATGGGCAGAGGGAAGCAGGGGAGAGAATTGCTGGGCATGGATGGGCAGAGGAGAGAATTGCTGGGTATGGATGGGCAGAGGGGGCAGGGGAGAGAAGAGAATTGCTGGGTATGGCTGGATAGAGAGGGGCAGGGGAGAGAGAAGAGTTTCAGGACATGGATGGCGGGAAGAGCAAGAGAAATTCTGGACATGGATGGAGGGGAGGGAAGGGAGAGAGAAGAAATGCTGGACATGGAGGGAAGATAGAGGAAGGAGATTAGATGAGGGAAAAGGAAGTGAGGAGAGAAACTGCACATGGATGGAGAAAATAGGCAGAAGCTGGATCCACTGTACAGTCAAGTATGCGGAGGACCAGAAATGAAGAAGAAAGGAGGAAAGAAAAGAAATAAATGGAAAGGAAGCCCTGGAAACGGAGTCAAGGGAACAGATAGAGAGCAGCAGAATCAGATACTGGACCAGCATGATCAGAGAAACAAAGTCACCAGACAACAAAGGTTGAAAAAAAAAAATTATTTTCATTATAGTGTTTGGAATATGTCCACTTTGAGAATCAGGTGCTGAACGTTAAAAGTTTATGTTTATTTACTTATTTATGGCATTTTATCCCATAATAAACATGAACTAGATTGGAACCTGGGATCATTTCATTTTTTTTCCTGGAGAGAGTAATGTGTTGGCCACCGCCCCCCCCCCCCCCCCCCCGGGTATAGCCAGCTCTGCAATTTTCTTTTTTGGGGGGGGGGGCAGAGGTGGGGGGGGGGGGGGCGCCGAGGTGGACCGGGGAGAGAGCCTGTAAAAAATTTACCAGCACACCACTGATTATATAAAACATTTCAGATCTATAAATGTATATGTCCTATGCTATAGAAACCACTAAACAATATCAGATGTCTTTTCTGGAAGGCATATAAAAGCATGCTACAAGTCACTATTTATTTTGTAAATGTTGGGCCAGATTAAAAGGCTTTCTCTTCTGCACTGGGCTGAAACATATATTATGTGTTGTGGTTCTGTGACTCTTCCTTCATTTGAAATATTATTTCTTTTTTATTTTTGTGCTGAGTACTTTGACTTCACGTCTTCAGTAGAAACAAAAGGATAATATAAGTACTGGAATTAAATTAAATTTATGGAGCATGGGTATGTGTTGTTAAGGTTTCCTGATGAATAATTGTTTGTAAATGACTATCCCCTCGCACTATTATCTCTGCTTATCTCGCTCCATACCCTGCCACAGCCTTCAGAAAATTCGCATTAGTGTCCCTCATTATTATTATTATTATTTTTTTAAATTTAAAGTAGCATCGCTGCATTCCTTTGGGAGATAAAAAAAAACTGATGATGATGTAGTTGGTAAGTCATCATGTATAGAAATGATCTTCTTTGCCTTCTCCCTAAAGACAGCCTCCACAGGATTCTAGTGAATCACACACTGTTTCCTGAACTGTGAGATCTCTAGGATGAAACCCGTACCACAGCTAACAAAAGGGACACAGTCTAATTTGAAGTCTTTGTGGCTGCTTTCTACATGGTACAGCAAAAAGCAATCAGAAAATAAGGAGATTCTCCTCTGCATTTTGTTAGATACTGGCATTTCCTGGGGACATAATGGCCTATTCCACTGAAAACATGTCAGACTGGGCTGGTACTTTAGGGCAGCCAGGACTGGGGGCCATTTACCCCTTCAATGTCATGACATACATGAATCTGATCCATTGCCAGAAGCAGGATAAATCTATAGCTATCGGTTCTCAGAGGCTAATTAAATATGTCTGATCGAGATGCATAATGGGAGGTAGGTAGCTAAGCAGCTATATTCTATTATTTTGTCCCCTGATTACATGAGAAAATCAGCCCTTCTGAACCTTTAGCCCTTCACGAAAAATCGCTTTACCTTGCAGTATAGAGAGGAGTCAATCTTCCAGCTTATAATTAGAGAGAGGTGTATTATTGTGAAATGATCTGGCAACTACAGTATTTATTATCTATATGCAAAAAGGGGGAAATCAGCATTAAATCAGCAGCCGATATAAACATTATTGTGCGCTTGGCCTAAGTCCGTCCATAACACCAACAGATTCCAATTTAAAACAAGACCAGGAAACCAGGACACAGGATCCCAGTCTTGGTTAACTAAAGAGGGAATACAAGAAACATTTTACTAGGGTGTTTTTTCAGAAATGCCAATACTGAATTTACAGAACCAAATTTCAACATTCATGTGAACTTAATTAAACAAGTTACCAGACCAGTGGCGTACCAAGGGGGGGGGGGCGGTCCGCCCCGGGTGCACGCCGCTGGGGGGTGCCGCGGCACGCGCCTGCTCCGAGTTCGCTAAACTTCGTCGCTCGTTCGCTGCAGCTCCCTCTGCCCTGGAACAAGTTACTTCCTATTCCAGGGCAGAGGGAGCTGCAGCGAAGCGAAGTTTAGCGAACTCGGAGCAGGCGCGCGGCGCGGCCCCCCCCCCAGCGGCCTGCTCCCGGGGGGGTGTCATTTTGCCGGAGGGGGGGGGGAAGGTGTCATTTAGCGGGGTGGGGGGGCGCATCGGCCGGGTGCCATCCAGGCCAGGAACGCCACTGTACCAGACCTAACATGATTTGTCATTGGTACTGTGAGATTGAGGGATTGTTCTTCCTTTCACTGCAGAACAGAAATAATGGAACCCTGAAATACAACACTCAGAAAGAGCAAAGCCCAAATTTTCTTCACATTGTCAGATGGTGGCAAGATGCTTTAGAAACACATCTTCAGCTGAAGAGCTGACAAGTTATCCAGTTCCAGCAAGGAGATTTAAAGCCAGTCCTGTATTTCTGAGAATGCCATCCTGATGCATTATGGGACCTGCAGCACTTTTTTATTCTTTCCAAATCAACAGAAGTTGTAAAAAAGTACATAAAAGGGGTCAAGAAAAGTCTGTCCATCTGTCGGTCTGGGGACAAAATAACTCTCCAAAAATGTAGTGGAATGGGATGAAACTTGGCACATGGGTAAAACCAGTCAAAAGACACACTGAGTTTGAAAATGGGCCAAATTGGACTGTGGGTACTACATGAATGGCCCAATGCATTTTGTGGGAGGAGTTCTAGCCATTATAGAATAGAAACTTATATACAGTGCAACATAGCAGTTAGGGAATTCCTCCTTTCAAACTGCCTCTCCTTGTTCCACACCCTCCAAACCCCCCACCCTTTCCCATCTCCCCAAACTACCTGCCTACAATTGCCCTACTCCCTAAATCCCATAACTGGCCCACCCCCCAAACTATTCCCAACCTCAAACACCAACCCCCTGAAACTGCCCCATCCTTGAAACGTGCCCTACCCCTATGCAAACTGCTCCATCACAAAAGCTATCCCCTCAGAACTGCACCACCACCCCAATAATTGCCCCCACATAAATGAAGGCATAGCCTAATGATTAGTGCAGTGGGTTGCGAACTGGTTTTGATTCCCACTATAGCTCCTTGTAACCTAATCCTCCATTGCCCCAGGTACAAAAAACATAGATTGCGGGCCCACTAGGGACAGAGAAATTCCAGTACATAATGTGTAAACTGCTTTGGTTAGACCATAGAAAGGCAGTATATCAAATGCATGACCTAGACTCAAACTATCTCCCCCATATAATTACCTTACCACCATACACACTCCCCCACTGCCAATACTACCCTTGTACTGTCCCAGAACCCCATAAACTGCCCCACACCCAAGGACTACCTCCCTAGCTTCTCCACCCCCCCCCCCCCAAAGACTACTCATAACCAGAGGTGTAGCCAGACAGCAGATTTTGGGTGGGCCTAGTCAAGAAGTGGGTGGGCACCAAGTGTTCTCCTCCCCCCCCCCCCCCACAATGCAATGAGGCCAGTATCAGCAGCTTAGGAAGCTTAGACTGCTGAAGTGGACAGCAGTGTTCTCAGCACCATCAGGGGGAGGGTCTTCAGCTGGCGGAGCTTGGGATCCCCACTAGCTAGCACTAAATATGTGCTGCTGTTGGGAGGGCCTGAGCCCTAAGTGGATGGGCCCCGGCCCACCCAGGCCCACCTGTGGCTACGCCACTGCTCATAACCATCCCATTGCCCTACAATTTGCCCCACCCATAAAAGCTATATACTATATATACTACACTACTAATCATTTCTATAGCACAGCAACCAGACATATGCAGTGCTGTACACATTATATGAGGGTATTTTTTTTTTTTGTCCCTAGATGGCTCACAATCGTTTTTGTACCTGGGGCAATGGAGGGTTAAGTGACTTGCCCAAAGTCACAAGGAGCTATCCCTCACAACAGCCCCAACACACATGCACAGTAGGAAAGAACTCCACGAGCCATGCTCTGCATGCTTTCCTCTTGTTTTTCAACAGGCAGAATCAGGGACTCTGGCTGAACTACTACATGAGGACATAACATTCAAAATCAGGAATCTCGCTGCTAGAACTGAGTAACTTGACAGTTTTGCAGCTGTTTACCACTGGGTAATAAGACACATTTCTCAAGGCACTCTGCAGCAGCTGCCTCTCACGTTCATCTGCAAGTTTCATTAGTTCAAAACTTCTGAAGTGGTTGATCACAACTAAAGTGCAAGAAAGTCTGGATGAGTTTGTCTTCACTTTTCTTTTGTCCCACTCCATGTTATTTGACACAGTTGTCAGTAATTTTTCCATCACTGTCCAGTTGTCTGTTGCTTTTTGTAACATTAATGGTGACTTCTTTCTTGGACGCTCTCTTCAAGTCCCATTTAGTCTGTTAAAATGTTTGAGAAAGTTTGAATAAGATTTATATTGATCAAAACTTTGCAATCACTCAGAACTAATATGACACATTAATCTGTAGAATATTTGATGACAACTTGGATTTTTATTTTAAAACAAGACAATGTAAGCATATGTGGTTGGTTTATGTACTACTACTCAATTTCCATTGGTTTATTTTAGTCAAATTGTGAATATTTTTGGCTTCTGTAGTTTGTAGCACTGAATTTTTCTACCACCCATTTACTAATTGAGATCAAATTGGAAAAGTGGCATAGCCAAACCCAGTATTTTGGATGGGCCCTTCCATGCCCCTCCCCCCATCTTCCCGGAGATATTTTTAAAAATAGCCGTTTTTTCACCTACCCCGCTTCCAACGTCTCTCCCCTCTATGGCATCCTGGCATCTGCTTTCCTGTCTCTGAATCCCATTCCTCCCTGGGGTACCTTACAGGCATCCCTGGTACCTGCAAAGATTCATATTTGCTGCTTGTGCCAGCCCCGCAGGCTTCCATTTGCCGCATCCCAACAGACAGAAAACAGGCAATGAAGTCAGCAAGGACAGGATGCAACAGATGGAAGCCTGTGGGGTCAGCGCAAGCAGCAAAAATGGGACAGGCATGTGTGATCCCTTAGGAAAAGGAGGAGTTAGTGGTTACTGTGGAAAGGAAGACTGGATGGGCCATTTGGCCCTTATCTGCTGTCATGTTTCTATGAATCGCAACAGGCACTGGGGATGCATGTAAGGTACGCTGGGGAGGGATGGGGTTGACAGACAGGAGGACAGATGCCAGGACATCATGGAGGAAAGACGGGAAAGAACATTGTGGTGCCCCCCACTGAGTGGGCCTGTGCCCACTCAGGCCCATCTGTACTTACGCCACTGAATTGGAAGTAAATGTTGTAACCCTGCCTTGACACTTCCACGTGCAATCTGTTCTGCATTGTCTTTTGTTGGGAATCAAGGGCAGTAATTCCCGAACCTGTCTTGGGAGATCCCAAGCTAGTTGAGTTTTCAGGATATCTGCACTGAATAGAGCACATACTTGGAAGTAACCTAAAGAAATACTTCTTCATAGAAAGGGTGGTGAATTTGTGGAACGGCCTTTCAGTGGGGTTGATGAAGATGAAAACAGTATTTGAATTCAAGAAAGCTTGGGACAAGTTCATAGGATCTCTGAGGGTGAAGGGATAGAAGATGGTAAGGATGGGCAGTCTGGATAGGCCATATGGCCTATATCTGCCTCCATGTTCTAACATAGTAGATGACGGCAGAAAAAGACCTGCACGGTCCATCCAGTCTGCCCAACAAGATAAACTCATATGTGCTACTTTTCGTGTATACCTTACCTTGATTTGTAGCTGCCATTTTCAGGGCACAGACCATAGAAGTCTGCCCAGCACTAGCCCCGCCTCCCACCACCGGCTCTGCCACCCAATCTCGGCTAAATAATTTAGTGGATGACTTTTCTATTTGAGATTCTGAAAGTATTGATTGGGGGGGGGGAGGTTTGAGATGGGGAAACAAGCGCTATATAAGGAATCTTGGAGCTCTATTACGGTGAATGTGATTACATCAGAGGACTATTAGATGAGTAGAGGGACATAACACGGATACCCTAAGTCACTCCTACTATGTTTCTGTGTTTCTATACAATGGAAGCAATGATACAAACTTATCAGGTATATTCACTGTGGATACTGTGAAAGCCTGAAGGTTTGAGAACCATTGGTGTAATGGAATCAATATATATTACTCTTTATGAACCATGGTACAAAGATGTGGGGATATGGGGCCAGAGTCAGAGAGACAGCTGCAAGACTGGAGGACACCAGATGGACAGGCAGTAAAGTGAAAAAGAGAATGTGTGCTCAGGTCAGATCAGTGTGGGTCAGCTGGGGCGGGAGAAGAGACGAGAGTGATGGGATCAGGTTGGAGGTGGGGTGACTGCCAAGGCAGGGGTGGGGGGGAGGGCAAACAGGGCAGTTGCCCTAGGCCTCAAGCTTCAGGGGGCCCCCACAGTCCGCCATCTCTTTCCCCTTCTTGCCACCCTGATCCGAGGTCTCCCTCCCTTCCCAGACTACCTTACATCCTGTTCTTGTTGATAGGGATTGTCTCCGTAGCAGCGATTCTGACATGCTGACTGTGACTGCCCCAACGCTGTTCCTCTGCCGCGTTCCACCCCCTTGTGACGCAACTTCCTGTATGGCAGGCATGTGGCAGCAGAGGAACAGTACCGGGGCATTAACAGGCAGCATATTAGAATAGCTGCTGTGGCGGTGATCCCCTGTCAACAAGAACAGGATGTAAGGTAGACGGGGAAGGAAGGGAGACCTCGGATCAGGGGGAAGAGATGGGGGACCATGGGGGGAGGGGCCTCTGGAGCTATTTTAAAGTAGACCAGGAGGAGGGATGTGGAGGAATAAATGATGGGTCTGGAAACAGGGGAGGAGGAGAGAGAGATGGCAATGGGTTGGAGGGAAAGAAGAGAGAAGGAAAGATATTGGACTTGTGAGTGGTGGGGAGGGAGGGAGAGATGCTAGATGGGGGGACAGTTGGGAAGAAAGAGAAAGATGTTGGACCCAGGGAAGGAAGAGAAGGAGAGGCAGATGTTGAACAATGGAAGGGGAGGAGGTAGGGAGAGATGCTGGCTTATGTGGGACAGGGTGGAAGGGGAACAACAGCAGCAGGAAAGAGAGAGGGAGCAATAATGAACCATGAAGAGGAGAGAGAGGAAGAGAGATGATTGACCATGGGAGGGGGGGGGGGGGGGGGAGGAACAGGAGGGTAGAGAAATGGGCAGAGATGGGTTTGTTACTTTTTAAAAGTACTTAAGTAAAAAGTAAAAGTACTGGTTTCAAAAGTAGTGAAGTAAAAGTAGAAAGTCTTATCCAAATACGCAAGTAAAAAAGTACAGCTCTTAAAACTACTTTTTTAGTACAAAGTAAAAAGTATACTTAACAAGTTGGACCACAGAATCTAGTGTGTTTACAAGCAGCATACGAGAACCTATGAAGGCCTGACCAGAGCTTGAGAGACAGAAGGGAAGACTGAAGGCACACCGAGCAAAGAACACGTGAACACGCTTTTCACTGCCGATGCCGCCTTAACCCGGAGGTACACCTTTTAAATTTCGGAGGAGGGGGGGCCCTGGTGCTGGGAGGGAAGGAGCACAGGCGGGCGGGCGGCCTGGTGCTTCCTTGGTTGGTTGGAGGGAGGGCGGCCTGGTGCTCGGAGGGAGGGAGTGTGGGCGGACCAGCGACGGCGCACGTGCCAACAGAGAGGGCTCTACGTGCCCTCTCTGGCACGCGTGCCACAGGTTCGCCATCACTGGTCTGTATGCACTGCCTTTAGATACAAAGAAACAGAAATGACTGGCAGACAAACATCATCATGCAGGATCCCAGCACAAGATGATAGGCGGGCTGTGGCTGTCCACCAAGCACATTCAGCTCAGAGTACCCTCTACTAAGCTGAGCCCTAAATGCATCGTTCCTTACCAGACACAGGAAGTGTTGGTGTCCATTTCCACACTCTTGAAATTACCACCATCCTTGCACATTTCCAATGGGTTTCATGTATCCCAGAATAAGCAAGCACACAACTACGGGAGATGGAGATTATACCCTGGGCCTGTCATGGTAGATGGGAACCCAGAATACAAGCTTCAATCTATTATAGACTGCTGAAACTCTACGGGCAGGGTTATAGTAATTAATGCATGGGAAGGGCTACGGACCAGAAGAAAGATCATGGGTAAAAGCCTCTAATGTCCATGTCAGCTGGCTTCTCTACCAACTTTACAATTGTAATTCCAATAAACCTGATCATAGGGTCTTGGGACCTTATGTAAAGGGGGGGGGGGGGGGGGTACTGTCATGCATTTACCTGGAAAGACTTGGTCCCTAAATAGGAGATGAGCTCAGGCCTCTTCCTGCTTATATACCATTGCCTGTCACCACCCTATGAGGCAGCACTACCTGATCGGTGCTTTCCTAGATTCCTTAGGCTCATTATTTCCCTATTCATATATATATACACACACACACACACACCGTGGAACTCTCATTTTTTTTCTGTCCTCAGACAGGTCTCTTGTGGAGCTCTGAGTGTCTCACTCTCTATTGTTCCTTTGTATCTCACTTTGGTTAGTGGTGGACTTTGGTCCTGGGAACTGAGTTCAATTCCCACTTCAGGCACAGGCAGCTCCTTGTGACTCTGGGCAAGTCGCTTAACCCTCCATTGCCCCAGGTACAAATAAGTACCTGTATACAATATGTCTCTTGTTAATGAACCTGTGCTGCCTGCCTTGACTTCTGCCTTTCATGTTGAATTTGTTCTTCCTTTGGTACCTCTCCCACCTCCTTCCTTGCCTGATATCTGGTTCCCACTCCCTCCTTCTTGGGACCCCTGTGCTTCAAGTCCTGGCAGTTTCTGAATACTGGAGAGCTCAGCCCAAAAGGAAAGAGAGTTGTTATAGGTGAAGGTACACAATTCTGGTTCCATGTGTTCCTACTCAAATGGTCCTGGCCTTGACAGTCTAGCCCAGGGGCGGGCAACCATGTTCTTCAAGGGACACAACCCAGTCGGGTTTTTAAGATTTCCACAATGAATATGCACATCTTAAAGCACGTGTAAAAAAAAAGATAAAATTCAGGCACCTTGATAGGGAGCATTTCCAACAAAAAATAAAAAATGAATAGGCCAAGTCACTTCTAGTTTACTCCACTGCATGCATGGAGATGTACTACTGCTCTTTTTAGCAAAATTAGAATTAAGTACAATGAGGTAAAACCAGATCTTACTCAGATATATTATCACCCTAATAAAAATCTCCCTCAAAAACATTTACACATTTTAAAAAAGTTATACAACATAATTTAGTTTCATACCTCTGCGGTTCTGAAGATATTTTTTTGTTTTTGTGTCATAGTTCCAGTACTGTGCACTGCTTGTTTTCCACATTGAGTTGCAGAATTAGTCTTCTTTAAGCCTTCTGCATTAAGTTTTCCACTTGCAGTTGATGAAACCATGACGCAGTTTTGAGTTGTCACTCCGTCTTCCCGAATACCTGAAAATAGAAACAACAATACAAGTGGAGAATATTTTAAAAAATTGTATCCCAGCCAAAATTTGTTTAGGAGCCAGGGCAAAAATGTATTTTTCCTTTTAATCTTTTTTTTAAGCACATTTTACTCAAGCGATAACAGGTAGAAAAGGCAATGGCAAAAGCTAGAAGGATGCTTGGGTACATAAGGAGAGGAATGGCCAGTACAGAAAAGGAGGTGATGATGCCCTTGTATAAGACTGATGAGACCTCATTTAGAATATTGCTCACAATTCTGGAGACCACACTTTCAAAAAGATAAAAAGCAGTGGTCCCAGCAGAACCCCACTATCTACACTTCTCTATTGAGAATACTGACCATTTAATGCTACTGTCTGTTTTCTACCCTTTAACCAGTTTTTAATCCACAATAGGACATTACCTCTTATCCCATGACTCTGTAATTTCCTCAGGATCTCTAAGGGAGTGATAGGGAGAGTAGATGGTATGGATGGGCAGACTGGATAGGCCATATGGTCTTAATCTGCCTACATTTTTCTATTTGCAATATGTTTAATGTGCACTTTATAAGTTGTTTTATTTTTATTTTTGGACCTCTTGCTGTTCTTTTGCTTTGCCTATATTTTAGATTTCTTTTTATAAATTTTACTTGTTCTGTCTACTTACTTTCTTTTTGTTAGTCATTTTGGAATTTTTTTTCACTCCCTCCTCCAGCATTTGCTCCACTACCATCCTTCTCCCTTCTGTGCTCTCCAGCCTCCAGATCCAGGCCACAGTGGTGCCTTCTGGACTAGGTCTACACAAACAGTGGCTCTTTTTCTTTGGTCCAGGCCTTTGGCAGGCAACAACTTTTCTAACCTGCTGAAGCTTAGCAGCTGCTGTCAAAACAGTGGTAGGTGCTCAGGTGACTTGGCACCTGGGACTCTTCTACCCTTGAATATGAACTCTAGAGCTGGAAAGGAGACATAAGTTTTAATGGATACCAATTTGTTGAACAAGTGATCACCTTTTCTACATTAAATGTAAGTTAACAATTGTTTCTGTCCAACATGCTGAGATAGGGTCGTTACTTGAGGATGGCCCTTGCATGCTGTGAGATCTTGTTAAGATGAACTCATGGGTGCTGTAAAGAGTGTGGGGAGAAATATAATTTTGGTGAATAGACAGAAGAAGAAAAAGACGAAGCGCATATGGTCAAAATTGAGACACTAATATTAGAATGTACAGAATGAAACCCGCACTTCAGGGCATAGGAGCCAGTTTTTCAAAATGATTGGGGGTACTAAGTCCATATAAAGGAAATTAAAACATGGTGGGTTGTGAACACAACTGACCAGACTATCTTTAAATGATGGAGCCTCGACATAGATCCAAAGGAAGCAGGAAAGTAGAGGATAACCAGTGCGTTTTTTTTCTAGCAAAAAAGGTGCTGGTACTCAAATGCTAGGCAACCCTTCAGGGGTGGGGTGATCACTGAGTGAGCCACCCCACATTATCCAGGCCCCCTGCAACCAGTCACAGAATCTATGACAAGGCAGAATTGGTGTGTAGAGCCTGAGCTCTTTCATTAAAACTTGGGGTCCATGGGTCAATTTTAGCAGACAATAGAAAAGGTGCCGGTACTCAGTACCCCCAAGTTCTCCCTTAAAAAAAAGCCCTGAGGATAACACACTGACTTCCACATGAGGGTCTTTTGTTGGTACCTCAATAAAGATGTCTGTTTGACACTCCGCATGTGGAAGTCAGTGTATTATCCTCTACTTCCCTGCTTCCTTTAAATGAAGAGCATAGCAGATGGTACATACACAGAGAGGACTTGTGGGTATGTTTATGTTTATTAAAACTTAGTATACCACTTTTGCCAAACAAAGCAGTTCACAATTTATAAATAAAATGTAAACCAAAATAAAAACAAGAAGAAAAAAATGGAAACAGGAACTCCATTGGTATAAAAGGAAAGTCAAGAAACAAAAGCATTCATACAAAGAGCCATTCTCAACAGAGAAAGATATATCATTCCTCTTAAGCCTTGAGTCTTGTGTCATACAGAACGCTAAAGTGTCTCGTTAATATATCCTGTTAGTAACTTCTAATTCAACATCAAAAGCCTGTTTAAAAAATAAGGTTTTTTTTATATTCAATCATTTTTATTGATGACACACAAAAGTAGTCCACACCAACAGGTAAGTAGCAGTCTTAACAATAACATAATTACTTCACGGTTATACTATCACCAAACATCATCACCAATTTTTAGTTTTCTCCCTTCCCTCCCTTGAGTATCCAAGCTTAATGCCATAAAGCAAAGTTCCGAATGAGGTAGTCCCTAGGGGACTGGACTCAGATGTCCCCCCAGGACCCCCCAAATCGGTACATCATTACCAACTCGATCCCACCCTCCCATCCCTGTGTCTCAGTAAGCAATCTGGGAATGAATGTCCGGAGCTCCATGAGCCAGTCAAATGTTCAAGAGGGTACTCTTAGCTATTGGGGGCATAGAGTCCAAAAACGGGCCCCATCTCAAACAGAATTTATCCAACTTCATCGGGTTTCCATCTTTTATCATCATTCTCTCATAACGTAATAGTTGCACCATCCGCATTCGCCAATTCTGGAGTGAGGGGCCTCTTGGGGATAACCAGTCCACTAAAATAGTCTTTTTTGCAATCAGTATGGCTCGCTGAACAAATAAAATAAGCCCTCTTGGCCGGGGAGCCTGTAGACAAGGCTTCCCGAATAACAGCATCGGAGAACGTGACCATCTAGTTCTCCACAAGGTTGAAACCTGTTTTAGTAAAGCCATCCAGAAATTCTTCACTACCGGGCAAGTCCAATACATATGCCCCAAAGTTGCTCCCACAAAATGACACTTGGGGCACGCCCCATCTGGGGAAACCCCCACATGGAACGCCCGTCGAGGCGGCATGTGCATCCGAAACACAAAACGGTATTGTAATTCCCAGTGGTCTGTTAAAGGTGACACTCTGTTAAGGGCCAACACATGTTCTTTGAGCAGTCCGGCTGAAATGACTACCTCCAGGTCTCTGCTCCAGGCCTCAGCATATTTGTTAAAATCTGGCTCAGCAGCTGTGTCTTTGATATGTCGGAGGTGGAACCTCAATGGAACTTTTTGTTGTGATCCCAACGAGAATGCCATTGGTAATTCCATCTGCACGTCCTCCGCCAAGGCCTCCCAAGACAAACTCTTCGTATAGTGCAATAATTGCCAATAATGAAAGTAATCTTTGGGGCGGAGCAGACCACGATCCTGCAACTTCTGAAACGATTGCAGCTTTCCTTCTCGCGTTAGAATCTGGAGAATATAGATTATACCTCGCGTTTTCCATTGTTCAAAAATTCTATATCAAGCCAGGTTGAAACTCAGGATTCCCGCAAATTGGCAGCAGTGGAGTAACTTTTGGGGAAAATTGATGTAATCTACAAATCCAGCTCCATGCCTTTTGTGCCTGCGGTAGAATGTTTGAAATATTTAGTATTGGAGAGGCCCCTCCACTCCCATGCAGGCAACTGCTAAAGTTTGTGGGTGTAAACAGCCGTAATTCCATTGCGGTGGCTGAGAAGTCCGCAGAGTTGCGGAACCAATCTGTAACGTGTCTCATTGCACAAGCAATCCCTAAATGTCTCACACTCTGCAAGCACATTCCACCATATTCCTTCGGGACATACATACTTTCCAGTGGGAATCTCGACTTTTTCCCCCTCCACAAAAATTTTCTCAACATTCCATTCACTCGTTTCTCATCCCTATTAGTGAGGTGTAGGGGTAAAGTTTGAAACATATATGACCAGCAGGGAATAATCATCATATTGTACAGTGCTATACGCCCTGACAGAGAGATAGGAAGGCCCCGCCATTGCTCAAGTTTCCTCGCTGTGTCTTTCATTAATTTTTGAATATTTATCTCATACAAATCACTTAATGTGCTAGGGATTAAGACACCCAAGTATTTCATCTCTGTGTTTGCTCTCTGCAGAGAGAAATCGTCTGGGCCGGGGCCATCCAGTCGCTCGGGTAACCTCATTATGCGTGATTTTTCCCGGTTAATTTTAAACCCTGACAGTGTACTGAAACATTCTATCTCCTCGAGCAGCGCTGGCAATGCCACCCTCGGGGACTCTGATATTATCAATAGATCGTCCGCGAAGGCTAATACCTTTACTTTCTCTCCACCAACTGTCACCCCTGGCACCCCTTCTCCCTGTTGAATAGTTTTAATCAGAGGCTCAATAGATAACACAAAAAGGAGCGGGGAGAGTGGGCATCCTTGCCTAGTCCCCCTCGCGATAGGAAACTGTTGTGTTCTAGAACCATTAACCAGCACAGCCGCTCGAGGATTTGAGTATAGTGACTGGATAGCCCCATAAACCCAACCCCCCACACCCACATGTCTCAACACCGCAAACATATAATCCCATCCTACTTTATCAAAAGCTTTTTTAGCGTCCAGGCTAACCAGCATCGCCTCACTGCCTGAACGCTGAATGTGAGCCTGAGCCAACAGTAGTCGTCTCACATTGATTCCTGAGTGCCTATTGCGAATAAAACCCACTTGCTCCTGACCGATGAGACTAGGTAAACACTCCTGTATTCTGTTTGCTAGTAGTTTGGCTAGGATTTTTGTATCAACATTGATTAAGGAAATGGGCCGGAAAGAACCAGCCTGATTCTCCGGCTTTCCTGGTTTCCGCAACAAGGTTATCAGTGCCTCATTTGCATAAGCCGGGAACTGTCCCTGAACTACTACCTCCTCAAAGTATGAGTGCATGGGGCCTACTATGTGTGGATTTAAGATTTTATAAAATTCGCTCGAGAAGCCATCTGGGCCTGGAGCTGAATTCGCAGGCAGAGACTTAATTATATCCTGTATTTCCCTTCCTGTGATAGGCCTATTCAGGACCTCCACCTCCTCTGCCTTCAGTGATCATTCTGGCCCTCCGCAAGTATTCTGTCACCGACTCCACTGATGGCGGGGATATATTTTTATATAGGTCGCTATAGAATTGCTGGAATACCTTTTTTACTCCTTCCCTCCCATTCTGAATATGCCCATACTTATCTTTCACAGCCACTATCGCACTAGGGCCACCCCAGGCTTTAACTACTCTTGCTAACGTGGCACCTGATTTATTCCCATATCTCTGGAAGTGGAATTTCCCAACCGCCAGGGCTCTCAAGGCTCTCTCATGTAGTAGTGAGTTTAACGTTACTTGAGCTATTTTCATCTGCTCCTTATTATAGCTTGATGGAAACGCCACAAATCGGCGTCTGGCTTTCCCAAGTCTACGTTCTAGATGTATAATTGCCCCATTAAGTTTCCGTTTCCGTTGTGCAGTAAACGCAATCACCGCCCCCCTCAGAACTGCTTTCGCCGCTTGCCAGAACAGCTGGGGAGAGTCCCTATGTTAAATTGAGAATATTCCCCCCAACTCTTCTGCAAATGTAGTTTAAATTTTTGGTCTGTTGCTAAGTATGAGGGAAATCTCCACCCTCTTCCCCCAACCCCCAGGTCCCCATCCTCTAAGTCTAACCACACCAGGGAGTGATCCGAAATCTCCTCCGGACCTATCTCTACCTTGTTCACATAGGGGAACACCCTCTGATCCACCAAAATGTAATCCAGACGTGAAAGAGTCCCATGGGCCCTGGACAGGTGGGTATATTCTCGCACCTCTGGATGTAACGTGCGCCAAGAATCCACCACTCCAAGTGTCTGGATAAACTGTGTCAGTGCCCTCACCTCTGGGCCTCCCCTGACCGCCCTCCTAGGGGATGAGCAATCTAGACTAGGGTCAGCCACTAAATTAAAATCTCCCATCACCAGCAGTGGCAGAGACCCATGAGGTAGGCACACTTGAATTAAATGATCATAAAAGGATCTGTCATATAAATTTGGCCCATATAGTGCCACTACTAAATACTCCACATGTTGTAACCAAAGACGCACTACCACATATCTCCCCCCTGGGTCACTACCCACCAGATGAGTTCTCGCCACTACCCCCTTTCGGATTAAGATTGCAACCCCTCCTTTCCTTCCCTCGGCCGCTGCCCCGTGTACTTCACCTACCCAGGTTCTCTTCAACTTTTGTAACTCCTCTTGAGATAGTCTCGTCTCCTGAATACAAGCCACGTCTGCATGGTGTCTCTTTAAGGCTTGTAAAATCTTTGCCCTCTTAATTGGAGATGTAATGCCCCCTACATTCCATGTTATAAATCTAGTCCGGGCACCCCCCTTTCCTGAGTAAAGTTATTTCCATTGTTATCAAACTGCGTTAAAGGATTGGGGGACTCCAGTGCCCAGCTCCACCCGAGCCTCCCCTCTCTATCCCCAGATATCTCATGGACTTTCCCCGTGCATCCAATCCCCTTCTTTTCTGTAACTTCCCCTTCCCCCTTCTCCTCCACCCTCCCTCCTCCCAAACTTCCCCCCCTACCCTTTATTCCTCCCCCCTTATCACCTTTGACCTCTCCTTTCGCAACATCTACTAGGAGAGCTCCGGTCAGTTAATGGTAGGGGCCCCCCTCCCCCATCCCGTTTTTCTCTTTACAATCTTTCAGCCTAGCTGAGTTAGAAATTACATTAATATACTTCAAATCAACACATCTGCAAACATACAGATCCAAATTAACTCCATAACATTTAACCATGTTATAACTTTGTGCAAGATTTGCTCTAGCTGCGTTGCAGCTGCATTGCGCCTGCATTCTGATACCAGCACAACCTGCTACCTGTTCATGCATGCCCCTTTCAGCCATTATGGCCAGGGGAGGATGCAGAATTGTCCCGTAGGAGGGCCTGGGCCTCTTCTGGAGAGTGATACATCTTCCAGCCCCCCTGTTCCAATACTTTAAGCTGAGCTGGGTACAATAGCATGAATCTTTGGTTTTTCGCTGCCAAGTGGCGGCAAAGAGGTCCAAATGCTTTCCTGCGCTCCTGTAGGGCGGCTGAATAGTCCTGGAAGATTTTTACTGTTGATCCATCAAATGTAAGTGAGTCCCATTTGGATCTAGCACCTCTCAGAATTTCTTCTTTGTGTAGAAAATTATGGACTTTTATGATGACTACTCTCGGTCTGTTTCCCCCTTCAATTCTCCTGCCCAGACGGTGTGCTCTCTCCAAACACAGAGGCCCATTGCTATCAGACAGGGCAAACTCAGATTTAAGCCAACTCTCCAATTGTATGGGCAGAGCTCGATCTGATATTGATTCGGGGATTCCAATCAGGCGCAGGTTAGACCTGCGAGACCTGTTTTCTAAGTCATCTAAATGCTTTGCCTGGGCTCGCAGCAAGTTTTGTAAATCCTGCAGCTGTGTTCCTCTGCCCGTGCTTGAATCCTCCAGCTCTGACACCCATAATTCAAGCTCCCCCGTCCTCCTCGTTGTGTCCCCCAGTAGCGATTCTACTCCCGCTATCTGGTCGAATAACTTTGTCAGCTCCGGTTTCAAAGCCTCTCTCACCGCTTCTGTAATCTGTTGGAGCTGTAGCGGGTGAAATTGTGGAGGGCGCTCAGGGATCGGGCTAGGCGCCATCTTGGATTCTTCCGTCCCTCGATGTTTCTCGGCCGTTTTTTTCGCCGATTTCGCCGTTGAAGCCCGGGTTTCTTTTGTTACAAAGAGATCCATGTATGTGCGCTAGGTAAGCTTACGTTTTGCAGTTTTTTCGTTCGGTTTTTTGCTCGTTTTACGGGGAATGTAGAAGGGGGAGCCCCGGAGAGAAGACAAATGCGACTTCCTCTCTCAGACCATCACGTGACCGTCCAAAAATAAGGTTTTTAACATAACCTTAAACTTATTGAAATTTATTTCAGCCCGTATAGAGTGTGGGAGATTATTCCACAAAAAAGGTGCTACATTTAAAAAAAAAAAGCCTTGGCCTGAATAGACACCCATCTAGCTTTCTTCAAATTTGTTATAATCATTCTGTTATCCTGTAAGACTTCTAGCTGCAGTGCAAGAGAAAGTCATGGAATGCAATTACCCTGGACACTGGGCCAGGGTCAACAATTTAAATTTTACCCTATGCGATATTAGCAACCAGTGATACTTCCAAAAATATGAAGTAATGTGATCATACTTTCTACCATTACCTAATAATCTTAACGCCACATTTTGCAGTGTCTGCAACCATCTATGATTTGACCGAGGTTCCACCATATATTACATTTGTATAGTCAATTCTGGACACAAACACTTGCATGCAATAAAGTATGCAGTGTTTTTTCATCAAAATAATGTTTAACTGACCATGATAACCAGAAGGTATAAAACCCTTTTCTAAGCAACTTCTGATATATGATCTTTAAAGGTCAGTTGTGAGGCCACAATCACCCCCAAATATTTAAATGTAGCTATTGCAGGAATGGATTTACCTAATCATATAGGAATTAAAGCTGGTTGAGGGTTTTGACCTGTTTTCCAGCATGACACAGTTTTGTTGACATTTATGTGTCAACATTTTTATTGATGATTCCACCTGGTAACACATCCATTAGAGTACATACACAACAAATTGTAAAGCTATCGTTCTTATGTACATTAATCTTAAGTTGCTATCATCAGTTTTTGTTTTACAACAGTACCCTCTCTTATCCCCCTCCCCCCTTACTACCTTCACTTTTGCCATTCACACTGAAAGAAACAATAGCATGTTACATTAAACTCAAACCGTAATTCCAATAGTAACACCTTACATTATTCCGTGATTGAACCCCTTGTTACTATTATTCCCCCCTCCCCCCCCCCCCCTCCCCTCCCCCCCCCCCCCCCCGTCTTTTTAAATACTGCATGCTCATTCGTAATCCTTTCATGGTCTAGTCATAGCCATCCTCTTCATTTTCCTATATTTAATGTGTTGGTAAAGGTTCACTGCCTTACTGGTGCTTCTTAAAGCTCTATGTACCATTATCCTCTCTGTCTATTGTATTCTTTGTCCAGACTCCCCCCTCCCCCCAAAGATATCCTGAGACTCCCTCTCCCTCATGACTCTTCCTTCTCCTTCTTATTGTGTAGAAAATTTATTTAACACTGCACTTCTTGCTTTATGGGAAATACTTTGCAAATATTTGTTCCAAATAGAAACAAACCGCTTTAGTTTTGTTGACATTTAAAACCAGTCGATAATCATTCAACCATTGGGATGTTGCGGCTAAACAATTTTGAAGCCTTGATAGATCTAGATTCAGTGGATCGATTTTAGCCATAATTAAAATATCATCTGCATAACAATAAACCATTTCCCAAATTCCTGTATAATTGTTATTAATGGTGCAATAAACAAATTAAAAAGTAATGGTGAAAGGGCAGAGCCCTGTGGTACTCCACATAACACATTATAATCCTTGGATATCTTATTGTCTTTTGTCACTGCATGAGTTCTTCCTGCAAGTCCCACCAATCTCCCTTCCTCCCAAACCCCAACTCATCCCATCAATCTTCCTTCCTCCCAAACTCAATTCATGGTAGTTTACCACTACTCCTAGCCTATGTACACCACAATCATGCTATGCCATCCAGTTCACCCTGGCCCATCTATACAACCCACATAACCCACATTCTCCCCCTTCCAGCCAGTGCTCAATAGTCCCTCTTCCCTAGTTGACATGGAAGCTCATTATTAAAGCACATAGACTTTAATTTACATAGGCTACTATATAACTTTTTAAGTCTATATGCTTTGAAAATGAACACCATAGGGCACTATTTACAAAGCCATGGTAAAATATGATATTTTGCTGCATGAAAATTTAGCACTGGATACTCTAAGCTGAGGTACTGCCGGTAAATTTATGTTTGCATTGATGCAACTGGGAATATTGTGTGCTCCTGGCAGCAGCGATGCAAACGTGGAAGGGCATTTTTGAACGGGGATGCCCATCTCTAAGGGTGCACATCTCTGAGGACGGTGCAGTGAAGGGGCGGGGCCAACCATATTTTCGAAATGAGATGGGCTTCCGTCTTTCGTTTTGATAATACGGTTGGGAGCGCCCAAATCTCAACATTTGGGTCAACATTAGACATGGGCGCCATCGCTTTCTGGCCACAATGGAAACCGATGGCGCCCATCTCAAAAACAAACCAATCCAAGGCATTTGGTCATGGGAGGGGCTAGGATTCGTAGTGCACTGGTCCCCCTCACATGCCAGGACACCAACCGGGCACCCTAGGGGGCACTGCAGTGGACTTCATAAATTGCTCCCAGGTACATAGCTCCCTTACCTTGGGTGAAGAGCCCCCCAAAGCCCCCCCCCCAAACCCACTCCCCACAACTGTACACCACTACCATAGCCCTAAGGGGTGAATGGGGGCACCTACATGTGGGTACAGTGGGTTTTGAAGGGCTCACATTTTCCACCACAAGTGTAACAGGTAGGGGGGGATGGGCCTGTGTCCGCCTGCCTGAAGTCCACTGCACCCACTAAAACTGCTCCAGGGACTTGCATACTGCTGCGATGGACCTGAGTATGACATTTGAGGCTGGTAAAAAAAGTTTTTAAAGTAGTTTTTTGAGGGTGGGAGGGGGTTAGTGACCACTGGGGGAGTCAGGGGAGGTGATCCCCGATTCCCTCCGGTGGTCATCTGGTCAGTTCAGGCACTTTTTGGGGACTTGGACCTGAAAAAAAGGGACCAAATAAAGCGGACCAAATTCTCGCCACGGATGCCCTTCTTTTTTCCATTATCGGCTGAGGGCACCCACCTCTTAACCACGCCCTGGCACGCCCCTGTCCCGCCTTCGCTACCCTTCCGACAAGCCCCCGGGAACTTCGGCCATCCCGGCAATAGAAAGCAGTTGGGGACGCCCAAAATTGGCTTTAGATTATACCGATTCTGGCGCCCCTGAGAGAAGGATGCCCATCACTCGATTTGTGTCGGAAGATGGGCACCCTTCTCTTTCAAAAATGATCTGGATAGCGACTTACCTTTTAGAAGGTTAGGCCAAAGCTTTAAAAGAATACCCACAACATCTGATCTCTTTTTAACATCCCCCAATCCCTCAATCCCTCAAAATAACCCCCACCCTGATCATCTTTCAACCCCCCCCCCATCCTAATCCCTTTTTAATACTCCCATTCCCTAACTCCCTTTTAAGAACATTCCCCACTTCTGTATCCCCACAGCCCAAGACCCTAGCAGTAGTACTACTAAAGACTGCCACTAGGGGCCTAAGGCTGCCATTTGAAGCCAGGAACTGCTGGTTCAGGAGTACCAGGTGACTGCTCCTGCCTCCCACTAACCACCAGGGAGAACCCTATAAGTACAGTAGGAGGCTGGGGACTGTTAAAAGGAGATCACAGTGAGAATTTCTTCAAAAGGGATCAGGGGTGGGGCACTTTATGAATTCACTGGCCTCTTTAAGTTTCCAGGAGCATGAGACCACACATGAGCAGGCTGATGTTCCCAGGGAGGAATGATATGAACAGCTCTTCAGGTGTTTTCTTTCCATGAACAACAAGGCATTTGAGGTTTAATGCAAGTGGTGTTATTTATTTGGCATAATAATAAGCTGCTTTCCATTTACAAATTAATATAAAAGCAAAACACTTGACAGCAAAGCACTAAAAAACAATACAAATAAGAAAAGCATTAAATACATTTTAAACCACCTGAAATTTATGCTACTTAGTCCATAATTAGGCGATCCAAGATAAGAAATACTCCCTTGAAGCAACAGGGACAAATAAAAAAATATTAAGGTAAAAATGAGAGGTTAAGATGGACCATATTGCATATCTTCCATAGGAGTTATTATCCTCCACCCAAAGAAAATATATATCTACATTAACAAATGCTTCAATTATTTAGCTTTTACCAAAAACCTCAAATGGTCTGGATCAAAAAACACATATCTAGTAGTTGCCAAAACAACCACACATTTACATGGATTTCAAAGCTGAAAAGTGCCCCCCATAGATTGGACTTGTTGTCTAAATGCCAAAAACTTCTTCTGTCTTTCTTGAGTTGATCTAGTGAGGTCTGGAAAACCCCAAACCTTATGTCCCATAAAGTTATCACTTTTAAACTTGAAAAACAGTCTCATAACATGATCACGATCTTGAGGAAACACGAAGGTGGCAGTAAGGGTAGAATGGCTGACTGCTTCAGAATCACAACGTTCCAAAAAACCTGTTAAGTCCAAACTATCTTGAGTTAAATTAGCTGCATCCATGGAAGCGTCCCTTTTATTCTGAGGTAAAGTTTTAGAGGGAAAAAAAAATAAACTTTAGCCAAAGGGGCACTACTTCCTTGGGAATATGTAATATTTCTTCCAGATATTTTTAAAGAACTTCTCCAGGTGACAGTATAGGGTGTTTTGGAAAGTTTAGAAAATGTAAATTCAATTAGTAAAAGGAATTTTCCAAAATCTTCGAGCGTCTATCAGTAAACGTTTTATCTTTTACAACAGCAGATTTAAACCTTCTGCAAGTCAGCAAGTTGATTCTCTACTTTTTCCATTGTCACTTGAGCACTCTTCACATTTTCAATAACAATTTTAGAGATATCTTGTTCTGTCAAAACAATTATGACCCCAATGTAACCGTCTGTGGTTTCTCCAGGGGAGGAATAACTACCTTGGGTCTTTGAGCATCCACTACTGGATCTGAAACTGATGTACCCACCATTACAGATAGAACTGGCATCTCAAAGGCCTTCTCTCCAACTGCTGATTTTCCAAATGGCTTCACCAAGATCAGTGAGGACCTCCCCTCTGTAGTTGATACACCATTCTGTGGCTCTTCCAACTGCTGCACCTCACTTGATGACGCCGTAGCAGGAGAAGGAGGAGGAAGCCGTGGATCAGGGTTCAGCATGGAATTGAGCATCCCAAGAAGTGCAGCTTCTAGCATTTCATCAGAACTGATCTGCGGTGCTTTCCATTCTTTATATCCAATTATCATTTAACTTTCATTGTAGTAAAAAGAAAAAAAATCCCATGTTAAGAGCAAATAACACACCAAGCCCTCACTGTACCCAAACCCCCAAACCCCCACACCACCCATTATACCTCCCTACCTGCTTGCTTGTTTCTCATTGTTCCTCTATTTGCCCACTCCCAGTTTGTCACTCTGCTCTGTATTGCAGCGGTGTGTGTGACAACTGTTTGCTGGTGGTGGAAGACTGAGTTCTTAGTACTGCAGCTGTGTGTGTCAGGACTGTTTGTCGGTGGTAGGCGATTGAGTGTTTTGGGCAGCTGGTGTGTGTATCACGACTGTGCTGGTGTGAGTGCTAGCTCTGGGTCTCACTAGGTGCAGTAGGTGGAGGTGTGCACAATGGTGTTTCTGGGGTCAGTAGGTTGCATCTGTGGTGGTGGGACACCTGCATGTCAATCATGGATGTGCAGAATGCTTTGGTGGCTCATGCCTTGCTAGAGGTAGAGAAGAGTTTGGAGGGGAGGCAGGAGATATCCCTATCAGAGAGTCTTCAGGCCCCACACCTACTTCTTGGACCTCAATGACCAGGAATGCCTTACTAGGTATAGCTTTGACAGGGCTGCCATACAACACCTTTTCAGGAAGTGCATGTGTGAGTGAGAGGATCTAAGGGCTTTTGTCTAAGATATATAAGATACTGCTTATGCAAGGAATGCACAAGTTATCATTTATGTGCAAATGGGAAGAATAGCTAGAGGCTCAATGGAAGGAACAGGAATGGAAGGAAGTTCTTGGACTATGGGTCAGGTCTCAGTGTCTGTGCCATTGGTAGAAGTGAGTTACAGAGTACTTTACTGCACCTATCTTGCTTCTGTGAGACTACAAAAGATGGGAGTTAGTGAAAACTCCTTTGGTTGGAGAGGGTGACAATATGGAGATATGGAGCATATGTGGTGGGGTGCACATGATGCAAGGTATATGCTATCAAGGGGAACAGAGCTAGGCATGTGGTTCTTTTTGTTAAATGAGATACCTGATAGGTGAGCAAGAAAGGTTGGTAGATGGATATTAATATGCCTAGTGGAAGTGTGACTGGAAGTGGTGATGAAATGGAAGGTACCAGAGTTACTGGACATAGACCACATTATGATGCAGTTAGATGTTATTTTCATATGAGTGAAATAACTGCATAGAAAAATCTGTGTGAGTGGCTTCAGAAATCGATGGAGGAACTGCAGGGAATGGAGGTCAAGGTTTTATGGGAGATAGGCAATTAAGTAAAAGCAGTTATTCAAGAAAGTTCTACATATTCAGTTACCTAACTACAACTATTTGAATACTTTTATTATATCTTATCAGGGCAGAAAAAATGGAATGGAGCTGAGGTGGGAAGGGGGGAGGGGGATTAGGTCTGGAAAACATCTGTAAACAGTTTTGAAGGGATAATTTGTTCCATAGTTTCTATGTTTTGCATAGGTTTAAGAAGTTGCTTGAATAAACAGTAATTTAAAAAAACAAAAGAAGAAGAAGAAGTAGAAACAGTGATCTTTACATTTCTAAAAATTTGTTCCAGTATTTACAGAGTAATTTGCACATTAGATGTTGTCTGCCATCTGGTGGCCAACAGGTCAATAGCACTCATACCTGAAGTGACTCTTAAAGCACTCATATAACTAGTACAGGAGGCTGCCTCTCTCTACCACACATAACAAACTCTTCTGTATGGATCAGGTCTGGGTTTGCTTCTCAGACTGTCTATACTGTGTATTATTTAAAGCTATGCATAAAATGTTTAGGTTAATAATTATATTTACATTTCAGATTTTGGAACGCTCCAGTCTCTTGCACTATCCAATCTGCTGTCAGAAAGGTTGTGAACCCCTTTTTCTGCCAGGTACTAGACACTGTAGACTGCATACCTGTGGAAACCCTAAATTACAGTGGACTAGAAGAAAGATTGACGTTTCACTGCCATTTATTTCTCTGACACACAATTTTCCAAGCATTTCTTACAGGTACAAACTTAAGGGCTCTTTTACTAAGCTGCTTTAGGCATTAACATGCACCCAATGCAGCTTAAAATGGTGTACTGTGAGACATGCTTAGGGGCCCTGTGGTAACTTCCAAATCTGCATGTGCTAACCATGAGCTTAAAAATATATTTTTTTAAGGGGGCATGTCAGGGGAGAGTGGGCATTCCTACACTAAACAGTTAGTACATCTACATTAGCGTGTGCTAACTGGCTAGTGCAGGAATACCATGTGAGCCCTTACCCCCTCCACAGTGGGTGGAAGTAAGTGCTCATATGGTAATTTTTAAAAATGGCTGCATACTAATGGCAATTAATGCCCATTAATAATAAAAAAAGAGAAAATCAGTCATTTTACGGTTGCGGTAAAAGTGGCCTTAGCGTGTGGGAGAGACCTGTGTAAGAGCATGCTAAGGTCACTTTTTGCAACAGCTTAGTAAAAGGACCCCTTAGATTGTAAGATATTTGGACATAGGAAAGTACCTGACTATAACTTGCTCTGAGCTAAATTTAAAAAAAGAAATCCAAATAATGGTTCTAAGATGAGGATAATCAGAAGAGCAGGTAGCCTCTCAATAGCTCAGTTTGATCTGAGAGAGTACCATTAACCTATGCAGCCAATATGGGCACAGTATACGATGCGATGAAGCCAATTTAGTTCCTGTGGACTTCGTCGCATTTGCCATGGGGAAATTGCTAGCATGGCTTTGTAAAAGGAGCCCATTATTAAAGTGAACTTAGGGAAAGTCCACTGCTTGTTTCTGGGATGGGCAGCGTAAGGTGTGTTGGACTTTTTTGGGATCTTGCCAGGTATTGTGAGGGATAAAAGGTGTCTATTCCTGTACCTTTTATCCCCATCTCTTTAATTCCCTTACCTCTTAATTGTTCTGTCTGTTTGTCTGTCCTATTTAGATTGTGAGCTCTTTGAGCAGGGAATGTCTTTACGTGTATGGTGTACAGCGCTGCGTATGCCTTGTAGTGCTATAGAAGTGTTAATAGTAGTAGTAGTATACTGAATTTGTTTTCATCTAAGTATATCCTCATTAAACCCACATTTCTGGAGAATATAGAACACATGGGATCAAAAAACGCTATTGACCACATGCAAAGTTGGTCAATAGGGAGATTTGCATGCAGTGGAGGCAGTGCATAAAAATCTCCCTCACAAATATTCATTGTGGATATCCTAAAAATCTGTCTGGCTGGGACAGGTTTGAGACCCATTGGTGTAACCTATATGTTATACAAGCACGTTCCGTCATCTATTGAGTTGGGTGAAATGATTACAGAGGGAAATGGTCAAGTGTGGTTTGAGAAAGTGCATTTTGGTTTGGTTGAAGTAAGGTTAAGAAGGATGGAGTTTAAGTTTCTGCACCATTGCTTCAGTGGTACAGTCAAGCATTGGCTTTGGGATTGTGTGGTTGATGTGGCGCTGAACAAGGCACCCTGGTACTTGGTATGGCACTGGTAAGCATTTGAGCAGCAGAGAGCGATGGGTTCTCATTCCATCAGAAAGAAGGACTCTCTTACGTAAATATCCATCAGGCTTAGGGGAATGCAAGCCAGTATTTATCCTTGCTAGTGGCCAGAACATATGTGTTGATAAAATGGGTCAAAGAGGAGCCCCAACAATTGATTTATGGATGGTAAATAGTTTTGTCTAATTTGTGTATGATGGTAAAATGCAAGTGGATGGCAAAATGATAGAAATCATGCCCACTGGAAAGCTCATATTCATCATTTCACAACGTAACATCAGGGAGGAATATGAAGCAGCATGGTGATACTTCTATGAAGCACTACTGAGGCCATTTTCAAGGAGCTGTGATAATCAATGGAATGGGAACCCTTGGGGGGAGAGAGTGGAGGAAGGTAGGGGGAGGGTGGGGTAATCAAGTGGAAAAGGAAAATGTTCTTCTGCTCATAAGGTTGAAGAAGTTGTACTGGGCATTAGAAAATTTGAGTGCAAACTTGTTTTGATGATAATGCTATGAATTTCACTGTTATGGTTAGTGTTGTTGATATTGTTGCTGATGATAGTGGATGATATTGTTCTCTCTCTAGGATTGTCTGAATAAAAATATTTAGTGTGCTCTGTGAAATTTATTTATTTATTAGGATTTATTTACCGCCTTTTTGAAGGAATTCACTCAAGGCGGTGTACAGTAAGAATAAATCAAACACAAGCAATAGACAATTACAGCAGTAAAAATATTCAAAAACGATACAAAGTATGGCATAGTATACTATTTAAAATGTCAACATAATACGTAATAGAACATTATAATTGATAGTGAAGGGTAAAGCAACATATAGATAGGTAAGAAAGTAGGAAGACTTAGAAAGTAAGATGATTGATTTAAAGAAAGTTGCACATGAGGTCAGAGAGATGGTTAAATATTATCTCAGCTAGGGTAGGAGCGGACAAACATGTCCTGCTGCAGTATATGCAGCCCAAGTCACTCCTTATGTGTGTGAGTGAGACTAACGAGTTAGTTACTTCTTCCGGTAAAGGCTTGGTTGAAGAGCCAAGCTTTCACCTGCTTCCTGAAGTAGAGACAGTCTTGTGTTAAGCGGAGCCTTTCAGGCAGTGCATTCCAGATTGTGGGGGCTACTCGGGAGAAGGCTTGCTTGCAGGTATCACATCCTGTAATGTCTTTTGGAGAGGGTGTGGTTAGTGAAAGTCCTTGGGAGGACCATATTACTATGCTATTTACCTTGCACACACTAAAACTTCATTTGCATATGCTGTTCCTTCATTTTCATCTCCTAACTTTAGCATTCTCAAGCTAACAGTCTTCCAGATTATTATAATGTGCACATGAAGACCCCATTGCATAGAATGCTGTTTGTTTCGCATGCACAAAATTCTTAACATAAGCATTAAAGTTTATTGTAGAGGCCCCTTCATACCATCAGGTTATTTGCTTAGATACTGAGTTGAAAAGGTCAGGGAGTCAATGATTCATGCTACACTATATATAAATGAATACAAGGATACCACCTGATATTCAGAAGGATTTAACCAGGCAGGAGGGGCTCATACCCAGTTAAACTCTGCTGAGCGACCTGGCACATGATATCAGGGCTGCCGAGAGACTGAGTTGGGCCTGGGGCAGGGCTGCCGCCGCCAGGCCCAGGGAAGGGCCGCCGCCCCCTCCCACAATTGTTGCCGCTGCCGTCCCCCCAGGATTGTCACTGATGCCGCCCCCGGATCACCACCACTGCCACTGCTGCAAGTGCAATATAAATACCTTGGCTGGCAAGGATCCTGCCCTTGAAGCTGCTTTTTCTCTCAGTGCATACTCAGTTTCAAAACCAAGCATGCGCAGCCTGAGAGGAAAAGCAGCTGCTTAGCAAGCAATGGGCAGAGTGAAGAGCAGCATTGGAGGAAGACCTGCAGTGTCTGCTCCTCTGGGTCCTACCCAGCCTCCGGGGGGGGGGGGGGGGGGGGTTGTCGCTGGAGTTTTCTCTCTCTTGCTCCTGTCGGGACATGATCATCCGAGTTCCGTCAGGAGCAGGAAAGAGAGATACCCTGGCGCCAGGCCCCCCTTGGAGACCTGGGCCTGGGGAATTTTGCCCCCCCCCCCCCCGCCCTCTCTCGGCGGGCCTGTGTGATATTCATGTGATTTAACTGGTTAGTGCCGCTGAATATCTCTGACAACCAGCTAGGTAAGTGCATAAAGTTAGGACAGCAAAAAGGCCGTCTTAGCTTTACATCCTAAGCAGTGGCGTAGCCAGACTGCCAATTTTGGGTGGGCCTGAACCCAAAGTGGGTGGGCACAAAATTTTCTCTCTACCCCCCCCCCCCCCCCCAGCAAAATGTAGTCACACTCAGATGCATTTGTCACACAGGGTAAAGTGCTGCTTTTCAGTGCATCAGATTTCAGACAATTTATTTAATAGCCTAATCCTTTTCAGTGAGCTTTCAGAGGCCAAAACCTCCTGCCTCAGGTCAGTATAATGCTGTTACGGTATCCTCTCCTGACCTAAGGAAGGAAGTATTGGTCTCTGAAACTTTATTAACACCAAATTACTTTATCCTAAATTAAAAATAAAATTATTCTCTGTACCTTTGTTGTCTAGCCATTTACTTTTTCTAATTGTGTTGGTCCCAGTCAAGATTCTGCATTCCTTTGTCTTCTCTTAACTCTCTTGCCAGGGTTTCCTGTTCATTTGTAATTTTTCTCTCCTTTTTCTTTGTTTTCTTCAATTTATTTTTCTGTCTCACTCTCTGTCCAGATTTAATGAATTCTTACTATCCATTCTTTAATTTCCCTCTTTTTACTTCATCTACCTATCCCTTTTCATCTTTTCCTCACTTTTGTTCTCCCCATGCCCCTTCCTCTTATTCTCCAGTCTTTCATTAACTCTATCCTCTCCCCCTTTCTCTCCCTAGCCTTTCAGTGTCTCTCCCTCTCTCTGAATCCAGCGTCTCCTCTTTCTCTCCCTAACCTTCCATCCAGCACCTTCCCTCTTTCTCTCCTACCCTTCCATCCAGTGTCATCCCTCTTTCTCTCTCCATCCTTCCACCTATTACCAATCCATCCATCCATCGTCTCCCTCTATCTCCCCTTCCTTCTAGACAGTTATCTCTCTACCCTTTTCCATTCAGCATGTCCTCTCTCTCCCCCCCATCCTACCAGTGGCTTTCCTTTCTCTTCCTACCCTTCCATCCAGCGTCTTCCCTCTTTCTGCTCCCTTCTTCCAGCATTTTCCCTCTTTCTCCCTCCTTTCATCCAGCATTTCTCCATTTGACCAGCTAAGGTCTCCCCCAGTTTCTCTCCAGCAGCTTCTCTCTCTTTCTCCTGCCATTTTCCATGTCCCTCCTTCTCTTCCCCATCTTTCTACTCATCTCTCTCTCTGTGTACCCCTCTTCCATCTAGCATATTCCCTCTTTCTGCCCCTCCTTCTAGCATTTTTCCTCTTTCACCCTCCTTTCATCCAGCATTTCTCCTCTTTGTCTCTCCATCTGACCAGTCAGGGTATCCCCCTTGTTCCCCTTCCTTCTCCCCAGCAGCCTGTCTCTCCCCTGCTCTTTTCCATGTCCCCTCTTTCTCTCCCCATCTCTCTCTGGCTCTCCCCTGCTCTTTTCCATGTCCCTTCTCTCCCCATCTCCCACATGGCTCTGCCCTCTTTCTCTCCCCTGCTCTTTTCCATGTTCTCTCCCCATTTCTCTCTCTCTCTCTGGCTCTCCCCTGCTGTTTTCCATGTCCCCTCTCTCCCAATCTCTCCCAATCTCTCTCTGTACTCTCCAGCGTCCTCTTCTTTTTTTCTCTCCCCTCTGCTCTCTCAGACACCCTTTCCCCTACCAGCCACGTTTCCTCTCTCACTCTGGCCCTCTGAAGCAGGAGCAGCATCGTCAACACAAGAAGAAAATCAAGCGCGGGGCCGCCCGCAGCAGCCTTCACTCATGCGCTTTCGGCTCTCCCATCCTCTGCCCCCGCTGACGTCAATTTCCAGTTCCGGGAGCAGAGGACAGGCAGAGCCGACAGCGCATGACTGAAGGCTGCTGTGGGCGGCCTCGCGCTTGTTTTTCTTCTTATGCCGGCTGAATTGAAGTGGTGGCTCGGCGAAGCGCCTGTTTTTGTTCCTGCTGCTGCTCAGGAGAGAAGCGGCGGCAGCAGTTCCAGCAGTGGAGTTCAGCGGGAGACCGGGAGATGACCCGCCAAAGCGGGATGCGGGAGACTTGGCACGAAGGTGGAGAAGATGTCGGATCATGGATGGGCGGGCCTGGAGGGAAAGTGGGTGGGCCTGGGCCCACCCAGGCCCACCCGTGGCTACGCCCCTGATCCTAAGGTTAACTGGGCACCGATCTGAATACTTCTGGTTAACCGCTGATACCCGGATAATCAATGCCAGGAGCTGAGTGTGCTTCGCAATGAATATCCAGGGTCAGTTCAGCCCACGGCTGTGAAGGGTTCAGATGCCACTTACTGCCACAAGCTAAATATCAGGCAGATAGTTATTAAAGTATTAAATTCCTTACAGACATCTGAAAGAGACATTTAAATTATATGATGTCTGAAATTCATCTACAAATCAACTTTTTTTTTGGGGGGGGGGGGGAGATTTTTTTTTGACCCATCAGTTTCTTCCTCCTCACTTGGATCCAGGCTGGGATATGGTATCAGGTCTCCATTCCCAACAACACCATATACATCTAATGTATCCTGTAGAAATGAACAAGAATAAATCAATAACAATCCTGCAACTTTTCCTTTTTTAATATCTCTTCCCAGTTTCATAAGTACATAAGTATGGCCATTCTGGGAAAGACCAAAGGTCCATCAAACCCAGCATCCTGTCTCCAACAGTGGCCAATCCAGGTCACAAATACCTGGCAAGATCCCAAAAAAGTATAAAACATTTTATACTGCTTATCCCAGAAATAGTGGATTTTCCCCAAGTCCATTTAATAATGGTCTATGGACTTTTCCTTTAGGAAGCCGTCCAAACCTTTTTCACTTAGCTCTGTCACTGCAATCCTGAATTGGGTGACAATTTACATTTCCCTTCCCAAGGAATTCTGAATGCTGTCTCCACAGCTTCCCAACCTCATCCAGTCCCCAGAGTAGAGTCCCGGCCCGAGAATCAACTCATGTCCTCTTAACTGCAACTACTGGGTCAATCCTTCGTTTTATCTTTTTAATCATTCTCAGGTTGGACCAATAAAAAAAAGTCACAAGCTCCGAAGAATCCATCTTTCTCCAGTTCTAGTACAGTAACTAAACCTCTGAAAGTAAAACAATTGCAAATTGTTAAACTGACTTTGGTATGTCCCTAATCTGTATTAATGATTACTCTGTACATAATGGGGATGTAAAAGAACTGTCTGATTTTTTTGTCATTATTTTTCTAATGCTTATTCTCCCAGGTTCTGCTAGAAGCACAGAGAAAGAGATGAAACTGGATATTTCTCCCGCTCATAAAGAGTAATTTGTGAAGTTCAGGGTCTTCAATACCACTTACAGGATATGTCAGTGTTTTCTTTTTGTACCAGAATGAGATGTAGTCATGCGTCATGTAGCTCTGTGGTACTGTTAATAGTTGAGGTAATCTTTTCTTTCTTTGATACGCCTTCAGAAAAAAGATTTGAACTTAAAAAAATATAATTTGGGAAAAATGAGCCCTGGTAAAGACAGAGTCATTAGAGACATAGCTGAGACTTGCATATACACATGGATTTAATCAGCCCTCTGATGTCACAGACGCTTTCTTAATCCCATCAAAACAGATCCAAACAAAGCTACACCAGAAAGCCAAGTTTTCATTTTTTTTTTGCAGAGAAATCTAGCAGAGGCCCAAAGTAGGCACAAGCCTGATATTTACTTCTCTGAAACTTTACGACTCCTCCCCTATCCCTCAGAAGAGACAGGAAAAATTGAGTAGAGGGCCATAAGGAGCAGCCTAGAACATAAGACTTCAAATGTTTTGCTACAGAGGAAGGAACCCCTCAATATGGGTCACAGTAGCAACTCCTTCCTGTGCTCTAGCTCACTCTCCTAACATTCTATTTCTTCTGTCCGCTCTCCTTTGTCTCGTTTCCATGTCCCTCTGGTCTCTCCCATTCATTCTTTCTTGTTACTCATAAGGACATGGCACTGAGGACAATACTTTAGTAAGAACATTGAGAGGATGGAAGCTGTTCAGAGAAGGGCTACTACCATGTCATGGAAATTGATGGAATGACCCTCCAGCTATTCCTCAGGCCTTTTGGATCACTCTCAGAACACTCTTTTTATATTTGTTTGCTTTCTAAATTTTATTGGCTCTCTGCTTTTCCCTGGGAATCTAATCTTTATATTTAATTGTAAACTGCATTAAAGCCTTAGTGCTTGGCCATACTGTAGTATATCAAGCAGTTGTAAATAAATAAATAATATTTTACTACTGGTCCTATGTCAAAGGCAAAAAAGGATAAACATATAATATGATTAATGTTATTTTTGAAGAAACGTTTGATGTCAAAGATATCACCTAGGATTTTAATCGTGTCTTTAAATAGGAGAGTGTGGTTGGAGATAGAGGGGTCCAAGGGGATAGGTGCGTATTATTATTAACATTTGTATAGCGCTACCAGACGCACGCAGCGCTGAACATCCAACATAGAGAGAGACAGTCCCTGCTCAAAAGAGCTTACAATCTAAAAATAAGACAGACAGACAAAACAATTAAGGACAAGGGAAGTACTGGGTGAGAAGGAACAAGGGGAGGGCAAATTGAGTAGTGGCTAGGAGTCAAAAGCAGTGGTGAAAAGGTGGGTTTTTAGCATAGATTTGAAAACAGGAAGAGATGGAGCTAGACGTAGAGGCTCAGGAAGTCTGTTCCAGGCATAAGGTGCAGCGAGGGAAAAGGAACGAAGTCTGGAGTTAGCAGTAGAGGAGAAGGGGGACGACAAGACACATAACCATACTACAAATATATGACAACAGTTGGAGTAACTTTTGCAATCAGTTTAGTCATTTCTGCTTGTTTCAAGTACATGCTGGCCTCCTGAATTCCAAGGAAAATAACTAAAATAAAGGGCAAAAGAATGTCTAAAAACCCAACAAGGAACAGAAATGATCCAGTTTTCTGTCCTTATACACAGGAAGATGAGCAGTATAAAGAACTTAATCATATGGCTTTTAACAGTCTATGAATATCTGCCCATCTTCAAGTCCTTACTCAAAGCCCATCTCTTCTCCCTTGCTTTTGGCGCCTAACCACCATCACCATTCATGATACCTACACTGACTACATAGCTTGTTACCTTTAGATTGTAAGCTCTCTTGAGCAGGGACTGTCCTTCCCCATGTTTTAACTTGTACAGCGCTGCGTAACCCTTGTAGCGCTATAGAAATGCTAAGTAGTAGTAGTAGTAGTATCTATATCAAAAACTCCAACTCAGCCTCATACAAATCCTTATGACATCAGATGGTTTACTTTATTTTCTTCAAATAGGAGTTAGGGAAGTGAATGGCCTTGCATTTAGTACTGTTTAAGCCATCCAGAGATGGATTACAGATCCACTATATAGGATCTGAATATTATCAGTTTAACTGAGTGGCAGGCAGCCCTGGGATTGAGTAACTGAGAAACGGTGATAAGAAAATGTTGAAAAGCAGGTGGGGGCCAGAACGAACCCTTGTGATACACCAGAGATGACAGTGACCATGTCAGAACAGGAGTGGGCATGAGGGAGCTGAAAAGTACAATTGTAAAGATAGAACCAGTTCAAGATGGAACTGGATAAACCAATAGAGTAGAAATGGTGCACAAGAAGTGAGTGATCAACTAGGTCAAAGGCTGAAGATAAATCTAGAGAAACTACTACAGCAGATGAATATTGGTCCAGGGAGGATCTTATGGTTTCTAAGAAAGCAGTGAGAAAGGTTTCAGAGACTGGTCTGAAAAGGGTGCAAAGTGAGTGAGTTGTCACGAAATGAGTGAAGCTGTATGAAGACAATTTTTTCAAGTATCTTCACAAAGAAGAGGAGATTAGAAATGGGGTGGTAATTAGAGGGTACAGAGGGATCAAGTTGAGGTTTTTTGAGAAGAGAGGAGATGTTTCCATATTAGGCACCCTAAGTGAAACCTTGCACCCACCCCCAATCAATTGTTAGGCCTATGTCACTTCCCCACACTCCTCCCAATACTTTGATATTTAAACTCAACAATCATGTTGATGCTATACCTAATCCCAGAACAATCTTATAAAAATACATTCTTGGACATTATGGGGACAACTTTAAAACCGCTTATGCAGCTGGCAGTGTGTGCCAAATGCATCAGTCAGGGGTTCCAAACCTGTCCTGGGGCAGTATGTATGAATCTATCTCATGATTATTCATTGTGGATATCCTGAAAACCTGATTGGCTGGGGTCCTCCAGGACAGATTTGGGAATCACCTGCATAAGTGCTTTGTTATATAAAAAAAAAATAACCCAACAGTTACCCTGGGATTCTATATATTGCGCCTTAATTTCTGTGCGGAAATCTGAAGCGTATTCTATAACAATACACATAACTTAATTGTTTAATTAATCAGCATTGGTAATTGGATGTTAAGCAATTATCAACTAATTGGCATTAAGATTTACACTTAAAACTTGCTAAGCATATTCAGATACGTAGTGTATGTTAATTCTAAGTCACATAGTTGGAAAGAGGGCGGGGCATGGGCATTTTTTAAATCCATGTGCGCTGTTATAGAGTACACCCACTCTGTGCCTAATTTAGGCATCGGAATTTACACCAAGTAAAACATGGCACAAATGGCTGCGACTAAATTTGATTGTGTGGAGAGGCACGTGGTATATATAATTATGCCAATTATATATACCATGTGGAAATTTAAGCCTATTCTCTAAAATTTAAATACACTTCAGAGAATACACCTAGGCATATTTTTTTCCACGTGGAATATTCAGGCGCCATATATAGAATCTAGCTCTTAATACACAAATTTGGGTTGTACATGGATCAAATTTATGCAGATAAAAATACGAGGGACTGGGGCATTTGGAAGGGTTTAAGAAAGACTTGAAACAAACTAACCTCCCTGTTTATAAAGCCGCACTAGCGGCTGCTGGTACAGTAATGCTGACACGGCCCATTTACCTAAATTTATGCGCAACTCCACTTAAGTGTTTATTCCATAAACTGCGCTGAACTTTACACACGGCTTATAGAATACCACTTAAATGGGTATTTTTGGTGCCGATTTTTCAGGCACCATATATAGAATCTAACCCTATGTGTATATCTTAGAGACACACCCATGACCTGCTAACTCTCCGCCCATGTGTGCGCCCCCTCAAACTTATGTGCAAAGTGATTTTGGCACATATGTCAAAGCATTTTGCAGTAATTTCCCTGTTGTCACACACTAAGGGCTAGGTTCTATATACAGCACCTGAAAATTCCGCATGGAAAAAAAAGAGCCTAGGCGTATTCTTTCTAGTGCACCTAAATTTTATAGAATATGCTTAAATTTCCACGCAGTATATAGAATTACGCTGAGCACCTCTCCAAGTGACTAAATCTAGTCATGGCCATTTATGCCATATTTTACTTGGCGTAAATCCCGATGCCTAAATTAGACACAGAGCAGGTGTATTCTATAGCACCATCTCCTCCCATTTCTCCTCTTTCCCTCCCCTCCATGGGCATCATCTCATATATAAACCCCATTTGCGAGAGGATGCTTTGGGCCGGGTCTCTTCCCCCCCTCCGACCAACATATTTTTCTCTCTGGCCCTTTGGCCTGGCCTGCCTTGTCTGACATCAGGTAAGAGGGAAAGCTTCAGACCAAGCAGCATATGTGCAATGCTGTTGCTGGTGAGGATCAACACAAGACCACCTTTAATCTTTAAGGTAGACTGGCATGGGGGGGGGGTCATGTTGAATCACAGATGGGGGAAAAGATGTTGGATTGATCGAGGACAGGGGTTGAATGTGGAAGACAACAGAAGAGATGTTTACAGGCGACAGAGACACTGTAAAGTGATGAGGGGTGTAGCCAGGGTTGCCAGGTGGAAAATTTTTTTCCCACCCAAACGAGCCCAAATCCAGCCCAAAACCCGCCCAAAGTCAAACCCCGCCCCTGACACCCCCACCCCCGCCGTCACCAACCCCGCCCCCGCCGTCATCGGCCCCGCCTCCCCCGTCATCGGCCCTGCCCAGAACGTCAATAACCCTGCCCAAAACGTCACTAACCCCGCCCCCGCGGCCGAAAAAAACGCTTAAAAAACCGCCCAAAAGACCCCAAACAAGCCCAAAAAACCGCAGCCCACTGCGGGCAAAAATTTCCCACGGCAGGTCGCGGAAAACCGCCCAACTGGGTGGTAAAACCGCCCACCTGGCAACACTGTGCGTAGCTATAGGCCCACCCATATTTGGCTCAGGCCCACCCAGTCTCATTGATCACCAATCAGGTGCCAGCTACCGTGCACATTGCACAGCCGCAGTACTCCAATTGCATTAGTAATTGTGTAGGAAGTAGTGAAGCACCTCCTACCACACTGCTTTGTTTACTGCTGCTAGGGGAGGGAGTTGAGCATGGGGGGGGGGGGGGGGGGGGTTCTCCGCTGTGCTCTGCTTCGCACTCTTCTTAGGATGGTTTACTTCTCTCTGTCTCCGTTCCCCACAGCTGCTTGCTGCTATTGCAGGCAGCTTCTCTAGCCGTTTGCTCACTAATGTTGGAGGAGTGGCCTAGTGGTTAGGGTGGTGGACTTTGGTCCTGACGAACTGAGTTCAATTCCCAGCACAGGCAGCTCCTTGTGACTCTGGGCAAGTCACTTAACCCTCCATTGCCTGCCGCATTGAGCCTGCCATGAGTGGGAAAGCGCGGGGTACAAATGTAACAAAAATAAATAAAAAATAAAAATAATGTGCTTGTCTGCCTGTACAGCGTGCGCGTCGATCTGGCACACCCAGGTTTCTTGAATCTCTCCAGTGAGCCCCCAGGACCCAAGGGGGTTGGATTGAAAGCTGGAAACGGCATGGTGTGGAAGGGTTGGGGCCACGGAGGGTGGTCTGTGTTCCCCATCCCCCGTACAGTCGTCAACCCCGTGCACTCGGGGCAGGACAGACGGGGGCCTGTGGGCTGCTGCATCCATGCTATTGTTCATTATTGGTGGCATTTTTGTTTGATCTCACTTGTATTTTATTTTTTAATTTATAACCAGAGTCTTTATTGAATGACTTCAGCAAAAATACAGTGTAACAGACACATATCTTATCATCATCTAACATAAGAAATCAACTCTCTGAAGGTCTCCACAACGTGGAGCCCCTCCTCTATACATCACAGTTCCTGGTTGTATTTTTAAACTTTTATAACAGAATTATTAATAAAGATACCGCCTATGCGGCATGCAGATGTACACAGGAAGTATATAACGGAATAACTTTTCATAGGTAGAGTTGTGATTTATTGTGAGTTATAATCAGTGTGTCGTTTGGAGGGGCTGGATGTGCGGACACCCTAGCATGTGTTGTATTCGTGCAGAGATTTTTTTCTCCTAGTGAAGGGCCACTAAAGCCGACATTATGAGAATCAGGTGCTCAACATTCAGAGTTTCTATCTATTTATTTACTTATTTATGACATTATGTGTATGTAACAGTCAGAGATTCCAGTATTATGATTGGGAGTAACCATCTTGTGAGCAAGGTGATATAAACCAAGACATGCACTAACACATATGAAACATGAATTGGGCTGAAACCTGGGAAAATTTGAAGTCTTTCTTTTTCCCTGTGCCTGGGTCAAGAGAGGGGAATGGTTTCTAGGAACTTGCTCCTTTTGTTTTGTGGGGTGCAGTGGTATTTTATAAAGGTGCACTAAATATTGTTTGTTTATTGCTGCTATTTAAGAGAGAGATATTAGGTGATGGGGGCAGAGTTACCTTCATGCAGAATTCCAGGATCAGTCTGGGTCTACCGACATTTTCCAGTTCTGTAATATATATTTATTTCTTCTTCAGGTCTGTTTGGTTGTAAAATGCATGTTTTCTTTTTATTTTTTTTGTTTTCCAGCTCTGTGTTTGTATATAGATGAGTCCAGGGAATAATGATGGCTAAGGGAAAGCAGCATGTTGGTGGCTGAATGACATTTATATTTTATAAATGGTGATGCACAGCTTGATGGGATGTCCTTGTTGTAAGACCAGAATAAATAATTTCTTAGCTTCTTCTTTAAAATTAACCAAAGAGGAACAATTCTATTATTCTGTCTCACTGTGTTTCCACTTTTGGCACAGTAAAGGTCATCCCAAGGCCAAAATATAAGAAAGCCAATGGACTGCATTAGGTGCTTATAGCTCATTTAGTTAGGTTTAAACAAATGAGAAATCTGCATGAAAGAAAATATTTTTATTATTTTGACTTATGAAAACCACTTGTCCCTGAAACCTGCTCAAAACAGAATAATCCATATGTACAAAAGAGAAGAGGCGAAGATGTGATTCCATGTGCCCCAATGAAAGGAGAGTTTAATTTTAATTCAGTTTAAGTATATCCCTTCTTTACAACACCAGGCTTCCCAAGGCAGATTACAACAGTTAAGATGAACCCCAAATCTCCAGCATGGAACTGGGTAACCTGGCATCTCTGCGGGGGCTGATGCCAGGCCACAGAAAATATCAAATTTTTGGTCCTTTATTCTGATGAAGGTTGGTCTGTGTTCTGAATGTGACTGAGGTTAGAGATTCTTTTGGCATGTGGTTTGTGTGGGGATCTATATCACTCTGACTTTGTCTGGCTTTTTTTTTTTTTTTGTTACATTTGTACCCCGCGCTTTCCCACTCATGGCAGGCTCAATGCTCCAATGGGACCTGTATAACTGTTGTGTATATTCACTGCTGCCTTTTTAAGGTACAGTTATTGGTATTTATGTGTTCAGAATTGGTGTTAAGGTTTGTTACGTAGGCTCTAAGAAGCTTCTTCATAAGATTTAGGGGTCCTTTTACTAAGGTCCACTGAAAAATGGCTTGCGTTTGTATAGTGGTGGGTTGTGGGCGCACGCAGAATCATTTTTCAGCGCACCTGTAAAAAATGCTGTTTTATTATTTTTGCCAAAAATGGACATGATGTGACAAAGCTAGCACTCGGGGCTCCACAGAGAAGCAGCTAATCTCCGAACTACGATTCCCAGAAGCCCTTGCAAGCAGGAGAGAGGAGGGTAGCCCCAAAAGGGTGGAACAGATTCCCAACCCAAGCAAGGGGAGCCAGTTACTCCCTTCCCCACTAGAGGGGGAAAGGGAGGTGAAGCTCAGTCCCTTAGCTGCATTGCTGGTATATAATTCCCTCTAGCTGTGAGAGGGGAGAGAGATTTCCGGGTGGCTCCCAGCCACCAGGAGGGAGAGGAAACTGATTGAGAGAGAAGCTGTCATGGAGTAGGTGTAGGACAGAAAGGGCCTACCACTGGAGCTTCCCTGGGGGGAAGAGTAAGCTGCCATGGAGTGGGAGAATGTAGATGTAGCCCTGTCCAGCACATGAAGGCAGTGTGAGAGGCCACAGGGATGTGGTGCTGTGAGGTAGGAGGAAAGCTGCAAGCCCTGTTTGGTACAGGGTCCTCCTGGGTGCTGTGAAGAGGACAGGGGCATTAAGTAGTGGCTTCCTTTGAAGAGACTGTTTGTGAAAGGGTTGAATTATTGGGATGTATAGAACAGCAGACTGACTGAGCCCTTCTGAGGGAGGGGGGAGGTAGTGCAAAGGAAGTGGGCCTGAACTGTTAAGGAACTGAATGTTGGCTGAAGTTTTGAACCCGGCCTGAACCCTGTTTGTGAACTGCATTTCAATTTTAATAGTGGAACTGAATTGAGAATAAAGCACTTTGGTCCTCAGTCCATATGGCAGTCTGGATCTTTGCTGGAAACCTGTGAGCCTAACAGGGCTGCCGGCCCCAACCCAGAGCGGAGGAAGTGGACTCCTTTACAGTGCGGCAAAATCAAAATTGCCATGCGTCCATTTTGGGCATGCGACCTTACCACCAGCCATTGACCTAGCGGTAAAGTCTCACGGGGTAACCGGGCAGTAATGACCTATATGTGCTAAATGCCACTTGGCGCACGTCCATTATGTGTGGCCAAAAATAAAAATTATTTTTCAGCCGCACGTATCAGACACGCGCCAAAAATGAAATTACTGCAAGAGCCACACGGTAACTCCATTTCGGCATGCATTGAGCACGCGAAGAGCCTTACGCAGCTTAGTAAAAGGGCCCCACAGTGCTACTTAACAAAGAATCTGGCAGTAAAGGGATTTATTGCTATTACTGAGGTCCTACCAGAATTTGAATACACTATTTTCTATGGAAGGTTTGAAGGATATGTGCCATTGCTGTAGTTATTTTTGCAGGATACTGTGATGTCTGTGTAGACATTTGCTATTATAGTAGACTTATGTCTGGCCAAATTTAAGTGTTGCTTGTCTAGTAATTGACATGTAAAATTTTATGTATGTTCTGCACACTATTAATCAGAGGGTAGAAGAGACCAACTTAAATTACAAGAGAAGAGACCTCTCCTAGGGGTGCCAGCTAGAGCATACACTATTGAGCCAATAGCACATTTAAAGCTGCCAATTACAGAGGTATTGTGTTCACTTACCCGTGGAAGTGCTGCTATACTGTCCATTTACAGACACAAAGTGGCACATACTCTGAAGCTTTGGGTGTGCAATTGGTTGGGTAGTGTGTTGATTTGGTTGGCACTTTTGGGAGAGGTTTCTTCTCATGAAATTTTATGTATGTAACAGTTGTAACCTGCCTAGAATTCTGGATAGTGCAGAACTGACATTTTCAAATTTATTTAAAAAATTTCTGTGTTCCATAAAGTATATATGTGGTTTATGTTGATACAGGACATCTATTGGGCAGATTATTTACTTAGAAATCTGTCATCAAGTGAACTCTAAGTCATTATTTAGACTATCTCATGAAACACTACTCATACCTACAGTGGTGGAAATAAGTATTTGATCCCTTGCTGATTTTGTAAGTTTGCCCACTGACAAAGACATGAGCAGCCCATAATTGAAGGGTAGGTTATTGGTAACAGTGAGAGATAGCACATCACAAATTAAATCCGGAAAATCACATTGTGGAAAGTATATGAATTTATTTGCATTCTGCAGAGGGAAATAAGTATTTAATCCCTCTGGCAAACAAGACCTAATACTTGGTGGCAAAACCCTTGTTGGCAAGCACAGCGGTCAGACGTCTTCTGTAGTTGATGATGAGGTTTGCACACATGTCAGGAGGAATTTTGGTCCACTCCTCTTTGCAGATCATCTCTAAATCATTAAGAGTTCTGGGCTGTCGCTTGGCAACTCGCAGCTTCAGCTCCCTCCATAAGTTTTCAATGGGATTAAGGTCTGGTGACTGGCTAGGCCACTCCATGACCCTAATGTGCTTCTTCCTGAGCCACTCCTTTGTTGCCTTGGCTGTATGTTTTGGGTCATTGTCATGCTGGAAGACCCAGCCACGACCCATTTTTAAGGCCCTGGCGGAGGGAAGGAGGTTGTCACTCAGAATTGTACGGTACATGGCCCCATCCATTCTCCCATTGATGCGGTGAAGTAGTCCTGTGCCCTTAGCAGAGAAACACCCCCAAAACATAACATTTCCACCTCCATGCTTGACAGTGGGGACGGTGTTCTTTGGGTCATAGGCAGCATTTCTCTTCCTCCAAACACGGCGAGTTGAGTTCATGCCAAAGAGCTCAATTTTTGTCTCATCTGACCACAGCACCTTCTCCCAATCACTCTCGGCATCATCCAGGTGTTCACTGGCAAACTTCAGACGGGCCGTCACATGTGCCTTCCGGAGCAGGGGGACCTTGCGGGCACTGCAGGATTGCAATCCGTTATGTCGTAATGTGTTACCAATGGTTTTCGTGGTGACAGTGGTCCCAGCTGCCTTGAGATCATTGACAAGTTCCCCCCTTGTAGTTGTAGGCTGATTTCTAACCTTCCTCATGATCAAGGATACCCCACGAGGTGAGATTTTGCGTGGAGCCCCAGATCTTTGTCGATTGACAGTCATTTTGTACTTCTTCCATTTTCTTACTATGGCACCAACAGTTGTCTCCTTCTCGCCCAGCGTCTTACTGATGGTTTTGTAGCCCATTCCAGCCTTGTGCAGGTGTATGATCTTGTCCCTGACATCCTTAGACAGCTCCTTGCTCTTGGCCATTTTGTAGAGGTTAGAGTCTGACTGATTCACTGAGTCTGTGGACAGGAGTCTTTCATACAGGTGACCATTGCTGACAGCTGTCTGTCATGCAGGTAACGAGTTGATTTGGAGCATCTACCTGGTCTGTAGGGGCCAGATCTCTTACTGGTTGGTGGGGGATCAAATACTTATTTCCCTCTGCAGAATGCAAATAAATTCATATACTTTCCACAATGTGATTTTCCGGATTTAATTTGTGATGTGCTATCTCTCACTGTTACCAATAACCTACCCTTCAATTATGGGCTGCTCATGTCTTTGTCAGTGGGCAAACTTACAAAATCAGCAAGGGATCAAATACTTATTTCCACCACTGTATATACATAGTGGCCACCCATATTAGCTCTGGGCCCAACTAAAATGTCAGGTCTGGCTACGTCATTGGAAGTGTGTAAGATATACACCCATGGATTCTATATAGTGTGACTTAAGTTGTGCGTGCAAATCCAGTTGTATTCTGGATTTGCACACGCAACTTTGGGGTCCTTTTACAAAGGCGCGCTGAAAAATGGCTTGCGGTAGTGGAGGCACGGATTTTGGGCGCGCGCCGATCCATTTTTAGCTTGCCTGTAAAAAAGGCCTTTTTAAAAGTTTTTTGCTGAAAATGGACATGCGGCAAAATGAAAATTGCCGTGCATCCATTTTGGGTCTGAGACCTTACCGCCACCCATTGACCTAGTGGTAAAGACTCACACAGTAACTGAATGGTTATGACCTACGTGCGCCAAATGCCACTTGGCATGCGCCCATTACGCGCACCCAAAAATAAAAAATATTTTTCAGATGCGCGTATTGGTTGCTCCAAAAATGAAATTACCTCAAGAACCACATGGTAGTTGGGTGGTAACACCATTTTGGTGCGCGTTGGGCGCACGTAGACGCTTATGTGTCTTAGTAAAAGGACCCCTTAGTTAACAAGCCAAGCAGCGCTGATAACTGCCAATTAACAATCAATTATTGACACTAATTGGCATGAATTAGAATTTACACAAACTGTTTAAGCGTATTCTGTAAAATGATGCACATAAATTCTAACGTGCATAGCTGAAAAGGGGACGTGGCCATGGATGTGGAATGGGCGGGTCATGGGCATTTCTAAAATCTATGCATGTTGTTATAGAATACACCCAGTCCGCGCCTAATTTAGCTGTGGGAATGTACGCCAAGTAAAGGCCTGTGACTAAATTTAATCATGTGGATGACTGCTCAATGTATTCTATACAGTGCCACAATTTAGGCCTATTCTATAAAGTACGCCTAAATCTAGGTATATTTATAGAATATGCCTAGGCGTATTTTTTTTCCACGCAAATTTTTTAGGTGTGATATATAGAATCTAGCCCACAGTTTCTAGTATCTGACATGCCTGGTTGTGATGTGCTGCTACATGCTGAGCAACATCTCTTTTTGTCAACACAAAAATGGTTCTAATTTCACTTTCAATGGAAAAATTGATTGAACTGTAGTAAAACTGTGTCGCTAATTTAACTATGCTGCTCAAATTCTTTTCACATGAGTTTACAAAGCCACTTATCTGCACAGCCCCCTGGTGTCTTTCTGCAGCCTGGCAGTCTATTTGGCTTTCCCTAATAAAGCAGCAACTGCTTCATGAAAATTACAGCCCATTTAAAGAAATCATTGTTTAATAGAGTCCTTTTCTGACCCACTATCTTGCCACTTTAAGAGATGGTACTCTCTGTATTTAAATCACTGATTTCAGGTTTATCTGGGAAATAAAACTGCAAAAAATTGCAGTTATGGACATAAAGCCACTAGGGCTCTCTGTTGTTATGGAAACCTGTCCTGTTATTTCCTGCAGTGACTCCTTTGCACTCTCCTACAGTAGGGGCTAAGAACAGACAAGAGCTAAGCGGTTTTTAAAACTTTCACATCAAAAAAGCTTAGCCAAAGTTTCCCAGACTAGAGGAAGAGATTAATGGTTAGAGCAGCAGGCTGAGAACCAGGGAAGCCAAGTTCAAATCTTAATACTCTGCTTCAGATCTTGGGCAAGTCACTTACCCTTCTATTGCCTCAGATACAAACTCAGGGATCCCTTTACAAGCTGTGGTAAAAATTGGCCTTAGTGCACCCTTATGCAACAACTTTTTTTGTTTGTTTCAATTTTTATTCAGAAAGAAAAAAAACTGTTTGTTCCATTCAAATGCAAACCAATATTTCCAGTAAAAAAAAAAAAAAAAACAACCAGAACACCAAACTACTTAACAATATAACTCTAACTAAATCCCCACCCATGTCCCTGAAGGTCATCTCCTCATCCCTCATATCAAAGCAGGATGCACACCATGACATGAGTGTTTGTCCTTGTTTCTTCAGCAAACTCCAAAGGCTCTAAACCTCCCCTAGTCCCGTCCCCCCCCCCCCCCCCCCGCTCAGTGATAAGATCCACCCTGAGACCATTCTTCATGTGATGACTCAAAGCACTCATGACATCTATCAGCCAATTGTTCCACCTTCACCGGCCACCTTCAGGCGCAATATCCCATCTTTCAAAGTTGGACTTATACAGTAGCTTGCTTCCATTTAGCTGCTATTTTGAACTTGGCTGCTGCCAAGCAAATTTGCTTAAATTTCTTCTGCCCATTTAAATCCTCCTCCCTTATGCAAAACGTGTGCGCGCGGCCATTTGATAAAATTATCACGGAAGCACTTACCGACATCTGTTTTTGTAAGTGGTAAGGGCTCCTGCATTATCCATGTGCTAACCAGTTATTGCACAGTGATGCAGATGTGCTAACTGGTTACTGCAGGATCACCCACTCTCCGCCCTGACATGCTCCCTCAAAAAAATACAAAAAGATGATTACCGTGTGGTTAGCACGCAGAGATGGCAAACCTAACTTTAGAAGTCAAAATGTGGCTGTGCATCTGATTTTTTTTTCTCTTCAGAAATCAGACAGAAATTACACTATATTTTATTAAGCTGCACTTGCTTCCAATTGAAGGTAGGATATTATTTAAGGGGCCCTTTTACTAAGCTGTGTAGGCACCTACGTGCACCCAACGCACATCAATTTTGAGTTACCACCCAGCTACCACATGGCCTTTGTGGTAATTTCATTTTTGACATGCGTCTGCTACACGCACCAGAAAATATTTTTATTTTCTGGTGTGCGGGCCGTAATCGTCATTCTACGCATGTAGACTATTACTGCCCAGTTACCGTGTGAGACCTTACCGCTAGGTCAATGGCTGGAGGTAAGGTCTCAGACCCAAAATGGCCACACGGCAATTTTCATTTTGCTGCACGTCCATTTTCAGCAAACATTTAAAAAGGGCATTTTTTACAGGTGCACTGAAAAATGATTCTGCGCGTGCACAAAACATGCATCTACACTACCGCAGGCCATTTTTCAACGAACCTTTGTAAAAGGGCCCCTCAATGAGGATGTTGATTAATTAAGACTAGTAAAACAGGCCCGTTTCTGACACAAATGAAACGGGCGTAAGGTTGTCCTTGGAGTGTGTGTGTTTTATAGAGTGTGTGTGAGACTGACTGTGTGAGACAGAGAGAGAGTGAATGTGCGAGTGTGTGAGAGAGAGAGAGAGAGTGAGACTCGGTGCGAGTGTGTCTGTGAGAGAGAGAGTGTGTTTGTGAGAATGAGAGTGTGTGCAATGGGCCCCCCTCCCTCCCTCTGAGTTCCAGGGTCGCCCCCCTCCCTCCGAGTTCCAGGGTCCTCTCCCTCCCTCCCTCCGAGTTCCAGGGTCGTCCCCCTCCCTCCCTCCAAGTTCCAGGGTCGTCTCCCTCTCTCTCCCCTCCCTCCCTCTGGGTTCCAGGTTTGGCCCTCACTCCCTCCCTCCGAGTTGCAGGGTCACCCCCTCTTCCCTCCCTCCAAGTTCCAGGGTCACTCCGCCCCTCCCTCCACCCTCCGAGTTTCATGTTCCCCCTCCCCCCTTCCAGTTCCAGCTGCACTCGCTCCTTTTTTTTTAAATCATCTCAGAAGAAAGCAGCATTAAAAGGCATTCAGCCTCAGCCTTTCTCTCTGTGTTAGCTTTGGTCCCGCCCTCATTGCGGAAAGAGGTAATGACGGTGGGACCAGAGCTAGCAGACAGAGAAGGGCCGAGCCTGCACGCCTTGTGGCGGCGAGCTGGGGGGGGGCGTGGCGTTGCGGCTAGGGCGGCAGGGGCGGGGCCTCATGCGTGACGTTGAGAAGATGGAGCCTTACAGCAGAGCGCACGAATGCCTCAGCCACGGAGATCAGCTTCAGAACGTTGGAGGTACGTTTTATTAGATAGGATTGTATGTGGCTCAATTCCTCAATATTTTGTTTCTCTTGTATGCTATTCAAATGTAGGACAATATTACGGTACTCGAAGTTGGTTCTTATTTTCTTTTCCTAGTCCTCTGGGGATTATCTCAAGGAAATTGTTTACCTGTTTATTTGCATACCAGGCTGCTGGTTTATGGAACTCTCAGCCATTTAAATTAAGGCATATTTTTAGTTATGATACTTTTAAGAAGAGATTGAAGACGTTTTCTAAAAATGTAATTAGGAAGTAATATACTGCAGTCATTTTTCTAAACACGTGTTTGTGTGAAGTATATTGGTGACTGTGATATTAATACTTATGCCAACCTTGTATCAATATTGCTACATCCTAGATTAAATTGTGATCTAGTATCTTAGCTATAATCCGCTATGAACTATGTAAATGGTATTAGCGGGCTATAAATGAACTGTAACTGTAAAAGGATCCCTTAGGCTGCAAGCCTCTTTCAGGACAGGGAAATACCTACTGCACCTGAATCTAATTTCCCTGACCTACTACTGAAAAAGGAATGAGCTAAATCCAAACTCTTCTTTTCATTTAAAAATTACAGGCATGCTGCCTTAAGAATACTAGGAATCATCGCCCCATTGACCTTTCATTATACATTCTTCCACTGCAGTCAACAAAGGCAACTTTCCATCTTTCAGAGGTGTACATCCATTTCTGGCCCTTTCTTCTAACATTTTTCTACTTTACGTACTTAGAAATGTTGGAGGAAATCACAGATTTCTCAATAAATTATATCACTGCTGCTCGTACTGCTATCCATATGTACATGTCAAACAGCCTTCAAATGTTGATAAATAAATACATAGTAATAAATACATGTCTTTATTTTGTAACCCGCCTAGTTAATAGGCGGCTATAAATGTTTTTAAATAAATAAAAATAATCTACTTGAAAAGGAAATTGTTTAACATTTCAACCTATCACTTTACTTAGCATCCAGCTCCGGAAAATAAGTTGCAGCAAGGATAATTTCCAAAACAATTTACACAGAAATGGAGCAATTCTATAAGATTGTGTCAAGAACTATGTGCCATTTATGCCCATCAAAGACGCCTTTGATTGGCATTTTTGTGCATAAACACACTAAGGGCCCTTTTTACTAAAACATGTTATAGGCGTGTTAGCATTTTTAACGCGCGTTAACAGTGTACACGCCTACAATATCTACAGGCGCCTTACACAGCGTGCGCGCTAATTGTAGGCGCGTTAAAAATGCTAACACGCCTTAGTAAACAGGGCCCTAAGAACTATGCTATGAAGTAGCATCTAAAGGGGTCTCTTACTAAAGATTAGCCTGAGTTATTTGAAGCAGGGCCCATATGAATAAAATGAGCCCTGCTGGAAATGAGCTAATCTTTAGTAAAAGCAGTGGCGTAGGAAGGGGGGGCGGGAGGGGCGGTCCGCCCCGGGTGCACGCGCTCGGGGGGTGCCAGCCCCGCTGGTTCCCTGCCTCTCTCTGCCCCGGAACAGGTTACTTCCTGTTCCAGGGCAGAGAGAGCAGGGAACCAGCGAGGCCGACACAGCTCCGAGTGACGTGCACTCGGGGCGGATCGGCCCTCCCGCAGGTAAGAATGCGGTCCGGGGGGGGGGGGGGCACCGCAGAGGGGGGGGGGGGGTCGAGCCGTGCTGCACCCGGGGGGGGGGGGGGTGCGCAGCGGCGACCCGCCCCAGGTGCCATTAGCCCTCGCTACGGCACTGAGTAAAAGACCCCCTAAATGCTTTATATAGCATGTAACTCCAAGGTGGGTGTAAATGTGGGAGAAGCATAGTTGGAAGCCGAACCTGAATGATGAGTGCAATCCTATTTATTGCTCCCAAAGTACTGCTAGCAAACAATCAAAGGACGACATGGCCATGTTTCGGCAGGCGTGCCTTCATCAGGAGTCCTAATGACAAAGAATGAGAACGTGTATATAAAAATAAAGGTCATGAAGGAAAAGTGCAGTAAAATAAAGAGAAACAATAATGAAATGGTCCAATTCTGGTCGCCGCATCTCAAGAAAGATATAGTAGAATTGGAAAAGGTGCAGCGAAGGGCGACAAAAATGATAGCGGGTATGGGACGACTTCCCTATGAAGAAAGACTAAGGAGGCTAGGGCTTTTCAGCTTGGAGAAGAGACGGCTGAGGGGAGACATGATAGAGGTATATGAAATAATGAGTGGAGTGGAACAGGTGGATGTGAAGCGTCTGTTCACGCTTTCCAAAAATACTAGGACTAGGGGGCATGCGATGAAACTACAGTGTAGTAAATTTAAAATAAATCAGAGAAAATGTTTCTTCACCCAACGCATAATTAAACTCTGGAATTCGTTGCCGGAGAACATGATGAAGGCGGTTAGCTTGGCAGAGTTTAAAAAGGGGTTAGACAGTTTCCTAAAGGACAAGTCCATAAACCACTACTAAATGGACTTGGGAAAAATCCACAATTCCAGGAATAACATGTATAAAGCGTCTGTGCGTTTGGGAAGGGATTGGCCGCTGTTGTGGACAGGATGCTGGGCTCGATGGACCCTTGGTCTTTTCCCAGGGTGTGGCATTACTTATGTACAATAATATAATTAAAAAAGATTTTAAAACATCAATAAATAATAAATGGCGCATGAAAGGATAAAATCAACATATAATAAAATCTAAATTATATAAATAAATAAAATAACTATGTGAAACTTAGGAATACGCTATTTAAACTATGTGGAAAAATGAAACACCATAAAAAACTAAGGGCCCTGTTTACTAAAGTGAGCTAGCATTTTTAATGAGTGCTAAAAATTAGCACATGCTAACTGTGTAGATGCCCACAGGAATATTATGGGCATCTACATGGTTAGTATGCGCTAATGCTTAGCATGCACTAAAAACGCTAGCGTGGCTTAGTAATCAGGGCCCTAAATATAAACAGTCACAAAGGTAACAAATGAATAACTATATAAAACTTTAACTTCAAATGCAAACTATTAGGACTATGTAAAAAATATGAGACATACCTTAACATGCACATTACTCTAGCAATACGTGGAGGGGCATAATCGAACGCGAACGCCTATCTCCATGGGCGTCTATGTCCGAAAACGGGTACGTGAAGAGGCGGAACAGACCGTATTTTTGAAAAAATGGATGTTTTTCAGCTGGGCGTTTGTTTTTTTTAGCGATAATGGAAACTAAAAACGCCCAGCTCAAAAACGTCCTAATCCGAGCCATTTGGTCGTGGGAGGGGCCAGGATTCGTAGTACACTCACCCCCCCTGACATGCCAGGACACCAACTGGGCACCCTAGAGGTCAGCGCGGTGGACTTCAGACAACGCTCCCACATGCATAGCTCCCTTACCACCCAACCCCCCTCCCCCAAAACCCACTACCCACAAATGTACAACTCTACCATAGCTCTTAGGGGTGAAGGGAGCACCTACATGTGGGTACAGTTGGTTTTGCAGGCCTCACATTTACAAGCACAAGTGTTACAGGTAGGGGGGGATGGGCCTGGGTCCGCCTGGCTGAAGTGCACTGTAGTACCCACTAAAAGTGCTCCAGGGACCTGCATACATGCAGGCCTCTAGGACTGGTTGCCGCTATATAACATTGGCACAGCAGTTGACACCTGAAGACTAATCTCTCCGAAAACGTCCTTTATTGGAATAAGCATGCTTACTCACAGTTAACTGCAGATCAGAGGTTGTGCCCCACTGGCAACGAGTCTCCCTGGTACTGAGATGAGCAGTAGGTCAGAGCTGGCAGAATGCTGTACAATGCCCTCTTTCAGCCACATTCAAGGGAAGAACTAAGTTCTGTAACGTGGCTAACACAGGAAAGGGATCTAAAACTGGCTTACAAAAATGGCCACTACCTCATGGACTACTGGAAACAAAACAGGACACACTCTGACCCAGTAAGCAGGGGGAAAAGCACCATGGGAGTAGAGCCTACCAACTACCAACATCGTGAGCATTGGCCACAAGCTAGTGGAATCACGGAGCCCAATACCCTACACCCACCACAATGCATTGCTGATGTGACTCTGCAGTGCGCATAACAGAAAAGGTGTCACACTCACCCGAGAGCCACATCAGAACCAGGGAAAGGCTGTCACAGGATAGAACACATTCTGCTGTCATGGAGGTGGGTACGGCATTTGAGGCTGGCATACAGGCTGGAAAAAAAGTTTTTAAAGTGGGTTTTTTTGGTGGGAGGGGGTTAATGACCACTGGGGGAGTCTGGGGAGGTCATACCCAATTCCCTCTAGTGGTCATCTGGTCAGTTGGGGCACTTTATTGGGACCTGTTTGTGAAAAAAAAGGGTCCAAAAAAAGTGACCCAAAATCGCGGTAAAAACGCCTTTTTTTCTATTATCAGCTAAAGACGCCCATCTCTCCTCGGCCGATAACCACGCCCCAGTTCCGCCTTCACCATGCCTCCAACACGCCCCCATCAACTTTACCCGTTTCCGCGACGGATTGCGGTTGGAAACGCCCAAAATCGGCTTTCGATTATACCGATTTGGGCGCCTTTGCGAGAAAAACGCCCATCTCCCGATTTGGATCGCAATATAGGTGTTTTTCTCTTTCGATTATAAGCTGGATATTTTCTCACCTTATGATTCATTTATTTTGACCTGGAAGTAACTTTTTTTTGTTTGTTTTCCTTTGATCTGTAGACTTATTTATTTATTTATTTATTTATTTATTTGGATTTTGCTCACACCTTTTTCAGTAGTAGTTCAAGGTGAGTTACATTCAGGTACACTGGATATTTCTCTGTCCCAGGAGGGCTCATGATCTAATTTTGTACCTGAGGCAATGGAGGTTTAAGTGACTTGCCCAAGATCACAAGGAGCAGCAGTGGGATTTGAACTGGCCACCTCTGAATAGTCAAGAGTGGTGCTCTAACCACTAGGCTACTCTTCCACTCACCTTGAATTGCATTTGACACTTTTTTGATTGCTACATTTAGAGTACTGTGCACATTTCCTTCATGACATTTATTTTAAATACGTGTTCTCATTCTTTGTTATTAGGGATCCTGATGAAGGCATGCCTGCCGAAACAGAGCCATGTTGAGTCCTCTGAGTTTTTGCTAGCAGTACTTTGGAAACAGTAACTAGGATTGCACTCATCATTCAGCCTGGGCTTCCTCATTTTTTTGTTTCCTCACTCCTTGTCGTTGGTTTTGCGTACTTGTGAGGATTGGAGATTCTCCTCTTTCTGTTTTTTTTTTAGGAGCATAGGTGGTGCCAAGTGACGTGTGTAACTTATAGAATATTATCAGTTACATGCCTCACATGGGAGCCCTTTTTACTAAACCACAGTAGGCTACTTCCAAGGTAATTATTTTTTAATTTTTTGCCGCGGGAGGTGTGTCTGGGGGTGGTGAGTAGGGCATGCCTGTTCCTATCATATATGTGCTCTGGCTCCCTTAGCTATATGGTAAGCCATATTGTAGAAAATCTTTAGCACCATATCTATGTTGAATGTTCTAATGCGTGCTTATTAGGTATATCATTAATATTATGCTAACATTGTATTATAGGTCTGGTATTTGAATTCCAGTGCTGTTAAATGTGTATATTTTTGATGCTGTTTCATGGTAGTTCTATTATTAGGCTTCAATTTACTGTTTTCAAGTTTACCTCATTTATTGTATTTATTCTTGTTATTTTTCTATTGTTATGCTGTTAATTGTAAGTTTTATGTTAAACTGTACCTGCTGTACACCTTCATAAAGGCGGTTAATAAATCCCAATAAAATAAATAAAATAATCGGGTAGCATGGGCACCTTACCACGCGCTACCTGATTAGCAAAGGAGTAACACGGGAGCCCTTACTGCCTCCTAAATAAAAAGCAGTAAGGGCTCCCAGTGGTAATGGTGATGCACTAATAGGGAAATTAGTGCATGGCCATTAAACAAAAAGACAGCCACACCTATTTTTCACCAATGCTAGAAAGTGGCTGGAGCACATGACAAACCCACGTGCTAGCTGCAGTGCTGGTCACTTTCTAGCTCACCTTTGTAAAAGGACCCGTTGGTGCACTGAAATGTGACCATTTAACCTGCCACTGACATGGTATAAAGGGCCGCACCTAAGTTTCAGCGTGACAATGCAGGTTTGCAGTCGTATTCTATAATGACTTAGGTGCCCCTAAGTGTCGCTATAGAATTGGCCCTAAGGTGTCTCATTGTAGCGCCTTAATTGAGGCACCAAGTTACAGAATTCCCTTCGAACTGTTTTACCCACATAAACCAGTTCAGGAGCAGTGGAATACTTTTTGTTTTCGGAGGGGCCAATCCAACCAATCTCTGGCCCTGCTCCTAAGTTCCCTAGCTGCAAATGCTGTATTGGAGGAAATATTGATCAGGCCATGTCCCCAGTGGCCCTATCCCATTCTGCTGACTATGAGCTGTCTGAAAATTGCTCTTACCCAATGCAATGAATTTTGTGCTGTACTGAGAGGAAGCACTCCCACAGGGCATATTTGGATCAGAGGAGGAAATGTATGTGTCTAGATTGTATTTTCAAAATTGCTGTGTGTACTTTTCAGGTAAAACTTCACCTATACATCAAGTACAGGTATGGTACTCATGACAATTTTTAAAAGTACATCCAGACTTTGCATCCATGTGGGCAGTTTCAAAGCTGTTCCATCTTCATATAAATCCACTTTAGTTGCCATTTGAAGCGCCCTCAATCTTTTTGTATTCTAATTTAAAAATGTACATTTCATCCATTCACTTGATGAAGTGGATTACAAACGCCATAAAAATTAGAGTTAAAACAGTACTGACTAATCCCGCTCTGAACCTGTTTTCAGGGCTAAAGGACTAAATTCCTGACGTCAGACTCACAGAAACAGAACAAAGCCTTGCGCCGGAAGAAGAGGACCTCGGCTGGCGGGGGTTGGGGTCCCCCACCATCAAAGGTAGACGACGGCAGGGGAGGGTTAGCGGCGGGAGGGGGGGGTTGAGAGGGTCATCGGCAGGGGGGGGTCAAAGTTGTTGGTGGCGGTGGCAGGGGCTAAAATGTGCCCCCTCACCTCGGGCTCTGGACCCCCCTCCCGTCGAAGTCTGGCTATGCCCCTGCTCATGACTAAATTTAATAGTGGGCAGTTAAAGTAAAACTTGGTGTAAATCCCAATTGCCTAAATTATGTGCAGACTGAGTGGTATTCTATAGCAATGCACATAGATTTTAGAAATGCCCATTCCACACCCATGGTCATGCCTACTTTTCAACCACGTGACTTTGAATTTACGCACGCCACGTTATAGGATACACTTAGTCAGTTCTGTGTATAAATTCTAATTAATGCCAATTACTGCTGATAATTGGTTGTTAACATCCAATTAGCTTATGTGCATTGTTATGGAATATGCTTTGATTTCTGCGCAGAAATCTCGGCATGATATATAGAATCTGGAGGAAAGCAGGTTATAAATGCCTAAGATAATACAGACAAAAGCATTCTGTCATAAAAGCTCTTGAGTCTGTGACAACAATAAAAGCAAAGCTGAGCAATTTGAACTACATAAAAATTCAAACATCAACCTTTTAGATGCAAATGAGACCACTTCCTCTCTCAGAAAAGCAAAGTATTAATTCCACCTGAAAAAAAAATCTAAAATGCTTCTGCGTTTTGGGGAGCTGTCCTCTCATTTGCTTACCATGGATGATATTTTTTTTTTTTTGGGGGGGGGGGCACAAGTGCTTTTAAAAGAATTTCCTTTCTTTCTTTGCTTATGTGTTTCTTGATTCATGGATGTAAGGAAACAGAAGCTTCCCAAGTACCTATACCCCATCCACATATATACACTAGGTTGTAACTAAGACAGATATATTGTAATTTTGTTTATAAGCTGAACTGCATGACTTTTCACAAAAACATTTCTCCAAAAGTACTGATGAGCTTTAGTCCAAAATGTGCTTCTTCCTATGTCTTTTTTTGCTAGTTTCTCCCATGTTTTATTATATATATATATATATATATACAACTAAACAGAGTTACTCAGGAATGCTCACAACCATGAAACCCTTGCATCACTCTCACCAAGCATTCTCACGGTTTAATTTTCACAACTAGAAAGCAAAAGTTGTGTAATACTGAACTTCATATTTTCAAATTCATTAAAAGAACAATAACTCTCTATTCTTAACAGTACAACTGACCTAGGCAGATCTAATCACCTCTAGTGCCATTCTAGGCAGGGATACATATCACTTTAAAACAGAGAGGTTGCAGGTGGGTCCGGCATTTCTATTTTCCACCTTATTCAGTAAGGGCAGGTATCTGTCACTATTAATGTAAATAGTCAATCCATTTTGATGACTACATCATCCCCTAACACCCCATAATTCAATAAACAAACAAAAAAAGTGAAGAAGATATGGCAATTTAACAAGAAATTAGCTGAGGGCATTAGCTTCTCAAATTAACCAGAACTGAACTATACAGTGGCTCCACTGATCTCCAGATAAGTGGACCATCTGTTCATTTACAGAACAGCACTGATGCTTAATAGAAAACTTGAGATCGTATTAGCATCCTTTGATTGAGGATGGTGATTCACATATGCCCTAAACTGACCCATTTGGAATAATATCCCTGAAAGAATCTCAGAATACCAGCATGTCATTTTCACCTTGTGCTTTGGTCTTATACATATTTGTTCTAGTGGATTTGACCATGAACATTTTAAAAAGAGGCAGGAATAGACAGGACATTAATAAAACATAGACTCTGTGTGGTACTTGAGCAAGTGCTGATGCCTCCACTTAGGGTTTGTTAGTACAACAACCCCAGGCATCCATTTGAGCTGCTGTCCTGACAGCAGACAGCGGCTGAGCCTAGAACAACAAAAGATTATCCCATATCAATCACCCTCATGCAACTACTGGCAAAGACTCTAGCACACCCCGAGAAAACTCCAAAGAACAACCCCTAAGGATTAAAAAGGGCATTTTCACTGGGGCATCTAATCCGAAAGCCAAAGGTGCAAGCTTGTTTCTGCAAAGTGATTCAAATCCTTGCAGAGCTGCTGTAGTGTCCTGGCAAGCTGGTGCCTTAGGGTGGCCGGGCTTCGCCACTCTTCCTAGGGATATACACATAGGATGTGAGGAGAGCAACCCCAAAGCAGCGGTGGAAAAAGAATCGGCTGGTTGCAAAAGCAGAAAAAAGAACACGGTTGCGCTTGGAAGATAGCTGCACCGTCCGGGGGCTCTGGCATTAAGTGGGCTCGAGGGACGTAAGGGGAAGGAATAGCGGAGAATAAGAGCCAACCCGTGATCGCGACTGAAGTAACCCTGTTCTGGAGCAGGTGAGATGGGAAGTGACTCACCGGGACGCTGGGGGCCCTTCTTCTCCCGGGGATTGCTGTCCTCTTGGCCCAGTCCTGGCAGCTGCTGGGTCTCGGTGTCGGTGCTGGTCAGCCAGGTGGATTCCGTCTCCCGGGTCCAGCTCTCGTAATACCGCGGCTCGATGGCATCGGCCCGGCTCCCTCCACAGCCCATCCTCTCGCATACATCCACCGCCAACCTCCTTCCTGCTCCCGGGAACTCCGATACGAAAAAAAAAAATCAAGGAGAAAATCCAAGCTGCAACTCGTCGTCTCTCTGCAAGAGGCAGCAGCGAGAACAGCCAGGTTGGGCGCTGCGGGGAAGGAAGGACCGTTCCAGCCTCTTACTACGCTTCTGCGGATCCTAAAGAAAGGCTTCTCTCCTCCCATTACAGCCCCCGGTCCCTCCCTCTTAGCCTCCAACTCGGGGACTACTCCAGCCTCAGCTCTGGCTGCGGCTGCCAATCAACCGTCAGGGTGGGGCTATAGGAAACCTGCCCCGTCCCCTTTACCCCCCACCCCCCCAAACTTCTTTTCGAGATAACTCTCCCTTCATGGTAGCAAGAAGGGAGATCTAATGCTGCAAAGTACGCAGGCCCTCGGCCTTGTGTGCTCAGGATAAGTCTTCATTTCCTTTGCAGGTTTGAGGGGGTGGGGTGGGGAAGGGGGTACATGGGACAGTTCAGTTAGGTCTTGCACCTTCCTAAGTCAAATGCCCCTGGGTAGGAGTGCATACCAGGGTAAATAATTGGGACAGAGCTCCATACCCAAGGAAAACACTCTGCCCTATATATGGAAAGTAATTTAAGTGGGCAGGAGAGGCTAACCACTGATATTCAGCAACATTTAACTGGCTAATGCCACTGAATATTGGCTCAAAATGGCCATGGGTAAAGTGGGCAAGTTCAGGGCCGCCGAGAGACTGGGCCATGCCCGGGACAAGGCAACCCCCAGGCCCCCCTCCCCAAGGTCACTGCTGCTCCCCCTCCACCCGTCCCCCCTCCGCCTGCCACCGGGCTGGGCCCCTGCATTGAAATCACAGCACCTCTCACCTCCATGTGAAAGCGCTACAGGCAGCAGCAGATCCTCCCTCCTTCGGGCCTCCTTCCCTCCCTGTGTCCTGCCCTCATCTGACGTAACTTCCGTGAGGGCGGGACACAGAGAGGGAAGGAAGCCCGAAGGGAGGCGATCAGCTGCTGCCTGCAGCGCTTTCACACGAAGGTGAGAGGCGCTGTGATTTCAATGCAGGGGGCCTGGCCTGGTGGCAGACGGTCGATGACGGACAGGGCCGGTCTTAGCAACTGCTGTGCAGACCAGTTCGCTGGGGGGCCCACCCACCCCTCCCCGCTCCAGTATACCCAAAATGACAGAAACCAAATTAGCATACAGATTCTGCATGCAGCACAATACCAGAAAAACAGAACATTGCTATACATTGCAAAATAAGACAGCAGATGTAAATTCTCAAATTGGACATATTCCAAACACTAAAATGAAAATAAAATGATTTTTTTCTACCTTTGTTGTCTTGTGACTGTTTTTCAGATCATGTTGGTCCCAGTCTCTGATTCTGCTGCTCTCTATCTGCTCCCTTAACTCCACTTCCAGGGTTTCCTTTCCATTTATTTCTTTACTTTCCTCCTTTCTTCTTCATTTCTTGCCCTACATCCATAGGTAAAAGCTGGATTGTCCGCGGACTTGACTAGAGGAGGTATAGAGTGGATCCAGCTTTTGACTATTTTCTCCAGCCATGTGCAGTTTTTCTCCTCTTTTCCCTTTCCCTCATCTCCGTCAGGATGCATCTCCTTCCTCTCTCTTCCCTCTCCTCCATCCATGTCCAGCATTTATCCTCTCTCTCCTCCCCTCCATCCATGTTCATCTCATGTCCTCTCTTCCCTTCCCTCCATCCATATCCAGCATTTCAACTCTCCCCTCTCCTCCATCCGTATCCAGAATTTCTCCTCTCCCCTCCATCCATGTGCATCTCCTTCCTGTCTTCCCTCACTTCCATCCATGTCCAGCATTTCTCCTAACACCATCCATCCATGTCCAGCAACTCTCCTCTCTCCACTGCTAACTCCAGACTCCGTTCCTTTTAACGTGCTGCACCATATGCCTGGAATAGACTTCCTGAGCCGGTACGTCAAGCTCCATTTCTGGCTTTCAAATCTAAGCTAAAAGCCCACTTTTTGATGCTGCTTTTAACTCCTAATCTTATTCACTTGTTCAGAACCCATATTTGATCATCCTCACTTTAATATTCCCTTATCTCTTGTTTGTCCTGTTTGTCTGTCCTAATTAGATTGTAAGCTCTGTAGAGCAGGGACTGTCTCTTCATGTTCAAGTGTACAGCGCTGCGTACGTCTAGTAGCGCTATAGAAATGATAAGTAGTAGTAGTAGTAAAGTAGGTGGGGTGGAAGCACAATGGGAGCACTAGGGCATGTCTTACAAGGTCCTGGCTTGCGACACTCCTGGCTGCTCCTGCTGCACAAGCTGGCAGCTATGCGCTTCTGCAGGTATTGTAGAAAAGACTCTGCATCAGCATAGTCGGACCATTTTTTGTCTGAATTTGTTTTATCTCAAAAGTTGTAATGAGAGACCTCTCTCTTTTAAAACCTCTAGGAGATGTATAGATGGAGATAATTTTTAGAATATAGCTGTATCTCAACTACTTTTTGATTTTTCTGATCCTGAGGATTCCTATAGCAATTGGCATAGGGTTCTGCCTGAGACTGCAGACACGTTAGCTCCATTTACAAAAAAAAAAAAATACCATCATCCCATAAAGTAAAATGGTTTACTGAGAATCTTGCAAAACTAAAAAACAGTTGTCAACACCTAGAACATCAATGGTGTGGAACCCATGATGAACAGTTTAAGTTAGAATGGAAAACAATGATGAAAATGTATAAAAGAGCAATCGGTGATGCTAAAAAAAATCATATTTTACCTCTTTAATAGATAGTTCTTCATCTAGACAGTTATTTTCCATATTTAGGGACCTTGTGCCTAAATCTTATATTAATATCGATGTTGAAAAATATCCATCATCAACTCTATTACGACAGAGCAAAACCACATGATCCATTCCGGTTATTGCTTCCTTCTTTTTTTGGTATTAAATATAAAAAGATTTTGGAGACTTCTTTTTTCATTTTTTCCAGCTGCCTTGCGTTTAAAAAGTTGCAGCGGCGGTGAAAAAGCAGGCTCGCATCTCCTTTAAGCCCTTCCCCTTCTCTCTCAGCGTGCACTGTGCCGCCTTCGCAGAAACCGGAAATTGCATCAGTGCACGCTGAAAGAGACGAGGAAGGGCTTAAAGAAGAGGCGAGCCTGTTTTTTCGCTGCCGCTGCTGCAACTTTTTAAATGCAGGGCAGCTGGAAAAAATGAAGCTGAGCATCGCAACGATGTGGTAGGGAGGGAGCATCAGCAAGCGCCGCGGGGCCCCAGGTGGCGCGAGGTCCTGATGACGGAGGGCGGGTGGGACTCCGGCGCCGGGCCCCCCTGGAGGCCCGGGCCTGGGGAAGTTTGTCCCCCCTGTCCCCCCTCTTGGCGGCCCTGGGCAAGTTAGGGGCTGGGAAAGAGCCTGCAGTTGTGCGGGTGCCACTAATATTCTTGCTCCTGACCTGCCCCTAGTGGCTAGCTCTCCAAAATGGCTGCTGTGACCTCTAGTGGCAGCCTTACAGTACTTCAGTTGTGACAGCCATTTTTGAGAGCAAGCTGCCCCCTTCACCCCACCAGTGGCGTAGCCACAGGTGGGCCTGGGTGGGCCGGGCCCCACCCGTTTAGGGCTCAGGCCCACCCAACAGTAGCACACATTTAGCAGTAGCTAGTGGGGATCCCAAGCTCGGCCAGCGGAAGACTTCCCCCTGATGGTAACGAAAACGCTACTCTCCACGATACTGGCACCTGCGCATGCTCTGTTTTCAGTACATGCCTGCTGCAGACTGCCAAGGTGGAAAGAAGCATTTCCCCGCCAGCTGAGGTATTGTTTTTGGTGGTGGTTGGGACAGGGGAGAACGCTTGGTGCCACCCACATCTTGCCTAGGCCCACCCAAAATCTGTTGTCTGGCTATGCCCCTGCCCTCAATTCAACTACTGCAGAATGTAGAAATGTGAGTTCATTAGTGTGCCTTAATAAATTAGGATGCTCTAAGTTAACATACGCTAATCAGCTTAATGCACCTTAATTCATCAGTCTGGGCACATTAAATCAATTTTGAATACACTAAAAATTCACTATTAAAATAAATGTGTGAAACCAACTGAAAAAACACCCCAAAATTGGGAAAAAGTCATGAAAAAAAGCAAAAAGTAGTTTGGGTGTAAGAAGAGTTAGCATCTCAAGTTATTGGGGTACTACTGTACAACAAAAAGGAGAAATGTGGGACATGTTCAGAGAGCTCAAAAAGATATTCACTTATGGCAACAGAAAAAGATATTCAGGGCTTTTAGGGGGCTCATGCCTGTTCTGTCCTCTGACAGCCTTGCACTAGTTTATGAATGTGATCCTAAAATGTGTTTAATGCTTTTGCTGTTATTCTCACTTCTAAGGATTTTCATTGCTGCAGTTCTCACTGCAAAGATACGTGAGCAATGCATTGTGTGTAACGTAGTTCACAGGCAATGCAGCCACACCTGCCTGTCTTTATAAGAACTGTTACCATTGGTTTGTGCTGCTGCCCAGACCTCCTCTCTTTCTCAGCCAAGCTTTGCTCCTTTGTCTACCTGCTATCATTTCCTGGTCATTCTTACTATCTCTGTCCTGAGAGGTCAGCCAGGTATGACCTTTCCCTCCAATCGAGGGCTGTCCTCTAGGACCACCCCTTGCTACCCAATGGCAAGCTCTGTCCCCATTGGTCTATTTACCCCCTCCTCCCTGGGCCTGTGTGAGCCCTTCTTAGCCTCTCCCTTGCCATGGGGCATTCTCCATCTTGCTTCAGACAGCACTTGTTGTGCCAAACTCCCTGGAACAAACTTGGTTTTTTACCTTGAATATATCTTCCTATTGAGATATTGCACTCTCCAGTCACCCAGCTCTGAGCTACTTCTAACTGTTCAACTATTCTCTCACCTCTGCAATAAAGCTGCCTCTCCTCAGATTTCTACCTCCAACCACTGATACAGCTCTCAGAATTACGGAGTCTCTGTGCCCTGGGGCAACACTTCTGAACATCTGACTGTGAGTAAATTATCTGTATTTATTCAATAAAAGAAACGTCAGAAAAGAAAGAGACTTCAGGTGTGTTCTGGTGTGCCAAGGTTATACTTCAAGATATTGAGACTTTACAGTTAACAAGTCTTAAGAGGCTTGACAATGCCAGCATAGACATTCCATTAACATCTCCTGCTCCACCCAGGAAGCAACCTCAAACACTCTATTCATCCACACAGTTACATAGGCTTTATTCACCTCCCAGATCCCTCAGACCCGTGCTGGAAAATTCTGAGGCAGTAATGTAACTTCCATTGTAGTTTGTGGGGGTGATAAAATAGGTGTGGGGTTTAAGAAGAGTCTTGAAGACTTGAATATGTATGCCCTAGAGGAAAGGATGGATAGGAGAGGTATGATGCAGACATCTAAATACTTCAGAATATTAATATACCAACAAATTGTTTTCAGATAGGGGGAAGTGGTAGAACCAGGCAGACATGATTTGAGTTTGCAGGGTGGTAGACTTAGGCGGTAACATCAGAAAATACTTTTCAGGGAGAGGGTGGTGAATGCCTGTAATGCCCTCCCAGGGGAGGCAGTGGAGACAAAAATGGTGACAGAACTTTAAAAAAACATGTGGACCCCTCCGAAGGGACACCACCATGTAGTGGTGGAGGGGCTTCCGTGTTTCAATGACTCAGAGGGCTATGCTGAAGAGCTACCCATATCAGACAGGCCTCTGAGGAGAAACCAGACAAAGAGTATCCCAAACTGGGAGAATGGTGAGATGGTGACCTGGAGTTCGTATGCCCAACGGCCCAGCTGCCCTCTGAGGTTCTGTCTTCTTTATGTAAATTTCCTCTCTGCAATTGCATTTTCCTTAACTGAGAAGAAGGGAACAACCGGTGGTCAGCCGCTGATGGCCAGCATTTTGTCCCCTGAGCAGCAAGTGCGGGACCGCTGCGCATCGAACTGCCCACAGATGAAAGGGTTGGCGAGTCCTTTGTTTAGCGCCAGCGAAGGAGCGTCGACACTCTTGGACCTGGAAAAACAACTCCATCGCTCCTGAATTATTCAACCACCATGTCCAAAGGAGTGTAGGAGTGAGTTAGAGGCATATGCTGAAATGGAGGACGTTTACAGCAGAACCCGAATCGGCGGAACCACTCCTAAACACCTCAAGAGAAATCATCTTGGCTTTCGTGGAGGTTACATTGAATACCATCTGGAAGGTGCTTCGGGACCTAACGGCAGTAGTAAATAACTTTTTTTCAGATATGATCTTATTGGAGAGATGCATGGTCAATTTGACTGAACCCTCTGAGAGTGAAAAAATTGATATGACAGATGAAGTTCTGTACAAGCAAGAAGTGGTTATGATCTTGAAAATGATAATGGACCAGAAACTTTGAATTAATAAGGTGGATGTTTTTGTGGATGATTAATATCGAGATTATTGTTTTTCCCAGAGTTCCAAGTATGATTCCTAAAGTTTTCCTCAAAAATATTTCCTTAATTATTACTTCGAAAGGAGTGAAGCCTGTGAAAACTGGGATTGCTTTAATCAGTGGGATTTGAATTAGAGATTTGCTTATATGTATCGTTAAATAATTTCTGGTTTTTAAAAGAGAGAAAATGTAATCAGATGTATTATTTCTAACTAAAACCTGGATAATAAATATGTTCTCAATGAAATGAATTGACTATACGCCGTATTTGGTCTTGAGGAAGCCAACCAGATGATCAATGTGGAATAATGAATTAGATGAGTAATATCTGGGGATAATCAGGTTAATACCATGTTTTCTTTTTTTCTGTTTACTGTTTAATTGATCTCCTTGTCTTATTTCACTCTCCCTATTTTTCTTCACTTTGTAGTCTAAGAAAGAGAAAGATTGTATATAATCCATATATCTAGTTGGGATTGTTTTCTTCTTATATTGTATTAATGTGCAATCATCTCTGTATTACTGTTTGCAAGTGACCCTTTTAAAATGAAAAATTATAAATAAATGATTAAAAAAACGCGTGGGATAAACACAGAGAATCTCTATATGGAAAGAGGTCAGAATCAAAGCAAAACTTCAATGACCACACTTTAAACAAGGTATAGGGAGGTGTAAGCTGCTTTGTTGGGCAGACTGGATGGACCATCACAGGGCCGTGCCTAGGGTCTCTGGCGCCCCCCCTGCAGACCATCAGTTGGCGCCCCCCTGCAGACTATCAGTTGGCGCCCCCCCCCCCCGGACCTGCCTGGCTCCAAGGCGCGCAAAGAGCTGGGTGGTGCCAAAGAGCCGAGCGCTGCTCCCCCAAGCTGCCATCTGGGACGTGATGGAGGAAATGGCTGGGTGTGGCCTGAGCCTCCTCCGCTCCATCCCCGATTCCCCGGCGCTTTAAATTTACCTCTCTCTGCCTCCGGCTCCGACGTTTGCGCAATGTCAGTGAAAGCGCTGCCTGTCTGACGTCTCTCCACCAGCTTTCCCTTCGCTCGTTCATTCCCTCTGTGTCCCGCCTTCTTCTGACGTCATTTCCTTGAGGGCGGGACACAGAGGGAACGAACGAGCGAAGAGAAGGCTGGTGGAGAGACATCAGACAGGCAGCGCTTTCACTGATGCGGCGCAGATGTCGGAGGCAGAGCGAGGTAAATTTAAAGTGCCGGGGAATCAGGGATGGAGTGGAAAAGTAAGGTTTTTTTTTTTTAAATACAGCTCGACGTCATGATGCCCTTGAAGGCAGGCGCCCCCCTGCAGCGCTTACCGTGGTTACTGTGTTGGCACGGCCCTGAACCATCATTTACTATCCAGCTTATTTTCGAAGGAGATCGTTGGCCGTCTTCCGACACAAATTGGGAGATGGCCGGCGATCTCCTGAACCCAGCCAAATCGGTATAATCGAAAGCCAATTTTGGCCGGTGCCAACTGCTTTCCATCGCAGAGCCGGCCAAACTTCAAGGGGGCGTTTCGGTAGGGTAGCAAAGGCGGGATGGGGCGGGACGGGGCGGGATGGGGCGTGGTTACGAGATGGCTGGCTTCGCCCAATAATGGAAAAAAGAAAGCCGGCCCTGACAAGCATTTCGCCGGCTTCATTTGGTCCATTTATTTTTAGGACCAAGGCTCAAAAAAGTGCCCCAATTGACCAGATGACCACCGGAGGGAATCGGGGATCACCTCCCCTTACTCCCCCAGTGGTCACCAACCCCCTCCCACCCAAAAAAAACCCAACATTTTTTGCCAGCCTCTATGCCAGCCTGAAATGTCATACCCAGCTCCCTGACAGCAGTATGCAGGTCCCTGGAGCAGTATTTAGTGGGTGCAGTGCACTTCAGGCAGGTGGACCCAGGCCCATCCCCCCTACCTGTTACACTTGTGGTGGTAAATGTTGAGCCCTCCAAAACCCTCCCAAAATCCACTGTACCCACATGTAGGTGCCCCCCTTCATCCCTTAGGGCTATAGAGGTGGTGTAGAGTTGTGGGGAGTGGGTTTTGGGGGGCTCAATACACAAGGTAAGGGAGCTATGCACCTGGGAGTAATTTTTGAAGTCCACTGCAGTGCCCCCTAGGGTGCCCGGTTGGTGTCCTGGCATGTCAGGGGGGGGGGCCAGTGCACTACAAATGCTGGCTCCTCCCACGACCAAAGGGCTTGCATTTGGCCGGGTTTGAGATGGCCAGTGCTTTTTTTTGTGCCGGTACGCAACGGTACGGCATACCGGCACCTTTATTTTTCCCCCCAGTCCCCCCCCCCCCCCCGCGACACTCCGGGTGAGTCCTGCACCTACTTTTTTTTTTTTAAGACACAGAACGCGCGAATGATACAGCCGGCAGCGATTGAAAGAGGCTGTCTGGCGTCTGTGTCGGAGCTTCCCTCACCCTCTGCGAGTCCCGCCTTCGTTGTTACAACTTCCTTTTTCCACATAGGCGGGACTCGCAGAGGGTGAGGGAAGCTCCGATGCAGACGCCAGCCAGCTGCATCATTCGCGTGTTGAGTCTTTAAAAAAAAAAAGTAAGGTCAAGATTCGCCGGGGGGGGGGAGGGGGCAAAAAAAAGGTCCAAGAATTGCTGGACATGGGAGAGGAGAGGACAGGGAATGGAGAATTGGTGGTGGACATTGCTGGGAGGGGAGGGCAGGGAATGGAGAATTGGTGGTGGACATTGCTGGGAGGGGAGGGAACGGAGAATTGCTGGACATGGCTAGCAGGGGAGGGGAGGGCAGGGAATGGAGAATTGCTGGACATGGCTAGGAGGGGAGGGAACAGAGAATTGCTGGACATTGCTGGGAGGGGAGGGCAGGGAACGGAGAATTGGTGGTGGACATTGCTGGGAGGGGAGGGCAGGGAACGGAGAATTGGTGGTGGACATTGCTGGGAGGGCAGGGAACAGAGAATTGCTGGACATGGCTAGGAGGGGAGGGCAGGGAACGGAGAATTGCTGGACATGGCTGGGAGGGGAGGGAACAGAGAATTGCTGGACACTGCTGGAAGGGGAGGGGAGGGAACGGAGAATTGGTGGTAGACATTGCTGGGAGGGGAGGGCAGGGAACGGAGAATTGCTGGACATGGCTGGGAGGGGAGGGGAGGGAACGGAGAATTGGTGGTGGACATTGCTGGGAGGGGAGGGAACGGAGAATTGCTGGACATGGCTAGCAGGGGAGGGGAGGGCAGGGAATGGAGAATTGCTGGACATGGCTAGGAGGGGAGGGAACAGAGAATTGCTGGACATTGCTGGGAGGGGAGGGCAGGGAACGGAGAATTGGTGGTGGACATTGCTGGGAGGGGAGGGCAGGGAATGGAGAATTGGTGGTGGACATTGCTGGGAGGGGAGGGAACGGAGAATTGCTGGACATGGCTAGCAGGGGAGGGGAGGGCAGGGAATGGAGAATTGCTGGACATGGCTAGGAGGGGAGGGAACAGAGAATTGCTGGACATTGCTGGGAGGGGAGGGCAGGGAACGGAGAATTGGTGGTGGACATTGCTGGGAGGGGAGGGCAGGGAACGGAGAATTGGTGGTGGACATTGCTGGGAGGGCAGGGAACAGAGAATTGCTGGACATGGCTAGGAGGGGAGGGCAGGGAACGGAGAATTGCTGGACATGGCTGGGAGGGGAGGGAACAGAGAATTGCTGGACACTGCTGGAAGGGGAGGGGAGGGAACGGAGAATTGGTGGTAGACATTGCTGGGAGGGGAGGGGAGGGAACGGAGAATTGGTGGTGGACATTGCTGGGAGGGGAGGGCAGGGAACGGAGAATTGCTGGACATGGCTGGGAGGGGAGGGGAGGGAACGGAGAATTGGTGGTGGACATTGCTGGGAGGGGAGGGGAGGGGAGGGCAGGGAACGGAGAATTGCTGGACATGGCTGGGAGGGGATGGAACAAAGAATTGCTGGACATTGCTGGGAGGGAAGGGCAGGGAAGAGAGAATCGTTGGACATGGATGGCAGGGGGCAGAGAAGAATCACTGGACATGGATGGCAGGTGAGGACGGGACAGAGGAGAATCGCTGGATATGGGGAGGGGAGAGAGGAGACATGCTGGACATGGATGGAGGGGAGGTAAGATAGGAAGGAGATGCACATGGATGAGATGGCAGGGGAGGAAGGAGAAATGCTGGAAATGGATGGAGAGGAGAGCAGGAGATAGAGGAGAATTGCTGGACATGGATGGATGGAGGGGTTGGCGGGGAGAGAGGCGAAATGCTGTACATGGAAGAATAAAGGAGGAAAGTAAAGAAATAAATGGAAAGGAAGCCCTGGAAACGGAGTTAAGAGAACAGATAGAGAGCAGCAGAATCAGACACTTGGACCAGTATGGATAGAAAACAGTCACCAGACAACAAAGGTAGAAAAAATCATTTTATTTTCATTTTAGTGTTTGGAATTTGTCCAATTTGAGAATTTACATCTGCTGTCTTATTTTGCACTGGGTATACTGGAGATGTAACATCTTACAGAAATGATTTATAATGAAAAAAAATCACAAGTTATTGTTTTTCTACTATACCAGTATATTTTCAATGATGTCTGTTTATATGCGCCATGGCTGGTATAAGGGGTGTGGCTAATGTGGGTGTGGCTAACATAGGGGTGGAGCCATATGTGGTGACTTCGCCCATAATGAGTACCGCACCTTTTTTTCTACAAAAAAAGCACTGGAGATGGCCAGGCCCGGTTTCCATTAAGGCCGAAAACCAAACCTGGCCATCTCTAAATCCGGCGATCCCTAAACCCGGCGACCTCAACATTTGACCTAAATGTTGAGATTTGGCCGGCGCCAACCGTATTATCAAAAGAAAAGATGGCCAGCCATCTTTTTCGATAATACGACTGGCGCCGCCCCTTTACGGCGCCAGCCATATAGATGGCCAGTACCATTCGATTATGCCCCTCCATGTTACTTTCTTCCTCTTGTAAGGAATGGAGAAAATGATCTAGAATGGTCAACACTGTTTTGTTCCATTAACTGCCGTTAGATGGAAGTAAGGAAAAATCTTCATAGCTGTAAAAACAATAATTTCTCTTCTTCTGTACTAACTGGCTCCCATTTTCATAGATGGATTGATCCAGTGCTGGTTTTGCCTTTTTGCATGCATAGACTTGTAGTTCTAATTTCCCTTTTCATTTCTCTAAGGAAAATGGAAGTACAAGACCATGTTCCCAGATTCAGATTTTTAATGATTTGGTAGCAATGACAAGCTCTACAACATTTGAACCTTTTGCACAGAACCACATGAAACCAGCACAGTAGTTGTGATCACCTCCATAAATCTCTTCTCCACACAGCCAACCTCTGTGTCCCATACAGAAGATACTGGAACCCCTCCCTGGCTTGGAAGCAGCAGGAAGTATTTAGCTCATGCCTTTCCTTGTCTTGAAAATTACATTCAGATCCCTTAGGTATTTTCTTGTCCCCTTAGGGCTTGCAATCTAAGTTTGTACCTGAGACAATGCTGAGACAATGAAGCATTAAGTAACTTGCCTGAGACTACAAGGAGTGCCAGTGGGATTCAAACTCTTGTCTCTCTGATTCAGAGCCAGTTGCTACAACTGTTACGCTAATCCTTCACAGGGAGCAGCCTAGTAATCAAAACATAGGGACTGCATTAATGGCATGTGCTTGCTTCCCTCTCCTGTCTTTCATCTTAGGAGTACACTTGTGAGTCCACATAGTTGGTTTAGCCCCTAAGCTCACAACATGTTGCACATGCCAATGCCTGTGGGCCAGAAATTAGCCCCCTCCACCCTTCCTACAGTTCAAGAGAGGTGAAGTCTGTCATAGAGAAGGAGGAGGGGGAGGAGATAGGCAAATGACTGGAGTGAAAGAAAAGAAGATTCACAAGGGGGAACCATAGAGGGATACAGGAGCTCTGGGCACCTTGGGGGCATAAAGAAGGTTCACAGGATAGGATGAGAGATTGAGGAAGGGCTGGAGACAGGAATGCTGGATTCATGGATACAGATATTTTTCAATTTAATTATGAGAGACTTGGCATGTAAAGTAAAAAACTTTGATCGGACTGGTTCTAATTTATCCCATATACAGTGACAGGCTTGAATTAAGGGCTAATATAGATATTGTCGTTCTTAAAGTGGACAAACATGGAGAAGTTACAGCACAAACTAATGAGAATTATCTAGCAGAAGCTATGAAACAGTTGTTGGATGAGAATGTTTATTGCCCATTACAATTGGATCCTACAAAAAAGCTTCAGGTTGAGATTCAGACTATTGTGAGTCAAGCATTTCTTCAGAACATGTTAACTTCTCATGAAATGGCCTTTTTTGTGTAAACAGTACCCTAACCTGCTTATTTTCGAAGGAGATCGCCGGCCATCTTCCGACACAAATCGGAAGATAGTCGGCCATCTCCTGAATCCAGCCAAATCGGTATAATCGAAAGCCGATTTTGGGCGGCTCCAACTGCTTTCTGTTGCAGAGCCAGCCAAAGTTAAAGGGGGCGTTTCCGCAGGGTATGGAAGGCGGGACAGGGGCGTGTTTATGAGATGGCCAGCTTCAGACGATAATGAAAAAAAGAAGGCCGGCTGTGATGAGCACTTTGCTAACTCAGACTTCAAAACAGAGACAGACATCCCAGTACATTTCAACAGAACTTTTAAGAGCATTGGCATGGTTAGTAATTGAAGAGAACTATTTCTGTTTCCAAGGGACATTTTATAAACAACAATAAGGGGTAGCTATGGGGGCAGCACTAGCACCGTCTGTTGCACATGTCAACTTGAAGAACAGCATATATATAATTCGGAATGGTATCAATATATCAGAAAATGGAAGAGATTTTTGGATGATATTTTCTTTTTATAGCATGGTTCTGAAGATCAGTTGAACCAGTTTTTGCTGTGGTTAAATTCAAAATTCTCAGCGTTACAATTCACTATGACAACAAGTGAGACTTCCATAGAATTGTTGGACATGCAAATGTATCGTTTGGATACTAAAATTGAAACTTCAGCGTATAGGAAAACTATTGCAAAAAAATCCATTGGTACATTACACTAGTTTTCATCTGTATCGCCTTAAATCAAGCTTACCTGTCAGTCAATATTTATGTGTTCGAAGATTGTGTTCTAACATGATCTCTTTTGAAGAGGAGGCATGGCGCATAGGTGCACGATTTCATGAATGGGAGTACCTTAAATCAGTTGTTAAAATGGCACATTTGAAAGCCAAGTTTGCAAATAGAGAGTTGCTATTGCAATATAGGGAGGACACCACTGACAGTAAGTTAGTAGCTGTATTGCCACATTCAGGACATAGTAATGATTTTCCAATATTGGGAAGTCTTAACAGTTCATGATTGTTTTCAAACATGTCCTACTATAGCCTATACAAGAGGGCAAACAGTGGGTGAAATTCTTTCATATAAGCGCCTTGATTACACTTGTACACATGATCAATTAGGTCATTTTAAGCGTAAAACTTGTCAGTGGTGTGAGTTAACTATAGAAGGTAGTCATTGGGAAATCCTGGGTTACGATCGAGTTATTTATTCTAGACAACACACTAATTGTGACACTTCCCATGTGATATATGCTATAGTATGTCCTTGCAATTTGATATATATAGGATGATCAGTTCATCCTATTAAAAATAGACTTACTGAACATAAATCATGCATAAATAAACAAATTACAACAGTGCCTTTAGTCTTCCATTGGTTGAGTAAAAAACATTCTTTATCAGATATTAGATGGTAAGTAATTGATCGGATTCAGTTAGGTGTGGAGAGTGGGGATTATATGAAATTGTGGTAGTAGCCAGTGCTGCCATTTTGTAAATTGTAAGGATATTGGCTGGCATGTGGCGAAAAGGTAAGACATATTGTGGTCTCAGTGTATGATATTTGTTATAAGAACATTAGTTATATATTCTTATTTTTATTGCTCCTAGGTCAGTACCCTGATGCAGCTGGGATTTAATACCCTGCAAAACATGATCCGTGTAGGCAGCGGATCTGGAGACCTATTATAAAAGCTAAGAAACAGGAGGGGTGTCGGTGCCAGCATGTCAGCAGAGGCAAGAGGCAAACTGAAAGCTGACTCTTGTTCCGTGCCTGCACACCGCTCTGGACAGTAAGCAAGCTGAGCCACTCCCTCTTTGCCTGGCTCAAGCTTAACCTATAGGCCGGTGACATCACAGGCTTGGGCGTTTGGTACTCTTTAGTTAGTGCCGATGCCCTGTGCCAGAGACTCATATGGTCCATAGGTTAAGCCAGCCCTGCTATCTTAAAATGAAAGTTACCTAAGAGGTATTCATGTAGGGTTTTATTAAAGGGGGCTAACATCTTAGTAGAATGCCATGGAAACATGAAAGGTAATTCTAATTGTCTTTGCATTGAAGAACACTTTGGGCCCAATTAAGTAAATGTTGCTCAAATATTGGTGCTGGAAAAATCAGTGCTAAGTGCTATTCAGTAAAGGGTACTCTGGGCTGAGCGCCTTTTATGGACTAGCATGTATTGTCAATTCTCACACCCCACTCTAGATGCAGCACATATGCCAGCTGAAACCTGGTATAAATGCTAGTGCCCAACTCAAGGCAGTTAAGCGCATGAACAGCATTATTCTATAACACTGAGCCCAGATTTTTTTGGATGCCCATGACCTGTCCATACCCTTCCCATGCCCACACCCCCTTTTGAATTTCACGTTATGAGATTTAGGCGCCTGGTGTTATAGAATGGCGTGCAGGCAGATGTGCACACAAATCCTCATTTTTGTCAATTGATGTCAATAATTGATTGCCAATGTATATTGATAGTTAATGGCTCACTAACTAGTTAGTTTTCAAGGACATCTTGGATCTGCACCCAAATCTGGGAGACCTTTATAGAATCCAGGGGATTGACATTATCCACCCTTTCATAAAATGCAAACCAATGAAGTTGATAGATGAGAAGAAGATGGCACTATTAGAGGAAAACTTAAACACACCAGGGAGCTGACTATAATAAGGGGAAAAATCTGGATGAGAGTTTAGAATTAGCAGCACAGATGGAAGGAGATCAATAAAAAAAAAAATAGAAGTATGTCAAAAGATCATGTGTGTAGGAGTCTTACACTGAAAAGATGAGCACCATTTAAGGCAGATTGGAAGGTATGGTTAAAATAATAAAAGAAAAATATACAGATCACGCATTAGAATAAGACATTTCCCTTGGGTAACTATACAACGCTGTTGGGATTATGAATATATCAAAGTCAGTGAACAATGATGGAAAGGAAGACAGGAAAGAATGCATAACACTATTGCAATGACAAGACTTTAAAACTGTCACAAAATTATCCAGTGGGAAATATCTGTAGCTTTTTTTTTCCAGTAGAAAGAATAAACTTCTTATTGACATATCCCATTAAATATCATAAGAGGTGTTCCACTGGAATTTATAGTTATGAGTGTAACTAATGTAAGAGTAATGTGTCACACTACTAGGTTGGTGAGCTCTTAGATCGCAGTTGGGGAATACTGAAGCCCAAGCTAGAGGCTTAGTGGCCCTGACAGATGGCAGGTGAAACATACCTGAGTACTGGGCTAAATAGTGTCAGAGAGTAACCCAGGGAGGCAAGTTCGTTGGAAGTTGAACCTGTGGGTGGCTCTGAAAAGAGCCCTTGGGGGCAGGTCTGGCAGACCGGGACCTGGAGGTGACTCTGAAAAGAGCTCTTGGGGGCATACCTGGCAGACCAGGACCTGGAGGTGGAACTGGAGAAGGACTGTGAGGCAGGGCTGGAGACTGGAATACTGGAGATAAGGCAAGGTGGCAAGGCAAGGCTGGAGACAAGATAAGGTTGATGACCCATTTTGAAGGCAAAATGGCTGAGTCCCAGGGGTCCTTAAAAAGCCCTTGCCCCCATGATGTCATCTCTGGGCGCCCAGGAAGAATCCTGCCTTTGGCCCTTTAAACAGGGCCCTTCAGAGCGAGGAAGTCGGCATCAGCTGGTACAGGAGACACTGCATCGAAGTGGGTCACCCACCTGGCAGCGTGCCGCAAGCCCTGGGAAGACCGCAGAGCCCAACCACTGGAGAAGAGAAGTAAGTTGGGACATGTGGCACGGTGATGGCCGTGACAGTACTCTCTCCTCAAAGACCCCTTCCCCCAGTTCGTGGTTTGGGTTTATGTGGAAACAGGTGATGGAACCTTCTGGATTGTGGAGAATCGATCTACTGTGGCCCATATGGTGGTGAACCCATCAGCCTCAGGGAGGTCCATGATAAAATCCATGGCTATGTGAGACCATGGTGCCTTCGGTATTGTTTATCACTTATCATTTATTTGTTTACTATACTGTCACTTATTGCATAGCAAGCCAGAACGGTTTACACATCAAAAAATGTACAATAACATGCAATGTAGTTTAAACTAGGAAATCCATTATATGATAGGACACCACAAACAGAACTTCCATACTGAAGATAATAACAAAGACAATCATTACATCAGTCATACACAATTATCTAAAGTTTTATTTCTCCTTGTATAGTGTAATGTGGAGTCCCCACTGGCAGGAGTGGGATGACTTATGATGGGCACAGATGGGGCATGAAATCACATAGTCGCGTACATGCTTCCTCAGCTGTGGCCACCAGTAGACATGAGAAATGAGCTCCAACGTTCCCTGAACTCTGGGGTGGCCCGCATTCTTGGACTCATGTCAGCACCTCAAAGTCAAAGTTGTTTGGGCACCACAATCTTGCCTGAAGGGACCGGTATGGAGACATCTGCCTGGATCTTGGAGGTCCAGAATGGTCTGAAGGTCAGGGTTCTTGTCGGCAGCCTCCAGGGCTCGAGAGAGGACGTCAGGCCGCACATTCTTCTTAGCCGGGTGGAAAACCACCCAAAAGTCAAACCGGGAAAAGAACAAGGACCATCGGGGGCTTGGCAAGAGTTGAGTCCCCAGGCCTCCTGTAGATACAGAAGGTTTTATGATCTGTAGTCATAGTGAATGGATGTTTAGCACCCTCAAAAAGGTGACACCACTCCTCCAATGCCATCTTTATGGCCAATAATTCCCAGTCTCCGATAGTATAATTTTTCTCAGCAGGCAAGAATTTTTTAGAGACGAAGGCACAAGGTAATAACTTGCCTCTAGTGTCCAACTGAGAAAGAAAGGATAGTGCCATAGTGCCAGCCCCTATAGCAGTGGCGTAGCCAAGGGTGGGCCCAAGCCCACCCACTTTGGGCTCGGGCCCCCCCCCAGTAGAAACACACCTATGATGTGACTGGCAGGGATCCTCAAGCCCCACCAGCAGAAAACTCCCAACAACGGTCCCTCCTGCATACCTTGTAAATAGCAGATCGTAGCCTGCAGCAAGTAGCAACTGATACATACAGTTTGCACCGGCCTCACAGCCTTCCCTCTGATGTATTCCCGCCTATGCAGAAACAGGAAGTTGCATTAAAGGGAAGGCAGTGGGGCCAACATGAGCAATGTGTATTAGTTGCTGCTCGCTGCCGGTGAAAATCTGCTAATTAAAAGGTATATGGGGGAGGGGATGTTTGAGAGACTATCAGGCATATTTTCAAAGCACTTTGGGAGGCTAAGTTCCATAGGTTTCTATGGAACTTTGGGAGGCTAAGTGCTTTGAAAATACGCCTGTATATGGCATGCAGGCGAGAGAGGGAGAGATCAAATCACTTGTGGGACAGGGCAGAGTTCTTCTGTCCACCCATCTTGGGCCCAGGCCCACCCAAAATTGGGTGTGTGGCTACGCCTCTGCCCTATAGAAGATGCATCAACTTCTATGAAGAAGGGCATCTCTGGATCAGAATGACAGGGCTGTCTTGAATGCTTGTTTGAGGAGATCGAAGGCGTATTGTCTCCTCTGGCTAGTCCTGGGTGTTACTTTCCTTCTGGGTCAATGTGGTCAAAGGTGTGGCTATAGAAGAATAGTCCTGAATAAATTGACGATAGTAGTTCACGAAACCCAGGAACTACTGTAAGGCTCATTGCCCCTGGGGTAAGGCCAGTCATGTATAACAGAGAGCTTTGTGAGATCCATCTTCAGACCTCGGTCAGATATAATATAGCCCAAGAAAGATTGTTCATTCTGCTTGAAGATGCACTTTTCTAGTTTGGCAAACACGTGATTCAGAGTCATTGCAGGACCTGGTTGACCTGTTCCTGATGTTGGGCAAGTGTTTAAGGTGCACCAATATATAATCCAGGTACACTAAAACACATTTCTCTAGTAGATCCTAGAAGATGTTCACAAAATTATGAAAGACCGCCAGGGTGTTAGAGAGTTTGAATGGCATGACTAGGTACTCGTAATATCCATCACTGGTGTTAAAAACCATTTTCAATTCTTCTCCTTTCCAGAACTAATCAGGTAACAGGCTCCCCTCGGGTTCAGTTTAGTGACTATGCGGGCTCCTTGTAGGGTGGCAAGACAAAGCTGGAGACAAGGCAAGGTTGATGACCCATTGCGAAGGCAAAATGGCTAAGTACCAGGGTCCTTAAAAAGCCCTTGCCCCCATGATGTCATCTCTGGGCGCTTAGGATGCACAGGAAGAATCCCAATTTCACCCCTTTAAACAGGGCCCTTTAGAGAGTGCCCACAGTAGGAAGGCAGTACCGGCTAGCGCAGGAGATGCTGCGTCAAAGCATGTCACCGATGTAGCAACACCTGTGTGTAGTTTCTCAACAAGTACCATTCTAATTCCCATTTAAAGGAGTATGTGGAATAAAGGAGTAGCCTAATGGTTAGTGCAGCAGATGTTGACCCTGGCATCCTGGGTTCAATTCCCACTGCAGCTTCTTGTGACCTTGGGCAAGTCACTTAACCCCCCATTGCCCCAGGTACAAAAAAACTTAGATTGTGAGCCCCCTAGGGACAGAGAAAATTACCTGTATATAATGTGTACAGCACTACATACATCTAGTAGTACTATAGAAATGATTAGTAGTAGTCCCCCACCTCACAGTGCACTGTACCAAAGGGGCATCGAAAGCCCTGGGGAGACCACAGAGCCCAACCACCAGAGGAGGGACATAGGTCAGGACATGAAAGTGGCTGTGACAGAAAGCTACTGGACTACCCAATAATTCAGAGATCGTGGCCTTTACTATTACTCAAGAGACCCAATTTTGTTTCCTATCTCTTGACCTCCACATACTTCTTTAAATAGGAATTAGAATGGTACTTGCTGAGAAAGTACATACAGGTGTTGCTACATTGGTGACATCTGTGTCTGGCTATCTCAAGAACATTATAATGGAGGAGATGGTAATATGAGACCTCATCTATTAGTAAAAGGCAAAAAAGAAACAAATAGAAAGTAAAAGTCTGGTATGATGGCATCAGAAAGGTTTTGCATCAAACCACATCTGCTCTACTTCTAGCCCTTCCAGGAGAAACCAATAGTTAAAAATGTTTTTTGGGTTTTTTTGGCCAATGGGAAAATCCCTAAGCTACTGAGAACTGGAGATTTATAAAGTTGGAATTGTTTGCTGAAGCCTACTGGGTAAAGATGAATAATGGAAAAGAAATAGTTTGATGATTCAAGCAGGGTAGGATTTCCACTGTGAGTACTGGTAGGCAATGGGGAAGGGGGAAGGAGGTCACCCACTCCTCCCCCTCTGATTGCCTTAGCCCAGATTCTATCCTGATCCAAGGTCCTCTTACTAGCTGGTGTGCACTTCAGTAATCTGCTCACTGAGCATAGCACTATTAGCATAATTCTGCACAGAGCCTGCCTAGGCTTGGCTATGCTGCTTTCTCCTCTTTCCTTTGCACGGTTTCCACGGTAACAGAAACCCCTGCAAGAGGAGAAAGTAGAGTTCCCACCAGGCCTGTGCAGACTCAACTTTGAATTTGGCGAACATTGTTGCTGCTGTATTCAGTGACTGGATCACTGAAGTGCATAGCGAGCGGTACAAGGTCCAGACTGAAGTATACACTGGAGGCAGTACTCTGGTGCCTATCATAATTTGGTGTAGGAGGCAGTTGCCTATATTGCCTGTGCTTATAGCTGGGTTTGGAAGCAAAACAGAACTTCAATCATTCTCATAACTGTTTCAAAATCAAATGGGACATACAAGGAGGCGATAGAAAATTAATTTTACTACAACAAGAGCAGAGATGGATATATCGTTTACATTCTCTACAACCGGACGGTTTAAACATGAGAATTGAATGGAACCAGTTTTTTTAATTGAGTTCCGTTTGACATCATTCATCATAAACACATGATTTACAGAGGATTGGATGAACGTAAGCCAGCCCCGCCCAGTAGGATGTTAGGTGGAGCTTGAAACAACGCGTCTGATGTCATCTACTATAAATACCTACGCCATCTTGAAAATTTTATATTGAAAAAAGCGAAAAGCCGATTGAAGTAAGGAACATCAAGTGAAGGTTGGAGGTGGTACTGGTTATATTTAGAAGCGCCAAATATATGATATATATGATATATACTTTCTGATAGATACAGTTGATTGACCCGCAGACCCTGAGGAAGAAGGCGAAACTTGGGCTGAGTCGGGCCGTGGACTGGGTTCAGACGACTGTGTTCCGGTTAACTGCTCAGAAATTTTTTCAGCAGTGAGCTAAGTAACCATTAATTTGAGATTTCTTTAAAATTGGATAATAAAAGTGGGTTACTTTAATAGGGGTTTTTCAGCCAGTGATGATCGGGTGGCGCTCCCTTACGTTGTTTCACAACACAAGGAGCGTACGCCGGGATTGAGGCTTTTCCCCTATAAATTAAATTTATATTTGACGCTACTTATTTTCATGTAGGAGTCTATAATTATATGATTGTCAAAATATTTAGAACCATAGTAACCACTGAGTAATAATATAACATTGAGAGAATAAAAATGGAAGGGTATGCAAGTGATAAATTTTACACAATAGTAAATAAGTATAACAAGTCTAGATGTTGCTCCTGGTTGGGTGGGAAGTTTTATGTGTGAAAGGGGACTGACAGGGTGAGTGGGGTGAGGTACAACTGCAATTGTAGGCATATGTACTACACATTGTGTAGTGGTGTGTGTGTTTGTGTGGGAAGCATGGTTATCAGGGGTTTAGGGGCTGGTGTGTGGGGGGAGTGGTATCAAGTATGAGTGAGTGATATGGGTTGTGTTTAAGAGGGGTACATCTTCATGTTAGAGGAGGGTGTTATCAGACAGTTGGCAGGTTCTGCGTATCTGGTTATTAGGATTCCAGGAAAGGATTCAGGCTCATTATGAAAAATAATAGCATTGACTACTGCTTGTTTGCAGATGGTATTCAGCTGCGTGTTATAGTTGATAAAAATCAGCTTTCTACTAGTTCTATAGCAGTGGCAGACTGACTTGAAGAGCATAAGCTTAAACTGAGTACAATAAAACTGCAAATACTATGGATAAGTAAGTAAAACAGGAAGGTGCAAAAAGAATTGGTTCATTTTTGGATTTTCTGATTTTTGGGTGATTTTTATTCAGTTCATTTCACGTTTGTTTTTAATATGTGCATTGTATATGTTAGAACTTAATATGAGAAAATCAATTGTGCACATGTTAATTTGTATACTACAATTTTTAAGGTGTCTAAGAGGGGCATAATTGAACAAAAACGTCTATCTCCATGGGCGTTTATCTCCGAGAACGGGTCCGTGAAGGGGTGGACCGAACCGTATTTTCGAAAAAAATAGACGTCCATGTTTTATTCGACAATTTGTGAGCTGGGCGTTTTTGTTTTTCAGTGATAATGGAAAATGAAAGCGCCCAGCTCAAAAACGAATAAATCCAAGGCATTTGTTCGTGGGAGGGGCCAGGAGTCGTAGTGCACTGGTCCCCCTCACATGCCAGGACACCAACTGGGCACCCTAGGGGGCACTTTTACAAAAACAAAAAAAAAAGGTAAAAGAGCTCCCAGGTGCATCGCACACTTCCCTTGGGTGTTGAGCCCCCCAAATCCCCCTCAAAACCCACCGCCCACAAGTCTACACCATTACTATAGCCCTAAGGGGTGAAGGGGGCACCTACATGTGGGTACAGTGGGTTTGGGGGGCGGTTTGGAGGGCTCCCATTTACCAGCACAAGTGTAACAGGTGGGGGGGGGGGTGGGCCTGGGTCCACCTGCCTGAAGTCCACTGCACCCCCTAATAACTGCTCCAGTGACCTGCATACTGCTGCCAGGGAGGTGGGTATGACATTTGAGGGTGAAAATAAAAAGTTGTGAAATGGCATATTTTGTGGTGGGAGGGGGTTTGTGACCACTGGGGGAGTCAGGGGAGGTCATCCCCGATTCCCTCCAGTGGTCATCTGGTCATTTAGGGCACTTTTTGGGGCCTTATTCGTGGAAAAACAGGGTCCAGGAAAAGTGCCCTAAATTCTCGCTAAAAACGCATATTTTTCTTCCATTATCAGCGAAAGGCGCCCATCTCTGATCGCCCGATAACCACGCCCCAGTTCCACCTTCACCACGCCTTCGACATGCCCCCATCAACTTTGTCCGCATCCGCGACGGAGTGCAGTTGAAAACGTCCAAATTCAGCTTTCGATTATACCGCTTTATTCGTTTTTGTGAGATAAACGTCTATCTCCCGATTTGGGTCGCAATATAGGCGTTTTTCTTTTTCAATTATAAGCTGGTAAATGTGGTATATGCTAATGAATGGTATATCCTTGAGAAAATGTTCTGACTGTGTAACCAAAATTTATGAGTTTGTTTGGACCCCATATTATCAATGAATGCACTGATTTCTTTTGTGATGAAATCTCTAATTTATGTTACATTTCATATGAACATATGCATTGCCATGCAGGGACAGACCGAAGGACCATTAAGCCCAATATCCCGTTTCCAATAGTGGCCAATCCAGATGACAAATACCTGGCAAGATCCCAGAACAGCAAAACAGAATTTATGCTGCTTATCCTAGAAATAAAAAGTGGATTTTCCTAAGTACATCTTAATAATGGCGTTTGGACTTTTCTTTTAGGAAATTATCCAAACCTTTTTTAAACCCTGCTAAGCTAACTGCTTTTACCACATTCTCTGGCAACAAATTCCAGCGTTTAATTACTCATTGAGTGAAAAAATATTTTCTCCGATTTGTTTTAAATTCACTACTTAGTAGCTTCTTTGCATGCCACCTAGTCCTAGTATTTTTGGAAAGAGTAAACAAGCGATTCACGTCTACCTGTTCCACTCCACTCAGTATTTTATAGACCTCTTCATGTCTCCCCTCAGCTGTCTCTTCTCCAAGCTGAAGATCCCTAGCCACTTTAGCCTTTCCTCATAGGGAAGTCGTCCCATCCCCTTTATCATTTTTGTTGCCCTTCTCTGTACCTCTTCTAATTCCACTATATCTTTTTTGAGATTCGGTGACCGTAAAAACCTCCACAGTTCTCTACGGATCACAATAATAACCAAAACAATTTATCCAGTAATTAGGAAGCAAACTTCACATCTTAAATCATAAATCAGCCCACATATTTCTTAAACAAAAAGTTTTAAATTGCTTGTGAAATATTAAATAACCCCTCAAAGAACACAGGGGTCATTTTACCAAGCTGTAGAAAAAAGGACCCTGCAGTAGCGGTGGAGGCTGTTTTTCCCATGTGCCAAGGTGCTTTATACCGCAATGGGTAAAAAGCACCCAAAACAAAATGGCCACAGAGTTTTCTTATGGCGTGGCCATGTAGCGGGGAGCTCTTACCACCACCCATTGAGGTGGTGGTAAGGACTCCCACAGTAACCCGGCAGCAACCAGGTAGTGCACGGTGATGCCCTAAACATTTCCTGTTTTTTCCCCCAGACATGGCATGCGCTCAATCCTGAATTACTGCCAGCAGCTGCGTTGGACTGGCAGTAGTCCCGCTCTGTAAAGAGAATTCCATACTGAGGCAGCCTGATATGGCACAGATGAAGATAATTGTCTGAAAAATGTGATCGTACTCACTGATGGAAATCTTAATAAAATCTGCCCCCACAATAATTCTCTGTTTAACAGTTGGAAGAATCCTCCTAAATATAGAGGGACATTTCTATATAGGGACTGAAAGACCATAGTTCATAATTTGAAATGGGACCTTGCCATCACTGGTAACTAGTGGAGTTAATAAAAATATGGTATTACTGATTCATCCAGTCTTAGAGAATATATCACCCTAATCGCTATATTTTGGACCGTTTGTAGTTTTTTCACAATCAGATTAGTGCAGCCCATATAATCAATATTGCAATAGTCTATCTTAGAAAGTAGCAATGATTGTACCACAAGTTGCAAAGATGAAAACTTACAGGCTTATTTTCGAAAGAGAAGGACACCCATCTTTCGACATAAATCGCAAGATGGGCGTCCTTCTCACAGGGTCTTGGGCAGACTGGATGGACCGTACAGGTCTTTACCTGCCGTCATTTACTATGTTACTATGTTCTAAAAGTTTTCCTAGACTAGGATAAATCCTAGTGGTAACACTAGGAAGTTACATTTTCTTTTTAGGATTCTCAAGAAGCTTGAAGATTGGACCTCAAGTAGATGCATGTGTTTTCTGTGATGGAGCTGTGTAATTGCTAAAGGACCTTTCTGCGTATTTCTCCACCTTTTTCATTGTAGTGCCATGGATTTCAGCTATAATCTGTAATTCAGGGGCAACATTAAAAACCCAACTTGAATATTCTGCCCTTTTTAAGTAAAAATGTCTTTATTTTTGAACACTAACTTACTGTGAAGATGCTTCTTTTGAGTGACTGTGTGTGATTCTCTTGGACCAAAGCTACTCCCCACTAGAGAATTTTGATCTAGCAGCATAGTACTCAAAAGGGTCCCTTCTCCCACGTAGGAGTTGCTCTATGAATGCCCAGATGCAATGATTAATACATATGGAGGGGCATAATCGAAATGGGGTGCCCAAGTTTTCCTGAGGACTTCCTCGCAGGACGTCCCAGTGAAGGGGCGGGGAAACCCGTATTATCGAAACAAGATAGGTGTCCATCTTTTGTTTCGATAATACGGTCAGGGACGCCCAAATCTTGACATTTAGGTCTTCCCTAGAGATGGTCATCCTTAGGCTTGGTCGTTTCTGATTTTCGGCGATAATGGAAACTAAGGACGCCCATCTCAGAAACAACCAAATGCAACCCTTTGGTCATGGGAGGAGCTAGCATTCGTAGTGCACTGGTCCGCCTGACATGCCAGGACACCAACCAGGCACCCTAGGGGGAACTTCAGTGGACTTCAGAAATTGCTCCCAGGTACATAGCACACCTTGTGTGCCGAGCCCCCCAAAACCCCAGAAAAACCCATTACCCACAACTGTACACCACTACCATAGCCCTTACAGGTGAAGGGGGGCACCTACATATGGGTATTGTGGGTTTGTGGTGGGTTTTGGAGGGCTCATATTTACCACCACAAGTGTAACAGGTGGGAGGGATGGGCTTGGGTCCGCCTGCCTGAAGTGCACTGCACCCACTAAAACTGCTTCAGGGACCTGCATACTGCTGCGATGGACCTGAGTATGACATTTGAGGCTGGCATAGAGGCTGGCACAAAATATTTTTAAACTATTTTCTGAGGGTGGGAGGGGGTTAGTGACCACGGGGAGTAAGGGGAGGTCATCCTTGATTCCCTCCGGTGGTCATCTGGTCAGTTCGGACACCTTTTCGTGGCTTGGTCGTAACAAAAAAAGGACCAAGTAAAGGCATCCAAGTGCACATCAGGGATGCTCTTTTTTTTCAATTATGGGTCGAGGACACCCATGTGTTAAGCATGCCCAAGTCCCGCCTTCACTACGCCTCCGACACACCCCCATGAACTTTGGTCATCCCTGCGATGGAAAGCAGTTGAGGACGCCCAAAATTGGCTTCCGATTATGCCAATTTGGGCGACCCTGTGAGAAGGACGCCCATCTTGCGATTTGTGTCGAAAGATGGGCGTCCTTCTCTTTCGAAAATAAGCCTGAAAGTCAACATGGATTTAGTGAAGGGAAATCTTGCCTCACCAATTTACTACATTTCTTTGAAGGGGTGAACAAACGTGAATAAAGGTGAGCCGGTTGATATTGTGTATCTGGATTTTCAGAAGGCGTTTGACAAAGTAGCTCATGAAAGACTCCAGAGGAAATTGGAGAGTCATGGGATAGGAGGTAGTGTTCTATTGTGGATTACAAACTGGTTAAAAGATAGAAAACAGAGAGTAGGGTTAAATGGTCAGTATTCTCAATGGAGAAAGGTAGTTAGTAGGATTCCTCAGGGGTCTGTGCTGGGACCTCTGCTTTTTAACATATTTATAAATGACCTAGAGATGGGAGTAACTAGTGAGGTAATTAAATTTGCTGATGACATAAAGTTATTCAAAGTCATTAAATCTTGGGAGGATTGTGAAAAATCACAAGAGGACCTTACGAGATTGGGAGACTGGGCTTCTAAATGGCAGATGACGTTTAATGTGAGCAAGTGCAAAGTGATGCATGTGGGAAAGAGGAACCCGAATTATAGGTATGTCATGCAAGGTTCCACTTTAGGAGTCACAGACCAAGAAGGGATCTAGGTGTCGTCATTGATGATATGTTGAAACCTTCTGCTCAGTATGCTGCTGCGGCTAAGAAAGCAAATAGAATGTTAGGTATTATTAGGAAAGGAATGGAAAACAAAAATGAGGATGTTATAATGCCTTTGTATCACTCCATGCTGCGACCGCACCTCAAATATTGTGTTCAATTCTGGTCGCCGCATCTCAAAAAACATATAGTGGAATTAGAAAAGGTGCAGAGAAGGGCAATGAAAATGATAAAGGGGATGGGATGACTTCCCTATGAGGAAAGGCTAAAGTGGCTAGGGCTCTTCAGGTTAGAGAAAAGGCGGCTGAGGGGAGATATGATAGAGGTCTATAAAATAATGAGTGGAGTTGAATGAGTAGATGTGAAGCGTCTGTTTACGCTTTCCAAAAATATTAGGACTAGGGGGCATGCGATGAAGCTACAATGTAGTAAATTTAAAATGAATCGGAGAAAATGTTTCTTCACTCAACGTGTAATTAAACTCTGGAATTCGTTGCCAGAGAATGTAGTAAAGGCGGTTAGCTTAGCAGAGTTTAAAAAAAGTTTGGACAGCTTCCTAAAGGAAAAGTCCATAGACCATTATTAAATGGACTTGGGGAAAATCCACTATTTCTGGGATAAGCAGTATAAAATGTTTTGTACTTTTTTGGGATCTTGCCAGGTATTTGTGATCTGGATGGCCAATGTTGGAAACAGGATGCTGGACTTGATGGACCTTTGGTCTTTCTCGGTATGGCAATACTTATGTAAGGTTCTGGACCAAGGCCTTATAGCACCCAGCAAGAGAGATTCCCGGAATAGGAGCAGTGTCTGGTGAAGTAGATCATCAATTGACAAGCAAACCGAGAACCGCAAAGAGGGCAGAGGGAACCAGAAGGTCTTGAACCCAATGGGACAAAGATGGCCGCTGATTAGGGTGGTCACATCGCAGTGAGCTCCCAAGTTCCTTGAGCCCCCGACTGAATGGACCCACATCTCGACATTTCTGATCAGCTGGGAATCGAGGCTTCGTGCCAGCAGCAGTGCTGAGAAGCCATCTGAGCAAACTTGGGATTGCCACTGGGAAGTTTGGAGGGATCTCTGACTACTAACAAAAGATACTCGAGAGAGACTAACAAAAATCACTTTTAGAGGTCACTAACAAACTACAAATCCAAATGAATATACAGCACTAACTGAGAAACTGGAAACAGCCCCAGAATCAACGGCTAACAAGATTCACAGAAAACCCACCCAATATATCATGGCTTCTCTCAAAATACTAATAATACTAATAATCCGCCTCCTCATAATCAGCACTCAGACCTCATTTATGAAAATGCACAGGCAATCCCTATAATCACTCAGTCCAGAAGGCAACTGAAAAAAACTACACAAGAGATGAGGTAAAACACACCAATCACAGTTCCTCCAACCCAGCAAGGGGAAATGACTCATCAGAAAACCAAAATAATAAGGAAAACAGAAGACACCTTAACAAACACAGAGATCTCAGACAACAAAAATGAACTAAAATAACACTAGAACCCATACTTGATGAAAGCTATCTAACCATCCCTATAGGTTACATTAACACGATAGGTAGTAAAGAAAACAGAAACCATCAAAGACTGGATTGAAGAAGAAAATTTAGGACTAATCTTTATCACGGAAACATGGATCCGCTCCAAAGAGGACCCCATCCTGAACGAGTTATGTCCCCCAGGATACAAACTATCACATTGGACCAGAGAAAAGAAAAGGGGAGGGGGAACTGCAGCGATCTACAAATCCTTTTTCTAAACCACGAGTTTCAGAGCTCATAACTCCCCACCTAGAAATAACCACTCTCAAAATAACAGATGTATCACTAATGGAAGACCTTTGCATTATCCTATTCTACAGACCACCAGGCGATTGGAAGGAGTCCCAACTAGACTTCATGGACTTTATTTCAAACTCCTCCATGACATCTTCAAACACCATACTCATAGGGGACAGCAACCTACACCTAGATGAACAGGAAGACGAAAACACTAGAGAATGTAAGAAAATACTAAAACTTAGGGTCTTCCTACACCCAACAGTATCCAAGACCCATGAAAAAGGGCATGCACTCAACTTACTAGCCTACAGATTTACTACCTACCAGATAGGACTTAACAAAGGTCTGGGTTTTCTAGCCCATTATAAACCATAAAATTGTACTGCTTTGAAAATCGTACTGCTTTGTCACCCTCCTGTCTCCATGCATATCTCACCTGTCCTTCTTCCTGTCTCTCACCTATCCTGTTAGACTGCCACTGGAATGCTTTGATGTTTCACTTATATATGCTGTCATCTACCAACATTTGCTTATTTCCAATCTGACGAAGAAGGGCAACCTTCGAAAGCTAATCAAGAAATGTATTAAGTTATGTCCAATAAAAAAGGTATCATATTATTTTCTTTTCCATGTTTTATTTCTATTGACTACCAAATAAGAAATACAAATAGGAAATTACAACTGGAAAGAAATACCATGGTCTGGTCATTACAGACTGCATCTAACTCTCAACTAGAAAGAAACCTTGTCTCAAACTCAGAAAACACCAACCCAATATGAAACATGAGGCAAGATCAAAGGCAAAGAATTCTGGAACAGAGTTCTTAACAACACTAGTAACCTACCAACCAAAACCACAGAATTCCTCACCACCTGGGACGAACAATGCAAATTCATACTAGATGAAATTGCCCTGGTAACAAAGAAGAAGAAATATAAAACTAAATCATCCCATTGGTTTATGAAGACTTAAGGGAACTAAAAAGCAAATGCAGAAAATGAGAATGGAGATGGATAAAGCATAAAACCGATGAGAATAAGCTGGAATGGAAAAAAGCCATAAACAGCTACAAGGTGAGCGTAAGACCTGCTTCACTAGTGGCAGGTCATATCAGATGTATCTTCTTCGACTGGGTGACCAAACAGTTGGATGTGGGAGGGGCGCTTGATGTGGTATACTTGGATTTCAGCAAAGCCTTTGACACGGTTCCGCACAGGCGACTGATAAATAAATTAGTGCCCTCGGTGTGGGACCTAGAGTAACGGATTGGGTAAAAAATTGCTTGAATGGTAGGAGACAGAGGGTGGTGGTAAATGGAGCTTGCTCTGAAAAAAAGGATGTCGTTAGTAGAGTACCGCAGGGATTAGTCCTAGGGCCGGCTCTTTTTAACATCTTTGTGAGTGATATTACGGAAGGGCTGTCTGCAGTGGTGTGCTGGTAAATTTTTAACAACAGGCTCTCTCCCCGGTCCACCTCGGCGCCCCCCCCCCCCCCCCCCCCCCGTCCACCTCTGCGCCCTCCCAAAATTGCAGAGTTGGCTATAGCCGGGGGGGGGGAGGCAATGCATTACTCTCTCCAGGAAAAAAAAAATTAAATGATCCCAGGTTCCAATCTAATTCATGTTTAATATGGGATAAAATGCCATAAATAAGTAAATAAATATAAACTTTTAACGTTCAGCACCTGATTCTCAAAGTGGACATATTCCAAACACTATAATGAAAATAAAATTATTTTTTTCTACCTTTGTTGTCTGGTGACTTTGTTTCTATGATCATGCTGGTCCAGTATCTGATTCTGCTGCTCTCTATCTGTTCCCTTGACTCCGTTTCCAGGGCTTCCTTTCCAATTATTTCTTTTCTTTCCTCCTTTCTTCTTCATTTCTGGTCCTCCGCAGACTTGACTGTCCAGTGGATCTAGCTTCTTCCTATTTTCTCCATCCATGTGCAGTTTCTCTCCTCAATTCCTTTTCCCTCATCTAATCTCCTTCCTCTATCTTCCCTCCATGTCCAGCATTTCTTCTCTCTCCCTTCCCTCCCCTCCATCCATGTCCTGAAACTCTCCTCTCTCCCCTGCCCCCCTCTACCCATTCATGCCCAGCAAATCTCTCCCCTGCCCCCTCTCCCTATCCATGCCCAGCAAGTCTCTCCCCTGCCCCCTCTACCCATCCATGCCCAGCAAGTCTCTCCCCTGCCCTCCTCTCCCCATCCATGCCCAGCAAATCTCTCCCCTGCCCCCTCTCCTCATCCATACCCAGTGATTCTCCTCCCTCTCCTGCCCTTCCCTCCCACTCCGAAACATGTCCAATGAACGATGTCCTTCGCCCCCACCCTCCCCTCCCGCTCCCATCCGTCTTTTTTTAATTACCTCCTTCGAAGTGCACGCGATTTAAAGCCCTGCTGCGTGCTGGCCGTCTCTCCAGGCTTCCCCTGCTTGCTTCGGTGATGTTCGCGCCCTTAGTCCCGCCTTTTGACGTCATTCTGACGTCACTTCCTTTTTCTGCAAAGGCGGGACTAAGGGTGCAAACATCACCGAAGCAAGCAGGGGAAGCCTGGAGAGATGGCCAGCACGCAGCAGGGCTTTAAATCGCGTGCGCTTCGACGGAGGTAATTAAAAAAAGACGGATGGGAGCGGGAGGGGAGGGTGGGGGCGAAGGACATTGTTGGACATGCTTCGGAGCGGCAGGGGAGGTAAGCATGGCCTGTGATGGCGCCCTCCTGCCATGCTTACCTCCCCTAATGGAGCTGGCTCACCCCCAACAACAACTGGCTCGCAAGAGCTGTCAAAATTTAACAAGTGGCTCTTGCAAGCCAGACAGCGCCGGCTCCAGCACACCACTGGCTGTCTGGTAACGTTTGTCTCTTTGCAGATGATACTAAAATCTGCAACAGGGTGGACACCCTGGAGGGTGTGAATGCCATGAGGAAGGACCTAGCGAAGCTAGAGGAATGGACCGATATTTGGCAACTAAAGTTTAATCCCCAAAAATGCAGGGTCATGCACTTGGGTCGCAAAATTCTGAGGGAACAGTATAGTATAGGGGGTGTAGTGCTTCAGTGTGCAAAGGAAGAGCGGGACTTAGGGGTGATTGTGTCTGACGACCTTAAAGCTTTCAAACAGGTAGAAAAAGCGACGGCCAAAGCCAGAAGGATGCTTGGTTGCATAAGGAGAGGCATGACCAGCAGGAAAAAGGAGGTGATAGTGCCGTTGGATAAGTCTCTGGTGAGGCCTCATTTGGAGTAGTGCGTGCAGTTCTGGAGACCACACCTACAGAAAGATATAAACAGGATGGAGTCAGTCCAGAGGGCAGCTATGAAATTAGTAAGCGGTCTTGAATGTAAAAATTATAGGGACAGGCTTATGAGCCTCAACATGTATACGCTGGAAGAGAGGAGGGAGAGAGGAGACATGATAGAAACATTTAAATATCTCAAGGGCATTTATGTACAGGAAGAGAGCCTTTTTCAAATGAAGGAGAGCTCTAGAATGAGGGGGCATATGACAAAGTTAAGAAGGAATAAGCTTAGGAGTAACCTAAGGAAGTATTATTTCACAGAAAGGGTGGTGGAGGCATGGAATGGCCTCCCGGTGGAGGTGGTGGAGTCGAGGACTGTTCCAGAATTTAAAAAGACATGGAATAAGCATGTGGGATCGCTTAGGAACAGGAAGAATTAGGGGTTACAGAGGATGGGCAGACTGTATGGGTCATATGGCCTTTATCTGCCGTCATGTTTCTATGTTTCTAAGACATGCAAAATAGAACCACTACAGAAAACAAGTAGGATCAGATTACAGAAATACAAGGAACCTATACAGACTAGTATACAACTTACTTGACACAAGTCCTGTGACATCGGAGAATGAATTGACTCCATTTGCACAAGATCTAGCAAAACACTTTGAAAATAAGATCGTAGACCTTAGTAAGGGGCTAACTCAAGACCACAGAAACCTAGACGCATACATAGATGAAATGGAAGTGAAGCACGAAGGCATCACCACGGATAGAATCTGGACATCATTCACTCCTCCCACATCTGACATAGCCAAACTATAAAAAAATTCTCCAAGGCATTCTGTTTGATAGACAATGCCCTAACCACCTAATGTACAAAGCCCCAACACATTTCATAGAACAAATCTGATCCCACATATCATACATGTTATCAAAAGGTTTATTTCTAACAGAAAAAGGCAGAATAGCTCTAACACTGATACCAAAGAACACACAAAAGAGCAAAAGTGAAATCACCAACTACTGACCAGTGACCGCCATACCTCTCATGGCCAAGGCAATGGAAAGCCTGGTAGCCAAACATCTCATGGAATACCTCAACAACTTCTTCATTCTCCATGACTCACAATCGGGATTCTGGATACAATACAGTACAAAAGCAATACTAATAATGCTATTAACCAGCTTCAAAAAGGGAAATCAGCAGGGGAAAGAAAATCCTACTCCTACAATTCAACATGTCAAGCACTTTTGACTTGGTCAATCACCAGATCCCAATAAGACTAATGGACAAAATTGGCATCGGTGGAGAAGTACAACATCCAGATCCTACCAAGTCAAGATAGGTAACACACTCTCTCCCATGTGGATGGCAAACTGCAGAGTCCTGCAAGGATCACCAATATCACCCATACTTTTCAACATAATAATGAGCCCACTGGCCAACATACTGGCAAGACATGGGTTCAACCCATTCATCTACGCAGATGATTTATTGATCTACTTACCATTTGACAAGCCCAACAGAAAACACAACCAAACTAACCCAAGGAATAAATATCCTAGAATCCTTGGCATCTGCATTCAAATTTAAACTGACCAAAGAGAAAACACAATTCTTAATCCTCACATCCAACTACTGAAAGAACACCTGCCCCAGCATCATTCTAAATGGATACACCCACCTGATAGCAGACAGCCTGAAAGTCCTAGGGATAACATTAAACAGAAATCTGTCTTTCAAACAACAGACAACAAATGTCTTAATGAAAATGTTCTGAACAATGTGGAAACTAAGATGCATAAGAGGATAATTTCCAAGAAAAGTCTTCTGCATGCTTGTGCAACCATTAACCTTTGCATACCTAGACTACTACAATGGAATCTATGCTGGGTGCAAAGATCAGGTCCTAAGAAAATTACAAATGGCACAAAACACCACCGCATGACTGATTCATGGAAAATCTCGCTACGACAGAGCCACACCACTACTCCAGGCCTTACATTGGCTCTCTGTCAAGGCAAGAATAACCTTCAAGTTATGTATACTGTGATAGAGTCACATCCAGGACAGTTGGGTTAAGGCAGTTTCAGTCTGAAATACAAGTCCCAGAAGGCATTGCAGGCAAGGGGCCAGGGGTGAGATGAAGAACCAGGACTGGACTCCTAGCTGCAATAGGAGAAGACATGGGTGTAAGCTGGCAGGACATGTAGATTGGCTGCCACTAGGGGGAAAGAGAGATAGGAAACCCTATGTGCAGGAGCGCATCATTAGTCTAATTCTCAACTCAGCTGGTATGGGTTTTGGGGAAGCTAATGGAAGGAGAATGATTGGTTGTGAAAGCAGAAGCCAGGGATTGATTAGGCAGGTGGGAAGGAGTCCCAGAGAAGCAGAAGGAGAGAAGAGGGTAGAGTGAAGCAGATGCAGGGTGAAATCCCTTGGGTGTGAGAAAGTCCCAAAAGTATTTGCAGGCTGAGAACCCCTGGGTAATAGAGGTCACTAAAGTATTGAATCTACCAGTGAAGCTGATGTAAAGGAGAATTCCTTGGGTTAGGAGAAATCCCTAAAGTATGGAACCCCTCCTGAAGGTAAAGAAAGTAGAAGGTAGAAACTGCTGCTTTGTGATTTAACTGTGATGATGAATTGAATGAACTGCTTCTATTTGGAATTGAACTACTGTTTATTGTGCACTGGATAAAGAGCCCAGACTGGAGCTGACTGTGAGCCTGTATTGAATCCTGGTATGTGCTGATAGCCTACTGCTTAAAGGGGACTATTTACCACACACTTTCAGGTGGCTTATATGTGCTTAAGATGGAAGGTGAATGCTGCTGTTAGAACTGTGTATCAGATCTACTAGAAACCTGCATGGAATAAAGTCCTTAAGATTGAAGTTGCTGGTGGACATTTATTTCTTGACTGTACCAGGAGCCTGTGGCTGGAGGAGATTGTTCTATCCTTGGCTGCACTTAGAGGTCCCTGGTTACAATACTTGCCTACAAAATCATATTCGGTCTAGCTCCAAGATACATGGCGGACCTAATAATCCTACCAATACACAACATAAATGTGGAATCAAGAAACTGCTTTACACTCCACTTCCACAACTGCAAGGGACTGCAATACATATCAGTTTAGTATTCGAGCTTCACATATCTATGCACGCAGAATTGGAACACACTCCCCAAAGTCTTAAAAAGCATGAACAACAACTTGAACTTCTAGAAACAACTCAAAGTGTTCTTTTTTTTTTGTTACATTTGTACCCTGTGCTTTCCCACTTATGGCAGGCTCAACGTGGCTTACATGGGGCAATGGAGGGTTAAGTGACTTGCCCAGAGTCACAAGGAGCTGCCTGTGCCTGAAGTGGGAATTGAACTCAGTTCCTCAGTTCCCCAGGACCAAAGTCCACCACCCTAACCACTAGGCCACTCTACAAAGATGCAGGGGGGCCTCCAAACTAGACCTGTTAATCAGAGAATTCCTTGTTAACTTGATTTTTGTCACTAATCTATACTCCATCTCTCTTTCTTGCCACCAACACAGATCATTCATTAAACGTAATTACTCTATTTGGTTTGCAACCCACATTGAAACAACATCAATTGGAAAATGTGGGATATAAATGCTGAAATAAATACATAAATAAATAATTGCACTTAGCACACAGTACTTTACTTGATGCAGTCACTGTAGCTGTTAGTGCGGATGCTGCGGTAAAAAAAGAGGAAACATGGTGGGCATTTCTGAGGTGCAGTTAAACTTTGACCAATTATCTCTAATCATTGGTGCTGGCCAGCTACATTTACTCAGGCAACTCAGGTTAGTCAAACAGCTGAATATCCAGATAAAGTTAACTGACCAAGGTATCTGGGTTTCTTTATCTGCAAATGGGTGACATTTTTAATCCTCTAAAGTTTTCAGCAAAAATGAACAGCTGGCATACATTGTTTTGCACTGTAAAAGATTGTTATCATGTCATGAACCTTACATTGATGGACAATAAAAATAAATAACTGCATGACTAGTTTGAAATATAGACTGTTTCTAGCAATTACAAAGTGTGCAATAAAATTTTATAGCCATAGTTTGTAAAAGTTAATTAAAATCTCTTTATTTATACTTTGCCATAAATTCATGATACATTGCAAATGCAATAGCAAATAATGGCATTTTAAGTTAATGATAATTTACCTGCTTTATTTTTACAAAATAAGCAACAGAGAATGTAACTTGCCTTCAGCTTGGCTTTAAGTGGTAAATCAAAAATCCCAAACTCAAATCAGTTCAAATACAAAGAATGTGATAGCAGCAGTGGCGTAGCCACAGGTGGGCCTGGGTGGGCCGGGGCCCACCCACTTAGGGCTCAGGCCCGCCTAACAGTAGCACACGTTTAGCGGTAGCTGGTGGGGATCCCAAGCTCGGCCAGCTCAAGATTTCCCCCTGATGGTAACGAAAACGCTACTCTCCACAATAACGACACCTGCGCACGCTCAGTTTTCAGCGCATGCCTGCTGCAGACTGCCAAGATGGACAGAAGTGTTTTCTCACCAGCTAAGACATTTTTTGGGTGGTGGTTGGGGGGGGGGGGGGGGGAGAGAACACTTGGTGCCCACCCACTTCTTGCCTAGGCCCACCCAAAATCTGTTGTCTGGCTACGCCCCTGGATAGCAGATATACTTGAGCTACTACAGAAAAAAGAGGGTAAATCCAAATAAATATAGACAGCAAGGCCAACTGACCTGTCCATTCTCCACTCTTGATGCAATAATAAAGGGCCTATTTGAGCTCAAGGATAACCTTCATCTATGCAGCTCGGATTCTTTATGTTTATCTTATGATTTCTTTAATTCTGATGGCGGTTTTTCAATCTTTAGCCATTTGGGTGGATGAAGAGCAACATTTATTTATTGGGATTGTTAATCGCCTTTATGAAGAGAATCATTCAAAGCAGTGTACAACAGGTACAGTTTAACATAAAACTTACAATTTTGTTAACAGCATAACAATAGTAAAAATGACCAAATATAAATACAATAAATGTGGTAAAGTTGAGAACAGCAAATTAAAACCTAATAATAGGACTACTATGCAGTGGCGTTCCTAGGGGGGGGGCGGTGGGTGCGGTCCACCCCAGGTGCACGCCGTTGGGGGGGGTGCCACGTGCCTGTCGGCTCCGCTCGTTCTGTGCTCCCTCTGCCCCGGAACAGGTTACTTCCTGTTCCGGGGCAGAGGGAGCATGGAATGAGCGAAGCCGACAGGCACACGGCGCACCCCCAGCAGGTAAAAATTTGCCGGGGGGGGGGAGGTGTCCTTTCGTCGGGGGGGGGGGGGGCGCATCGGCGATCCGCCCCGGGTGTCAGCCACCCTAGGAATGCCACTGCTATTATGACATAGTATCAAAAATATATACATTTAACAGCACTGAAATTCAAATAACAGAGATATATTGTGATGTCAGTATAATACTACTGAAACATCTAATAAGCACGTATTAGAACATTCAAATATATAATGTTAATGATTTTCTACAATACAGCTTACCATGAAGCTGAGGGGCCAAGTGAAGATATATAGATGGGGACAAGATGAGTGGTACAGAGTCAGTTGGGATAAATAGGTGGCTAAACTCAAGCAAAGTTCTTTGTACAGTTAAATAAGATATAAGGAACATGTCTAAGTTACAGCATATGTAGCATGCTAGTCAAGATGCAGAGTGGTATATAGCCAGTCGCACTATGTATTAAAGGTTCAGAAAAGAGCCAGGCTTTCACCTGCTTCCTGAAGTATTCTCGAGTTAGACATAGCCGCCCTGGGAGTAAATTCCAGAACGTGGGGCCTACTCCTGAGAAGGCTCGCTGGCGGGTATCACATCATACAATTTTTTTTTGATGAGGGTACAGATAATGAAGTTCCTCTACAGGTTTCAAAGGTGTGTATAGGGCTAACTTACTCTTTAAGTACTCTGGGCCATTTTCTCTGAGGATCTTGAAAATCAAACATACAATTTTAAATTTAGCCCTGTAAGGTAGTGGTAGCCAGTATAATTTTTGCAGGAAGGGTGTGATGGAGTCACACTGCTTGCAGCCTTCTATCAGTTGTGCTGCAGCATTCTGAATTAGTTGGAGTTGATGCAAACTCTTTTTGGTTTGACCAGTGTACAGGGCATTACAATAGTCTAATCATGATATTATCATGGCATGGACCACTGTGATCAGACTCATCTTATCAATATATGGAGAGAGATTTCATAGCTGCCGCGGGTGACAGAATTTTTAGAGGTTGTTTGAATTTGTGGGATCAGAATGAGTAATGAGTCTACCAGTGTCCAAAGATTCCTGACCTGTGATTTTAGGGGGAGTTCATATGTTCCAATAGGTATTTTAAAGTCAGGTATTTGTCCACTTGTGTTAGGTACTACTACTACTACTACTTATCATTTCTATAGCGCTACTAGACGTACGCAGCACTGTACACTTGAACATGAAGAGACAGTCCATGCTCAACAGAGCTTACAATCTAATTAGGACGGACAAACAGGCCAAATTAGGGATAAGGGAATTACTAAGGTGGGAATGATAAAACATGGGTACTGGCTCAGGAAGTCTATTCCAGGCATATGCTGCAGCAAGATAAAAGGAACGGAGTCTGGAGTTAGCGATGGAGGAGAAGGGTGCAGATAAGAGAGATTTACCCAGTGAACGGAGTTCCCAGGGAGGAATGTAGTGAGAGATGAGAATGGAGAGGTACTGAGGAGCTGCAGAGTGAATGCACTTATAAGTCAATAAGAGGAGTTTGAACTCTATGGGTTCAGGCAGAGTTTGTTGTTGTTTGCCTATTCTTGAGTTGCAGTTAAACAGGCAGACAGTTTACTCAAGTCTGTGGGTAGAGCTGGTTCAATGGATATGATTAGTTGCACATCATCAGCACTGATACAGATTTTTGTGTCCATCGACTGAAGCAGCTCAGCCAGAGGCTTGAGGTAGATTTTAAATAAAATGAGACAGTATGGATCCCTGTGACACCCCACAGTTCAGTGCCCAAGGTAATGATGTGCTGTTGTTGAACAAAACTGATTGTTGTCTGTCTGACAAATAGGATTTGAACCATGTAAATACTGTGCCACTAATAACCTGTTTCTGCCAGCTTTGTAAGCATAATATTAAGGCTCACAGTGTTGAAGGCTGCTGAGAAATCCAGCAACTTTAGTATCAAGGCAGATCCCCTGTCACAGTTTCTGTGCAGATCAAAAAGGGGCAAAAGAACTGTTTCTGTTCCATACCCAGGTCTGAAGCCAGATTGACATGGGTCTAGCCAATTACTTTCACTTAGCTTGTTGAGTTGAATGCAGACTGTCTGTTCTAAACGTTTTGCCAAAAAAGGAATGTCAGAGACTGGTCAGTAGCTTTTGAGCTTGCCCTGGTCAATGGAGCTCTTTTTCGTTAGGTGTGTGTGTGTGGGGGGGGGGGGGGGGGGAACCACAGCTCTTTTAAGTATTGTTGGCAGCTGCCCTTCCACAAGAGAATTTAGTGATCCCTTCAATGAGGCCTATGCTTGCTCGTTGTAGTATCTTTGCTGGGCAGGGGTGAAGAGGGCAGGTTGTAGGCCATAGACCTTTCAGGATTTTTTCAAGAGCTTCCTCTTTGACTTGGTTGAATGAGTCCCAGATGATTATGCATGGTAGGGGAAAGGGCGTGTTCTCCTCATTAGATGGTGGGAGCTTTGATGGGACTGTCTGTAGGTCCTGATGGAGAACTTTAATTTTGTTGGCAAAGTATGTGGCAAAATCATTGCTGGTTAGTTTTGACTGGGAAGGCTGGTTCTTTTGTGGGGTTTGCAGTAGGCTGTTTACTGTTTCAAATAGTTGCTTGGTTGAATTTTCAGCTTGTTCAATGTATTGAGAGAAATATTGTTTTTTGGCTGTTGTTAAGGCCTGGAGGTACTTTGCCATGTGCAGTGGCGTTCCTAGGCTGGCTGACACCCGGGGTGAATCGCCGATGTGCCCCCCCCCCCCCCGGGTGCAGCACGGCCCCCCCAGCGAAATTACACCCCCCGGGTGCATGTTTACCTGCTGGGGGGGGGGCGCGTGCCTGTCGGCTCCGAGTCCGCTCGTTCCCTGCTGCTCCCTCTGCCCCAGAACCGGAAGTAACCTGTTCCGCGCAGAGGGAGCAGCAGGGAGGGAACGAGCGGACTTGGCCAACAGGCACGCGGCACCCCCCCCCCCAGCGGCATGCACCCGGGGCGGACCGCCCCCACCCCCTTGGTACACCACTGGCCATGTGCTTCTTACAGTTCAGTTTGTCTTCTAGGTGAAATGTTTGCTATTTTCTTTCAAGTTGGCATTCTTGACGCTTAAGGACTCATAATTCTGGGGAGAACCACGAGGAATGTTTGTGCGTAGAGCATAGGACCTTCTTTAGAGGGGCCGTTTTTTCTAATGCCATTGCTAAGCGTGTGTTCCAGATATCAACCTGTTCAGACACTGTCATTATCTTTTCATCCACATGGGGGTTGGACAAGGCCTGTAGGAAGTTACCAGCAGTCAGATTTCTCATGTCTCTAATTTCCTTCCAAACTTTGGTTGGGCCCATCTGTTTTATGTAGTCCTTAAAAGAAAATTTGATTAGAAAAAGATCACTCCATGATAATTTCGATGCCACCAGCCTTGTGTTCAAAGATGTTGACCCCTTTGCAGAACACTATAGGGATCATTTTCAAAGCAGTTAGACTTAAAAAGTTACACTGTAACCTACGGAAATATGCCTCCAAGTCTAGCAAATAGCCCTGTTCATGGGTTGGAGATTTGATCACCTAAGTAAATCCTAGAGCTGCCATCATATCAAGGAAGGCAGCAGTGGTGGTATCTAGAGTTTTGATGTGTAGGTTAAAGTTGTCCATGATCAGTAACTTAGGGTAACTCAGGGTTACCTCGGTTTCCAGATTTAGCAGTTCTTGCATAGATGAATGTTGTTGCATGGTGCTCTGTAGACGACAAGCAGCCACATTGTTTCCTTATCTCACAGCTGGATTAGGAGGCATTCTGACTCAGACAGGTGGGGGATGGAAACCCTGAGCAGTTTGATTGTCTCTTGGATCAGGACTGCTACCCCTCTAACCCACTTCCCTGGTCTTGATTGGTAGAGCAAACTGACCAGATACACTAAACACATATTTGGGTCTCTTAGCGGTGCTGGATACAGGGGCAGGAGCTGTGCAGTTTTAATGTCAAGATGAAAAAGGAAGAAGCAACTCCAATAAGGCAAAAAATGCCAAGATTTAGTTGAAAGATGACAGTCAGATATTGTAAATCATTCTGATTAAAATGGAGATATGGAGAAATATATTTTTTCTCTAAGAAAAATTAGAGTATCTGTTAAGTGATGATTTCAATGATAATTTGGCAGTCAAACCTTCAATCACTGCCACCTTTGCTACCTATGCATTGTGGATCTTTCAGATTCACGAAAGATTTATAATGAGTTATAATAATTATAGTATTATATAATTATATTATAATATAATACAGCTAGTTACATTCATTTTTTTTCACCTAATGCGTAGGACTAGTCAAAGAAATAAAAATAGCACAGCTAGCATCTGCTCATTGCTTTTACCTTACAAATGGTAGCTTATATTTCACAAAGTACTGAGAAGATTGAAGTTTATTTATTTGCTGCACTTGTATCCCACATTTTCCCACCTATTCGCAGGCTCAATGTGGCTTACAAAATGTTATAGCAACATGTACACATTATAGGATAAGAATTTCAAAATATAGATACAGATGGGTGCTTAGAATATCAAAGCAATCATATTAACGGAATAATAATTTTACAATTGTTACAAATAAGAGTGCATAAGTAAATCATATTGGATTGGAAGTGGATTGAAAGATCAACATAACATAATGATATCAGGACAAGATATAATATTCAGTCGTGAGGATGTAATTAGGATGAACAGATAGGAGGGTTCCTTAATAGTTGTGATTGGAATAATTAGGAAGTCAAATCGTTATGGGGAATCTTTATTGTACACCTTTATGAATAAGTAGGTCTTTAATAACTTTAATAAGTTGATGCAGCAATCAGCTTTTCTACTATTGAATTTGTCATATGATTAAGGCTGAGTGATATTACAGATGACCTTCATCCATCCAGTTTCTTATGATTTCCTAAAGGAGTGTCATACAAATGTGATAAGCCAAGCTAGAACTGCATATGATTCCCACATCAATTTGAATTGATGGAGATAATTGCACTGCGAGTACTAGGTCCTTTTCAGGTGTGATGGTATAGGTGTTTGCAATGGCATGTTGAAGGTGTAGTTAACAAGTGCATGCACCTGATTTGAGTGTGATGCTGGTGGTGAGGAGGATGGCTTCATTCTTGGAGGTCATGCTATACTTGAGTATTGAGGCTAGTGAGTATTGCAAGCATCAGTGTCAGAGGGAAACTAATAACTTGCATTGTTGATTCACAACTAGGAAAGAGAGGCATCTGCAAAATGTTCTCACCTTAAAATTGAATACATAAATACCTAGGCAATCTGCTAAATACAGGAAATGTTAGGGAATGGGCATGATCTAATAGTGACTGAGGCAGTAATCTGCAAAAGCAGGAAAACTCCTGAAACTTGTAATGCCAGAATTTTGGTGCTGTACATGAAAAAACTTGACTTTGAACAGTTAGGTGGCAATTCTATAAATTGTCACCTCATCTTAGGTGTCACAAAGGGGTGGTTAGTACCAATTCTATAACAGCTTAAGGATGTGCCTAAGCGATTATAGAATATTAGTGCAAAGCCGCATTTCAATGCCTAAAGTTAGGCACACCTACATATGACAAGTCAATGGCTGGTGAAAGTTGGCACATGTAAGCATGTCATATAATGTGTGCAACTGATAATATTCTGTAAGTTGCGCATGTTGCTTGGCGACACACCTATTTATTTATTTATTTATTGGGACTAGTAAAATAACCAAGAATAAACTAAATACATTAAATGAGGTAAACTTGAAAACAGTAAATTGAAGTCTAATAATAGAACTTCTGTGAAACAGCATCAAAAATATACACATTTAACAGCACTGGAATTCAAATACCAGACATACAATACAATACAATGTTAGCATAATACTAATGATACACCTAATAAGCACGCATTAGAACATTCAACATAGATATGGTGCTAAAGATTTTCTACAATACAACTTAGCATATAGCTGAGAGACCAAGAGCACATAAATGATGGGAACAAGATGCATGGTACAGAGTCAGTTGGGATAATTTAATGGCATTCCCGGCGGTAACCACATTGGAGTGTGCTGCCTGATTACCGCACGAGTAGCACGCGAGCCCTTACCGCTATACTCCACCCCAGTGGCGATCCTAGCCGGCATGACACCCGGGGCAGATCGTGGATGCGCCCCCCCTGGGTGCAGCGCGGCCCCCCCCCCCGGCGAAATGACACCCCCCCGGGTGCACGCCGCTGGGGGGGGGGTGCCGCGGCGTGCGCCTGTCAGCTGAGTTTGCTGACTTCGCTAACTTCGCTGCAGCTCCCTCTGCCCCGGCCGGAACAGGAAGTAACCTGTTCCGGGGCAGAGGGAGCTGCAGCGAAGTTAGCAAAGTCAGCGAACTCAGCTGAAAGGCGCGCGCCACGGCACCCCCCCCCCAGCGGCGTGCACCCAGGGCGGACTGCCCCCATCGCCCCCCCCCCTTGGTACGCCACTGCTCCACCCACATGTATGCTCCTTGACAGTTGTGCACATAGGGTCCCTTTTACTAAGTGGTGGTAAAAAGAGGCCTGCAGTAGTGTGGACGTCTGGGAAAAAGGGCTTTTTTAATAGGGGCAGCAAATGGCTGTGTGGTATAATCAAAAGTAGCGCATGGCTGTTTACTGCCTGAGCCCTTACCACCACCCATTGACCTAGTGGTAAGGGCTCATACGCTACTCGTGCAGTAATCAGGGAGCAAATTCCAATGTGGTTACCGCCAGGAATGCCCCCTTGCGGTAGAAAATAGAAAGTACCACAGGGTGCCTACACTTCCCCTGCAGTAATGCCAATTTGGTGAGCGCTACCCTCTTCCTTTAGCCAGGCTTGGGAGCGGCATAATTTACCTTCAAAAAACAACTGTATGTGCCACTGAATCCAATATACTGCCAATCTGGAAAAATTAACACCAGACTGAAACTAGACTAGTGACTAAACACAGTACATCTCATAAGTGTATTCCTATAAATTCTTCCCTATTAAAATAATAATAATAAAAAACTTTTCCAGTAGTTCAAGAAAACCCTTCTGAAATACTCAATGGGACTGTATCAGCTATATTATAATGTTAAAATATTGCATTTTTAAAGCAATCAAGAAACTTGAAATTGTCAAAGCATCTGCTATTATTAATAAAGTTCACACCCATCATACAACTGTATTCTCTTATAATTTAGAAACAGCAAATAACAGCACAATTAATTCTAAAACCTTGTCAGTGTAACATCAATTCTAAATCTTTATGAACATAAGCATTGCCATACTGGGTCAGACCGAAGGTCCATCAAGCCCAGTATCCTGGAAAGATCCCAAAAGAATAAAAACAGATTTTATGCTGCTTATCCCAGGAATAAGCAGTAAAGTTTCCCAGGTCCATCTTAATAATTTATTTTATTGCATTTGTATCCCACATTTTCCCACCTATTTGCGGGCTCAGTGTGGCTTACAATAAGATATAATGGTTTATGGACTTTAGGAAATTGTCCAAACCAGTTTTAAAACTTGCTTAACTAACTGCTTTTATCACATTCTCTAGCAAAGAATTCCAGAGTTTAATTACGCATTGACCTCCAAATTCTCTAAATGGTATCCATAAATGTGCACGGAAATCTCTGTGCACTGCGAATTGGTGAGGGCAACTTAGTTAACCAGCCAATCAGTGTCGCTAACAAGCAATTATCAGCACTAATTGGACTTTATGTGCACATCCTTCTATGCGCATTCTATAAAGCTATGTGCTAGTTTTCTACAGCATGCAACTGAAAAAGGCACATGATGATGGGGCGTGTCTAAAATGTATGCACACTGTTATAAACTGGCTGCAGATATGTAGGCCTGCCCTGAGCAGGCCTAACTGCTTGGTGTATACATTGCTCAGCGCTAAGCGCAATGCTGTACAATGCGTTGTTCGGCATTGTTTTCCCCAAACTTTCAATGATGGTTTGATCAGCTTCAAATGTGTTAAGGAACTTAGATGTGGTGGAGGGTTTTAGGGTGTTGCTCGTAATTCTGGTGATTGGGCCATGGTATAAACAGGTATTGCAACCTGTATTGTACCTCACTGGTGCCTGCTCCCCTGACCTGCTAGAATTTAGCACGTCCCTCCTCAAGGACACAGGCTTTCCCATTCTAAGAGGCATTACTACACAGGGAAAGAGGTGGCGAGTGGTTGGAACACTTGACTTATCTACTGGGATGGCGAATTCAAATCCTTTCACTGGTGCCTGCCCCCCTTTCAGTCAGTGCCAACATTTTTAGCACAATATATAGTATTTGGGCCTGAGTGAATAAATATTTTCTCCGACTTGTTTTAAATTTACTACTTAATAGCTGCATTGCATACCCCCTAGTCCTTATATTTTTGGAAAGAGTAAACAAGCAATTCACAACTACCCATTCTACTGTGCTCAGTATTTTATAGACCTCTATCAAATTTACCTTCAGATGTGTCTTTTCCAAACTGAAGAGCCATAGAGGCATATTTTCAAAGCACTTTGGGAGGCTAAGTTCCATAGGTTTCTATGGAACTTTGGGAGGCTAAGTGCTTTGAAAATGAGCTTGATTGTCAATTTAGCCTTTCCTCATAGGGAAGTCATGCCATCTCCTTAGCACTTGGAAGGTAGTAATCCTTGGAGCATTAAAGGATGGAAGTCTCTGGAACCTTTAAGGATTCAAGGAGGTACCTCTTAAACATTAATGACCAAATGTTGTTGTTATTACATAGTCATTTTTAAAATTACCACATAAGCACTTACCACCTTCCACTTGTAGGTGGTAAGAGCTCCTGCATTATCTGCATGATAACCAGTTAGCACATGGCAATATAGGTACATTAACTGGTTAGCCCAGGAATAAGCACTCTTTGCCCGTGATATGCTCCCTCCAAAAAAATTACTCCCCCTCTTTACAAAGCCACACTGGCGGCTGCCATGCTGCATTCCCAGCACAGCACATTCAAAGTAAATGGGTTGTGTTGGCATTACCACACCGGCAGCCACTAGTGCAGCTTTGTAAACAGGGGGGTTAGGGGCCTTTTTACTAAGGCATGGTGGGGGCTAATGCAGGGGTAGCATGCGCTAAATCGGCACTACTGCCAGGCTAGCGCATGTGCCCAGCATTAATTCTGAGTTTGGCCTGTGCCGAATCCCACAGTAGAAAATAATTTTCTATTTCCTACCTCGGGAGGCATTCCCAGCAGTAAAAATCAGAAGTTGGTGCACGTTGCATGGTTACCATGCGGGGTAGTGCATGAGCCCTTTCCACTAAGTCAATGGGTTGCGGTAAGAGCTCAGGCCATAAATAGGTGCGCTAGTTTGAATTTCAGTGCATGCCCATTTCCAGGCCTATTTAAAAATAGCCCAGCATGTGGCCAAAACATGTGCCCAAACTACTGCGGGTCACTTTTACCGCGGCTTAGTAAAAGGACCCCTCTTAGTGTCTAATGCCGCTTAGTAAAAGGGCCTCTATATATAAGAAATCTCAGGATGGCATTTTAACTCAGGATGTGGCTGCAGTAGGTAAGTAACCTACCAACTGCACCATAAGGCCTAACAGCCATTTTGCTCTGTCAGGTTGGTCAGAAATGATTTTCAGTGGCAGTATCTGGCTAGTGTCGCTGGAAATCCCTGGACAGACCCAGTCAGGCAATGAAGGGTTAACTGAATATCACAAGGAGCATCAGTGGGAGAATGAGGATTGTGGCTTCCCTGTGTCAAAGCTTGCTACTCCAGATATTAGACTGTACCTTTACTCATCTTGTTTGAAAAAATAGGCTGGCAGTGTACAGTATGTCCCAATTTAATCTCCAAGATGGGAAAGCAAGGACTTAAAAAAAAAATGTATATATAGATTTTCAAATACAAATCAAGCACACAAAACTTGTACAGTAAAGCACAAGGAAACCAAAAAATAATAAGCAAAACCATATAATCTCAAAAGGTTATTTAATACAACATTGTTACAGTCCTCACAAAGATCCAATACCAAAGAGGAGGGGGAAAAAGGAAAAAGAAAGGAATACAAAAGGAAAATCTTTCAAACCTTCGCACTTGGGGGTCCTTTTACTAAGGTGCACTGAAAAATGGCCTGCAGTAGTGTAGACATGTGGATTGGGTACATGCAGAATTATTTTTTAGTGCACCTACAAAAAATGCCTTTTCTTCTTTTTTTGCCGAAAACGGACTTGCGGCAAAATGAAAATTGCCGCATGTCTATTTTGGGTCTGAGACCTTACCGCAAGCCATTGACCTAGCAGTAAGGTCTCACGTGGTAACTGGGCGGTAATGGTCTACGCACATCAAATGCCACTTGATACGCATAGCTGCCGCATGCCAGAAAATAAAAAATATTTTTCAGACGTGCGTAGCGGATGTGTGCCAAAATTGAAACTACCGCAAGGGCTACATGGTAACTGGGCAGTAACTCCAATTTGGCACGCATTAGGCGCTCGTATGCACCTACGCCCCTTGATGAGAGAAGACCGAATTACTTTAACCCTAACCATGGATATCTGTCACAGAAATTCTTTTAGAAGCCAAAAAGGAAGTTAAATGAGAACGATCCCCCCCACCCAAAATAAAAAATTAGATGGCAAGGATTGCTGAGAAAAAGACAGTAGCAGGTAAGAAGTGCTGCCCACCAGCTCCTACTGGCTGTTGACATTCAGGCAGGAGGAAGATGAAGGTGATTATGCAATAGGGGTGGGTTGTTGTAATGGAAGTGAATGTTAAAGATTGTTTTTCAACTCTGTCTTTGACCGAAAGTAACTTTTCTTGTAAATACAAAAAGCAAGTTGGAATGCAGAAGATAAGACACTACTCTAATTAATTTGGTATGCAAAGGGGAGGGTGGTTCTTGTTTCTATGTCCAGCCTGGCCACCTGGAGTTGGAAATCATGTGATCACGTTCCCACAGTATGGCTTGTTTACCTAAACAGAGAAGCATTCTGTAATTTTCCTTAAGCTCTGAACATGAGCTCAGAGCCTAATAAAAAGGGAGGGCTTGTCACAGCAGAGTGGGAGCTCATCTGTGAGCAACATACGTGCTGCGCAGAGGATCTGTTCCTGATCTAAGAAGCTCCTGGCTCTCGCTGTGAACTGGGCCCCTCCCCCAGCTGATGTTAAGAGCCTGGATGATGGAGACCAGTGATGATTGAATGTATAGTGATGTAATTATTTTTTATTTTCCTGGTCTAAGAAGTCTTTGCATTGCTTAGATGTAGAGACCAATGATGTAATGATTGTTTAGCTAATCATTGTGTGTATAGAGCTAATCATTGTATATGTGCTAACCATTGTATATATCTTAATCATTGTAGAATTTAGCTCCTCTAATAAAGGTCTTATTTACTTGATAGTACGAATCCAAAAGAATCCACAGTAATTATTGGTTAGTCTGTGTCAGTGAGACAGGCTGTAAATCCATAGCAGTTCAGTTGTTTAAAAATATATTCCTATTATGGTGGGGGCCCAGTGTGCTTCTTTGACTAGGGTCCACCAAAGGATTAATCCTGCATTGTTTCCGCTGGAAATTCATAATTAGGCTATCTCAAATTAGGATGTTGGTGGAAAAATCCTATCTTTCTGAGCAGGTAGGTCTGCATCAAAGAAGATAAATAGAGAACTGGGAGCAGGGGCGTAGCCAGACCTGCCATTTTGGGTGGGCCCAGAATTAACCTGGGTGGGCCCTTCCCACCCACACCCCCATACATACATACAATACAGTTTTTTTTTTTTTAATAATGTTCCCCTCTCTTTGCTTCCATCCTCTCTGCCCCTACTCACATGTGTTCATCTTTCTCCCTCTCCTCTGCCCCAGATCCAGCATCTGCTCCTTCTCCCCCCTCCCCGCTCTCGGCCCAGCTTCTGCCCATCTCTCTCTGAATCACCCCCCCCCCCCCCCCCAGGATCTATCTCAGAGCTGTCGCCGGAGGCGATTCTTATAAGCAACCTGTGCTAGCCTTGCAGGCTTTCCTCTACTGTGTCCCTGCCAGTAAAGAAATAGGAAGTGACACCATCAAGGGTGGGGCACAGTAGAGGGAAGCTTGCAGGGCCAATGCAGGCTGCCTATAAGAATTGCCACCAGTGACAACTCTGAGGTAGACTTGGAGGGGGGAGTCAGAGAGAGATGGACAGATACTATGCCATGAGCGGAGAAGAGGGAGAGAGGAGTGTGAGATGCCACCACTGAGGTGCTTTGGGGGCCATATGGACCGCTAGACTACATGGGCCTGAGGCAAAATGGGTGGGCCTGTTCTCACCCAGGCCCACCTGTAGCTACGCCACTGACTAGGAGAGCAAGGGATGGGATTATATGATGTGATTAAGGGGGTAGAAGCTGTAGCAGTAGAGTTATAACTATGTAATAAACAGGGCTGTCCTGAGGGTCTGTGTGAGCAGGAGGCAGGGATGTAAAAATTGCTGCCCGCCATTTTCTCCCCTGCTTGGCCACGGTGCAGTTAGCAGGGGCTCAAGGGGACATGTTGAACAGGGTGTGATTACAGCTCGGAATGCTCCTGGTTGTAAATATATATGTAATAAAGACATGGAAAAAATTAAAAATGATTATATCAGTTTTTGTTTTGTTTTTGCAATAACCACTTTGATGTAATTGTATGGAAGGTGGGATATCAAGTATCATAAATATATTTTATTCTGTAATTTTTTACTGTGACTCACCTTGTGTATTGCCGAAAAGGAGAGTAATAGTGTAACTGAAGTCTTTATTGTCAACCACTCAGTCTCTTGGTTCATCTATTCTGCAGCAGGTAAAGGCAGGTATAAGAACATAAGAATCGTCATACTGGCCAAGTACCTAGCAAAATCCCAAAAGAGTAGAACACTAACTGCTTTTACTATATTCTCTGGCAATGAATTTCAGAGTTTAATTATATGCCGAGTGAAGAAATATTTTCTCCAATTTGTTTTACTTAGTAGCTTCACTGCCTGCCTCCTAGTGCTTGTATTCTTGAAAAGAGCAAACAAGCAATTCACATCTACCCGTTTCACATCTACCCAAAGGGCGACTAAAATGATAGCGGGGGTGGGACGACTTCCCTATGAAGAAAGACTAAGGAGGCTAGGGCTTTTCAGCTTGGAGAAGAGACGGCTGAGGGGAGATATGATAGAGGTATATAAAATAATGAGTGGAGTGGAACAGGTGGATGTGAAGCGTCTGTTCACGCTTTCCAAAAATACTAGGACTAGGGGGCATGCGATGAAACTACAGTGTAGTAAATTTAAAACAAATCAGAGAAATATTTTCTTCACCCAACATGTAATTAAACTCTGGAATTCATTGCCGGAGAAAGTGGTGAAGGCGGTTAGCTTGGCAGAGTTTAAAAAGGGGTTGGACGGTTTCCTAAAGGACAAGTCCATAAATCACTTCTAAACGGACTTGGAAAAATCCACAATTCCAGGAATAACATGTATAGAATGTTTGTACGTTTGGGAAGCTTGCCAGGTGCCCTTGGCCTGGATTGGCCGCTGTCATGAACAGGATGCTGGGCTCGATGGACCCTTGGTCTTTTCCCAGTGTGGCATTACTTATATACTTATGTACCCTACACTGATGTCTATCTTCTTCAAGCTGAAGAGCTCTAGCCTCTTTAACTACTACTATTATCTTTAAACTTTCCTTGTAGGGAGTCGTCCCACCCCCTTTATCATTTTGGTCAGGCAATAATAATATTTATTTATTTATTGGGATTCAATAACTGCCTTTATGAAAAGATTCACCCAAAGCAGTGTATAGCAGGTACAGCTTGACATTAAGCTAACAATTTTCTTAATTTTATTTGGTTGGCATCCTGTTAAATCAGTGAAGGTGACACTTCATGGATAAGATCCAGGTGATTTCCTAATCAAGAACTGAATGGGGATATTTTCATATCTTCTCCATGCTACTTATCTTCTCTTTGTATGCCCTTACTAATTAGCCCTAGAAAGGTACTTAAATATTTTCCATTGCTGTGTGCACAATTAGCTAATAAAATGTTCCTCTTCATGCTTCTTTGATTTTTTTTTTTTTTCTGATTAAGTTTCCATTTCTCTATGTGTCTACTTATGTGAAGATTGGATTTGGTTCCTGAAATGCAGGGGTGCCCGACCTTGGTCCTCGAGGGCCACAGTTCAGTTAGGTTTTCAGGATTTTCACAATGAATATGCATGAGATTTATTTGTATACATTGCCTCCATTTTATGCAAATAGATCTCATGCATATTCATTGTGGAAATCCTGAAAACCTGAGATTGTGAGGGCTGAGGTTGGACACCACTGCTGAAATGTTTTACTCCTGGGGGAATTCTGCGCAAACATTTTTTTTTTATTCTATGTTAAAAGAAAGAAAGAAAAAGAAAATTCTGCATACTTTATTTGTAATTTTCTTGTGCAGAAATCCCCCATTATAAGCTTCTCCCCCAGGCATGAAATACCCCCACCATCACCACAGCAGTTTCCCTCCTCAGGTTCCACCTTCTCCATTTCTTTCCTAACTTGTATCACCTCCTTTTCCCCTCCCCGGTAAGTTCAGCCCTCAGTTTTCTCTGCCTGTTCTCCAAGATAAATATCTCATATTTTCTGCCCCTCCCCCACCCTTTTTCTATTAACATGTTATCTAGCAGTTCTCTACCTTCTACAGTTCTTTTCCCAACCCTCATCTTCCATTGCTCTTCCCGTCTCTGTATTCCCCCAACATTCAGCATTCACTGCTGACCCAGTTTTCTCTCCTTAACTCCCAGCAAGACCCCTGTTCTGTACACCTCAAAGGTCTCTTTTGCTAAGTGTTCATGCACATGGGGGCAGAACTATTTCTTTCAGCAAAGGCCATGAGTTGATGAAAAACTACTCTCTCAGCAAGTTTTGTGAAGTAACACATTTGAAATTTGTCTATGTATTATCTTCAAAATTACATAACAATTCTTTGTAATGATTCTTGAGCTTCCTAATTGAGCCTCTGATTTGGATGCATGTGCTGTGTAAGATCCAGATCATAATAAGAACTCAAAGCAATGGCCAATATTTGGCATCTGTAATCTTGAAAAGTCCTTGGTTTCATTGCATTCAGGGAATGAGCATTTGCTTTAATGTGACAGTACTACTTTGTTTGTTTTGGGGGTTGTTTTTTTTTTTTGTAACTGTCCTGTCAGCTAGTACAGCTAACAACATCAGCAGGTTTCCTCCTTTTATTTCTGTTTAATTTCTGATGTGAAACATGCATTTAATGCTGTTTATGGATTTTTTTTATTGAACTAATTCTGCTAGTATGACTCTAGATAAGTAAAGGTACAGTTGTATTGAATTTTTCTAGAACCTATTGCAGTTAGCACATTGATCCACCTAAAAGATGATGAACACTATGAACAGCTGCAGAAATTTCCTATCTAAAGAGATTATTAAATCTTTATATTTACAATACAGATCCTTATAAGGTGCTGGCAACGTGTGATGGTGCCATGGATATAGAGTAGGTTGCCATAGGAACCTACTGTTGAACTATTAACTTTATTGGCACTAACTGTGGATGGCGGAGGCATAGCCATTGGATGCTGCACATTGCTGCAAAGATGGATACTGGCAAAAAAGATTGAAAGTTATATATCTGATGCAACCTTTCTGCACTGTGAAATAAATAAATAAAAAAAACTATCCTATGTCAGCTAGAAATTTTACTGTTTTTTTTTTTTAATTCTAGTTCTTTTGGATTACAGGGAGCAGCCAGATATCTGAGATGGTTCATGTATTGTCTGTGTGGCATCATTTATGATATCACATTATCACACCAAAATGAATCAACCTTATCCCATAAGCAGGATATCAGCTATGATGCTCTTGCTTAGAGCTGCTCTCAGAATCAAGGGGGAGGTCGTGAAAGAGCTTTATTTTTAAAAACAGGCAACAGAAATATTTTTTTCAAGAGGGGGAGTATGTACTATAATTTTGCTTGTGCAACTCTTTAAAAAATACTCTACAGCAGGGGTTCCCAAACCTGTCCTGGGGGAATCCCAGCTAGTCAGGTTTTCAGGATATCTACAATTAATATGCATGAGATGGATTTGCATACCAAGGAGGCTGTATATGCAAACTGATCTCATGAATATACATTGTGGATATCCTGAAAACCTGACTGGCTGGAGTTCCTCAAGGACAGGTTTTGGGAATCACTGCTCTACCACATGCTGGTTCCAGCTTTTTTTTTTTAAAGAAAGAATTGGCAGGAGCTGAATATTGCTTTCATCTGTTAAATTTCAATAAAGCAGCAGTTGCTGACTGATATTTATATATATTTATTTATGTTTAAATCATTTTTATTGACATAAAAATCAGAAACATAAGTGTAACACTTCATCATGAACAGAAGTCATATACAATACACAACATCCAGCCTTTTTATGTCATCAATGAGTTTTCTCTTTCATCCCCATTCCCCTCAGCCCCCCACCCCCACCCCGGATCCTCTCATTTGCATGAAATTGTTCATAGATATATTTCGAACATCTGGATTTCTACATTTATCTAAATACAAGTTCGACACACATGTATAAAAATGCTGCAGCTATGAGCCTTGGTCCCCTGCCTAGACTTTGGTTCAGGCTCTGAAATGAGGGAAAAACTTACAGGCCTGTGTGACTCTGACTTGAACTCCCAGTGTTGGAGCACTGCAGAGAACAACAGGAAAACACAAGGGTGGGGGGTCTAAAGGACAGAGTGACATTGTGGTCAGCAACATGGTGGGAAAGGAAAAGTATACCCAGATGTAGGGTCTTGCTTAAAATTTGTGGTCAAGCGAGCTAAAGATGAAAACATGTTTACAAGATAAAAGCTACTCATTAGCATAAGCCAAGCAGTGGTAACCATGACATTAGCATAGATCCAATCAGGTATATCTACTGTCATAGTATCCATATCCTGAGTGCACCTATAAAAATCAGTGTATTTCCTGGTGGGGCCATGGTTGCTTTCTCTCTCCAGGGAAAACCAATACACTCCAATAGAATTGGCAAATTACCCAATTGCTTTTCCCTGAATACCCTTGAGTGGTAAGTTATATCACCTAAGACCCAGATAGCACCTGTTTGCAGCTGAAGAATTACCTTCCTGTAACCAATTGATTGTACATGCCAATTGTATATCCTTTGGTGTCTTTGGGTAAGTAGGAATAAATTTACAACCTTTGGAACCATACTGCAATTCCTTCTCCTTATTAATATCTGCTAATAATCCTTGGTTTGATTAAAGAGTAAGTGAACTATTGAGTTCAGAGATGGAGCCAGTTTCTGAGGTCCAATCAGCCTTCTTGAGGTTTTCTCTGCTACTGGACAGCTGAACTCCAGTACCAGGCAGAACCTAGGGGTCTCTGAACCCCAAATTAAAAACACACACAATATCCCATAGCCAGAACATATTATCCATCCCTCCCTATCCCTCCCCCCCCCATAGCCTGCCGCCTCGTTACCCTGTTTTAGAAATTCAACAAAAGGCTTCTTCCCCTGGGAGGAAGAGTCAACCATAGAGGTTCCCACATCATTCGAAATTTAAGGCCTGGTGCACTGTCAAGGTCTCGGACTTCACATCTATCTAAACGCATCTGCTGTATTAATTGTGACCGCCAAGATTGTAATGAAGGCCCCTCCTGGGAGCACCATGACAATAAGATAAGATAGATGTGATCCCATGGACAATGGCCATCTTAATGAAAGCTCTGAATCCCTCCGGAGGGTCAGAGGCAGTGGTGTGCTGGAGCGGGCTCTCACGGGCTCGTGAGAGCCGTTTGTTAAGTTTTTAAGAATTTTGGGAGCCGGTTGTTAAAGTAGGCCTCCCCATGGTTACTTTAACAACTGACTCCCAAAATGTGGGCTTGGGCCCCCTCCTGAATTCTCTTTTACTTTGCTGGCAGTGATGCTGGCCCCACCAGTCAAGTAAATAGACTGCTGCTGCTCCCTGCTCCTTGTTTCTGACTCTGAGCATCAGGCTGGGACTTTTCATGCAAGCGCAAGAAGGTTCCATCATGCTGCTCAGAGCCAGAAACAAGCAGCAGAGAATGGTGACAGTCCATTTATTGGCTGGTGGGGCTCGGCAAAGGTATGCCTAGCATGCCCACACAAGGGAGGGGAGAGAGAGGCATGTATTTCCCCCTCCCCCCAAATTTCAGGGCCGGCTATGCCCGGAGAGAGAGCCCATTGTTAAAAATTTGCCAGCACACCCCTGGTCAGAGGAAAATGTGTAAATGTTAAACAAGATCAGAGGGTTATATACTAAAGTACAGTCCCACATTTCTCTCACGCTTTTAAGGACCTCTCTCCAAAAGGCTTTTGCAAGCCTACATGTCCAAAACATATGCCCCAGTGTCGCTAACCGCCCCCCGCATTTAGGGCAGCTACCAGAATTTGTCAAGTGCGCTAAGTGTGCCCTTCATGGGGATATATATATATATTTATCACTTTATGGCAGATCTACAGCATATGTTTGCATAGTAACAGATAAAGACAAATAGGCTCATACCAGCTGCCTGATTGTTCTTGTCTACATTAGTCTAACTAAGAATATATTCCAGCTGTTAGACACACAAGTTTTTTTGTCTTTTCCTCTCTCATTCTCAACTACTCTGTACAAATCAATGCTGGCATAGGCGGTCAGTGGCTCTGCTGTTTGGGAAGGCTAACGTGGGTGGGACCAGGGCCTGAGTCTATAATTGTCTGACAACATTAGATTGAAAGTTCAGCATAATAGTTGCAGCCAGGTAATACCTTATATTAAATTTAAGATATCAGATATGTATTAAAATACCAAAGAATAAAGTGGCAAGAAAATTAAACAGTGCAAACTTCAGTAGATAATACCAGTAAGCAAGTTCTTATACATAAAGGGGGAGATTCTATTTATGACGCCTAAAAAAATCAGCGCTGACTAAGTGTATTCTATAATCGGGTGCCGATTATAGAATACGCTTAGTTGATATTTCAGCGCCTAAATCTATGCGCATCCATTTCCACCAATGAAAATGTGACGTAAATCCCGGCACGTAGATTTATGTGCACTGGGCCATATTCTATAAGTAGGTGCATAAATTTCGGAACGCCCACGAAATGCCCATTTCCCCACCCATAACCACATCCTGTTTTGCCTGCTGTGAGAAGCACAGGAACCACAGATCCCAGAATGCATGGTGGGAGAGGGAAAAGCCGGAGCAGAAAAACTACAGATCCCAGAATGCATTGCAGGGCAGGGAAAGACAAGTTCAGAACAGCTACAGAACCCAGAATGCACGGCGGGAGGGGAGGAGGCAGGAGCATAGAGAGCACAGATTTCAGACTGCCTGGAAGAATAAGGGTGGTCATGACAAACGAGAACCGGAGTGGCAGGAGAAGGAAAGAGAGGTGGCTGATTGGGAAATGGAATCAGCTGAGGAGAGGGTGGAACATCTGAGTGAGGGGGTGGAAAATGAGAGGATGGAATGGGAGGAGTAGGAGGAGAAGGGGTGGAAGAAGAGATGGAGGTGGGTGAGGAAGTGGCTTGAGGAGAAGAGTGATTGCTGGAGGAGCCCAAGGTAACAAGGAAAGCATAATAGTCAGGGGAGATCCAGTGGGTGGATGTCAAGAGATAAGTTGTTGACAGTTGTGGGTGGTGGATCGTTTTAGCCTGACTTGTGGAACTGTGTTTAAAGCTGAGCTGGCTAAAAGGGAGTTTTGGGAGGCCTTGCTGATTTCTGAGGCCTTACTAACTGAACTGTGTAGAAAAGCCTGGCTGGCTGAACTGTGAATAAAAGCCTGGCGGGTTAGGCTGAGTAGAAAAGCCTAGTGAGCTGAGCTGGGTTTAAAAGCCCAGCTAGCTGAACTGTATTTAAAACTCTGGCTAGCTGGACTGTGGAGAAAAGCTTGGACAGAGGCAGAAAATACATTGAAGAAAGCTGAAAGGAAAAGGAGGAGAGAAAAATGACAAATGAATAGGAAATCCTGGCAATAGAACTAAGAGAAGGCTAGGTAAGTAGAAACCAGAGACTGAAACCAACACAGTTGAAAAAAAGTATGTGGCCAGACAACAAAGGTAGAAAAAATAATTTTATTTTTAGTTTAAGATAAAGTAGTGTGGTAGCTGTATTAATGTTTTGTTTAATTTGTAGTTGTTAATTAGTAATGTGAATGGAATATGTCCGTTTTTGAATTTACATCTGCTATCTTTATAGCAGTACAAGGGGAAAACATTTTTTTCTGATGTTGTCCTGCATGCCAGAGTTTGATTTTTTTTTTTTTGGGGGGGGGGGGGGTTGAACTGAGGCAGCCATGGCATAATTATATATATATAAGAAATCATATGAAGGGTTAATTCTGTTAAAAGCTTGGTATTTGAATTGAATTCTTATTTCAAATTTCAACTTTTACTTTGTAAGTGAAGTGAAGGTATGCCAGATGGTTCAGATTATATTGAACTCTAGCTGTCGAGCAAAAGGGTTAAAAAGGTCAGAGACAGGAATTTCTTTCACCCTGGTGAATGATGAAAGCTAGCTCAACAGCTGTATATTATTAGGCATACTGAATAGTTTTGTAGGCAGGCAGTTTGTTTAGGATTAAATAGAAAAATGCTTAGATAGAAAATACTATTTAGAGAGAGAGAGGCAATAGATTAGTATTTACAAGTTTTTGATATTTAGAATATGTCTTATAAGAAATACTGATTCTGTGTAAATTAATAAGGTTTGTGTCTGTGTAGAATATCTGTTAAATTCTGTATTACTCTTTGTCTGCTGTTTAAGACTGCAGTTGAGGAGATCAACATGTGGTTTGACTTAGCCATAGTTCTGGCTGGTTCAATGTATAAGCTGATAGGTGAAGAGGTCAGAACTAGTCAGCTCTCTTCTCCTTGATTAATTATAGCTAAGTGTAGGACTGGCCTCCTGGAAGTAATAACCTGATATGTATGCTATTAAGTAAGATTGGCTTTTGACCCCTTTAATGAATGCCAGAGTTTAGTTAGCAGTTAGTACTAGGAATATGAGAAATCAATCATAATAACATGTAAGAGACTGGAGACCAAATGTCTGGCTTAAGGGGCCCCAGGTCAGAGGTCAGTTTAGGATGTCTGGAACCTATGTAACTGATATTTCAAAAGTAATGATTGGTTGAGGCAAGGTAGCCAATCAATTTCTTAACCAATTGGGAGTAAAGGGGGCTAGGCTAGGAGGAGGGCTTAGGACCCTATTTAAGTAGGAGCAGAAGCAGTTTACGTCAGAAGGAGCTCAGAAGAAAGAGAAGGACAGAAGGAACAGACAGAAGAAGGAGAAGACAGCATAAGAAGAGAAGCAGCTGAGACAAAGACACAGAGAGCTGAGAGAAAGAGAAGAGAGCTAGAACTGATGTCTTGCTTTGTTTGCTGGCAAATAAAGAAGATTTTTCTCTCATACTGGTGTGTGCTGTCTGACTCCTGAAGTATCACAAATTCATGCCTCCATTCCTGCAACAATTCTTGGTGGCAGCGGTGGGATGCATCCTGCATTAATCCCAGCACCCAACTGACTGGAGAACATTCGCCGGGTATGTATTCTGTATTCTGTATTGTAATTCTAGCTAGAAAATTGTAAATCAGCCCCTCAAACAAATTGAGGAAGGAGAGCCTGATCAACTCTCAGCGAAGGCCCTAGTACCTTCTAATCTAGAGGAGATTAGAAGCGAAAACGCTTGAGCTTATCTGTATCTGAGAAATCTGAAATTGTTGGGTGGGATTTTCTGTACTGAATGAATGTGTGATGCCTGAATGTTAATGAGTGCGGACTTCTTATAGCTGCATTTCCAATTAACGCGAGTTCAATTGGTCAGCAACGGAAGGAAGCGATTGTTGTCTGTCTACCTAGTGTCTCGAGAGTGCAGACCCCTTACTGCATTTTCAAAAATTCCCTCCCTTTTTGTGTGTTGTAACTGTAAGCATTATGGGTGGGACATCATCTAGACAAATTGATACCCCCCTAGATTGTATGCTTAAGAACTTTAGAAAAGGATTTTTAATTAATGACTATGGACAGACTTTAAGCTCAAGTACTCTAAGAACCTTGTGTGAAGTTGAGTGGCCATCTATGGGAGTGGGGTGGCCCCCTAGTGGCAGCTTAGATATTGAAGTAATCCGGAAGGTCTACAGCATAGTTGTAGGAGAACCAGAATATTCTGAACAACTCCCTTATATAGATTCCTGGGACAGCCTTGTGACTGACTCTCCCTCCTGGTTGAAAACTTATATGGGATCCCCAGTAAAATTCATGTTAGGCCGTGTTCAAAGAAAGATTAGAAAATCTAAACTAGAAGAGGGAAAGAGCCCTAGGAAGCTTACCACCCAATCAGTGGCTTCCGCCCCTACCCTGTCTGAGAAACCCATACTCTCTGATGACCCCTCAGATCTTGAGCCACCACCTTATGGCCCATTGTTGGGGTTCCGTGCCACCCCCAGAGATCCACGCCGTCCAGCCCAAGCTTCTCCAGTACAGGCTTCTCCGGATAGTTCTTCCCCTCCTGTGCAAAACCTACCACATCCTAGGTTGGACTTTTCACCCGGCCTCTACCCTTCTGTGCCAAATCCTCTCCTGTTAACCTCTGAAGACCCGTTTTGGGTTCCACTCCCTGACTCCTCAACTCCTGACAGCCCAGCCTCTCCTTCTAATACCCCTACCCACTCATCAGGGGCCCGGCATCCCTTTCAATGGACTGACTCACCTGTGACCACCTCTCAGTCTATGAGTACCCCTCCCCATCCCTCAGGGGTTCAACCTACCTCCACTGAATGGGTTAGACCTGCTGCAATCACCTTTGAGCATGATAGGAGGGTAGCTCCTAGCTCTACCTCAGGTTCTATTCCCACCTCCTCGAGAGTTCTGCCCCTCCGCCAGGTAACTACCACTCGACCGGATCCTAATAATCAGGGTCAGGTTATACAGGCACAGGCCTATCAGTATGTACCCTTCACAACCACCGATCTCCTGAATTGGAAGACGCATTACCCCTCTTATACTGAAAAGCCTCAGGCAGTGGTGGACCTAGTGGCTAGCATTATGGCCACCCATAACCCAACCTGGACTGATTGTCAACAACTTCTCCTGACCCTCTTCACAACTGAGGAGAGGCGGAAGATTTTGCAAAATGCTGAGGTCATCACGCGAGAGCGTGTCCCCGGGGGGACACAGGACCCAGAGGGATGGGTTAGAGCTCGGTTTCCTCGCGCAGCTCCAGATTGGGATCCAAATGATGGGCAGCACTATGAACTGTTGTCTGGCTATTGCCGGGACTTGCTGGAAGGTATGAGGAAAGGCATAAAGAGGCCCATTAATCTGGCAAAGGTCTCTGAAATTCTCCAAGGGGCAACTGAATCCCCTGGGGCCTTTCTAGAGCGACTAATTGAAGCCTACAGAACATACACCCCATTTGACCCTGAAGCCCAAGAAAACCAGAGAATGGTGAATAGTGCATTGGTGGCCCAGAGTATGCCAGATATCCGGAAGAAGTTGCAGCGTCAGGAGGGATTCGCAGGGATGAATACCACCCAGCTAATTGAGATCGCAACCAAGGTTTTCATTAATAGAGATCAGGAGGTGCGCCGAGAGGCTGACCGGAAGATGCAGAAGAAGGCCGACCTTTTAGCGGCAGCCATTACTAATTCCACCCTTAACCGAGGTCGACCTCTAGCTAATGGGAAGCCAAAGTGGGACCCCGGACCACCAGCCAGGCCCCGAGATTCCTTCAATCAATCCCGGCCAAGGGGGGAGAATCCCAGACCAAGATTGGAGAGGGATCAGTGTGCCTATTGTAAGGAAAGAGGGCACTGGAAAGATGAATGCCCCCAGAGGCGCCAGGGACTGAGAAGGGGACCAGGAGATCGAGGAAGCCGAGGCCGAGTTCGAGAGGGAAGATATGAGCCTCCTGAATCTGACATCATCGGGATAGCCGAGATGGCAGAATGGGACGAATAGGACAGACCGGGTTCCTACAAACTGGGCTCCCAGGAACCTATGGTCAAGCTAACTATAGGGAGCCGCTCAATTCCATTTATGATTGATACAGGAGCTGAACATTCTGTTGTAACGGAGCGATTAGCGCCTGTGTCTGGAAAAACTGTCCGAGTGGTGGGAGCCACGGGGGTGCAGAACCGGAGGCCTTTCCTGACAACCCGTAGATGCCAATTAGGCTCACACATAGTCACTCATGAATTCCTGTATATGCCAGACTGTCCAATCTCTTTGTTAGGTCGAGACCTGCTGTCCAAGCTTAGGGCCCAAATTTCCTTTGACTCTGATGGCCAGACTTCAGTCTCCTTTCGGCCCCCGACATCCAGCCCTAAGGGTATATTGAGTTTCTGCTGCCCTCTTGAAGAAGAATGGCGGCTGCATCAGTCGCAGGGCCAAGTTGACCTACCCCTGGCAGACAGCTTTCAGGTCAGTGGGGTATGGGCAGAAGATAATCCCCCAGGGTTGGCCCGAAATATTCCTCCTGTACATGTAGACTTACTTCCAAGTGCCCGGCCAATCCATCTTCGTCAATACCCAATTCCCAGAAAGGCTCTGGAAGGGATTCAAGCACATTTGAATCGTCTGTTATCCCATGGAATTATTCGTCCTTGTCAGTCTCCATGGAATACGCCACTATTGCCAGTTCAGAAGCCAGGGACTGAGGACTACCGGCCAGTCCAAGACTTACGAGTGGTTAACAAATCCACTATTTCATTACACCCTGTAGTGCCTAATCCATATGTCCTGCTAGGATTGATACCTTCTGGAGCTACCCATTTCACAACACTAGACCTAAAAGATGCCTTCTTTTGTATTCGGGTGGCCCCAGCCAGTCAATTGCTTTTTGCCTTTCAATGGGAAAACCCAGTAACAGGAAGGAAGCTTCAGTATACATGGACCCGCCTGCCACAGGGGTTCAAGAATTCCCCCACCATTTTTGGGACTGCCCTAGGACAAGATCTTAAGACTTTTAAATCTGAGCCTTCCAGGCGAGTTTTACTCCAGTATGTAGATGACCTCCTGATTGCAGCAGTGACCCAGGAAGAGTGTTTTGAGGCTACCAGAGAATTGCTGGAGCTACTCTTGGATGCAGGCTATAAGGTCTCACGCTCAAAGGCCCAACTTTGTCAGTCAGAAGTGAAGTATCTGGGCTTTTGCATTTCCCAGGGAAGTCGGAGACTGGATGCTAGTAGGAAGCAAGCGGTAGCTGCAATTCCCCAACCCAAGTCCAGAAGAGAAGTTAGGGAATTCCTGGGAGCAGCTGGATTCTGCAGAATTTGGATTCCAAATTTTGCATTGATGGCGAAACCCCTTTACCAAGCCACAAAGGGGGGTGAAAAGGAACCATTTGAATGGGGACCTACTGCTCAACAATCCTTCATTGCCATAAAGAAAGCCCTACTCCAAGCCCCTGCGTTAGGCCTTCCTGATGTGGAGAAACCTTTCTCACTGTATGTCCATGAGCGACAGGGGGTTGCTCTAGGTGTGCTGACCCAGATGATGGGATCCTGGCAGAGGCCTGTTGCATACCTGTCTAAACAGCTGGATGGAGTGGCTAAAGGATGGCCAGCCTGCATGAGGGCCATTGCAGCAACAGCCTTACTGGTCCAGGAAGCTGATAAGTTGACCTTGGGGCAAGAACTGGTTGTTAAAGTCCCCCATGCAGTTCTCACCCTCATGGAGTATAAGGGCAACCACTGGTTTACAAATAACCGCATGGTTAAGTACCAAGCCAGCTTGTGTGAGAATCCACGGATACACCTGGAAACAGTGGCTACATTCAATCCTGCTACTCTTTTGCCAGCATCTGAGGGACCACCGGATCATGACTGTATCCAAACCATGGATGAAGTGTACTCCAGTCGACCAGATCTTAAAGATGTTCCGTGGAGGGACCCAGATGTAATTTATTTCACAGATGGAAGCAGTTATGTGGAGAACTCCAAGCGACTGGCAGGCTATGCTGTGGTGACAGAGGACAAGGTGATAGAAGCAAGAGCCCTGCCCCAAGGAACTTCAGCCCAGAAAGCAGAACTTGTGGCCCTCATACGAGCTCTGGAGCTAGCAGCAGGACTGGTGACCAACATTTATACTGATTCTAAGTATGCCTTCACAACCCTACATGCTCATGGAGCTTTGTATAAGGAAAAGGGACTCATAAATGCTGCAGGCCAACCTGTTAAGTATGGACCTGAAATACTTCAGCTGCTAGAGGCTGTGTGGGCCCCTAAGAAGGTAGCTGTTATTCACTGCAGGGGACACCAAAGAATAGATACTCCAGTGGCCCGAGGGAACCGCCATGCTGATCGGGTGGCCAAGGAAGCTGCTCGAGGACCCCCAGCAAGTACTGTGACTCCCCTGTTCCAAATCCGATTGCAAGAATGGACACCTATGTATACCCAAACGGAAGAGAAATGGGCTCAAGAAGAAGGTGCAGTAAGGAGACCTGATGGCTGGTTACATCTCCCTGATACCAGAGTTCTGGTGCCACGCCACCTAGCTTGGCCTGTAGTGTCTCAAGCTCATGACCTATCACACTTAGGGAAAACAGCACTAGCCCGCCTACTCAATCGAGTAGTGGTGCTGGAAGGATTGGATAGTCTGGTTGCCACTGCCTCTGCCCGATGTACTCTCTGTGCCCAGAATAATGCTCGTCAGGGACCCCGTATTCCACCAGGAGTTCAGTCTAGAGGACTAACACCCTTTGAGTCCCTAGTTATAGACTTCACAGAAATGCCCAGGAGTGGTAGGTTCCGATACCTCTTAGTCATGGTCTGTACCTTTTCTGGGTGGGTGGAAGCATATCCTACAGTCACTGAGAAAGCCACAGAAGTAGCTCGAGCCCTCCTTAGGGATGTCATCCCCAGGTATGGACTGCCCCTTGCCATAGGTTCAGATAATGGTCCCGCCTTTGTTGAAGCTACACTTCAGGCCCTGTCCCGCGCATTGCGCATTACCTGGAAATTGCATTGTGCCTATCGTCCCCAGAGTTCAGGGCAGGTTGAGCGGGCAAACAGAACCTTGAAAAATAGCCTAGCAAAGATTTGTCAGGAAACCCAATTGAAATGGCCACAGGCATTGCCACTAGCCCTCTTTCGCCTCCGATGCACCCCAACTAAAGGAACAGCCCTCTCTCCCTTTGAAATTGTGTATGGGAAGCCCCCAGCCATTTTACAGGGAATTAAGGGAGACATAGGGATTTTAGGGTCTGCCCAGGTGCAGGAGCAGGTAGCCCTCTTGGGAAAGATAATTTCTGAGCTTCAGTCTTATGTGAGAGAAATAAACCCTGTCCCCTTCCAGGCTCAGGTACATTCCTTCCTGCCAGGGGATAGAGTTTGGGTGAAAGATTGGAAGCTCCAGCCTTTGGGGCCCCGGTGGAAAGGACCTTTTACTGTTTTGCTTTCTACCCCTGCAGCTGTGAAGGTCGCAGGGATTACTCCATGGGTCCATTGGTCTCGAATTAAGTCTGCTGACCAGACTGAGCCCAGCACGGATCAGACGGAGCCTAGACAGTGGAGAGCAGAAAGAGATCCAGCGGAGCCATTGAAGTTGCGCCTGACCCGAACCAAAGAATCTACTAGCTGAAAAGAAGGGTCAACTGCATACTGCAGGAGCGGCTGAACTTCGGCTTCATACTGAGACTCTTTCTGTCCAGATTCTGGCTTTCTTGGAATTTGAAAGCTTGATCCTTATCAGTTGAGGGTCTATCCCAACTGGTATAAGAACTCAAAGACTGAGAACACTATATGAGAATAATCTGTGATTAGCACAGACTGTTGAAATATTATTGCTTAATTAGTTTGCTGTATTTGTTTTAGATTAGGAAGAAAGAAAATGTTAGTAGTTTGGATGCTTTTGTTGTTTTCTACTCCTTGCCTCCTTGTTCCTAATACCCCAACTCGCTCCAACCTTTGGTTACACTCAGTCCAGGAACTAATTAGCCAGGCAAAGATTACTTCCCCTTGTATTGTGTGTTCCCGATTTTCTCCTTATACCACAGATGTCCCAGCTGTACCTGTCCCTGTGCAACTCCCAGCTCTTATACCTCCCTACTTTTCGAGTTCAGGCCCTTGGAGCCAGGATTATACTTGGTGGTCCTTTTATAATGCTACTTCCCCCTCTGAATCTTCTCTAAGGCCAGTTTTTACGTCTCCCTATCCAGCCTCTGGAGTGTTTTGTTTAACAAGAAGCATCTCAACTGTTCTTCCCATTCCCTGTAACTATACTAATGTTCTCCCAGAAAAAGGAGAATCTGTGTGGGTAGTTTCTCCAGGTACTCCTATGTGCCCTGCTACCATACCTGTAGATTATGACCCAGGTGATTATCTGGCTCCTAAGCGTACCACTGAGAAGACTATAGTGTCCAAGCTTATTTTCTACTTTCATAAGTCCCCGGGGTATGAAGAGTTACTAACAAATGAGCAGCCTGTCACAATTGGGGATTGGCGCCTATGGTGTGCAAAGTCTCCATTTCGTCTTCGTTCCCCCTGGGATAGGGGCTCGCATTATGGGCACCCTAAGTACCCTGTCCAGCCTGAGCCAACATTTATTGGGAACTTTCCTCACCCTCTTCTTGGTCATTACTGGCTCTGTGATAATGTCCTCCACATGATTCTTCCCCCTACATATAATTTTTGTGTATTGGTAACCTTGAATTATTTTCCTAAAGTTATTCCTCTCAAGCCACTATCCCCGCACCGCTCTAAGCGAGAGGCTTTGTCCTTACCCTCCTCCGTTGCCACAGAGGATGAGGCGATTGAATTAGCCCTCCAGTATATCAATTCTACTTATCCTCTGACTAAAAAGAGACTTGTAGCCCTTTCTGCCACGGCCTGGATTCCAATTGGAGGCCCGGTAGCGGGTATTACTGAACTAGGTATGGCTACCCGGAGACTTCAATCCCTACTCCATGTTTTAGTTCATGAGCTGAACGTGGTAGTCAATGCATTGCAGGATCAAATTAATGAATTAAGTATAGTTTCTCGGTATAATCGTATGGGTCTTGACTATCTCTTTGCAGCCCAGGGTGGTCTCTGCACAGTGCTAAATTCTTCAGAGTGCTGTACTATTGTCATAAATAGGACGCATGTAGTTAGGCATGCCATGGATAAAGTCCTACAGTTGGCTAGCCTTAATGTGGAGGATTACCGAGGAGGATTAGACCTTACCTCCTGGTGGTGGTCATTGACCTCCTGGATACGTCCCTTGTTCATTTCCCTAATAGTCTTAGTTTTAGCAGGGTTGTTGTTTTGTTTCCTGGCCTCATGTGCTTCGGCAGTATGCCGTCGAACCTTAACAAGTAGGGTAATGGTGATTCACAAGTCTATTCCCAGTTAGGATCACTATAATCTCCAGAGTTTGAGTTGTGAGACTTATCTCTGCATAAGCTGATTTTAGTCTCAAAGGGGGGAATGAGGCAGCCATGGCATAATTATATATATATAAGAAATCATATGAAGGGTTAATTCTGTTAAAAGCTTGGTATTTGAATTGAATTCTTATTTCAAATTTCAACTTTTACTTTGTAAGTGAAGTGAAGGTATGCCAGATGGTTCAGATTATATTGAACTCTAGCTGTCGAGCAAAAGGGTTAAAAAGGTCAGAGACAGGAATTTCTTTCACCCTGGTGAATGATGAAAGCTAGCTCAACAGCTGTATATTATTAGGCATACTGAATAGTTTTGTAGGCAGGCAGTTTGTTTAGGATTAAATAGAAAAATGCTTAGATAGAAAATACTATTTAGAGAGAGAGAGGCAATAGATTAGTATTTACAAGTTTTTGATATTTAGAATATGTCTTATAAGAAATACTGATTCTGTGTAAATTAATAAGGTTTGTGTCTGTGTAGAATATCTGTTAAATTCTGTATTACTCTTTGTCTGCTGTTTAAGACTGCAGTTGAGGAGATCAACATGTGGTTTGACTTAGCCATAGTTCTGGCTGGTTCAATGTATAAGCTGATAGGTGAAGAGGTCAGAACTAGTCAGCTCTCTTCTCCTTGATTAATTATAGCTAAGTGTAGGACTGGCCTCCTGGAAGTAATAACCTGATATGTATGCTATTAAGTAAGATTGGCTTTTGACCCCTTTAATGAATGCCAGAGTTTAGTTAGCAGTTAGTACTAGGAATATGAGAAATCAATCATAATAACATGTAAGAGACTGGAGACCAAATGTCTGGCTTAAGGGGCCCCAGGTCAGAGGTCAGTTTAGGATGTCTGGAACCTATGTAACTGATATTTCAAAAGTAATGATTGGTTGAGGCAAGGTAGCCAATCAATTTCTTAACCAATTGGGAGTAAAGGGGGCTAGGCTAGGAGGAGGGCTTAGGACCCTATTTAAGTAGGAGCAGAAGCAGTTTACGTCAGAAGGAGCTCAGAAGAAAGAGAAGGACAGAAGGAACAGACAGAAGAAGGAGAAGACAGCATAAGAAGAGAAGCAGCTGAGACAAAGACACAGAGAGCTGAGAGAAAGAGAAGAGAGCTAGAACTGATGTCTTGCTTTGTTTGCTGGCAAATAAAGAAGATTTTTCTCTCATACTGGTGTGTGCTGTCTGACTCCTGAAGTATCACAAATTCATGCCTCCATTCCTGCAACAGAACTACATTTTTGTCTACATACCACCTTATTTTCGAAAGAGAAAGACGTCCATATTTCGACCCAAATCGGGAGATGGGCGTCTTTCTCCTGTGGGCGCCCAAATCGGTATAATCGAAAGCCGATTTTGGGTGTCTTCAACTGCACTCCATCACAGAAACGGCCAAAGTTGACGGGGGCGTGTCGGAGGCATGGTGAAGGCGGAACTGGGGCTTGTTTATCGGTTGAGGAGAGATGGGCGTCTTCAGCCGATAATCGAAAAAAGAAAAGAGTTTTTAGCGTGAATTTGGGTCACTTTTTTTGGACCCTTTTTTTTTCACAAACAAGTCCCAAAAAAGTGCCCTAAATGACCAGATGACCACCGGAGGGAATTGGGGATGACCACCCCTGACTCCCCCAGTGGTCACTAACAAACCACCAAACAAAAAACAACTTTAACAACTTTTTTTCCAGCCTGTATGCCAGCCTCAAATGCCATCACAGCAGTATGCAGGTCCCTGGAGCAGTTGTTAGTGGGTGCAGTGGACTTCAGCCAGGTGGACCCAGGACCCTCCCCCCCACTACCTGTTACACTTGTGGTGGTAAATGGGAGCCCTCCAAACCGCCCCCAAAACCCACTGTACCCACATCTAGATGCCCCCCTTCAGCCATAAGTGCTATGGTAATGGTGTAGAGTTGTGGGCAGTGGGTTTTGGGGGGGATTTGGGGGGCTCAGCACCCAAGGGAAGGGAGCTATGGACTTAGAAGGTATTTTACTTTTTTTTCAATTGTTACAAGTGCCCCCTAGGGTGCCCGGTTGGTGTCCTGGCATGTGAGGGGGACCAGTGCACTACAAATCCTGGGCCCTCCCATGACCTAATGCCTTGGATTTGTTCGTTTTTGAGCTGGGCGCCTTCGGTTTCCATTATCGCTGAAAACCGATACCGCCCAGCTCAAATCCGCAAAGATCCGATGCATTTGCCTGGCACAAACTGTATTATCAGAAAAAACATGGACGCCCATTTTTCCGATAATACGGTTTGTCCCGCCCCTTCACGTACTTGTTCTCGGAGATAGACGCCCATGGAGATGGGCGTTCGCGTTCGATTATGCCCCTCATAGTATATTAGTTTATGGTCACTCTTTTTTTCAGTTTAAACTATTGGTGCTTGTGTTTTGTTTTGTTTTGGGGTTTTTTTTTTATCATGAAATTTTATTGAATTTTGAGATATCATTACAACTTATGAAGTATTTTATATCTAAGAAACAAAAAAAGAAAAACGTGCAAACATAGATGCTCAGAGTCTGGAAATTACAATAATTGGAGAGAAGCATTTATATAATTTCTTTTAAGAGTTATTAAGGGTTGTTGGTAGTTTGGCCATGTAAGTAATCTTCTGTAGGAGATAATTTCTGATGCTTTTTAAGTAGAGAATCAACTGAGGTAGCAGAAGCTAGTTCTAGCTTGTGATACATTAAGACTGAGAACCACCAAAAATGGACGTTTAGTTTAGTAGGGTCCTTCTAGATGGAGAGAATTGTCTGTTGGCCTATAGTTAGTAAAACGTAATAAAGTAACCTGTGATGGTCAGGAAATCACATAAAATTGAGCAGGATTTGAAAGTAATAATTTGTTGTGAGACGGGAATTGTAAATGTTAATATTTTACACATTATGGACCAAAGTTCATACCAGAAGGGTTGGATTTGTGGACATTCATATAACATATGTGTGGCAGTTGCAGTGCCAACAATAGAAGCAGATAAGCCAGCAATGTGGAGTTTTCTTGGTGTCCATACAACTCTATGATAAGAAGAACATTGATTGTAAAAATTTAGCTGAGGATAGAGGTCTGAGGAGTGTAAACCATATCTTGTTTTGTAGAGGTTCAGGTGTGCAGTAATTAACTTCAGATTCCCATAAAGTCACTCTTAAGGGTTCTTTTGTTGGACCTAGGGGTTGATGTACTATTTTCAAAGATGCCTTTTTATATGCTACATGGCTGGTAAAATGGGTGTGGCAACTGTGGGGGTGTGGCTACTATAGGGGCAACCCCGCCCTTAAGGTTGGCCTTGTATGAGTACTGGTTCCTTTTTTCCCCACAAAAAAGCACTGATTATATGTGTGTGTGTTCCGTGTGTGTGTCATGGAACAATTAAAACAGCAACGAATCAATCCTCATGAATGCATATGACATCCGTCTATGGTGCACGCAAAAAAGTTTGCTTTACAGCAGGAAACTACCACAAAGGCTGTCAGGATCATTTTCTCTCGCTATAAAACTTTGCCGCAATAGAGGCACATTCTTTACGAGTCTATGATGCAGTTGTTACCATTCTGCTTTTTTCTCGTGGGCATGCGCAGAACACCGACAATTAACACGAGACCATTCTGCACATGTGCTAAGTGCTGTCTCTACTGGGCTGCACATATAGACTTTCCGTGTATCTCATTTGCATACATTTCCCTTTGAGCATTGATCACTGCTCCACATTCAGTAAGCTCAGCAGTAGTTATTTAAATATGACTTTTGAGCATTCCCCCCTGAGAGGCAGCAGTGCAGATGCAAACAGAAAGAGAATCAGTTGGGTCAGGGATGGATGTGGAGGGGGGGACTCACAAGTAAATATAGGAAAAGGTAGCAGGGGAGAGATTTGTGGGGGAAGGCAGAGCATTCTGATTCAAAGCTTATGTTTGATGCCTGCAATCCAGTAACAGCAGGAAAAGCTGGAATGGAAAGAAGATTGTTCTCCAGTGGGAATGGTGATATTATTTACAGATTTACATAACTGAGTGGTTTATTTTGAGAGCTCTTGGGACAGTGCATAAATGCGTCCAAGTTTTACAGAGTTACCTCTTTACTGGTGCAATTACATTGTTTGCCAATACAGGCTTGAATTGTTTTTAAGCTTTGTTGCCCTATATTTTTGACAGTACACGATGAAGCACCTGCGTATATATCAGGTTTAATTAGATTTTCACCTAGGAATGTCTCCCTTGAATCTTGGTGCTTTTTAATTCCACAAAATCTGGACCCAAAAAAGATGGTCTATGAAAAGGTCTTTGTTAGTACATTTGGATATTTAGCAGCTAGCCAATGGAATGATTTACCAATCAATATTAAAAGGCAATCTAACTATATGGCTTTTCAAAAGTTACTGAAAACTTTCTTATTTAGAAAATTATTAAATATGTTGTGGTTGTGTTGTAAGTGTTGTAAATACATATGGTCTTGTTATTCATTTGTACTATTCCTGGAGATGTTCCAGTTTCTTCTTTTTGTGAGCCACACTGAATTTCGATGGTATATATGGGATGCCCCATGTAAGCTGCATTGAACCTGCCATGAGCGGGAAAGTGCGGGGTACAAATGTAACAAAAAATATACATATACAGTGGGGGAAATAAGTATTTGATCCCTTGCTGATTTTGTAAGTTTGCCCACTGACAAAGACATGAGCAGCCCATAATTGAAGGGTAGGTTATTGGTAACAGTGAGAGATAGCACATCACAAATTAAATCCGGAAAATCACATTGTGGAAAGTATATGAATTTATTTGCATTCTGCAGAGGGAAATAAGTATTTAATCCCTCTGGCAAACAAGACCTAATACTTGGTGGCAAAACCCTTGTTGGCAAGCACAGCGGTCAGACGTCTTCTGTAGTTGATGATGAGGTTTGCACACATGTCAGGAGGAATTTTGGTCCACTCCTCTTTGCAGATCATCTCTAAATCATTAAGAGTTCTGGGCTGTCGCTTGGCAACTCGCAGCTTCAGCTCCCTCCATAAGTTTTCAATGGGATTAAGGTCTGGTGACTGGCTAGGCCACTCCATGACCCTAATGTGCTTCTTCCTGAGCCACTCCTTTGTTGCCTTGGCTGTATGTTTTGGGTCATTGTCATGCTGGAAGACCCAGCCACGACCCATTTTTAAGGCCCTGGCGGAGGGAAGGAGGTTGTCACTCAGAATTGTACGGTACATGGCCCCATCCATTCTCCCATTGATGCGGTGAAGTAGTCCTGTGCCCTTAGCAGAGAAACACCCCCAAAACATAACATTTCCACCTCCATGCTTGACAGTGGGGACGGTGTTCTTTGGGTCATAGGCAGCATTTCTCTTCCTCCAAACACGGCGAGTTGAGTTCATGCCAAAGAGCTCAATTTTTGTCTCATCTGACCACAGCACCTTCTCCCAATCACTCTCGGCATCATCCAGGTGTTCACTGGCAAACTTCAGACGGGCCGTCACATGTGCCTTCCGGAGCAGGGGGACCTTGCGGGCACTGCAGGATTGCAATCCGTTATGTCGTAATGTGTTACCAATGGTTTTCGTGGTGACAGTGGTCCCAGCTGCCTTGAGATCATTGACAAGTTCCCCCCTTGTAGTTGTAGGCTGATTTCTAACCTTCCTCATGATCAAGGATACCCCACGAGGTGAGATTTTGCGTGGAGCCCCAGATCTTTGTCGATTGACAGTCATTTTGTACTTCTTCCATTTTCTTACTATGGCACCAACAGTTGTCTCCTTCTCGCCCAGCGTCTTACTGATGGTTTTGTAGCCCAATCCAGCCTTGTGCAGGTGTATGATCTTGTCCCTGACATCCTTAGACAGCTCCTTGCTCTTGGCCATTTTGTAGAGGTTAGAGTCTGACTGATTCACTGAGTCTGTGGACAGGTGTCTTTCATACAGGTGACCATTGCCGACAGCTGTCTGTCATGCAGGTAACGAGTTGATTTGGAGCATCTACCTGGTCTGTAGGGGCCAGATCTCTTACTGGTTGGTGGGGGATCAAATACTTATTTCCCTCTGCAGAATGCAAATAAATTCATATACTTTCCACAATGTGATTTTCCGGATTTAATTTGTGATGTGCTATCTCTCACTGTTACCAATAACCTACCCTTCAATTATGGGCTGCTCATGTCTTTGTCAGTGGGCAAACTTACAAAATCAGCAAGGGATCAAATACTTATTTCCCCCACTGTATATATAAGTGGCATATAATGTAATGGATTTATTCAGTGGCGTAGCAACAGCGGGGCGGTGGGGGGCGGTCCGCCCCGGGTGTCCACGGGTAGGGGGTGCTCCGTCGCGTCTCTCTCCTGCCACCGCCTGCCTTTTTCTTTTTTTTTTAAATCCGTGCAGCCACGCAGGCAGCGCTTCGCGTCTGCCATGCTTGTGCTGTGAAAGAAGTAAATCGCCAGCGCTGGCTTCGGGGCTTCCCTCGATGTCCCGCCCTCAAGGAAATAGGAAGTTACCTCACAAGAGGGCGGGACATCGAGGGAAGGCCCGAAGCCAGCGCTGGCGATTTACTTATTTCACAGCACACGCAGGGCAGACGCGAAGCGCTGCCTGCGTGGCTGCACGGATTAAAAAAAGAAAAAGGCAGGCGGTGGCAGGAGAAGAGGGCTCTGTGGCTCTCAATGGAGGGGGGACGGGACTAGGTCAGGGGGGAGCTCAGAGGGGAGAGGGGGTGGGGGAGTTCAGAGGAGGGGTGCTCAGAGGGGAGAAGGGGATTGGAGAGGATGGGGGTGCTCAGAGGGGAGAATGGGGATTGGAGAGGGGGTGGGGGAGTTCAGAGGAGGGGTGCTCAGAGGGGCGAAGGGGATTGGAGAGGGTGGGGGTGCTCAGAGGGGTGAATGGGGATTGGGGAGGGGTGGGGGTGCTCAGAGGGGATTGGGGAGGGTGGGGGAGCTCAGAAGGGTACTCAGAGGTGAGAAGGGGATTGGGGAGGGTGGGGGTGCTCAGAGGGGATAAGGGGACTGGGGAGGGAAGTGCTCATGGGAGAAGGGGTCTGGAACTGGGGGCTGAAAAGGGGCAGGGGCTGAAACTGTGGGGACTGGGGGCTTTAAAGGGGACAGGGAGAACTGGCTGGGGCTGAAGCTCGGGACTGGTGAGAGAAAAGGGCTGGGGTTGAAACTAGGGGCTGAAAAGGGGACAGGGAGAAGTGGCTGGGGGCTGAAGCCCAGGACTGATGGGAGAAAAGGGCTGGGGATAGAGGGACTGAAAAGGGTGGCAGGTGGGAGATGTGGGCTGGAACTAGGTGCAGGTAGAAAGAGGGGGCAGAAAGAGGGGACAGACCCTAGATGGAAGGGGGGGAGCGTGAGGGAGGGCAGACACTGGATGGATGGGAGAGGGAGGGCAGACCCTGGATGGATGGGAGAGGGAGGGCAGACGGATCGAAGGGGCAGAGAGAAGGGGCAGATGGTGGGTGGAAGGGGGAGAGAGAAAGAGGGCAGATGGTGGATGGAAGGGGCAGAGAGAGAGGGCAGACACTGGATGGAAGGGACATTAGAGAGGGCAGACACTGGATTTCAGAGAAAGAGCGAAGACAGATGCTGGATGGAAGGAAGACAGTGAAAAGAAGATGAGGAAAGCAGAAACCAGAGACAACAAACTGTAAATAAAATATTTTTTATTTTTATTTTTTTGCTTTAGGGTATAGTATTGTATCTGTGTTTATGTGTTAATAAATGTTTATAAATAGAACATATAAATAAGGTAATCATTTTATTGGACTAATTTTTAATACATTTTGACTTAACTTTCAGAGAACAAAACCCCCTTCCTCAGGTCAGGATAGGATACTATAACAGCACTATACTGTATTGACCTGAGGAAGGAGGTTTTGGCCTCTGAAAGCTAAATGTATTAGTCCAATAAAAAGGTATTTTATTTTCTATATTTGTTTTATTTCTATTTGTTAATTTGTAAAGTGGTGATCGGATTTGTTCGTTTTTTCAAATTTTATATTTTGCACAGTACTAGGGGACATTTTCTGTTTCTGTGGTGTTGCATTGTATGCAGAGTCTGGCATTGGGGGTTCAGTTTAATTTTTGTCTAAATAGAAAGTTTATGATTACTTATTCTATAGTGGATTAGGGTGTATCTATGTTTGTGAAAAAGACATGGCTTTCGGTTGGCATTGACTGTGCAGGATCGACGATCTGTACTAATCTGTCTGTTTTCGTTTTACAATAGGTGAATTGATGTTCTAGTGCTCACTGTAGCGTTTAAGATGCTTGTGTGACTTGTAGAAATTACTCCTTATGGTATGGTAGAATTGCGCTATAGGTCCTGAGTGTTTTGTATTCTCGGTATGCCTAGTACTGGATTTGGGGGAGGGGGGGTGTTAAAAAATGACCGGCCCCAGGTGTCCACTACCCTAGCTACGCCACTGGATTTATTAATCACCTTTATGAAGAGATTCTCCCAAGTTGATGTACAGCGTTACAGTTTAACATAAAACTTACAATTTTGTTAACAACATAACAATAGTAAACATGGCCAAATATAAAAATATAAATATATATATATGATTGATATATGGCAGACATGAATGAATGAAGATGTTTAATTCCAGTTCTTTTTGCACAGAAAACATTCTAGTTTAATGAAAGTGTTTTTAAAAAAGAGAGAATTAGTCTACATCCCTGAAGAAGCCTGAAAGTTGTTTGGTGAAACAGCGGCCCCGTCAGGTCTAAACTTAAGTTTTCCTTGCTCCGTGCTGACAGTTTTTCTACTCAGCACAGATTATATGATAAGAAAAATTTGGAACTGGAATCAAGGTTTAAATTGCACTTATTAGGAATACAGAGTGTGTGTAAGAAATAAAGCCCTCTGCAAGGACTTCTGAGGTCTTTTTCTCCCATCCAATTATATTTGGGATTGTAATACAATTGCAGTTTCAGATTGTTTTTTTCTGGGGACTGTGTATAAACACCTCAAGAGTTGGGCAAGGTTAAATTTAGAAGCGTTTGTAACCACAGATAAAAAAAATAATAATCTTTTGTTTGTTGCTCAAGGAGAATTCTACATGCTGGAAATTTAAATTGGATGTATATGAGCACAGATGTGGAATAAAAGCACCTAATTACATTACAGCTGTACAGTGTGGATGACTTCTTAGTACTCCACATTATAAAAGTCCAGACCAGCTTCCCTTGGACCCCTGCCTACCAGGGCATGATCCCAGCACGCCAACAGCAGGTAGCACCAGAGGAGAATGGAGTGGAAGAGTGGCCTAGTGGTTAGGGTGGTGGACTTTGGTCCTGGGGAACTGAGGAACTGAGTTCGATTCCTGCCTCAGGCACAGGCAGCTCCTTGTGACTCTGGGCAAGTCCCTTAACCCTCCATTGCCCCATGTAAGCCACATTGAGCCTGCCACGAGTGGGAAAGCGCGGGATACAAATGTAACAAAAAAAAAATAGACGGGGGGAGATGGTGAAAGAGGATGGTCAAAAGTGGGTAGGGCTAAGAGACAGGAGAAAGGGACTAGAGGGGAACAACCAACAGTGAAGGCGTTGAGGCTGCTAAGGGGATAAGAGACAGAGGAAAGTAGTTGAGAGGTGGGGGTAGGGTAGGGATGAGAAATGGGGCATTAGAGAGCAGGTAAAAGATGGAAGGAAATAGGAGTTTGTGAAAGGACTGAGACAAGGGAAATTGAATGACTAGGGAAAGAGTGAGAGTGGGAAGATGACCTGGAAAGGAAGTGAGAGAAGGAGATGGAAAGCGCTGATTAGTAGATGAAAAGTAAAAGATGGATATTGAGAACTGAAGGGTGAGAAGCATGGTGAATTTTGAGTGGATAGAGAGGCAGAAAAGAATGTAAGGAAAAAACTGAAAGGGAGGTCAACATCAGGGACATATGTGTGGGGAGCAGGAGGAGAGAGGAGACATGGCACATGGACAGCAAACCCTGGAAAGAAGGTTAGGAAAAACCAGACATTGGAAAGCAGAAAAGAGACACTGGGACCATAGCCAATGAAAAAAATTAAATGCCCAGACAACTAAGGTAGAAAAAGGTATTTACATTTTGCTCAGTACAAGTGGAAATATATTTTGGCTTCTGTTTTCCAGTATTGCTCTACATGCAGAGTTTGACTTCTTGAGGTTTCCAATTCTGTTTCTTGCCTTCATATCTCTATTACTAATCTGTGGTCCCTTGTTTCATATTTGGTAAGGGTCTATCTGTGTTTGCTTGTGTGACCAAAGTGTAATATTCTGCTATCATGTAGTTGGATTTTTTTTTTGTAAAGTGTCTTTATTGAATTTTACAAAGTCATAAGTACAACAACCTTGAGAATATAAACGTCATGTAATAAACAACTACATAGCAGAACATATCCTATCCCTCATCTGCTCCCCTTTAAAAAAAAAAATGGGGGGGGGGGGGGAGAAATATCTGTCATACCACTTCAGAAATTCATAATGCATAATAAAGACCAAACTCAAGTGTTGAGCAGACGACTGCAAGCTGTATGATGCAGGGAATACCAGAAAGGTTCTCAAATCACACAAAATTCTTTCCCAGGCATCATATCTAAATCAGTAAATCCCCTCCACTCCAGAGATAGCTGGGTAATCATGACTGATCACCACTGAGCCAGAGAAGGAGGCTCTGGCTGTAGCCAACAACTAAGGATACATTTAAGACCCATCAATATTATACGTTTAACAAAGCTCAAATAACCTCTAGGCTTTGGAATAACAATATCATACATACCAAACAAAATTTTTGGCCTCAGGATCCAATGCACCCCCCAAAGGGAAGAGATGTGAGAGCCCAAGTTCTTCCAATAGACCTAGATAAATTGACAATGGCAAGAAAGATGACCTAATGTAGCCATAGGTTGTTTACATTTACAGCAAAGTGAGCCTTATATGCCTGAGAAGGAGAGATGCACAAACGCATTACCAATTTATATTGCATCTCCCAATGAAGGACATTCTTCATCAGTGTACGGCAGTTCCGGAGACTTTTTAGAAACACTGGAGCACCCAAATCAGCCATCCATTGCTGTGCCAGAGGGGTCAAATCATAAGAAGGAATTAGATCTAACAGAGTCTTATGATGACAGCGCAAGGGCACTTGTTGTTGAGCCTCCAAACTGTAAGTTTCAGTGATTGATTCATGAGAGTCTGCTGTAAGAGCCAAAGAGGGCAATGAAGCCACATAATGCTGGATCTGGAGATATGCTTTGGATCCCATGCATCCAGGGGCATAGCCAGAAAACAGATTTTGGGTGGGCCTAGGCAAGAACTAGGTAGGTACCAAGTATTCTCCCCCACCCCCACCACCAAAATAAAATCTCAGCTGGCGGGAAAACGCTTCTTTCTACCATGTGCAAGTACTGGTATCGTGAAGAGTAGTGTTTTCTTACCATCGGGGGAAGCCTTCAGCTGGCAGAGCTTGGGATCCCCACCAGCTACCACTAAATATGTGCTACTGTTGGGTGGGCCTGAGTCCTAAGTGGGTGGGCCCTGGCCCACCCAGGCCCACCTGTGGCTACGCCACTGATCCAGGCACATAGCCAGATAGCCAATTTTGGGTGGGCCTGAGTCCAAGGTGGGTGGGCTTGGAATTCATGCCCTCCCCCCATCCCTAGCCCCCCCTCTGCTCTGCTCTTCCTCCCTCCACCTGCAAGCCCACAATATTAAATACCTGAGCAGGAGGGGATATACAAACCCCGCCAGCTGAACTTGAACCCATGACACCTTGAGAAGCCTCAGTAAGGGGCTGGTAGCCCAATGCCATTGACTGTCAGTTTTCCTCACTATCCTAGACCACTACTATTCCTCATGACCCTCCAGGGCACCACCACTAGCCTCTTGGTGCCCTCAAATCCATATTCACCACGTGATTAGCTGTATGCATTCCAGTCAGTGCATTTTGCAGGGCAGCACAAGTTGGCATGGGTGCTTGATTTCCTTGTATGTACAGGAAGGGCAGGATCTGCTGAGAGCAGAGGTTGATGTGTGCACTATCTGATCTGGTTTGCTGCTGTTGTCCTTTTTTCAGGTCCAGTCAGCAGCCCTTCCACAGACCTCAGTCCCTCCATAGTCACACCAAATTTATACCCCAAATACACAGCAAGAAAATTCTCACTTACTGGCCTTCAGTCTCACTGATCAGGGTGATAAATCTCAATCTATGGGATGGGCCACCTCTTTGGCACATCTGGTTCCAGCTTTGCCTGGGCTGCTTTGGGAGAGGCGGGGAGGGAGGGAGGACTATGGCAGCCTTCAAGGTAATACAAAAGATTAGTTACAGCATATATGATTTTAACAATCCTGGATTCTGTTCAATGGCATACAGGGCTTGAATAATTATATGGGTTTTCCTGTTGGCACGTGTGTGGATGAAAGCAGTGGTGTAGCTAGGTGAGGCACCAGGGGAGCGGCCACTCCCCCAAACGGAGTTCTGCTGGTGCCGGTGCCTGTTTTTTTCTCAATGTGTTGCATTGAAAATGTGCACCGGTGCCAGCGGAAGTCTGCTCTCGCGCTGCTTTCGCTCCTTCCGCGCTGTCAACCTGGCTCCGCTTCTGGATGAAAGCTCTAGATCAAGGATTCTCAACCCAGTCCTCAGGACACACCCAGCCAGTCAGATTTTGAGGATATTCACAATGAATATACATGAGTGAATACGCATGCATTGCCTTCATCATATGCAAATCTCTCTCCTGCATATTCATTGTGGATATCCTGAAAGCCAGACTGGCTGGGTGTGTCCTGAGGACTGGGTTGAGAACTACTAGGTCTAGAAATTTTAGATGATAGGGAGTCTGAAGCTGAAGCACCATGAGCCTTTTTCATGGCTGCTAGGGATTTTCCTGAGCCTTCATACTCTGTCATCCAGCTATTATAGCAAAAGCCTCCAAGAAGAAAGCATAGATTTGGAATCCCTGTACATTCATGCCCCAATGCTTAGAAGCAAATGCAGGCGCTAAAGGCCATTAGCACCAAACTAGTGCCCACATTAGTGAGTGCAGAACATTCAGATTCTCTGGCATCTGAAACAAGTGTGCCAGAGATTAATGCAAATAACGGTCATTTCCTATTCCCTCCCAATGCTCAGAGAACAGCGCACAAAACAAAGCTGCTGTTACCACTGAAAAAATAATGCCAGTTCAGGCGTTAAGGTGTTTGAAGAGAGGATTTCTCACTATTCGTTCTTTAAAATCTGTTGGTTTTAATTTAATTTCAAAGCAGAAAGAAGCCCGTGCAAGCCCCTAAGTGCCAGTAGTGAGAAACAAACGTGCATGAGTCCGAACAAATTTGAAAGTGAAAGCACACATTAGTGCCTGTTTCCTGCATTTAAATATAAGCCTTCCAATTAAAAAAAAATTGTATATTTAAAGGCGCGGAAAACAGACGCCAATGTGTGCTTCACATTTGGGTTTTGCCTGGCACATGCACACAGGAGCTGGGCTTATCGTGAAACTCTTCTGCGCATCCGCCAAGCACATCTCCCCTCTTTGATTTTGGTTTAACATTATGCATTTAGGGGACTTTTAAAAAGCCGCGGTAGGGCAAATGCACGGGTAGTGTGTGTGTCAAATTACCATTATCGCCAGGGTACCACATGCACCCAGTGGTAATTCCAAGTTTGGCGCATGCCAAATCTCGTGGTAGAAAATATTTTCCTATTTTCTACCGTGGGGGGCAGTCCCGGTGGTAATCAGCAGCACGAACACATTTGCATGGATATCGCAAGGGTAGCGCGTGAGCCCTGACTACTAAGTCAGTGGCTCGTGGTAAGGGCTCAGGTCATAAATAGGCACGTGCTAGCTTTGATTGTTCCACACTCCCATTTCCCGGTCCAATAAAAAAATGGCCTTTTTCCCAGCCGCGGTAAAAATTGGCCCAGCATGCGCCCAAAAGACACACCCACACTACTGTAGGCCACTTTTTACCGCAGCTTTGTAAAAGGACCTCATAATTTGCATACCATTTCCTTTGAGCATCGGCAAGCTAATTTTCTGCGCTGTTCCAGCTGTATGGATTCTGCGCTGTTGGCTTACCGCAGAACCCATACCACAGTTCTGAGCATCAGGCTTTTAGTATCCAGATAGCAGCAATATTCAGCCTGCTTTCCGAATAACTTATCTGAATGTCAGGTGCTGCTATGTGTAAGTGCTTTTCAATATCGACCTGAATCTTTAACAAATCATATTTTTTCTGTTCTTATCTCCAGGCCAAATCCTTGTTGTGTTAGATGTAGAAAATTAAAGGAAGGTTAGAGAACATATGAACATTTATTTTATTTATCTTGTTTTCCTTACATACTATCTGCAAGCTCTAAAGCTATCAAAGCGGTGGACATTCAAGTATAGTAGGTATTTTTCTGTCCCAGGAGGGCTCAGAGTCTATAAAAGATAAACAAGCAAATGTAAGAACAACAAAGGCTGAAGCCTTGAGGCTTTGTGTAACACCTCATATGCTCCAGCCTTGTTGTAAACCAACTGTTTTTCTCTCCCTTTTAATACTCTAAACAACAGTACTTGTCAAGCTTGACTCATCCCATATCTGTGTTTCTTTCCTGATCTCTTTATCTAATGCTCTAATTTGTGTTGCCAAATTATAGCATTTTATCTACTACTACTACTTATCATTTCTATAGCACCACTAGACGTACGCAGCACTGTACACTTGAACATGAAGAGACAGTCCCTGCTCGACAGAGCTTACAATCTAATTAGGACAGACAAACAGGCCAAATTAGGGATAAGGGAATTACTAAGGTGGGAATGATAAAACATGGGTACTGAATAAGTGAGTAAGGATTAGGAGTTAAAAGCAGCATCAAAAAGGTGGGCTTTTAGCTTAGATTTGAAGGTGGCCAGAGATGGAGCTTGACGTACCGGCTCAGGAAGTCTACAGGCATATGGTGCAGCAAGATAAAAGGAATGGAGTCTGGAGTTAGCAGTGGAGAAGAAGGGTGCAGATAAGAGAGATTTACCCAGTGAATGGTGTTCCTGGGGAGGAATGTAGGGAGAGAAGAGAGGAGAGGAGAGGAGAGGTACTGAGGTGCTGCAGAATGAATGCACTTGTAAGTCAATAAGAGGAATTTGAACTGTATGTACAGCACTGCGTGCGTCTGGTAGCTCTATATAAATGTTAGTGGTAGTATGCAGAAACGGATAGAGAGCCAAAGAAAGTGATTTGAGGAGAGGGCTAATATGAGCATAGCAACACTGGCGGAATATAAATCATGCAGCAGAAGTTTGAACGGATTGAAGGGGAGAGAGATGGCTTAGCGGGAGTCCTGTGAGAAGCAAGTTTCACTAGTCTAAGCGAGAGGTGATAAGAGTGTGGATACGAGTTCTGGTAGTGTGCTCAGAAAGGAAAGGATGAATTTTGGTGATATTATAGCGAAAGAAACGACAGGTTTTAGCAGTCTGTTGAATGTGTGCAGAGAAGGAGAGAGAGGAGTCAAAGATGACCCCAAGGTTACAAGCTGATGAGACAGGGAGGATGAGAGTGTTATCCACAGAAATAGAGAATGGGGGAAGAGAAGAGGTTGGTTTAGGGGGAAAGATAAGAAGCTCAGTCTTGGTCATGTTTAGTTTCAGATGGCAGTGAGACATCCAGGCAGCAATGTCAGACAGGCAGGCTGATACTTTGGCCTGGATTCCTGCTGAAATTTCTGGTGTGGAGAGGTAGATCTGGGAGTCATCAGCATAAAGGTGATACTGAAACCATGGGATGAGATCAAAGCACCAAGGGAGGAAGTATAGATGGAGAAAAGAAGAGGGCCGAGGACAGATCCCTGAGGTACACCAACTGATAGTGGGATAGAAGTGGAGGAGGATCCACCAGAGTATACACTAAAAGTGTGATGGGAGAGATAAGAAGAAAACCAGGAAAAAAAACAGAGCCTTGAAATTCAAATGAGGACAGCGTATCAAGGAGTAGGCAGTGATCAACGGTGTCAAAAGCAGCAGATAGATCAAGAAGGATGATAGAATAGAGACCTTTGGATCTGTCCAGGAACAGGTCATTGGAGACTTTAGCAAACACTGTTTCAGTTGAATAAAGAGGGTGAAAGCAAGATTGAAGTGGATCAAGAATAGCTTGAGATGAAAGAAATTCTAGACAATGGTGGTGAGCAGCACATTTAAGTATCTTGGATAGGGAGGAGGGAGATGGGGTGATAGAAGGACAGATTGGGTCCAATGAAGGCTTTTTGAGGAGTGGTGTAACTACGGCATGTTTGAAGGCATCAGGTACAGTCACAGTGGAAAGTGAACATTGAAGATATGACAGATAAAAGGGATGACAGTAGGCGAGATAGTGCCAAGTAGACAGGTTGGGAAAAGGATCAGAGGAACAGGTAGTTAGTTTTGAGGAGGAAAGAAAATGTGTAGTTTCCTCTGCAGTGATTTCAGAAAAGGAAGAAAAGGAGGCAGGGGTTGAAGGAGGGTTGAGAGAATGGACTAAAGGAAGGAGAGGTGGAGGTGACTTGGTTGAGAATTCAAGTTTAACCATGTGAACCTTATCAAGAAAGTACTCAGCCAGAGTTCAGGAAGAAAGTAAAAGGGGAGTTGGAGATGAAGGTACTTTGAGGAAAGAGTTCAGTATGGCAAGGAGACATTGAGGGTTTGAGCCAAGAGAATTTGTCAACTGGATGTAGTAGTTCTGTTTGGCAAGTGAAAGAGCAGACTGGAAGGAGGTTAGCAAGAATTTGAAATGTATGAAGTCAGTACGGGATTTCAGCCATAGTCGTTCGGCAGAGTGGGCACAAGTAGCGGATTCTAGAGGTCAGCCAAGGCTGGGTTTGGTACGCCTTACAGAACGGAGAATGGGAGGATCAAGAGTATCCAGAGCAGAGGAGAGAGTAGTATTAAAGAAGGCTGAAGAGCTGACTAGTGAGCAGCTGCACGTAACATGGCGGTTGCCACGCGGTAGCTCCCCGGCCCGGGCCGTCCTTCTGTTTCCGACTTCCCCACCAGAAAAGTGACGTTAGAAGAGATCCCACATGTGATTGGCGGGGAGGCCAGAAGGGGGTGAGAGCCAACCCAACAGCAGCGAATTTCAAATAAACAGCTGCCGGAGAGACAAGGGGACCTCTTTGGCGGTGGAGTGCTTAGCGGCAGATTGCTTCTTAACTCTTCATTAAACAGATTACTTTTGTGACTGGTGGCCTGTGGCTCAGAGCAAGTGTTTCTGTCCCATGTTGGAGAGGTGGTGGGTTTGATTCTCTCTTGGATCAGCATGGAGCTGTTTTTTCCTCTGATTATCGCGGAGCTGTTTTTAACTCTGCAAATAACTAGCCTTCAAGATGATAACACCTGCATTATTTTGTTTCTGCAACTTTCCCACGTGGCTCAGTACCTGAGCAACACAAAGGCAGCAACAGGAAACAAACAAACAAAAAAACCTCTTTGTTTCCTACCTTCAGTTCATTGACTCTAACAGATGGGGACCTGAGCAGCACAGCAGCAGTAAGGAGGAAGGTGAGCAGGCTGGCAACTGAACTGTATAATTTGAATTCCTGATCCACCTGTTTCCCTGCTCATCTCCTACCACTCTTGATATTCAGCATGCCTAGGCGCAACAACAGCAAGGTCCCCATGCATACATGCGAACCTGTTCCGCAAAGGTGCACGGATTGTACAACATTGCCGCATCGCTCATCAACAAGGCAGCGGATAACCAGAGCGCTACATCGACTCCGCAGATCTACCACTTCCTTGAGCACTGATGACCTCGGTTGTGGCAAATCCAGGTCACCAACACACAGCTTCCTTAGCCAATGAACCGGGAGATGACCACGCAACGCTGAACGATATACTCATCCAGCCTCTAGAGCAACATTTTACAGCTGGATCAAGACTCAGGGACAAGTCCACACTTTTGGGCAACATACAGCATGCTGAAGGCCGCACTGCCTCCCTCACTCATCCTCCTCGGCCCGTCAATACACCACCCGCCTCTGTATCCAGCACTAGACACCACGGATCAAGGTCTTCGGAGAGGCACCGACGCTTATGATACAGCACGGAGCGGCATGGATCCAGGTCGGCATCCCCTTATGTATATTGCAGGGGTAGACCTAGCCCCAGAAGCAGATCCGGATCTATGTGCTACACATCAGACAGCAGTTCAAAGCACCATAGATCTAGTGTCAGCAGGGGAAGCAGGAGATCCAAACTTCGGCATACACTGCAGATCCAGGTCATGCTGCAGAGATCACACAGATCGCAGATCCCGACACTGCCGCAGATCTCGGTCCAGCCCTAGGCACTATCAGTCTACATCTCAGACTGGGCGAAGGAGATCCTGCTCTCACCGCAGAAGCTCTGAACCCATGGCCACAGGCCGCAAACGAACATCCCACAACAGCCAAGCCGAATCAAAAGCATCAGTTCTGCACGGTTCCCCAACAAGAACCTGGATAACAGAGCACCAGGACGCACAAGTTGCAACACACCAAGAGGACCTTCCCGCAGTCTCGGCACTTGGGACGTCAATGTTCAGGGCTGCTTTCTCATTGGCCTTTTTTGCAGCCCTACGCATTAGCGAGTTGACTGTGCGATTCAAGTGGCATGCAAGGGGCGGTCTGCGCCTGGATGACATCTCTATCATGCAAGACCAGTTGTGCATTCGTGTTGCTAGGTCGAAGACTGATCAGAGCGGAAAAGGTCACGCTATCACACTAGGCAGGGTTCCCACCCTACCTACATGCCCTCTGGCCAACCTCCAGGCTTACCTGGCAGTGAGGCTGGCAACTGGCCAGTCCCTCTGGCTGCACCAGAATACCAGCCCACTCACCCGGTACTAGTTTGCGGCTGTTTTTCGAAAAGCCCTATATGAGGCTGATCACTGCCCCCAATACTATGGGACCCACTCTTTTCATATAGGAGTGGCCACTAGTGCCTCCCAACATGGACTCCAACCTCAGATCATCAAACAGCTGGGCCGCTGGAAGTCAGCAGCTTATAAGACCTATATCAGGCCACCACCACTGGTGGGTCTTAAGGCACATCACTAACTACTCCCTTCATCTTGCAGGTCCCAGGGCAAGACAATGAGCGGTATGGATCATAGGACACTCTTACATTGAAAGGGCCACTAGGCGCCTTGTATCCCAATCCCCTGGTGCGCATCTCGGACTGGACGCGAGGGGTGCAACGGTCACCTGGCTAGGAGTACCAGGTATACAATGGCCTTAGCTCCTCCCATATGTTCAGACATTGCTGGATGCTGCAACCCCACCGGATGCTTTAATCATCCATCTAGGGGGCAATGACATTGGCCGCATCTCCTGCAAGCACCTTATCGCAATTGCAAAGCATGATCTCTTTGCATTGTCTATGCAACTGCGCAACACTTTGCTCTTCTGGTCCAACATCATCCCACGGTTGTACGAGGCTGAACACAGATTATGGGCTAGAGGCCTTAAGAAGATTAATTGCCAAATCGGTTCATGGACAGAGCAACTTGGTGGAATAAAGATCTGGCACGAATGGGCTTCCCCTGCCAGCCTGGGACACTTCAGTGAAGATGCACTGCACCTTTCAGATATCGTGCAGGACCTGCTCATCATATGACTTCCAGGAGGCACTGGAGCAGCATTTCTAAACACATTGTTCAAAACACTCAGACTGGAGGGGACCCGGGGAATGCTTCGCAACCCTGGGTTGGGCGGATGCACCCGAGCCTAGGAACTGTTGGAGGTATTGGAGCAGCAAGTGAAAAGGAGTTTGTCGCTTGAGGCTAGGACAAGAACACTCACTGGTGGCAGACTGATCACCTAGCTGGCTCTAAATATTAGGTGGAATGCTAGATTGGGGTACTGTGAAAAACCAGAAAGATACACAGCCACGCTGGAGGCGAGGATGTGGCTGGCCGCCACATGGACCAGTGAGTCATGCTCCCTAGCTGGTAAGGCATGGCGGGAAGAGGAAGTCTCTAATATGTTGGACTCAAGGCTCGGGTGCTTCCTAGGGTTATAAGTTAATGTGTTCAATAAAGCTGTGGCCATTTACTCCCAGAAAATGTGCATTCTGTCCAGTCACTGTGTGCCTTATGTGTGAGGGTCAGGAGTGTGTGTGCAGCCTGCCTATGTTATAAGAAGATACAGCCCCATTGACAGACTTAGATAACATAAGGGGCATAATCGAACGGGGATGACCATCTCTAAGGGCGCCCATCTCTAAGATCGGTGCTGCGAAGGGACGGGGCAACCCGTATTATTGAAACAAGATGAAAGTCCATCTTTCGTTTCGATAATACGGTCGGGGACGCCCAAATCTCAACATTTAGGTTGACCTTAGAGATGGTCATCCCCGGCTTTCGATTATGCCGATTTGGGCGACCCTGAGAGAAGGACGCCCATTTCCCGATTTGTGTCAGAAGATGGGCGCTCTTCTCTTTCGAAAATGAGCAGGATAGTGGTTGAGAAGAGATTTGAAACACTGGAGGACAGAGCAGAAGGGTCAATAGCCTGAAGATTCCTAAATTTATTGGTAGAGATTGAACAGGTCTGGGGGGGGGGAGGGTGTTTAAGTGTGAAAGTTATCAAATGATGGTCAGAGAGGGGAAGAGCTGAGATGCAGAAACTAGAGAGTGAGCAGTTGGAGAAAAAGATAAGATCAAGACATTGGCCATTCTGGTGAGTGGGGGTAGTGGAATACAGTTGAAGATTGAAAGAGGATGTTAAAGTGAGAAACTGAGAAGCATAAGAGTCAGAGGGATCATTAGCATGAATGTTAAAATCCCCAAGAATGAGGGAAGAAGATAAAGATTCAAGAAAGAAGGAAAGCCAGGAGTCAAAGTCAGTGAGAAAGGAAGAAAGGGACTTACCAGGGGGTTGATAAATGACTGCTACTTGGTGAGGCAGAGGAGTGAATAGATAGATGGAGTGGACTTTGAAGGAAGAAAAGCAGTGAGACTGAGGTGGAAGAAGAGGTTGAAATCTACAGGAGGGTGAAAGTAGTAGCCCGACACCACCTCCGCGGCCAACCAGGCGAGGAGTATGGGAGAAAAGATAGTCTCCATCACACAGGGCCACTGCTGAAGCAGAGTCATCAGGGCAAAGCCAAGTCTCAGTTAGGGCAAGCAGATGGAGAGTATGAGAGATAAAGAGGTCATGGATGTAGAAAAGTTTGTTGCAGACAGAGTGGGCATTCCACAGAGCACATGAGAAAGTCAGGGAAGAAGGGGGGAGGAAAGAAACAGAAATTAGATTGGAGACATCACGGTGTGACCTGCACAAATAGGAGAAAAGACGGCTGAGGGGAGATACTAGGACTAGGGAGCATGCGATGAAGCTACAAAGTAGTAAATTTAAAACGAATCTGAGAAAATTTTTCCTCACTCAATGTGTAATTCAACTCTGGAATTCATTGCCAGAAAATGTGGTAAAGGCAGTTAGCTTAGCAGGGTTTAAAAAAGGTTTGGACAGCTTCCTAAAGGAAAAGTCCATAGACCATTATTAAATTGGACTTGGGGAAAATATTTCTGGGACAAGCAGCGTAAAATGTTTTGTACTTTTTGGGGGATCTTGCCAGGTATTTGTGACCTGGATTGGCCACTGTTGGAAACAGGATGCTGGGCTCAATGGACCTTTGGTCTGTCCCAGTATGGCAATACTTATGTACTTATGATGAAAGCTGATGTGGAGGACCAGGATTGGGATTGATGTCCCCAGTAGAGAGCAGGAGAAGGAGCAAGAGAGTAAGGAGAAGAGTAGGAGAGGTATGACGACAGTGACGAAGGCAAGATGTACTCAGATAGAAAGGAGATGGATGAATGGAAGGAAGGTAATGTTGAAGGTTGAGAGCTGAGAAGAAGGAAGAGGACAAAAGAGAAGGTGAGACGATGAAAGCAGAGGGTGGGCAATGTGTTCCTGCAGTGTACAGTGGTTTCAGATGCAGAAAAAGATTAGGAAGGGACAGTACCAAGAAGAGAAAGTGTACTGGAGCCATAAGTAGTAACTGGGAGAAAATATAAATGTATAGAGAAAATGCCCCGCGCACCTTGAGCGGAAGCCCTGAGTGGATCGGAGTGGACCTGGGAGTCACCCCGGAGAAGGCTGTGAGGATATGCAGATGAGCTGCAAGTCCTCCACAGCACCTGGAAGACAGCTAGTGGGAGCTCTTGGCACCTGGAGCGAAGGCCCTGAGCAGATTGGAGTGGACCTGGGAGTCACCCCAGAGAAGGCTGTGAAGATATGCAGATGGGCTGCAAATCCTCCACAGCACCTGGAAGTCAGCTGGTGGGAGTGCTGGGCACCTCCACAATGCATCTCCCAGCCAAGAAAAGGCTTACCAGGGGTTAGGCCAAAGCCAGCATTCCCCCCCTGAGGGTCATCTTATTTCTTATTCATAAAAAAAGATAAATTGGACAAAATGAATATACTTGTTTCATAATTTTGTTTCAACTGGCCTCATTTGGTTTAAAACTTGCACTAGGAGGACCTCTAGTGGTTATACTGAGATTGTTTATTTTATTTATTTATAATGGCATTTGTATCCCACATTATCCCAAACAGAGTTCAGGCTCAATGTGGCTTACAATCCAGACAATTTAGTACATACATATTATAGTTATAAATCTTCTGATATAGGAGAAATGTTGAGTAAATTTTTTATATACGGCCATAGGAAACTTTACAAAAATTAGTTTATGAATTATTTTACAAGGTTGTATTGTGTAACAAACATCAAATTATAATCAGTTATACTGGATAAAGTTTGAAACAGCATTTTGCATAAAAATGGTTATTTCTGTCAGCCATTATCTTATTGCAGGGACTTTTTGAAAAGAAGTTTTTAATAATTTCCGAAAGCAACTGTAATCATGTATAGTTCTAATAGACCTTGGAAGAAGATTCCACCAATTAGTACATTTTTTTTGTTACATTTGTATCCCGCGCTTTCCCACTCATGGCAGGCTCATTGTCAGGAGAAGTCAGCAAAACGAACTGTTTTGTAAACAATCTTTTTACAATTAGGATGATGGAGAATTAGGAATTCTCTGGATCCAGGGATGGAATTACACATAGGGAGGTCAATCAAAGGGAGCATATAGTCAGGGGGCATAACATAGTTAATTTGGAATGCAAGGGACACATAATTTGAAGGCAACCCTGGCTTTTACTGGAAGCCAATGAAATGAGTAAAGGAGTAGCAATGCGTTGTTAAATCATGAGACATTACATCATGGGCGTAGTTTAGGGGGGTGAGGGGGCATTGCCCCCCCAAACGCAGGGCCGGTGCAACCTGGCTGCAGGCAGCTCTTGGTCCCTCCTTCTTGCCCTCAGCTCCCTGATAGCCCTCCTCTCTGTTACTGCCACCCTGCATTTAAACCTTTTATTTTAAGTCGTAGCGACGGTACTGAAAACAGCACAGTGGTCTCGCCTCCAGCCTTTCTCTTCCCTCTCAGTGTCCCGCCTTCCTCTGATGATGCATTTTCTGTTTCCGTGAGGAAGTAGATGCACGTGGATGGAGGGGAGGGGAGTGAGGAGAAGTGCTGGATATGGATGGAGGGGAAACTGGTGAATTTAAAGGCTGGATCAGAACACTTTGAGAGCAGATGCTGAAATTGGAGGAAGGATAGGGACAGGGCTACAGATGGTAGGCAGGACGCATAAGGACACAGGAGGATGGTGGATATGGTGAGTGAAAAAATATCAAATGGAAAGAAAACACTGGGACCAAAGCGAATAGAAAAACTAATGCTCAGACAACAAAGGTAGAAAAAAGCATTTTATTTAGAACTAGTAAAAATGGCCCGTTTCTGGCGCCGATGAAACGGGCGCTAGCGGGCACGGGACTCCCTTCCCCTCCCCTTCCGGTACCTGTTCCGTCGGCCCAGGAAAGAAAGAGCCCCCTCTTTCCTCCCGTAGCGGTGGCTTCCTTGCTGCATGGTGTGGGAGTCCGGCTCTCGGCATTTCAAAATGGCCGCCGAGAGTTGAAGTCTCGCGAGGCAGCTTGAACTCTCGGTGGCCATTTTGAAACGCCGAGAGTCGGACTCCCACACCATGCAGCAAGGAAGCCACCGCTACGGGAGGAAAGAGGGGGCTCTTTCTTTCCTGGGCCGACGGAACAGGTACCTCTAGACCACCAGGGAGACACGCGTAAGAGGAGGGGAGGTGACAGGGAGGGAGGGAGGTTGGTGAGGTTAAGCGTGTGCTATCGTGGGCGGGGCTATGTGGCGAAAGGGGCGGGGTTCATGTGCACGTCAGCGGCGGCTGGGATTTGTTGGAAGGGGAGGAGTAGGGAAACATGCTCCGCGTGTTTCCCTACTGCTCCCCGTGCATAAATTTGTTTTCGTGTTCCGCCCTCGATGTCATCACGTGTGACGCGAGGGCGGGGCATGAAGATGTTGTGGTGGCTTCACCACCATGAAACCACGAACCGGTGTGTGAGTGACTTCAGTGACGTCAGTGTCCTCAGAACGTTGAGGCTGCGTTTTATTATAGTAGAAGATGTATTAATTGGAACATGTCAACTTTTGGAAATGTGCATTTGTGATATTTTGCATATGTTTCAATTTGTCTAGTATTGCTGCATGCCGCAGTGGCGTAGCCTCAGGTGGGCCTGGGTGGGCCAGGGCCCACCCAATTAGGGATCAGGCCCACCCAACAATAGCACACGTATTAGCGGTAGCAGGTGGGGATCCCAAGCTCCGCCAGCTGAAGACTTCCCCCTGATGGTAATGAAAACGCTATTCTCCACGATACCAGCACCTGCGCATGCTCAGTTTTCAGTGCATGCCTGCTGCAGACTGCTAAGGTGGAAAGAAGCATTTTCCCATCAGCTGAGATTTTTTTTGGTGGTGGGTGAAGGGGAGAACACTTGGTGCCAACCCACTTCTTGTCTAGGCCCACCCAAAATCTGTTGTCTGGCTACGCCCCTGATGTCGAGTCTGACTTCTTGAGGTAACTTTCCAGTTCAATATTTTGCCTTCATATTTTTTTTGATTTCTAGTTCCTTGTGTCATGTCTGTTCTGTCATGTATTTTTCATGTGTGATCAAGGTGCAGTATTCTGCTAGCATGTAGTATTTGCATCCCTTTTTTTTTTTTTTCACAAGGTAGTGTATTGGTGTTTTAGAGCCCGGTGTAATTATAGTGCTGCCTTTTCACGCATAAGGTTTTAGCTCGTCTTGTCCTTGGAATTAGTGCTGTTATGGTTTGGTAAGGTTATGAGTGTGTTTTTGCACAAGTTTGTGTATAGCATTTTGCAGTGGAGAGGTTGGGTGTAGGCCTTACTGAGGTGGCACCAAAACATCAGAAAAGGTTTTAGATCCTAAATCATGACACACACTACCTCTTGAAGGATCTTCATATAGAGCCTATGCATTTCTAAGGTCAACACTGGCATGGTATGGGAAAGGGGGTAGGGAAATACTACTGGAGAGGAAGAGGGAGTGCTGGGTAAGGAGGAAAGAAGGAAGGAATGGAGAAAGAGCTGGCTTAATATGTATGAGATATCTCATACATATTCATGATGGTTATTCTCAAAAAAGCCAGCTCTAATGAAACAGTCAAACTACGCCTATGCATTACATACAAGTCTTGCAACTGTGTTTTGGGCAGTTTGTAGTTTCTTTATGACCCTGTCCTTGCCTCCTTCATACATATGTACATAAGTATTGCTATACTGGGTCAGACCAATGGTCCATCTAGCCCAGTATCCTGTCTTCCAAAAAGTGGCCAAGCCAGGTCACAAGTACCTGGCAGAAACCCAAATAGTGGCAACACTCCATACTACAAATCCTAGGGAAAGCAGTTGCTTCCCAAGTCTGCTTCAATAGCAGACTATGGACTTTTCCTCCAGGAATTTGCATTCATATGTATACCTGCTTTGGAAGGTACACATATGAGTGCAAGAATTTTTGTTCTGACTGCAAATAATGGTGCCAATTAATTACGGTAGTTGGTTAGCTATGGGTATCCTGGAAACTGCGTTTAGGCCATCAACTCATATTATTTAGGTCATGAAATGATTATCAATCACTATCAATCTCAACTGGATTTGAGTCAGTGACCTAAATATGATAGCCTGATGTATATTTGAAGAAGAAAGACAAATGGTAAAACTCTGGTCACATTCTGGATTTAGATTTAAATACTTTTCTTTTCCAAATCCAATTTAAGATGAGATACATATTCAGATACAGCTGGGAGTTCCCTGCTCAAAGAGGATTACAGTCTAAGTTACACCTGAGGGAAGGTGAAGTGACTTGCCCGAGGTCATAAGGAGTATCAGTGGAAGAAGCAATATTTGAGCTGTGGCTTCCCTGACTGATGTTCCAACCATTCAGCTACTGCTACACTCTTTTAAAACAGAAACAAAAATAAATAAGAACTATGTATTTATTCATTTGTTCCGTCCTCTCTTCTTGCCTCACAGAAGGGTTCCATAAACTGAAATCAAAGCACCTAATTATGAGATTTATGGATTTACTTCTGATCTATTGCTGCTGAAATGGTGAAACTTGTAATTGTGTTGGTCAGCACACACTGAAGAACAACTTTTATTCTCAATAGCTGGTGATCAAATAGCACATAGAAGAGAAGGGTTTAGTATGCAACGTCTAGTGTCAGCTGCAATGTCTCTCAGTTTCCAGTTTATATGTAGCAGAGGCCTCAGAAATGTCCCACACATAATTCCAAGGAGGAATATTCTGGAGTCCTTGCTCTGAGCAATATGATGCAATGGGGGATGGTCTCGTCTATCAATTACAGGACAGTAGGAGTTACAGAAAGGAGTAGGAGATCCAGTCTGAGCCCACAGTTGGGGTCCAGCATAGAATATAAGAATTGCCATACTGGGTCAGACTAATGGTCCATATAGACCAGTATCCTGCTTGCAAGCCGATCCAGGTCACAAGTACCTGGCAGAATCCATTTTTTAAACCCAGATACACTAACTGCTGTTACCACACCCTCTTGCCATGAATTCCAGAGCTTCACTATTTGTTAAGTGAAAAAATATTTTCTCCTATTTGTTTTAAAGGTATTACCATGTAACTTCATGGAGTGTCCCTATTCTTTGTACTTTTTGAAAGAGTGAACAAGGGATTCATGTTTACCCATTCTGCTCCACTTCTCTATCATATTCCTCCTTAGCCATCTCTTCTCCAAGCTGAGGAGCACTAACCGTTTAAGCCTTTCCTCATATGAAAGAAATTCCATTCATTTTGGTTACCTTTCTTTGTACTTTTTCTAATTTGGTTATATCTTTTTTGAGATGTGACCAGATTTCCACACAATAATCAAGGTGAAATCACACCATGGAGCAATACAAGAGGCATTGTAATATTCATTGTTTTGTAGTGAAAAGTGCTTAGGAAAGAACAGATAATTATAGAACTTAGTAATAATGTGCCAGAGACAAAAATTCACCCAGTCTAGCAATTCTCTGGACTCTTGTGTCTAGGGATTAGTACAACAAAACACCAAACAGGATTTGTTTTCCACTGGTAGTACCCAATGAAGAAATATGCCAAAGTGGAAATATATATATATTTATTATTTCATCATCATCATCATCATCATCATCATAATAATAATAATTATTAGCTAAATGGCAAGCAAGCACACAAAATAAATATTGCTAGGATTAAACGAAAGATCTGAATATGAGTTACACAAATACAGACATCTGCATATCTCTACTATAATAAAAAGCACCTCCAACGTTCTGAAGCTGACTCCGTGGCTTCACTGAAGTGAAGGGTTCGTAAGGTTCGTCAGATTCATCAGTCTGTCACCATCTCTCTCGGCCCCACCCTCGCATCAAAACGTGATGACATCGAGGGTGGCAGACCTATCAGAGGCATGAGGGCGGGGCCAAGAGAGATGGTGATAGACTGACAGATCTGACAAACCTTACGAACCCTTCATTTCAGTGAAGCCACGGAGTCACAACGTTGCAGGTGCGTTTTATTACACTACACGGCTCCCTAATTTTGCAGTTAAATATCGCAGGGTGGCTGTAGGCGGGGGGGGGGGAGAGGGGGGGCAATGACCCTGGAACTGGGAGGGAGGGGGGGGGCAACGACCCTGGAACTGGGTGGGTGGGTGGGAGGGAGGGAGGGGGGCAGACCCTGGAACTCAGGGCTGTGCCAATACGGTAAGCGGGATAAGTGCCACAGGGGGGCACCTGCCTTCAAGGGCACCGCGCCGTCGAGTTGTAAAAAAAAAATCTTACCGGGCCCAACCGCTGCCCCCACCCCACGAGCTGCAGACTTCCCCGCTCCCCCGTCGCCAATCATCTCCCGGCTGCCCAATAGCCCTCGTTCCCTTCCTACCCTCACCCTACCTTTATCTTTCAATGATTTTTATTGAAGACTTAGCCAATACAAATGTGAATGGAACAATCATTTTCAGAGAAAGAATATAAAAGCACAAAAACAATTAATTCTTCCACATTTGTTTCCCCAGACATTATTATCAACTTTTTCATTTTATATCCCACCTCCCCCCTCCCCTTGTGCTGGAGTCTGTTTTATTCAGATAAGTTATCACATCGAACATTTGCAACATAGCTCAAACAAAGATACTTAAACATCAATTAGCTATCCAGCCTCTATTAGAAAGCAATACTTTATAAATTTCCTCTCCTATGTTACCGAACAACTATTAACTAACCTGATAGCTACTATAACGGTAAGCATACATTATCAGTGGTCCATTACCTATATTAATCCCTCCATCCCCCCTCCCTCCCCCCTTCTCCTCCCTTCCCACCCTCCCCCCTCTGAGATCTGATTTAAAGTCTGATGTCACTTCTGTGATGTATCAAAAGGTGTCGCTGGTGCCTCCACACTCCCTTTCAATCTGTGTATAATCCTCTTCCTGATGTTAGGCTGAAGGGTAGTCCAATAATGTTCCCACACCCTACAGAATGCGTTCCTCTCCTGCTCTGAGTAAGCAGCCTTAGTGAGTCCACAAAGTTCCAGGTGTAACTGTTTGGTCATTTTTGTTCTCCACAGCTCTTTTGTAGGCGCCTGAGTCTCTCTCCAGCTGAGCAAAATCACCTTTTTCCCTATTAACACTGTCCTTCTAAGAAAGCCTGTGCATCCCACAGGGATCGGTTTGGCGATGATATAAACGTCGAATAGTAACAGCGGGGTATCTCCCACTGTCCGCTTCCAGTACTGATTGACCTCTGCCAAAACCCGCTTCCAAAAAGTTCTAATCTGTGTACATTGCCAGAACATATGGCCCAAAGTTGCCTTTTCTTCTCCACATTTGGGGCAATTTCCTGTTCCAAATCCTGCCTTTCGTGCTCTGGCTGGTGCGATGTAAGCCCGCGTGGCAAACTTATATTGCTGTTCCCATTGCCTCATGAATGCCGCCCTATGCAGAATGGATAGCAGGTAGCCTTGTAACATATCAGCTGTGATCTCAACTTTTAGATCCCTCTTCCAATCCCGTGCCACTTTGCGATAGTCTATATCTTCTGTTGTATCTAAAAGGTGTCTATGGTGAAATCGCAGCGGCACAAAATTTTCCGATCCCAGAGTGAGTGCTGTTGATATCGTTTCCTGTACGTCCTCTGCCAGATTCATTGCTCCCAATGATTGGGCATAGTGCTTCACTTGTGCATAGGCATAAAAATCTGATGCAGTCAAACCAAATTCTCTTTGTAATTCTGCCAGTGGCTTTACCTGCCCTTCCTCATCCAGCAATTGAAATAGGTACCGAATCCCCTTCGTCCTCCATGATTTAAAATGTTGCGCTGATGATCCATCTGGGAAATCTGGGTTAAGATTTAATGATAGAAAAGGAGTAGCCTCTGCCGCGAAGCCTTGTCTACGACACAACCACCGCCACATTGCTCTTGCTGATCGCACAAAACAGTTCAAAGGTTGCTGCCCAGCGGGTCTTGTTTTTGAGGTATGCACTAAGCAGCTGAGATGCACCTCCGGAGTCAATGATGCTTCCAGCTGGGTATTTGTAAACTGTTGGCTTCCTACTAGCCAATCACGAACATGTCTCATGGTGCAGGCAATTGTGAGGTACCTGATACTGAGTAATCCCATACCTCCATGTGTTTTAGGTTTACATAGTACATTTAACGCTATTCTGGGGCGTTTGTTATTCCACAAGAACTTCCTTAAGACTTCATGTAATGTTTTCTCCTCCCTTCCCCGTAAATACAGTGGCAGCATCTGGAATCTGTACAGCCATTTTGGTGCTATCATCATGTTAAATAAGGCAATGCGCCCCGTTAGGGAAAGTGGACAAGAGCCCCAGATCCCTAAGAGGCGTTTAGTTTCCTCCAGCAGGGGCTGTACATTCCTTCTATACAATGTGGACAAATCTACCGGGATATCCACCCCCAAATATTTAAGCTTCTCCTCCGCCCATTTAAAAGGAAAGGGGCCACTCCAGCTGGACCGAACAGTGGGGGACATCGGCAGCGCCAAGGACTTTCCCAGATTTAATCTAAACCCCGATAACTTTCCATATTCCCCTATCTTCTCAAGTAGCCGCGCCACTGATGTCTGCGGGTCTTCCACCAGAAGCAATAAGTCATCTGCATAAGCTAATAGCTTCACCTCCCCTTTGCCCACCTTCATACCCCGGATTCCAGGCTCTGTGCGAATTTTGCATAATAGGGGCTCCAATGATATCAAAAATAGTAATGGGGACAGAGGGCATCCCTGTCTTGTTCCCCGTCTTATTAAGAATTCTTGAGTTCTAACCCCATTTACCAATAATTTAGCCCGTGGATCCACATAAAGCATCCTAATCGCTTGTAGAAACCAGCCCTTTATTCCCACCCATTGCAGCGTCTCAAACATAAATGACCAGATTACCCTATCAAAAGCGCGTTCCGCATCCAAACTAATCACTAGGCTTGTTGCAGTTCCCCCAGGTGCCGCTATCACGGCTGCCAGCAGCTTTCGGACATTTAACACTGAATGTCTACCACGGACGAATCCCACTTGTTCCTCTCCTACTAACGTTGGAAGTACACTTGCTAGGCGTTCTGCTAATAACCGGGAAAGGATTTTGACATCCACGTTAATTAGTAATATAGGCCTATAGGCAGCTGGGTCCGTGGAGTCTCGTCCTGGTTTGGGGATTAAAGTGATCAGCGCTTCATTCGCGTATCTGGGGAGCCTTCCTGTTTCTATCGCCTCTTCAAACAGGCCTATCAGGGGCCCCACTACTTGTTGTTTAAGCAATTTATAAAACTCACCCGAAAACCCATCAGGGCCGGGTGCTGAGTGCATTTTCAGGGCCTGTATTGCCTTCATCACTTCATTTGCATCTAGTGGGGAGTCCAGAGACTCCATCTGGTCTCCCGTCAAATGTGGTAGTTTAGACTGAGTTAGATATTCTTGAATCTTTCCCCGTAGCTCGTCCCCTGTCTGCTCCCCTGAGTACACCTCCTCAAAATGTGTTCTAAAAATCTCCGCAATTTCCTCTGGGCTTGTGGTGCATGAATTAGGGCCACTACGTATGCTGGTCACTACTAGCCTTCTGCGAGCTCCTTTGATCAGCCTAGCCATCATGCCTCCTGGGCGGTCTCCAAATCTATGGAGATGATATTTGCGGACCACTGTGGCTCTCATAAACCTCTCCTGGAGCAGGCTATTTAACTCTGTCCGTGTTGCAATTAAGGACTCGAACAAGTCCTGTGTGGGATGAGCCATGTACTTCCGTCTGGCCTGTTTTACCCTCCTCTGCCTGTACCACCCGCTGTGCAATTTGCCTATTCCTCCTTCCAATGTATGCCATCACCTCCCCCCGCATTACCGCTTTTGCAGTGGACCAGAAAAGGCCAGCATTATCTACGTGCTGTTCATTGTGCAATTTAAAATCTGCCCACTTATCAGCAAGATATGCAGCAAACTCAGCGGAAGAATATAGATATGCTGGAAAACGCCAACCTCCAGACGCTCGGTAGTATGGTTGGGCCTCTATATCTATCCAAATCAAAGCATGGTCTGATATTTCATCTGGGCCAATAGTCGCATTCGAAACCTGGTAAAACAGTTGTTGCGAGACGAGAATGTAGTCTATGCGGGATTGGGTTCCGTGGGCCCGCGAGGTGTGTGTGTAATCTCGTTCTGTGTCATGAAGTAGCCTCCACGGGTCCACCATCCCCAGCCCACCACAAAAGGTCTCAAGCACACCAGGTCCCAACGTCTCCCCTCTCGGTTGTCTGCCTGTCCTGTCTAATCCCGGCTCCATAACCTGGTTCATGTCTCCAGCAATAATTAATGGGTCGGAGCCATATTCCTGGCATTTTGCAAAAAGGTCTGCAAAGAAGTTCTTTTCTCCTGTCTGAGGTGCATAGACCGCTACAAGGAGCCTCATCTGTCCCTGCCAATTTAATTGCACCCCTACATAATGTCCCCCACTGTCCGCAAATAAAAATTTAGCTTTTATTGCTGCCGCTTTATGTACTAGAATCGCCACCCCCCCCTCTTCTTCCCACTGCTGAGGAGCAAAAAACCTCTCCTACCCAGTGCCTTTGTAGTTTCTGGTGTTCTATCTGAGATAACCTAGTTTCTTGTAAGCATGCCACTCCCACCTTATGCCGCTTTAAAGCGCTTAAAATCTTTGCCCTTTTAACCGGTGATGTGATCCCACCTACATTCCAGGAGATCAGTCTAGTCCCCCCTCCTTGCAGATTAGCCATCTCCTCTGTGTACAACAAATAACTTCAGTTTACATTCTATACCCTTCCTCAGGGGTCCCAGCCTCCCCCCTTGGAATATCCATCTCCAGTTACACCCGATCTTTAAGTCCACCAGTCTCCCCCTCAGTTCAGTCCTTCCCCTCTTTAATGATACCCAGCTTTCTAGTGGTCCCTCCTGATTGTGACCTTCAGTCCCTACCCCCCCTCTTTCCCTTCCCCCTTCCCTCCCCTCTCCTCTTTTCAGACTCCCCTCGTCCCCCATCTTCCCTTCTCCCCTCCCCTTGTTATCTACTCCCATTATCCTTAATGGGTTTTGGGGTTCCCCGTGTCCCCGGGCCCCAGCTCTCCCTCCCCTCCACATTAGCTCTACATCCGTTTTAGGATTCTTTTATTACTCAGTATCGGTCCCCAAAAACAAACCTTTTGCACTGCAGGTCTCCCTTCCTTAGTGCGCCTCAGCCGTTTGTCTGCTCAGTGTTTCCTTGCTGGTCTCTTGTCTCCAGCTCCATCACAAAACTCTGAGCTTCTTGAATATCCTCAAATTGCTTCCACCGGCCCTCATACTTGATTTTCAATATTGCTGGGTAAATCAGCATAAATATCTGTTGCTTTTCATGTAATTTCTGGCACAGTGGGGTGAATTTTTTCCTTTTTTCCTGCAGTGCTGCTGAATAATCCTGAAAAATACGTATCTGCTGTCCCTCATACTGCAGCGTATTCCTTTTTTGGCGAAACCCTCTTAATATTTCTTCTTTGTGCACATAATTGTGTACTTTTACGATCACTGTTCGTGGGGTCTGCTTGCCCTCTTGCCTCCAACCTATGCGATGAGCCCTTTCCAGGCATAGTTTCCCTGCATGGTCCGATAACGCGAACTCCTCTGCTAACCATTTTTCTAGTAAATCGGATAACAGACGGTCATTTACTGATTCTGGCAGCCCCACTATGCGAAGGTTTCCCCGCCGTGACCTGTTTTCTAGGTCCTCTACTTTTGCTGACAGGGTTTCTAGTGTGGCGGCCATTTTTTTTTCCCTCTGCGTCGCGGGGCCTGCTGCGTCTTCTGCAGCGGAGACTCTTCTTTCCAGTTCTCCAGTTCGTTGGGCCGTGTCTGCAATGAGCATTTCCAGGTTGGACACTTTAGTATATAGTTTTTCTAGCTTCGGATCTAGTGCGGTGTCCATCGCTTCCACGATCTGTTGTAATTGCTCCGTGGTGAACCGGGTTCCCCCGTTTGCAGGGCGTTCTTCTGCTATCGCGGTTGGCGCCTTTGTTTTTTCTTTTTCCTTTTTGCTCCCTCGGTTCGCCATTGCTTGCGTTGGCGAACTTAAATATTTGTCCATGAGGGGCTAAACTATTTCTTATATCGTCTTTTGGGGAGAGATGTAAGCTGAAGATCCTATTTTAAAGCAGTTTAGAGAGCCAGGGCCCAGGAGATCGCGGGACCACGTCTTCCTCTCTTCAGAGCATCACGTGACCCCCCCCCCCTCACCCTACCTTTAAATATTGTAATTTTCCTTGAGCGGGCGGCGCCGGGCCCGGCATTGCAAGCAGCAGCAAGCTCCAGCCTTCTCTCGCATGGCTCCGTCCTCTTCTGACGTATTTCCTGTTTCTGCGAGGGCAGAACCATGCGAGGGAAGGCTGGAGCCTGCTGCTGCTTGCAATGCCGGCGCTGAGAAAAATTACAATATTTTAAGGTAGGGCGAGGGCAGGAAGGGAACGAGGGCTATCGGGCAGCTGAGGGCAGACGTGAGATGATTGACGATGGGGGGAGCGGAAGAAGGCTGGAAGAAGGCAGGAAATGGCTCTTCCACGCGCCTTGAAGCCAGGCAGGTCCAGGGTGGGAGGCGCGCACCAACTGATAGCCTGCAGGGGGGCGCCAACTGATAGTCTGCAGAGGGGCGCCAGAGACCCTAGGCATGGCCCTGCTGGAACTGGGAGGGAGGGAGGGGGGGTGACCCTGAAACTGGGAGGGAGGGGGAGAGGGCCGACCCTGCAACTGGGAGGGAGGGGGGAAACCCTGGAACTGGGAGGGAGGGGGGGCGGGGCCACCCTGGAACTGGGAGGGAGGGGGGCCCCTGGCACACACTCTCATTCTCACACACACACACTCTCGCACACAGTCTCACTCTCTCTGTCACACACACTCACTCTCCCACACACTCTGTAAAACACACACTCCGAGGAAAACCTTGCTAGTGCCCGTTTCATTTGTGTCAGAAACGGGCCTTTTTTCCTAGTATATATATATTCTGTTCCAGTACTAAGAATTATTTCTGGGAAGAGAATACTAAAAGCCAAATATATTTGGCTAAAAAACCATGCCCATCATAGCTAACACAGCCTTTTGAAGGCTAGAAATATTAACTAACTATCCCTAAACTACAGGAGTGAACCCCAATTTCTGACTATCACAAGCCATTTGTGTTGTAGCAGGATTTCTGGATGGAAGGTTGGAATCTTTCCTTAGGCTTGAGCTGCCTACACAGCGAGCCTATCAGTAAACATGTGGTTAGTATAGAGATAGCAGTTACAGACATCAGCCAGCACCCGTGGCTAGTCTAACACAAGGTTGGAAGCCGTAATTCTCAGCTTACACTTCTCTGTATTGTTGTTATACAGAGAGGCTCAGTACTTAGAAGGCACTGAGAGACAGTTTATCTCTCCAGAGCTATCAGCTGTGCATCACTCTGATGCCACGCCAAAACTCTTCTCCTTTGTTCTTCACCAAGTCCAGTACCAGACTTCTTTCTGTCTACTGTCCTCAGGTGACTGTTTTGGCCCAATCAGATCATGCATTCCTCCTGTCCAGCAGATGAAATGCAAACCTGGAGAACAATGATGTACATAGTTGATCAAGATCCACTTCCTGCAAGTGGTGGTGTTGACCAAGGAGGCCCACACACCTTATCTCATGCTTGTGTTGGTGTAAATCTGCCTTGTTACCAACTTCACACCCAAAGAAGAAGTGCAGATGCGTTGGAATGCCAGTGTCCTTGAGCTGGCAGGCAGTGTAAAAATGTAAAAAAAAACATTCAGGCAACCATGACAGTATTGTCCTAAAAAGATGATTCCTGGCCTAGTCAGGTTTTGATTCATAGGCCTCAGTACACAAAAGGTGATACACCGGGGACACTCCTACAGTTTTATTTTCTACTAGTAAAAAAGGCCCGTTTCTGTATGAAATGAAACGGGTGCTAGCAAGGTTATCCCCCCTCCCTCGCTCTCTCCCTCTGTCCCCTCCAAGTCCCACGGCCCCCTTTCCTCCCCTCCGATTTCCAGGCCATCCTCCCTCCCCTCTCCCACTCCCCTGCAACTCAACACTTTGTCCATAGGTTTCGAGGTGGTCTCTATGAGCCTGATTGGGGGGTGCTGGTTTTGTTTTGTTTTTTACAGGTGGTGCATTCCCCTCCCCCTCCCCTCTCCTCCCCTCTCTGAGTTCAAGGCCCCCCTCACTCTCTCACTCTCCTTCCCTCTGTCCGTCCTCCGAGTTCCAGACCCCCTCCCCCCTCCGAGTTCCAGACCCCCTCCCTCCCTCCCTCCGTCCTCCGAGTTCCAGACCCCCCCTCCCTCCCTTCCCGAGTTCCAGACCCCAGCACCCCTCCAAAATCATCACCCCCCTCTCTGTCTCACAGACACGTCCTTGCGATGCCTCCACCCGCAGCCCTCCCGTCCCCTCCCCTCCCCCCCTCTTACCGGGGTCCCGGCGGCAGCAGTGAAGAGCGAGCAGGCTCGGTGAGTCCGCCGCCTTCCCTTCTGTTTGCTCTCAGCTCTGACTCTGGTCCCGCCCTTGTGGAAATAGGAAATGGGGGCAGGACCAGAGTCAGAGTAGAGAGCGAAGAGAAGGGAAGGCGGCAGACTCGCCGAGCCTGCTCGCTCTTCACTGCTGCTGCCGGGACCCCAGTAAGAGGGGGGAGGGGAGGGGAGCAGAGGGGGGTTGGCAATTTTGGAGGGGGGTGACGTCTCTGCCCGCTCCCACTGTTTTCCGGTGCCATTCTGTGAGTGAGCAACATCTCTGCCCACTCTTTTTTTTGCCGGCCGCACACTTCCCGCGTCTCTCACTGGGATTGTAACCACTTCCTGACGTCAGGTAAGCAGGGTTCCAGTGCTGGCCAGTGACAGCAGGTGGTTACGATCCCAGTGAGACACATTCGAACGTTCAAGTAGCAAATTATTACATTAGATTTCTTTCCTAATAATTCCTAACATTCTGTTTGCTTTTATGATTGCTGCTGCACACTGAGCAGAAGATTTCAATGTATTATCCATGATGACACCTAGATGTTTTTCTTGGGTGGTGACTCCTATTGTGCAACCTAGTATCATGTAGCTATGATTTGGATTATTCTTCCCAATGTGTATCAATTTGCATTTGTCCACATTAAATTTCATCTGCAATTTGGATGCCCAGTCTTGCAATGTCCTAATGTCTTGCTGAAATTTTTCACAGTCCACATGTGATAGCTTGGAATAGTTTTGCGTCATTTACAAATTTAACCCCCTGTTTACAAAGCTGCACTAGCGGCTGCTGGTGCGGTAATGTCAACGCAGTCCATTCACAGCCATGTAGCTTTGTATACAGGGGGGTTAGTCATCTCACTCATTTTCCCATTTCTAGATCATTTATAAATATGTTTTTAAAAACACCGGTACCAGTACAGATCCATGTGACTCTCCGCTATTCACCTTCCTCTATAAAGAGAATTGGCCATTTAGCCTTACTCTCTGTTTTCTATCTTTCAACCACTTCCCAATCCACAACAGAATGCTGCCTTGTGTCCCATGGCTTTTTAATTTTCTCAAGAGTCTCTAATAAAGAACTTTGTCAAAAACCTTCTGAAAATCTAGATACACTACATGATTATTCATGCCTTCAAAAAAATGTAGCAAATTGGTGAGGCAAGATTTCCCTTGGCTGAATCCATGTTGACTCTGTACCATGGATTTTATTTTTTTTATTATAGTTTCTACAATTTTGCCTGGCACTAACATCAGGCTTGCCAGTCTATAATTTCCCCGATCACCCCTAGAATCATTTTTAAAAACTGGCATTTTACAATGACTGCCTTCCAATCTTAAGGTACCACTGATAACTTTAATGACAGGTTACAGATCACTAATAGTAGATCAGCAATTTCATTTTTTTTTAGTTCTTTCAGTACCCTGTAGAGTATACCATCTGATTTTCGGTGATTTAACTGCTCTTTATCTTGTTGATTTGGCTCAGAACATCTTCCAGGTTCCCTGAGATTTGTTTCAGCTCCTCTGTATCATCATTCTTGAATAGCATTTCTGGCACAAGTAAATCTCTTATGTCCTCCTTAGTAAAGACCAAAGCAAACAGTTCCTTTAGGGGCTCATTTTCAAAAGAGAAAAAAACATCTCAAAAATGGCATAAAGTGGCATTTGGACGTTTTCTCGAAAAAACATCCAAATCGTGATTTTCAAAACTCGGATTTGAGACATTTTTCTTTACAGTGCGCCAAATCACAAAGGGGCATGTGGGGGGCGGGATTTGGGGGTTACCAAAACTTTGATGTTTTTCTGCCATAATGGAACAAAGCAAAAAACGTTCAGGAATAAAAGTTAGATTATTTTGATCTAGTCCTGTTTCAATCACACCTAAGTCATTTTAAATGATATTTTTTATCAGGAAAATAGTATATAATTAATACATAATAAATAGTGTTGAAATAGCATATCCCATGTAATCTTAGGGTCCCTTATTAAGGTGGGGTACACACTTCTTCATTAATTCAGTTGGAGAAAGCAATCTAGATTTAAGAAAACTCAAAAAAACACAAATGTTTAACTGGGTTCTATTCATCATCAAATTCAAGGGGTCCTTTTACCAAATGGTGGTAAAACGTGACCCACGGTGACATCGTTGCATGGGATTGCTGTGTCCAAGGCCACTTTTTACCGCCGTGGCTAAAAGGTCATTTTCTTTAAAGGGCCAGTAAATGGCCAAGCACTAACAAAACACATTGGTACAAGGCCATTTGCTGGGGGAGCCCTTACTGCCTGCTATTTAGGAGATGGTTAGGGCTCCAGTGCCAACCTGGTGGCAACCAGGAAGTGTGCAGCGCTGCCCAATTACTGCTGGACATGTCCCCCGTGCTAGAAAATTTTTTAAATGTCCTAGCGCCAGAAATGGTGCTCGCTGGAAGCCGGAACTACCACTGGGTTCCTGAGTGAGCTCAGCAGTAGGGCCGATTTCCTGTATGCAAACCTGGTGGTTGCCCTACCACTGGGTAATAAAAGGGCCCCAAAGTATCTTTAGGTAGCCTGCAGAATTTCTATCCTCAATTTGGGTGTTCAAGCTAACTTCAGTATTAAGAAGAAAAATCCATCTTTATTCTTTTTGATGCAAAAATCTAGATTCTTCAAAAAGAGCAAAGATGCATAATTGTTGAAAATATCAGGATTTTTAATATACATTTTTGTGTCCTGAACTTTGATGCTTTTCCCAAAATGTGGCTTGGCACTCACTTGTAGCTTTTTCAAAACAAGGCTTGGCACTCACTTCCAGCTGCTGCAAATGATTTGCTTGTGCTTTAAAACACACTTTTGGAGCCCTATTTATTAAAGGTGAGCTAGCATTTTTGGTGCATGCTAATGCTAGACACACCCATTCCTTTGGGTGTCTCTAGCATTAGTGCATGCTAAAAACGATATCGCGCCTACAGTGAGGCTTAGTAAACAGGGCCCTAGATGTCTTGTCTGTTTTTCAGCATTGCTGCTTCTTGTGACCATGTTTTTTGAACCTGCAATTTAGTTGGTAAGTCTGCTTGCCCGTTATATATATGGAGGAAAAAATATGTCTATATTTCATGCTTTGGAAACTAGCAGAGTTCCTCACATTGTGAGTGAAGTTGATCTTATCTCAACTGTGTTTTCTTTCTGTCAGCTGCATTTTACTTAGAAGTATGCATATAGCTTGTTGTTTTTATTCTTATAATCTATAATGTAGCACTTGTTTAGTTTTTTGTTTGTACAAGTTACTGCTTAGATAGTGGTGTTCCTTGGTCGGCTGCCACCCAGGATGGATCGCTGCTGTGCACCCCCCCCCCCCCCTGCGGGTGCAGCGCCATCCATCCCCCCTAGGTGGAGCATGACACCCCCCCCCCCCCCCCCCCAGTGCATTTCCTAAGGTTACTTCTGAGTCTATCTCCTATCACCTTTATTCTATGCTGTCTCAGCATTTGGTGACACCACCTATCTGGTGATAGTGTGGAACATGGTAAAGGAATGGTTAATTTGAGCTTAAAGAAATTAAAGGAAAAATAACTCAAATGACTGAGAAGGAAGAGACTGACTTTGTCTTATCAGCCCTTCCCCTGACCCCAGAAAGACTTCAAGCTATTGCTCTTGGGGGTTTGGAATACCCCAGGCGCCAGATACATTTCTAAAGATTAAGCCTGCCTAATTAACGATGTATCTTTTATGTCTCCTAAGTGACTTGTTTATAGTTAATAAAATACCATATTTCATAGTCCTGAAACAGACCATTTGTATCTCACCTTTGTCTTTTTATTTTATTTCTATGTATTTTTGCTGACTGAACCCTGTGTTTTAAAACTGATTATTAGCAGACCTTCTGAAGTAATTTTTGTTTGTACTCTAGATTGCCTATATAAACTATGTTCACTCTGGAAGACAAGAAGGTTAAGAAGGCCAACTGACTCTACTTTGCCAGTTGTCATTCTTTTGAACCTTCTTCATTGCTAGCAATACCTTTTGTTCTGACATAAAGGAACTTTAAACTGTCATCCTTCTGTAAAGTGTTAAATTCAGTCAGAATCGACAATAACATAGGTATTGTAGCAAGAGGTGATGTCCCCACCCTGACCCAGGACCCAGACAGCTATAGAGTTAAATGGAGAGGTGGGTGTTCATTCTGTCACATACTGTGACCTGCTTGTCCACTCACTGTACCAACAGTAAAGGTGCATCTCCTTGGAAAGGGCAGCATTCCAGACCTTCCTCATATCCCCAGGCCAACACTGGCTAAGCTGATGGATGGGTGTAGGGTATCTAGCAGTGAGTTAAGGAGACAACTATTTACAGGCTGTCCCCCCTCCCTGTTTGTGAAGAGCTGGCACAGGGATGGGAAAATGGGACTTGATATACCGCCTTTCTGAGGTTTTTGCAACTACATTCAAAGCAGTTTACATATATTCAGGTACTTATTTTGTACCAGGGGCAATGGAGGATTAGGTGATTTGCCCAGAGTCACAAGGAGCTGCAGTGGGAATTGAACTCAGTTCCCCAGGATCAAAGTCTACTGTATTAACCACTAAGCTACTCCTCCACTCTAGAGACACATGGGCATGCAGAAGACACATTCCCTGCACATATCTTGCTGACAGGTGTCTTGCCCAGCTCTTAGCTAACAGAGGGGCTGCCATGCCCAGGACCTGGCAGACCAATATCTGAGTTTGAAATTCTGCTCAGCAAAGGCCCCACTCTGTGATGCCCTACAGCCACAGCCTGGCACTAGGGAGTGTTAAGAGACTGCAGGACTTTGTTTCCCCTCCCCTCCTGGTAATGTTGCATCCCTTGTAGAAATACAACACCCATCAGACTCTTCTATCAGGATATCTATACATATTGGACAAAGTTGAGACACAAACCTTTGTATCAGAAATTATATAAAACTTTTATAAGTATCATTTTTCTCCCCCCCAACCCCCCCACATAATTTACAATGCAGGATACAAGCCCCCCCCCCCCCTCACCTCCCACCTTTATGACATACTGTACTTCTGCACTTGCCTCACTGTGGTGGCCTGTGCTCCTCAGCTAGCCTTTGAAGCAGGACCAACATTTGACCCATGATCAGGCCATGAGCCTGCAGTTCCTGCAGTATGGCAGTCTGGGTTTCTGCAAGTTGCTACAGATGTGTGTCAGCATGTCCTGGGCCAGCAGCTGGTTGTCTGACATCCCAGCTGGCACCTCCCAGGCCCCAGCCTCTATCTTCACTGGCTCCCATTGCTGGTCCCCGGCTGCCACCTCTTTGGCTGGCTTCTGGTTCCTGGCTGCCTCCTCAGCCAGCTGCTGGTGGACCCCGGTTACCTAGAACATAAGAGTAGCCATACTGGGTCAGACCAATGGTCCATCTAGCCCAGTTTCCTGTTGTCCAAACAGTGGCCAACCCAGGTCACAAGTACCTAGCAGAAACCCAAATCGTGGCAACACTCCATATTACAAATCCCAGGGCAAGCAGTTGTTTCCCTTGTCTGTCTCAATAGCAGACTATGGACTTTTCCTCCAGGAATTTGTCCAAACCTTTTTTTAAACCCAGATATGCTGTTACCACCTCCTCCAGCAAAGAGTTCCAGAGCTTAACTATTCGTTGAGTGAAAAAATTTCCTCTTATTTGTTTTAAAAGTATTTCCATGTAACTTCCTCAAGTGTCTTTGTACTTTTGGAACACGTAAAAAATCGATTTACTTCTACTCGTTCTACACCACTCAGGATTTTGTAGACCTCAATCATAACTCCCCTCATCCATCTCTTTTCCAAGCTGAAGAGCCCTAACCTCTTTAACCTTTCCTCATAAGAGAGGAGTTCCACCTCCTTTATCATTTTAGTCACTCTTCTTTGAACCTTTTCTAATTGTGCTATCAGGCTCATTTTCAAAAGAGAAAAACATCCAAAAAGTGACATAAGTGGGCCTTTGGAAGTTTTTCTCACAAAAACGTCCAAATCAGTATTTTTAAAACCTCTTTTATGATGTTTTTCTCTGAAGTCTGTCAGAAGTGCTTCTAAATTTCAAGGGGGTGTGCCAGGGGTGTGTTCAAGGTGGGACTTTGGCATTCCTAAGACTTAGACGTTTTTCAGCTGTAATGGAACAAAACAAGTTTTGAGCTAGACCTGTTTATATAATAATTAGCTACAGTGGGAATTGAACCCACTACCCCAGGACCAAAGTCCACTGCACTAGCCACTAGGCTACTCCTCCAGTCCACATAAAAAGATGCCCCAAATGACCAGATGACCACTGGAGGGAATCAGGGATCACCTCCCCTTACTCCCCCAGTGGTCACTAACCCCCTCCCACCCCCCAATATGTGATTAAAAATATTACTTGCCAGCCTCTATGCCAGCTTCAAATGTTATACTGGGGTCCACTAGAATAGCATGCAGGTCCCTGGAGTAATCTAGTAGTGGTGCAGTGCACTGCAGACAGGTGGACCCAGGCTTCTACCTCACCCTACCTGTTACACTTGTGGAGGAAACTGTGAGCCCTCCTAAACCCACTGTACCCACATACTGGTGCTCCCTTCACCTGTAAGGGCTATGTTAGTGGTGTGCAATTGGGGGTAGTGGGTTTTGGGTGGGCTTAGCAGACAAGGTAAGGGAGCAGTGGTGAGATGTGTACCTGGGAGCATTTTATAAAGTCCACTGCAGTGCCCCCAAAGTGTCCTAGTGCTTTCCTGGGAAGTCACTTTTCCAGTATTCTACCTGATGCCAAGCTTTCTATTTTTTTTTTATAACAGCCGAGCCTTGTGTCTATTGTTTATCAGTAGATTTGGGCTTTGAATTCAGATCTATAGATAAAAAGGAGGTCTCATTACATATATCTAAATACCAGAGTGCTATTTTTTCATACTTCATAGCAAGAGTGTACATTCCCTAATTATCTGTCCCAATGCAACTGAAGCTTTTATCTCCTCAGTGCATGCAAATGGTTTCATCCCTGTGTGGATTCTCTGATGCCATGTGAGGCTTTCTTTCCAACCAAAGCTTTTACTACACTCAGAACACGTAAATGGTCTTACTCCTGTGTGTATTCTCTGGTGCATTGTGAGGTTTACCTTCTGACCAAAGCTTTTACCATACTCTATACATGCAAATGGTTTCTCTCCTGTGTAGACTCTCTGATACACTTTGAGATTTATTTATTTACATTACAACCAATGCTTTTACCATACTTAGAACATGTGAATGGTTTCACTCTATTGTGGATTTTTTTGTGTATTTTGTACGTTTTGCATTTGGACGTTTTTTGTTTGAAAATGGACCAAAAAATAAAATGTCCAAATCACAAAACGTTTTTCCAAACAGCATTTTCAAAAGAAAAAAGACAGACTTTTTTTTTGTAGAAAATTACCTTCTTTCCTGTTTTGATTTTAGACGTTTTACAAAAATGTCCAAATTCAGACTTAGACGTCATCCAAAAATGCCCCTCATGCACTTGACTTGCCCAAAGTCATAAGGAGCTGCAGTGGGAATTGAGCCCATGTTGCCAGGATCACAGCCCGCTGCGCTAAGGACAATCTTTTGGCTGTAAAGGCCTTTTTATTTCACCTTTTAACCATGCAAGCTGACGTTTTCTCTTCTTTCCACCTTTGCAAATACGTATGTGGAATGCATCTGGACTGGGCTTCCAAGATGGTATTTTTGAATAACATCCATGCCTGATTTAGTCTCCTAACCTTTGCAGCCAATCCTTTTAGTTTCTTTTTAACCATTTTCCTCATTTTATTATAGTCGCCCTTTCGAAAATTAAATGCAGCTACAGTAGATTTCTTTTTTGGGTTCATCCCAGATAGTAGCTCAAACTTCATCATGCTATGATCACTGTTTCCCAGGGGACCCAACACTGCCACCTCTTGCACTATGTCCTGCACGCCACCAAGGACCAGATTCAAAATGGCTCTCACTCTCTTCGGTTCCTGGACCAGCTGCTCGAAGAAGCAGTTGTTTATTACATCTAGAAATGTTATCTCCCTGGCATTCCCTGATGTAACATTTATCCAGTCCTTCTTGGCCGGCTGCTTGTCCCCAGCTACCTCCTCCTCGGCCGGCTGCCTCCTCCTCTGCTGGCTGGTCCCTGACTGGAGGGTGTCCTGTGTGTGGAAACAGTTGGTAGGTCAGATGACATCTTACATGACTTGCATAGTAGTGCAGCTGGCTGGGGGATAGAGACAGGGACAACTGTGGGCAGGTGTAGTTACCTAGTGGCAACAATTAGCTGACAGAGCAGGATTGTGGGTTCAACACCCACAGCGCGTGTTTGTCATAACAGTTTTATTTGGCCGGCTGTTGCAGCTGCATTGTGCTAAGTATGTTGATGGGGAGACCACAACACACCCTTGGTTAATGGTGGATGGTTGTGCTTGGGTGCACCACATAGGCTCACTCTAAGGAGGGTAGCTGCATACTCAGACCTGGATTCAGGTCATAGGTTTTAGAGGGGTGCTCTGGTTGTGGTACTTATTTAGGCACAAAAGGCCCTCCCTCATTCATTGGATGAGTTCTGGGTTCTCATGACGTATGTGCCAGTAGCGGCACCAAAGTGATTCCACTTCATGGTGGACTCCAAATCTCATGCAGCACCTAAGTTGGTACAGACAGGGTTCAGATGATGGCCCTACTTGCCTTCCCTAACATTATTGAGTTTACATATCAGTCGTGCAGGGCTCATCACATAGGCTATGACAGATGACAACAGGCAGATAACGGAGGGAAGGGGTGTAGGTCTATGCAGTCCCTCATTATGACTTGGCATGTTTTGTGTGGGGAGGGGAGCCATAGTTTATGGACTCGGGATGTTGCATACATTAAGATTTCAGCAATGCCCTTTTTCCTCTCTATTCTTTAATTCTGGATGCCACATTTTTACTGATGACACATGATTCATTCTGAATGGGAGATCCTACCACACACTGCATTGTTAAGACTATAATAACATGTTATTGTAACTAGAGTAGATGAATGGTGCTGTGCTTCAGTGCAGCAATGCTGAAGACTTACCTTGCCAGGTTGTCTCCATGCTCACGGGGAGACATTTCTTGGGGGCAGGTGGTGGTGATAATTACACAGGCACACCAACATCTGTGTCTCCTGGATTGAGTAATTAGACTTTCCTGAGAGACATGTTTACTCTATATGAGACATTCTTCCACATACAGAGATATATATATAGAGAGACGTCCTGCATGTCTCAGGAACGTCTACACTCTACTGCAGCAACATTTTGCTGATGTTTTTGGTGGCACATTCTATTTTGTATTCTTGACCCGTACAGACATTTTCTGACTCTCTTCTAGGATGTTCTTCTTGTTTATGTAGGCTATATTCGATTCTCTGTAAACGTTTATCTATTTGTTTGAAAATAATCCCTTCCATTTGGGCATTTTGTGATAACGGGAGGCAGAAAAAGACCTGCACGGTCCATCCAGTCTGCCCAACAAGATAACTCATATGTGCTACTTTTTGTGTATACCTTACCTTGATTTGTACCTGTCCTTTTCAGGGCACAGACCGTATAAGTCACCGGCTCTGCCACCCAATCTCGGCTAAGCTCCTTAGGATCCATTCCTTCTGAACAGGATTCCTTTATGTTTATCCCACGCGTGTTTGAATTCTGTTACCGTTTTCATTTCCACCACCTCCCGCGGGAGGGCATTCCAAGCATCCACTACTCTCTCTGTGAAAAAATACTTCCTGACATTTTGAGTCTGCCCCCCTTCAATCTCATTTCATGTCCTCTCGTTCTACCGCCTTTGCACCTCTGGAAAAGGTTCGTTTGCGGATTTATACTTTTCAAATATTTGAATGTCTGTATCATATCACCCCTGTTTCTCCTTTCTTCCAGAGTATACATGTTCAGGTCATCAAGTCTCTCCTCATACGTCTTGTAACGCAAATCCCTTACCATTCTCGTAGCTTTTCTTTGCACCACTTCAATTCTTTTTACATCCTTCGCAAGGTACGGCCTCCAAAACTGAACACAATACTCTAGGTGGGGCCTCACCAACGACTTATACAGGGGCATCAACACCCCCTTTCTTCTGCTGGTCACACCTCTCTCTATACAGCCTAACAACCTTCTAGCTACAGCGGCCACTGCCTTGTCACACTGTTTCGTCGCCTCCAGATCCTCAGATACTATCACCCCAAGATCTCTCTCCCCGTCCGTACCTATCAGATTCTCCCCGCCTAACACATACGTCTCCCAAGGATTTCTATTCCCTAAGTGCATCACTTTGCATTTCTTTGCATTGAATTCTAATTGCCAAACCTTAGACCATTCTTCTAGCTTCCTCAGATCCTTTTTCATGTCCACTCTGTTACAGATCTTAGTATCATCCACAAATAGGCAAACTTTACCTTCTAACCCTTCGGCAATGTCACTCACAAATATATTGAACAGAATCGGTCCCAGCACCGATCCTTGAGGCACACCACATTTGGATGACAGCATTTGGATGTTATATCAAAAATGTCCCTCCACATGTTAATACTAGAATGCATATGAATTAAGAGGTTAGATGCCAATACTATTGGTGTTTTGTTTATATTTTCTTTACGAGGTTAAGTGGCAAGACTATTGGTGTTTGTGTATAATAGCTAAATATATAAAGATCTATGTAAATAGTTAAATAAAACCTGTTTAATTTATTAGCCAGTCCTGTTCACAGCAGTTCTTCTTTTTTTGGATTTTCCTGGGTGGAGAATAGGGTAAACCCACCCGCTAACAATTGTCCTCTTAGGTGGAAGCACCGAGCGCCACAGTAAGTAAGGGACTGACGGAGATTGCCTTCAGGAGGCTCCAGTCAGGTTGGACCCAGAATCCCAGTGCACCCAGTAAAGGGGCATTACACCAGTTTCACCATATATTGTCCTTTGTGATTATTTAGGCCCTTTTAAATATTATGAAAGCTTTCCTCTTTGCTAAAATGTGCATTGTAGTTAGCTGGAGGTCATTGGATCCCCAAGTATAACTGAATGGCATATTGCTATCCATATTGCATTACTATTTTAAGAGATTTTAGGGACCTAGAGCACATCAAATAAAGGAAAATAATTTTCAAAGATATGGGGACAATACCTGGACTCTTTGCCACATAAGGCAAGGAGTATATTAATGAATACTTGAGAGATTACGAGATATGTGTAATGTGTTGCTTCCTCCTATTGAATTAAAATATTTTGATATGTTACTCCCTTTGAGTGCAGGGTGGTATGGCAGGGGTACTTAACTGGATGGGGGAAGAAATCTTAGGACATTTAATAATATTTGGGTTTATCTCATTGTATTGGTAAAAGCTAACTTGTGCCAAATTTGAAGCAAATGTTCATTGTTGTACCCATGATTTGCAAGTTCAGTAAACAGATTTAAAAATAAATAAGACGGCGGGGGGAAGGGTCAAGCTAGCTTTAAATTCTGATCCTTCCATATTTAATTACGTCCATTGGGCTTCATGGAAAACCAGGGCCAGCGCAACCCGGTAAGCGCAGTAAGCATGGCAGGGGGGCGCCGACCTCTGGAGGACGCCACAAGCCATGCTTACCACCTCCGGGAGGCTCACAGTTCCAGCCCCAGCTGCAGGCAGCTCATGGTCCCCACCTGCCCACCCTCAGCTTCCTGCCGCACTGCGTTTAAAACTTCTATTTTACCTCAAGTTGCAGCGGCAGCAGTGAAGGCAGCAGGCTCGCCTCCAGCCTTCCCTTCCCTCTCAGTATCCCGCCCTCACCGAAACAGGAAATTACATCAGAGGAGGGTGGGACACTGAGAGGGAAGGGAAGGCTGGAGGCGAGTCTGCTGCTTTCACTGCCACCGCTGTGACTTGAGGTAAAATAAAAGTTTTAAATGCAGGCGGAAGGAAGGAAAGGATAGCTGTTGTGGGAAGCTGAGGGTGGGCAGGTGGGGGCTGGAGTTAGAACTGGAACTCGGGGGCTGAAAAGGGGAGCAGGTGGGGGCTGGGGCAAGTCGGCATGGATGGGATGGGAAAAGAGGGCATGGGAGAGGAGAAATCACGGACATGAATGGGAGGGGAGGGCAGAGGAAAATTGCTGGACATGGAGGGAAGGGGAAGGGAGAGAGAAATTGCTGGGCATGGAGGGGCGGGCAGGGGAGAGAGGAGAATTGCTGAACATGGATGGATGGAGAGGAGGGCAGGAGAAATGCTGGACATGGATGGAGGAGAGGGAAGACAGGAAGGAGATGTTCATGGATGGAGGGGAGGGGATAGGAGAAATGCTGGACATGGATGGAGTGGAGGGCAGGGAAGAGAGGAGAAATGTTGGACAGGGATGGAGGGAAGGAAAGATAGATAGAGGAAGGAGATGCACATGGATAGAGGAGAAGGGAGAGAGAAGAAATGCTGGACATGGATTGAGGGAAAGAAAGATAGAGGAAGTATTTGCACATGGATGAAGGGGAGAGAAGAAATGCTGGACATGGATGGATGGGAGAGAAGACAGAGAAGGAGATGCACATGGATGGAGAAAGGAGAAATGCTGGACATGGAGGGGAGGAAAGACAGAGGAAGTAGATGCACATGGATGGAGGAGAGAGAGGAGAAATTCTGGATATGGATGGAGGGAAGATGAGCATGGATGGAGGGGTGGAGAGAGAAGAGAAATGCTGAACATGGATGGAGGAGAGGGAAAAAAGAGGAAGGAGATGCATATGAATGGAGGGGAGGGAAGAAAGAAAGAAAGAAAGAGGAAGGAGGTGCATACTGACGGAGCTGAGGGAAATGGAAAAGAAGAGAAAAACTGCACATGGATGGAGGGGAGAGAGGAGAAATTCTGGACATGGATGGAGGGGAGAGGAGAAATGCTGGACATAGATGGAGGAGGGAGAGGAAAAATGCTGGACATGGATGGAGAAGAGGGAAAGGGAAAAGAGGAGAAAAACTACACATGGATGGAGAAAATAGGCAAAAGCTGGATCCACTCTATACCTCCTCCAGTCAAGTCCACGGAGATCCCAGCTGTTACCTATGGATATAGGGCAAAAAATGAAGAAGAAAGGAGGAAAGTAAAGAAATAAATGGAAAGAAAGCCCAGGAAACAGATAGAGAGCAACAGAATCAGAGACTGGGACCAACATGATCAGAAAAACAGTCACCAGACAACAAAGGTAGAAAAAAAGTCATTTTATTTTCATTTTATTGTTTGGAATATGTCCAATTTGAGAATTTACATCTACTGTCTTATTTTGCAATGTATAGCAATGTGTTTCTTTCTGTTTTTCTGGTATTGTGCTGCATGCAAAGTCTAGCTTCTTAGGATATCAGGTTAATTTTTTTAAGAGGGCCTATCTCTGTTCTGCATGTGTGACTGCAAGGCCAAGTGTCTGAATAGGGATCTGTTTGTTAGGTTCTGAGATTTTGATAACATATTGTGTTTCAGATTTGGCAAGACTGTTCTCCTAATTCCTGGTCTGTGTGCTAATTTGGTTTGTGTCATTTGGGTATACTGGAGCTGTAACAGCTTACAGAAATGATCTATAATGAAAAAACCCCAAATTATTTTACTTCTTCTATCAGGGCCCTGCTGACAGGGTAAGCGAGGTAAGCAATGCAGGGGCCGCCACTCCCTTGCAAAACCTTTTACCTGCAGTTGTGATTCTCCTCTCTCCCCTGCCCTTCCCGCATCAGGAAGTGAAGGTAGCCAGACAGACACCAGGCTGCTCTGCTAAAGCTGCTTCAAAGAGTACAACCAGCAGCTATTTATGGCCTTGGTGTGTGAACAACTTTTATTCAGGGTGAGCTGGAACAACATTCAAATTAAAGAGAACAGGTTTGGAGGCAGGTGTGCAAGTGAGACTGGGGAGAAATAAAAAATAAATAGTGTAATTGTTATCTGTAAGTGGTTCAAAGTTTTGTTTTTTGAGCATGTACATTGAGAGGAGGGCATGACTGCAATGATGTGTACATAATTATCATAGCTACAGCTAAAATCCATTTAATTGGCTGAGGAAGTTTAGCTGACGTATAGTGTAGAATAGCTGGTAAGTAAAAATCTGATTGCTTTTTTTGTGTTTGTTTTTATATAAAACATTCTGCTTGGATAGGGAGAGTTTGTGATATTTGAAAATACATTTTGCTTTAATGAAATTACTAAACTTTAGAGTCAGAGACTTATCAATGAGGGATACATACAGTGGAAAGGAAGCCCTGGAAACAGAGTTAAGAGGACAGATACCAGCAACAGAATCAGATACTGGGCCAGCATGATCAGAAAAAGAAAGTCACCAGCCAACAAAGGTAGAAAAAAATTGTTTTATTTTAATTTTAGTGTTTGGAATATGTCCACTTTGAGAATTTACATCTGCTATCTTATTTTGCAATGTATAGCAGTCTCCAAGAGACTGGGCTCCCAGTGAGCCAGGGAGGTCAGACTGTGTAAATGAGATGAAGAGACCCCCCCCCCCCCCCCACTGTAACAAAGACAGGGACATGCATAATCAAAGCTTAGGTCTCTGCATTTACAAGGGCTGGCCATTCCTAATTATGCTAATAGTTTTTAATAGGCTAAGTCCCACTGAAAAGCCTCTTTATAAAGGCAGTGCTTTCTCTGGAGAGCAGTGTTAAGAAACAGCAGGAATTGTGTTTATTTTTTTAAACTGCTTTCCTGTGTAAGCTAATTTACAGTTTTCTAGTATATGCTTGACATTGAAGGGTGTGGTAGACCCTTTTGTCAGGTCTGGCTGGGCCTGTAGTTTTCAGTCTAAAGGAAAGACAGGTAGCAATGGAGAAACATCTAATGAAGAAGCGAGACGGGGGGGGGGGGGGGGGGGGGGGCACCAACTGATAGTCTGCAGGGGGGCACCAGAGACCCTTGGCACGGCCCTGTCTCCTATACTGGTGTAATATTTTCAATGATGCCTGTTTATAGTGGAGGAGTGGCCTAGTGGTTAGGGTGGTGGACTCTGGTCCTGGGGAACTGAGGAACTGAGTTTGATTCCCACTTTAGGCACAGGCAGCTCCTTGTGACTCTGGGCAAGTCACTTAACCCTCCATTGCCCCAGGTACAAATAAGTACCTGTATATGTAAGCCGCATTGAGCCTGCCGTGAGTGGGAAAGCGCGGGGTACAAATGTAACTAAAATAAATAAAAAATATGCGCAATGGTGGGTAAAGGGGGTGTAGCTACTGTAGGGGTGGAGCCATAGTGACCCCACCCCTGGATGGGTAGGGGGCGTCATCTAATAAGCTGCAGGAGGGTGTCAGAAACCCTAGCACCAGCTCTGTGGAAAACTAAGGTAGAACTGTGCAAAAATTGTTCAAGCTACAGCATGGCATGCATCAACTTAGCTTAATAAATGCTGGCTTGACAACCCACAATTTTTGTTACTCAGTTATCTTTAATATTTGTGCTCTATTATGGCCTTTTTTGTATAAAAAAATTGTGCTCTATTATGGACAATTTTGCATGATGCTCCTATATGGGCATTTTTGAATGAGTGGAGTAGGGAATATTTACCCCATGAAAGAAACTTGATCACGGGCACAAAGTCTTTTATAGACAATAGTGTTTTGTTGATTAGACCTTGGCAGAAGCCTTGGTTTCTGAGGGTATTTCCCACTTTCCTCATTTCTTTACATTCATTCCACACAACCCTTTGGATTGTGTTTGGCTGTTTTTCAGTTCTCTGGAGTATTAGTTTAGGATTAACAGCCCATACTGTTTTTTTCATCATAAGATAGATATAGACAATCCCTATATAGCAAGGTTTCTCAGCCTAGTCTGGTTTTCATGATATCCACAATGAGATAAATTTGCATGCACTGCCTCCACTGTCCGCTGTAAGCAAATCTCGTGCATATTCATTGTAGGCATCCTGAAAACCTGACTGGCTTGGTGTGTCCCAAGGACTGGATTGAGAAACCTTGCTATATAGAAAGAAGATGGAATCAAAAACTTTCATACTTCAGAAAAGGCAAAGAGGGTAGTAACCTGCATGTTCTGTACACTTCCAAAAAGACATAGAGGGGTGTAGCATGTGCAGAGCAGCAGATACAACCCTAAAGGCATGGGAGAGGGGGTGCTACTAATTGGGCTTCTGTCAGGTACTTGTGACCTGAACTGGCCACTGCTGGGAGCAGGATACCAGGCTAGATCGACCATTGGTTTGACCCAATATGGCTATTCTTATGTTCTTATGTAACTGCATAGAGCAGCAGATACAACCATAAAAAAAGGCATAGAGGGGTGTAACCTGTATGGAGTGGCAGGAACACTGCTAGAAGCCATACTGGGCAGACTAGATGGACCATACTGTTTTTTTTTTTATTACATTATATTACACCTTTTCAGTTCTAAGTGGTTTATAAACATCTTAAAGGGATACAGAGATCAGAACCTTCCTCTGAGAATTACAATGGTTGTTTTGGAGGCAAGCAAAAATCTAATTATAATACAAAGCAGAAATCTAATTATCTCTATACATAAAAGGCACCACCAACGTTCTAAATGAAGCCTCCAGCCGGAAGTGTGAAGGGGGAGAGATATCCGGTTTCCCCATGAGTGTCTGCCCTGCCCTCGCTCTCTCTGTAACACAAACAGTGAAGGAAAACACAGCAAAGCACGAAATCAAATCGCTCTCTCTGTAACAGTGAAGGACTCAGAGGGGAGAGGGGAGAGAGGGCAGAAGCCCTCACTATCTCTGTCACACAAACACAGCACAGCAGGAAACTTAACAATGAAGGACTCGACTCCGAGGGGGGAGGGGACAGAGAGGACAGACAGCACAGGGGAAGGGAGAGAGGGCAGAGGGCAGGGACACACACACTCCCACATGCACAGAAGAAAACCTTGCTAGCCCCCGTTTCATTTGCATCAGAAACGGGGCTTTTTTACTAGTAATACATATTTCTTAAATAAGAAAAATTTTTATCTTCTTTTAAAACAAAAGATATGATTGTGAAGGAGAAAACATTCTGGCAATATCTTTTCAAAGTCTGGCTGCTTGAAAAACAAGAGATTTGTCAAAGAGCACTAATATCTTCTTACCCTTAGATGAGGGGGAAATGAAAAAGCAGCTTCCTGTCTCCTAGTTCTGATAGAGGTTGCAAAGCAGAAATGAGCTAGCAAATAGCTAAGGATCAGTCCTTGTAGTGTTTTAAAAAGGAAGCATACCAATTTGAAAAACAGTCTCGCTTCAATGGGTAGCCAATGTAGTTTGATTAAAAAAAAGGGGAGACTGTCAAATTTTGATACCCCGAAGATTAGTCTGCCATATTTTGAATGGTTTGAAGTACGGTCTTTGTGCAGCCCAAGTATATTAAGTTACAATAATTATAGTAACAGTGCATGCACCAACCATTCATATTGATTGATTTCAAAGTACTTCCGAATGGTACAGAACCATTTTTTGGCCAAGGCGTTAACTTGTGCCTTCAGGGATAGAGCGCAATCAATTTGAATGTCTAGGGGTTTAATGGTATGTACAAGTGAACTCCACTTGATTGATGGTAATCATCTTAGGGATTTGTTCTGGCTTTGAGTTAAAACATAAACATTCGTTGGATTTATTTTTTCCATATTAAGTTTATCTGCTGTCATTTACTAAAGACAACTGAAACAAATGGTTGGTGCTTTTCTATGTGTTTAGGACTATTCAAATGAATACCATGCAGTTCATAAATTGCAGTTAGCCTTCTTCATTTTGTTTAACTTTAAATGCATTAGTTGTCATTTAGCAGTGAGAAATTGAAATTAAAGTACTGAAACAGTGTGTGTGTTATTTTCTCTGTTACTAATACTCAGCATACATGCTTAAAATACCAAACATGATATCATTCATAACTGTTGAGCTCTTAGGCTCAGTAGGAGAGAGAGCATCCAGAGGCCAGTAAGAATGAAAGGATCAAACAGAAAATTAAAAGTAAGAGAGACCTGCTGTGCAGATGGCAGAAGCATGCACTATTAGCATAAGGTTCTGCATTTAGGTTTATGAAACACTGTGCTAGCCCGATGACGCTGAGTAAATGTTAAGGAATGTGATACTGCAGCAGACAGGTGGTGTTGTCAGAGGGCTTAGTTTGATCTTCCACTTGAAGATAAAGTCCAGAATTAGGAAATGAAGTAAAAGGCCAGCAACCTAAGGCATGAACTAAATAGTGTCAAAATGTACTGGTCATGCTGCCTCTTGTACATACTGTTCAGTAACTATTCTTTTCTTGCTAGGATGTAAATAAGGTGATACTTACATAGATCACTAGAGGAAGATGAAAAGCACAAAAATTATAGCCCACTGTTATTCCTCTCTAGAAATTATTAATAGAAAGTACAGAACCTATGGCTTTTAGCATAACCAAAATGAGAATATAAAATTTCAGCAAGCCTCAGAAATACAGCAGGGATTCTGGGATTTTGCAATTACTGGAAGTGCAGGATGATGCCCTCACCTGAAAAGCTCTGCAGACTGTCTGTGGCCATTATTTTAGTTGCGCTCATAAGAGTTTCTGTGTTGAGAGGCTTCACTTCCTTCTGGATTTTCTGTGCTTGATGTATGGAGATAATTCTTAGCTAGAGCAATATAGGCAAGTATCAGCGAGCAATCAGATAGGCCAACTGGTCTTATCTGCTACAATCTACATGAGATGTCAATTGCATGTCAATATTTGTTTCCTTGGGTTTCTAGATTCTGAATACTTGCAGATGACCTGGTCAAGGTGGCATTCAACCCCATGCCTTCCCTGCAGAAGCTATTGGATTGCTGCAGATATAGCCCCTTTCTGGGTACAGCTTTAACTTTAGGGCACCACTCAACACTAGGGTTAAGTCTCTCTTGGCAGTAATAAACCCTACATAGGGTTGATTACGGCTTGCCCTTATAATTTCTTTCCTATCTTACAGCCTGAAGATCATTCTATAACACATGTGGCTTTCAAAGTTACAAATTTCCAGAAAGTGAAATCACCAACCTGAATAGTTAGCTGAAGTGAGAGCTCTGTTCTACCTTCCCATACTTCAATAAGCCACTCTTCCCATACTTTAACAATTACCCAAATCTTCTTACCTTTGATGGATAATTAGTAGCTGTGGTCCAAGGTTTGAGATGATCACTAACAAAAAGCAGGTAGATGTACAGGAATTCTCTAATGTGAGTACTGGAAAGCATGAGGGATTCAAAATGGCAGGTGCCAATGCCTCAAGACACAGCTCAGAGAAGGGTGAAGATGAAAGCATGGAACACACATTGAAAGGTGATCAGATCACACCAACTATGAGATCTTCTACATACAGTAGCCTTTAAAATTACATTGCAGCAGCCCGTGATGATATTGCAGCAATGGCAGTAGAACTCTGATCTGACATCACGGATTTTGGGTGTTAACTTGACACTGAAATGCGAGTGGAGGAGCAGGTTACCCTAGTAGTCTTAGAGGGCAGAGTAGGAGACCTCAAGCAACAAAATGCTGAAATACCTAACAAGTTGGAGAACTTAGAAAACCATGATTGGCAGTGTAACTTAAGGTTCTGAACAGTGCCAGATAGTACGGTATATGCTAATCCCATGGTCTCTTCTGAGCGCAGAAGATTCTGAACGAGGCACAAGTAAAGTGATCATCGAAAGAGCACATCAAGAGAGCTGGGTGCTTTCAGACCTAATCTCCGAGGTGATACTGTGGTTTGCCTTCGTAGTCTTCATCTTAAGGAGCAAGTGGCAAAGAAAGCATGAGAAATGGAGCCCTTGATATGGGATTCACATCAGATAGCAATATATTCAGGCCTTTCTCCCACAACGCTGAGTACACAAAGAGAGCTGAAGGAACTGACAGATAAATTGTGGAGTGAAAAGGTGAATTACAAATGGCTACATCTGTTCAGGCTGGCCTTTACTACTAAGGGGAATACTTATGGAGCTCACAGCAAGGAGGACTTGGTAGCAGCTATGGAGGAAGCTGAATTTGCAATTGCAAATTTCCATCCTACCAAGGCGCATGAGACCTGAGTAGACCAACCTCGCTGGCAATGATTTATGGTTGATTTAAACTTTAACATTCCATCCTTCCTGTAAGTATGTGAAGATAGAGGGAAGCGACAGCTGCAAAGACAAACAGGAGCGACCAGCCCTGTGGCAACTGAACAACACTAAAGGCTACTTTCCTGGGCATATGCTATAAAAAGACTCTTGAACTTCAGGAAAGTCTGATAGGCAATAGTCATGCAGTGCTCTGATGATGCATAATTTAAGTTTAGTGGGTATGATGTGTGAGGTTTTATGAGGTGCTGTGTGAGGGGGTAGGGTGTTCTAATGATTAGCTGATGAATGGATGTGGTGTGTATAAATGTGCAAGGTGGGCTCAGGAGGATTATGAACAGCCATACTAGGTTAGACCAGTGGTCCTTCTAGCCAACAGTGGCCAATCCAGGTCATAACTACCTGGCAGAAACCCAAATAGTAGCAACATTCCATGCTACCAATCCTAGGGCAAGCAGTGTCTTCCCCCATGTCTATCTCAATAGCAGACTATGGATTTTTCTTCCAGGAATGTGTCCAAACCTTTTTTAAACCCAGATACGCTAACCACCGTAACCAAGTTCCAGAACTTAACTATTCGTTGAGTGAAAAAATATTTCCTGTTATTTGTTTTAAAAGTATTTCCATGTAACTTTATTGAGTGTCCCCTACTCTTTGTACTTTTTGCAGTACATCACATTACATATTTATCTCTTATATTCTGCTTATACCAGTTAAAGTTCAAAGCAAGAGCCAGACCAGTTGTCTAGGAATTACAATTATCAATAATAATTATGTACCTAAACATAAAACTGAGGAGTCCTTTTACCAAACTGCAGTAAAAGGGGGCCTCCACTGGCGTCAGCGCGTGCTTTTGATGTGCACTGAGGCCGCTTTTTACCGCAGCAGGTAAAAGGCTGTCTATTTTTTTTTAAAGAAATGGCTGTGTGGCAAGTGAATCACTTGCTGTGCAGCCATTTCATGGGGGGAACACTTACTGCCACCAATTGAGGTGCCGGTAAGGGCTCCCGTGCTAACCCGGCGATAACCGGGCAGTGCGCGGCACTTCCTGATTACCGCTGGGAAAACACCTGCTGGAAGTGGCACGTGCTGGGGGTGGGAACTACCACCAGGCTGCTGCAGTAGCTCCTGATTAGAAAGCGGTAAGCCCACATTGGGCTTACCACTGCTTCGTAAAAGGCCCCGTAAATTACTTGTTCTGATGTAAAACATATTTCTCAAACAATCTGGTTTTGAAAGCCTTCTTAAAGGTTTGATAGCTTTCCAAGGATCTTATATCAGCAAAAAGTGAATTCCAAGCCTTTACTGCTTGGTAAGAAAATAAAAAGGAAAAGGTTTTGTGGACCTACTATCTCTAAAATTTGGAAAAGTCAAGATACTAGAATTACAATTAGGATATTTCTTATTAAAACAGGAGAAACAAATTAGCCTAATCATTGTGTCTCCATTGATTTTAAGTGAGTGATGCTCCCAATTTGTGAGCGATCGCTCATGCGCTCACCTTAGAGGGAACACTGGTCAAGACCAGCTGGTAGCAAAATAGTGATATCATCAGCATAGATAGAAACATGAAAACCAGCTTCTTTCAATTTAGTTCCCAGGGAAAACAAAAGAATATTGAACAGGATAGGAGAAAGTAGGGAGCCATGCGGCACCCCACAATTTGAAAACCATTTTTCACTCAAACTTTCATCCTTCTTAACTCTATAACCTATTTGTGGGAGATACATTAAACCAACCAAGTACATTGTCAATTATGTCTATATTTATTAAAAGCTGAAGCAGTATGTTATGATTGACCAGATCGAAAGTGCCTGCTTCCCAATATTCATCAAACATCTTATAATCATTCACCAGAGCTCCCAGTACTGTTTCCGTGCTAAAGTTGGTCCAAAAGCCTGATTGAGAATCATGTAGAATGTCAAACTTCTCCAAATATTCCACTAGTTGTGTAGCAACTAATCCTTCCATAAAGTTTAGAGAAAGAGAATGGAGGCTACAGGTCTATAAGTAGATACTTCCACCCTAGAGACTTTTGAATTTTTTATGATAGGAGTAAGAACAATGCCCCCTAATGAGATGGGAAATCTACCCAAAGACAAAGAAGACCTCATCCAGCCCAATAAAGCAATTCTGAAACTTATAGGAGCATCTTTCATGAGGTGAGTAGGACAATTTTTCAAAGTAATCATTCAGTTTATCCCAAGATGTGGAATTTGTCCCATATCCTATTCACTAGAACACCAACAGGGTTTCCCTGTTTTGCTCCATGCTGTTTCAAGGGATGACCAGAGCTGACTCAATCTTTGCATACAGCTTTCAAAATGTCAGGATTTGGGAGCCCTTTTTGATTGTGGCTAGCATGAAAACTGAACATTAAAGTAACTGAATACCATTATATTTGTGGTTTCAAGCCTTGTATTGGTGGGGCCATTTTATTTTAGAACAGAGTTTGGCCAATGATTGGACAATAACTGGTATTGATATGGGTCAATGTGGTGGTTAGCCTTTTTGAAAAATTGTTATTTTTGAAGGCGAATAAGTGGAGTTTTTTTCTTAACCAATGATTGAAAGTGTGTCTGTTGACAGTGTTTCACTGCATTTACAGTGCTCCTGTTTTTACTGAGGTCTGTCTCTCCACTTACTTATCAATAATTTTTTTTCTGGCTAACTCCCGCATTGAACATTTTGTAGGATTTTTGTTATTTGATTTTCAGTGAATTGAATAACCTACTCTCTCTCTCTTTTTCTGTGATTTCAATTACTCCAATATTGACTGGATAAATGTTACATCAGGGAGTACTATGGAAGTAACATTCCTAGATGTAATTTATGACTGCTTCTTGGAGCAACTGGTCTAGGAACTGACAAGAGGGGAAGCTATTTTAGATCTAGTCCATGCTGGAATGCAGGGCATAGTACAAGAGGTAAAGGTATTAGGTCCGGTTGGAAACTGATCATAGCATGATCAAAATTGAACTAATATCTGGAGTGAAGTCATTAAGGAAATCTACTGTAGCAGCATTTAGTTTTCAAAAGGGTGACTATAATAAAATGATTAAAAAGAAGCTAAAAGGATCAGCTGCAAAGGTTAGGACTTTAAATCAAGCATGGACATTGTTTAAAACTACCCTCTTGAAAGCCCAGATCAGATGTATTCCACATATTAATAAACGTGGAAAGAAGAGCAAACAGCCAGCATGGTTAAAAGGTGAAGTGAAAGAGGATATTAGAGCCAAAAGAATATATTTTAAAGAATTGAGAAAAGGATCTGAATGAAGAAAATAAGAGGCAACATAAGTACTGGCAAGTTAGATGCAAAGCATTGATAAAGAGGGCTAAAAGAGAATATGAAGAGAAACTTGCCAAGGAAGCAAAACTCACAGCAACAACTTTTTCAGGTACAATCCTATTTTGAAATACATGAGGAACAGACATCCATATATGATGTACAGACTTGGATGTCCATATTCTGAGTTTGTAAAATGCCCTTCTACATTGATGAGAGAGTGCATGAGGAGCAGTCAGGATTTGTCCTTGGCAGGCAGACTGGAAACAATGCACAAAGGCAGATTATTTTGATATGGGACTCTAAGCAGAAATAGAAACTTATAGTACTCCTCACTATCAACGCTGTGAAAGCTTTTGATAGAGTGAAGTGGGCCTTCATGTTTAAAAACCCTACAGTAAATTAGATTGGGAAATAATATTTTAGCCTGGCATTGTATAGAGCCCTGAGGGTAGGGGTTAAAATTAATAATAGGTATTTGTAGGTATTCTGTTTGACTCAGGGAACCAGGCAGAGGTGCCCACTGTAGGAGTATATGCTGCCCATACCTGTTTGTATGCACAAGGCCTGTGTAGCCTAACTGGGGCCTATGAACCCAACTCTGACTACAGCATAACCATCCTGTCATGGCTACTACAAAACTTCCTTTTACTGGTCAGACTGACATTCTGAGGAACATCTGCATGTTCTCTCTCAGGGGTGAACTGTGATTTGGGCCCCTGGACAGTAAATGTCATTGGACCCCCCCTCCCCCGACTGCTGCTGCTACCATCTCCCACAACAGGCCCCCCTACTGCCGAAGCTGCTGCCTCTCTCCTGCACACTGCAGTCCCTCAAGCCTCAATGGGCCTTTCCCAGTCCTACCTTGAAGGGCCCTGGTGGTCTAGTGACTTATTTGGGGGCAGGAAAGAACCCCACTTTTTCATGGCCACTACTGCTATTCTGCCTGGCACTGCTGTGTTTTCAAAATGGGTGTCAAAACGTCTCGCGGTAGTCTCATGAGTTTTGACAGTCTCGCAAGACTGCTGCATAGAGTCTCAGCAGCCTTTTTTTAAAACACAGTGGCACAGGGCAGAATAGCAGCAGCGGGCAGGAAAGAGTTTTGTTCTTTCCTGCCCCTGCTGAGTCCTCTAGACTACCAAGGCCCAGCCCACTGAGGCTCAGGGGGTTGTAATGTGTAGCAGTGGCTGCGGGGGGGGGGGGGGGGGGGAGCTCTGATTAATGATATAAGATGCTTGATGAATATCAGGGGGTAAAGACCCTCTGGGCCCCATAGAGCCTCTAGGCCCTCAGGCAGTGACATAGCTATGTGGGGCCATGGGGGCCTAGGCCCCCTCCCCAAATTTCCTCTGGGCTCCTGGCTTTGCTGGCAGGGGTCCTCAACACCTGCCAGCTGAAACCTCTGTCCAGCGCCGGTCTCCAGCGCTGCTGCGTTGCCTGCCCTGCTCTCTCCTCCCCTCACATCCGGCACACTCTTTTTAGTGAAACTCAGCTTGCTCAGTTTCATTAAAAGGAGCGTGCAGGATGTGAGGAGAAGAGAGAGCAGGGCAGGCAACGCGGCAGCACTGGAGACCGCCGCTGGACAAAGGCTTCAGCTGGTGGAGGTTGAGGACCCCGGCCAGCCAAGGTATTTGCGGTGGCAGTGAGTGGGGAGTGGGGGGGGGGGCAGTGGTGGTTGGGGCGGCAGACCAAAATGCCTCCCCCCACCTCATGCTCTGGCCCTCTCCCACTACAAGTCTGGCTATGCCCCTGCCCTCAAGTACTGCCAAATCATACTCCAAACAGACAAGACAAGCCACAAACTCTAACCAGAGTTGAAGGGGTTTGGGAGGGGTGGGATAGGATTAAATGCTGTTATGGTTGCTGTTCATTAAAGCTATGTTTTCTGGAAAACTAATAAAAGTATTTTTTTTAACTTCTAACCAGAGTAATTATTAGCTAATTACTAACTAGGCCTACACCACTCTCACCAGTGTTATTTGTTTTGTCATTGGAACCTCTGGCAGATAGAACAAGAATGTTGAGTAATGCTACAGGGATGCAGATAGGGAGGAGATTTTGTTAATCACTGATATTATGTTTACTATCACTCCACCAGAGGCTTCATTACCTGCTATAACCACAGAGCTCATGCATTTTGGAAAACTCTCTGACGTTAAGATTAATATGACTAAATATGAATTATTGAACATTTCTGCACCAGCACAATAGATGGAGAGGATAATTAAGGTTGTAGTATGGTGGCTTTCTGCTGTGGCTGAAATGTGCTTGCTTTTGTAGTGGAAGAAAGATTAATGCCCTTCAGGAGCCCTTTTATTGTTTTTTAAAGAGGAATAGAAGTACACTGTCTGTTTTGCAGACTGTATGACCCGTGATGCAGGTATTCCAGCCGAAACCCAGCCATATTGGGTCTTTTCATAATGAAGAATCCTGGTGACGTTTCCTGGTTGTTTCTCTTTCCTCTTGATCACCTTTATTCTTCTGCTATCTGGATAATGCCAGGATGAACTGCATTCATTTTCAACGGCATTATCCATGTTTTTCTCAGGTCATAACCTTGGGGTTATCTTTGACTTCTCTCACTTTCTTTGCACATATTCAATAGACTGTTAAAACCTGTTTCTTTCACTACGGCACCACCAAGATCGTGTTTGTGTTTTAATTTTCTTTACCTGCATAGTTCCTTGCAGAATGGAAGGGGAAGAGAGAGAGAGAGAGAGAGGAGAAAGGAGTAAAAAGAAGAGACTAGGAATATAAATTGAATTCACCAAAAAAAATTTCTAAAGTAACTTTTCTCAGTGCAGAAACACGAATAACCACCTATTTCACTATCTTCTAAAAGTTGACTGAAAAAATGAGCACTTAAGATTTAAGTCCACTTAATACTCAAAATTAAGTGCCTATCTGTAATCTAAGAAGTATGACCCATCATCATCAATACTGGACTTCTGTATAGCCCCTTCAGGATCCCCAATATTTCAGAGGCAGAAAGTTCATTGCAGAGAAACCAAGCAAAACATATTTTTTCCCCATTTCCCCACAAATCAGCCAGAATGAACTTACTTCCTTCTATCATTGCAGGGCAGTATAAATTGTTAGGATCAGAAGCCATAACTAAACTAAATGTATCTATCTAATTGCCTATGGTTTCTGCATGAATGTTTCTCAAGCCTCTATTGAAGGCACAACTACCTTGTGATTATTTATGATATACATTGGCATGCAATAAGTCACCATGATATACAAATCTCTCTGCATGCACACTGTGGTAATCCAGGAAACAGCACTGCCTGTGTGTGTGCTCGCAAGAGAGGCTTGACACACAATACAAACTGAGATGTGACCAGCCATGAACCTTCTCATCTGTCTCTAACTATACAGAGCATGTGTCTCAAGATGCATGTACCACATAATGTGATGGAACGCATGGCTGTAGGCTGCTACCTGGTCACACAACAGTTATCTTGTGGTCCCATCCCATACATCTGCATAGTCTCTGATCTGCAGTCCCAGCATTTGGGGAATAACCTGGAATGCATTGCATGCAAGTGGTGAGAAATATTAGGGCTATATGGGAAAACTATTTGGGACTGCTATACCGTAATGCATGCAGTGCTGACCGGAGCAGATATTCCAATACTTCCCATCGCAGGGCAGGAGTTTGAGTCTAAGGGGCTCCTGTTTCCTGGAGGCTATAAGAGATTGTGCCATGTGTACAACCTCCAAGGATCCCCAGCTGGTGGCCTGTCAAGTAATAGGTGATATGCAGGGCAACAATGCTGTTCACTCTACTGACCAGTAATTGAGATGCACTAGCATCCAGGCACTTGTGTTTAGTCTGGAGCTCATTTTCAAAAGAGAAAAACATTCAAAAAGTGTCATAAAGAAGCATTTGGATGAATTTCTTCTCAAAATGTCCAAATTGGTACTTTCAAAACCTATTTTGCAGACTTTATCTATGCAATTTGTCTGCAGCGCATCCAAATCACAAGGGGGCATATTGGGGGTGTTTCAGGAGCAAGCTTAGGGTGTTCCTAACACTTGGATCTTTTACAGGAATAATGGAACAAAATGAAAACGTCTAGGGCTGAAACTTCAACGTTTTGGTCTAGACCCGTTTTTAGGATGAATAAGGCACAAACAAAAAGGCACCCTAAATGACCAGATGTCCACTGGAGGGAATCAGGGATGACTCCTCTTACTCCCCCTGTAGTCACTCACCCTCTCTCACCCCCCAAAAGATGTGATTAAAAATATTATTTACTAGCCTCCATGACAGCTTCAGATGTTATAGCCAGGTCCATTAGAGCAGCAAGCAGGTCCCTGGAGTAGTGTAGTGGTCAGTGGAGTACACTATAGAGAGGAGAACCCAGGCCCATATCCCACTCTACCTGTTACACTTGTGGTGAAAAGTGTGAGCCCACATGGCACAATCCTTTATAGCCCCATTAGAATCAAACTCCTGCCCTCCAATGAGAAGTATTGGAATATCTGCTCTGGTCAGCACTTAATGCATCATGGTATAGCAGTGCCAAATAGGGATTCCATACACAAGTGTAACAGGTAGAGTGGGATATGGTCTTGGTCCTCCTCTCTATAGTGCACTCCACTGACCACGACACTACTCCAGGGATCTGCTTGCTACCCTAATAGACCTGGCTATAACATCTGAAGCTGTCATAGAGGCTAGTAAGTAATATTTTTAATCACATGAGTACCTGGGAACCTTTATATGAAGTCCACTGAAGTGCCCCCTAAGGTGCCTCATTGCTCTCCTGGGATGTCTGTGTGGCCACTCTACTAAGAAAGTTGACTCCTCCTACATTCCAATGGCTTGATTTTCTCTGTTTTTCACTTGAATGGGTTTTCAAAAATGGCCCAAAAAGATAAACGTGCAATGCATGAAAACATCTTGCATGTGGCCATTCAAAAAAAAAAAAAAAAGATAGATGTTTTGCTGTTTCAAAAATGGTAATATTTCCTATTTGGATTTGGGAGTTTAGCGTAAAACGTCCAAAGTCTGACCTAGATGTCATATCAAAAATGCCCCTCCACCTATAGTTAGAGGGTGTAGCATGGAAAGGCCATGCACACCTGTGGATCTGGTCTATAGGAAAACCAGCACAACTGCTAACACACTTATATACATTGAGGTTTTCCCTCTAGCCCAGCTAACAGAACACCAAAGCTTGCAACCGCTGTGACGTGGTAGCTAACATGCTAGTGGGACAGAACTCTTATGGACATCTGTATAGGTGCCCACACATGACATAAGAAAATAAGAACAGCCATATTGGGTCAGTCCTATTGTCCATCTAGCCCAGTATCCAGTTTCCATCAGCGGTCAATCCAGGTCATATGTACCTGGCAGAAACTCAAATAGTAGCAACATTCCATGCTACCAATCCCAGAGCAAGCAGTGGCTTCCTTGTGTCTGTCTCAATAGCAGACTATGGACATTTCCTCCACCACAACCAATTTTGATTGTTTTTTTGGTTTTAGCAACACTGTATCATTACAACTAGTCACTGTCAGAGACACTGTAAAAAATGCTTTATTGACAACCATTCATTTCAGGCACTGTAAACAATACTATTCTTTGGCTTAAGAAATACATTATCGTTAAACCTATGCCTGAAACAAAATAAGGGAATAAGGGTTTAAGTAATATGGGTTCGCGTTTATTTCTCATAGTCAGCTGTTTACACGCAAAACAACTAAGATAAGACGTCATTCGTGATGTTGTTTGATACATCATTCTGGTTAACAAATTTAAACTGCACGACTCGATGGCACATCCGTTTGCTGTCTGAACACGATACGAAGGGACTTGACATTCCTGACATATCGAGTATAACTTTCCTCGAATCATACGGGTGAGTTTAAGCCTGCTGGTTTCCAGCACATCTCATTTAACATTTGTGTTTGAGCATTACATTTCTTCAAAAACACAATCAAGTGTAAAAATATGTTTTTTAACAATCAAGAGGAAGGGATAGTTGTGACATTGACTACATACTTAAGACCATAGTATTTTGGAAACGTTTAATTTACAGTCTATATTGCTACTCAGCTTTATATTTGTTTCCTGATCCCCGATGTCCTTGCATTTTCCCACTCTTTCCTAGACATAGGTAACGCCTTAATCAAAGAAAAGTCTGTAAGTCTTATGAATATCGCTTTGACGAAGGGATGCATTTATCACTGGTAAACACAATCTATATTACCTTACACCCTGTGAACATAGTTTCTTTTTGCTGTTCACATTTAGTCAGTAAGCTAAGAGACGCACTTCACCACGATTAAGCATTTGCAAGCCTTAGCATTTATTATTTATTTAATTTAATATATCTCTTACCCATGATCCACCAGTTGAAAGACTTGACTAATACATTGCTGTTGCATCATAGGCAGCCTTTTTTTGATAGCAATATCTCCAATACTGCACATTTTTTTTCTTACATTTGTACCCCGCGCTTTCCCACTCATGGCAGGCTCAATGCGGCTTACATATACAGGTACTTATTTGTACCTGGGGCAATGGAGGGTTAAGTGACTTGCCCAGAGTCACAAGGAGCTATTTAGCACACTTAAAGAATAAGTATCAATTTTGTTACTTTTTTAGATTGCTATCCAACTTTATAGGAAAGAAATTTTGGTCTAGGAACATCCCAGATGAGTGGTTACATTTTACAAGGTTCCTATTGTACCAATGTTGATGCAGCTACAATTTATATGGCTTTATTATTACAAAGTTTTACATCACTTATCTAGGAGAATTACTTGTGCCATGATAGAAACTGTGTTTTGCCATTATAACCGATCTTTGCTGCGCAATGATTATCTTCAAAAGGATTTTTAAAGACATTCCTTGGGTATAGTTATGCAATATCATCATTCTATGCTTTTATACATGTATTATTAAGTGCAACATACAGAATTAATAATTCTATAATATCAATATAATTGATCATATATATAACTATATTCTGTGCAAACATGTAATTCATATCTTTGACACAATTTCATAACAGAATGGCTATTATGATTTAAAATTATAATTTCTTAATTGTTTTTCAATTATTGTTCTTTAATTATTGTTTTTTAATTACTGTTTTAAATAATTTAAATCTACACGTTTTCATTTTATGTTTTTGTATCTCAGTATTGTTGTTCTGATTGATATGTTTATGCATGTTTAATACAGACCCCTGATGCAGGTGCTAAGCGCCGAAACACAGTCCGTGTCGGGTCTATCTTGGAATATTGACAGTTGTTAATAAAGAATCTTGTCCCATTTCCAAAGGCTCTTGGTGCTTCTGTGTTTTTCCGGACTTTTTTGTACTTTGGACCCTCTCTGTACTGTTTTCATGGGAATTTTAGACTGCCCTTCCATGTGCATTCCTGTAGCCCATGTGAACCAATTGCTGTGCTGCACTGTCATAGCTCCTATCCCATATTTGTTAAGGCATATCTAATGAGACCCAACACCTATTTGATAGCACTACTTGCCCATTATTGCATGGTTAGGTGGTGATGCTGGCAACCAATGATGGCGGTGGGAAAGGGACCAGACTACAAACAAGGCTAAGTGACAGAAATATGTGTACAAGCCCTATGGAAAATGTATTCACAAACATTTGTTTCTCTGCTTTAGATTAACCAGAGGCCCATTTGCAGGATCCCCTCTGTAAGCACTCATTTGGTCCCCTCATAGAGCTCCCTGAATTTGTAATTAATATAGATATGGAATTGGAGATTGCCTATTTCACCTGCACCCTAGATCATGATATCCCAAATGCAACTAATTAATGACACAGCAATGGCTACAAAGGTCATGCATGGTTCTGTCAGACTGCCTACATGGCAGTGCTGTGTATGAGTAAGCAAAAGATAGTTTATGCATTTAAAAATACAAAAGAAGGAAGGGAAGGGGGCTGTTGGCCATGGGGAACATTTTTTAAAAATGGGAAGGAGGGAGGCCCATAAAGTTAATTGTATTCATTTAAGATAGAGAGGGAGAGAGGGCAGGGGTCAGGGAATGTTGTGCTAGGTCAAGGTGAATTACATTCAGGTACACTAAATGCTGCTGAGGCTCTAATACAATGGTTCTCAACCTTATTTCAGTCAGGGCATGCCAGACGGATGATGCTTGTATATGTAACACACTGCATACATAATGACCCTCGCAGACACTTGTTCTGGCACAGTATAGCAGTTCTTACGAGTTAAATGTTAACATGATCTGCATTCACAAAAATCCATTAATCCCCCCACCCAACAACAGGTGCAGATAGGGCATTTGTCCATGAAAGGCACCATACAAAAAAAAATATTCACATTCTCATGTCATCTGAGCAATAGCAAAATAAATTTCACCAAGTATGTTGTAAAATACAAAACCTGAAAAAATCCTAACATACATGTAGCAAACATGTCATACAACAGTAGCATTAATCATATGACTCAAACAGTAAGAACCTTAGGCAGCACTACAAATATTACATTGGGCCCTATAACACTGATGAATCTACCAAGGTTGTAGCCACGGGTGAGCCTGGGGCTCAGGCGTAACCAGCAGTGGTGCACCTTTATCAACATGGTAGCGGAGGGAGTAGGCTGAGCTCCCATGATCCTGCATCTGCCTCCCTCTCTCAGTGGCAGCGGTAATGGTAGCAATTCCCAAACGCTGCCTACCGCCACTAACCTAGAAGCGTCTCCTCTGCCACGTCCCGCCCCCTTTGTCACAACTTCCTGTTTCTGCTGGGGCAGGACGCAGCAGAGGAGACATTTTCGGGTTAGCGGCTATAGCCAGTATGTGGGAATCGCTACCACTGCCACTGAGAGAGAGGGAGACAGATGCAGAATCGTGAGAGCTCAGCCTGCTTCCTCCAATACCGGTGCTGTTAAGGGTGCTGCCTCATTGAAGTGAGAGGGAGAGTTCGGGGGGAGGTCTCCTTCTGAAAGAGAAATGCTGCATAGGGGGCACAAGGGAGATATTTGTGAGACATAGGGTGGAGGGGGGTAAGAAAGAAAAAAATCTTGTATATGTATATGGTGGTGGAGGGGAGTTGAGGGGAGATGGACGTGCTGCATGGGGAGGGGAGAGGGAGACATGTTGCATAGAGAGGGGAGAGAGATGAGAGGAAGAAATGTTGGACCACTGAGTGGTGAGGAGGCGGAGATGGTGAAATGTTGGACATGATGGTGGAGTGGAGGAAGAGATGCTGTAGGGGGGAAGTGAGAGATGGATGGGGCACAAGGGAGGGAGAGGCATTGTGGACAGTAGGCGAGAGGCAGAAATGTTAGACATGGCAGTGGAAGGGAGAGAATGCTGCATGGGGGAAGGGGGAAGAGTTGGACCCATGGCACAAGAGAGGGAAAGATGGTGGAAAGTGGGAGAGAGGGAGATATGTTGGACCTGAGGGTGGATGAGAGGGGGGGAAACGATACACAAGAGGTGGAGAGGGGAAAAAGGAAGAGATGTTGGATCCAGGAGTAGAAGGAATGATGATGCCGGACAGTGGGAGTGAAGGAAGAGAGAGGGAGAAATGTTGGAACATGGAGGAGAGGGCAGATGGGAAGACAGAAGGGACAGAGAGATGTAAGGTTACAAGAGTGGGAGGTGGGAGAAAGAGGGAGCAGATGCGGAGGAAGGAAGATGCTGGGAATGGTGGAACCATGTGGAAGAGGCCAAGAAGGGGAGGAAAGGGGTGGCAAGGAAATGAATGAAAGGATAGTGATTACAGAGGATAGAAATATGGTAATGAAAGGGAATGGAGGGCTGGGGAAGGAGTGAGATGGGGAAATGGAAAACTAGTGGATGAGAGAAGAAGATGGAAATCTGATAAGTAGTTGTAAACTAAAATGGAGAACAGAGAGACAGTGAAATTTGAGTTGACAGAGAGGCAGAAAGAAGAAAAAAGAAAGGAAAGAGCTAAAAAAAAAAAACCAATCAATGTGTTAGAAGCAGGTGTTGTGAGAGTAAAAAATACAAATGGACAGCAGTTGCTTGAAAGAAAATTAGAAGACGACAGACAGGAAAACAGAAGAGAAACTGCAAACAACATGATGGAAAAATACAATGTCCAGACCACAAAGTAGAAAAAAAAACCAATTTATTTTGAATGTTTTAAATGGATTATGTTAGCTTTCGGAAATCTGCATAGCAAATGTGTTTGTATTGTGTTCAGTAGAATGGAAATGCATTTCTGTTTTTATTTCTCCAGTGTTGCAGTACATGCTGAGTTTTTTTTGGGGGGGGGGGGGTTCCCAGTTCAATTTTTGTCTAAACATTTTTATTTATGATTTGTGGTCCCTTGTTCTGTATTTGGTGAGGGTCTGTTGGTGTGACAGTAATCCATAGAACTGACAGAATTATTTTATAACATGCAGGGACATACAAAATGAAACAATTTCATTCCCAGGCACCTAATCATCTAAATATCTTGTACTGGCAGAGTAGGTTATAGTATAAGTATAGTATAACTTAAGTTATGACTCTGACCCACACCACTAACATTAAACATACCTCAATCCTTCCCCCACATCTCTTCCTTTTACCCTTCTCTACACAACTGTATTATCTAAGTGACACTTTTTACCCATACATTGTATTACCTCTTTGATACTTTGTACCCTCAAATTTTGTTATCCCTGTGATACTCTGTACTTATACATTGTAAGCCGCACTGAGTCTGCTATCGAGCGGGAAAGACCGGGGTATAAATGCTATATATAAATAAATAAATATATCAAAATCTCTTTCATTAAATCTTTTATCACACTCCCCACAATTTTTAATGACAATTTCAGTATTTTTATGACAAGGATCAGCAGAATTCACAGCATCAATGCTGCTTATACAACTTTCAAAGAACAGCGATGTGCAAATCATCATTGAGCCACATTTTTCAATTTATTCAAACCTTTCTTAATTGTAGCTTTTAAGAACAGTCCAGCAAAGTACTCAAAATGTCATTAATCGCATTGACATCCATGATGTTACTTAACTGGCAACTGATTTCAATGCTGAGAGAACCTCCACAGTAATGGAAGGTGGGGCAATCAGAGGGAAGGCAGAGAGGAGAGGGGATCAGGATGGGGGGCCCTAGCATGTCTAACACCAGTTCTGACCTTTGCTGTATAGCTGGTAGGGATCCCAAGCCTCCCCAGCTGAGGACTTCCTCCAAAGACGGCCAGAACTTCCTTCTATCAAGCTCATCCTTGAGTCACCCACAGCTAAGCATGAATAGGGTGCTGGCATCAGTGGCTTAGGGATTTTGCTGCTGCCTGCCAAGCTTGGTAAAAGGGAGTTCTGGCAACCTTCAGAGAAAGTCTTCAGCTGACAGAGCTTGAGGATCCTTATGAGCCAATGAATTTATATTTTGCAGTTGGGGTAGGGTGGGGTAGGACAGAGATAATATTGTGCCCACCCACTTTGGGCTCAGGCCCATCCAACATTGTCTGGCTACACCACTGGAATCTACTACTAAAAAAACAGAACAAGCTTGACTGTTACAAACCTCCACACAGAAGCCACCGAATACCATACCTCTGTCACAACCAAAACACAGACAAGGGATCACAAAACAGAAATAGAAAAAAGACAAAAATTGAACAGGGAACCAAACCCCATGAAGTTGTCAAGGATTCAGGGATGGTGAGCCCTTGGACTGCCAGGGCTGCAGCAGACAAGTCCTCTGGGATGACACAGGGGACAAAGCATTTGCGAGATGCTGAATCCAGACAAGGCAGACCAAGAACTGGAACCAGACACAAGAAAGAGCAACACAAAACAAGGCACAAGACATGGCAAACAGTGCAAACTAAAGACAAGGTAGAGCCTGGCAGCAGTAAGAACAGAGCCTGACTATAGCAGGAACCAGGAACAGTTCAGGGCTGTGCCAGGAAGCACGTCTAACAGAAGAGTAATTCACACAGGTTCAAGAACCAAACACACAGAAACAGCTCAGGACTGTGCCAGGAAGCACAGCTAACAGAAGAATAATTCACACAGGTTCAAACAAGAACCACACACAGAAACAACTCAGGACTCTGCCAGGAAGCACAGCTAACAGAAGCGTAATTCACACAGTTTCAAACAAGAACCACACACACAAACAGAAACAGCTCAGGGCTGTGCCACACAGCCTAAATGGAAGAGCTAACAGGAGAGTAATTCACACATGTTCAAACAAGAACCACACACACACAGAAACAGCGCAGGGCTGTGCCACACAGCCTAAACGGAAGAGCTAACAGGAGAGTAATTCACACAGGTTCAAACAAGAACCACACACGCAGAAACAGCTCAGGGCTGTGCCAAGCAGCCTAAACAGAAGAGCTAACAGGAGAATAATTCACACAGGTTGAAACAAGAACCACACACAGAAACAACTCAGGACTGTGCCAGGAAGCACAGCTAACAGAAGAGTAATTCACACAGTTTCAAACAAGAACCACACACATAGAAACAGCTCAGGGCTGTGCCACACAGCCTAAATGGAAGAGCTAACAGGAGAGTAATTCACACAGGTTCAAACAAGAACCACACACACACAGAAACAGCTCAGGGCTGTGCCACACAGTCTAAACGGAAGAGCTAACAGGAGAGTAATTCATACAGGTTCAAACAAGAACCACACACACAGAAACAGCTCAGGGCTGTGCCACACAGCCTAAACAGAATAATTCACACAGGTTCATACAAGAACCAGGGCCGCTGAGAGGGGGGGACAGGGGGGACAAAAGTCCCCGGGCCCGGGCCTCCGGGGGGCGGGGGGGCCCGCGCCACCGCAGTCCGGCCCGCCCGCCCTCCGTCGCTCCGGCCAGAACTAACCTGAAGCGCCTTCATCTTCGAAGCAAGCAGCAGCAGCAGCAGGACAGGCCACTCCTTCCTTCCGTGTCCCGCCCTCGCCTGACGTAATGTCCACGAGGGTGGGGCAGGGAAGGGAGGAGAGGTCTGCCCTGCTGCCGCTGCCGCTTGCTTCGAAGATGAAGGCGCTTCAGGTTAGATCAGGGGGCCCGGCACTGGCAGCGGGTGGAGGGGGCCCAGCGACCTCGGGTGGGAGGGGGCGCGACGCGACTTCAGCGGGTGAAGGGGGGCCCGGCGACCTCGGGTGGGGGGGGGGGGGCGCGACGCGACCTCAGCTGGGGGGGGCCCAGGGGTGGCCTTGTCCTGGGCCCGGCTCTCGGCGGCCCTGATAAGAACCACACACAAAGAAACAGCTCAGGGCTGTGCCAGAAAGCACAGCTAACAGAAGAGTAATTCACACAGGTTCAAACAAGAACCACATACACAGAAACAGATCAGGGCTGTGCCTGGAGGCACAGCTAACAAGAAGAGCAGTTCACTCAGATTCGGACAACACTACAGCAAGTAAAGGGTAAAAAGACCTGTTGAAAAGGCAACGCATAAAAATTTCAAGGTCCTTTATAAAGGAGTTGGCTGATGATGTCACAACTAGGAATGAATGAGGCTTGGCTGCAGGAACACCAGAGCGAAGCTGAGCTGCAGAACACCAGAGTGAGGCTTGGATGCAGGAACACTGACAGCAGAAGCCACCATGCAGGTAAAAGGCAGTCCAGACACATCACAGATTACTGTGCCATTACAGAGCCAGATTACTGAGAAAAATAAATAAATCTGGACGTGGGGCATGGCCACAGCCATGACAGGAGTCAAACTAGGCATGTACCACAATATAAAAGAGAAATAAAAACAGAAATACATTTTATACTAACATAATATAAAACAACCATGATGCACATTTCCCAAACTAACAATCTAGTTAATAATTTCAAAATAAAATACTTTTTTTCTACCTTTGTTGTGTGGACATTTTATTTTTCCATCATGCTGGTCCCAATTTCTCTTTTCTGCTTTCCTGTGTGTTTTCTGCTCTCTTTCTAGGGGCTCCTGTCCATTTGTCATTTCTCTTCTCCTGGCTTGTTCCACTCCCTCACCACATCTGTCTCCCATATATTGATCTTTCTCTTTCAGTTCTTTTCTCCCTTTCTTTCTTTTCTGTCTCTGTCAACTCACCTTCCCTGGCATCCTATCTTTCCTCTACCCCCATTGATGTATTTTTACCCTGTGTACTTACCATCCTCCTCAGACTCATCTTCTTGACAACCCCTCATGGCTTCTCCCACTAGTTCCTCCATTCCCAGTTTCTCCCTCCCTCCTCCTCCCTCCATCTACCCTTGTACACCAGCATCTCCTTTCTTTGTCTCCCCCTCCCTTGTAGCCTGACAGGTGCCTGTTTCTTCTCTCCACCCCCCAACATTTTCCTGTACCATCTCTTATCCTTGAATACTGTGTGCAATTCTGGTCACTGCATCTCAAAAAAAGATTTAGTGGAATTAGAAAAGGTACAGAGAAGGGCAACAAAAATGATAAAGGAGATGGGATGACTTCCCTGGGAGGAAAGGCTGAAGTGGGTAGGGCTCTTCAGCTTGGAGAAAAGATGGCTGAGGGGAGATATGATAGAGGTTTATAAAATAATGAATGGAGTGGAACGGGTAGATGTAAATCACTTGTTTACTCTTTCCAAAAATACTAGAACTAGGGGGCATGCAATAAAGCTACAAAGTAGTAAATTTTTAAACAAATTGGAGAAAATATTTCTTCACTCAACTTGTAATTAAACTTTGGAATTTATTTCGAGATAATATGGTAAAAGCAGTTAGCTTAGTGGGGTTTAAAAAAGGTTTGGCTATCTTCCTAAAAAAAAAAGCCCATAAGCCATTATTAAGATGGACATAGGAAGATCCATTGTTTATTTCTAGGATAAGCAGCATAAAATGTATTGTATTGTTTTGAGATCTTGCCAGGTATTGTGACCTAGATTGACCACTGTTGAAAACAGGATATTGGGTTTGATGGACCTTCAGTCTGTCCCAGTATGGCAATGCTTATGTTCTTATGTTCCCTTCCAACCTGCCCCTGTGGTCCAACATCTCTTCCTCTGTGGTGCAGCATCTTTTTCTCTTCCCCCCTATCTCCCTCCAATTGTCCAGCACCTCTCCCTCCCTTCTGCCCCCATGGCCAACATCTCTCCCTCTCTCTTCCCTCCTTCCCTCACATTGTCCAGCATCTCTTCCACCCTCCCCAGTTCCCTTATATCTCTCTCTCTTTCTTCCCTCCCTCCTGCCCTCCTTTCACTCCCGGGTACATAATTTCTTTCTTTCCTCCCTTCCCCCTCCATCATTTGTCTTTCTTCCTTTTCCCCCTTAATCTGCCCTCTCCATCCTTCATGAAATGCCTAGCCACCCGCATGGGGCTACCCCACAGCCACTTAGAGGGTCTATGCCCAGCACAGCTGAGGTCCGCCTGCACCTGCCACTTGTGCTCTACACTAGCACCCTCCTCCCACTAACTGGGTCCCAACTGCTTCTGGGCGAGTCTGCTGCTCTCAAATTATCCCCAGTGATTCCTAGGTTACTGAGGCCACACTCCCAGTGGTCACACAGTTCCTAGAAAGCACTCACAGACCCAACACACAAACCACCACGATTCTTAGTCAGTTCAGACAAGCAGAGGCAATAAACTAAAAATGTTTATTGTCAAGAAAAAATTAGAAAAATGGTGCAATCAGCAAACAGTAACAAGTAACTGAATATGGATCAATTATAAAACGATCTAAACACTTTTTCATTGCCTGAATAGTGCCTGGAGAGTACAGGAAATATAGCTGCTCACAGGATATCAAATATAACTGTTCACAGGGTCTCAGCAAACAGATCTTCTCTTTTCTCCCTGGCTAAGATTGGGGGGAACCCCCCACCCCAGTACATCCTAGATGAATTGAGCTCCTGGGCCAATCAGAGCCCAGAACAACAAGTTTTAAAAGTAGATGGCCACATCACTGCACCTCTTATCTGTGTTAACTAAAGAGGGAACAGTCATTTCTCTGTAACAGCTTTAAACATAAAAATGCATCACCTGCTGGCCAAACTAGAGAAATACACTTCAAGAAATAATCAATACAGTTTACAGGCTTAAAACCCATTGTTTTCTCACACCATCTTGACAATCCAGTGTCAGGGCGGTTCTGGCTCTTTCTTTCTGGAAAGTCCATCAGCATTTCCATGTTCATTGCCCTTCCGATGCTTATAACAGAAGCTTTTACCATAGTCAGTACATGCTAATGGTTTGAATCCTGTATGCTTCATTTTATGAATAATGAGTATCTTCTGACAGAAGCTTTTACTATGCTCAGCATATATAAAAGGCGGTCTAATGGCTGTGGCTTCTTCAGGGGCAGGAAATAAATCCCCTCTTTCCTGCCCACCCACTGCCTCTACTCTGCCCAGCGCAGCACAGTGTTTATAAAATGGCTGCTGATACTTCCCACATGACAGTGACAGACTTACATGAAATTTGAGCAAAATTGGAAGACAAAATGTGCTGAAGCAACCAGGACAAAAACCACATCCAACCAGTGGTGTAGGAAGGGGGGGCGGGGGGGGTCCGCCCCGGGTACACGCCGCTGGGGGGTGTCAGCTCTGTGCTGGTGCTTTGCCCTCTCTGCCCCAGAACGGGTTACTTCCTGTTCCGGGACAGAGAGAGCAGTGAACCAGCGTGGAGCCGACACACCCCAGCAACGTGTAGTCGGGGCGGATCGGCCCTCCCGCCCGTCCCTCGCCGCAGGTATGCGCTCCGGGGGGGGGGGGGGTGCGCTCCAGCGGGAGGAGGGTGCACCGTGTTGCACCCGGGGGGGGGGGGGGGGGGGGTGCGCAGCAGCGACCCGCCCCGGGTGTCAGCTCCCCTCGCTACGGCTCTGCATCCAACTAATTCTGCAGAAAACAAAAGACTAATGTGATATGCACATGTACAGTTGTGCTGCCTCAAAAGCTCAGTTATTCAGTGCTGGGTTAAAGTTCCCATAGGGCTCCATCATATGACACCCCTTGAGCAGCAGCAGCAGCCATTTTGGAGTCTCAGCTGCTAGAGGCAGGAGCTTGTGGGCTTTGCTCCTGCCCCTAATGGCCCCACAGGACCACCAGGGATTTAGGCAAGCCAGAGAGGGGGAACTAGCCTGAGTGGTGGAGGGAGTTGGGAGGGGGGTATGGCACTCATTGGTGGTAAAGGGATCGCAGGAGCTGAGGAGCAGTTTAACCCTTGTGTGGATCCTGGTCGATATTCATCTGGGGTTTACATAACTGAATATTGGCCAGGACACGCATAGGCTTTGGCAGCCATCTCAGGGACAGTTAGTGCCAGATATTTAGTGCCATTGACTGGACATGACCTAGCACTTAATATCTGGGGCTAATTTAACCAGTTATGGTCAGCGTTTAAATAAGTAAATGCTTTTAATATGTGATTGTTCTCCACCTTGAACTTGATGGTTAAGCGGAATATAAATGCTAGAATTAAATTAAATATCAACTCAGCAATGTTCCAGTCAATATTCAGCCAGTGGTGGTCACTGGGTTTTTTTTTTAAGTACTGTACCCTAACAAACTGAATGCACACTAACAGCTGCACATCCTTAGTATAAAACTGTAACCATGTGACCTTCTTTTCACAACCAACAGTTGATCTCAGAAATCTTGTTTATGAAGTTAGCTGTCTTTAAGGAAAGTGTGCTATTACTGATATCCAGTCAAACCACTTGACATGTGCATGATTTTTCATCTGACTCATATGTATGGCATTCTAACTTGCTATTGAAATCTTTTGATAACTTTGAGTACATTATTTACTTAAAAAGAACCTCAATAGTCACGCCCAGACCAAAGTCTTATTTGTTCTAACACAAGTAAGAATGACAAATAACAACAATATATTGTTATCATGGCCTTGTCTGCCCTGAGTGCCCCTTTTACCCCTCAGTCATCTAATGGTCAACTGATTCTTTTACCGGCGTCTTGCTTCTAATAAATCTAAAAAAGATTTTATTATATGTTTTTGTCTCCATCGCAATCTTCTTTCAAAGTCTCTCTTTGCCTTCCTTATAAGCGCTTTGCATTTGACTTGCCATTCCTTATGCTGTTTCCCATTATTTTTAGTTGAATTCGTCTTCCATTTTCTGAAGGATTTTCTTTTAGCTCTAATAGCCTCCACCTCACGTTTTAACCATGAAGCATCAGATAGATATTCATTCATAGAGGAAAGTGGAAAAATGTGGAGGGGCATTTTCGATATGTTGATATTCAAAAATACACAAAAATAAAACATTTAGAAAGAGGATGCTCTACAACCATCATATACCCATTATTGTCCCAAAAACATATAAATTAAGTCCAGTATTATAACATTTCAATTAATAATATCACTGTATAGTTATCAAGCATTATATCTTTATTCATGGATCTTCAGACTTCCAGATCGTTTCCACCATACGGGGAATCTTCCCCAATTCTAATGGTGTTCCTTACATCTTCATGGATTAACCCGATTTTAAGATTTTACTATTTTTTTCATCAATCTATATCTTGCTTTAACTCTCTCAATAAATTCAAAGCATTATTTAGCATTACTTAACTTAAATTGATTAGCAGCTGAGCAGCAATTTTTCTTTCAAATCAAACCTCCGCCGACTTGGCCAGGTTTCATATATACTTCGTCAGGGAAGAGGTTTGCTGCAACAAAAGCAATAATGTTTTTTAAAAAATATATACATATATTATTCATTGTTCCACATTCTTATTTAGCTCATCACACTATTTACCATTCTGTGTTCACTTCCGTGTCCCAGAAAAAATGGCTGCGGCGTTCTCTAACGCTACTGCAATTTAAATAGACCTCAGCTGATCCTAAATACTCTAATCCGATTGGATCCCATACCTCTAGTAACCACCAATCAGATGAGAGACCACCAATCCAATTCAGAATTCAGCCCATGGGGCTGTAATGAATGTAATTGAAAAATCATCTTTTGTTCTTTATAATTCAAAAGAAAACCAGCATTTCCACCCTCCCAGCCCAGCTGGATATGATCTATAATTCTCCATTTGATATCTGCTATTTGATGGTTTTTGTCTATCCAATGCTGAACAATCGGAGCAGATATTATTTTGTTTTTAATATGGAATTTATGTTCATTCAGCCTAACCTTAATGGGGCGACTAGATCGCCCTATGTAAATCAATTGACAGGGACAAACCAGGGCTGTGCCAACACGGTAAGTGAGGTAAGCATGGCAGGGGGGCGCCACCGCACCATGCTCACCTCGCTTGCCCTCCCGCTCCCATTGTTCAACTTCCCGCCCTCTTCTCCCCCCCCCCAACATCCCTTTTCTTTTTTTTTTCTTTTTAAATTTACCTCCGTGGCGGTCCAGCAGCACAGCGTCAGTGAAGGAGGTGGTGCTCCCGACGTCTCTAGCCTTCCCTTTGCTGTGTTCCGCCTTCTTCTGACGTCAAGGAAATGACGTCAGAAGAAGGCGGAACACAGCGAAGGGAAGGCTAGAGACGTCGGGAGCGCCGCCTCCTTCACTGATGCTGCGCTGCTGGACCGCCACGGAGGTAAATTTAAAAAGAAAAAAAGAAAAGGGATGTTGGGGGGAGAGAAGAGGGCGGGCAGTTGAACAATGGGAGCGGGAGGGCAGGGGAGAGACGAGAGCATGGATGTGAAGGGGGAGGGGAGAAGAGGGCGGGCCAGGCCAGGCCAGGCCAACTGGGACATGATGGGACATGGGAGCAAGAGGAGAGAGAGGAGCATGGATGCGAGGGGGGGTCATGGAAGGGAGAGAGGGGAATTGCTGGATAGGGATTAATGGAGGGTGACAGAGGAGCATGGATGGGAGGGGCAGGGCTCAGGGAGAGAGGGGAATTGCTGGAAAAGGATGAATGGAGGGGGCAGGGGACAGAGGAGCATGGATGGGCATGGATTGGGAGGGCAGGGCTCAGGGAGAGAGGGGAATTGCTGGATAGGGATGAATGGAGGGGACAGATGGGCATGGATGGATATGGATTGCAGGGCAGGGCTCAGGGAGAGAGGGGAATTGCTGGAAAGGGATGAATGGAGGGGGCAGGGGACAGAGGAGCATGGATGGGCATGGATTGGGAGGGCAGGGCTCAGGGAGAGAGGGGAATTGCTGGATAGGGATGAATGGAGGAGACAGATGGGCATGGATGGATATGGATTGCAGGGCAGGGCTCAGGGAGAGAGGGGAATTGCTGGAAAGGGATGAATGGAGGGGGCAGGGGACAGAGGAGCATGGATGGGCATGGATTGGGAGGGCAGGGCTCAGGGAGAGAGGGGAATTGCTGGGTAGGGATGAATGGAGGGGACAGATGGGCATGGATGGATATGGATTGCAGAGAAGGGCTCAGGGAGAGAGGGGAATTGCTGGATAGGGATGAAAGGAGGGGGCAGGGGACAGAGGAGCATGGATGGGAGGGCAGGGCTCAGGGAGAGAGGAGAAATTGCTGGACATAGAGGGGAGGGAAGGAAGATGAAGGAGATGAAATGAGGGAAAAGGAAGAGAGGAGAAAAACTGCACATGGATGAAGAAAATAGGCAGAAGCTGAGGACCAGAATTGAAGAAGAAAGGAGGAAAGGAAAGAAATATATGGAAAGGAAGCCCTGGAAACGGAGTTAAGAGGACAGGTAGCAGCAGAATCAGATACTGGGCCAGCATGATCAGAAAAAGAAAGTCACCAGACAACAAAGGTAGAAAAAAATCATTTTATTTTCATTTTAGTGTTTGGAATATGTCCACTTTGAGAATTTACATCTGCTATCTTATTTTGCAATGTATAGCAATTTGTTTCTAAGAATATTGCTGACAATTCCTGTCAGTGTGGCAAGTGGTGAGCGATCATTTTCACGGGGGGGGGGGGGGGGGGGGGGGGAGGGCCGCCACCGCCGCCAACTAGTCTGCAGGGGGGGGCGCCAACTGATAGTTTGCAGGGGGGCGCCAGAGACCCTAGGCACAGCCCTGGGACAAACAATGCCATACACAACATTCTTAGAATTACAGTTCGTATGTGAGCGAGCCACTAAAGGTCGTACAGCTCCTGGAGGTGTCCATGTTATGCTCTCAATCGTCAGCACACACCATTGACAGGTTTCACATTTATAATGAACTAAATGTTCCTCGGAATCTACAATATAATACAGCTTTTTATAGGTCAACATCTCTCCTATCGTTTTGCCTCTTTTAAAAGCACAGATGGGATGTTCCTCAAAACAAGCATGAATGTGTAATATTTTCCAATTAGCATGTATGCTTTCTGTAATACGGGAGCTTAAGGTTGAATAAGGAATCACCATCACTAATTTATCCAGCTCTGATGAGTTATTATATTGTAACAACAGTTCTCGATGTGAATATTTAGCTCTCAAATATGCTGTTTTAACAATTGCTTTAGGGTAACCTCTCTCATGAAAGCGTGCAGCCATTTTTGATGCTTGCATCTCAAACATCATGTCTTCTGAACATATTCTCCTTGCTCTTAACAGCTGACTCACCGGTAGGCTTTTTTTTCAAATGATACGGGTGGAAGCTGGTAAAATGTAACAAAGTATTACGTGTCATAGGTTTCTGATATAGATTAGTGTGAAGGTGGCCATCTTTTTTGTATATCTAGACATCCAAAAACTCAATACCAGTCAGATGATATTTAACTGTAAATTTCAAATTCTGTTGATAAGAATTGAGCTTGATCATAAATAACTCCAACATTTGTAAGGATCCATTCCAAATGAAGAAGATATCGTCCAAAAAACGCTTCCATAAAGGAATATTTTGATATTCTTCTAAGCTATATACAAAACGTTCTTCAAATTTAGATAAATATAAAGTGGCAATGGAGGGAGCTAAAGATGCCCCCATCGCCACTCCCTGAATTTGTTCAAAAAATTGCTGTTGAAAGAAAAAATAATTTCTCTCTATCACCAACTGAGCAAGTTGCATCAAAAAATTCTTAGAAATTCGCCCATTCCCATAATAAATTAAACTATCTAATTCTGATGTATTTTATTTGCACAGAGTGTGTGTTCCGTGAGCAAGGATCATCTGTTACATGTATGTGAAAAGCTCTGCATAAGTTTAATAGTACTATAGAAATGATAAATAGTAGTAGGAGTAGATAACAGACAGGCCCATACTCAGAGAAAGGCAGACACACACAGAAAGACAGATCCAAACTGAGAAAAAGGGATTGAAGAACAGAGAGAAATGGCAAGAGAGGCAGGTCTTTACAAAAAGGAGGTAGAGGTCAAGGAGAAGGAAAGAGACAGAAAGAAGAGAGTAGATGGCAGAAAGGGAAAAAGAGAATGAGAATGGTAGTGTGCGACTGTAGAGGGTAAACAAGAGTAGAGTGAGGTGAAGGAAGCTATTAGAGCTAAAAGAAAATCCTTCAGAAAATGGAAGAAGGAACCGACTGAAAATAATAAGAAACGGCATAAAGAATGTCAAGTCAAATGCAAAGCGCTGATAAGGAAAGCTAAGAGGGACTTCAAAAAAAAGATTGCGTTGGAGGCAAAAACACATAGTAAAACATTTTTTAGGTATATTAAAAGCAGGAAGCTGGCAAAAGAATCGGTTGGACCGCTAGATGACCGAGGAGTAAAAGGGGCGATCAGGGAAGACAAAGCTGTAGCGGAGAGATTAAATGAATTCTTTGCTTCGGTCTTCACCAAGGAAGATTTGGGTGGGATACCGATGCCGGAAATGGTATTCGAAGCTGACGAGTCAGAGAAACTTAATGAATTCTCTGTACACCTGGAGGATGTAATGGGGCACTTCTACAAACTGAAGAATAGCAAATCTCCTGGACCGGATGGTATTCATCGCAGAGTACTGATAGAACTGAAAAATGAGCTTGCGGAGCTATTGTTAGAAATATGTAATTTATCCTTAAAAACGAGTGTGGTACCGGAAGACTGGAGGGTGGCCAATGTAACGCCGATTTTTAAAAAAGGTTCCAGAGGAGATCCGGGAAATTATAGACTGGTGAGTCTGACGTTGGTGCCGGGCAAAATGGTAGAGACTATTATTAAGAACAAAATTACAGAGCATATTAAAAAGCATGGATTAATGAGACAAAGTCAGCATGGATTTAGTGAAGGGAAATCTTGCCTCACCAATCTACTACATTTCTTTGAAGGGGTGAACAAACGTGGATAAAGGGGAGCCGGTTGATATTGTGTATCTGGATTTTCAGAAGGCGTTTGACAAAGTAGCTCATGAAAGACTCCAGAGGAAATTGGAGAGTCATGGGACAGGAGGTAGTGTTCTATTGTGGATTAAAAACTGGTTAAAAGATAGAAAACAGAGAGTAGGGTTAAATGGTCAGCATTCTCAATGGAGAAGGGTAGTTAGTGGGGTTCCCCAGGGCTCTGAGCTGGGACCGCTGCTTTTTAACATATTTATAAATGACCTAGAGATGTGAGTAACTAGTGAGGTAATTAAATTTGCTGATGACACAAAGTTATTCAAAGTCATTAAATTGCGGGAGGATTGTGAAAAATTACAAGCGGACCTTACGAGACTGGGAGACTGGGCGTCTAAATGGCAGATGACGTTTAATGTGAGCAAGTGCAAAGTGATGCATGTGGGAAAGAGGAACCCGAATTATAGCTACGTCATGCAAGGTTCCACGTTAGGAGTCACAGCCCAAGAAAGGGATCTTGGTGTCGTCGTTGATGATACGTTGAAATCTTCTGCTCAGCGTGCTGCTGCGGCTAAGAAAGCAAATAGAATGTTAGGTATTATTAGGAAAGGAATGGAAAACAAAAATGAGAATGTTATAATACCTTTGTATCGCTCCATGGTGCGACCGAACCTTGAATATTGTGTTCAATTCTGGTCGCCGCATCTCAAAAAAGATATAGTGGAATTAGAAAAAGTGCAGAGAAGGGCGACGAAAATGATAAAGGGCATGGGGCGACTTCCCTATGAGGAAAGGCTAAAGCGGCTAGGGCTCTTCAGCTTGGAGAAAAGGCGGCTGAGGGGAGATATGATAGAGGTCTATAAAATAATGAGTGGAGTTGAACGGGTAGCGTCTGTTCACGCTTTCCAAAAATACTAGGACTAGGGGGCATGCAATGAAGCTACAATGTAGTAAATTTAAAATGAATTGGAGAAAATGTTTCTTCACTCAACGTGTAATTAAACTCTGGAATTCGTTGCCAGAGAATGTGGTAAAGGCGGTTAGCTTAGCGGAGTTCAAAAAAGGTTTGGACACTTCCTAAAGGAAAAGTCCATAGACCGTTATTAAATGGACTTGGGGAAAATCCACTATTTCTGGGATAAGCAGTATAAAATGTTTTGTACATTTTTGGGTATTTGTGACCTGGCTTGGCCACTGTTGGAAACAGGATGCTGGGCTCAATGGACCTTTGGTCTTTCCCAGTATGGCAATACTTATGTACTTAAAATATGAGGAAGACTGACCAACTAAGAACTCTCAAGCCAAACTGCAGCACTGACCATCGAACAGTGCTCCAAGTCCCAAAACACAACTTCTTGCCTTTATATGCATTATTTATAGCAAGTGTAAAAGTGGGCAGCTATATTAAAGCATTCTAAAACGCATAGTAGCTGCCTACTTTGGCACTCCATCCCAATAAACACTCAAACCATGTCCCTTTTGGAGGCATGGACTTCACCACATTATTAGCAATGCATGTGTATTCTATAAATTGGCACCTAATTTTAGGCACCAGTTCTATAACGACTTTAGGATGCACCTAAGCTGTTGTAGAATATTAGCAGAAAGCCACACTGGTGCACCAAATGTTAGGTGTGTTTACTTATGACAGGTCAATGGCTGCCATAAGTGGGCACACCTAAGTGTGCCATGCAATGTACGCAACTGAGAATATTCTATAAATTGTGAGTCACTTGGCAACACACCTATGCTCTGATCATGTTTATGCCCCTGATAGTTATGTGCTAAGTGATTTAGACACACTGTTTATAGAATAGCGCCTAGCACTATATGTGTAATTGACAATTACTGGTTCCAATTATGTGTGTAAGTGCTATTTTTCTATACCCTAGATGTACTATTGGCGCCAGTTTATAGAATTGCCTTGTATGTGCTTTTATAAAATAGACACCCAGAATCAGCTCCAGTAGTGCGCAAATGCTATGCATATATTTACTAAACCTGCTCTGAAGAAAGTGTAAAAGTGTACACCTGTATATTCTACGAACCCAATGCGTACATCTCAACTTCAGTTCTACTTTGTTCCTCAGAACGCAAATAAACAGGTTCACTGTGTGTCTGCCTTTTACACATGCATGCACCAGTGACACAATTTTTAGAAAAGTCCTTTTCCACATGTTAAACAGGCTTTACATACCGAGAAAGTTCTACGTAATGTAATAACCTCCTATCTGTTTATCGACACCTCTAGGTAGAGAAAAGACAAAAACATATGGTACCTTTCACTAGATGCTTCCAGTGTGTCTAAAAGTCTAGACAAATACATCTCAAGAAAGGCTATAATTTATAAACATCCTTTCCTCCCTCTCGTTCACAGTAGTCAAAGCCGTATATTGTGTGACAGAATAATACAAACGAAACTGGCCGCAAAGCCAGGGCTGCGGTCAACGAGTCAGTTCAGTGCAGTGCAGGAGGCAGAGGGGCTGCTGTGTACCTGCGGCGGGCGCTAGGAGCCACGGGCCGAGCTGTCTGAACGCAGCAGGCACCGCCCCTCGCTCCGCCCCTCCTTATATAAACAGCCAAGAGGCGGCCGCCCCGCCCATCTACAGATTTTTCATTCACTACTAGTGCTGACTTGGCTAGTGTGTGTCGACTTGCGCCGCCCGGTTCTCCCTTGTAGCTTATGGCTAAAACAGCCGTTTTTATTTCTGCTTTAGGTATCCTCATCCCGCTTTAAAAATTCCGCCAAAAAAGAGAAGACGATTTTCCAAATCTTCTGGGCCGTTCTGTCACGTAAGTAGCAGCGCATTGGCGGGCTGGCATGCACCCCTTTTCCTCTTCCTTCTCCGGCCAAAGCGCCAGGACCGGTGGCTTCTTTAAACATGGCGGAGCGCATGGTGTGGCTGCGACACGGTGACGTTCCCAACTAAAACAGAATGGCTAGGCTTGTGTGTCCGGCAGGTTAGACTCTCTCTCCCCCCCCCCCCCCCTTTCTTGGGAGAGCTGTGCTTTAAGTTCCCCTTGTCTTTTTGGGTTAACGTCTATTTTAGCCTACAGATCCTTGGAGAAGTACCCGGTCTGCGTGCTCCGCCGCTAAGCAATCACAATGTTCTTTATCACCATGTCTTACCAGGAATGTTGTGAGTTTTGCTGCCTTCCCCACCTCCCCCCGAAAACTTGTTCAAGCTTTCTATTGCGGGTTCAGGTTGATGCCTGGTTTTGTTGATTTTGCAAGAAGACGCTCTAATCAGGTTGAAAATGGTGGTGATGAAGCGGCCATGTAATGTAGTTCGTGGTACAGCTGCTTGGCTTTGGATAGTATGGTGAACTTTCGTCCTTCCACTGGGTCAAAGGATAGGTTGTGCAGAACAATCCGAATCTTTTGTTAACCTATATTTAGATTGAGTGACTTATTTTTTTTCTCTTGTAATAGTAACACGCTTTCCTAGCTGGGTTTTTTTTTTCTCACGCCGCGTTGCTTGATGTAAAGGTGGATGGGGGGACGTGGTTGTCAACCCAGTAGGGTGCCGGCCGCTTGTGTGTTGTACTGCGGCAGGTGGCGTCCCGGAGGCCTGGGGCCGACGGTGCCTGGCTTTACGGCAACGACATGTTTTAGCGGAAGGTGAGCGAGGAGGACTAGCAAGCGACTGTACCCGGTCGAAAGGGGGTGTAGTTGCCCTCCGCTCCCCCGGGTCCTGCGTCGGCGACAGTTGGCGCCGTGTAACGGCCGCGCTGCGGAGGGGGGGGGGGGGATTAGTGTGCGCGCGCTGAGGGAGGGGGTTCCGGAATTTTCTGCCCGGGGCCGGTTTGTCCCAGAGTATAAAACTCTGGTGAGTTCGGGCTCCAGGATTTGGGTTCGACGGCGAGTCGGCGACGTTACGGCTTTCGGCTCTTGGGGCCCTCGGTTCGGGTTGGTTCGCGTGGTCTCTTTCCCCTGAGCTGTGGAGCCTTAGGACCGTGGACTGAATGGGGAGTCAAGGAGGTCGGGTCAGGCCTGAGCGCCGCCGGGGTTGTTGATGTGCTGCTTATTCCCCTAATGCTGTCGAATTCTGGCTGCCATAGAGGTGGGTGTAAGGGAGATGCAATCTCAAGCCAAGGCCATACAAGCTTAAGACATAAATTAGAAGCTGGGTGAATGCTAGCAGGCGTGTGCGATTTGTTTAAAGGGAAAACGCCTCATAACTCCATCTCTAAATTCTGACACACTTCGGGTGGCCAGGATGATGAGCTTTTGGGGGTGGGGTTGCGACAGGCTCGGGGCAATGTGGCGGCTGAGCCTTGGACGCCCTTTCTCCTGTGTGTTTTTTTTTTTTTTTGGCAGCGTGAAGTAGCAGAAGCACGTGTTAGTGCAGGTAGTTCTGAAACTGCCAAAACACCTATAAACGAAAGCCTGGAAAGTGCTGGCCTTACTTTTTGATAAATCGAATTATTAGATAGAGACCAGATTTAAAGGCGAGGGCAATAAGAACGTAAACACCCCAACACCCAACAAACTCTTTACCAAAAGCAGGCAACTCGTTTCACGTGAGCCTGTGTTGGGCGTTGGGTAAGGTGGTTGTTTACGTCCTTACTTTTTTGGACACTGTCACTAATGCAGCAGAAGCATCGTCGTACTCCCAAAGATTTTGAATGTTGTTGTGCGCGGGTAGAAGGGAGGAGTTTTCCGGTCTGCACCAGTCCAGTCTGGTTTGTTTTCATCTCCTTCCTGTCACTTTGAATGAACAATGCTGCTTGCTGCTGTTGATCTTCTATCGCTACTTCAACTCGCTGTAGCCAGGAAACCTGCCCCGCCGTTGGAGTGGGGCGGGGGGGGGGGGGGAATTACTGACCTCAGTATGGCCGGGGATCTACGTTCAGAGATTCAACTTTATCTGCCTTTTTAGAAGTTATTTAGATGCTATTTCCAGGAAATTGAGCATTGAATGCTAGTTGACACCACTTGAGGGTGTTAAATGAAGGTCGGTAGCGAGGAAAATGAACTTGGGGATGATGGGAGAGAGTTAAGCAAATTTGTTCAGATGGAGTTTAATACGTGAGTATCTAACCTAATGGCAAAACGCGAGCGATGTGAGGGTTTTTATTTTCAGTTTTTGTTGTTTTTCTTAAGTAAAGTGGGCCAAGATTAGGACAGTTTCATTTTAAAACTAGTCAGGGATGTCAATCTTGTGGAGTTGCTTCTTTAGTTCTGAGGCTGGCATCAGTATTTGGCAAGAGCATTTCAGTATTGTATGTATTCTACCATTTGAGCCTAGTACCAAAGTCTGTTTTTAAGTTGCAGTGGATTAGTTATTTAAAGGTCTATTGGTTATTGAGACAAGTTGTTTCCTTGATTATTACTGTAAATGAGCTGTAGTGATCAGAGATCTGTTAAAATTATGCATAAGTCTTGCAAGACATAGGTGAATGGATTAAGCAGCTTTGGTATCTTTTACAGGTTGCAAAAAAAAAAAAAATAAAATGTGAAGGAACCTGTGTTTTCAAACTACTTCATTTAATGAACAGTAACTACCCAACACCCATATCACCCTTGTGAAAAAGTAAATGCCCCATAAACTTAATGGGTTACACACCACCTTTACCAGAAATAATTGCAACCAAATGTTTCATATAACTTTATCAGTCTTTCATATTGCTGTTGAGAAATCTTAACACAGAACTGCTTTACTTAACACTTTCTTTGGTTTTTATGTATGAACTGCTTGTTTTAGGTCCTTCTACAGCATCTTGATTGGATTGAAGTCAGGACTTTGACTTGGCCAATCCAAAACTTTTAATGTTTCTCCTCAGCCATTCAGATGTGGGCATGCTTTTGTTTTGACATTGTCCTGCTGAATTAACCCAGTTACACTTTAGCTCACTGACAGATGACATCCTCCTTACTGAATGATGCAGAATTCATGATTCCTTCAGTAATGGCAAGTTTACAGGTCCTGAGGCAACAAGCAATACAGCCCCACTATCATCGCCATGTTTGATGGTATGATTGTACTGTGGAATGCTGTATTTGCTTTATTCCAGACATGGGACTTGTTCTATGGATAGACCAGTCAAAAGTGGATGTGTTATCCCAAAAGACGTGTGTTGGGGGGGGGGGGGGGGGGTCATGCAAAAGTTTTTGCAAATGAGCCAAGCATTGATGTTACTCTTCTATCCAAGAGTAACATCGGTGCTTGGCTCATTCCACCAAAATTCCATTGTGTTTATTGGTTTGCAGTGGTTTCTGCCTTGCTACTCTCCCATGAATCCCATTTGTACACAGTCTCTTTTTTATTATGGATCCATGAATTGAATACTGATCTTAGCTGAAGCTAGAGAGGCCTGCAGTTCTTTGGATATTCTGGGATGTTTTTGACTTCGTGGATGAGTTGGGACTGTGTCCTTGGAGTAATTTTGGCAGCCTATCCGCTTCATGGGAAGATTCACTACTGTTCAGGTCTTAATTTGGAGATGATGGCTCTCATTGTGGTTGGATGTAATCCTAGAACTTTAGAAATTGGTTTTTAGCCTTTTCCACACTGGTATTTGAACAACTTTTTTTCTCATATCTTCTGGAATTTCCTTTGACTGTGGCATAAAATTTTGTTGCAATTTTACTTACATGGTAAGGTTTAGATTCAACAAGGCTGGCTGTGTTCAATCATATAATTATTAAATTTGGGCAGTTGGTTGATTAAAGGGTCAGTTTTTCCATATGGATATGAGTGTTTGGTTTTACTGGAAAGATTTTTAAAAGTTCTTCACTCTGATTCTCTGCTGTTCTCTGAGCCCAGTTACTATTAAATCACATTGTCTTCTCTTTACTATCAGATTTTTCATGCACAATTGATCAGATAATATACTTAAGGTGTAATTTGTGAAATCTCACAAACCTATTGGGCAAATATAAAAACCACTGGTTGCTGTTTTCTGGTCATTCTGGCCTGTGACCACTGAATGCCATGTTCATGAGCATATAGCCTACCCCTTACGTATGTTAGTCATCATTTGGTGTCAGATGCCATCTTGAGTTTATCCATATATATGATTGTATTGCATGTACCACGTGTACAAAGCTGTACAAAAATACATAATCTGATAGATTTTGATTGATATCATGAAAGCAATCAACACTATTAAGGAGTGGAAGAGTGGCCTAGTGGTTAGAGTGGTGGACTTTGGTCCTGGGGAACTGGGTTCGATTCCCACTGCAGGCACAGGCAGCTTGTGACTCTGGGCAAGTCACTTAACCCTCCATTGCCCCAGGTACAAATAAGTACCTAAGCCGCATTGAGCCTACCATGAGTGGGAGAGCGCGGGGTACAAATAAAAAAAACTGGTTATGTGCACTTTTCAAAAGGGTGTAGTTTAATACTGTGTATTTGACTTGAGTTCTCACTCAGTCTGATTTATCCAGCACAGCAAGCTCACGATACCCTTAAGGGTTGGTTTACTTGGAACTATTTCCTTTGTCTTCCGCTGGTAGATGGACACAATCCATTAGTCTGGACTGGTCTGGTATGATTATAGGAAAGAAAATTATCAGGTAAGAACATAATTTTTCCTTTGTGGCTTCATCGCATGCCCCCTAGTCCTATAGTATTTTTGGAAAGAGTAAACAACGATTCACATCTACCTGTGCCACTCCACCCGTTATTTTATAGACCTCTAACATATCTCCCCTCAGCTGTCTCTTCTCGAAACTGAAGAGCTTTAGATGCTTCAGCCTTTCCTCATAGGGTAGTCGTCACATCCCCTTTATCATTTTCATCGCCCTTCTCTGTACCTTTTCTAATTCCACTATATCTGTTTTGAGATGTCGACCACAATTGGCCACCCTCCAGTTTTGAGGTGCTAAACTACAGGTTACAAATCACTAATAGCAAATCAGCAATTTCATGGTTGAGTTCTTTCAGTATCCTGATTGACTTTTTAATTTGTTGATTTTGCTCAGTATGTCTTCCAGGTTCACTGAGATTTTTCAGTCTCTGCATAATGACCTTAAATGGTTTAGGTAGGTCTTACATCTTCAGTAAGACTAAAGCAAGTAATTTATTCAGTGTTCCCACTGTGGCTTTGTCCTCCTTGAGTGCCCCTTTTTCTCCTTGATGATTCAACGGTCCCTTGGATTCCCTCACAGGCTTTCTGCTTCTGATATTTCTGAAAAAGTTATTACTGTGAGTTTTGGCTTTTGTGTCAGGTTTCTCTTGTTATTCTTTTATCCTTCTTTATCAATGCTTTGTATCTAACTTGCCAGTGTTGCTTATTTTCTTCATTTGGATCATTTTTCCATTTTTTGAAAGATGTTCTTTTGCCTCTCATCACCTTTTAACCATGCTGACTGTTTGCTCTTCTTTCCGCCTTTAATAATACGTGGAATACGTCTTGTCTGGGCTTCTAGGTTGGTATTTTTAAACAATGGCCTAACCTTTGCGGATGGCCATTTTAGCTTCCTTTTAACCATTTTCCTAATTTTATCAGTCATCTAATCAAAAAATAAACGCTGTTAACAGTAGATTTCCTTAGCGACATTACTTCAGACATTGTTTGATTATGTTAGAATCATTGTTTCCCAGTGGACCCAACACCGTTACCTCTCGTACTAAGCCCTGCATTCGACTATGGACTGGATTTAAAGTAGTTCCCCTTGCGGTTCTTGGACCAATTCTCTAAGAAGCAGTCATTTATTACTTCTAGGAATTTTACCATCCTTGTAATTCCTGATGTGACACTTATCCAGTCAATATTAGGGTAATTGAAATCACTATAAAATTAGCAGAATAAGTAGAATGTATTATCAGAAATTGCCCAACAATTCTACCTTGTAAGCAGCGTGTTTGTGGGCGACTGCGGCAGGCAATAATGAAAAATGTATAGAGAAAAAGACCTCAGAGATATCGGCAACACCTCGTTTTCAAAGGACACGCCTTTTCTATAATGAGGGCACCACTATAATCATAAGTCTTCAAAAAAAAAAACTCCACCAAGTCAAACTTTATGGGACTTAGAAGAAGATCATAAGGAGAGTTGGACACCACAAAAAGCCCGTGGAACCATTGTCATCCAAGATAAGTAAAGAGTTGAAGCAACTTCTAATACATCATAGTGTCTCTATTATAGGTGCTTGTAAGGGTACAGTGGCAGAGTTATCGTGAATTTGACTTGGTGGAGTTTTTTTTGAAGACTTATGATTATAGTGGTGCCCTCATTATACAAAAGGCGTGTCCTTTGAAAACGAGGTGTTGCCGATATCTCTGAGGTCTTCTTTTTCTCCACATTTTTTTTATTATTGCCTGCCACAGTTGCCCACAAACACGCTGATTACAAGATAGAATTGTTGGACAATTTCTGGTAATTGAAATCACCCATAATTATACTTTTGCCCAGTTTGCCAGCTTTCCTAATTTCTAACACCATTTTTTCTGGTTCTGTCATGGTGAGCGGTAGTATAGCCTTTAGCGGCCGACTCAGACTGCTACCAGCAGCAGATGAATCCAGGAACTGGAGGGTTGTATCCACCTACCAGGAGGTGGAGCTAGCACTGGAGAGAAGCAGTGACCCTGGACGTCCAGCTCCTTGTCACTTCAGTATATCTCTATCTCCAACAGGTGGTGGACGGATTCCTGCCAGTTCCTGGATTCACGTGGGGGGCTTCTTGCCAGTTGAGTGTGGGGGTGTCTGGCTAAGGGTGCCAACCTTGAGGACATACTTGTTTTGCAGGTCCCTGTCCTACCATGTTTTCTCCCTTCTCTCTGTGGGCTCCTCCTTTTGGCTACAAAAAAAAAGATTCTCACAGCACTGCAGCGCACAGCTGGCATTAAAAAAAAAAAGAGAGAGAAATTAAGCTCTAGAAGTGCTGACTATTCTTCTTATTTGTTATTGGGGGGGGAGGGGGGGAGTGCCATTTGGGCTCCCCCAGAGAGCCAATCACTGCTTCACTGATTTCCAGTGCTGGTGAGTGCAACTTTTTGTCTGACAGGCCTGTGTGCGAATGGTGCCGGCGGGGTGAATGGTGGCGGAGGTTGTTAAAAGATGTTCCCGCTGCAACTCTTGATCTGCAGCTGGCGCCTGTTTTGCACGAAGCACTGCCATTCCATGTTCGGAGGGACCTGTGGAGCCGGTAGGGGAGACTTCCCGCTCTTTGGATGGTGCCGCCTGTGTCACAGTGATGGCGCCTGAAGTGCTTGTTGAGCCTGCGCCTGAGCTCTCCTGCCTTTCTGGTTCTTTGAGCACGGGGGTCGGCAGCGCAGGAGAGGTCTAGGATCTTTTTTTAATTCTGATGCTGACGTTGATTTTTCCCCGGATTTTGTCTTTCTTTTGTACCAGGCTTATTTGCTTAAGTGGGGTTTGCCTTAAGTGTTCCTCCCCCCTTCTTCAAGCCTCATCGGAGGGCAAAGAAATCCAGCCTAGTCAAGGTGAATTTGGGTCTTTTTTGCCTCCGGAAGATCTTAATGCTAAGCGCAGGCGGTTAACTTCCTTTCCAGATGGAGGGTCTTTAGCTCCTTTCTCATCCCCTCTCAGTTTTGGCGGCATATGGGGCTTCTGCTAGACCTTCTAAGCTAGAAGATTTTGAAGATGCCTGGAGAGCAAGATGATCCAACGGTGGTTCGAATATTTCATCGTGAAGAGCTGCCAGATCTCACTTCTGAAGCTTTGGCGGCTGTGAATATCTCTGATCCTGAGTGTACTGCTGTCTGCCTGGCCAGGATGAACAGACGGATGCAGAAATGTTAAAGGAAATTAGATCGCAAACAAACTGGGCAACACAATAATAATGGGTGATTTCAATTACCCCATTATTGACTGGGTAAATGTAACATCGGGATATGCTAGGGAGGTAAAATTACTTGATGAAATCAAGGACAGCTTTATGGAGCAGCTGGTACAGGAGCCGACGAGAGAAGGAAAAATTCTAGAACTAGTCCTTAGTGGAGCGCATGATCTGGTGCGGGAGGTAATGGTGCTGGGGCCGCTTGATAACAGTGATCATAATATGATCGGATTTGATATTAGCTTTGAAGTAAGTATACATAGAAAATCAAATACGTTAGCGTTTAAAAAAGGAGACTATGATAAAATGAGAAGAACGGTGAAAAGAAAACTTAGAGGAGCTACTGCGAGGGTCAAAAATTTACATCAGGCGTGGATGCTGCTCAAAAACACCATCCTGGAAGCCCTGGCCAAATATATTCTGCATATTAAAAAAGGAGGACGGAAGGCCGGCATGGTTAAAAAGTGAGGTGAAGGAAGCTATTAGAGCTAAAAGAAAATCCTTCAGAAAATGGAAGAAGGAACCGACTGAAAATAATAAGAAACAGCATAAGGAATGTCAAGTCAAATGCAAAGCGCTGATAAGGAAAGCTAAGAGGGACTTTGAAAAAAAGATTGTGTTGGAGGCAAACACACATGGTAAAAATGTTTTTAGGTATATTAAAAGCAGGAAGCCGGCAAAAGAATCGGGACCGCTAGTCAACCAAGGAGTAAAAGGGGCGATCAAGGAAGACAAAGCCGTAGCGGAGAGATTAAATGAATTCTTTGCTTCGGTCTTCACCAAGGAAGATTTGGGTGGGATACCGGTGCTGAAAATGGTATTCGAAGCTGACGAGTCGGAGAAACTTAATGAATTCTCTGTAAACCTGGAGGATGCAATGGGGCAGTTCTACAAACTGAAGAGTAGCAAATCTGGACCGGATAGTATTCATCCCAGAGTACTGATAGAACTGAAAAATGAGCTTGCAGAGCTATTGTTAGAAATATGTAATTTATCCTTGAAATCGAGTGTGGTACCGGAAGACTGGAGGGTGGCCAATGTAACGCCGATTTTTAAAAAAGGTTCCAGAGGAGATCCGGGAAATTATAGACCGGTGAGTCTGACGTCGGTGCCGGGCAAAATGGTAGAGACTATTATTAAGAACAAAATTACAGATCATATTAAAAAGCATGGATTAATGAGACAAACCAGCTTATTTTCGAAAGTGATCGCCGGCCATTTCCCGACATAAATCGGGAGATGGCCAGCGATTTCAGAAAAGCGGCGAAATCGGTATAATGGAAAGTGGCATTTTTGACAGCATCGCCGCTTTCCCGTCGCTTCGCCGGCAAAAGTTCAAGGGGGCGTGTCAGTAGATTAGCGAAGGCGGGGCATGGGCGTGGCTACCAGATGCCCGGCTTTCGCCCATAATGGGGAAAAAAAAGCGGCGTTAAGCAGTATTTCGCTGGCTTTACTTGGTCCTTTTATTTTCACGACCAAGCCTCAAAAATGTGCCCCAACTGACCAAATGACCACTGGAGGGAATCGGGGATGACCTCCCCATACTCCCCCAGTGGTCAACAACCCCCTTCCAAACTAAAAAAATAAAACTAAAAACCTTTTTTGCCAGCCTGTATGCCAGCCTCAAATGCCGTACCCACCTCCATGACAGCAGAATGTGTTGTATCCTCCGACAGCCTTTCCCTGGTTGTGATGTGGCTCTTGGGTGAGTGTGACACCTTTTCTGTTAGGTGCCCTGCAGAGTCACATTACTAATGCATTGTGTTGGGTGTAGGGTACTGGGCTCTACTCCCATGGTGCTTTTCCCCCCTGCCAACCAGGTCAGAGTGTGCCCTGTTTTGTTTCCTGTTGTAGTCCATGCGGTACTGGCCATTTTTGTAAGCCAGTTTTAGTTCCCTTTCCTGTGTTACCCACATTAGAGAACGTAGTTCTTACCTTGCATGGTGCTGAAAGAGGGCATTGTACACCATTGTGCCAGCTCTGACCTACTGCTAATCTTTAGTACCAGGGGACTCTTTGCCAGTGGGGCACAACCTCTGATCTGCAGTTAACTGTGAGTAAACATCGTTATTTCAAGAAAGGACTTTTTCAGAGAGATTAGTCTTCAGGTGTGAACTGGTGTGCCAAAGTTATACAGCAGCAATAAGTACTAGAGGCTGTATGCAGGTCCCTGGAGCAATTTTAGTGGGTGCAGTACATTTGTGGGTAGTGGGTTTGGGGGGGGGGGGGGTTGGGGGGCTCAGCTCCCAAAGTAAGGGAGCTATATAGGCACATGGGAGCTTTTCTGAAGTCCACTGCAGTGACCCCTAGGGTGGCTGGTTGGTGTCCTGGCATGTCAGGGGGGCCAGTGCACTAAAAATGCTGGCTCCTCCCACGGCCAAATGCCTTGGATTTGGCCGGGGTTCGAGATGGCCGACATAACTTTCCATTATCGCTAAAAAACGAAGCCGGCCATCTCAAACCCCGGCCAAATCCAAGGCATTTGGCTGGCTGGAACCGTATTGTCGAAACATAAGATGGCCGGCCATCTTTTTTGAAAATACGGGTCTGGCCAGCTGTTTGCGGTGCCGCCAAAATACATCACCGGCCATGTATTTCGCCGGCGCCATTTGATTATGCCCCTCAAAGTCAGCACGGATTTAGTGAAGGGAAATCTTGCCTCACCAATCTACTACATTCCCACTTCAGGCACAGGCAGCTCCTTGTGACTCTGGGCAAGTCACTTAACCCTCCATTGCCCCATGTAAGCCGCATTGAGCCTGCCATGAGTGGGAAAGCACGGGGTACAAATGTAACGCAAATTTAAAAAAGTAAAAAAAAAATCTTTGAAGGGGTGAACAAACATGTGGATAAAGGTGAGCCGGTTGATATTGTGTATCTGGATTTTCAGAAGGCGTTTGACAAAGTAGCTCATGAAAGGCTCCAGGGGAATTTGGAGAGTCATGGGATAGGAGGTAGTGTTCTGTTGTGGATTAAAAACTGGTTAAAAGATAGAAAACAGAGTAGGGTTAAATGGTCAGTATTCTCAATGGAGAAGGGTAGTTAGTGGTGTTCCCCAGGGTCTGTGCTGGGACTGCTGCTTTTTAACATATAAATGATTTAGAGATGGGAGTAACTGGTGAGGTAGTTAAATTTGCTGATGACACAAAGTTATTCAAAGTCGTTAAATCGCGGGAGGATTGTGGAAAATTACAAGAGGACCTTAACGAGACTGGGAGACTGGGCGTCTAAATGACAGATGACATTTAATGTGAGCAAGTGCAAAGTGATGCATGTGGGAAAGAGGAACCCGAATTATAGCTATGTCATGCAAGGTTCCACGTTAGGAGTCACGGACCAAGAAAGGGATCTAGGTATCGATGATACGTTGAAACCTTCTGCTCAGTGTGCTGCTGCGATTAAGAAAGCAAATAGAATGTTAGGTATTATTAGGAAAGGAATGGAAAACAAAAATGAGGATGTTATAATGCCTTTGTACCGTACCTTGAATATTGTGTTCAATTCTGGTCACCGCATCTCAAAAAAGATATACTGGAATTAGAAAAGATGCAGAGAAGGGTGACGAAAATGATAAAGGGGTTGGGACAACTTCCCTATGAGGAAAGGCTAAAGTGGCTAGGGCTCTTCAGCTTGGAGAAAAGGCAGCTGAGGGGGAGATATGAAATAGTCTATAAAATAGTGAGTGGAGTTGAACGGGTAGATGTGAAGCGTCTGTTCATGCTTTCCAAAAATACTAGGACTAGGGGGCATGCGATAAAGCTACAATGTAGTAAATTTAAAACGAATTGGAGAAAATGTTTCTTCACTCAACGTGTAATTCAACTCTGGAATTTGCTGCCAAAGAATGTGGTAAAGGCGGTTAGCTTAGCAGAGTTTTAAAAATGTTTGGACGGCTTCCTAAAGGAAAAGTCCACAGACCGTTATTAAATGGTCTTTCCCAGTATGGCAATACTTACGTACTTATCAATCAGCAGCTTCTTTTAATGTTAAGATGGGGAGCACGCGGAAACCTGCTAAAGCTTTCCCGATGCATGAGTCCATTCAGGAGTTAATTTCCACTCAGTGGTCTCACCCTGAGGGTACTTTGAAAATGGGTAGAGCTATGGCACATCTTTATCCAGTAGCCGCTACTACCCTGGACACCTTCGCTTTACCGAAGGTGGACGCTTTAGTGACGGCTGTCACTAAGAAAATTCCTGTCCCGGTGGAGGAAGGCATGCTAAAAGGCATGCAAGATAGGTGGCTTGAAGCCTTACTTGTGTTCTTTTGAAGTGTCTGCGTTGGGTTTACAGGCTTCCATTTGTAGTTCGTATGCTGCCAGAGCTTGTCTTTCCTGGTTTTTTCAAGGCTTGGAGCAAGATTCGGCTTCTATTGAGTTGCTGGTTCTCTGATGGAGTCGGCTCTCGCTTATCTAGCTGACTCCTTTTATGACTTGGTCAGAGCCTCTGCTAAGCACATGGCTGTGGCAGTTTCAGCTTGACGTCTTCTTTGGTTACATCACTGGTCGACTGATATGGATTCCAAACATCGTCTTACGAGGCTTCATTTTAGAGGAAAGTTACTTTTTGGTGAAGATCTTGAAAATATAGTAAAGGATTTAGGAGACTCCAAATCCCAACATCTTCTGGAAGACAAGCCCAGAACCAGATCTAAATCAGGTTCTTCCAGACCTCATTTTCATGATGTCCGCCATTATCGGCCTGGTCATAGTTCGTCCTTTCAGCACTCTGTTACAGCAGAAGTCTTCCTTTCGGAATGACAAGCGGACCTTGGGAACTGGAGCCAGATCTCGGGCGCCTGGGCGTTCAGCCCATTGATGGGGTGCAGGTCCACACTTCCACTGTTTCCATTGGCAGTTGTTTAACCCTCTATTTTGAGGAGTGGGCCAAGATTACATCAGACCAGTGGGTCCTAGATCTTATAAGAGATGGCTGCAAGTTAGTTTGCGTCGCCCATCGGAGGCGTGTTTTTTGAATCCCGTGCCACAATGACCAGAAGGCAGGCCTTTTTAACCATGTTAGAAGTTGCTGGGTCTTGGGGCGGTGGTTCCTGTACCTTAGGCTGAGGTACGCACCGGCCGTTATTCAATCTACTTTGTAGTTCTCGGAAAGGAGGCTCTGTCAGACCTATTCTCTACCTCAGGAAGGTGAATGTCTCCGGGTTTGTCATTTCCGTATGGAAACTGTTCGCTCATAGCGTTGGTTCAGTCCGGGGAGTTCATCACAGCTTTGGATCTGAAAGAGGCGTATCTGCACATTCCCATTTGGCCTCATCAGAGGTTCCTTTGGTTTGCTGTTTTGGGCTGTCACTTTCAGTTCTTCGCTCTTCCTTTTGGTCTAGCCACGGCTCCTCACACCTTTTCCAAGGTTATGGTAGTTGTGGCTTTCTTTTGGAAGGAGGGGATCGAAGTTTATCCGTATCTCGACTATTGGTTGATCCGCGCGGATTCAGAACAGGACAGTCAAGCGGCCATCTCTCAAGTTCTGGATTTCCTGCAGTCCCTCGGCTGGGTAGTCAATCTTCCCAAAAGCCATCTAGTTCCCTCACAGTCTTTGGAATATCTGGGGGTTCGATACAGCTCAGGGAAGGGTTATCTTGCCAGAAAGCAGAAGGCTCGAGCTTTGTTCCCATGTTCATGGCCTGTTGCGTTCCCCTCATCCTCAAGCTTGGGATTATGTGCAGGTCCTAGGGTCTGTGGCAGCAACTCTGGAAGTGGTTCCGTGGGTGAGGGCTCACATGTGTCCCCTCCAACATGCCTTATTGACTCGTTGGTCTCCTGTGTCCCAGGATTATTATTGACTGGTGTGGCTTCCGATCGCAAGGGACAGCATGGCTTTGTCCCACCAACCTTCAGAAGGGAATGCCTTTGGCATCCCCTCACTGGGTGATAGTTGTCACGGATGCCAGTCTCTCGGGATGGGGTGGTTCAGGGGCAGTGGTCTCACACAGAGGCGAAGTGGTCCATCAACCAATCGGAATTGAGAGCAGTGATGTTGGCTCTAAAGATGTTTCAGGATCTCCTAGAAGGTCAGGCAGTTCGAGTTCTCTGGGACAACACCTTGACTGTGGCTTACATCAATCGCCAGGGAGGTTCTCAGATCATAGCCTTGACTTCGGCGGTGGCCGGCCTGCTGCAATGGGTGGAGATTCATCTTCCCTGCTTCTCAGCAGCTCACATTGTAGGTCAGAGCAATGTGCAAGCCGACTTCCTCAGCCATCATCTCCTGGATTTGGCGGAGTGGGAACTTGCGAGCAAGTCTTTGTCTGATCTGTCAGAGGTGTGGTGCTTCGGTTATGGATCTGATGGCGACCAGACAGAATGCCAAGGTGCTCAGGTTCTTCAGCAGAGAAAAAAAAAGTCGATTCTGTGGGCCTAGATGCCCTGTTACAGCCTTGGCCAACGTTTGGTCTTCTCTGTCTTCCCTCCTTGGCCTCTTAATCGGATGTCTGCTGCATCGGATAAGACATCATCGGGGTCTAGTGGTGTTGGTACCTCCAGAATGGGCACATCGGCCTTGGTGTGCAGACCTAGTACAATTGTCGTGGAGCCTCCTCTGAGGCTCCTAGTCATTCCTGAACTTCTTCATCAAGGCCCGGTTCAAACGGAGGACGCCTCCCGCTTTGGTCTTAAGAGGGTTAACCTGAGGAAGACAGGCTATGAGAATTAAGTGATCGCCATTTTGCTTTGTGCTTTGAAACGTTCCACAGCTATGGCTTACTTCAGGGTGTGGCATACATTTGAGGTGTGGTGTGTCGAGCGTGCTTGGTCTCCCTTCAAAGGATCTATTTTCCAGATTTTAGGTTTTCTGCTGGACGGTCTGCAGAAGGGGTTGTCTCATAACTCTTGGGGTGCAAGTCGTAGCTCTTGTTTCCGTGGGCGTGTTGCCGGAGCTTCCCTTACGGCTCATTTGGATGTGGCACGTTTGTGAAAGGTTCTCTTCTTCGTCCTCCACTTCAGTGTCCATGTCCTTCTTGGAAGTTGAAGTTGGTCCTTAGTGCTTTACAAGGCCCGCCTTTTGAACCATTGTGTTCCACTTCAGATAAAGATCTCACTTTGAAGACTGTGTTTTTGGTGGCTATTTCCTCAGCGTGCAGAGTTTCGGAATTGCAGGCCCTGTCGTGTCTGAAGCCTTTTCTGCAGTTCTCAGAATCTGGCGTCACTTTGAGGACGGTTCCTTTCTTTTTGCCCAAGGTTGTGCCAGCCTTTCATTTGAATCGGCCTCTTTTTCTTCCCTCCTTTCGGAGAGCGGATTTTCCAGAAAACTTTGCATTGCTGTGTTTCTTGGATGTTCGTAGTTCTCTGCTCTGGTGTCTGCAGATGACTAATGAATTCTGTTGCTCGGACCATCTGTTTGTGCTTTTGTCTGGTCCCAGACGGGGTTACGCGGTGTCCAAGGCGATGAGCCTGCCATGAGTGGGAAAGCGCGGGGGTACAAATGTAACAAAAAAAAAAATGATTACATTGTGGCTTAAGGAGGCCATTTCTTCATCTTACCTGGTGAATGGTTCCATTTCTCCAGTTGCTTTGTGAGCCAATTTGACTCGAGCGCAGGCAGCTACTTGGGCCTTCGCCATTCCTTTAAGCATTACCGGTTTGATGTAGCGGCGAGGAGGGATGCTCATTTTGGGGCGACTGTACTCAGGGAGCAGCGGCTTCTCACCCTTGTTAGGGACTGCTTTGATACATCCCACTGTTTCCTGGATTTGTTTGCTGCTGATGCTAAGGAAGGTAAAATGTTGTCTTAGCTGATAATTTTCTTTCCTTTAGTTGCAGCAGATAAATACAGGATCCCTACCCTTTTTGTTTGCTGGTGTCACGCCTTAATTTCTGAGATTGTACAGACAGACACCAAAAGAAGAAGAAATCGACGCTCAGACAGTGAATTACAATTTTCTGTTTTGACTCGTTTGGTTCTCTTGAGTCACGTTTCCTTAAAGATTAAGGTTGTATGTTTGGCTGTTGCCGCATTGTTATGAGGAGGGTGCTCTTTTTGCTTGTATCTTTTCTCCTTTCCCTCTGGTTTGGGATGCGACCTATACTGAAGTGACAAGAAGTTGGATGTCCAGAGTCACTGCTTCTCTTCAGTGCTATCTCCACCTGCTGGTAGGTGGATACAACCCACCAGTTCCTGGATTCATGTGCTTGTGACTAAAGGAAAGAAAACTTATCACCTGGTTTCTACTGAAGCCGAAACTGAAAACTAAAGATTGGTTGTGTGAATGTGAACCAACAAGACCCACTCTGGGATTGATTGTCAGAGCTTGCAGTTGGCATCCCTCTGCTAGACCCACAGGAGATTTCATCCCCAGTCCTAGGAGCTGCAAGCATAGGCTGATTGCTCGGAGAGCTATTTTAAGAAAGACTCTCAAGTCTAGCTTGTTTAGGTTTCTAAATCAATACAGATCTACTTCAATATCCTCTGAGATAGAAACTTTGTCAGAACAGGTTAAAGAAAATTACCAGCTTTTTATGTTTACCCAAACTGTGCACAAGTAATGAGTAGCATTGAGATGTTTTGTAGTTAGTTATAAAATTGATTGAACACTTGCATGATACAGATTCTTAAAAAGCAGGGTAAAGGAGTGCTGACTCTGGTCTACACTGTGGATATACCAGCCTGATGTACAATCAAGAATTAAAAAAAAAAAAAAGCACATTGATGTCACTGAACGTGAGGACTATATGCTGTGAAAAATTACAATTGAGCAATAACATTTCTCAAATTATAAACTTCATTTTTCTCAGCATCAGCTCAACCATTCTGCACAAATGGGTTATCTCTTCTACCAGCAGGTGGAGGAAAAGAAAAGACTTTTACTAGTGACATCACTGGTTTCCTTATCCTAAGCAGTAGATGAATCTAGGAACTGGTGGGTTGTGTCCATCTACCAGCAGGTGGAGATAGAAATTACAGAGTTGAAGATAGTGATACCATACGATCAGCTCCTCATTCAACCGTATATCTCTATCTCCAGCAGGTGGTAGACGGCATCTTAGCAGTTCCTGGATTTGTCTCCTGGGTCAGCTCCTGAGCCTTTGGGCCATTTGAGCTTGGAGGGGTGTTTGGTCGGAGAATCAACTTTGGAGGCATACTCAGCTACCTAGGGTCCCTTCCTCACCTTGTGGACCCACTTCTCCCTGCTTCTCTCTTAGGCTGTAGCCTTACTCACTGTAAAAAACAAAACAAAACACAAAAAAGGGGTGATATGATACAGACATTCAAATACTTGAAAGGTATTAATCCACAAACAAATCTTTTCCGGAGATGGGAAGGCGGTAGAACGAGAGGACATGAAATGAGATTGAAGGGGGGCAGACTCAGGAAAGATGTCAGGAAGTATTTTTTCACGGAGAGGGTGGTGGATGCTTGGAATGCCCTCCCGTGGGAGGTGGTGGAGATGAAAACGGTAACGGAATTCAAACATGCTTGGGATATGCATAAAGGAATCCTGTGCAGTAGGAATGGATCCTCAGAAGTTTAGCCGAAATTGGATGGCGGAGCAGGTGGGGGAAGAGGGGTTGGTGGTTGGGAGGCGAGGATAGTGGAGGGCAGACTTATACGGTCTGTGCCAGAGCCAGTGATGGGAGGCGGGACTGGTGGTTGGGAGGCGGGAAATACTGCTGGGCAGACTTGTACGGACTGTGCCCTGAAAAAGGCACGTACAAATCAAGGTAAGGTATACACATATGAGTTTATCTTGTTGGGCAGACTGGATGGACCATGCAGGTCTTTTTCTGCCGTCATCTACTATGTTACTATGTTACAACAAAATCCAAGAAAAAAAACAGACGTATAGCATTTTGGAGACAGTACTTTCATGGAGAGTCTGGCAGCGTTGGGACGTTCAGTGATGCTGCTCCACTGTCTTCCTTCTGTTGGGCAGCTTCCCTTCTGCCTCGCTGGGTGTGGGTGTGGCGCTTCTCTAGTAGTGAGTGATGCCTTTTTTGTTGCTAGGGGAAGTGCACTCATGGCAGCGGAGTCGGCAAAGACTGTTTTGTTACACATTTCAAAATTTTTTTTGTTCGTGTTTTAAGTCAATTTCATTGATCTATTTCAGATGTTTTCTAATAGTTATTTGATTTATTTTTTAACAATATTTGCATCATTTGATTTTTTTGCATTACTGCAGAGTAGTTGGTTCCGATGCAGCTGACATTCACATTTTTAAACCTTAAATGTTTTGATGTAAGAAATTTTGGTAAGCATTGTTTTGTTTTTTTTCCCTCAGGGCGGACTCTCTGTTACAGTTTACAACAGTTACCCAGAGGGCCTAGGAGAAGCGCTCTATAGAGAACAGTTCGACTTCAACGCTGAGCCACCTTGGGAACCTAGCTGATGATAGGAGTGTTCCATCTCCTAACTTGTCCATGTAAGTATTTAGAACAATTATACTGCTGAATCAGAGGGAAAACAAATTTGGAAAGGGCTGGACTGCTTGTACTTAGTATGACACAACTCTATAAGTGGCTAGACATTAGATCAAACCATGAGTTAATCCTACCTAGTTTTCTCATGTTGCTGTCTGAAAACTAGAAGGCTTGATTAAAACAATAAATAGTATGGCTTTGCTATAAAGTAGGGCTGTTCACCAATTAAAATGCTTAATCACACGATCGGGCGCAATCAAAAATTTTGATCGCACAGTCGCGTAAAACATCCCCACTCACATTTCCTCCTGTTCAGTAGAAAATAGCAAATTTTCAGAACTGACATGTTTGAATTACTAAACTGAAAATAAAATCATTTTTCTTGTCTTTGTTGCCTGGTGATTTTATGTTTCTAATTTTCTTATTCTCTGTGGTTCTGCTTCCCTGTCTTTGTGTTTTGAACTGTTTCCAAGACCTGTCCATTCACTTATCTTTTCTCTCCTCCTTTCTTCTTCACTCCCTGCCCTATATCCACCTTTCACATTCAACTTCCTTCCATTTTTCTGCATCCTTCTCATGTCTGTCTAGTTTCCAGCTCTTCCCTTTCCTTCTTTCTGTGGGCTTCAAATCCTCCCTTCTCTTCCTTTCCCTGCCATCGATATGTGCATTTCCCCTCTCTTCCCTTCTACCTTCTGTTCATGTCCACCATCTCCCTTCTTTCTTTTTTTTTTTTTCTTTCTTTCACAAAATATAAGAAAAACAATGGACTACATTAGGGGCTTATAGCCCATTTAATTAAGTTAAAACAAATGAGTTCCTTGTCATCAACAGCAGATGAGTCCATTAACTGATGGGTTGTATCCGCCTACCAGCATGTGGAGATAGAGAACACTGAAAGACACAGTGACTCTGGATGGCCAGCCCCTCCTGCCTTAGTATATCTCTGTCTCCCAGCAGGTGTGCACGTCGCTTTAGCAGCTCCTGGATTTCTGCCTGGGGAGGCTCCTGTGCTTTGCCAGTAGAGCCGGGGGTGTTGTGGCTGGTGGTGCCCACTTTGAAGGCATACTAAGTTTTGTTCCCTGTCCCTGCCTTACCCCATACCCCCATCCTCCCGGAGTCCCTCTGTTGCAGCCTGCCTCCAACTTTCCTCACAGTGTGAAAAAAAAAAGGGGGGCATGCTTTTACAGCGCAGCTATTCAGAGATTCTGGTTCTGTGCAGGTTGACCGGAGCTCGTTGACTCGGTCTTCTGAGGTGAGAGTGGTGCCCAGCTCCTCCGGGGAGGTTCCCGCGGACAGCGTTCTGTGCGGGGTAAGATTTGGCGCAAAGCCGCCATTTCTATATTTCCGTCCAGTCGGGCGATGGCTGCTGAAGGAGTTAAATGCTGCTCCCACTGTGGTAAACGCAGGTCAGCAGCGGGGCTTTGCAGTTCGTGCTCGTTAGACGCTCATACTAGTACGGGCATAGTGAACGGTGATTCTTCCCGCTCGATGGAGCTGGCAGCAGGCGCCATTTTGGAAGTGCCGCATGACTCGACCCTTGCGGTGCTGGAAGTGTCTTGAGTGCAGGGGGACGCCTCGTTCTGAGGCTGCTAGAGGAGCTCCTTCTTCCGCTTCTAATTCGGGGGCGGAGAGCCAGGGTGAGTTTTTCTCCTCTGAATTTGTGCTGCTGATGCATAAGGCCTTTATTTTAGAGCTCTGCTTGAGGTGTCTGACACTTCGATGCAGACTGGATTCCCTCCAGGTTTTGATAGCCCAGTGTTGGCTGCTTCCCCCAAGCGTTGGACTGACGCTAAATGTAGATGGATAAATTTCCCATCTGAGAGTAGTGTGGCCCCCCCCCCCCCCCCCCCCCCCCCCCCCGGTCAGGCTGTGGGGAGTCTGAGGGATCTGGCAGGCCCTCGTGGATGGATGATCCAGATGAGGGTGCCTGTTTGCCACAGGACTTGGAGGATCCTAAGGTGTTTCCTTGGGTCTTTCGGAGGGTGCCTCCAGGTTATTGCTGGCTTAAGGGAAAGACTCCACTAAGAGGTGCTATTCTTTCAAATGGAGGAGGTTTGCTGTCTGGTGTGATTACATGGCCCTAGATCCTGTTTCCTGCCCTACACAGACCCAGCTTGAATACCTCTTACACCTTTCCGAGTCTGGTCTCGAGACCATCTCCGTAAGGGTTCACCTTAATACAGTTCTTATCATGTAGAGAGTAAACCTATCTCTGGATAGCCTCTAGTTGTTTGCTTCTTATAAGGTTTGCTTTTGTCAAAGCCCCCTGCCAAACCTCCACCCGTGTCATGGGATCTCAACGTCATTCTCACCCAGCTGATGAAAGCTCCTTTTCAGCCACTGAATTCCTACCATCTGAAGTACTTGACCTGGAAGGTCATTTTCTTGGTGGCTGTTCAGCTCATAGGGTCAGTGAGCTTCAGGTCTTAGTGGTGGATGCACCTTATATTAAGTTTCATCACAATAGAGTAGTGCTCCGCACGCACCCTAAGTTCCTTTGGAAAAGTGGTATCGGAGTTCCTGCTGAACTAGTTGATTGTCTTGCCAACATTCTTTCCCTGACCTCATGCCAATACTGGTGAAAGCAGCTAGCACACCTTGGATTTAAAGAGAGCATTGACCTACTGGGTCATTCCATGTCAAGTGGTCTGATTTCAGAGAAGTGCCCTGCTCGACCATCACGGATTTCGATGAAAGTTTCTGTGAACATTCATACATGTCCCCAATGAACATTGGTAAAGTTTTTTCTCCAAGGACAAACAGGCTGCTTGTTCTCACTGATGGGTGACGCTCACGGCAGCCCTGAGGTCCGGAAATCTTCCAACGCAATTTAGGTACTAATGTCTGTATAAAACAAAAATAAAAGAATGCATGTGATGTTGCGATAGCAACGTCCTCAATTTTGTCCCTATTTCTAGGGCCTTATATGCCAGCGATGAAAAACCAACCCTACTTTTTTAAGGGGTTTGAAACATGCTCTTTCTAATGAAAATGATTAAAAAGAGTTTCCAGAAGGTCTTTTTTTTGTAAAAGTGGGCTAAATATACCCTATTTTTGGCGTTTTTGCAAAAATCAACTTCCTTGTCATTAAGCAGATGCAGCCATTACAGGTGGGTTGTGTCCATCAACCAGCAGAGGGAGATAGAGAGCACACTTTTTTCAGTGCCTCATACCAGCTTGCTCCACTGCCTCTCTTCAGTATTCTCTATCTCCCCTAGCAGAGTGGCTGCAGCTTCTTCGAGCTCCATCTAAAATCTGCCTGGAGGTTGCTCCTGTGCTTTTGCCAGTTGTTAGCAGGGGTGTTGGAGGCTATAGCAACTTCACTTTAAAGGCACATAGGTTCGCCCTTTCCCTGCCTTATCCATACCTCCGTGGATGTGGACACATTGCTTAGCTTTCCCTGTCCTTCCCCACCAACAGTGGATGCAGGCACATAGGTTCGCCCTTTCCCTGCCTTTCCCACTCACCTGAGCCTCAGGAGCTCTACTTACCTCTGCTTTCCTCACAGCTTTAAAAAAAAAAAAAAAGCGCTGGAACAGAGGTTTTTCCTTGCCTTTTTCTGTGGGACCGGAGCTGTGATACTCGGTCCAGTGAGGTAAGAGTGTTTTCTGACTCCGGGGTGGGCCCGCGATCGGGGCGATTTTGAATTTTACCGCCGTTTTCGGCGATGGCTGCGGAGACAGTAAAGCGCTGTTCCAAGTGTGGCAAGCGCAGATCAGCAGCGGGGCTCTGTAAATCGTGCTGTACAGACGTTAGAGCCGGCCCGAGCATGGCGAGCGACGATTCTTCGCGCTCTGAGCTGGCAGCGGGCGCCATTTTGAATTTACCACATGGCGCGACCTCCGCTGAGACGGAGAGTCCTGAGCCCGGGGGGAGGCCTCGGAGTGAGGCTGATATGGGAGCTACTAGCCCCGGCAGAGATCCGGGTGCCCAGGGCGAGTTTTTCTCCCCTGATTTTGTCTTATTGATGCATAAAGCATACATGCTTAAAAGAGCTCTCCCACAAAGCCCGGCATGGGCCTCTTTTAATGCCCCCCTGGTGGATTCAAGCCTGGGTATGCCCTCTGAGGCGTTATTCCCTGATAATTGGCAGAATATGAAGCACAGAAGGGCTCATTCCCCTTCAGAGAGTGCTGCACCTCCATTCTGTTGGATTATTTGTAGTAAATAATTAGCAGATTTTAGTACACACAGCTTCAGCTTTAGAAATGTTAATTTCTTTCTTCATCTCTCTCTCATTCACCCCTGAATAATTCACTGCTGAGTCACTTTAAAGTTGAAGTAACAAAACATCTGTTTACTCACAGTTTGTAGTTAGATTATAATCAGACAGGCTTATATATATATATTACTATACATTTGTATTATCAGCTCCTTCCATGTGCTTAGATGGTAATGGATGCTCACACCACCATAGATCCTCTCAGGTTAGGAGAGATCATGAGCTCCATGTGCTGCATGTGCTGCATCTACTGCATCTAACCCCCACAGGAAGTTGCATAGCAGTGTGACCTCTCTAAGTAATTCACATCAGAGGTCACAGAGTAATCACAGAGAAATAATAGGTGACAGGCAATGCATGTAAAATACAATTACATTCCAACAAACCCCTTCTCATGCATAACTGTCATGCAATTATTTATTCATACAAAGTCCAAGCTTTATACGCAGATTCACAAAATGTTCTCTGGGTAACGGTTTGGTCATGATGTCAGCTGTCATCTCACTGGTGTGACAATAGTGTAGACTGATGACCCCTTCTTTCGCCAACTCTCGCACGTTGTGGTATTTCGTTGCGATGTGCTTGGTGCGTAACTGAACCTTGTCATTCTGTGACAGTCGGATGCAGCTCTGATTATCTTCCATTATCTGGATTGGTCTCTGTTCAGCTATTCCGAAATCCAGCAAAAGTTTTTCAATCCACATCAGTTCTCTGCACGCTTCCGATACGGCCACGTATTCAGCTTCTGTAGAAGACAAACTCACAATACTTTGTTTATGACTGGCCCATGAAATTTGTACATTTCCATACATAAACACATATCCACTTGTGGATTTATAATTAGAATGATCCCCTGCCCAATCTGAATCACAGTAACATATTAGTTTTGGATTACTATTGGCTGAAATCTTTAATTTACAATCAATGGTACCCTTTAAATACCTTACCATCCTTTTAACTGCAGTCCAATCTGATTTGGTAGGTGAGCTGACCCTTCTGCTCAAAATTCCTACTGCATTTGCTATATCAGCCCTGTATGTGGTAGCTAGATATAAAAGCTTACCTATGGCTGATCTATATTGGATGTTATCTGGTAAAGGTTCTCTTACTATTTCATCCTTCAGAAAATCAGTGATCATGGGAGTGCTTACAACTTGGGCATCTTGCATACCTAAACTTTCAATAAGCTCATTTATTTTCTGCTTCTGGCTTAGAAGATAAGAACCATCATTTTGTTTCTCAATTTCTATACCAAGATAGTATGACACATTACCAAGTTCTTTTATCTCAACATTCTGGTTTAAACACTTTACAATGTCCTTGTACTCTTGCTCACTTTTGCTTGCAATGAGCAGATCATCAACAAAAGCTAAAATGTATGCATATTGTCCATTTGTGCACCTAGTGTACAAACATTTATCTGCTTCACCTTGCTTAAATCCTAAATTTGTCAATATTTCATCCAATTTATCATTCCAACATTTTGCACTTTGCTTTAATCCATAAAGACCTTTGTTTAATTTACACACTAGCTGTCTTTGTTTTGTATTTATGAAACCTGTTGGCTGTTCCATGTACAAGTCTTCAGTTATATCTCCGTGAAGAAATGCTGTTTTCACATCAATGTGTTTGACTTGCATGCCTTTTGAGACTGCAATGCTCAGAAGTGTTCTAATTGTCGTGTGTTTCACTACAGGTGCAAACACTTCATCAAAATCTTCTCCATATTTTTGAAGATATCCCTTTGCCACTAATCTGGCTTTATACCTTTCCACTTTTCCTTGTGCATTCCTTTTTAACTTGAATACCCATTTGCATCCTATAGCTTTCTTGCCAGGAGGTAATTTTGTAAGAATCCAAGTATTATTTTTATCCAATGCATCAATTTCTTCTTGTGCAGCTTTATGCCATTCAGCAGCTTCTTCTGCTGGCATTTTCTCAATCTCATCCCATGTTAAGGGCTCTTGAGCTTCTGCTGACTTTGTTAGGTAAGACAGTCTTGGGGGTGGAACACCTTTGTTTTCCCTGGATGAGCGTCTGACAACAGGTTGGTCTGACCTTTCCGCATCCTCTAAATCTGAGAGTTCTTCTCCAATTGATTCCCCTTCTCCAACTGTACTGTCTTCTTCAATGATCATTTCTGTGTCTGTTTCCTCTGCCTGTTCCTCGTTAGATACAGATGAGTTGCTTTCAGACATCTGCCTTGGTATGGCATTTATATACACTGGCATGTCTATTATGGTTCTAGTTTCATATTCTGGATGATAAGGCTCATCTGGGATAATCCAGCCTTTATCAATCCTTTTGTTTTCATCAAAATATGTAACATGTCTTATGCCAACAATGCCAGTTTTCAGATTCAAAATTCTATATCCTTTGTGTCCTGGAGCATAGCCAACTAAAATGCCCCTTTCTGTTGTGGAATCCAGCTTATGCCTTCTTTGCTTTGGTACATGAGCATATGCTGTACTTCCAAATGTTCTTATGTGTGACAGGTTTGGCTTCCTACCATGCCATGTCTCATGTGGTGTGCGCTCAGCGCCTTTAGTTGGCATTCTGTTTTGTAGGTACACTGCTGTGAGAATGGCTTCCCCCCATAGTCTTTTAGGGAGATTGCTATCTGACAGCATACATCTGGTCATTTCCACAAGTGACCTAAATTTTCTCTCTGCAACAGAATTTTGCTCTGGTGTATAAGCTACTGTTATGATATGTTGAATGCCTTCTTGTTCTAGAAATGTGCGCATGCTTTGTGAAGTGAACTCACCACCATTGTCGGTCTGAAGAACCTTTGGTTTTCTTTCAAATTTATTGCTCACCATGGCTACGTATTTCTTCAGCATGTCTGTGACTTGACTTTTCTCTTTCAGCAAATAGGCCACACAATATCTAGAGAAATCATCCAAGAATATTAGCACAAATCTGTTATTTCCCAATGATGGGATATTAAACGGTCCACATAAGTCACTGTGTATTAAGTCCAGTACTTTATTACTCCTATTTCCTGTGTATGCAGGAAATGAGGGTCTCACACCTTTTTGAGTAACACAGTCTATGCATTTCTCCATTTTACCAGCATCTGCACTTATCTGAATGCCGGTGGCCAGTTGCTTACTGTAAAGATCCTGGATCACCTTAGAATCACGATGTCCCAGGCGGCTGTGCCAGATTTCCAGACTACATTTACCATCATTCTTCCTTACTTGCGCCATATGTGAGGCTTCACCTGAAATGTTCAGCTTATAAACATCATTATGCATAAAAGCTTCAGCATACACTTCATCATTTTTAGAGATTGTGCACTTACTGTTTTCAAAATGAATCGCAAATCCCTTCTTATCTAATGTAGATACACTAAGCATATTGCAAACTGCTTGGGGAATATACAAGACATCACTTACAGGAATTTCTTTAACTTCATTAGACACTTTGCATTTTAAGAATCCAATACCTTTTGCTTGGATCTTAGCAGTCCCTGCGTTTGCAGTTTTAAGAATACCTTCCTCTGGACACATTTCCTGAAAGAAATTCTTACAATTGGTTAAATGGCATGTGCTCCCTGAATCCAAAATCCAAGTACTTTCATTTGAATTATTATTTACCATAGTCAAAGATTTTTCTGCCATTAGAAAGCCCTTGTGTTTATCTTTGTCCTTCATACATTTCCTGGTTTGAAAATTCTTTAGTTCCATTGGCTTAGGTGAGCTAGAGGGAGTGTTTTGTGTTTCCTTACACCATTTAGATACATGTCCCTCCTTTCCACATGAGTAGCAAATCAGCTTGCCCTTGGGTGGAGTTTTCCCATAGCTCCGCCTTCCTCTGTTCTTTGCCAAGAAATTTGTTTCATTTCTCTCTGACTTGCTTTGAGAACACATCTCCTCAGAATCATTTATTATGCATTCCTGCCTTAGTTTTGATGTTGTCTGTTCAAAAGATTGCCCTTCAATGGTCTCATTTACAGACCTAAAAACATCAAACTTCTTTGATAGTGAGGTAAAAAGAAATGCTCTTTTCAATGCATCACACATGGGAATTCCAGAAAGTTCTAGCTTTTGAAATGAAGACATAAGATGCATAATGTGATCATTACATTTACTTTTATCCCTTAATTTGGTTTCATTCAACTCTGCCAGCCAAATTGGTTGCTGCTTTGCATATGTAGTTGCATACATAGTTCTCAGTTTATATAAAATGTCCTTTGGTGTATCTTTTCCCTCCACTAATATGGCTTGTTTCTCTGAGAGAGCTTCCAAAAGCATGCACTTCACATAATAGTTTGCATTGTCCCATTCAGCCATATTTTCAGCTGTTCTGTCTTGGTCTAAGCATATATTTAATCTTTTTGCTCGAAGGAGACATATGAATCTTAGTTCCCACTGCTGATAATTAAACTCAGTTAATTTAGGCACCTTGAGAGAATAGAACAATGGTGAATTTCTTCCCTCAGCCATTTTCTTAGCCTTCTGTCTGCTGTGTGGGGGGAGAGAGAGACAGACTGAATCTTTCCTTTAAAACTTAAGAGAAAAATGTGGCCTTTTTTTTTCTGCCTGGTAATATTTCTCTTCTTTTTCAATTCCTGGACCCTGGGCCCATAACCCTTTTGTTGGATTATTTGTAGTAAATAATTAGCAGATTTTAGTACACACAGCTTCAGCTTTAGAAATGTTAATTTCTTTCTTCATCTCTCTCTCATTCACCCCTGAATAATTCACTGCTGAGTCACTTTAAAGTTGAAGTAACAAAACATCTGTTTACTCACAGTTTGTAGTTAGATTATAATCAGACAGGCTTATATATACATATTACTATACATTTGTATTATCAGCTCCTTCCATGTGCTTAGATGGTAATGGATGCTCACACCACCATAGATCCTCTCAGGTTAGGAGAGATCATGAGCTCCATGTGCTGCATCTGCTGCATGTGCTGCATCTACTGCATCTAACCCCCACAGGAAGTTGCATAGCAGTGTGACCTCTCTAAGTAATTCACATCAGAGGTCACAGAGTAATCACAGAGAAATAATAGGTGACAGGCAATGCATGTAAAATACAATTACATTCCAACACATTCCCCCCCCCCCCCCCCCCCCCCCCCCCCCCCCCCCTGTGGTCGGGCTGTGAGGATTCGGAGGACTCTGACAGACCTTCATGGGTCTGAGGAGCCAGAGTCTGGTGCAGAAGTGACTCAGGATCTGGACGATCCCTCCGCGGTGAGGATTTTCCACCTTGATGAGCTGCCAGCTCTTATTTCTGATGCCCTGCAGGCTCTCTCTATTGAGGACCCTGCCAGTGGCACAGCCTCCTCTGTGAATCCTAGGATGGCTAGTACCAAAAAGCCTGCTCGAGCCTTTCCTTTGCATGACTCCATCCAAGAGCTTATTTCGGCTCAGTGGGCTGACCCCGAGGGACCTTTGAAAGTTTCCAGGGCTATGGGGCAATTATACCCTCTGAGTGAGGAGCATATGGCTCGCTTTGCTATGCCTAAAGTGGATGCCCTAGTCACAGCTGTGACAAAGAGAACTACTCTCCCTGTTGAAGGAGGTGTTGCCCTGAAGGATATTCAAGACTGGAGTCAGCACTTAAACGGTCATTTGAAATTGCAGGTCTCACTATTCGGGCGTCTGCATGCAGTTGTTATGCTGCTAGAGCCTGCCTGGCTTGGTTGCAACAGGCAGTGGAACAGCCCGGTGATGGAGCGGAGCCCTTTTCAGATGTGGCTCCGCGGATGGAGTCGGCCTTGTCCTTTCTTGCTGACGCCCTTTATGATATTGTCAGAGCTTTGGCTAAACACATGGCAGTAGCAGTGGCGACTCGCCGTGTTCTTTGGCTACGGCATTAGGCGGCGGACATGGCCTCTAAGCAAAGGTTGGTGAAGTTGCCCTTTCAAGGCCTTCTCCTGTTTGGTGAGGAGTTGGAGAAAATTGTGAAGGGCCTGGGTGAGGCTAAACCCCAGCGCTTGCCCGAAGATAGGCCTCGGCCTTCCTCTAAGGGTGCGGCGGTCCACTCCTCTTACAGACCTCGCTTCCGTGAAGCTCGAAGGTACCGCCCGGGGCGTTCTGCTGGGTTCGCTTCTCGTGCCCGTTTTCAGCAGAGGAACTCCTTTTGCTCGGACAAACGTTCCACAGCCACTGGCTCAAGGCCTGGAGTTCAGGGGCGACCCTCTCAATGATGGTGCGCTGGCCCTCTCCTCGAGTCCTGTCATCGGAGGACGTCTTTCCTTCTTTGCCGAGGAGTGGGCCAACATTTCCTCAGATCAGTGGGTCTTGGACCTGATCAGAGACAGTTACAGAATAGAATTCGACGCTCCTGTAAGAGACGTGTTTGTGGAGTCCCGATGCAGTTCTGCCGCCAAACGGGCGGCGGTAGAGGAGACTTTACAAGGTCTGATTCAGATAGGGGCCGTGTCCCTGGTACCTCCCGCCGAACACGGCTGTGGCCGCTACTCTATCTACTTTGTGGTGCCGCGAAAAGGAGGGTCTTTTCGCCCTATTCTGGACTTAAAAGAATTAAACAAGTCCCTGAGAGTGCGGCATTTTCACATGGAAACCCTGTGCTCCGTCATTGCGGCAGTACAGCCAGGAGAGTTTCTCACGTCTCTGGACCTGAAAGAAGCTTACTTGCACATTCCAATTTGGCCCCCGCACCGGAAGTTTCTGAGGTTTGCGGTGATGGGAAAGCATTTCCAGTTCCGGGCCTTGCCTTTTGGCCTCGCCACAGCTCCCCGCACCTTTTCGAAGGTTATGGTGGTAGTAGCTGCCTTTCTAAGGCGAGAGGGTATTCGGGTTCACCCGTACCTGGACGACTGGCTCATTCGAACAAACTCTGCTGCAGAGAGTCAGCATGTAACAGCCAGAGTGGTCTCAGTACTTCAATCTCTGGGCTGGGTCGTCAATTTGGCCAGAAGTCACTGACCCCCTCGCAGTCTCTAGAATATTTGGGGGCCAGGTTCGACACAGCCTCGGGGTATGTGTACCTACCTGAGCAAAGGCGGTGCAAGCTTCAGAACCAGGTCCGTCTGCTCCTGAGGATGCCCCGCCCGCGAGCTTGGGACATTGTCCAGCTGCTTGGATCGATGACGGCCACAATGGAACTGGTGCCCTGGGTGAGAGCGCACCTGAGACCTCTACAGTATGTTCTACTCTAAAGATGGTCTCCAGTATCTCAGGATTACCAATGCAGACTCTCTTGGCTCCCTGCGGGCCGACTCAGCATGGAGTGGTGGCTCTCAGACAGCATGCTGCGGCGAGGAATGCTGCTGGCGCTCCCCGATTGGTGCCTAGTGGTGACAGATGCCAGTCTGAAAGGCTGGGGCGCACATTGCAAGGGGAAGCATGCCCAGGGTCTATGGACACCCGAGGAGTCGGAGTGGTCCATCAACCGTCTAGAGTTGAAAGCGGTGTTTCAGGCGCTTCTGGCCTTTCAAGTGGCCCTGGAAGGATTGGCTGTCAGAGTGATGTCTGACAACACGACAGCAGTGGCCTACCTAAATCAACAAGGCGGCACTCAGTGCAGAGCTCTAGCCGCGCAGGCCGAACAAATTTGCCACTGGGCCGAGCTGCATCTACAGTTTCTGTCGGCAGCTCACATTGCAGGTCAGAGCAATGTGCAAGCCGATTAAGCAGGCATCAGATTGATCCAGCGGAGTGGGAACTTGCAGACGAAGTGTTCCTGCAGATATGTGCCAAGTGGGGCAAGTCAGTGTTGGATCTAATGGCGACCATCACCAATGCCAAAGTCCCGTGCTTCTTCAGCAGATGAAGAGATCCTCGTGCGGCGGGGTTGGATGCCTTGGCTCAACCCTGGCCTCCGGGCCTACTGTGTGTTCCCTCCGTGGCCCTTGATAGGGCGAGTGCTCCTGCAGATTCGGCTGCATCCAGGAGAAGTGGTTCTTGTCACCCCAGATTGGCCCAGGAGGTCTTGGTATGCGGACCTCTGACAGATGCTCGTAGAGGATCCCCTTCAGTTACCTCTGGTTCCCAACCTGTTGTCACAGGGTCCGGTGACCATGGAGGACGCCGGCCGATTTGCTCTTATGGCCTGGCGATTGAGAGGGCGCAATTGAGAGGCAGAGGCTATTCCAATAATGTAATTACCACTCTCCTGCAAGCCTGCAAGCGCCACTTCCGTGGCTTATGCCAGGATTTGGCGCCAGTTTGAAGTTTGGTGTGCTTCCAGAGAGATCACACCCCTGCGGGCTCCTGTCTCACCGATTCTGGACTTTTTGCAGGATGGTGTACAAAAAGGCTTGGCCTATAATTCCCTGCGGGTGCAAGTGGCAGCGTTGGCCTCCCTGCGTGGCAAGGTTGAAGGCGTGTCTTTAGCTGCTCATCCGGATGTGGCACGGTTTCTTAGAGGGTGCTTCGTCTCCGTCCTCCCATGCGTGCACCTTGTCCAGCTTGGAACCTGGGGCTAGTGCTGAAGGCCCTTCAGGGTGCTCCCTTTGAACCGCTTCGGCGTGCTTCAGAGAAAGATTTGACACTGAAGGCCGTCTTGTTAGTGGCCATTACTTCGGCGAGACGGGTGTCAGAGCTCCAGGTGCTGTCCTGTAGAGACCCTTTTTGGCAGTTTTCAGAGTCTGGGGTCACGGTTCGGACCGTGCCTTCTTTCTTGCCTAAGGTGGTTTCAGCGTTTCACCTAAACCAACCTATTTTCTTGCCCTCCTTTGTCGAGGAGGAGTTTCCAGAATCTTTTGGGCAATTGCACCTGTTGGATGTGCGCAGGACTCTGCTGTAGTATCTGCGAGTTACTAACTCTTTCAGGACCTCTGATCATCTGTTTGTTTTGCTATCAGGTCCTCGCAGAGGGTCTCCAGTGTCTAAAGCCACTATTGCCCGCTGGCTTAAAGAATCTATCTTTTCAGCTTATTTGCTTGCCGGCCGGCCTCCGCCTGATGCCTTTAAGGCGCATTCCACTACAGGAATTTCCTCTTCTTGGGTTGAAACTGAAGCACTCTCTTCAAGAGATTTGTAGTGCAGCAACATGGGCTTCTAAGCTCTCTTTTGCCCATTACAGGCTGGATGTGGTTGCCAGGAGGGACGCACATTTTGGAGCGCAAGTGCTGGCGCGTGGTGTGGCTTGTTCCCACCCTATCTAGGGATTGCTTTGATACATCCCATCTGTAATGGCTGCATCTGCTTGATGACAAGGAAGGGAAAATTATGTTCTTACCGTGATAATTTTTTTTCTTTTAGTCATAGCAGATGCAGCCATGATCCCTCCCTGTCTGATGCTGTCTGCTGTAAATCTATTTCAGGTTCTGTTTGTATTTCCTGGAGATTCCGTCCTTGGGAGAAAGTTGGAAAACAGTCTTCAGGATTCTTGTTCAATTAAAGGAGGATGACTTAATTCCCTCCAGTTTCATGTTTTGGAGGATGAGTTTATGCCTTCCGGGAAGATGTTTCATTCCCTCCATTCTGAGTTAATGCCCTTTGATGTAGGGGCCATCGTTCGCTGTGAGGAAAGCTGATGTTATTCCCATTGCGGTTTGCCATACTGCTTTGTAAGCTTCAAATACTGAAGAGAGGCAGTGGAGCAAGCTGGTATGAGGCACTGAAAAAAGTGTGCTCTCTATCTCCCTCTGCTGGTTGATGGACACAACCCATCTGTAATGGCTGCATCTGGTATGACTAAAGGAAAGAAAATTATCACGGTAAGAACCTAATTTTCCCTTTACACTCAATTTGTGAACTAATGGAAAATATTAGGAGAATGGAATTTTATATTCGAAAACCTTGTGTTAAGTTGTTGTGTGCAAAGTTTCACTTTTATCACACCTTTAATTCCAGAGATATAAAAAGCCAAACTTTACAATTTTTTCGTGCCGCAAACTTTTCGGACCAAGTTTGCTCCAAGTTTTTCTTCATGGAAATCGCTCATTAAGATTTTTTTTATTTTGTTTAATAGAGCGCAAAAAGTTGTACAAGATGGCCAAGTTTTGTTTCAACAAAATATTGCCGGAGATAGTGTCTCAAAGTTGCCGAAATCTCGGAGTCAGACCATAGAAGGCTGCAGTATGGGGTCAAACAGATTACTATATCTGAGCAAGTATTGTATCGGCGAACGTAAAACTTTACCAATGTTCATTGGAGACATGTATGAATATTCACAGAAAATTTAATCGAAATCCGTGATGGTCGCGCAGGGACCACTAGACCACTTGACATGGAATGACCCTATAAGGACCTATAAAAATCAACAAAGGCCTCTTGTGTATCCTTCTCCTTAGTTAGCGTGGCTGTTTTGCTCCTGATTTTAGTAATCACTTGCTTCAGGGCTCTAGCTCGTATCAGCTGAGCTAAAAGTCTTCTTGCTTTATTACCCCACCTATGTAACTGGTGTATGTATATTTGAATGTCCTTAAGGGCTCTGTGGTTTAATAGTGAGTATATCTTATGCCTGATAGCCAAGTACTGCTGCCAAACCTGCTCTGGCCTACCCCTCACTAACCGCACCCTAATGGAATTTTGTTGTTGTGCCAGTGCTAATAATGCCCTCTTGTTCTTTGCGTTTCCTGGAGCTATATTCAATTATTGATCCTCTAAGGACCGCTTTCCCTGCTTCCCAGTATACCACGGGGTCCACGTCATCTGGATCATTCTCCTCCAAATAGTGCTTCCACTCTTCCCCTAAAAAACACTTGAATTCATCATCCAAATAAAGGGAAGGGTTCATTCTCCAACCTCCCGGTTGTCTCCTAGGAGAAAGACTCATCACCACCCACATCATACTGTGGTCTGAAAACACCCCATCCTCTCTCTGCTTCTCTGGCCACTGATAGAAAAGGTTGAGAGAGAGTATGCAATCCAGCCTTGCCTGCACTTTATGGACCTGAGAGAAGAAGGTGAAGTTACGTTCGTCCGGGTGAAGCACCCTCCATATATTAAGGAGGTTCAGTTCTTGCAATAAAAAGTTTACTCCCTGCGCCTCTTGTCCCTAGAGCCTTCTCTTTGGGGGGTAGCAATCGATTAGTGGGTCAGCCGTTTAATATTAAAGTCTCCTCCCACTATCAGTGGATACCCATGAAGGGTTACCAGCAGAGCTATCAATTTGGAGAAGAAACTGTGTGAATAAACGTTGGGGGCATAAACAGAGCATATGGCTACTTTTTTCCCCATCCAAACCATATAGCGCCCTTCAAGGTCTGCAATAATCTTGTGGCACACTTGGTCTAATTTCTTATGTATCAGAATGGCCACCCCCCCCACCCCCCTCTGCCTACCATTATAGTATGCAGATGCCTTTCCATCAACTGGTTACTAAGCAGGTACAATGCATTATGGACCCCCTGACCTAAAGAAGGGTCCCACCAACAAACATAAGTGCCTTATTCTGGTTCCACTGAGCAACAACTAATTTTTCAGCAATTGGCCAGGGACACTCCCATCAGCGATCTGTGTGTAGGGAAACACAACTGACCCGGCCATTAACTCACAACACTTTCCTCTGCCACAGACTTGAAACCCTCACTCTGGAGGCGGCAGCTTCTTTATAAACGCCCGGAGTTCCGTAGCTGCAGTAAAAGTTAGGTTCCTGTTATGTAGCAATCTCACCCTCGCCGGGTACTGGAAAGCAAAGTTAATACCTCTGCTGAAAAGTTGAGAGCAGAAAGGCGCCAGCAGCCTCCTTTGCTCCGAGACCTGCGGCAAGAAGTCTTGAAACAGGAGTATTTTAGTACCTTTGTAGTCCAAATTGCGCAAACATTTGTACAATTCCAGTATCCTGGCTTTAGTAGCATAGTTTAGGTAATGCGCTATGACCAGGCGCGGTCTGTCTGCTTCCTCTCTCCGAGTCCTGACCTGATGCGTGCTCTCCACCTCCGAGGGAAGCCCCACCGCCTCTTGCAGCCATTTTTCCATGATTTATCTCGGATCCGGTTCCTTTATTGCTTCAGGGAGGCCAACTATTCGTAAGTTGTTACTGTGTGCCTGGTTCTCTTGGTTCTCCACCTGCTCCAGTAAATGGGTGTTCTGCGACTCTAGCGCTCCTATTTTTTCCTCCATCGCTTGCACACGTTCCTCTTGGGCGGAGATACGCTCTTCCGCTTGTTGTATGTGTGCCGTCTGGCCAGCCATTGAGTCCTTCAGTTCATCCATAGTGACATGCAACTTGGCAAGTTTGTCGTCCAAGAGCTGTGACATATTTTGCATGGAGAGCTGGATGGTATCATCGGTAACCTGTGGCATTGGAGACTCCCGCTGCTGGGCCGCCATCTTGCGTGCGCTCCCTGCAGCTTGTTCCCTGCCTGAGCGAGCTACTTTAATCGGCATACCAGCCTTCTCCAGCCTCTTCCGCTGTCAATTCGGTGTCCAGTAAAGGCCCCCTCCCCCCCCCCCTGAGTTCCAACGTTGGTGGGTCCGTATTAGGTAGGAAAAATTCACCACGGGGGTGCCATTAGAAGGGGGGTTATCAAAGCGAGGGAGCGGAGCTGAGCTTGTAGGCGTCTGCTCATGCTGCTGCCATCATGTGACCCCACCGAAACACATCATTTCTAATTGGCTGGAAGACTGCATTTTCTTCACTTATGCCCAGACTGGGCTTACCCTAGAGGGTCATGTCAAGGCTCACAATGTCAGAGCCATGGCTGTATTGGTAGCCCACTTCATTGAAGAAATTTGCAAGGCTGCGATGTCTTCAGTTCACACATTCACATCTCACTATTACCTTGAGCAGGATACCCGATGCGATAGTCAGTTTGTGCAGTCAGTGTTGCAGAATCTGGTTGGGGTCTAGAATCCAACTCCACCCTCTTAGGCCCGTATTATTCTGTTCCAGGTTGCGCACACATTCAGATTGTATGTAGTTTCAGGTTAATCTGCTGTATGTCCTTGCCGTTGCAAGGCCCACTTAACCAATGTTTGTTGTTTTTACTGAGCCTGAATGCTAGGGATTCCCCACTTGTGAGCATAGGTAGGCCTGATTGTCCTCGGAGAAAGCGAAGATAACTTACCTGTAGTGGGTATTTTCTGAGGACAGCAGGCCTTATATTCTCACAATCCCTCCCACCTGTCCTTTGAGTTGTCACCTTTCTTATTTTTGTATTTTTGCTTAGTATAAAACCGCCTTCTCGCTGCGGGCGGGAAGGCACTTGCGCGTGCACGGTGGAGTGTGTCGCGTTCTCTACAAAGTTCTGCTGCTAATCATAAGTCCCATACTGGGCAACGTGTGTCGGCATCACCCACTTGTGAGAATATAAGGCCTGCTATTCTTGGAGTATACCTGCTACTGGTAAGTATCTTAGGTTTTTTGCCCTCGCTGTTGCGAGCTCCAATTGACCTCTGGTGGTTTTCAGTGAGCCTGATAGCTAGGGATTTCTGCATGTGAGAATTATAGGCCTGCTTGTCGTCGGAGCAAGCGAAGATGCTTGTAGCAGGTATTCTCTGAGGGCCTGCAAGCCTTATATTCTCACCTCCCCTTTGAGTTCTCCTTTTATGCTTTATGTAGTACTGCTGGTCCCATGCTGTCACTGTGGGTGGGAATGTACTCACGCTGTGGAGCGCATCTCCCCCTCAGCTTTATTTTGAGCTTGTTAAAAGCTCCGGACCGGCAACGCGGACTCTGCATTAGCCATTTGTGAGAATATAAGATCTGCTGTCCTAGGAGAATACCTGCTAACTGATCCCATATGAGGAAAGGCTAAAGAGGTTAGGGGTCTTCATGTGGAGCAGGTGGAGGTGAATTGATTTTTCACTCATTTAAAGGGTACAGAGACCAGGGGACGCTAAATGAAGTTTCATGGAGGTGCTTTTGAAGCAAATAGGAGTAAATATTTTTTCACTCGAGTAGTTGAGCTCTGGAGCTTGTTGACGAATGATGTGTTTGCAATATTTGGTGTATCTGGCTTTGAAAAAGGTTTGGACAGGTTTCTGGAAGAGATCTCCATAATGTGTTATTGAGATGGACATTGGAGTCTGCTACTTGACCTGGGATTGGTGGTATAGAATGGTGCTACTGATCGAGTTTCTGCCAGGTACTTGTGACCTGGATTAGTCACTGCAGGAAGCAGGGTGCTGGGCTGGATGGACCATTTGTCTGACCCAGTATGACTGTTGTTTTAAGTATCTTCGCTTTCCTATCAATCCATTGTACTTCCCACATTTTTCCCTAAGTCTCCCTTTAATAAAGCAGAAGTTCTTCATGTGTTGGATTGTTACCAGGCTTGTCTTTATTAGCTTAGGAAAATACATTTTCCTTAGCGTCAGCAGCACATGAATCCTGAGACCTGTGGGTTGTGTCCTACCAGCAGGTGGAAATAAAGCACTGATTTGCCCTGTACATTTACAATGTGATGCTGCCTGGCCAGTCGGTATTCTGTATGTCCAGCAGATGGCTTGTGGCTCCTGATTGGCCCAGAAGGCCATGGATTGCAGATCTCTTCAGACTATTGGTGGATAAACAGTTCCACATCCCTCTGTTCGCTGATCATCTTTAGCAAGGGCTGGTTCTCGTGGAGTATCCGTCCTGCTTTGGTTTTATGGCCTGGCTCTTGAGTGGGTGAAGTTGAGAAAACAGGGTTATTCGGACTCTGTTATTACTTCGCTGCTTCAAACTAAGAAGAGGTCTACCTCTGTGGCTTATGCACGGGTTTGGTGCATTTTTGAAGCTTGGTGTTCTGAATGGGCTGATTTGCCCTTTCAGGCTTTGCTGTCGTGTATCTTATCCTTTATACAGTCTGGACTGCAGAAAGGTTTAGCTTCCAGCTCGCTGAGGGTGCAAGTCACTGCTCTTGCCTGTTAGTGCAGTCGCATTGAGTGGCTTCCTCTGGCTTCTCATCCAGATGTTGCCCATTTCCTTAAATGAGTCATGTGTCTGAAGACTCCACTTTTTCAATCTTATCCTAATTGGAGTTTGAATCTGGTGCTGCGGGCTCTGCAGGTGCCCTCCGAGCCTCTATGCTTGGCCTCAGTGAAAGATCTCATTCTTAAGGCAATTTTTCTAGTGGCCATTTCTTCTGCACGCAGGGTATCGGAGCTGCACCAACTTTCTTGTAGAGACCCCTTCCTTTATTTTTCAGAAGCGGAGGTCACGGTTCGTACTGTCCCTTCATTCCTCCCGAAGGTGATCTGCTCTTTTCACCTTAACCAGCCATTGTTCCTTCCTTCCTTTGGCGTGGATCAATACCCAAGGGAATTTCACTGCTTACACTATCTGAATGTGCTTTTATTTGGTGCTTGGAAGTTACAACTTTTTCGGTCTGATCATCTTTGTGCTTTTCGCAGGACCGTGGAAAGGTCAGTTCACATCAAAGCCTACTATTGGCAGGTGGTTGCAAGAAACCATCACAGTGGCCTACATCTTGGCTGGTTGTTCTTCTCTAGAGCAAATTAAGGCTCATTCTACGCAAGCTTTATCATCTTCCTGGGCACAGATGCGTGTTAAACATTTGGAAGACATTTTGATGGGCAGCAATGTGGTTGTGCATACCTTTGTCAGGCTTTATTGTATAGACATTTCAGCTAGGGCGGATTCTGCTTTTGACTCTGTGGTTCTTGCTGCTGGACTTCTGCCCACCCTGTTTAGATACTGCTCCGCTACATCCCACCGATCTCTGGATTCATCTGCTGATGCTAAGGAACGAAAAATTGTTTTATCTGATAATTTTCTTTCATTTAGTCACAGCAGATGAATCCAGAGTCCCGCCCTATTATTCTGCTGCTTGTTCAGTTTTGGAAGAAGTTTTCTGTTCTGCACAGGGTTTTGTTGCAGGATTTTTTTTGGGGGGGGGGGGGGACTGTTTCCTTTGTTCTAGATTTTTAATTGTTTGTAGCTAACTGAGAGGCATGTCTGTGAGGAAGGAGTTCATTGGTTATTATCCTATCCTTTGCTTTGTCACGAGATATACTGAATGACCAGGCAGCATCATGTCCTATATTCACAGGACAAATTAGTGTTCTTTATCTCCACCTGCTGGTAGACGGACACAGCCCACAGGTCTTTGGATTTATCTGCTCGACTAAAGGAAAGAAAATTATCAGGTAAAACACAATTTTTCGTTGTCTATCATCTCAGCTATTGTTGCATTCAGTCAACAAGCCAGGGCTGCCAGTATCCAGTTGCACCCTGTCTTAGTGGATTTCAGACTGCATCAACATTTGTTCCAAGCAGGACATTATGGAAAGTCATTGGGTTTTTCCCCAGCTCGAGTCACCAAGTGTGTGTGCATATACCCTGCTTATTGGAGAACTCATAGTTTACTTGTAACGAGTTCCTTGTAGATGACAGGAATGTATTCACACTTTACCTGCGCACTTCCCCTCTGTCTTAGCATAGTTTAAAAGAAATAGACTGAATTGAAAGGGGAGGAGTCTCGCAGTTAACATTCACAATTGTTTCACAAAATTCTGCTTCTAACAGTGCTAAAGCACACCTTACTTTGGCAGTGTCCACAGAATCTACAAATTGGTTGTCCTTTTAATTTCCAGGAGCTATAAATTGTACTAATCATGGACACTCCACCATAGGGATGGGAGCACATCTCAACACTGTACTGAAGGGTGTTGGAACACCAGAGAGAAGGCTTCACATCAACACTCAGTATGAGTCATCTTCAGTGCTGTCAGTTTTTAAACAGATCTTTATTTGCACAGATAAGTTACCATGTTGTGTATATATACAGGGCAGTCCAGGATCCCTCCAGTGGTCAGGAGGTGCCAAGTATGCTCTCTTGCACTATCTATGCATGTTAGCCTTCAGGATTCCTACATCCCAGGAACTAATTACCTTGTGGACTTCCATCAGTCGTTCCCTTGACCCCCTTCACAATGATCCCTGGGCGACACCCAGTCTCTTTTCCAGGCATGGGGATCTCTATATGTAGACTCGCACAAAAGAACATTCCGTTCCATTGTCATTGAGCGGTTCACAATTCCTTTGACCTCTTGTAGCAGCTGTGCACTGTTCTTTCCTTTAATATCTCAGGACCTGCAGAAGATAATTTGAGACAAGGTGCAGGTTATTCTTGTTACACCTTATTGGCCCTGGCAGATTTGATTCCTTCTACTTTTCTTACTAGCAGTGACCCCACGTTATATTTGGGAACTTGCCAACTCTGAAGCAACAAGGCAGGTTGTTCAACCCAACCTAGTCATTGTCTGATGACATGGACATTGAACACACAATGATTACACATATCTGCTTCCAGGAAACTTTCAACAAAACGTGGAGTAATAGAGTGGCATAGCAACTTAGTAGTTGGAGCATGGGGCTGACATCCAGGAAAACAAGCTCAAATCATGCATAAGCACCCTGTGATCTTGGACAAGTTGCTTAACCCTTTGTTGCCTTGGGTACAGACTTAGATGTAAATCCTTCGGCGACAGGGAAATAACCTAGTGTACCTGAATGTATTTCACCTTGAGCTACTACTGAAAATGTTTGATCTAAATATAAAACAAACGTCCTAAATGGAGCACGTAACAGAATATAGGTCTACCTGATCCTCAGTGCAACATGTTTTGATTACCTGCACCTTTCTAATTCAGGTCATAAAGCAATCTGTTAGGTTGGCAATGCAGAGGTGAAGTATATCATGACAAAATGGAGGGTAATACAAGCCCTTCATCCTCTGGTCTATGTTCATGAAAGGCCTAATGAACATCCAACCACTTACTAGTGAGCCAAGCCCGGCCTGGCATCTGAATGTTTTAGCTCATCTGCTGGAACCCCCTTTTGCATCTATGGGATAGTCTTCATTGAAGCACATTAGTGGAAAACTCTATTTGTAGTTCTTCAGCTAGAAGGTTGAGTGAATTATAGTCTCTAGTATGTTATCCACCGTATAGACAGTCAATGCACAGTGATTCTTTATCCATCCCAAGCTTTTCCCAGGGTAGATTGAAATGAACCTGACACCATTATCCTGTTTTTTTTTTTCCTAAACCTCCTATAAAGCTGAAGAAATGCTTTGTGCTTTGAATTGTCATCAAGCCTTGCTTTACTACCCTGTCTGGGTGGATCTGACTGCCTTTACTTTTGTTATAAACACAGTCTCGTTTCTCCAGGAAAGGTCATAGCTCACTGTCACATAGCAAAAGCAGCCTTGGTATCTGACCTACTCACTGCTTCCATTGTAGAAATCTGTAGAGCCGTGATTTGAATGCCACTGTATACTTCTACCAAGCACTACTTTCTAGATAATGGCCTGCCAACATGGTGCTCTTGTAGGTCAGGTTGTTCTTGGGATGATTTATATGGCAAATTTTCTACCAGATTTTTAACTCTCAGCCTGCTTCATATTAATCTGGTCAGCCCTCAGTTTTTGGAACCACCAATAAGTATACCTGTATCTCCCCTGCTTGTCAACAGAGAAAGCATAATCACTTATTCATAACTGTAGTTCTTTGTAGACAGGGGAATGCAGCAACACACTTTGCCTGCCTTCCTTTTGCTTTCCTTTCTAAACCTTCTAAAATATTGACTGAGATGAAAGGGGAGGAGTTGGTGAAGGTTCAAACCACGCATGCTCAGGAGCCCCAACAGGTGGTATTGAACTAGAGAGCACTGCATACGGATCTGTCCAGAGGGTGTCTCCAGCATGTGTGGCTGCGTTCCTTTGCTGTCTACAGAGAAGCCCTCATTACAGGTAAGCAGTTACGCTATTTGGAAGGAATATTGCAAGTATGTGTGGATTTTTAAGCGTGCATAGTGTTTGTATATTTGTGAACCCCTGAGAGCAGGGCAAAAATGGACTGATGGGGCTTTATAAGACTGATATGTAAGGTAAAATATTTGACTTTTGGAGTAAGAAACTAAGATTTAAAAGTTTATCTATAACATTTGGTTCGGTTTTGTTTTTCTAGTGTGATTTAGCCATTTTATGTTTCTGAATTTTCCCTGGTTCTCAGCCAGATTCTTTGTTTACAGTATCCCTTTTATTCTGTTTGGCAGTTTGTTGCATATTTTAAGGACCCAGACATAAGGCTCGTTGACCATTCACTTGGTGTTTCTTGGTTTATGATTGTTGGCTTTGCGGAATACGGCTGAGATGAAAGGATTTATTGAAGACACAAACTACTCCATTGGACTCCTGGATGAAGCAGCAATTCCTAAAGATGTTATTGATAACTATATTTATAAACATACCCTTGTAAGTATCAAGTTTTTTATTCATGACTTAAGATTGAGCTGTTTGTTCCATAATTAGTGATTTAGAGACCTAATTACTAAGGTGCAGTAAAATGGAATATTTTACTACATCAAAACTTGCGTGAGTCACTAACCTGCAATACCTGAGTTCTGCAGGTTAGTGACTCATAAACTTAATTTGAATGTTTCTAGCTGTAGCAGTGTAGATAATGGGCCCCCAAGTCGGGCCTTTAAAAGCATATGGATCCTGTACTAGCCATATCACCCATGTGGAAAAATAACTGCCCCTTTAAACTCGATCAACTAATTGACTAAATTTAATTATTCAGCTGATTGAACTAGTCATTCCGTGTCAAGTGGACCAGGGGTCCCCACCTCACCATCTCAGATTTTGATGAAATTTGGTACATAGTTTCTTTATGATAAAAAAACTAAGCTGTGCAAAATTTTAGTTCAAAAGACTAAAAATTGGAGGTTCTAGGGGACCTCAAGTAAAGGGTTGCAAAATGTCGCCTGAGCAAAAATGACATTTTGAGCCAACTTCCAGAAGCTGTAAAACTGGAAGTTTTAGTAGTACAAGGGGGATATTTGGAGAACCTGCACTACTTTTAGGGCTTAATGAACTGGCAAAACCCCATGTTCCTAGTCCTCTTACTTTTTGAATGGTTTAGGCTCAAACTTTGCCAAAAAATGGCAAAAATCAATTTACAGCGATGTTGAGGCTGCTGTAGTTTCTAAACTAGTTGGCCTTTCAGGTTGATTTTTGGTAGGTGTACTAAATGCACGGCTGTAATGAGGCATTCCAATTTGCAGCACTTTCCTTCAAGTGGTTGAAAAATTATAAGCGTTCAAAGTTGGTATAAAAAGCATTTTTGTCCATTTTGGGCTATCTTTGATGCCCTTGATCTCCAGTGGGACAGCTTCAATATTCTTTCTTTTAGCACCATTAGAAAGAGCAGATTTCCTTCTATCAGAATATGTAGTTTTCATTTTGGAGTCTCTTCATATAAGGATTGCAAAAATGCCCTCAAATGTTTGCGGGCAGCAGCCTGTGATTTCTTCACTACACCCTTGATACAAGTGTAGTAAAAGTGATTCTTCTTTCAAAAAGCACCAATTTTTTTAAAATAAAGAACACATTATGTTATAAAACTGTATTCAAGAAAACTAAAAAACAGGAATGTTTTTTAGGATGTGGAAGTGTTGCAGGAATTACCACTATTGTTAGCAGAATCTGTGGTACTTCAGGAGTCAAACACCACACACCAGAATGAGAGAGAAATCTTCTTTATTTGCCAGCAAACAAAGTAGGACATCAGCGCTAGCTCTCTCCTTCTCTTCAGCTCTCTGTGTCTTGTGTCTCCTGTCTTGGTTCCTTCTCGTCTCAGCTCCTTCTCTAATGTAAGCTGCTTCTGCTCTCCTTTATATAGGGTCCTAAACCCTTCTAGCCCCCCTTTCTCACCAGATGGTAAGGAATAGATTGATTACCCTGTCTTGAACTAATTATCTCTACACATTTACTCAAAAATATCAGTTACATAGGTTTGAGATATTTCCTAAACTGACCTATGACCTGGGGCCTCTCAAACTTGACAATGTGGCACCTATCTCCTGCATTTTATTATTATTAAATTCTCAGATTCCCGGTCAACTTCATACTAACCGGACTCTGGCATTCATTAAGGGGTCAAGGGGCCAAGGGGCCAGTCTTGCTTAATGGCACACAGACATGGTTTGTTATTACTTTCAGGAGACCAGTCCTACACTTAGTTATAATCAGTCAAGGAGAAGAATTGACTTTTCCTGACCTCTTTCACCTATTAGCTTCATACACAGAACTAGCTAGGACTGTGGATAATTCAAACCAGATGATGACCTCTTAAACTGCAGACAAATGTCACTTGAAAGTCAGACAAAGAATTGAAAAGATATTTTACATAGAGAAATAGAACTTATTAATTAAACAGAATAAAACATTTTAAAATAAGCAGAAATCAGAATTCCTTATAAGACAAAATCTAAATTATCAAGAATATCTAAATCTAAACTATCTTCTTCTAAACAGCGTTCAGTCTAATCTTTTAAAACAGCTTGCTTGCTGATCCCCTCGAGATTGTCCAGTATGCCTTGCTAGAATGGCATCCAGATGTGGTAAATAATACCTATGAACCAGCCTTAACAATCCATCACTCAAAAAGGGACAAAGAAAGTTTCATTTCTCTCTGACCTTTCTAACCTCTAGTCTAGCAAAAGCTAGACATTTGAGTAATTAAAACCAGATGGCATTCTACCACTTTCCAGGACTGCAAAGTTAAACAGAATTAACAAATTAATATGATTTCTCTGTTCAGGCTGCCTCAGAAGGATGAGGCCAGGTTTCATAACAGGTTTAAAGAAAACTGCAGTCAGTTAGGATGACCGACTTGGCCAATTATGATTGGTGGACCCTGTTGCAAGGCGTCTGAGTGTCTGTTGCTGGTGTTTCTTCACCCTTGCTACAGTTTGACCTCTTAGTGAACTGTAGGCATCAAAGTAAGCCTAGCAACAGACACTCAGGAGCCAGGAGGTACCAGAAGCATACAATTGGGCAATGAAACAAACAATTCTGCCTTGCAACAGGGTTCACCAATCATAATTGGCCAAGTCTAACTGGCTAAAGAAGTTTTCTTTAAACATTATGTTATAAAACTGTGTTCAAGTAAACTAAAAAACAGGGTGGAAACCATTGTATACATACTTCTTGTTGAAGAAACTCGCACCTGCACCGACAGGCTCATTTATATTGAATTAAATGCCACAAATGAAGATATTAATCACTTTAGACTGAAGTAAAATTTTACCCATTGAAAACCTGATTGCAAGAATAAATGCGTTTGTTGAACTGATGCTAATGGTCATCAATGGATCCAGAAAGATCAGATGAATTTCCACTTTGCTCAGTTGGCTGTTCAAGTGCATCAGAGTGTCATTTACTGACATACAATAAAAATAAAGGTTTGAAATTAATTGAAGAGCTTCTGCCTGATCAACAGAAGTTGTTACAAGAGCGTTCTGGTCAACTTTTCGATGCTGGATCAACTATTTGCCATCATCATGAATCCTTACTGTTGAAAAAGTTTGAATTTTTGCAAAGAACCTGCTGTAACCCATTTTCCAAAGGTGGTCATAATGCAAAAAGGGGCTTAAGAGTGCTGGATGACACACTAGCAGCCCAGCTAAAGGCCTTAACAAGCAAAATATTTGTATGTCCATCTTGTCGAAAAGACGTCAGTAACAGAGCTGCTGATTCTTTATCATCATCAACAACAGCAGATGGTGAACACAGTGACATTTCTGGCAAGTTGAACACAAGTTTGACATCTCTTGGTATTTCTCCATTAAAGTTCAAAAAAGTCAGCAAGCGTGATGTACGAGGCTACACCAAACGCAAAATCAGGCGAGTGCAAAATACTTTGAGTCATCATCTTGCAGTTGCTGGTGGCTTAGACCTAAATGAGTTTGAAACTCAACCTTCTACCAGTCAGAAATGTGACAAATGTTCTGATTATGATGACCTGCTAAACGAGTTGAAAAACAAAGTCCAAGTTTCAGCAAATCATGCAGAAAAACTGCAAATACTAACTTTAGCACCAAACAGCTGGTCTAGGTTTCAACTAGAATGGTTAAAAAAGCAAGAAATCTGAAATCAGTTTGTGGAATTCTGGCAAAACCAGACAAGAAGAAAGGTAAAGTTTTACCAGAAGAAACAGAAAAAAAAATTCTTGGCTTTTTTGAAGTTGATGAATTCAGTAGACTGTGCCCAGGGAAAAAAAGATTTTGTCTCTGTCAGAACTGGCACTGAAAAAATTCAAATGCAAAAGCGCTTGCTGCTTAGCAATCTAAAAGAAATGTATGTTGCATATCGTACTCAAATTTTGTGAGCTAAGGCCAAAATGGTGTGTCACTGTTGGCTCATCTGGTATGCATTCAGTGTGTGTTTGTGTCATTCATCAAAATGTGAAGCTTATGCTTGCTGGAAGCCATCTGCTGAACGAAGATTACAAAGCACTGATGGCTAAAACTGTGTGCAATTTGGAATGCAAAGAATGCATGCTTCACAGGTGTGAAATATGTCTAGGTAAAGATGTGCTTGAAAATTACCTGACAGAAGTGTTCAGTGATGCTGACCCAGGTGAAACAATCGAGTTTAAGCAGTGGGTTCATACAGATCGCACCACACTGGAGACCAAACAGATGTATGTTGATGATGTTGAGGCATATTTTCAAAGCACTTAGCCTTCCAAAGTTCCATAGAAACCTATGGAACTTTGGAAGGCTAAGTGCTTTGAAAATATGCCTCTTTGTATCTGAGCTTGCATTGAAAGTTTCAAACCTGTCAATTCACCATTACATTTCCAAACATTAGACACAATACTTAAAAATTGTTAAAGAAAACCTAAATCCTTGTGAAATTGTTGTTCTCTTGGACTTTGCTGAAAACTACTCCTTTATTGTCCAAGATGCTGTTCAAAGTTTCCACTGGGAAAACAGTCAAGCTACACTGCATCCATTTGTTGTGTACTTCCATGATGCTTCAAGTGAAATTCAGTGCATAAGTGTTTGCATAATAAGTGACAGCTTGCGGCATGATGCAGTTGCTGTACATGCATTCTTGGAAAAATTAATCGCGTTCTTGAAAAGCAAAATTGGAGAAATAAAATATGTAACATACTTTAGTGATGGCTCAGCTGCACAATACAAGAACTTCAAAAACTTTGCCAACTTGTGCTATCATCAAACAGAATTTGGAATAAGCGCACAGTGGAATTTCTTTGGCACAAGCCATGGCAAGTCACCATGTGATGCCATAGGTGGTACAACAAAGCGACTAGCTGCTCAGGCTAGTTTGCAACGACCTAAAAATAGCCAAATTCTCACAGCACAAGGCTTGTTTGAATTTTGTGATCAAAAAATAAATAAAATCAAGTTCATTTTTGTTTCCAAGGATGAAATTGAATCTTCAAGATCTGCACAAGAGGAAAGATTCAGTAAAGCTTCCACAGTTGCTGGAACTCGTGAAAATCACCAGTTTATTCCCATTGACTTGAACCAAATTTCAGTCAGTAGAGTGTCAAATGATTCCTCCTCATTTGTTGTCAAACGTTGTCAGTCAGATGACCCAGTGAGTGTACCTGGCATAAATGTGTCTCAACTTCAGCCTGGGCAGTATGTTGCCTGTGTTTATGACAACAAATGGTGGATTGGCAATGTCTGTGACACATCATTTGAAGAACACGATGCCTTGGTCAACTTTATGCATCCATGCGTGCCTGCACGTTCATTTCATTGGCCTAGCAGAAGAGATTCTTGTTGGATTTCTGAACAGCATATTCTAGCAGTTCTTCCAGTACCAGCAACTACAGCACTTGGACGACAGTATACATTTCCAGAAACAGCAGTGAAACTTATCAGTGAAAAATTCTTGTCACTTCAGCACTGAGGTTTTACTTGGGAACCATTAAGACACCCCCATTAGGCTTGAGAAACTAGGCAAAGACAACCAAATGAGGCTTGGGAACCTCAAGTAAGATGCCCACCTTCAGGCTTGGGAACCTGTGCCAAGTGGCTGGACTTGCCTGGCTATCGGGCGTGACCTCTTGGCGATGAGGTTGCCACTTCCTATTGAATTGGTAGTGGCGTACCCACCATGGACCAACGCATGCTTAAAGCAACTGAGTGACTTATACAGCAATTAGAAACATCGATGGGCCCTATATCCGTTTCATCTATCATTCAACAATACTGGCCAAAAAACACTTTTTTTGCAATCCTTATATGAAGAGACTCCAAAATGAAAACTACATATTCTGATAGAAGGAAATCTGCTCTTTCTAATGGTGCTAAAAGAAAGAATATTGAAGCTGTCCCACTGGAGATCAAGGGCATCAAAGATAGCCCAAAATGGGCAAAAATGCTTTTTATACCAACTTTGAAAGCTTATAATTTTTCAACCACTTGAAGGAAAGTGCTGCAAATTGGAATGCTTCATTACAGCCATGCATTTAGTACACCTACCAAAAATCAACCTGAAAGGCCAACTAGTTTAGAAACTACAGCAGCCTCAACATCGCTGTAAATTGATTTTTGCCATTTTTTGGCAAAGTTTGAGCCTAAACCATTCAAAATGTAAGAGGACTAGGAACATGGGGGGTTTGCCAGTTTATTAAGCCCTACAAGTAGTGCAGGTTCTCCAAATATCCCCCTTGTACTACTAAAACTTCCAGTTTTACAGCTTCTGGAAGTTGGCCCAAAATGTCATTTTTGCTCAGGCGACATTTTGCAACCCTTTACTTGAGGTCCCCTAGAACCTCCAATTTTTAGTCTTTTGAACTAAAGTTTTGCACAGCGTAGTTTGTTATCATAAAGAAACTATGTACCAAATTTCATCAAAATCTGAGATGGTGAGGTGGGGACGACCTTTAAAATTGGTCCACTTGACATGGAATGACTCACTAGCTAACTCTGTTGAATCTAAACCTCACTATATACTGAACCTGACCATGAGAGAAGTCATCACAAATTTTCTACAAGAATAAGCCACAATCAAAAATTCTAGGAAACAAGAAAAATTGTTGAAATATTAGTCTAGAAAGGTTTAGAAAAACATTTCTGAAGCATTGAACCATAGTGAGACCATTTCTAAATGGAGAAGACTTGGAACAGTGGTGAATTACTCCATGGGCACAGCAACAACTCATCCATGATGTCACAGAATATCCCAGAACATTATCCAATGAACTGCAGGCCTTTGTAGCTTTACTTAAGATCGATACTCATGACTACACAATGAGAGACTGGGCAAAAATGGGTTCATGGAAGAGTAGCAAGGTGGAAACTGCTGCTATCCAACATCAGTGCTCATCTCACATTTGCAAAAACACATCTGGATGATTTACAAGCCTTTTGGATAATGTTCTATGGACAGACAAAGTCAAGTGGAACTCTGGACAGCACAGGTCCCATTATATTTGGCTTAAAGCAGCTACAATATTCTACAGTAAGATCATACACAGTCAAATGTGTCATGATGGTGTGTTGCTTTGCTGCCTCAGGATGTGGAAAAATTGCTGTTATTAAAGGAACCATGACTGTGCACTATTCTAGAAAATTCCTTTTATAACTTAAATTTTGAAATTTGTTGTTATGGACCCCCATAATCTATAAATATGGAAATATAACAATTTACAAGAGATCACAAAAAAAACAAATCATAACCCCCCCAGCTTTTCACCTGCCTCCTCCCCCTCTATCATTCATATTAAGTCCAATTACTTCTGTAAAAATTCCTGAGTGCTCAAACAGATTTGTACTGCTCTTAAAGCTGTTCACTTTCCGTAAGAAACCTAGAAAAATGCTGGAAGGTAAAGATCATGTGGCGTATCCACTCTGTCCATCCATGCCATCTACAATCCTTGTCACTCCCTTAGAGATCCTATGTACTTTTCCTCAGGCTCTCTTGAATTCAGATACTGTTCATCTCCACCGCTTTTACCAGGAGGCTGTTCATCTGCCATCTAGCAATAGAGGACTAGCTAATCTCTTCAGACACTGTTTTGGCTCGTCACATATATACAGCTACACAATATCATGAGGTGAAAACTAATAGCTGTCTACTAATATCCAAAAAAATATTTTCTTCTCAAATAGAAATCGTCACAAAATACTGTATATAAACTGACAGGAAAGGAAAAGGCCTGAAAGAGCTTATAGGAAACTTTTTTCTTTAAAAGCTAGTACACCATATAATGGCTTGACCACTCGGTATAAAAAAACCTTCACCTGACAGTTGACTTGCTGTCAATTCATTTAGCAAGATACAAAAAGCAAAATAGCAATTGCTAATATCTTACTTATCAATTGAGCATTTGGAATGTAATTTTGCCATTAAACCCTGATGCAGTTGGACGAAACGGTTGGCCAACGTTGGTTTTGGAATTTGAAGACAACTTGGATACCTGCATCTCATATGGATATTGAAATATAGCAGTCTAAAGCAGCTTAAAAGCTAAGAACCTTATATTAGCGATTGCTATTTTCCTGTTTGTATCTTAATGAATAGACAAGTCAACTGCCAAGTGGAAGGTGTTTTATGCCGATGCATGGTTAAGCCATTATATGTGTACTAGCTTTTAAAGGGAAAAGTTCCCTAGAACCTATTTCAGGCTTCTTGCTTCCCTGTCAGTTTATATACAGTATTGCTATGTGACGATTCTTATTTTATGAGAAATATTTTTGTGAATATTAGTCATATATACAGCTAAGCAATCCCTTAAGACTGGCAATACTTTGAGGTATCACATTCAAAAGTCATATCTCAGGAGTAAGTTGAACTGAAATGGGTCATCTGTGAGCTGAAGCATAATTGGATTATTTAGCTAGGCAATGATTTCAAACACACAAGCATCTCTACCTGAATAGTTGAGGAGAAAAAAATTAGTTTGTGAATGACCTACTCAGTCCTGACTTGAACCCAGTAGAGGACCTGAAACAAGGAGGTCATGCATGAAAACCTACAAATGGCTGAATTAAAGCAGTGTGCAATGAGTTGGCTAAGATTCTCAAAAGCACTTGGTTGCAGTTATTGCTAGTAAAGCTGGTGCAACCAGTTAGTAATTTTGGGGACAGTTAATTTTTTAATGTGGGTGATATGGATGTTGGATAACTTTTTTCTTAGCGTCAGCTCCACCTTTCTGCATGAATGGGTGTTATCTCTTCCTACCAGCAGGTGGAGGTAGAAAAAAATTGAATTCTCCAAGGACAAGCAGGCAAAATATTCTCACAAATGGGTGATGGCATCCCACACTGTGTACTGCCACTTTAAATCTTTAAGGTAGTTCCCCCCACCGCACATGTGTGGGTGCCTTCCCGCCTGATGTGTTGGACTGGCTGTCTTCGTTTTCCGCGAAGCAGAGAGATTGTATTTTAATATCTGAGCGCATCAACTTTTTTTCCTTTTGATGCCTTCCTTTTTCGGGTCAAATTTTCCTCATTTGTTTTTGTCATAGTTTAACTCATAACATTTTTATTAACTTTTTTTTTTTTTTTTTTCCATTTTTGGCCCTTGGGGGGGGGGGGGGGCCTCTGAGGCCTTCTGTCTATCCGGGAACCCTCGACCTTTCTCTGGTACGCAATTACTCAAACTCCTCGGGCCATTGAGCCTTTTGACCTTACATCAGCTGTTCTCTCCATGACATCGAGGGTGTCGAGTGGCTTTAAAAAGTGTTCTTGGTGTAATAGGACTGGGTGAGTTCAGTACCTAAGTCGTTAGTAAATAACTATTGCCATACTGGGACAGACCGAAGGTCCATCAAGCCCAGCATCCTATTTCCAACGGTGGCCAATCCAGGTCGTAAGTACCTGGTGAGATCTCCAGAAAGTACAATACATTTTATGCTGCTTATCCTAATGAAATAAGCAATGGATTTTCCCCAAGACCCTACTCTGTTTTCTATCTTTTAACCAGTTTTTAATCCACAATAGTGTACTACCTCCTATCCCATGACTCTCCAATTTCCTCTGTCAGACGCCTTTTGAAAATCCAGATACACTATATCGACCGGCTCATCTTTATCCATGTGTTTGATCACCCCTTCAAAGAAATGTAATAGATTGGTGAGGCAAGATTTCCCTTCACTAAATCCATGTTTGCTTTGTCTCATTAATCCATGCTTTTGAATATGCTCTGCAATTTTGCCCTTTATAATAGTCTCAACCATTTTACCCGGCACTGATATCTGGCTTACCAGTCTATAATTTCCCGGATCTCCTCTGGAACCTTTTCAAAAATCGGTTGCATTGGCCACCCGCCAACCTTCTGGTACCACACTTGATTTTAAAGATAAATATTACTAACAATAGTTCCGGAAGTTCATTTTTCAATTCTATTAGTACTCTGGGATGAATATCATCCGGTCCAGGAGATTTGCTACTCTTCAGTTTGTCTAATTGCGCCATTAAATCTTCCAGTTTTATAGAGATTTCATTCAGTTTCACCGACTCGTCAGCTCTGAATACCATTTCTGGCACCGGTATCTCTCCCAAATCTTCCTCGGTGAAGATTGAAACAAAGAATTCATTTAATCTCTCTGCTATGGTATTGTCTTCCCTGATTACCCCTTTTATCCCTTTTATCAGTCATCTAGCAGTCCAATCAATTCTTTTGCCAGTTTCTTGCTTTTAATATACCTCAACGCAATCTGTTTTTTTTTTCAAAGTCCCTCTTTGCCTTCCTTATGAGCGCTTTGCATTTGACTTGCCATTCCTTATTATTTTCAGTTGGTTCCTTCTTCCATTTTCTGAAGGATTTTCTTTTAGCTCTTATAGCTTCCTTCGCCTCACTTTTTAACCATACAAGCTGTCATTTGGTCTTCCTTACTCTTTTTTTAATACACGGAATATATTTGGCCTGGGCTTCCAGGATAGTATTTTTGAACAGCATTCACACCTGATGTAAAATTTTGACCTTCGCAGCAGCCCCTCTAAGGTTTTTTTTTTCCACCACCGTTCTAATTTTATCATAGTTTCCTTTTTGAAAGCTAATTGCTAACGTGTTGGATTTCCTGTGTGTACTTAACAAAGCCGATATAAAATCTGATCATATTATGATCACTGTTATCCAGTGGCCCCAGCACCATTACCTCCTGCACCAGATAATGCGCTTCACTAAGAACTAGGTCTAGAGCTTTTCCTTCTCTTGGCTGCTGTACCAGCTGCTCCATAAAGCAGTCCTTGATTTTAACAAGGAATGATACCTCCCTAGCATGCCCTGATGATACCTTTACCCAGTCAATATCAGGGTAATTAAAAAATCGCCCATTATTATTGTGTTGCCCAGTTTGCTAGTCTCCCTAATTTCTGATAACATTTCTACATTGGTCTGTTCATCCTAGCCTGGTGGACGGTAGTACACTCCTATCACTATCCTACTCGTCTTTTCCCCTTTACACGTGGAATTTTAATCCATATTGATTCCAAGATTTTTTGTTTCCTGCGGAATTTTCAATCCATAGGGATTCCAGGATGTGTTTTGTTTCCTGTAGAATTTTCAATCTATTTGTGATTCAAGGCCCTCCTTAACATAAAATGCTACTCCTCCACCAATTCGATGCCTATATATCTATTATTTCTATCTCGTCTTTCATTTAGGGCAATGTATTCTAACTCTCCCATTTTATTTCTTAGGCTTCTGGTATTCGCATATAGACATTTCAAACTATGTTCCTATTTACGTCTTGCTCAGTAGTTGACCATGTTAATGTGCAATCTTTTATCTGATTTTTTATTTAAGGACACCTGATCTACTATGGTCTCGTTTGCAATCTCGCTATGAGGATACCCAATCTTCCCTGTTTGGTGATGTCTTTGAAAGATACTTTGTTCTGAAACGTGTTTTTGAATGACAGTCGGCCTTCCCCCACTTTTTAGTTTAAAATCTGCTCTATCTCCTTTTTAAATGCCGATGCCAGCAGCCTGGTCCCACCCTGGTTAAGGTGGAGCCCATCCTTCCGGAATAGGCTCCCTCTTATTTATTTATTTATTTATTTATTGCATTTGTACCCCACATTATCCCACCTTTTTGCAGGCTCAATGTGGCTTACAGAGTAAGGTTATGATAAAGTCAGTACATGATTTAAATACAGTTGATCATAAGCTGAGGTAAGAGAGGTGATAGATTGGCTGATGTTGGGTAGGTTGTTTGAGAAATGTTTTAGGTGTGTTTGGGTGATTTGGGGGATGAATTGTATCATTGAGGGTGATTATTGTAAGTTTTGTTAGAGGTGTGTTTTCAGAGCTTTGCGGAAACTGGTTAGATTGTTCATGGTTTTCAGGGTTTTGGGTAGCGCATTCCAAAACTGTGCTTTTGTATGCAAAGGTTGTAGCATAAGCTTGTTTGTACTTCACTCCTTTGCAGCTGGGGAAATTCAGGTTTAGGAATTTGCAGGCCGATCTTTTGGCGTTTCTGGGCGGTAGGTCCACTAGGGTTAGCATATAGAGTGGGGCATCTGCGTGAATGATTTTGTGCACGGTTGTGCAAATCTTGAATTCAATTCGTTCCTTGAGCGGAAGCCAATGCAGTTTCTCTCTTAGGGGCTTCGCGCTTTCATATTTAGGTTTTCCAAAGATGAGCCTAGCTGCCGTGTTTTGGGTTGTCTGGAGTTTTTAATGGTCTGTTCTTTACAGCCTGCGTACAAGGCGTTGCAGTAGTCCAAGTGGCTTATAACTAGTGACTGCACTAGGGTACGAAAGATATTTCTTGGGAAATAAGGTTTAATTCTTTTGAGTTTCCACATCGATTGGAACATTTTTTTCGTTGTGTTCTTCACGTGGGTATCGAGTGTGAGGTTTCGATCAATGGTGACTCCAAGAATTTTCAGGTTTTCTGATATAGGCAGTGTGCAGTAAGGTGTGGTTATAGTGGAGTAATTGTTTGCATTGTATTGGGAGGTGAGAACTAGGCATTGTGTTTTATCAGCATTGAGCTTTAGCCGGAATGAGTCTGCCCATGAGTGCATGATCTGGAAGCTCTGGTTGAGCTCGTTGGTTATTTTGTTTAAGTCCTTAAACGGGATGGAGATTGTGACATCATCGGCATATATGTAAGGGTTAAGGTTTTGATTGGCCAAGAGTTTGGCTAGTGGTGTCATCATTAGGTTGAAGATTGTGGGTGAAAGGGGGGATCCTTGAGGGACTCCACATTCCGGTGTCCAGGGCGGTGATCTGGCAGTATTCGTTATAACTTGGTAGGATCTAGTGGTGAGGAATCCTTTGAACCATTTGAGAACTGGGCCTCCGATTCCGAAGTATTCTAGAATGTGTAATAGTATTTCATGATCCACCATGTCGAAGGCACTGGACATGTCGAATTGTAATATGAGTATGTTCTTGCCGAGTGCAATTGTTTTTTTAAAGGAGTTCATTGCAGACACTAGTACGGTTTCGGTGCTATGATTTGATCGGAATCCTGACTGTGATTCGTGTAGAATTGAGTGTTTGGTCAGGTAGTCCGTGAGCTGCTTTGTCACTATGCCTTCCATCAATTTTGTAGTGAGTGGGATAGAGGCGACTGGTCGGTAGTTGGTTAAGTCCATTGTGCTTTTCTTGGCATCTTTTGGCAGCGGCGTGAGTAGTATGTTTCCATTTTCCGTGGGGAAGAGACCATGTAGGAGTCTATAGTTGACTTGGTTCGTGAGGTCTTTTTTAAATTGTTTGGGTGCAGCTCTTATTAGGCTGGTGGGGCAAATGTCAAGTTTGCACTGAGATTTGGCATATTTTTTAAGCTGGTGTGTGAGTTCATCTACTGAAATTAGGTCAAAGTTGGTCCATGATCGGTCAGCTGCGTATTCCCCGGGTGTTGGGTCTAGGCATTCAAGGATACTTGAATATTCAATGGTGTTACTTGGTATCATGAGTCGGAGCTTTGTAATTTTTTCATTGAAATACTTCGCTAGGTTGGCTGCCGATGGGGTGTCTGTGCTGTTCGAGGTGACTCGTGTGGTGTTTAGGAGATTGTTTACAAGTGAAAAGAGTTTGTGTGTATCCTTGTAGTCTGGTCCTAGTATGGTTTTGTAGTACGTTCTTTTGGTATGTCTGATGCTGTATTTGTATTTTCTTTGTAACTGTTTCCACTCTTTAAGTGTGTGTTCATCTTTTTTTTCGCTCCATGCTGTTTCTAGTCTTCTGACCTGTGTTTTTAGTTCTTTCAGTTCTTCGTTGAACCTTGGGATTGAGTTAATTCTATGCGAAGTTCTGGTTTGGAGCAGAGCTATATTGTCTAGGACTGTTCTGCATCTGTTAACCCATTCTTGTAAGAACTGGGGTGATTCTGTGGTTGTTGTCCATTCGGTGGTATATATTTGTTGCCAGAATGTTAAAGGGTCTATTTTGCCTCTTGTACTGTAGGTTCTTTTTTCCTGTTTTTGTTGTTTCTCTTTTGTTTTCCAGAGGAGGGAGGTGTTTGCTTTGTAGTGATCTGACCATGGTGTGATTGTCCATTTTGTGTTCTTGAGAGTGAGGTTCGCGTCTGATGAAAATTTGTGAGTTACAGTGGTGGAAATAAGTATTTGATCCCTTGCTGATTTTGTAAGTTTGCCCACTGACAAAGACATGAGCAGCCCATAATTGAAGGGTAGGTTATTGGTAACAGTGAGAGATAGCACATCACAAATTAAATCCGGAAAATCACATTGTGGAAAGTATATGAATTTATTTGCATTCTGCAGAGGGAAATAAGTATTTGATCCCCCACCAACCAGTAAGAGATCTGGCCCCTACAGACCAGGTAGATGCTCCAAATCAACTCATTACCTGCATGACAGACAGCTGTCGGCAATGGTCACCTGTATGAAAGACACCTGTCCACAGACTCAGTGAATCAGTCAGACTCTAACCTCTACAAAATGGCCAAGAGCAAGGAGCTGTCTAAGGATGTCAGGGACAAGATCATACACCTGCACAAGGCTGGAATGGGCTACAAAACCATCAGTAAGACGCTGGGCGAGAAGGAGACAACTGTTGGTGCCATAGTAAGAAAATGGAAGAAGTACAAAATGACTGTCAATCGACAAAGATCTGGGGCTCCACGCAAAATCTCACCTCGTGGGGTATCCTTGATCATGAGGAAGGTTAGAAATCAGCCTACAACTACAAGGGGGGAACTTGTCAATGATCTCAAGGCAGCTGGGACCACTGTCACCACGAAAACCATTGATAACACATTACGACATAACGGATTGCAATCCTGCAGTGCCCGCAAGGTCCCCCTGCTCCGGAAGGCACATGTGACGGCCCGTCTGAAGTTTGCCAGTGAACACCTGGATGATGCCGAGAGTGATTGGGAGAAGATGCTGTGGTCAGATGAGACAAAAATTGAGCTCTTTGGCATGAACTCAACTCGCCGTGTTTGGAGGAAGAGAAATGCTGCCTATGACCCAAAGAACACCGTCCCCACTGTCAAGCATGGAGGTGGAAATGTTATGTTTTGGGGGTGTTTCTCTGCTAAGGGCACAGGACTACTTCACCGCATCAATGGGAGAATGGATGGGGCCATGTACCGTACAATTCTGAGTGACAACCTCCTTCCCTCCGCCAGGGCCTTAAAAATGGGTCGTGGCTGGGTCTTCCAGCACGACAATGACCCAAAACATACAGCCAAGGCAACAAAGGAGTGGCTCAGGAAGAAGCACATTAGGGTCATGGAGTGGCCTAGCCAGTCACCAGACCTTAATCCCATTGAAAACTTATGGAGGGAGCTGAAGCTGCGAGTTGCCAAGCGACAGCCCAGAACTCTTAATGATTTAGAGATGATCTGCAAAGAGGAGTGGACCAAAATTCCTCCTGACATGTGTGCAAACCTCATCATCAACTACAGAAGACGTCTGACCGCTGTGCTTGCCAACAAGGGTTTTGCCACCAAGTATTAGGTCTTGTTTGCCAGAGGGATTAAATACTTATTTCCCTCTGCAGAATGCAAATAAATTCATATACTTTCCACAATGTGATTTTCCGGATTTAATTTGTGATGTGCTATCTCTCACTGTTACCAATAACCTACCCTTCAATTATGGGCTGCTCATGTCTTTGTCAGTGGGCAAACTTACAAAATCAGCAAGGGATCAAATACTTATTTCCACCACTGTATGATGTCCAGTTTATGTCCGTGTTTGTGGGTGGGCTGTATGTTAGGCCAGTGGAACTCCCAGAGTTGGAGGAATTCCTTGCATTCGTGTACATTGTTTGAGTTGGTGTCTTCAAGATGGAGGTTGATGTCTCCTGCTATGATGATATTTTGGGATGATAGACAAGTGTTTGATATGAAGTCCGTGAAGTGTATCTGTGCTTCTTGCCACCTAGCCGGGGGTCTATAAAATAGGATTATATTTAGTTGATCCTGTAGGTTAGGGTGTGTGACTCTGACTGAGGCTATTTCGAGTTGAGGGAGGATCAATTCGGCTGTAGTTGTGATTATGAATTGGGATTTATAGATTATAGCTATACCTCCGCCTCTTTTTCCTTCTCTCGTCCAGTGAATGATTTTGTATCCTGGTGGACAAAGCTCTTATAAAAAGGTCTAAAACCTAGAAATATACATGGAGAATTTTTTTTTTTTTTTTTTTTAATGAGGGAAAATGTAAGAAAAGTTAGCGAACTCGTCAAGACTTTCTCCTGTCTCCGCTGTGGACAAGAAAAAAACTGAAGTAGCACGTTCACGCTAAGGGTGGGAAGTCGTCCGTGCAAGCGTGGTGAGCGCGCCAGAAGACTCTAGCAAAACTTTATTTCTCTGGCAAAATGCCGATTCCTGGGCCAACGTGTACATCAATCCACATGTGAGAACAAGCATCCTGCTTGTCCTCGGAGAAAGTTATTTATGCTGCCAGGTTTATTCCATCTTTTATTTAAAGTCTTTTATATAGAGTTCTTTATCATTCGCTGAATATCTTCATTCAAACAAGAATTCCAAACACTTGACCAAAAGCTCCCTGTCGTATATATTTTGCTAGACAGGCTTTTGATGCTTTTGACGTAGCAATAGCAATGCGCCAGTTCTTGGCTGAGTCTGATCTTGAATCTGCTTTCCAGGAGTGCATCACAGATGTTCTTGTCGTGGGACATGGTTGAGGAAGTGGCTGATATCAAGAAACAGATAACAATAAAAACTTTAGGCCACAGACTAGTACACCTTCTACTAGAAGGTTTCAAGAAGGTTATATATGCTCTAATTTAAACATTGCCACCGTTCAGTTGTTACCAACAAACCTTCCTGTCAGATTGAGGCTTCTTCTGTTTCATCAAAGTTGGGCTCTCATCACCTCCTATTGCAGGGTCTTAACCAATCCAACACGGCTACACTCTGTTTTGGCAAGCAAGACCTGAGATCATCCACCAAGTGCATCTCATTTTAACTCCCTCCAACTCCAGTTACGAGAGGAGCTTTTGGCCCTCATCCGGCAGAATGCAACAGAAACTCTGCCGGAGAGGGATTGAGGGTTCTATTCCAGATATTTGCTGATTCTCCGAGGACAAGCAAGGCTGCTTGTTCTCACTGATGGGTGACGTCCACGGCAGCCCCTCCAATCGGAATCTTCATTAGCAAAATGCTTTGCTAGCCCTCGCGCGCCGATGTGCACCGCGCATGCGCGGCCGTCTTCCCGCCCGAAACTGGCTCGTGCCGGCCAGTCTTCTTTTGTCCGCGCTCGGTACGGTCGTGTTACGCCGTTCGCGCCCCGGAAAGTCGACCTCGCACGTCTTTTTTGGACTTCGCTAATAATAATAAAAAAAAAAAATCCTTTCGGAAGGAGACCTTTTCTGTCCCCTTCCTATATTTCTAGTTTTTGCCCCGTGAAGTTTTCTTTCGTCGTCGGGGTAGGCCCCTTTGAGGCCTCGGTTCGAAGTTTTCTTCCCCTTTTTGTGGTGCCATCTTCGCCATTACGAGTTTTGATCTCGCCGGCGCGATTTTTCCGCCCATGACATCGAAGTCTCCCAGCGGCTTCAAGAAGTGCACCCAGTGCGCCCGGGTAATCTCGCTCACTGATACACGCGTCGTGTCTTCAGTGTCTGGGGGCTGGGCACCGCCCGCAGGCCTGTAGTCTGTGCTCTCTTTTACAAAAGCGGACTCAGGTAGCGAGATTGGCCCAGTGGAACGTTTTGTTCTCGGGCTCTTCGTCGGCATCGGCACCGGGAGTATCGAGTGCATCGACGTCGCCAGCGTCCAGACCTTTATCCTCGGCCGCGATTGCATCGAGTGTATCGAGGCATCGACCCTCTGCATCGGGGCTGAGACATTGGAAGGCGGCGTCGGTGGTACCGGGACCTCCTCGTCTGCTGATGTCGTCGGACGGTGGTGCTTCGTCTGGAGTGCAGGTGAGGGCTGTCCATTCCCCTGCTGGTGGCGGTGAGCCTTCGGGTGGGTCTCCCCCTACCCTGAGGGCTCCTGCGGTACAGCCCCCCCGAGACCGACCTTCGGCCTCGGCCCCGAGGAAGCGACGGCTGGATTCTACGTCCTCGTCGGTGCCAGGAAGCTCCGGTGACATGCTTCGTTCCAAGAAGTCGAAGAAGCATCGACACCGGTCTCCTTCCCGTGTCGGCACCGAGAGGACCGCTCACCCTCTGTTCAAGAGGTGTCGATGCGCTCCACTCTGGACAGCCCGGAACAGCCTCCACGCCCGGAACAGACTCTGACATCGACACCTGCATCGGCTTCCATGCCTTTCTCCATAGCCGCTCTGCACGCGAGTCTCCGGGCCGTTCTCCCAGAGATCCTGGGAGAGCTGTTGCGCCCTTCCCCTCCGGTACCGGGGGTGCTTGCGCCACCGATACCGTCGAGTGAGGCGCCGGCTGGCCCCTTGCCCGGGGTGAGGTCTCCAACATCGGTGCCGCTTGTGGTACCGACTGCGGTAGCCTCCCAGGAAGGCTCCCAGACGACGTCGGCGGAGGGAGCTTCGCTGGTGCGGGCGAGGGAGTCTACCTCTCGACGCTCCCATCGTGGACGTGGTTCCACGGAGTCGAGCCGGGAACGGCTTCAGACACAGGTTCGTGAACTTGTGTCTGATACCGATGGTGAGGCCTCGTGGGAGGAGGAGGAGGACATCCGATATTTCTCTGACGAGGAGTCTGATGGCCTTCCTTCGGATCCCACTCCCTCTCCTGAAAGGCAGCTTTCTCCTCCCGAGAGTCTCTTTCGCTTCCTTTGTCCGGGAGATGTCTACGGCCATCCCCTTCCCGGTGGTTGTGGAGGACGAGCCCAGGGCTGAAATGTTTGAGCTCCTGGACTATCCTTCTCCACCTAAGGAAGCGTCCACAGTACCCATGCATCATGTCCTCAAAAAGACATTGCTGGCGACCTGGACCAAGCCTCTAAGTAATCCCCACATTCCCAAGAAGATCGAGTCCCAGTACCGGATCCATGGGGACCCAGAGCTGATGCGCACTCAGTTGCCTCACGACTCTGGAGTTGTGGATTTGGCCCTAAAGAAGGCTAAGAGTTCTAGGAAGCATGCTTCGGCGCCCCCGGGCAAGGACTCTAGAACCTTAGACTCCTTTGGGAGGAAGGCCTACCATTCCTCTATGCTCTTGGCCAAAATTCAGTCTTACCAGCTCTACACGAGCATACACATGCGGAACAATGTGCGGCAGTTGGCGGGCTTGGTGGACAAGCTCCCCCCTGAGCAAGCCAAGCCTTTTCAGGAGGTGGTCAGGCAGCTGAAGGCGTGCAGAAAATTCCTGGCCAGAGGGGTGTATGACACCTTTGATGTTGCGTCCAGGGCCGCTGCTCAAGGTGTGGTGATGCGCAGACTCTCATGGCTGCGTGCCTCCGACCTGGAGAATAGACTCCAGCAGCTGATTGCGGACTCGCCTTGCCTTGCGGTTAACATTTTTGGAGAAAAAGTCGAGCAGGTGGTAGAGCAGCTCCACCAGCGGGATACCGCTTTCGACAAGTTCTCCCGCCGGCAGCCTTCAGCTTCTACCTCTACAGGTAGACGATTTTTTGGGGAAGGAGGACTGTTCCCTACTCTTCTGGTAAGCGTAGGTACAATCCTCCTCTTCGACAGCCTGCGGCCCAGGCTAAGCCCCAGCGCGCTCGCTCTCGTCAGCAGCGTGCGCCTCAGCAAGGCCCCTCGGCTCCCCAGCAAAAGCAAGGAACGAGCTTTTGACTGGCTCCAGCAGAGCATAGCCGACATCCAAGTGTCAGTGCGGGCGACCTGCCAGTCGGAGGGAGGTTGAAAGCTTTTCACCATAACCTCCGATCAGTGGGTTCTTCAAATAGTCCGGCAAAGATACACCCTCAATTTGGCCTCCAAACCTCCAAATTGTCCACCGGGAGCTCAGTCTTACAGCTTCCAATACAAGCAGGTACTTGCAGAGGAACTCTACGCCCTTCTCAGCGCCAATGCGGTCGAGCCCGTGCCATCCGGGCAGGAAGGGCTGGGGTTCTATTCCAGGTACTTCCTTGTAGAAAAGAAAACAGGGGGGATGTGTCCCATCCTAGACCTAAGGGCCCTGAACAAATATCTGGTCAAAGAAAAGTTCAGGATGCTTTCCTTGGGCATCCTTCTCCCCATGATTCAGGAAAACGATTGGCTATGCTCTCTGGACTTGAAGGATGCCTACACGCACATCCTGATACTGCCAGCTCACAGACAGTATCTGTGATTTCAGCTGGGCACACGTCACTTCCAGTACTGTGTGCTACCCTATGGGCTCGCCTCTGCGCCCAGAGTGTTCACGAAGTGCTTGGCTGTAGTAGCAGCGGCACTTCGCAGGCTGGGGGTGCACGTGGTCCCATATCTCGACGATTGGCTGGTGAAGAACACATCCGAGGCAGGAGCCCTGCAGTCCATGCAGATGACTATTCGCCTCCTGGAGCTACTGGGGTTTGTGATAAATTATCCAAAGTCCCATCTTCTTCCAGTGCAGAGACTCGAATTCATAGGAGCTCTGCTGGATTCTCGGACGGCTCGTGCCTACCTCCCAGAGGCGAGAGCCAACAACTTGTTGTCCCTCATCTTGCGGGTGCGAGCGTCCCAGCAGATCACAGCTCGGCAGATGTTGAGATTGCTTGGCCACATGGCCTCCACAGTTCATGTGACTCCCATGGCCCGCCTTCACATGAGATCTGCTTAATGGACCCTAGCTTCCCAGTGGTTTCAGGCTGCTGGGGATCTAGAAGATGTGATCCACCTGTCCACGAGTTTTCTCAAATCCCTGTATTGGTGGACGATTTGGTACAATCTGACTCTGGGACGTCCTTTCCAAATTCCTCAGCCACAAAAATTGCTGACTACGGATGCGTCTCTCCTGGGGTGGGGAGCTCAGGTCGATGGGCTGCACACCCAAGGAAGCTGGTCCCTCCAGGAACGCGATCTACAGATCAATCTCCTGGAGTTACGAGCGGTCTGGAACGTTCTGAAGGCTTTCAGAGATCGGCTGTCCCACCAAATTATCCAAATTCAGACAGACAACCAGGTTGCCATGTATTACATCAACAAGCAGGGGGGCACCGGATCTCGCCCCCTGTGTCAGGAAGCCGTCAGCATGTGGCTCTGGGCTCGCCGTCACGGCATGGTGCTCCAAGCCACATATCTGGCAGGCGTAAACAACAGTCTGGCCGACTGGTTGAGCAGGATTATGCAACCTCACGAGTGGTCGCTCAATTCCCATGTAGTGCGACAGATCTTCCAGGTGTGGGGCACCCCCTTGGTAGATCTCTTCGCATCTCGAGCCAACCACAAAGTCCCTCAGTTCTGTTCCAGGCTTCAGGCCCACGGCAGACTGGCATCGGATGCCTTCCTCCTGGACTGGGGGGAGGGTCTGCTGTATGCTTATCCTCCCATACCTCTGGTGGGGAAGACTTTGTTGAAACTCAAGCAAGACCGAGGCACCATGATTCTGATTGCTCCTTTTTGGCCGCGTCAGATCTGGTTCCCTCTTCTTCTGGAGTTGTCCTCCGAAGAACCGTGGAGATTGGAGTGTTTTCCGACCTTCATCACACAGGACGAAGGGGCACTTCTGCATCCCAACCTCCGGTCCCTGGCTCTCACGGCCTGGATGTTGAGAGCGTAGACTTTGCCTCTTTGGGTCTGTCGGAGGGTGTCTCCTGTGTCTTGCTTCCAGGAAAGATTCCACTAAGAGGAGTTACTTCTTTCTATGGATGAGGTTTGCCGTCTGGTGTGACAGCAAGGCCCTAGATCCTTGCTCTTGTCCTACACAGACCCTGCTTGAATACCTTCTGCACTTGTCTGAGTCTGGTCTCAAGACCAACTCCGTTAGGGTTCCCCTTAGTGCAATCAGTGCATACCATTACCGTGTGGAAGGTAAGCCGATCTCAGGACAGCCTTTAGTTGTTCGCTTCATGAGAGGTTTGCTTTTGTCAAAGCCCCCTGTCAAGCCGCCTACAGTGTCATGGGATCTCAATGTCGTTCTCACCCAGCTGATGAAACCTCCTTTTGAGCCACTGAACTCCTGCCATCTGAAGTACTTGACCTGGAAGGTCATTTTCTTGGTGGCAGTTACTTCAGCTCGTAGAGTCAGTGAGCTTCAGGCCCTGGTAGCCCAGGCTCCTTACACCAAATTTCATCATAACAGAGTAGTCCTTTGCACTCACCCTAAGTTCTTGCCAAAGGTTGTGTCGGAGTTCCATCTGAACCAGTCAATTGTCTTGCCAACCTTCTTTCCCCGTCCTCATTCCTGCCCTGCTGAACGTCAGCTGCACACATTGGACTGCAAGAGAGCATTGGCCTTCTATCTGGAGCGGACACAGCCCAACAGACAGTCCGCCCAATTGTTTGTTTCTTTTGATCCCAACAGGAGGGGAGTGGCTGTGGGGAAACGCACCATATCCAATTGGCTAGCAGATTGCATTTCCTTCACTTACGCCCAGGCTGGGCTGGCTCTTGAGGGTCATGTCACGGCTCATAATGTTAGAGCCATGGCAGCGTCGGTAGCCCACTTGAAGTCAGCCACTATTGAAGAGATTTGCAAAGCTACGACGTGGTCATCTGTCCACACATTCACATTTCATTACTGCCTGCAGCAGGATACCCGACGCGACAGTCGGTTCGGGCAGTCAGTGCTTCAGAATCTGTTCGAGGTTTAGGATCCAACTCCACCCCCCTAGGCCCATGTTTTTTCTGTTCCAGGCTGCACTCTCAGTTAGTTGGATAAATTGTTAGGTCAATCTCAGTTATGTCCTCGCCGTTGCGAGGTCCAATTGACCATGGTGGTTGTTTTGAGTGAGCCTGGGGGCTAGGGATACCCCATCAGTGAGAACAAGCAGCCTGCTTGTCCTCGGAGAAAGCGAATGCTACATACCTGTAGAAGGTATTCTCCGAGGACAGCAGGCTGATTGTTCTCACAAACCCGCCCGCCTCCCCTTTTGGGGTTGTGTCTTCCCTTCTCTTTGTCTTGCTACATATGAGACTGGCCGGCACGAGCCGGTTTCGGGCGGGAAGACGGCCACGCATGCGCATCGGCGCGCGAGGGCTAACAAAGGCTTTTGCTAGTGAAGATTCCGATTGGAGGGGCTGCCGTGGACGTCACCCATCAGTGAGAACAATCAGCCTGCTGTCCTCGGAGAATACCTTCTACAGGTATGTAGCATTCGCTATATATAATTTTTTTTTTTTTTTTTTTGGGGGGGGGGGGGGGGGGGGGGGTTATCTTATGGTAGCTTCAATTATTCTAGTGGGTCCTAGCCATATTCATTTACTACTGCTTATCATATTTCTATAGCACTACTAGACATATGCAGCCCGCTACACTGGACATAGAAGACAGTCCCTGCTCTACAGAGCTTACAATCTAATTAGGACAGACAAACAGGACAAATAAGAGATATGGAATTACTAAGGTGGAAATGATAAAACATGGGTAAGGAACAAGTGAGTAGGGGTTAGTAGTTAAAATCATCAAAAAGGCGGGCTTTTGGCCTAGATTTGAACATGTCCAGAGATGGAGCTTGACTGTAGCGGCTCAGGAAGTCTGTTTCAGGCATATGGTGCAGCAAGATAAAAGGAGCGGAGTTTGAAGTTAGTGGTGGAGGAGAAGGGTGCGGAATAAGCGAGATTTACTCAGTGAACAGAGTTCCCGGGGAGGAGTGTAGGGAGAGATAAGAGCAAAGAGGTACTAAGGAGCTGCAGAGTGAATGTACTTGCAAGTCAATATGAGATGAACTGTATGTGGAAACAGATAGGGAGCAAGTGAAGTGACTTGAGGAGAGGGCTAATATGAACATAGCGACACTGGCGGAATATAAGTCATGCAGCAGAATTTTGAACAGATTGAAGAGGAGAGAAATGGCTAAGTGGGAGACCTGTTGGAAGCAATTTGCAGTAGTCTAAGCAAGAGGTGATAAGTGTGGTAGTGTGCTCACAAATGAAAGGACAAAATTTGGTGATAAAGTGAAAGAAACGGCAGGTTTTAGCAGTCTGTTGAATATGTGCAGAGAAGGAGAGAGGAGTTGAAGATGACGCCAAGGTTACGAGCTGATGAGACAGGATGAGAATGTTATACACAGAAATAGAATGGAGGAAGAGGAGAGGTTTAGGGAGAAAGATAAGAAACTCAGTCTTCTTTAGCGTCCCTCCAGACCGGACCAGGATTGGACTGTTGGGTTGTGCCCGCCTACCAGCAGGTGGAGACTGAGAAAAAAACTCTGACTCTAGAGAGCCAATTGGAGCCCTGGCCATGTGACCTTAGCCTCAGTATTTTCTCAGTCTCTCAGCAGGTAGGAAGTGAGCCCATTAGTCTCTCTCTCTCTCTCTCTCTCTCTCTCTCTCTCTCTCTCTTTTCTCTATAAGATATTACAGATATATTTATAATACTTCTTCTGTGCCTGGAATCGTAATTAGAGGCTTGACAGGGTTTCTTTTCTTTCTTTGACAGCCTCTGGGGTGTTAAACTCGGGTGTCTCGAGTCCACCTCTCTTCCTCCCCATCTCCCTGGCTTAGCAGGGAAGGGCCGTCCCTTTCTCTGGAAAGGAGTACCGTCTTTGGGAGAGGCAGCCACTTTTAATAGGCAGCTGTTTTTAAAGAATTAAATCAAGTAAAAGAAAATTAAAAGAATTAATTCAATTGAAAGGAATTTAAAGGAAGTAGTTTTTGCTTTCCCCAGGCTTATAACGAGCAGGTAGCTCTTCTGTCTTATTCTGTTTGAAGAGTCTTTATTTTCTTTTCTGGCGGAGCTATTTAAAAAAAAAAAAAAAAAGTGAAAAGTCAGCGTCTGTGACTTTAATCGGCGGTTTTTTGTTATCTTCATTATTTTTCCTCTGCTATCCGGCTTTGTTAGCGGCGGTAGTTGTAAAAAAAAAAAAAAGAGGCTCAAACTGTTAAGCGCGTGCTCGCTCTTGGACGGGTCTATATAGCTTGGGAGCTGTATTGACGGTTCCTGTCGGGCCAGAGGCAAAACCATGTTTTGTGTGGCATCGGAGGTTATCTGTTTTTCGGCGGCACGGATTTCCTGCTTCTTCGTCGGTCCGGTCAGTGGTTTTCTCCCCCAAACTTTATTCTTCTCATTTTGGTGCGCTTGGCCGCCATTGTTTTGCCTGCAGCTGCAATTTCCCTTGACGTGGCAGGTTTTTCTGCTTTTACTGTGTTTCGTTGTTTGTGCAATAGAAAGGAGATATTGTTTCTCCGGTAGTTGGGGCAATTGGTAGTATATTTTCCCCACAATTAATTTTTACATATATTTTTCAAGCTATTAAAAAAAACAAAAAAAAAAAATACACAAAATGCTACGATGCGAATGGCGCTCATTTTGTTTTTCCCTCTGTTTTTTTTCTCCGTCGGGGACTTTTTGATTGCTAGCAATGTTGTGAATTAAAGTGCAGCTCAGTTGGCGATTTCTTTTTGATCTTGGCAAGACTCCGATTCAAAGTGCAGCTCAGTCGGGAATTCTCTGTTTTAGACAATGGGGCGAATTAAATTGTATCTCAGCTCCAAAATAACCATTTTCCTATTCCTTTCCCTTGTGTGTGATGTTTGGAGGAAAGGTCTTCGCTATTGTCAAGCGCAGTTTTTATGGGGGTCCAGTGTGCGTCACTCTGTGTCTTTCTCATTTCCTGGTGAATAGGACTACATTGTCTAATAGTCAATTGATTAGTACTTTACAAATCGGGCCATAATATCTTAGTTCCTTTCAAGCATTTCCCTTCATGGCTATGATGTTATACAGTGTTTTAAGAACTTAACAAACATTTTCTATGGCATAGGCTATCTGGTTCAGGTGCCATTGTTTGGTACTTTACAATGCTGGACATAAGATCTTAATTCCTTTCAGGAAATTTTCCTCCGTGGTTATGTTCTTATACAGTGTTTTAAGATCTTAACAAACGTTCTCTAGAGCGTAGGCTATATGGTTCAGATGCCATGTGCAATGAAATACGTTGTCTGATACTCAATTGTTGCATACTTTGCAATTCTGGACATAAGGTCTTACTTCCTTTCAGCAATTTTCTTTCATGGCTATGCGTTCTCTTTGGCATAGCAGATGACAGCTGCATAGGCTACATGGTTCAGATGGTTCTCATATTCTAGGAGACTCAGTCCTGTCTACTGAGCACCCAGTTTTCTCAGCTGCTTTAGATGGCATGTTTTATTCACGTCTTCTCTACTTTCCAACTGTCTTGGAGTTTCTCATGTGTTATCTTAGTTTTCTTCTAGGACTTACAAGATATATGTCCACTTAGGGAGTAAAGTTATCCGGTCAATTTGCATTTTCTCCCACTTAAGGATAGTGGGAGGTCCTCACGCCATCTACTTGTATTTTTATTTCCTCTATCTATTCAGCCTGGGCACATGGTAAACATTCTGGTTTTGTCCAGTATGACCATCCATAACATCTGCTATCCCTTTCTCTTCCTTACAGATTTTAGGGTCTTGTTTCAAGCTTTCTTGATGTCAGGTACAGTCTTGTCTCCTGTGGCACAAATTCACCACCTTTTCCGTAATAGGTATTTTCATTTTATTCTTCCTCTCTCCAGAGTTTTTTTTCTCTTGGAAGGAGATTCACTCATTTTCTGTGCATTTTTTGCCATAAGGGCATAAGTGTTGCCATAATGGGAAAGGCCAAGAGTCCCCATCCTGTTTTCAGATGGGGTCAATCCAGATTGCAAATACCACATTCATATCTCGTGAGTGTGCGTCTGTTCATCTTTGTACATCTCAGTGAGGAAGGAGGCATGACATGATACGAGGTTTGGGGAGATCCGGTAAAATTAAAGGCCAGTGTGTCTCAGGCCACGCTCAACATATGGTGATCCTTTCATTTTCATTCTATACGTCCTCACTCCAGACCTTCCTTTCACTTCCTGTGCATTTTTGCTATTAGTATATGAGTATTGTCATACGGGGAAAGTCTAAGAGTCCATTAAGCCCATCATCCTGTCCTCAGTTGAGGTACACCAACTGATAGTGGGATAGAAGGGGAGGAGGATCCAGTATACACTAAAGGTATGATGGGAGAGATAAGAAGAAAACCAGGAATGAGAGAGAGCCCTGAAATCCTAGTGAGGACAGCATTTCAAGGAATAGGTGGTGATCAACAGTGTCAAAAGCAGCAGATTGAGAAGAATGAGGATAGAATAGAGACCTTTGGATGTGGCCAGGAACAGGTCATTGGAGACTTTAGCAAGCGCCGTTTCAGTTGAATGTAGAGGGCGAAAGCCAGATTGAAGTGGATCAAGAATAGCTTGAGATGAAAGGAAGTCAAGACACCCAGCAGTGTCATAAGCAGCAGATAGATTGAGAAGGATGAGGATAGAATAGAGACGTCTGGATCTGGCCAGGAAAGGTCATTGGAGTTTCAGTTGAATGAAGAGGGCAAATGCCAGCTTGAAGTGGATCCAGGATAGCTTGAGATGAGAGTCAAGACTCCGGCGGTGTATCTTGCATAGGAAATGGAGGAGGGGTGATAGTTGGAAGGACATTTCCCTTTTTTATTATCTTTGGAGCTGTCTGTATTCTGTAAATGGATCCCACACTTGCCAAAAATTTCATTTTTGTTGAATTTAGACCATGTGTTTGATGATCTCCCAATAATGTGCCTATTGTGGTAGAATGCTGGAAGGAAATAGAAACCCCTCTTATACAAGCAATCATTGCCAAATATTCAAGGACTGGTGCTTTATTTGCCTCCATTCCTGGGGTTAACCAGTTAACAGCATCACTCCCATCTGCTGCTTTATTCTAGTCTTCAAAACTGTTTTCATTACCCTCAACTTATCAAAAATTTAGATGTTTAGGCAGTTTTACCAAATAGGCTTAAATATCCCCATATACATATATTTTCTAGCATACTGTACTGTCCCTAAAATCTCTTCTGACTTGGTTGTTTAATATTGCATTTTATATCCATTTTCTAAGTTACTTGCAAGCCCTACTTGAACAGGCAGTCTGGCTTTTTCAAATCACAAATAATGCTTGCCAGTAAAGTTGCACACTTTAGGAGCAATCCAGCAGTGTGCTAAGCTCTGTGTATAGTGTAGCTCAGGGGGTGGGCAGTCGCAGTCCGTGAGGACCACTAAGATTTCCACAGTGAGTATGTATGAGATCTGTTTGCATATTCACTGTGGGAAATCTAGTTAACCCAACTAGGTTGTGGCCCTCTGACTGTGGTTGCCCAATCCTTGTTTAGCTCAGCTTTTGTACAGAACTTAGTGTGCTGCTGTGGGTGCCCTATGTTAATTTTTTTTTTTGAATAAGATAGCTGCAAAGACTCGCTCATTTAAATTCCATGGTAATGAAGGCATTAGCTATTCAAGGCAGATGGCAGGGAAGTCTTAAGGCTGAGTGCAGGGTTTTCTAATGCTGTATGTATGCATGTGGCTCTGATGCAAGGTTACAGTTCCTGTGAAGTCCAAACAAATGTCAAACTCATTTAAGTATGGGAAAGAGCCCTTGATACATGTCTGCTTTTAATTTGTTCCCTTACTGAACAATGTTAACTGCAGATATACAATTTTAGAAAAATTAGATTAAGATGTGTTGGTCTGTTTGTAAACCATTGACGTATACTGAGCAATTTTTGCCTTAAATCTGTCTTTCAGTTCTAATTTATCTAAATTTTCTCCTACAGACAGGAAAAAATGCTTTTTTTGTGGGTGATCTTGGAAAGATTGTGAAGAAAAACATCCAGTGGCACAATGTGGTGGCTCATATAAAGCCATTCTACACTGTAAAATGCAATCCCACTCCAGCTGTACTTGAGATTCTGGCAGCCCTTGGAACTGGCTTTGCGTGTGCTAGTAAAGTGAGTGGTTGCTCTCTTTTTAATTTTATAAGTTTATTCTGGTTCTTATGCAATTTGGTAGTTCCTAGATGTAATGTGGAAATATAAGCTTTTACAGTCCTTAATTGCTGTTCATTTCTATTTAATCTGGCCAAACTATTTTCTGCTGCATTCCATGAGCCCCAGTTGATCTCATGTTTCTCCAAGGATAAGCAGAACCAGCATATTCTCAGATGAGTGACATCATCCGATGGAGCCTGGCTTAACTTCTCAGCAATCTTCTGGAAGCCTTTAGAAGGCTGCAGTCGCATGCACTTTCTTGCCCGCCACAAAGCACCAGGTAGTCTCTTCAGCCATGGAACAGTGAAGCCATGCACTTTCTCTCTCCCTCACAGCTCACTTCTGCCTCTTTATTCTGGTTCCATTTGTCATGTTCTTTATTTTGTAAACGCTGCATGAGACCAGTTTGTTTTTCTGTCCTGTTAATGTTCTTTTGACAGTTTGCCCCCTTACGCCTGAGAACTCAGGTTGGAAGTGTTTTTTGCCTTCACAATTGAGCTGGTTGACTTTGCTGCAGCTGTCTTCCCTGACATGTCCCAGAATACTCAGTGGTTTTGAGAAGTGCTGCCAGTGTGGCAGTATCATGTGACTGACGCTTATAATTGGTAGTTGTCATGAAGAGGACCTGATCATGTTTTGTCACCTGTGTTGACAGATGTCAGAGAACCATCAAGTCACGAGGAGCAGTCCGGTCCTTTTGATCCTGGCATTCCTCAGCAATCCTCCAGACCGTTCAAGACGCTTGGGTTATGCACTCCTACCAGCAGAGGGAGACTGAGAATACTAAAACTTCTTATACAAGTAGGCTGTGCAGACCTTCTACTAACCAGTATTTCCTCAGCGACCCTCCAGACCGGTCAAGACGCGTGGGTTATGTCCTCCTACCAGCAGAGGGAGACTGAGAAAACACTAAGCTTTTGAAGCCTGTATATATAACCTGTGCAGAACCTCCACTAGCCAGTATTTTCTCAGTCTCAGCAGAGGTAGCAGTTGACAGCCTGTGCAGTCTCCAATAATCTGGTGAGGTAGTTTGTCATTGGGTCGTAGGATTTTTTCCTTCCAAACTTTATTCTGTTGCAGTACCCTGTACGTGTGTGTAAAAAAAAAAAAAAAAAAAAGTGCTTTGGGGCCCTGGGTCTGGTGGGGCCCAGTTTTTCCCCCTGGGGTGTTACACCTATGTTTGGGTCCCTCCCCCTGTGCTGCTCTCTATTTCTGTTGGCTTGGCAGCTTTGTGCCTCGGCTGCTTTCTCAGTATTGTAGCCTTGAGTGCCTTACAATTTCCAGATGCCAGAATTAGAGTACTGTGCCTTTAAGGTCAGTTATTCTATTTCGTTTTGCTTGGCAGCTTTGTGCCTCGGCTGCTTTCTCAGTATTGTAGCCTTGAGTGCCTTACAATTTCCAGCTGCCAGAGTTGGAGTACTGTGCCTTTAAGGGCATTTATTTCTTTATTTTCAGCGGACCGAACGGGGGTTTTGATTCCTTGCTGGAACGAGAGAGCAGCGCTTTCTCCAGTGCTTTTGCAGTGTGAGTGAGTTTTTGGTTTGGCGCGTTTGCGGAACAGCTTTTCCCTTCCCTCGTGGTTTATGGCGGCCCAGCTCCTCCGATGTCGCGCGTGCTCGTGGCGAGGGGTAGAGGCGCCGGGCGCTCAGTGTAGCTTTGCGGTGCACCTATAAAGGTGGCTGCGGCACCCCCCGACTTGACCGCGGAGGGATCGATGGTGTCGGGAGTCTCCGGGTCAGCGGGAGCGTAGGCAGGGCCGCTGTCAGCGGGAACAGTTTCGGCGGGAACAGCCGCCATCTTGAGTCTGACGCGGCCCATGGAGCCGGCTGGTTTTGGGCCTGCGGCCTCCGTTTTTGGCACAAAAGGGCCTAATGACGGTCCAGGAATGGTGGGCTTTCCTCCAGATTTTGTCTGGACGCGGTATCAGGCCTGGAGATCGGGACCCCCTCCCTCCCCCCCCCCCCCCCCCCAATTGGAAGAGGGGGCTATTTCCGTCTTGGCTGAGAGACCACGGTTAGAGTGGTCAGAGGACAGGCAATGTTTTTCTCCTGTAGCTGCAGAAGCTGCGCTTAGTGATCTGGGGGAGTCAGATGGAATTGACGGCTCTCAGGAGCAGGATTGTTGGATTCCTGGAGAGGATCCTTCAGTAGTGCGGATTTTCCATAGAGATGAGCTGTCAGAACTCATAGATCAGGTGTCGTCCACCCTTCAGTTTGGTCCTGAGGTGGCGTTGGGGGAAACTTTCCAGGATCCGTTGGTGAAGGGCATTCAGCGTCAGGCGTGATCCTTCCCTATGAACAAGGATCTCCGGGAGATGATTTGTCAGGAATGGGATTTGCCGTGTAAGGTGGCAAAGGCAATGGCGAGGCTTTATCCCCTCCCTCAGGATGATAGGGATTCCTTTAAGGCTCCCACGGTAGATGCAGTAGTGACGGCAGTAATTATAGCTACGGCTATCCCGGTTGATGGAGGAACGGCTCTCCGTGATCCTCAGGATAGGAAGTTGGGATCTTTTCTCAAGCGTAGTTTTGTTTTCTCCGAGGACAAGCAGGCTGCTTGTTCTCACTGATGGGTGACGTCCACGGCAGCCCCTCCAATCGGAAACTTCACTAGCAAAGTCCTTTGCTAGCCCTCGCGCGCCCGCGCGGCCGTCTTCCCGCCCGAAACCGGCTCGAGCCGGCCAGTCTTCTTTTGTCCGCACTCGGTACGGTCGTGTTTTCGCCGTGTCGAGCCCCGGAAAGTCGACCTCGCGCGTCCAATTTGTTTTGAACGTGTTTTTTTCCTTCGGGAAAGCTTTGTCCTAGTCGGGAAGTGCTCCGGAAACCCCTCGCCGGGTTTCGTGTAAATCCTCCCCGTACTTCTAGCTTTTTTGCCCCGGTAAGTTTTCTTTCGTCGTCGGGGTAGGCCTCTTTTCGGCCTCGGTCGAGATTTTTTTCTCCCTCTAAATTTTGGTGCTCCAAATTTCGCCATTTCGGCTTTTGATTTCGCCGGCGTGATTTTTCCGCCCATGACATCGAAGCCTTCCAGCGGCTTCAAGAAGTGCACCCAGTGCGCCCGGGTTATCTCGCTCACTGATCGACACTCGTCGTGTCTTCAGTGTCTGGGGGCCGAGCACCGCCCTCAGAACTGTAGTCTGTGTTCCCTGCTTCAAAGGCGGACTCAGGTAGCGAGACTAGCCCAGTGGAACGTGTTGTTCTCGGGCTCTTCGTCGGCACCGGGATCTTCGAGTGCATCGACGTCGTCAGCGTCCAGACCATCTTCCTCGGCCGCCCCTGCATCGAGTGCATCGAGGCATTGGGCCTCTGCATCGGCGCCGAGACATCGGATAGCTGCATCGACGTCGGTGGTACCAGGACCTCGTCTGCTGATGTCGTCGGACGGTGGTGCATCGGGTGGAGTGCAGGTGAGGGCTGTCCATTCCCCTGCTGGTGGCGGTGAGCCCTCGGGTGGGTCTCCTCCTACCCTGAGGGCTCCTGCGGTACAGCCCCCCCGAGATCGACCTTCTTCAGTCTCGGCCCCGAGGAAGCGACGGATGGATTCGACGTCCTCCTCGTCGGTGCCGGGGAGCTCCGGTGACATGCTTCGGAAGAAATCGAAGAAGCATCGACACCGGTCTCCTCCCCGTGTCGGCACCGAGAGCTCTGGGTCGCCGAGGGATTCGGCACCCAGCAGGCATCGGCACCGAGAGGACCGCTCACCCTCTGTTCAGGAGGTGTCGATGCGCTCCGCTCTGGACAGCCCGGAACAGCCTCCACGCCCGGAACAGGTTCTGACGTCGACGCCTGCATCGACCTCTCAGCCTTTCTCCGCAGCCACTCTAAACGAGAGCCTCCGGGCCGTTCTCCCAGAGATTCTGGGAGAGCTGTTGCGCCCTAACCCTCCGGTACCGGCGGTGCTTGCGCCTCCGGTACCGTCGAGCGTGGCGCCGGCTGGCCCATCGCCCAGGTTGAGGTCCCCGCGGCCACCTCCCAGGAAGGCTCCCCGACTACGTCGGCGGAGGGAGCTTCGCCGATGCGGGCCAGGGAGTCTACCTCTCGACGCCCCCATCGTGGACGTGGCTCCACAGAGTCGAGCAGGGCGAGGTTGCAGACACAGGTCCGTGAACTTGTGTCTGACACCGAGGGTGAGGCCTCGTGGGAGGAAGAGGAAGATCCCAGATATTTCTCTGACGAGGAGTCTGAGGGTCTTCCGTCTGATCCCACTCCCTCTCCTGAGAGACAGCTTTCTCCTCCCGAGAGTCTGTCCTTTGCCTCCTTTGTCCGGGAGATGTCTACGGCCATCCCCTTCCCGGTGGTTGTGGAGGACGAGCCCAGGGCTGAAATGTTTGAGCTCCTGGACTATCCTTCTCCACCTAAGGAAGCGTCCACTGTTCCCTTGCACCATGTCCTGAAAAAGACATTGCTTGCGAACTGGACCAAGCCATTAAGTAATCCCCACATCCCCAAGAAGATCGAGTCCCAGTACCGGATCCATGGGGACCCAGAGCTGATGCGCACGCAGTTGCCTCATGATTCTGGAGTTGTGGATCTGGCCCTAAAGAAGGCTAAGAGTTCTAGGGAACATGCTTCGGCGCCCCCGGGCAAAGACGCTAGAACCTTAGACTCCTTTGGGAGGAAGGCCTACCATTCCTCTATGCTCGTGTCCAAGATCCAGTCTTACCAGCTCTACACGAGCATCCACATGCGGAACAATGTGCGGCAGTTGGCGGGCTTGGTTGATGCTCTTCCCCCCGAGCAAGCCAAGCCTTTTCAGGAGGTGGTCAGGCAGCTGAAGGCGTGCAGAAAATTCCTGGCCAGAGGAGTTTATGACACTTTTGATGTTGCGTCCAGGGCCGCTGCTCAAGGTGTGGTGATGCGCAGGCTCTCATGGCTGCGTGCCGCCGACATGGAGAATAGACTCCAGCAGCGGATTGCGGACTCGCCTTGCCGTGCGGACAACATTTTTGGCGAAAAAGTCGAACAGGTGGTAGAGTCTCTCCACCAGCGGGACACCGCATTCGACAAGTTCGCCCGCCGGCAGCCTTCAGCTTCTACCTCTACAGGTAGACGATTTTTCGGGGGAAGGAAGACTGTTCCCTATACTTCTGGCAAGCGTAGGTACAATCCTCCTTCCCGACAGCCTGTGGCCCAGGCTAAGCCCCAGCGCGCTCGCTCTCGTCAGCAGCGTGCGCCTCAGCAAGGCCCCGCGGCTCCCCAGCAAAAGCAAGGGGCGAGCTTTTGACTGGCTCCAGCAGAGCATAGCCGACATCCAAGTGTCCGTGCCGGGCGACCTGCCAGTCGGGGGGAGGTTGAAAGCTTTTCACCAAAGGTGGCCTCTCATAACCTCCGACCAGTGGGTTCTGCAAATAGTCCGGCAGGGATACACCCTCAATTTGGCCTTAAAACCTCCAAATTGTCCACCGGGAGCTCAGTCTTACAGCTTCCAGCACAAGAAGGTACTTGCAGAGGAACTCTCCGCCCTTCTCAGCGCCAATGCGGTCGAGCCCGTGCCATCCGGGCAAGAAGGGCTGGGATTCTATTCCAGGTACTTCCTTGTGGAAAAGAAAACAGGGGGGATGCGTCCCATCCTAGACCTAAGGGCCCTGAACAAATATCTCGTAAAAGAAAAGTTCAGGATGCTTTCCCTGGGCACCCTTCTCCCCATGATTCAGCAAAACGATTGGCTATGCTCTCTGGACTTGAAGGATGCCTACACACACATCCCGATACTGCCAGCTCACAGACAGTATCTGCGATTTCAGCTGGGCACACGCCACTTCCAGTACTGTGTGCTACCCTTTGGGCTCGCCTCTGCGCCCAGGGTGTTCACAAAGTGCCTAGCTGTGGTAGCAGCGGCGCTTCGCAGGCTGGGGGTGCACGTGTTCCCATATCTCGACGATTGGCTGGTGAAGAACACATCCGAGGCAGGAGCCCTGCAGTCCATGCAGATGACTATTCGCCTCCTGGAGCTACTGGGGTTTGTGATAAATTACCCAAAGTCCCATCTTTTCCCAGTGCAGAAACTCGAATTCATCGGAGCCCTGCTGGATTCTCGGACGGCTCGCGCCTATCTCCCAGAGGCGAGAGCCAACAACTTGTTGTCCCTCGTCTCGCGGGTGCGAGCGTCCCAGCAGATCACAGCTCGGCAGATGTTGAGATTGCTGGGCCACATGGCCTCCACAGTTCATGTGACTCCCATGGCCCGCCTTCACATGAGATCTGCTCAATGGACCCTAGCCTCCCAGTGGTATCAGGCCGCTGGGGGTCTAGAGGACGTGATCCACCTGTCCACGAGTTTTCTCGAATCCCTGTATTGGTGGACGATTTGCTCCAATTTGACTCTGGGACGTCCCTTCCAAATTCCTCAGCCACAAAAAGTGCTGACCACGGATGCGTCTCTCCTGGGATGGGGAGCTCATGTCGATGGGCTTCACACCCAAGGAAGGTGGTCCCTCCAAGAAAGCGATCTACAGATCAATCTTCTGGAGTTGCGAGCGATCTGGAACGCTCTGAAGGCTTTCAGAGATCGGCTGTCCCACCAAATTATCCAAATTCAGACAGACAATCAGGTTGCCATGTACTATGTCAACAAGCAGGGGGGCACCGGATCTCGCCCCCTGTGTCAGGAAGCCGTCAGCATGTGGCTCTGGGCTCTCGCCGTCAAGGCATGGTGCTCCAAGCCACATATCTGGCAGGCGTAAACAACAGTCTGGCCGACAGGTTGAGCAGGATTATGCAACCTCACGAGTGGTCGCTCAATTCCCGTGTAGTGCGACAGATCTTCCAGGCGTGGGGCACCCCCCTGGTGGATCTCTTCGCATCTCAAGTGAACCACAAGGTCCCTCAGTTCTGTTCCAGGCTTCAGGCCCACGGCAGACTGGCGTCGGATGCCTTCCTCCTGGATTGGGGGGAGGGCCTCCTGTATGCTTATCCTCCCATCCCTCTGGTGGGGAAGACTTTGTTGAAACTCAAGCAAGACCGAGGCACCATGATTCTGATTGCTCCTTTTTGGCCGCGTCAGATCTGGTTCCCCCTTCTTCTGGAGTTATCCTCCGAAGAACCGTGGAGATTGGAGTGTTTTCCGACCCTCATCACGCAGGACGAGGGGGCTCTTCTGCATCCCAACCTCCAGTCCCTGGCTCTCACGGCCTGGATGTTGAGGGCGTAGACTTTGCCTCTTTGGGTCTGCCAGAGGGTGTCTCCCGCATCTTGCTTGCTTCCAGGAAAGACTCCACCAAGAGAAGTTACTTCTTTCATTGGAGGAGGTTTGCCGTCTGGTGTGACAGCAAGGCCCTAGATCCTCGCTCTTGTCCTACACAGACCCTGCTTGAATACCTTCTGCACTTGTCTGAGTCTGGTCTGAAGACCAACTCCGTAAGAGTTCACCTTAGTGCAATCAGTGCATACCATTACCAAGTGGAAGGTAAGCCGATCTCAGGACAGCCTTTAGTTGTTCGCTTCATGAGAGGTTTGCTTTTGTCAAAGCCCCTTGTCAAGCCTCCTACAGTGTCATGGGATCTCAATGTCGTTCTCACCCAGCTGATGAAACCTCCTTTTGAGCCACTGGATTCATGCCATCCGAAGTACTTGACCTGGAAGGTCATTTTCTTGGTGGCAGTTACTTCGGCTCGTAGAGTCAGTGAGCTGCAGGCCCTGGTAGCCCAGGCCCCTTACACTAAATTTCATCACAACAGAGTAGTCCTCCGCACTCACCCTAAGTTCCTGCCAAAGGTCGTGTCGGAGTTCCATCTGAACCAGTCAATTGTCTTGCCAACATTCTTTCCCCGTCCTCATTCCTGCCCTGCTGAACGTCAGCTGCACACATTGGACTGCAAGAGAGCATTGGCCTTCTACCTGGAGCGGACACAGCCCCACAGACAGTCCGCCCAATTGTTTGTTTCTTTTGATCCCAATAGGAGGGGAGTGGCTGTAGGGAAACGCACCATATCCAATTGGCTAGCAGATTGCATTTCCTTCACTTACGCCCAGGCGGGGCTGGCTCTTGAGGGTCATGTCACGGCTCATAATGTTAGAGCCATGGCTGCGTCGGTAGCCCACTTGAAGTCAGCCTCCATTGAAGAAATTTGCAAAGCTGCGACGTGGGCTTCTGTCCACACATTCACATCCCATTACTGCCTGCAGCAGGATACCCGACGCGACAGTCGGTTCGGGCAGTCAGTTCTTCAGAACCTGTTTGGGCTTTAGGATCCAACTCCACCCCCCGAGGGCCCTGTTTGTTCTGTTCCAGGCTACACTCCCAGTTAGTTGGTAAATTTTTCTTTAGGTCAATCTCTGTTATGTCCTCGCTGTTGCGAGGCCCAATTGACCATGGTTGTTGTTTTGAGTGAGCCTGGGGGCTAGGGATACCCCATCAGTGAGAACAAGCAGCCTGCTTGTCCTCGGAGAAAGCGAATGCTACATACCTGTAGAAGGTATTCTCCGAGGACAGCAGGCTGATTGTTCTCACCAACCCGCCCGCCTCCCCTTTGGAGTTGTGTCTTCCCTTGAAGTGTATTGTCTTGCTACATACTGGACTGGCCGGCTCGAGCCGGTTTCGGGCGGGAAGACGGCCGCGCATGCGCGGTGCGCGCGGGCGCGCGAGGGCTAGCAAAGGACTTTGCTAGTGAAGTTTCCGATTGGAGGGGCTGCCGTGGACGTCACCCATCAGTGAGAACAATCAGCCTGCTGTCCTCGGAGAATACCTTCTACAGGTATGTAGCATTCGCTTTGTCGGCTCTAGCCCTGCAGGCCTCGGTTTGTGGGGGTCTGGTAGCTCGGGCATGTTTTCGTTGGGCCGAGAAACTCCTGGATGATTCGGTAGATGTTGGTTCTTCTGGGGGTCAGGAGTTAGCCGACTTGGACATGGGTTCATCCTTTTTGTCTGAGGCTTTTATGATTTGTTGCCTACTTCAGACAAAAAATATGGCTATGGTTGTGGGTCTCTGCCACTTAAGGGAGCTATGCTCTTTGGAGAAGATTTGGACAAGTTAGTGTGAGGTCTTAGTGATACCAAGGTTCTATGGCTTCCAGATTTTCGGTTCAAGGCAGGGGCCAGAACTAGTTCCTCTCGGGGACGGTTTAGGGAGGCTCAGCGGTATAGGCCGGGCAGATCGAGTGGGACCTACCCCTAGCTGTCTGTTTGTCCAATTTAGATTGTAAGCTCTGTTGAGCAGGGACTGTCTTTTCATGTTAATTTGTACAGCGCTGCATAAGTCTAGTAGTGCTATAGAAATGTTTAATAGTAGTAGGACCTCTAGGGGTCGGTTTTTCCAGCGCACACAGTTCTTTCGTGAGAGTCGTCGCGGAGGGCGTGGCTTTTCCGCGGGAGGTTAGTATTCAGGCCACAATTCCCATTGAAGGTGTGCGGGCTCAGGCTCTGGTGCATGTTGGGGCTCGGCTGAGTCTGTTTTACCAGAGTTGGGCCCAAATCAGGTCAGATCAGTGGGTTCTCAAGGTGTTTCGAGGCGGATGTGCGCTGGAATTCGAAAGCTGTTCTCCCGAAGTGTTTCTGGAATCCCTCTGTCGGTCTTGGAGCAAGAGGGCAGCAGTGAGGGACACTCTGCGGTGGCTGCTCGCGTTGGGAGCCGTGGTTCCTGTTCCTTCAGATCAGCAACGCTCAGGGTGCTATTTGATCTATTTTGTGGTCCACAAGAAAGAGGACACTTTTCGTCACATTTTAGATCTCAAAAGGGTCAATGCGGCACTCAAGGTGCCCTCTTTCCGGATGGAGATGTTGCGGTCGGTCACTGGTGCGGTCAGGAAAGGAGAGTTTCTCACTTCCCTGGATTTGACGGAAGCTTATCTTCACTTTCCTTTGTGCAGCCTTTTGGTTCCAAGTTACAGGGTCTGATTTGTCGGTTCCTTGCAGAGAAGGCGCCGACGGCCCGTACTTATCGTCAGGTCCTGGGCCTGATGGCGGCGACCATAGAGGTAGTTCCGTGGGCCAGGGCGCACATGCGTCAGGTACAGTCAGCTCTGCTCAGTCGTTGGTCCCCTCTGTCGCAGGACTTGGAAATGTGTTGTCCGCTGTCGGTGGCCCCTCGTCTCAGTCTCCGCTGGTGGCTCAGTCCGCGCAATTTGGGAAAGGAATGCCGTTGGAGTCCCCACAGGGGCTGGTAATGGTCACGGATGCCAGTCTGCAAGGTTGGGGGGCACATTGTCTCAGTCAGGTAGCTCAAGGCCGGTGGTCTCGGGCAGAAGCAGAGTGGTCCATCAACCGGCTGGAAACTCGGGCCATTCGGGTGGCGCTCCAGGCCTTGACGTCGGTGGTTCGCCACAAGGCAGTCCGAGTGCTCTGTGACAATGCCATGGCAGTAGCATATGTCAACCGTCAAGGGGGGAACAAAGAGCCTTGGCGGCGCAGTTGAACTCATCTTCAGGCTCTCTTGGCAGCGCATGTGGCCGGGGTAGGTCACATAGATGCAGATTATCTCAGCAGGCACACTCTAGATCCCAGAGAGTGGTCTTTTCTTCGGTCAGTGTTCCAGTGAGTTGTGTCGGTCTGGGGACTTTCGGTGATCTTAGGGCAACGGCTCGCTATGCGCAAGTTCAGAGATTTTTTTTTTTCAGTCGCTGAAGAGACCCTTGAGCGGAGGAAATCGACACTCTTCTGTTGCCTTGGCTTCGGGAGTGACTGTATGTGTTTCCTCTGTGGCTGTTAGTCGGTCGAGTAATATAGCGCATCGAACATCACTCCGGTCGGGTGATTCTGGTAGCTTCGGATTGGCAGCGTCGACCATGGTATGGAGACCTGGTGCGGTTGGCAGGGGCGGCGGCCCTGCCTTTGTTGGGATCAGTTCTGTGTCAAGGCCCGATAATCATGCCGGATCCGGCTCGGTTTTCGCTTATGGCTTGGCTCTTGAGCGGCACAAGTTGAAGAAGAAGGGGCTTTCGTCCAGTGGCTTTGCTATGATGTTGAGTTGCCGTAGACGATCCACTTCCTTGGCGTATGTCCGGGTTTGGAGAATCTTTGAGCACTGGTGTGAAGACCATCGAGTTCGGCCGTTTCACTCTTCGGTGGCGGAAGTTTTGGAATTTTTGCACGATGGTGTTGATAGAGGTCTGGCCTTGTCTACACTGAAGGTTCAGGTGGCAGCTTTGTCATGTTTTCGTGGGAAGCTTCAGTGAAAGTCCTTCGCGTCTGTGCCTGAGGTAGTGCGTTTTTTGAAGGGTGTTAAGTTGCTGCGTCCGCCTCAGTGACGGATGGTGCCTCCGTGGGATTTGAAGCTAGTTTTGGATGCTTTGATCAGGCCTCCGTTTGTGCCTGTGGTATCGGCATCTTGTAAGGATTTATCTTTAAAGGCGGTCTTGTTGGTGGCGATTACTTCAGCACGGAGTGTTTCAGAGCTTCAGGCTTTGTCTTTTAGGGAACCATTTTTGTCCTTTCTGAGGGAAAGGTTTCGTTGCGGACGGTGCTTTCCTTTTTTGCCCAAGGTGGTTTCCGAGTTCCATGTTAATCAGGTCATCTCTCTGCCAGTGTTGGGTGATATGGCTGGAGATTCGGAGCAGCGTGGTATTGCCAAGCTGGATGTCAGGAGAGTTTTGAGTTGTTATCTCTCTGGAACTCAGGACTTCAGAGCCTCTGACCGTTTGTTCGTTCTTCATGGTGGCCCAAAGAAGGGTGCAGCGGCTCCTAAGGTGACCATAGCACGGTGGTTGAAGGAGGCGGTTGCATCTGCTTACTTGGTGAACGGTCCTGTGGTGCCTAGGGGCTGGTCTGCTCATTCCACTAGGGGAATGGCAGCCTCGTGGGCGGAGAATAGTATGATTTCTCTGTTAGATATTTGTCGGGCTGCGGTTTGGTTTTCGTTGCATTCCTTTGTGAAGCATTATAGGATTCCTGTGCATGCAAAGGACGAGGTGCGCTTTGGGGCAGCAATTTTGACCTCTGGCCTTAGTAGGTCCCTCCCATAAGTTAGTTACTGCTCTGGTACGTCCCACGCGTCTTGACCGGTCTGGAGGGTCGCTGAGGAAGGTGAAATTAGATCTTACCTGCTAATTTTCTTTCCTCTAGACCCTCCAGACCGGTCAAGAGCCCGCCCTGTCTGTATTGGAGGCCAGGAGGTGTGTTTGTTGGATAATTCTTGGCTGCTATAAATTGTTGTTTCTCTAATTGCAGACTGTTTATTTCTGTTTTGTGATAGGAGTCCGGGACAGGTGGGGCTCTTCTTTGATAGTCCACCTGTAGAAGCCCAACTGTTTTATCAAAGGCAAAGGAACATGTTTCCGTAAGAGCAAGCGGAAGATGTTTCTTGTTTTTGCAGTTTACTGTGACCACGTACAGGGTTGCTAGTTGTTGTTAGTGTTTTTTGTTTCTCTGCTTTGTCAGGGGTATACTGGCTAGTGGAGGTTCTGCACAGGTTATATATACAGGCTTCAAAAGCTTAGTGTTTTCTCAGTCTCCCTCTGCTGGTAGGAGGACATAACCCACGCGTCTTGACCGGTCTGGAGGGTCTAGAGGAAAGAAAATTAGCAGGTAAGATCTAATTTCACCTTTCTCACTCAGCAGAGGGTAGATGTGTGCAGCCTGTGCAGTGTACTCAGTCTGGTAGGCCCGTTTGGGGTTTCTAGGTTGGGTTGTAAATGTTAGAGAACCAACACTTGGATTTCTATTACAGGGTGTAAGTCCTAAGGGGCTTCTTATTCCCTTTGTGGTGTCACCCCCGGGTGGCCGGGTCCCTCCCCCTGTGCTCTTCCTCTGGAGGTCTGCTTGACCTCGGCTACAGACCTCGTTCTGTACCCTTAAGGCGTTTAGGCATCAGCAACGAGGTTTAAAAATAAAGAAATGTTTTTAAAAGGCGGCTATTTTGGCTGTTCTTGTGGCAGTCCAGAGATAGAACGTGTTCAAGGGCGTTCTTGCCTTAGGTGGTTTTGCCTATTTCTGTCAGAGCACAAAGCAACTGGTTTTTATTGTGTTCGCGACCATTACGTCTAAGCCAGTGAGGTGTCGATTTTGCGTGAAGTGCGGCGTTGAAGTGAAAGGTGGCCAATGTAAATTTTGTGGGGAGCCTACGTTGTCAGCGCTCTTGCCCCCCGTGCTTTCCCCTGAGTAGGCGGAGGTGTTGGCTGGTGATTTGACCGCACATTCCGGGCCGGCAACGGCGGGGCCGGTTTTGGCGGGAAACGTGGCCATTTTGGCTGCGCATCCCGGGTCGGCCTCGACGGAGCCGTTTCTGTACCGGCGCCGGGGGACCTGTATGTGGTGGGAAGCGCGCCTAGTTTAGCTGCGGATCACGCGATGGACCTGCCTCGGGAGTGAGGGGGGTCTGTCGCGGAGACTGCGGGAAGTGTTGGGGCTTCAGCAGCGTCCGGGGGGGGGGGGGGGGTCTGGTTCCCCCCCTGAGTTTGTTTGGTCTATAATGCCTGGAGAGCTGGCCCCTCTCAGGCTGTTTGTTCCCCGGAGGCTGCTAGCTCATTGGGAGTTAAGCGCCCACGGGTGGATATTTCGGAGCCTATGGAGATACTTTCTCTGCCTGGGTCGGAGGTTTGGAGTGACCCAGGAGAGGAGGATCTCTTAGATGAGTCTGAAGATCAGGATGGGCTAAGGCCTGGGGAAGATTCTTTAGTGGTTCGCATTTTTCATAAGGAGGAGTTGTTAGAGCTCATTGATCAGGTGATCTCTACTTTGAAGTTTGCTCCGGCGGGCACACCCTCTGCGGAGGGACCCCAGGTATATCCCTTGGTTAAGGGGATTCGGAGAGCCCTCCCGTTCCTTTCCCATGAATTCAGACATTAGAGACATGGTTTTTCAGGAATGGTATGTGCCAGAGGCTGCTTGTAAGGTGTCTAGGGCTATGGCGCGGCTGTATCCCTTGTCTCCGGAAGATTTGGCCCTGCTGAAACCACCTACTGTGGATGCAGTGGTTACGGCGGTTACTAAGGCTAAGGCCATTCCGGTGGATGGCGGTACAGCCTTACGGGATCCTCAGGATAGGAAGAGTCCTTTCTGAAGCGCAGCTTTGGTTTGTCGGCTTTGGCCTTGCAAGCCTCTGTGTGTGGGGGGGGCTTGGTAGCCAGAGCTTGTTTCTGTTGGGCGGAGAAGCTCTTGGATGAAGCCTGGTTTGGTTCAGGACCTGGCCAAATTGGAGATGGGGTCTTTGTTTTTGGTGGACACCCTTTATGATTTGCTAAGGGCTTCGGCTAAGAATATGGCTCTGGCGGTGACGGCTCCGCAGGGCTCTTTGGCTTAGGGGCTGGGTGGCAGATGCGGCCTCTAAAGCAAAGTTGTGTTCTTTACCTTTCAAAGGTTCTATGTTATTTGGAGAGGACTTGGATAAACTGATGAGTGGTCTTGGGGATACCAAGGTCTCACGGTTGCTGGAATTACGGCCTAAGGCGGTTAGTCGAGGTGGTTCGGCTAGAGGTCGGTTTAAGGACGCGAGGCAGATTTGTATCTCCTTCTAAAAGCCGGTTTTTCCAGCGGACGCAGTCCTTTCGAGGGGGTCGTCGAAGAGGTCGGGACTCCTCCAGAGGTGCCGGAAATGATAAGTCCTCCTTATGAAGGTGTGCGGGTCCAGCCTCTGGTGAAGATCGGGGCGCGATTTCGTCTGTTTTATCAAGGGTGGACCCAAATTACTTAAGGTCAGTGAGTGCTGGATTTCGTTTGCGACGGTTATGCGCTCGAGCACCCGCTGCCGGATCTGTTTCTTCCCTCACCATGTCACTCTCGAGTCAAGTTAAAGGCTATTCAAGAGACTCTGGGTCGCTTAATCCAGTTGGGAGCTGTGGTACCCGTTCCTCGGCACGAGCAGGGAATGGGTTGTTATTCCATTTACTTTGTGGTTCCGAAGAAGGAGGACCAGTTTCGACCCATTTTAGATCTCAAGAGGGTCAATGGGGCGCTCAAGGTGCCATCCTTCCGCATGGAGACCCTGCGCTCGGTCATAGTGGCTGTTCGTCAGGAAGAATTTCTCCCGTCACTGGATCTCAGGGAAGCATATCTGCACGTGCCGATTCGAGAGGCCCATCAGCGTTTCCTTTGTTTTGTTGCTGATTTAGGGAGGCACTTTCAGTTCTGTGCCCTGCCTTTTGCTCTGGCAACAGCTCCACGCACCTTCTCCAAGATAATGGTGGTGGTAGGAACGGCTTTGCGGAGGCAGGGAATTCTGGTGCATCTGTATCTGGACGACTGGTTGAGCGGGGCGAAGTCTCGGGCTCACAGTGTTGCGGCGATGGCTCAGGTGGTCTCATTTCTGGAATCGCTCGCATGGGTAGTGAATGTAGTCAGTTGATCCCATTGCAGAGTCTGGAGTACTTGGGAGTGCGGTTCGACATGGCAGTGGGTCGTGTTTTTCTGCCGGATTCTCGGATCGCCTCTCTTCAGCAGCAGGTCCGGCTGTTAATGTCCGTTCAGAGTCCGATGGTTCGAATGTACCTTCGGGTTCTGGGCCTAATGGCAGCGACAATAGAGGTAGTACCATGGGCCTGGGCGCATATGCGTCAGCTTCAGGCGGCTCTGTTGTCCCGGTGGTCTCCCCAGGTACACAGTTTGGAGTTGCGGTTTCCTTTGAGGGGGGCTCCTCGGCGCAGTCTCCAGTGGTGGCTGTGCTCGGCCATCTGAAAAAGGGCATGACGTTGGAACCTCCTCAGTGGGTGATTCTGGTAACGGATGCCAGTCTGCTGTGCTGGGGAGCTCAGTGTCTCGGTCGGTCCGCGGAGGGGCGATGTTCGACGGAGGAAGCTCAGTGGTCTATCAACCGGTTGGAGACGAGGATGATTCGGCTAGCTCTGTTGGCGTTTTGCTCAAGTGTGGTCGAAAAGGCGGTCCATCAATGCGACAGCGGGTAGTGTATGTCAACCGGCAGGGCGGTACAAAGAGTCCGTGGTTGGCAATCGAGACAGCTCTGCTCATGAGTTGGGCAGAAAGTCATCTAGTGCCGATTTCGGCGGTGCACATGGCCGGGGTGGACAACGTGAACGCGGATTTTCTAAGCAGACACATGTTGGACCCCGGAGAATGGTCTCTGTACCAGTCGGTGTTCGACCAGATAGTTCTAAAGTGGGGAATGCCAGTGGTGGATCTCATGGAGTCGGCACAGAATGCTCAGGTTCCTCTGTATTTCAGTCGGTGTCGGTATCCGCGAGCGGAAGGGATCGATGCGCTGGTCTTCCGTGGCCTCAGCGGGTGGTGTACGTGTTGTAAGGAGAGTAAATAAAAGCAAGAGAAAAAGGAAACCGATATGGTTCTCCAAGCAAATGGCTGAGAAAATAAAGGCTAAAGAGTTAGCGTTCCAGAAATATAGAAAACCTCAAGAAGAGGAACACGGGGAGGAATACCAGATGAAACTGAAAGAAGCCAAGAGAGAGGTACGTCTGGCGAAGGCACAAGCGGAAGAACAAATGGCTAGAAATGTAAGGAGGGGTGACAAAAATGTCTTCAGGTATATTAGTGAAAGAAGAATGACTAAAAAGGGAATTGTGAGACTAAAAGATACAGCGAACCGCTATGTAGATAATGATGAACGTACATAGTAACATAGTAGATGACGGCAGAAAAAGACCTGCATGGTCCATCCAGTCTGCCCAAGACAAACTCATATGTGTATACCTTACCTTGAATTTGTACCTGTCTTTATCAGGGCACAGACCATATAAGTCTGCCCAGCAGTATTTCCCACCTCCCAACCACCAGTCCCGCCTCCCATCGAAAAAGCCAATTTGCTAAATAGATACTTTTGTTCTGTTTTCACTGAAGAAAATCCTGGAGAAGGACCGCGAGGGACTGGCAAAAGTACACCTGAGAATGGAATGGATATAGCACCATTCACGGAAGAGAGTGTGTATCAACAACTTAGAAAGCTAAAGGTGGACAAAGCCATGGGACCGGACGGGATTCACCCCAGAATATTGAGGGAGCTCAGAGAGGTTCTGGCGGGTCCTCTTAAACATTTGTTTAATAAATCCTTGGAGACGGGAGAGGTTCCGAGGGACTCGAGAACGGTGGAGGTGGTCCCTCTTCACAAAAGTGGTGATAGGGAAGAAGCTGGAAACTACAGGCCGGTAAGCCTCACTTTGGTTATTGGAAAAGTAATGGAAGCGATGCTGAAGGAAAGGATAGTGAATTTCCTGGAAGCCAATAAGTTGCAAGATCCGAGACAACATGGTTTTACCAGAGGGAAATCGTGCCAAACGAATCTCATTGAATTCTTTGACTGGGTAACTGGAGAATTGAATCATCGACGTGCTATAGACGTAATCTACTTAGATTTTAGCAAAGCTTTTGACACGGTTCCCCACAGGAGGCTCTTAAATAAACTCGATGGGCTGAAGATAGGTCCCGAAGTGGTGAACTGGATTAGGAACTGGTTGACGGACAGACGACAGAGTGGTGGTAAATGGAGTTCGCTCGGAGGAGGGAAAGGTGAGTAGTGGAGTGCCTCAGGGATCGGTGCTGGGGCCGATTCTGTTCAATATATTTGTGAGTGACATTGCCGAAGGGTTAGAAGGTAAAGTTTGCCTATTTGCGGATGATACTAAGATTTGCAACAGAGTGGACACCCGGGAGGGAGTGGAAAGCATGAAAAGGGATCTGAGGAAGCTAGAAGAATGGTCTAAGGTTTGGCAATTAAAATTCAATGCGAAGAAATGCAAAGTGATGCATTTAGGGAGTAGAAACCCACGAGAGACTTGTGTTAGGCGGTGAGAGTCTGATAGGTACTGAGGGGGGAGAGGGTTCTTGGGGTGATAGTATCCGAGGATCTGAAGGCAACGAAACAGTGTGACAAGGCGGTGGCCGTAGCAAGAAGGTTGCTAGGCTGTATAGAGAGAGGTGTGATCAGCAGAAGAAAGGAAGTGTTGATGCCCCTGTACAAGTCATTGGTGAGGCCCCACCTGGAGTATTGTGTTCAGTTTTGGAGGCTGTACCTTGCGAAGGATGTTAAAAAAATGGAAGCGGTGCAAAGAAAAGCTACGAGAATGGTATGGGATTTGCTGTTCTAAGACGTATGAGCAGAGACTTGCTGACCTGAACATGTATACCCTGGAGGAAAGGAAAAGGAGGAACAGGGGTGATATGATACAGACGTTCAAATACTTGAAAGGTATTAATCCGCAAAAAAATCTTTTCTGGAGATAGGAAGGCGGTAGAACGAGAGGACATGAAATGAGATTGAAAGGGGGGGGGGGGGGCAGACTCAGGAAAGATGTCAGGAAGTATTTTTTCACGGAGAGGGTGCGGGAGGTGGTGGAGATGAAAACGGTAATGGAATTCAAACTTGCGTGGGATATGCATAAAGGAATCATATGCAGTAGGAATGGATCCTCGGAAGCTTAGCCAAAATTGGGTGGCGGAGCAGGTGGGGGAAGAGAGGTTGGTGGTTGGGAGGCGAGGATAGTGAAGGGCAGACTTATACGGTCTGTGCCAGAGCCAGTGATGGGAGGCGGGAAATACTGCTGGGCAGACTTGTACGGTCTGTGCCCTGAAAAAGGCAGGTACAAATCAAGGTAAGGTATACACATATGAGTTTATCTTGTTGGGCAGACTGGATGAACCATGCAGGTCTTTTTCTGCCGTCATCTACTATGTTACTATGTGTTTCCCTCGTGGCCCTTGATAGGTCGAATCCTACAGAGGGTTGAATGTCATACGGGTCCGGTGTTGTTGGTGGCTCTGAATTGGCCGCATCGGCCGTGGTTCGGGGATCTGGTGCGCTTGTTAGAAGGCGAGCCTCTGCGGCTGGGGGGCTCGGTGCTGTTGTGTCAGGGTCCAATTGTCATGCCGGATCCGGCTCGGTTCTCTCTTACGTTGTGGCCCTTGAGAGGGAACGGTTGAGAAGGAAAGGGTTTTCCCCTCAGGTAATTCAGACGATGCTTCAGTCTCGCAAACGTTCGACATCTTTGGCCTATATGCGTGTATGGCGCATATTTGAAGATTGGTGTGGGGACCGGGCGTGTGTCCCTTCGACAGCTTCTGTGTCGTGCATTTTAGATTTCTTGCAGGATGGTTTTGAGAAGGTCCTTTCATTGTCATCTTTCAAGGTGCAGCTGGCTGCTTTGGCGTGTTTTTGGGGTAAGGTGCAGGGCAGGTCGGTTGCGTCTTCCCCGGATGCGGTCCGTTTTTTTGAGGGGGGGGTGAAGTTGCTTCGTCCTCAGCAGCCGGTAGTTCCTCAGTGGGATCTTAATATCGTTCTTGACTCTTTGGCGGGTTCTCCTTTTGAGCCCTTGGAGTCTTGTTCGATAAGACCTTACTATGAAGGTGGTCTTTTTGGTAGCTATATCGTCGGCTCGCAGGATTTCGGAACTTCAGGCTCTTTCATGTAGGCCTCCGTTTCTGTGGTTTTCTAAGGAAAAGGTTTCGCTGCGTCCAGTCCCTTCGTTTTTGCCTAAGGTGGTATCCTCCTTTCATGTCAATCAGGTGATTTCATTGCCGGTCTTGGGGGACCGGACGGGGGATGCTTCTCAGCGTCGTTTGGCGAAATTGGATGTGTGCAGAGTGGTTAAAGGATGCCATCTCTTCGGCTTACATATTGCATGGCCGTACGGTGCTGGTGGGGCTCAAGGCACATTCCACTAGGGGGATGGCGGCTTCATGGGCAGAAAGTAGTTTTGTTCCACCGGTAGACATTTGTAGATCGGCGGTGTGGTCCTCCCTGCATTCTTTTGTCAAACATTACAGAGTGGATGTACAGGCAAGGGAGGATGCCAGTTTGGAGCTGCAGTCCTGTTCTCTGGGCTTCGCAGGTCCCACCCTTAGATGTGTTTACTGCTTTGGTACGTCCCAAGCATCTTGAACGGTCTGGAGGATTGCTGAGGAAGGTGAAATTAGGCCTTACCTGCTAATTTTCTTCTAGATCCTCCAGAACATTCAAGAGCCCACCCAGTGTATCGGACAGTTCAGCATATTTTCTTTAGACTTCAGTTGCTGATATTTCTAGTAGCTCCTATGATTTGGGTCCTGGAGTTTTACTAAGGGCAGTTTGTGGTACCGTTTGTGCCCATCTGCAGTTGAATTCCCCTGTCTTAAGGGGAGGAGATCTGAGTGTGGATTCAGTGGCTTTGTTTAGGTGGAGGTGTTTTGTTCCTCTGCTTTGTTACTGTTTTACTGGTTAGTAGAAGGTCTGCATAGGCTACTTGTATAAAAAGGTGTAGTGTTCTCAGTCTCCCTCTGCTGGTAGGAGTGCTTAACCCAAGCGCCTTGAACGGTCTGGAGGATCTAGAGGAAAGAAAATTATCAGGTAAGGCCTAATTTCACCTTTGTCCCCATGGCCCCTGGGAATGCATCAGCATTGAGATCTCTGCCTGCCTCAACATCGAGCATCAGCAGTTCCCATCGGGGTTAAGCATCCTCAGACCCTGCACTGAAGGCCCATAAAGATTTGGCATCCTTTGTACTGAGATTCCGATGTCAGGCGGAAGCCAAGAAGCATCGGCTTTTATTTACTCTCTTTACATAAAGGTTTGTGGCCCTATTTATAGCTTTTTTACTTTATCCTTAAGGCATGTTTCACTTTGTTTTAGATGGCAAACAAGTGTTCATGCTTTTTACATCAATGATTACTGATGTAAATCAAGTAGCCAATTTTGAGACTTGCCTAGTCTCTCCTCCCCCTCCCCCCCCAAAACAAAATCTGTATTTCTTCAGGCCTCTTGGTAAAATCAGTCACTGAATAGTGTGATCTTGGGCATTTGAATTTTAGCTTGCCCATTGGTGCTATAGGAACACTGAATAGAATCAGTTTGAGGTTGTAGGGATTGTCATAGTGCCATCTAATCTCTTCATTGAGGCTACTCTCCCTGTTTCTGACTGAAATGGGTTGAAGATAATAATCACTTCTATTAGTGATTTTTAACCCAGCCAGTAGTACTTATGAACCTCTTGCATCTTGTGGGTTAGTGTCTGACCTGAAAGGTCATTTTTTGGTGGTGGTGGTGATCACTTATCCAGCTTCACATGGTGATGTTACTCATGTCTTAAGTTTCCACCCAAGGTTGTGTCGGACTTAGATCATTCTTTGTATACTTTCCCTAATTAGCAACAAAAATGAATAAGACCTTCACACCTTGAGTTGTTAATGTTTAAACACCTGGCTTGGTTTTACAAAGTGTTAAAAACTGAGTGTTATCTGGTCATGTTGTGGATTCCTTCACCACTTATTCTCAAATGTGTTCTGGAAAAATCTCCAGATATTGATGCAGGTTATGCTGTATGACACCCTGAGCTCTGAGAAAGTTAAAAGAATTTTCTTACTGTCTTTAGGAAGGTTTGAATTAACACAGTTTATCCCAGTGGCTACTCTAGAAAAGGGGAAAGATGGGAACATTTAGATCTCAATTTTTCACTCCTGAGGAACATAACTATTTGCTGTCATGCCTGTGACATACTCAGACAGCCATTACATTGATCAGTGTAATGCATCTAGAGTAAGTTTGAACGTCTGGTGAGTAGACTTGAGGAGACTAAAAAAAAAAAAAAAGAGAGAGGCCATATTAAAACGTGCACTTTCCAGAATTGAATTCACTTAGAGGAAAGAAAAGGTGAGTTAACGGAGTGCCCCAAGGATTGCTATTGGGGTAGTTTCTGTTCAGCATATTTGTGAGTGACATTGCGGATGGGTTAGAAAGGAAAGTTTTGCCTTTTTGTGGATGACGGAGTGGTAACCCTGCAGGGAGTGGACAACATGAGAAATGGTCTAAAAAGATTAGAAGAATGGTCTGTTTGGCTGTTAAAATGTAATGCAAAGAACTGTAGTGCAATAGTGTAGAAACCCAAGAGTTGTATTTGCTAGGGGTAAGTGAAGTGGCTAAGCATATCAGGGAGAGGGACGTTGGGGTGATAGTGTCGGAGGACCTTTAGGCTGCTAAACGAAACGTGTGACAAGGTGGTGGCTGTAGCCAGAAGGATGCTCTGCTGCAGAGAGGCATATCCATTGCAAGAAAGGAGGTGTTAATGCCTTTTCACATGGGGTTGGTGAAGTCTTATGTTCACTTTTGGAGGCTGTAGCTCACTAAAGACACCAAGACTTGAGGTGGTTCAGAGGACTGTGACAAAAATGATCACCATAACGTTGCCATGCTGGGACAGGAGACAGATGGTCCTTGCTCAGTATCTTTTTTCCAGCAGTGGCCAATCCAGGTCACAAGTGGCAAGATCCCAAAAAGTTAACCAGATTTTTTGCTGCTTATCTCAGCAATACTTGTCAAAAACTTATGTATGGCTTCTATTTCCTCCTTAATTCATCATTTAAATAGCAAAAATATGTAGGAGAATATCTTAAGCAACACTTGTAAATTGTAAGTGTGGTAAAGTCTCATATCATTGGACACAACTATTATTTACATCACTCCCGTGGTGAATCTATGCTTGTGTGTCATAATATAATCATTGACTTATACCTCCTCCATCCTTTAATTTTTTACTTAACTACGTATAAAAGACACTTAGCTTTAACGGGCTGGTGCATATAACAGGTGTGCCTGTGTACCCTGACAGGTGCCTGTTTCGCAACACTTCGTCAAAGGGGGACTCTCGCACCGTTTAGCCTAAAAAAATATACATATAGACATATCTAAGATACAACCTTAAACTATAGTGTTACTTAAGAAATAGACGTACTGTTGTGTCTCAACGTGGCTGCTTGCTTATATGATTTAAAATGGCGAACCCGCCAGTCTTTAACTACCCAAGGACCTGGAAACAGCTGACACTAATATCCTCAATTCTTACTGGGGATTTTCCCAAGTCCATCTTAATCACTTATGGACTTTTTTTTTTAGGAACTTGTCGAGACCTTTTATAAACCCTGCTAAGCTGCTTTTACCACTCTTTGGTAACAAATTCCAGAGTTCTAATTACACGTTGAGTGAAGAAATATTTTCTCCATTTTGCTTTAAAATGTACTACATAGTAGCTTCATTGTGTGCCCCCCCCCCCCCCAAAGTAAGCAAGTGATTCACTTCTACGTGTTCCACTCCACTCAGTATTTTATAAACCTGTTATCATATCCCCTTCAGCTGTCTCTTCTCCAAGCTTGTGCCAAAAGATGTGTGAGAAGAGACTTGAAGACCTCAACACGTATACCCTAGAGGAAAGGAGGGATTCGGAGGGATATGATAGACACTTAAATATTTAAAAGGTATTAATATGCAAACTAACCTTTTTCAGAGATGAGGAAGTGATAGAACTAGAGGTCATGAGTTGCAGAGTGGGAGACTGCAGGAACTTGAGGTTGCAGTGTGGAAGACTTAGTAGCAATGTCAGGAAATACTTTTTCACAGAAGGGGTGGTGGATACCTGGAATGCCCAGATTATGATGGCAAAAAATGGTGACTAAATTCAAGAATATGGGATAAACAGGAGCACTATATAGAAAAAGGATGGAATCCAATTAAAGCAAATGTAAAATGACCTTGTAACTGGAGTGATCTTTTGCAGCTTCAGAGTAGAGAGCTGCATGGGAAACGGTTTGCAGGAATCCCCTCCAGGTCCGTGGGACTCCAGGAATCTCCTAAGATCTGTGGGAATCCTGTGGGGATGGACGCAGTTCCTGCAGGGTTCCCGCAGAATTTATGCAGTACCAGGCTAGCCTACCAATCCAGGAGGACTCGTGCCATGGTCACTGCTGCCTCTCTTCAGTCAGTTCAGCCACACTTATTGACACACTCAACAAGCCAGCCTAGCAGCAGATCACATGATGTACAGGCAAGTGATGTGCTGCTCTCCCGACGCAGCACTATCGAATCCTTTAGAACATAGTGCTGCTTGAAGTTGGACCTCAGAGTACTTGTGGTCAGCCAACCAAATTCAGAAATTGTAGATAACCATAATTCGTCTCGAGTTTGCAGACTGCAGAGGGGGTGGGGGGCTTCATTGAATGTTGACTTGATGCTTCTCTGTTGGGTAAATATTTTATTGACTGCCATCCCCATCTCCCTTCTTCCTTTTTCTTCCTGCCTGATCTTATAAATGTGTCTACCACTGTCCCGGCATGGCTCTGCTGCAGAGAGCCTTGCTCTCTCCCCAGTCTCATAAACTCCACGAGGACCCTCCTTGAGCTTGTTGCCACCATTCCAGAAGCTCCAGGTTAGTGCCTGGCTCAGCTACAGTGTGGTCACTCTCTACTTGCTGCTTGATACTCAGAAAACTGCAAGGGAAGAGTCTGCAGCAAGCTCAGAAGGAGAGAGTAAGAATTAGCTCTGGTTTGGAGCAGGATAGAATTACTATAAATTGAGACATTACACTGCTTTAACAGGTTTATCCAATTTAAAGTAATTTGCTGGATTGGATTTTGCAGGTCTTTTAGTTGAGTGAAAGCAGCTAACATTGAATAAACCTGTCTCAATTCATAGTAATTTTGTCCAGCAGTCTTTCAGTAATTTCTGCTTGTAGGTGGTAGGACTTCCTAGGCAAAACAGAATATAATAGCCAGTGATGGTATTACTCTGTTAACATATTACCCTCACTGTTCATAATTTAAGGGTACAAGGGAGTTTCTGTATCTGCCACTTTTCCTTGTGGACGCTTCTATTTTCTTTAGTACTCAATAAAATAACTAAACTACTTCTGAAGGTTATGGGTGCGGGCGGGGATGGAGGAAATTACAGTGGAGATGGGTGGAGACTGGTGAAATTTCTGTCCCTGTGCAGCTCTGCTGTACTTCAGAGGTTAGACAATAAAACCAATGCCAGGAAGGCTTCTATGCTCTGGGTCCTGTAAATGGCAAAGCCAGATCAGGATCAAGGCTTGAAAAGACTTCCATTCAAGTAGTTGAAAGGTAGCACTGGTTCCGATTAGACTTCTATGGTCTGTGCTCCAGAATTGTCATGAAGAGACAGAGTAATTAAGAACCTGTGCAAAGTGCCAGATTAAACTCTTACCACCGTTTTGGTTATACTGGATGGGACCGTGCAGGTCTTTTATCTGCTGGTATTTACTATGTTACTGTTCAGAATTATGAATATCTGGATGAATATAGAAAGGGCACTCTGAGAAACTTGAAACCATATAGCAACAAATCTATATTTAGATTGTAAGCTCTGTCGAGCAGGGTCTGTCTGTTTATTTTCAAGTGTACAGCGCTGCGTACATCTAGTAGCGCTATAGAAATGATAAGTAGTAGTAGTAACAACACCAGGCAAGTTGTCATATGAATAAACTACCAGGTGGGGATGTGCTCAAGGCAAATAGTTTGGGTGCTTTTCCTGTTTTTTAAGCATTTCCCACATTTGAGCTTTTTAATGTGTGCAACACAATGTATGTTAAATGTAAAACTAAAATTTTCAATGTATGTTCAGCCAAATTTATGCTGATACATATCTTTACTAAGGGATTTTACTGTTAAAATCATGCCATGCATTACAAAACAGGGCAAGCAAATTTAGAGGTTTTTGTTTAAAATTGTGTACAAAAATATTAGTAAACAAGGTTTCCTTTATCTAGAAAGGTGATTGAAAGTGAATTTTCTATTGCAGTTGTTTTAGGGTATAAAATTTCTTACTGAATAGAAATCACTAGTTTAGAAAAACATCACAGATACGTTGGAAAAAATGTGTTTCTTTTACAGAATGAAATGATGTTGGTACAAGATTTGGGCATTGCCCCTGAAAACATCATATATACAAATCCATGCAAGCAAGCTTCTCAGATAAAGTATGCAGCAAAAATTGGGGTAAATCTCATGACTTGTGACAATGAAACTGAGTTGAAGAAAATTGCTCGTAATCATCCAGATGCTAAGTAAGTACAAATGTGTTCATATGTGTTTTGCCCAGAGAAGTAGAGATGTGTTTTGGGCTTTTAAGATAAATTATTAATTCTTGTCAGTTTTTTGCTATTTCTTGATTTGTTGAAGAATCAGTGTTTGCATTTTTCATGACAAACTGGTTTAAATAACTTAAATATATGGAAAGCATACTTTATGCATAAAGAACAGGCATAGGGTATATGTATTTAAAATACAGTATTGTTTATTATCACTAGCCAGCAGCGTATGAAGCTGGAAAACAGGAAGAGAATCTGTGCACTTAAGAGCAACATGACATCACTGGGGGAGTCTGTTAGCTATGCGGTGTCATAGAAAGCCTAGCCACCCACCTGGGCTACTCAGTGGTCACCTAGAGGGTCTACCCCGGCACAGCTCAGATCCACCTGCTGCTTGTGCTCTACACTAGCACCCTCCTCCCACCAACTGGGTCCCAACTGCTTCTGGGTGAGTCTCCCGCTCTCAAATTATCCCTAGTGATTCCTGGGTTGCTGGAGCCACACTTCCAGTGGTCCCACAGACCCTAGAAAACACCCACAGACCCAACACATAAATCACCAGGATTCTTAGTCCAGACAAGCCGAGGCAATAAATTAAAAATGTTTGTCATGAAAAATTAGAACAATGAACAGAAAAGGTGCAATCAACCAACAGTAGCAACTGAATATGGATCAATTATAAAATTAAACATTTAGTCACTACCTGATTAGTGCCTGGAGAGATCAGGGACATATAGCTGCTCACAGGTTATCAAACATAACTGTTCACAGAGCCTCAACAAAGAGATCTTTCTCTTTTCTCCCTGGCTAAGACTGGGGCAAAAGCCAGTACGTCCTAGATTAATCTGAGCTCCTGGGCCAATCAGAGCCCAGAACAAGTTTTGAAAGTAACTGGCCACATCACTGCAGGTTGCATCTTATCTGTGTTAACTAAAGAGGGAGCAGTCATTTCTCTTAACAGCTTTAAGCATAAACATGCACCACCTGCTGGTCAAACTAGAGAAATACACTTCAAGAAGTATTTTTACATTCTTAAAAACCCACTGTTTTGTCACATGCGGGATGGTCAGTTTAACAAAGGTTGGATAATGAGATTTTACTGTCAGCAATATTTTGCAATTATATAGTCTCCATTACTCCTGTCAGATTTCTGCATGACTGGAGCACAGAGTAGCCCAGTTGCGCAAAATTCACGAAAGGATGGACCCCCACCGCTCAGCTGACGTGCCCGCCCTACCTGTGCATTTCCTGGTGGTCTAGTGGCCTCTTCGGGGGCTAGAAAAGAACACCACTCTCTGCCTCGCTGCCACCGCTGTCTTGCTGGTCCTGTGCTTTTTCAAAATGGCCACTGAGACTTCAAACTATAATATAAGATAGCATACCAGATGAATTATAGTACTTAAAATTGTTTACTGGTATCGCTAGTCTTTTTAAAGTATGTTATATATCTTATAGTTTAAACTATATGTATGTTTACTGTTTAAGCATTCATGCTGTCATTGAAATTTTGAAACCCTGTATTTTATACATTTTTTCAGACTCTATCCTGTTTATTTTTTATTTACACATTTTCACTGTCTTCCCTCTAGTCAACACAACATACAAGTTAGTTTTTATTTATAATAGTCCCTTTTCAGCTCTCCATAGATATGTTTGCCTGTAATATTATTTTCACCACTGTGGGCTCACTTGTGCCTTGCTTTTACTTGTATTATATGTCTATTAAAGCACATACAGAGATATATTTATTTATGTATAGTTTTTAATGTATTTATTTCATCTTAACAGTTTTTTCTGTATTTTGTAAAATATATATATATTTATATTTTCTCATGTTTATTACATCTATTTGTGATGTTTTAGACTCCTGATGCAGGCACTTTGCCGAAACATGGTGCCGTGTTGAGTCCAACTTCAGTATTGAATAAAGACACCATTATGTCTTCCTGGTTCTTTAGAAGAGTCCTGTTGATCATGCTGCTTCTGTGCTTACACGTTGTCCTTTCCATAGTGGATCTCGTTTCTCCACCTCAATGGGAAATGTGGCTATTTTGACCCAGGGCCATGTCTTCCGTGCAGCAGGACACAGCTGATTGGCCCTGAAGGTGGAGGCATCCCGGGGGGGGGGGGGGGGGGGGGGGGGGGGGTTCATTGGGATCAGTAATGGGAGGAGCCTTTCCAAGAAGTCCTGCTAAGCTCTGCGATCATAGGGCCATGTGGCCATGTCCTCTTCATGAGAAAAGCTGTCTCTGTTCAGCATGCTCTGGCCTTCCTGCCTGTTGGGGCAGTTTGGGGGAGGGAGTGGAGGTCATGAAAGACCTAGGGGGATCCTAGTCTGCAGGAAATGGAGGTCCTACTCCTGACTGGTCAGGTGTGAACAAGTGGGTGACAGGATAAAATAGGGCATTTTTTTTCTCCTGGTAGTCTTGTCTCCCATTAGAGGGGTAGCTTCTCCCCTCCAAAGCAGATAAATTTCCAGTGGTATGCCTCTTTAGATGAGAGGAACTCTTGTCCCTTTATCTCACAGGTGGTTTTCTCTTAAAATAGCAGAGGCTCCAGTGGAGATGGTGTTAAAGGTAAAGGAGGGGGGGTGTCATGGATTTAATCTTTTTTTCTGTGGTACAACCAAAATGGTTTATATTTATTATATGCAGGCATTTTCTCTGTCTCTAATGGGCTCACCATCTGTTTTTGTACTTGGGGCAGTGGAGGGTTAAGTGACTTGTCCAGAGTCACAAGGAGCTGCAGTAGGAATCAAACCCAGTTCCCTAGGATTTTAGCCCACTGTAATTTAGGTTACTCCCATTTTGGAGGGCCTGGAGAGGCCAGTCTTGATGTCATAATTCCCCTTGCAGGATGGTACTAGAAGAATGAATACCTGGAGGCTTTGTTCAGGGCACCAGGGTTATCATCAGAGTTTGTCCTTTACCTTGAAGATCTGGACCAGCTATTCAGGCTCCTCAGGTTGGATTTGCTAGTTAGAGCAATCACAGACAATTCCTGTGGAGGATGGAGTGGCCCTGAAGGATGCCCAAGAAATATCAAGTTGCTGCTGTGGCCACTCAGTCTGTGATTTGTGGAGGTTGTGGCCTGAGCACTACTTCAGTGGATTCAGTAGTTGCTGCAGTCATTGGAAGACAGCCTGATAGGCATCAAGTGCTGCCTTTGTGGCTAATGCTGTGTTTGACCTAGTATGCATTTGGATGAGATCGTTAGCCTCTGTGTCAGTGGCCTATTGGTCCCTTTGGAATCGGACAGTAGATTCAGCCTCAAAAATTAGGCTCAGTAATCTACAATTCAGTGGCAAACTCTTGGAGAAGCTGGTTTAAGGACTTGGACAAAGTGAGGTTGCCTGAGGATTGTGCCAGGATGGCAAGAAGAGTGTCCATTGACCAGGTTGTACCACAGAGACTGAAGCTGTTCCCTAGTTGAGCAAGCAAGCTTCAAACTCTTCTAGCTAAATCTTGGAGTGCTTTAAGAGCAAGCCCTTTCAGGGAGGCTTGTAAGCCGAGGGATTGGGGAAGTCCCTTGAATACTTAATAAGTTTCTAATGAGTGCCAGCAGGCCTGTTTTGAGAGGCTAGAACGAGTAGGAGGCTGTCTTAGCTAGTGTGCCTCAGAATAGGCCCATATTTTTAGTTGGATTCTCAGTGGTGCAGCAAGCGGTATACCATGGAATTTGTACAGCCCCTTTCTATCATTCCCACTATACGTGATTCTCTAATCCCTTATTTGTCCTGTTTGTCTTGATTAGAGTGTAAGCTCTCGAGCATGGGCTCTCGTATGTGTTTAGTGTACAGAGCTGTGTATGTCTAATAGTGCTATAGAAATTATTAGTAGTATCATCTGTATGGTTATTTCCATGTGGTTGATGCCATGCAAAAGGCTGTTGCTGAAATGTTTGTGAATCTTCAGCATCTGGGAGCCATTATGCTGTTTCCCCAAGTGGAGCAAGGCTGAGGTCATTACTCCATCTACTTAGTACTGAAGGAGAGAACCATCTGCCCTTCTCCAGTCCTCTGGGACCACTCCTTAGCAGATAAGTGCAGTCCAGCTCTATTTTTGAGGACGGGGGGGGGGGGGGGGGGGGGAGGGGGATTGTCACCCTGTTTCACATATTGGTTGGAGAGATTTTAGTCTTCAGGATGGCGTGAACAAGGATCTTCTTGTTCTATCAAAGTTAGTGGGTTTCCAGGCAGAAGTGCAGGGTAAACCTCTGGTTCTTCATTCATTCAAATTTTTCCAGGGCAATTAAGCATTTGAGACCACCATTTAGTGGTCCCTTGTCCCCATGGGACTAGAACCTGGCATTGTCAGCCTTGACTGGTGTACCCTTTGAGCTCTTGTGTAGTATGGCATTGAAAGATGTCACTGAAGTTGGCTTTTTTTATTTTTTTAAGTTGTGATCACTTTTGCTCAGCACATATTGGAATTGCACACTGTTGCAGGGTGCTCGCTCTTCTCATCCCAGGAAAAGGAGGTGCTCTATAAGTACATAAATATTGCCACACTGGGACAGACCAAAGGTCCATCAAGCACAGTATCCTGTTTCCAACAGTGGCCAATCCAGGTCACAAATACCTGGCAAGATCCCAGAAAAGCTCAATATATTTTATTACGCTTATCCCAGAAATAAGTAGTGGATTTTCCCAAGTCAATTTAATAATGGTCTATGGACTTTTCCTTTAGGAAGCCATCCAGACCCTTTTTAAACCCCAGAAAGTTAACTGCCTTTACCATATTCTCTGGCAACGAATTCCAGAGTTTAATTACATTTTGAGTGAAGAAAAAGTTTCTCCAATTCAAATTAGTTACTACTTTGTAGCTTCATTGCATGCCCTCTAGTCCTAGTATTTTTGGAAACAGTAAACAAACGATTCATGTCTACCCGTTCCACTCCACTCATTATTCTATAGACCTCTATTATGTCTCCCCTCAGCCGTCTTTTCTCCAAGCTGAAGAGTCCTAGATGCTTCAGCCTTTCCTCGAAGGGAAGTTATCCCATCCCCTTTATCATTTTTATCGCCCTTCTCTGTACCTTTTCTAATTCCACTATATATTTTTTGAGATGCGGCGACCAGAATTGAACACAGTGTTCAAGGTGCAGTTGCACCATGGACCGATACAAAGGCATTATGACATCCTCACTTTTGTTTTCCATTCCTTTCCTTATAATACTTAACATTCTATATTTGCTTTCTTAGCTGCCACAGCACACTGAACAGAGCATTTGAACGTATCAACAACAATGCCGAGATCCCTTTCTTGATCAGTGACTCCTAATGTGGAACCTTGCATGACGTAGCTATAATTTGGGTTCCTCTTTCCCACACGCGTCACTTTGCAGTTGCTCACATTAAACGTCATCTACCATTTAGATGCCCAGTCTCGTAAGGTCCTCTTGTAATTTTTCACAATCCTCTCGCTATTTAACAACTTTGAATAACTTTGTGTTGTATGCTAATTTAATTACCTCAGTAGTTACTCCCATCTCTAAATCATTTATAAACATGTTAAAAAGCAGCTGTCCCAGCACAGACCCCTGAGGAACCACACTATCCAGCAGTGAGGATATGTAGCGGTAAAACACACAATGTGATTGTGGCTAGCAAGTAGTTGCCTAGTAGATCCATTGTGTTCAGACCATCAGCAGAAGCGCGGTATACCTCTCCAGGCCTTCGTAGCCCTGGAGCATGTGCCTGAGGTCTCAGAGCTTTGTAGCCACTATGATTTTTCCCACTAGTGGTAGTGGTGGCTTCAGGCTTTCGTCTGGTCTTGTGAGGGCTACCTGCAGATTTTCATTCCTTTCTTCCCTAGTCTAGCCCTGGAAGAATAGCTTATGGTATAGAGAGAGAACCAAGGGAGCTTGAAGCTTAAGTCCCAATGCTGTACTGGCGGCATCTCGTTCAAGTTGTTTAATTTTCATTTCTCCACACCACCTTCCTTTGTAGGATAAAGGTAGCTTTCAAGATTTTCTGCTGCCACTTGGGACAGAGCAGTGGCATGGCTCCTTGCAGGTTTAACTTTCCAATCTCATTGGCTTCCCAAGCCATGTTCAGGCCAGGTTTGGCACCCTTCAGGGAACTTAGATGAACTGATTGAGCAGCCTGGCTTGAGAGTCTAAAAGGTGCTTAGATTGTAACGTTCAGCACTTAACAGTAATCTGCTGCCTTCAGGAAGGCAAGGGACCAAGTTCAGTTCCTTCTAGGCTGGGTGTGCTGGGTCTTGGATTATCTGGAGAGAATAATTCACTGACATACTATAATCTCATGTAGTCTTGTGCTAGCCTTTTAGGTGTTGGTGGACCTTGAGGATGGGCTTTGGCACTAGGAAGCTTTTATCCATGAAGAGAATGCCTCAGTGTCCATATCTTAGATGAACTGGGTTTTTATCTTCTCTCCCTCAAAATCTTCAGACAAGATCCAGAACGGAGGGCAAGGCATCTCCTCCATCAAGGAGATTAGAGCAGGGGCCTTACCACCCAGGTAAGACAAATTGGGACCACTCGGACAGTGACAGTGGTCCTGTAGAGAACCCTGAAAGTTGAAAATGGAGCTGAGGGCGGAGCCATAGTGTAGTACTCCAGCAAGCTAGTGTGTAGCTTAGGAGAAGCCGTTTCATGTAGCACTGATAGTGCTGTTAACTCATGGGATCAAGCTGAGGGCAGATAGTTGTCAGGTGCCCTGGGAAGTATCAACTTTTGTTCTGGAATGGAGTTCCCCTGTAAGAGTGGGCCACAGCTCCTGTGATTGACTGTTTTGTTCATACAAATGTTTGACCCTTTTGGAACACTGAACCGTAAGGGCTGGTAGATACAGCTATGGCGTAGCCTGGGAATAGATAGAGGCCAGTAGTCTGCTCTTCCATTTGCTTCCAGCATGTCTGGATAAACTATGGGTGACTCACATAAATTGTAGCAGCTCAGCATGTTAGGCTTGTCTTGGGGGCAAACTGGCACCCAATCAGTTGGAATGATTTTGGAGTTTTTACATTTCACAAAAACATGGAAGGATTCCCCAGGTTAAGCTGTGGCCCAGGTGGTGTGCATGACTGAGTGGCCTTTTATTGATGGATCAGCATCTATTTTATGGCCACATCACCAAAATAAGGTATAACTGCAAAAGGCTGGGCCCTTTATCTTTCCTTCTGATAGACAAAACTTAATTGCCTTCAGCTGTCTTAACTTTGGCACAGAATTTAGAGGAACTGAAGGTAGACCCCAGCCTCCTAGGAGTGAAGTGAGCTGTTTTTCTCTGCCTTTTGCAGGCAGATTCTAATTCTACTGAGGTTATAGTGCTGTCAGATATCATTGTTTGGTCACTTTCCCAGGAGAGAGCACTGTTAAGCCTATGTGGTCTAATTGTGTGACTCCTTAGAGCCTCAAACTATAGGCCAGGGCCATTTGGTGGAGGCAGAAGAACCTTGCACTGTGACATGGCTGTACACTCTTTACTCAATAGGTCAGTCTGCAGCAGATAACCCAAAGGTGATCTGAGGCTTATATAGCTAGAATGCAAAGTAAATGTGAATGTTTTTTAGCTTTAATGAGCAGAGCCTGCCAAGTAGGGGGAGTGTCACACACAGATACAGTCTTGGGCCTTATGATGTGCCAGCATATCAAGGCCTGGATTTTCAGTCAAAGGATGGGAGCAAGTCCACCACTATAGATATACTATCTCAACATTTGGCCTCAGGAATGTCCTTTTGTTGTTTGTTCTCTTCAAACACAGGTTCAGTGAGTCGTTCACAGGATAGTGAAACATGGGGCTGATTATCCTGATCATGTCAGACTGGTATGCTGGTATGGGCCCCCTTTGCTGCCCTAGGGTTTGATGTTTTGTTCAACAGAGCTCTATATTAATGTAGGTCTAAGTCCATTTTGGCTTTGGTCTGGCCCTTGGGAAGATCTGTTTAAGGAGTTGAGATTCCTCAGTGGCAGCAGTTCTGTGTAAGACAAGGAGAATTTCTGCTTCCCAGACATGTCTTTGCCTGATGCCTGCACAGCTTGTGGTCTAGTCCGAAGGCTCTTGGCCTTGCGAATGGGTACCCATCCATCCTGAGTTTATTTTTTGGGCTGGCTGTAACTTATTTTCTTAGTACTTTTCTGCCCCTATTTAAGTTTCCCTTATTTTCAACGTGGGCTGCTTTTAGGCCTTGACTGCTGTTTCAGGCACCAAGTAGTTTGATTTGGCCGTCGAGGACAGCAGGCTTCATATTCTCACAATCCCGCCCACCTCCCCTTCATTATTTTATTTTATTCTTTTTGCTTTAAAATTAAACTGAGGAGACTGCGTTCTCGGGACAGGAGAGAACTCGCACATGCGTGGTGGGGTGTGGCTCACGCTTCACAAGGATCTGACTTCTTACTTTGGCATAAATGCCAGACCGGGCAACGTGGATCAACGTCTACCCACGTGTGAGAATGAAGCCTGCTGTCCTCGGAAAATATCTGCTTCACTTTTTTTTCATCAGCCCTATGTTTACTATTATAAAGAATGAAATTATGGAATACACAGACATGATTTAATGGGACAGAATCAGCATGGCTTAAGCCAAGGGAAGTCTTGCCTCATCAGTTTGCTTCATTTCTTTGAAGGCGTGAAACGTGTGGATAGAGGTGAACTGGTAGATTTTCAGAAAGCTTTAGACAGGAGTCTCCATAAGGAGAGACTTCTGAGAAAATTAGTCTCATGAAAGACTCCAGAGGAAATTGGAGAGGCATGGGATAGGAGGTAGAGAAGCTACACTGGCTCCCAACGCATCATGTTCAAAGTATGTACCCTAGTACATAAAATCATCCATGGTGATGCCCCAGCCTATATGTCAGACCTGATAGACCTACCATCCAGGAATGCTAAAAAATCTTCTCGCACATTCCTTAATCTTCATTTCCCCAGCTGTAAAGGTCTAAAGTACAAAGTAATGCATGCATCAACCTTTTCTTATATAAGCGCGCAATTCTGGAACACATTGCCAAGCAACCTGAAAGCGACCTATGAACTGACCAACTTCCGTAAATTACTAAAGACCCATCTCTTTGACAAGATATACCACATAGACCAAAGCATGTGAAATTCTTACACATATCTAGAAATGTAAATCAATGCTTTCTGTTTTATTACTATCATGTATTCCATCACCATGTAACCCAAAATCCTTCTGTAACACTGTCTACTCTCTTCTAATTTCCACTATCCATGATGTATTATAAGCCACATTGAGATGTCATTCAAGTGTCCCCAGAGCTTTTGTACACTGTATTCAATGGTGGACGTTTCGATCCAATTTGACTCTGAGACTTCCTTTTCAAATTCATCAGCCACAAAAAGTGCTGACGACGGATGCATCTCTTCTGGGCTGGGGAGCTCATGTAGATGGGCTTTCACACTCAAGGAGCTTGGTCCTCTCTGGAAATGAATCTTCAGATCAACCTCCTGGAGCTTCGAGCTATCTGGAATGCTCTAAAGGCTTGCAGAGATGGCTATCTCATCAAATTGTTCTCATTCACATAGGTTGCAATGTATTATACCAACAAGCAGGGGGGCATCAGATCATGCCCTCTGTATCAAGAGGCCATCTGGATGTGGCATTGTGCTTGCCAACATGGCATGTTCCTTTGTGCCACTTATCCGACAGGCTGAGCAAGATAATGCAGTCGCATGTGGTCTGTCAATATGGGCATGGCCAGCAAGATCTTCCGATCGTGGGGCACCCCCTCGGTGGATCTTTTTGCCACTCAGTTCAACCACAAGGTCCCTTGGTTCTATTCCAGGCTTCCCACCATCAGATGCCTTCCTCAATTGGCGGACAGATCATCTTCTGTGTGCGTATCCTCACATACCTCTAGTGGGAAAGACTTTGTCGAAGCTCAAGCAAGACTGATTGTGTCGTACTGGCAGCAGCAGATATGGTTTCCTCTTCTGGAATTATCCTCCGAAGAACCGCATCACACAGAGTGAGGGGTCACTTCTACATCCCACCCTGCAGTCTCTGGCTCTCACAGCTTGGATGTTGAGAACCTAGAATTTGGTTCCTTGGGTCTTTTGGAGGGTGTTTCCCGAGCCTTGATGGCTTGCAGGAAAGATTCCACTAAGAGGTGTTACTCTTTTAAATGGAGAAGGTTTGCTATCTGTTGTGAGAGCAAGGCCTTAGATTCCATTTCCTTACACAGACCCTGCTTTGAATACCTTCTACATTTTTCAGAGCCTTCTCTCGAGACCAACTCCGTAAGGGTTCACCTTAGTGCAATTAGTGCTTTTCATCAACTTGTAGAAGGTATGCCCCTCTCTGGGCAGCCTTTAGTTCGCTTCATGAGAGGTTTGCTTTTGTCAAAGCCCCCTGTCAAACCTCCACCTGCATCATAGGATCTCAACGTCATTCTCACCCAGCTGATGAATTCTGTCATCTGAAGTACTTGACCTGAAAGGTTGTTTTCTTGGTGGTTATTTCATCTCATAGGGACAGTGAGCTTCAGGCCTTAGTAGCGGATGCACCTTACTCTAAGCTTCATCACAACAGAGTTGTCCACCCCACGCATCTTAAGTTCCTGCTGAAGTCGGTATCGGAGTTCCATCTGAAACATTCTTTCCCCGACCTCATGCCCATCCTGGCGAAAGCAGTTTGCACACCTTGGATTGCAAGAGAGCATTGGCCTATTACATGGAGCAGACAAGGCCCCACAGACAGTCCAATCAGCTTTTTGTTTTTTGATCCCAACAGGATGGAGGTCGCCATCAGGAAATAACACCATTTCCAATTAGCTGGCAGATTTCATTTCCATCACATATGCCCAAGCTAGGCTGCCTCTGTAGGGTCATGTCAGGGCTCACAATGTTAGTGCCATGGCTGCGTTGGTAGCCCACTTGTGGTCAGTCTCCATTCTCTATTGGATTTGCAAGGATGCGACGTGGTCTACGGTCCAAGCATTTACATCACACTACTGCCTTGGACAGACAGTATTACAGAATCTGTTTAGGGTTTAGACTCTTAACTTTAACCCCCCCCCCCCCCCCCCCCCCGGCATGTTTTCTTTTGCTCCAGGCTGCACTCGCATAGTTCGTTTAGAGTTTCAGGTTAATGTTAGGTTCTTGCCGTTGCAAGGCCTAATTTACCAATGGTGGTGATTTTCATTTATCCTAATAGCTATTGATTCCCCATACATATGTGAATAAATAGGTCTGCTTGTACTCGGAGAAAGCGAAGATACGTGTAGCAGGTATTCTCCGAGGATAGCAGGCCTTATTTTCTCATAACCCTCTGGCTTCCCCTTGGAGTTGTCTCCTTTATTTTTCTTTTTATTTTATATATATATGCTGAATATTGTACTGCGGTAACCACACTCTTTCGCTTGGCCTGCGGAAGGCACTTGTGCACGTGCAGCTGAGCATATCTTGCTCTCCACAAAACAATTGGGCATCACAGGATTGCATTACCCCATACGTGAGAATATAAGTCCTGATGTCCTCGGAGGATACCTATAGGTAAGTTTCTTTGCTGTTTCAAAACAATACAAATACATCTGACATTTTCTGCCTTGAATTCTGCCTTGAATTAAGTAGGAGATGATGATTATTGAACTTAGCGTGTTTATGGTTTAAAAAAGGTTTGGTAAAAAAAAAAAAAAAAGCCGGTGGCCTCTGCAAAAACCAACCAAGGAGAACAAAAATGGGATACCAACCAAGGGATATTCATTAACAATCACGTTTTAAAAAAATACAGGTCATAGAGATCTATAAAATCCATAAATAATGTAATACCAAGAGACAGTGCAGTTCTGCATTTTAATATGCAGTACTGCTAAAATGAAGTGCTGTTTTTCTTTCAGCATTTGATGTCATGATATTGCCACAACCCATATTGTGGTTGGCTGTTTGATTTTATGATTATATCTCTCTTTCTAAACAGTACAAGAGATTTAGATTGAAGTTGATAATCCTGAGGCAGGTGCACTGCACACCGAAATGCAGACTTCATTGTCTTGATATTAAATTTTGTATTTTTAAAAAGTTTGGACAAGTTCCTGAAGGAAATGTCCATAGTCTGCTATTGAGAGAGACATGGGGAAGACACTTGCCCTGGGATTAGTAGCATGGAATGTTGGTACTATTTGAGTTTCGACCAGGTACTTTTGACTTGGAATGTCTACTGTTGGAAACAGAATGCAGGGCTAGATGGACCATTGGTCTGACCCAGTATGGCTGTTATGTTCTCTTTTCAGACACTAGCCACCGTTTTGTTTGAAACTAATTGGTACTCATAGTGGAGGTAGTTTTTGTGTTTTCTTTATTACTTCACAGTTTGTCTGATACTGTTATCGAGTTGACACCACAATCCAGCATATTTTTTGTATGTTCTATGGATAAATGTCCCAGTTCAGCTCTGCACATATCGTGACGGGTTTCTGTGTATGCAGAATATGTTCAAATGAAGTGAGAACCACAGTGCGATTTATAATACCACAATAAAAGCTGTTCTCCAAAGACAAGCTGGCTGGACATCATCACACATGGGTTGTCGTCTGCGACGGCCCAGGAGCTCTGGACTTAAAAGAAAAACTTTTAAAAGCTTCTGGAAGCGACGAGACGGGCACGGGGACAAGGCACCGCGCATGTGCGAGTGACTTCTCGCCCAAGCGCGTCCCTCAGTTCTTTCTTTTCCGCTTCGCGAGGGAGGGTTTGTTTTCAAGCGCTCCTCGTGTTTTTCGGCCCAGGAGACTTTTTGTCGAGTTTACACGCTCCAGTATTTGCCTTTTTTCGTTTTGTAAAAAAAAAATAGGTTCCTTAATCTTTCTTAGGTTTTTCCCCTCTTTCTAAGTTGCCTTTCTTCCGTCGCGGCCGCTCTGTCGCGTTTCTTTTTCCCTGTTTTGTGCCTTTTTCAGTGGCACCATCGAGCCGTTTGATTTTTTTCGACCGCTATTTTTCCTCCCATGTCAGGACTCCCAGCAGCTTCAAGCGCTGTTCTCGCTGCAACCGGACCATCTCATCGACCGACCCTCACGCTTGGTGTTTCCAGTGCCTCAAGCCCGACCATTTACCAGCTTCCTGTAAGCTCTGTAAATGAAAAAAAGAACCCAGGTGCTCGAGAGGCTCAGCACGAGAAGCTCTTTTCAGATTGGTCCGATCCTTCGGCATCGGTACCGAGGTCAGTGACATCGAGGGAAGCGGCTTCGAGAGGTCAGGTAATGGCTGCCGAGAGACCAATTCGAGCTGGGAGCAACGAGGAATCGAGTGGCTCTCCACCCGTCTCGAGGCCTACTGCTATGCATGCCCCCCGGACCGCCCTGAGTCGGACCCGGCCCCTGAGGAGGCGTGAGGATTCCACGTCCTCCTCATCGGTACCGAGGAGTGTCGATGATGGGCATCGGGCGAAGGCTAAGAAGCCATTGATCTTCTTCCCGTCACGGTACCGAGAGCTCCGGGGAGCTGAGGGATGTGGCACCTGAGAAGCGTTGGCACCTGAGAAGCGTCGGCACCGGGAGGACCACTCACCCTCCATTCAGGAAGTGCCGATGCGCCGGTCGTGTGGCAGCCAGGTATCGGTTGTCGAGCCTCTTCAGACTCTGGCACCGACTCTGGCACAGGCCCCACAGCTTGTTCCGATGGCAGCCCTCGATGAGTGTCTCCGGGCCATGCTTCCAGGCCTTCTGGAAGGGATGATGCGTCCATCTGCCTCGGTACCAGAGGTGCTTGCGCTTCGGGTATCCACTGCTGAGACAGCGTCTGGCCCATCTGCGCGGAGGTCTCCGCCCTCTGTACCGCTTGCGGTGCCTGAGCCGGTTGCCACCCGGGTTGACTCGACGTCGGAGGAGGAAGATTCGCCGGAGTCCAGGCAAGGGTCCACTTCTCAACGCCCTTCACGAGGACATCGATCCTCGAGGTCGAGGCAGGCTCGGGTTCGGGCTACTCTTCGTGAGCTATTGTCCGATACCGAAGAGGAGCACTCATGGGGAGAGGAGGAAGACCCCAGATATTTTTCGGAGGAAGATTCTCAGGGGCTTCCATCTCATCCCAATCCACCTATTAAGGTTAGACAATCTCCACCTGAATGTCTATCCTTTTCATCTTTTGTGCGGGAAATGTCTAGGGACATTCCATTTCCCATGGAGGCTGTGGATGAGCCCAGGGCCGAGATGTTCGAGGTCCTGGATTATCTTTCTCCGCCAAAAGAGGTTGCAACGGCCCCCTTGCACAATACATTCCGGGAAGTGATGTGAAATTGGTCTTGCCCTCTATCTAATTCAGTTGTCAACAAGTCCGAGTCCCAGTACAGAGTTCATGGTGAGCCTGTGATGGTAAAGGCCCAACTTCCTCACGATTCCATGGTGGTGGACTATGCTCTCAGAAGATCCAAGAGTACTAGGGACTATGCCTTGGCGCCCCCGGGCAAAGAATCTAGAACCTTGGATTCTTTTGCGAGGCGTACGTATCAGGCTGGAATGCTCGCGGCCAAGATTCAAACATACCAGCTGTACACCAGCATTCACTTACGGAACTCGATAAAGCAACTATACGGTTTGGTTGAAGCTCTTTCCCCCCGAGCTTGCTGAACTTTTTCACCAGGTGGTCAGGCAGCAGAAGGCGTGTCGCAAATTCCTGGCCAGGGGAGCTTTTGATACTTTTGATGCCGCATCCCGGGTGGCTGCTCAAGGTATCGTGATGCACAGACTCTCATGGCTGCGTGTCTCGGACCTGGATCAGAAGACCCAGCACCGAATGGCAGATGTTCCTTGCCGGGGGGACAATATTTTTGGAGAGAAAGTTGAGGATATGGTTGATTCCCTCAAGAAGCACCATGATGCTATGTGTTTCCTTCTCTCGACGATTGGCTGGTGAAGAACACCTCGGAGGCAGGGGCTCTACAATCCATGCAGATTACTATTCAACTGCTCGAACTACTGGGGTTTGTCATCAACTATCTCAAGTCCAGTCTGATTCCCATGCAGAAATTGGAATTCATAGGAGCTCTGTTGAACACACAGACGTCTCGAGCTTATCTTCCCCAGGCACGGGCGGACAACCTTCTGGCCCTCGTGTCCTCAGCTCGAGCATCCCAACAGATCACAGCTCGGCAGATGTTGAGACTTCTGGGCCACATGGCCTCCACAGTTCATGTGACCCCCATGGCACGTGTACACATGCGATCAGTTCAGTGGACCCTAGCTTCCCAGTGGTGTCAGGCTACCGGGGGGGGGGGGGGGGATCTAGAGGATGTCATCCATCTTTCCACCAAATTTTGCAGTTCCCTTTACTGGTGGACCATTCGCTCCAATCTGACCTTGGGACGCCAATTCCAAATTCCTCAGCCGCAAAAAGTGCTGACGACTGATGCATCCCTTCTGGGGTGGGGAGCTCATGTGGATGGGCTCCACACTCAAGGGGTTTGGTCCTTCCAGGAAACGCATCTTCAGATCAACCTCTTGGAATTGTGATCGATCTGGAATGCCCTAAAGACTTTGAGATCGGCTGTCCAACCAAATTCTCCTAATTCAGACAGACAATCAGGTTGCTATGTATTACACAAACAAGCAGGGGGGCACCGGATCTCGCCCTCTGTGTCAGGAAGCCGTCAGAATGTGGCTTTGGCCGAGTCAGCACGGCATGCTTCTCCAGGCCACATATCTGGCAGGCATAAACAACGGCCTGGCCGACAAGTTGAGCAGGATCATGCAACCTCACGAGTGGTCTCTGAACATTGATGTTGTCCGCAAGATCTTTCGAGCGTGGGGCACCCCCTCAGTGGATCTTTTTGCCACTCAGTACAATCACAAAGTTCCTCAATTCTGTTTCAGGCCCACGACAGGCTATTGTCAGATGCCTTTCTCCTTCATTGGGGGACGGGTCTCCTGTATGCGTATCCTCCCATTCCTTTAGTGGGGAAGACTGTACTGAAACTCAGGCAAGACCGCAGAACCATGATTCTGATAGCACCTTTCTGGCCTCTTCAGATTTGGTTCCCTCTTCTTCTGGACTTGTCCTCCGAAGAACCGTGGAGATTGGAGTGTTTTCCAACCCTCATCACTCAGAACGAGGGGTCGCTTCTACATCCCAACCTCCAGTCTCTGGCTTTCATGGCCTGGATGTTGAGAGCTTAGAAGTTGCTTCTTTAGGCCTCTCAGAGGGTGTCTCCCGAGTCTTGCTTCCAGGAAAGATTCAACGAAAAGGAGTTTTGGTTTTAAATGGAGGAGGTTTCCCTTCTCTTGTCCTACACGGACCCTGCTTGAATACCTTCTACACTTATCGGAGTCTGTTCTTAAGACTAACTCAGTAAGAGTTTACCTTAGTGCAATCAGTGCTTGTCATCACCGTGTAGAAGGTCAGCCTATCTATGTACAGCCTTTAGTTGTTCGTTTTATAAGAGGTTTGCTTTTGTCAAAGCCCCCAGTCAAACCTCCACCAGTGTCATGGGATCTCAATGTCGTTCTCACCCAGCTGATGAAACTTCCTTTTGAGCCACTGAATTCCTGCCATCTGAAGTACTTAACCTGGAAGGTCATTTTCTTGGTGGCTGTTACTTCAGCTTGTAGAGTCAGTGAGCTCCAAGCCCTGGTAGTTCATGCTCAATACATTAAATTTCATCATAACAGGGTAGTCCTCCGCACTCATCCTAAGTTCCTGCCGAAGGTGGTGTCGGAGTTCCATCTGAACCAGTCAATTGTCTTGCCAACATTCTTTCCCCGTCCGCATACCCGCCCTGGTGAGGACAAGTTGCATACCTTGGACTGTAAGAGAGCACTGGCCTTTTACGTGGAGTGGACGAAGCACTATAGACAGTCCGCCCAGTTGTTTGTTTCTTTTGATCCCAACAGGATGGGGGTTGCCATCGGAAAACGCACAATCTCCAATGGGCTTGCAGATTGCATTTCCTTCACTTACGCCCAAGCTGGGTTGACTTTGGAGGGCCATGTCACGTCTCATAATGTCAGAGCCATGGTTGTATCAGTGGCTCATCTAAAATCAGCTTCTATTGAAGAGATTTGCAAGGCTACAACGTAGTCATCAGTCCACACATTCACATCTCACTACTGCCTACAGCAGGATACCCGACGCGACATTCGGTTTGGGCAGTCGGTGTTACAGAATCTGTTTGGGGTTTAGAATCCAACTCCACCCTCCTAGGCCCATTTCTGTTCTGTTCCAGGCTGCACTCTCACTTAGTTGTGTTTGTTTTTAGGTCAGTCTCAGTTATGTCCTCGCCGTTGCGAGGCCCAATTGACCATTGTTCATTGTTTTGAGTGAGCCTGGGTGCTAGGGATACCCCATGCGTGATGATATCCAGCCTGTTTGTCCTCGGAGAAAATGAAGATACTTACCTGTAGCAGGTATTCTCGGAGGACATTAGGGTGGACATCATCACAACCCACCCTACTCCCCTTTGGAGGAGTTCTTTTCTAGTTTGCTTGTTATATATAACTGAGGGAAGCGCGCAGGCGGGAAGTCGCACATGTGCGGTGCGTTGTTCCCGCGCCCGTCTCGTCACTTCCAGAAGCTTTTAAAAGATTTTCTTTTTAAGTCCGGAGCTCCTTGGCCATTGCGGACGACGACCCATGCGTGATGATGTCCACCCTGCTGTCCTTGGAGAATACCTGCTACAGGTAAGTATCTTCATTTCCCCCCTCCCCCCCCTTGGAATATGAGCACATTGCATCTTCTTTTTGTGTTGCTGAATATATATTTATAGTTAACCACATTATGGTTGTGTTCACTGTATGGAATGTTTTATTAGTTTCAGGCTACATACAGCTATGATTTTTGCATATAAACATTGAAGGGTTTTATACATGTAAGTACATGTTTACCTTAGCCATATTTTCAGCAGCACTGCACATGTACTTTGTGCTGCTGAAAATACCCCTGTAAGTCTACACATACTCTACATGAGTAGGCACCATTTTCAACTCCTATACGTGTAGGTTGTTTGTCCCAGATGTTTCACGTTATACCTAGTTTTTTCATATCTTTGCCAAACATGTATAGGTGATAGGTTTAGATATAATGTATAAGTGAATATTGATGCGTATACGTGTATTTGCTGCCCTGGATATAGAAAACTGTACATTAATGCTTACAGAAAGGTACTTGGATGTTCAGGTATGTTGCTTTCTTTTTGGGACCCTTAGACTAGAGTTCTGAGTGAGGGGGACACTTTTCCCTGATTGAAACTGAGGAGTCCCCTCTCAAAAAATTTTGGATGCCTTGGTGGGGATGGGGAGCTCATGCCTAGCCTTAGGCAGCAAATTACTTTGAGCCACTACATGGTCCTGATATCTGTATGGTTCATATTAAGAGTATCCCCAAGATTTTAGTGAGTATTTGAGGGGGAAGGGGGTTGACACCAAAGCAAAAGTTGGCTCAGAATGCCACAACCCCATAAGCTGTCCCTGAACTTTCTGTAAATTTGCAGTTGCATTTAATTTAAACCCAAAGTTCACTGAAAGAATTAAAGGGTAATATACTTTTATTACAAAACCCAACTGACTCAATAACTGAGTCTTGGCTTGCTGCTTTTCCATTTCCCCCTTTTTGATTGTGTTTAGCGGCTAATTGCTAGTTTTTTCTCTATACAGGATTTTTTCATTAGGTTCTCTTGACCCATCAATGAAGCGGAATCACTGACAACATAATCAACATACTTCTGGCAATCTTCAGACTTCACATATGATGATGTAAACCAACTGTGCCCCAATCATCTTCCCCTTCTCTTAGGCTGTTACTTCACATTGCAACAGAAGACATCAGTGGAGGTGAAGAAGTGAACATGATGTTTGGCACTACAGTGAAGAGCTGTAGGCATCTATTGGAGTGTGCCAAGGAGCTTCAAGTCGAAATAATTGGTGTTAAGTGAGTACATTCTTGACATTTTAGCATTGTAACATAAAGGTGATGGAATTAATTATCTACAAAAGTAAATTGTGTGTTATGTGGTTTCTAAAACTAAAATTGATTTGTGAACTTTCAAAAGAAAAATTTTCCTTCAGCCACTTAGTGACATTGCTACACTACCAAATGGGTAGTCTGCATGACATAAGTATGTAGGCATTACCATACTTGGGCAGCCCAAAGGTCCATGAAGCCCAGTGGCCAATCCAGGTCACAAGTACCTGACAGGATCCCAAAAGACTACAATAGATTTCTTGGACCCTTCCAACTATCGCCTTGTCTCTCCCTCTTCCCTTTCCTATGCAAGATACTTGAACGTGCTGTTCACGGCTATTTTCTTGATTTTTTTTCATATCGAGCTATTTTTGATCCACTTCAATCTGGCTTTTGCCCTCTTCATTCAACTGAAACAGCGCTTGCTAAAGTCTCCAATGACCTGTTCCTGCCAGATCCAAAGGTCTGTATTCTATCTTCATCATTCTCGATCTGCTGCTTTTGACACTTGATCACTACCTACTCCTTGAAGCGCTGTCCTCACTTGGATTTCAAGGCGCTGTTCTTTCCTGGTTTTCTTATCTCTCCCATTGTACTTTTAGTGTATACTCTGGTGGATCCTCCTTCATTTCTATCCCAGTATCAGTTGGTGTACCTCGGGGATCTGTTCTGGGACCTCTTCTTTTCTCCTTCTATACTGCCTCCCTTGGTACTCTGATCTCATCCCAAGGTTTTCAGTATCACCTTTATGCTGATGACTTCCAGATCTACCTCTCCACACCAGAAATTTCAGCAGGAATCCGGGACACGTCTCCACACCAGAAATTTCAGCTGGAATCCAGACCAAAATATCAGCCTGCCTGTCTGACATTGCTGCCTGGATGACTCGCTGCCATCTGAAACTAAACATGACCAAGACTAAGCTTCTTACCTTTCCCCGTAAACCAACCTCTCTTTTTCCCCCATTCTCTATCTCTGTGAATAACACTCATCCTCCCTGTCTCATCAGCTCATAACCTTGGGGTCGTCTTCGATTCATCTCTCTCTCTGTTCACATATTCAACAGACTGCTAAAACCTGTCGTCTTTCTCTGTAATAGCACCAAAATTTGTCCTTTCTGAGCACACTAGCAGAACCCTTATCCACACTCTTATCACCTCTCACTTTGACTATTGCAACTTGCTTCTCACAGGTCTCCCACTTAGCTATCTCTCTCCAATCTGCTCAAAATTCTGCTGCATGACTTGTATTCTGCTAGTGTCACCATGCTCATATTAGCCCTCTCCTTAAGTCACTTCATTGGCTCCCTATCCTTTTCCGCATACAGTTCAAACTCCTCTTATTTGACTCATTCACTCTGCAGCTCCTCAGTACCTCTCCACTCTTCTCTCCCTACACTACTCCCCAAAAACTCCGGGCACTGGGTAAATCTCTATCTGCACCCTTCTCCTCCACTGCTAACTCCAGATTCCTTTCCTTTTGTCTTGCTGCACCATATGCCTGGAATAGACTTCCTGAGCTGGTATGTCAAGCTCCATCTCTGGCTGTCTTCAAATCTAGGCTAAAAGTCCACCTTTTTGATGCTGCTTTTAACTCCTTACCCTCACTTGTTCATTACCCATGTTTTATCATTCTCTTCATGTTCAAGTGTACAGCACTGCATATGTTAGTAGCACTATAGAAACAAGTAGTAGTAGTATGTTGCTTATCCCAAGTCCATCTCAATGGCTTATGAACTTGTCCAAGCCTTTATTAAACCCTACTATGCTAACCATTTTTTACCGCATTCTCTGGCAGAGCTTTACATGTTGAGTGAAGGAATATTTTTTGTCTGAGGATAAGCCAGCTTTCATATTCACACATCTGGGTGATGCTGTCTGATGGAGCCAGGTGCAGACACTGACTAGCTAGTAAGGTAGAAAGTTCTAGCAGTGTTCCACACATATGCACTGCTGCCTTCCCACCCGATGTGCAAATACAGGTCTTCCAGTCCTAGTTTATCCACAGAGCTGAGAGGACGTGTTTCATTGTCTTTCTCTCATGCTGTGCTGCTTGTTTCTTGTGAGTGACTCCCTGTGCGGATGTTTTAATTTTTTATCTTTTTCTTTTCTTTTTTTAAGATCTTTTTTGGCATTTTAAAAGTTTCCTTTATTTTCATGTGTGCCTGTGCGTTTAGATCACAGCCTGTCTTCATTTTGAACACTGCCCTTTTTTATCAGCTCACAATTGAGGAATTAAATTTAGCTGTGATTCTTTTTTTTTAATGCCCCAGAAGACCCTCCCCCAATGGCTTCAAAAGGTGCACCAGGTGTAGGTGCGTAACTTCTGTCAAGAACCTGCACAGTTGGTGCATCGGGTGCCTTGGGGCCAGATCATAATCCCTGCGTGATATGTTTACAAATGCAGGTGTGAACTCAGTGGGTGTGATTTGACTCCAATGGATCATCTTTTTGGATCTTTGAAGGCCGGACCATCAACATTAGCACGGGTGACATTGATCTCCATGCTTACTCTGACTTCATTGTTCACTGTGAGTGCACTGGCATCGAGTGGGCTGCCACCTGTCTCGACACCAGGCGCTGTTAGCGGGTCCCTGAGACCTGTCAGCATCAGACCTGAGGCAGACACCCCATGCGGATTCAGCTTGTTGGCACCGAGGGATCGAGGCTGTACGCATCGGGGGAAGCCCAAGAAGCATAAGCATCGATCTTTCTTGACACTCTGTGCCAGGAGCACAGGGACATCTGTATCTCTGAGAAACGCCGGCACTCTTCCCCCTCCTTAGAGGTGCTGGTGCACAAGTCACCAAGCAGACAGGTCCCCGCCACTGGTTGGCACTGACATCTCAGACTGCCTGTGTCCTGGCTCTCATGTCTTTGCCGAATCCCACTTTCATTGACTGGTTCAGCAGTATGCTCCAGGAGGAGCTAGTGCAGTTGCTGCAAGGGGTTCCCGCTTTGGCATAGAGTGTGCTTGCGCCACTGCCAAAACAGCCCCTCTCTGAGCATCCATCAGTGCTGGTGCCCAGACCTTCAACATCGGTACCTCACAGTGTATTGACATTTGTCCTGACAGGCAGTACTGCCATTGACATTGGGGGAGGAAGTTTCCCTGTAGTCTGAGAGTAGGACCACTCCTCGAAGCTCCTTAGAGCGTGGACATGATTCCACCCGAGCAAGGTCAGCAAAGAGACATTCACCAGCTCCTGAGTATGATGAAGTCCAATTAGGACTGTTCATGGGCGTCAGATGAGGATCTACATTACTTCTCGGAGGAGTCATGGAATTCCATCTGATCCCTCTCCTCCTCAAGAGAGAGAGGATTCTCTGCCAGAGGTGCTCTTTCACCAGTTTTGTGAGGGAGATGGTGGTGGCTGTCCCATTTAACTTGGAGACAGCGGAAGAACCTAGAGCAGAGATGTCTGTGCTGGGCTCAAAGTTTTCTAAGGAAGGGGTCTTAGTACCATTGCACCCTAGAACTGGGAGTCCCCGCACAATGTAGGTTGCAACTAAGCAGGTAGATACGCTGTATTGTATCCAGAAAGCTCTTGGATTCAAGAAAGCGCTGTTGCCCTACAACTCCATGGTGGTCGAATCTGCTCTTGTTCTCATGCCTCTGTGCACTCAGGGCAGGAGGCTAGAACTGTGGATTTGTTTGAGAGGAAGACTTTTCAGGCCTCGATGCTCGTTGCCTGCATCTAGTCCTACCAGCTCTACACAAGCCTTTGCTTTGGAGTCTCTGAACAGTACACTGACTGGTGGACTCTCTCCTTTCGGAGCAAGCCACAGAGCTTTGCCAGCTGGCGAACAAGCAGATGAAGTGTGGGCATTATATAGCCAGGTGTGCTTATGATACTTTGATGTTGCGTGCAGACTTTCTGCAGTGGGTATGGGGATTCACAGACTCTCATTGCTGCGTATCTCTGTCTTTGAACCACTGGTTCAAGAGAGGTGGTTGTGCCATGCCTAGGGGACAACTTATTTGTAGAGAAAGTGGAAAAGGTCGCTGACATGAAAAAGCATACATATACTATCCATGCTCGGCATACTCCATCTGCATCATCTTTAGCATGAAGATTTTTAACTGAATCTAGGCGGCATACCTACTACTGTCAAGCGCATAGGTACCAGCCTCCCAGGCCTCACCAGTCTTGACCTCAAAAATCCAGCTAGCTCCCCAGCCAAAGCAGGGTACGGGCTTTTGACTGGCTCCAGCAGAACATAGCTGCTCATAAGGTATCTGTCCCGGACAATCTTCCTGTCGGAGGGTCATTTTTTTTTTTTAACCAACACAGATGGCCCCTTTAACCTTTGACCAGTGAGTTCTTCCAGTAGTCTATATTGGCTATGCACTGAATTGGCATCATTCAGCAGCTCTCAGCACAAACAAGTGCTTGCAGAGGAACTCTGTGCCCCTCTAGAAACCTGAGCGGTCAAACCTGTACCACCAGGGGAAGAAGGGAAGGGATTCTATTTCAGGTACTTCCTTCTGGTAAAAAAAAAAAAAAAGGTACCAGCCCATCCTAGACTGAAGGATCTGAACAAATTCCTAGTCAGAGTAAAGGTCAGGATGCTTTCTTCTAATTCAGGAAAATGACTGACTATGCTTTCTGGACTTGAAAGATGTCGATACTTCCAAGTCTCAAGAAGCGTCTCAGATTTTGGTTGGGGAAATGCAACTACCAGTAACGCATTCCTGCCTTTTGGCCTAGTGTCTGCACCCAAAGTTTTCACCAAATGTCTGGTGGTAGTTGCAGCATATCTCCATAGACTTTGTGCATACTTTTCTCTGAGGACAAGCAGTCTAATATTCTCACAAGTGGGTAGATGCCATCCCATGTCACCCTGTTCGGCAATATGCCATAGGAAAAAAGAGCTTTTTGGAGCGCAAGCAGTGCTCTAATCTGCATGCGCAAGTGCCTTCCCGTCTGCAGCGCAGCCGCACCGGTACATTCATTTTCTCCACGTGAGAAGCAGTGGATTTTTTTTGCTTGGTCTTCGCACATCCGGTAGAGAGCTGTTTTTCAGTGCCTTTTGGCAGTGTTTTTGCTACCTGCTCTTATTTTCTTTTGTCCTGTTTGAAAAATAAAAATCTTTTAGTGTCTTTAGCTTTTTGCCCGCATTTAAGTTTCTTTTCTTTTTTGATGTGGGCTGTTCTTACCTCTGCTCGGTCGGGTCTCTTTGTGCCGCCTTCCCCTTTTTAGGCACCATCGCAACTTTTAATTTAGCCAAAGCCATTTTTCCTTCTATGTCCACGAAGGCTCCCAGTGGCTTTGAGCGTTGTACCCGGTTCAATCGGACTATCTCAAAAGCCACTTTTATTCTTGGTGTCTCTAGTGCCTTGGGTCCGACCATAGCCTGCCCACTGTGTCCTTAGTCTTTGTATGAAGAAAAGGACCCAGGTTTCCTGTTAGGCTCAACGCGAGAAGATTTTTGAAGCCAAGTCCGGTTCTTCGGCTTCGAGGTCGGCGGCGTCTGCGTTGACATTGAGTGCTGCACCGGGAGTCATGTTAGGGATGGCTGCGCTTCGAGACACTGGGAGCAGCAAGGCGTCAAGTGGGTCTCCATCTGTCTCTAGGCCTCCTGCTATGCAGGCCCCCTCCATTATTGGACCTGACCCCAAGGCGATGTGAGGATTCGACGTTCTCATCTGCACTGAGGAGCATGGGTGATTTGCGTCAGGTGAAGGCCAAAAAGCATTGTCACCGATCTCCATTGATGCTCTGTGCTGGGAGCTCCAGGGCACCGAGGGATTCAGCACCCAAGAAGCATCAATCAGCACCAGGGGATCACTCCCCCTCCATACAGGAGGTGCTGATGCTTGTGACTCCAGGCAACTGATACTCTGTTCCCGCATCAGCCCTGGTGACTCTGCAGCCTGTTCCCCAACCAGCCCTACAGTCTTTCCCAATGGTGGCCCTCGATGAGCGCACCCAGGCCTTGCTCCCTGATATTCTAGCTGGCCTTATGCAGTGAGGTAGATTGGTATCGGGGGTGCTTGCGCTTACCATACCTCCTGCTGTGGCTCCGCTTGGCCCTCAGCCCATGGTGTGGCCTCCGACGCTGGTGCCACTTGCCTCCCCTGTGTCGACTGCCACCCAGGCCGGCACCCCCTCAACGTTGGTGGAGGAAGCTTCGCCGGGGTCGAGACAGGAGCTGGTTTCTAGAGAACATGGGTCCTCGATATTGAGGCGGGCTTGGTCTAGGACCTCTCATAGGGAGGTACTTTCTGACACCGTAGAGGAGCGCTCATGGGAATCAGAAGAGGATACCAGGTACTTTTCTTCTGATGAGTCCTATGGGATTTCTTTTGATCCCTCCCCACCACCTGAGCGGAGACTGTCTCCACCTGAGAGCCTCTCTTTCGAATGGAAAATGGCTGAGGCCATTCCCGTAAACATGGAGGATGAGCCCGGGGCCAAGATACTCGAGCTCCTGGACTACACCTCCCCTCCTAAGGAGGCAGTGATGGCTCCTTTCCATGAGGTACTCAAGGGAAGTCCTCATCAGGAACTGGGTGTCCCCTCTGTCCCTGTGGTCCCCAAGAAAATTGATACCCAGTATTGGATCCACAGGGAATGTTGTTTGATGAGGTCCCAGTTACCCTATGACTCCATGGTGGTGGGTGCGGCTCTCAAAAAAGACAGGAGTTCTAGGGACTATGCCTCGGCTTCCCCAGGCAGAGAAGCTAGAACCCTGAACTCTTTTGGAAGAAAGATATATCAGGTCTCTATGCTGATAGCCCGTATCCAGTCATACCAGCTGTTCAGGAGTGTATACTTGTGGAACTCGGTGCGGCAGCTATCAGACTTGGTCGAGGCGCTCGCTCTGGAGCAGGCCTAGCCCTTTCGCCAGTTGATCAAGCAACAGAAGGATTGTCGCAGGTTCTTGGCCAGGGCACTTAGACACTTTTGCCGTGGCATCCAGGATCTCTGCCCAAGGTATAGCAATGCGTCCCATTCTAGATCAAAGGGCCTTGAACAGTTTTCTAGTCCGAGAAAAGTTCAGAATGATTTCCCTGGCTACCCTTCTTCCCATGATTCAGAAAAATGATTGGCTATGCTCTCTGGACTTCAAGGATGCATATACACACATCCCAGTACTTCCAACCCATCAGAAGTATCTTTGATTTCAGCTGGGAATGCATCACTTTCAGTACCGTGTGTTGCCTTTTGGCCTAGCGTCAGCTCCCAGGGTGTTTAACAAGTGTTGAGCAGTATTCGCAGCATTGCTACGTAGACTTGGAGTTCATGTGTTCCCTTATCTCGATGATTGGTTGGTGAAGAGCATCTTGGAGGACAGTGCTCGGGAGTCCATGCGGATGACTAAGGGTTTGTAATCAACTACCCCAAGTCCCATCTCCATCCGGTCCAACAAATGGAGTTCATAGGAACCCTGCTCGATATGAAGAATGTGCGAGCATACCTCCCGGAGGCACGTGCAAACACTCTTCTTTCTCTAGCCTCTAGGGTTTGAACATCTCAGCAGGTCACAACTTGGCAGATGTTGAGATTGTTGGTCCACATGGCTTCCACAGTGTACTTTACACCCACGACACGCCTACACATGAGATCGGTTCAGTGGACCCTGGCTTCTCAGTGGTATCAAGCCTTAGGAAGTCTAGAGGATGTTATCTGAGTGTCCCCCGAACTTGTTCGCTCTCTTCAGTGGTTGACAATTCGGTCCAATTTGACCTTTGGACTTCCTCTCCAAATTCCTCAGGCATGAAAACTGCTGATGACTGATGCATCTTTCGTGGGATGGGGAGCTCATGTAGATGGGCTTCACACTCAGCCTGGCCCCTCTAGGAAATATATCTTCTGGAGCTCCAAGGGATCTGGAGTGCTCAAAAGGCTTTCTGAGATTGGCTGTCCCATCAAATTATTCTAATTCAAGCAGACAGTCGGGCTGCAATGCATTACACCAACAAGCAGGGGGGCACCGGATCTCGCCCTCTGTGTCAGGAAGCCATCCAGGTGTGGCATTGGTCTTGCCAACACGGCATGTTTCTCCAAGCCATTTATCTGGCAGGAGTAAAGAACGACCTGGCCGACAGGCTGAGTAGAATAATTCAACCTCACGAGTGGGCTCTAAATATGAGCGTAGCCCGCAAGATCTTCTGAGCATAGGGCACCCCCTCGGTGGATCTTCTTTCCACTCAATCACAAGGTCCCTCAGTTCTGTTCCAGACTTCAGGCCCACAACAGACTAGCGTCAGATGCCTTCCTCCTTCATTGAGGGACAGGCCTTCTGTATGCGTGTCCTCTGAAACCTCTAGTGGGAAAGACTTTGTTGAAACTCAAGCAATACCATGGAACCGTGATTCTGATTGCGCCCTATTGGCCGTGACAGATTTGGTTCCCTCTTCTGGAGTTGTCCATGGACATTGGAGTGTTTTCCGACCCCCATCACTCAGAACGAGGGTTTGTTTCTACATCCCAACCTCCAGTCTCTGGCTCTCACGGCCTGGATATTGAGAGCCTAGAATTTGCTTCCTTGGGTCTTTTGGAGGGTGTCTCCCAGGTCTTCCTGGCTTCCAGGAAACATTCCACTAAGAGGTGTTGCTCTTTTAAATGGAGGAGGTTTGCTGTGTGGTGTGACAGGAAGGCCATAGATCCCGTTTCTTCTCCTACACAGACTCTGCTTGAATAACTTCTACACTTATCAGAGTCTGGTCTGAGGACCAACTCCATAAGGCTTATACCCAAGCGTGGAGGAGTAGCCTAGTGGTTAGTGCAGTGGACTTTGATCCTGGGGAACTGAGTACGATTCCCACTGCAGCTCCTTGTGGCTCTGGGCAAGTCACTTAACCCGCCATTGCCCCTGGTACAAAATAAGACCCTGAATATATGTAAACCGCTTTGAATGTAGTTGCAAAAACCTCAGAAAGGCGGTATATCAAGTCCCCTTTCCCTTTAGTGTAATTAGTTTTTATCATGTAGAAGGTAAGCCTATCTCTGGACAGCCTTTAGTTCGTTTCATTAGAGGTTTGCGTTTGTCAGAGCCCCCTGTCAAACCTCCACCAGTGTCATGGGATCTGAACATCGTTCTCACCCAGCTGAAGAAAGCTCTTTTATGTGCCACTGAATTCCTGCCATCTGAGGTACTTGACCTGGAATGTCGTTTTCTTGGTGGCTGTTGCTCGTAGGGTCAGTGAGCTTCAGGTCTTAGTAGTGGATGCACCTTATACTAAGTTTCATCACAACAAAGTAGTTCGCATGCACACTAAGTTCCTGCCAAAGGTGGTGTTAGAGTTCCATTTGAATCAGTCGATTGTCTTGCCAGTATTCTTTCCCCGATCTCATGCCCATCCTGGCGAAAGCAGCTTGCACACCTTGACAGCGTTGGCCTTTTACATGGAGTGGACAAAGCCCTTCAGACAGTCCGCCCAGCATTTTGTTTCTTTTGATCCCAACAGGATGGGGGTCGTTATCGGGACGTGCACCATTTCCAGTTGGCTAGCAGATTGTATTTCCTTCGCTTATACCCAAGCTGGGCTGATCTTGCATGTCACGGTTCATAATGTCAGAGCCATGGCCGCATTGGTAGCCCATTTGAAGTCAGCTTCCATTAAAGAGATTTGCAAGGCTGCGACGTGGTCTTCAGTCCACACATTCACATTTCACTACTGCCTTGAGCAGGATACTCAATTCGACCATTGGTTTGGGCAGTCAGTGCTGCAAAATCTGTTTGGAGTATAGAATCCATCTCCACTCTCCTAGGCCAGGCTGTACTCTCATCTAGTTTGTATATAATTCTCAGGTTAATCTGCGTTAAGTCCTCGCCGTTGCGAGTCCCAGTTGACCAATGTTTTGGGTGAGCCTGGATGTTAGGGATTCCCCACTTGTGAGAATATTAACTTGCTTGTCCTCAGAAAGTGAAGATACTTACCTGTAGTAGTTATTCTCCGAGGACAAGCAGGCTGCTTGTTCTCACGACTGGGTGACGTCCGCGGCAGCCCCCACCAACCGGAAAGAAGCTTCGCGGGACGGTCGGCACGCAGGGCACGCCCACCGTGCATGCGTGGCCGTCTTCCCGCCCGTGCGCGACCGCTCCCGCCAGTTCCTTTTTTTCCGCGTCTGGAGAGAGTCGTGCCTCGCCGCTCTCTCGGATTCAGCCGCCGGATTTCGATCGCGTTTACGCCGATCGTGCTTTTTTCTTTGTATTAGTTCGGTCTAGTTACCGTCCGGTTTCTTTTTTTCAAAAAAAAAAAAAAAAACCCTGCGCGTGTGGAGCACGCGCTCCCCTTTTTCCCTCGCTTCCAGCGGGGACGCCGCGTTGCGGCCTAGTGGCCGCACGGTCGTTTTTCCTTTTCGTGGTGTGTTTTCAGCCACCATTGACGACTTTGACTTCGCCGACGCGATTTTTCCGTCGATGTCCTCGAAGGTCCCGAGTGGATTTAAAAAGTGTGGTCGCTGCGGCCGGCCGATCTCGCAGACCGACACCCACGCTTGGTGCCTCCAGTGCCTCGGGCCGGAGCACAATATCAAGTCGTGTTCTCTGTGTCTCGGTCTCCGGAAACGGACTCAGGTTGCGAGGCAAGTTCTGCGGGACCGTCTTTTTGGAACTTGCGCCAGCCCCTCGACGTCGACCTCGAAGGCATCGGTATCGGCGCCCGGCCCTTCGGTACCGGTATCGATGCCCGAGACATCGGCACCGATGGCAGCGACCCCAGGAGAACAGGTCCCGTCGGCCCGCCGGTCCTCCGGTGAGAGTGGGGGTGAGAGGCCGCGTGGGCAGTCGGCCCCGGTCACTCCCTCAGCTCGTGGGCCACGGGACCGAACCCTGTCTGACCCGGTACCTCGAGACCGAGGGGGATCGACCTCCTCCTCCTCCATGCCCTCCGGCGCCGGTGACGGGCATCGCAAGAAAGATAAGAAGCGTTGTCACCGGTCGCCCTCGGGGCATCCGGATCTCGGAGAGGAGGCGACGCCGAAGCGTCATCGTCGAGAGGAGAGGTCTCCGTCGGTCGTGGAGGTACCGACGCATCGGGGTTCCGGCACCTCGGTGCCGTCTCCTGGCCCCCAGCAGCTTCTGGCACCGACACCCTTACCGGCCCCACCGCCTTTCCCGGCAGCGGGCCTGGACGAGTGCCTCAGAGCCATCCTTCCGGGGATCCTGGAAGGGCTGATGCGCCAGGCTGTGCCGATGACTGTGGCGCCGGCGAGCTCTAGCCCGGCGCCGGGGCTGTCGACACCGCCGCCGCTTGCGGTGCCGGTCTCGACCGCCACGCAGGTGGAGTCCCCGTCGACGTCGATGGAGGGAGCTCCGTCCCCGCCGGCGCGGGAGTCCACCGCTCGACGACACCGAGGCCTCGGTGCCTCGACGTCGAGCCGGGCCCGGTTCAGGACTCAGCTACATGAGCTTATGTCCGACACCGAGGATGAGGACTCGTGGGGGGAAGAGGAGGACCCTAGATATTTCTCCTCAGAGGAGTCTACGGGCCTTCCCTCGGACCCCACGCCTTCACCGGAGAGGAAACTCTCGCCTCCCGAGAGTCTCTCCTTTGCCTCCTTTGTGCGGGATATGTCTATCAGCATTCCCTTCCCCGTGGTCTCTGTGGAAGAGCCGAGGGCCGAGATGCTCGAGGTCCTCGACTATCCCTCACCACCTAGAGAGTCCTCCACGGTGCCGCTGCACAATGTCCTTAAGGAGACGCTGCTTCGGAACTGGGTGCGACCATTAACTAACCCCACCATTCCCAAGAAAGCAGAGTCCCAGTACAGGATCCACTCCGACCCAGAGCTAATGCGGCCACAATTGCCCCATGATTCAGCGGTCGTGGATTCTGCTCTCAAGAGGGCACGGAGTTCGAGGGATACCGCCTCGGCGCCCCCGGGGCGGGAGTCTCGCACTCTGGACTCGTTTGGGAGGAAGGCCTACCAATCCTCCATGCTCGTGACCCGCATCCAATCATACCTGCTCTATATGAGCATTCACATGCGGACCTATGTGCAACAACTGGCGGACCTGGTCGAGAAGCTCCCGCCGGAGCAGTCCAGGCCTTATCAGGAGGTGGTCAGGCAGCTGAAGGCGTGCAGAAAGTTCCTGTCCAGGGGTATCTATGACACCTGTGACGTGGCATCTCGTGCTGCGGCCCAAGGTATAGTGATGCGCAGGCTCTCATGGCTGCGTGCCTCTGACCTGGACAACCGCACCCAGCAGAGACTGGCCGACGTCCCTTGCCGGGGGGATAACATTTTTGGCGAGAAGGTCGAGCAGATGGTGGACCAACTGCATCAGCGGGAAACCGCTCTCGACAAGCTCTCCCACCAGGCGCCTTCAGCATCCACCTCCACAGGTGGACGTTTTTCCCGGGCCCGGCAGGCTGCACCCTATTCTTTTGCGAAGCGTAGGTACAACCAGCCGGCCCGAAGGCCTCGTCAGGCACAGGGACAGCCCCAGCGCGCTCGTTCTCGTCAACAGCGTGCGCCTAAGCAGCCCCCTGCGCCTCCACAGCAAAAGCCGGGGACGGGCTTTTGACTGGATCCACGGGAACATAGCCGCCCTACAAGTGTCCGTACCGGGCGATCTGCCGGTCGGAGGGAGGTTAAAATTTTTTCACCAAAGGTGGCCTCTCATAACCTCCGACCAGTGGGTTCTCCAAATAGTGCGGTGCGGATACGCCCTGAATTTGGCCTCCCTGCCTCCAAATTGTCCTCCGGGAGCTCAGTCTTTCAGCTCCCATCACAAGCAGGTACTTGCAGAGGAACTCTCCGCCCTTCTCAGCGCCAATGCGGTCGAGCCCGTACCACCCGGGCAGGAAGGGCAGGGATTCTATTCCAGGTACTTCCTTGTGGAAAAGAAAACAGGGGGGATGCGTCCCATCTTAGACCTGAGAGGCCTGAACAAATTCCTGGTCAAAGAAAAGTTCAGGATGCTTTCCTTGGGCACCCTTCTGCCAATGATTCAGAAAAACGATTGGCTATGTTCCCTGGATTTAAAGGACGCATATACTCACATTCTGATACTGCCAGCTCACAGACAGTATCTCAGATTCCGCCTGGGCGCACGGCACTTTCAGTATTGTGTGCTGCCCTTTGGGCTCGCCTCTGCCCCACGAGTGTTTACCAAGTGCCTCGTGGTGGTAGCGGCCTACCTACGCAAGCTGGGAGTGCACGTGTTCCCATATCTCGACGATTGGCTGGTCAAGAACACCTCGGAGGCAGGAGCCCTCCGGTCCATGCAGTGCACTATTCAGCTTCTGGAGCTGCTGGGGTTTGTGATAAATTACCCAAAGTCCCATCTCCAGCCAACCCAGTCTCTGGAATTCATAGGAGCTCTGCTGAATACCCAGACGGCTCAGGCCTACCTTCCCGAAGCGAGGGCCACCAATCTCCTGGCCCTGGCTTTGCAGACCAGAGCGTCTCAGCAGATCACAGCTCGGCAGATGTTGAGACTTCTGGGTCATATGGCCTCCACAGTTCATGTGACTCCCATGGCTCGTCTTCACATGAGATCTGCTCAATGGACCCTAGCTTCCCAGTGGTTCCAAGCCACCGGGAATCTAGAAGATGTCATCCGCCTCTCCACCAGTTGCCGCACTTCACTGCTCTGGTGGACCATCCGGTCCAATTTGACACTGGGACGTCCATTTCAAATTCCACAGCCCACGAAAGTGTTGACGACGGATGCATCTCGCCTGGGGTGGGGAGCTCATGTCGATGGGCTTCACACCCAGGGTCTGTGGTCCCTCCAGGAAAAGGATCTGCAGATCAACCTCCTGGAGCTCCGAGCGATCTGGAACGCACTGAAGGCTTTCAGAGATCGGCTGTCCTGCCAAATTATCCAAATTCGGACAGACAATCAGGTTGCAATGTATTACGTCAACAAGCAGGGGGGCACCGGATCTCGCCCCCTGTGTCAGGAGGCCGTCGGGATGTGGCGTTGGGCGTGTCGGTTCGGCATGCTCCTCCAAGCCACGTACCTGGCAGGCGTAAACAACAGTCTGGCCGACAGACTGAGCAGAGTCATGCAACCGCACGAGTGGTCGCTCCATGCCAGAGTGGTACGCAAGATCTTCCGAGAGTGGGGCACCCCCTCGGTGGACCTTTTCGCCTCTCAGACCAACCACAAGCTGCCTCTGTTCTGTTCCAGACTTCAGGCACACGGCAGGCTAGCGTCGGACGCCTTTCTCCTCCATTGGGGGACCGGCCTCCTGTATGCTTATCCTCCCCTACCTTTGGTGGGGAAGACCTTACTGAAGCTCAAGCAAGACCGCGGCACCATGATTCTGATAGCGCCCTTTTGGCCCCGTCAGATCTGGTTCCCTCTTCTTCTGGAGTTGTCCTCCGAGGAACCGTGGAGATTGGAGTGTTTTCCGACTCTCATCTCGCAGAACGACGGAGCGTTGCTGCACCCCAACCTTCAGTCCCTGGCTCTCACGGCCTGGATGTTGAGGGCGTAGACTTCACTGCGTTGGGTCTGTCTGAGGGTGTCTCCCGGGTCTTGCTTGCCTCTAGGAAGGATTCCACTAAAAAGAGTTACTTTTTCAAGTGGAGGAGGTTTGTCGTGTGGTGTGAGAGCAAGGCCCTAGAACCTCGTTCTTGCCCTGCACAGAACCTGCTTGAATACCTTCTGCACTTATCAGAGTCTGGCCTCAAGACCAACTCAGTAAGGAATCACCTTAGTGCGATTAGTGCTTACCATTATCGTGTGGAAGGTAAAGCCATCTCTTGAGAGCCTTTAGTCGTTCGATTCATGAGAGGCTTGCTTTTGTCAAAGCCCCCTATCAAGCCTCCTACAGTGTCATGGGATCTCAACGTCGTCCTCACCCAGCTGATGAAACCTCCTTTTGAGCCACTGAATACCTGCCATCTGAAGTACTTGACCTGGAAGGTCATTTTCTTGGTGGCAGTTACTTCAGCTCGTAGGGTCAGTGAGCTTCAAGCCCTAGTAGCTCATGCTCCATATACCAAATTTCATCACAACAGAGTAGTGCTCCGCACCCACCCAAAGTTCCTGCCGAAGGTGGTGTCGGAGTTCCATCTTAACCAGTCAATTGTCTTGCCAACATTCTTCCCCAGGCCGCATACCCGCCCTGCTGAACGTCAGTTGCACACATTGGACTGCAAGAGAGCATTGGCCTTCTACTTGGAGCGGACACAGCCCAACAGACAGTCCGCCCAATTGTTTATTTCTTTCGACCCTAACAGGCTAGGGGTCGCTGTCGGGAAACGCACCATCTCCAATTGGCTAGCAGATTGCATTTCCTTCACTTACGCCCAGGCTGGGCTGACTCTTGAGGGTCATGTCACGGCTCATAGTGTCAGAGCCATGGCAGCGTCGGTGGCCCACTTGAAGTCAGCCACTATTGAAGAGATCTGCAAGGCTGCGACGTGGTCATCTGTCCACACATTCACATCACATTACTGCCTCCAGCAGGATACCCGACGCGACAGTCGGTTCGGGCAGTCGGTGCTGCAGATTCTGTTTGGGGTGTAAATCCAACTCCACCCTCCAGGACCCGAATTTATTCTGGTCAGGCTGCACTCTCAGTTAGTTGTTCTTCGTAGGTCAATTTCTGTTGTACCCTCGCCGTTGCGAGGTTCAATTGACCTGGGTTATTGTTTTGAGTGAGCCTGAGAGCTAGGGATACCCCAGTCGTGAGAACAAGCAGCCTGCTTGTCCTCGGAGAAAGTGAATGATACATACCTGTAGCAGGTGTTCTCCGAGGACAGCAGGCTGATTGTTCTCACCTACCCTCCCTCCTCCCCTTTGGAGTTGTGTGTTTCATCTTTTGCTAGTCATTCAACTGGCGGGAGCGGTCGCGCACGGGCGGGAAGACGGCCGCGCATGCGCGGTGGGCGTGCCCTGCGTGCCGACCGTCCCGCGAAGCTTCTTTCCGGTTGGTGGGGGCTGCCGCGGACGTCACCCAGTCGTGAGAACAATCAGCCTGCTGTCCTCGGAGAACACCTGCTACAGGTATGTATCATTCACTTTCTCTGAGGACAGCAGGCGTCATATTCTCGCAATCCCGCCCCACCCCACCTCCCCTTGGAGTTGTATTTTTTATATTTTATTTGGTATTTTAGTAGTAGTAGTAGTATTTTGCTTTTGTATTAAACTGAACCTACGGGCGGTAAGGCACTTTCGCATTAGAGCGCTGCTCGCTCTCCAAAAAGCTCTCGTTTTTTTCTATGGCATATTTCTGAACCGGGTGATGCGGGCTGGCGTCTACCCACTTAGACTTCCATTCAAGTAGTTGAAAGGTAGCACTGGTTCCGAGCAGACTTCTATGGTCTGTGCTCCAGAATTGTCATGAAGAGACAGTAATTAAGAACCTGTGCAAAGTGCCAGATTAAACTCTTACCACCGTTTTGGTTATACTGGATGGGACCGTGCAGGTCTTTTATCTGCTGATATTTACTATGTTACTTCCAGAATTATGAATATCTGGATGAATATAGAAAGGGCACTCTGAGAAACTTGAAACCATATAGCAACAAATCTATATTTAGATTGTAAGCCTTGAAAAGACTTCCATTCAAGTAGTTGAAAGGTAGCACTGATTCCGAGCAGACTTCTATGGTCTGTGCTCCAGAATTGTCATGAAGAGACAGAGTAATTAAGAACCTGTGCAAAGTGCCAGATTAAACTCTTACCACCGTTTTGGTTATACTGGATGGGACCGTGCAGGCCTTTTATCTGCTGGTATTTACTATGTTACTGTCCAGAATTATGAATATCTGGATGAATATAGAAAGGGCACTCTGAGAAACTTGAAACCATATAGCAACAAATCTATATTTAGATTGTAAGCTCTGTCGAGCAGGGACTGTCTGTTTATTTTCAAGTGTACAGCGCTGCGTACATCTAGTAGCGCTATAGAAATAAGTAGTAGTAATATGAAACCTTGCTGTCCTTGGAGAATGCATGCTACAGATAAGTATCTTCGCTCCCTGCCTGGACGATTGGCTGGTCAAGAGCACATCTCAGGAAAGAGCCAAGGAGTCTGAGGATGACAATTTTGGAGCTACTGGGGTTTGCCATCAATTACCCAAGTCCCACCTATGCCCAGTCCATCTCTGTACAGCCTTTACTCGTTTGCTTCATGAGAGGTTTTGTTGCTGACAGCCCCCACCACCAAACCTCCCACTGTCATAAGCTCTCATCTTAGTCTTGAAAGCTCCTTTTGAGCCTCTGAATTCCTGTCATTTTAAGTTTGACCTAGAAAGTTGTGTTCTTCTGGTGGTTACGTCATCTTGCAGAGTCAGTGAGTTCCAGGCCTTGGTAGCTTACCCACCATTCACTAAATTTCTCCACACGCGCACCCTGTTACTTCCGAAGGTAATATCAGAGTTTCATCTTAACCAGTCATTTGTTCTGCTAACATTTTTCCCAAACCCTTATGTCCATCCTTTCGAAAGTGTACTGCATACTTTAGACTGCAAGGGATCCTTAGCCTTATATCTGGAGTGCACTCAAGCCCATAGACATTCCACCTAGCTTTTCGTTTCGTTTGACACCAAAAGGTTGAGGGTGGCCATCGGCAAACACACACTTTCAAACTGGATAGCAGATTGCACATCCTTTGTTTATGCCCAGGCTGGGCTAACTCTTGAGGGTCATGTTATGGCTCACAATGTTGGAGCAATAGCTGCGTTGTAGCCATTTGAGATCAGTCTCCATAGATGAGTTGCAAGGCTGCAACGTGGTTTTCATTCCACACATTCACTTCCCACTACTATTTGGATCAGGACACCCAATGTGACAGTCAGTTTGGACAGGCAGTTACAGAATTTGCTCTATGCCTAGAATACAACTCCATCCTCCTAGGCCCTACTTTATTCTGTTCCAGGTTGCACTTACATAGCAAGTATGTATGTAGTTTAAGGTTGATTGAACTTTGTCTTGATGTTTTGAGATTCATTTGTCCTAGCTTTCTTGTTTTCGGTGAGCCTGGTAGGTAGAGATTCCCAAATGTGAGAATATGAAGGCCTGCTTGTCCTCATTGAAAGCAACATACTTACTGTAGCTGATTATTCTTATATACCTTCCCACCTCCCTTAAGAGTTGTATTTAGTTATCGGCTTTTTGCATTGTTCATGTGACTGGAGGACCCATGCTTGCGTGTTGAGTGGGAAAGGCACCCATTCATGTGTGGTGGGACGCTTCTAGAACTTTCTATCTTACTAGCTAGTCAGCATCCGCACTGGGTGTGAATGACGTCACCTAGCTGTGAGAATAATCAGTATCTTTGGTATCTGGTTAGTTTAATTGTACTAGCTTCATTGCATGCCCCCATAGTCCTTGTACTTTTGGAAAGAGTAAACAAGTGATTCACTTCTACCCAGTCCACTCCATGATTTTATAGATCTGTCATATCTCCCTCAGCTGTCTCTTCTCTAAGCTGAAGAGCCCTCGCCTCTTTAGGTCTTCCTTATAGGGAAGTCATCCCATCCCAATTATCGTTAGTAACCCTTCTTTCTAAATCTGCTATATATGTATTTTTTGATATAATAGAATGACTAATGTAGATTTTATGTATGAATGTTTTTTGATTTTACACTTAGATCTGTGGATAGTAACATAGTAGATGATGGCAGAGAGAGACTTGTACAGTCCATCCAGTCTGCCCAACAAGATAAACTTCTATGTGCTACTTTATATGTATACCTGACCTTCATTTGTATCTGCCATTTTCAGGGCACAGACCGTAGAAGTCTGCCCAGCACTAGCCCCGCCTCGTAGAAGTCTGCCCAGCACTAGCCCCGCCTCCCAACCACTGGTGCTGCCACTCAATCTCTGCTAAGCTTCTGAGGATCCATTCCTTCTGAACAGGATTCCTTTATGTTTATCGCACGCATTTTTGAATTATGTTAACGTTTTCATGACCACCACCTCTTGCGGGAGGGCATTCCAAGTATCCACCAGTCTCTCCGTGAAAAAATGCTTCCTGACATTTTTCTTGAATCTGCCCCCCTTCAGCCTCATGTCCTCTAGTTCTACTGCCTTCTCGTCTCCGGAAAAGGTTTGTTTGCGGATTAATACCTTTCAAATATTTGATACAGACGTTCAAATATTTGAAAGGTATTAATCCGCAAACAAACCTTTTCCAGAGACGAGAAGGCAGTAGAACTAGAGGACATGAAATGAGGTTGAAGGGGGGCAGACTCAAGAAAAATGTCAGGAAGTATTTGTTCACGGAGAGAGTGGTGGATACTTGGAATGCCCTCCCATGAGATTTTAAACTCACTATATAAATACAAAAGGGAGGGAGAATCAGAAAATGTAAAGCATATACAAATGATTCTCCAATAGCTAGCAAGCATAAAGATCTTCTCCAAACTTATTAAAGACAGGAGGTAAAAGCCTCATAGAGCTCCAGACTAGATTGTCTTAGGAGCTAATTATTCTTCATCATTGGCATAAAAAGCCTCCCATCAAAATCTATCATATACAAAAAAAAAAAGTAAACAAAGATACTTACCTTAATATTTTAAATGCAGCTCTTCTCTGTGCCAAAGATCAAATAAATCAAAGTCCATAACCAGCATTTCACTGGAGCTGTCTAGGGCTCGTGGACTGCACTACTAAAAGGGACAAAAAAAAGTCATAGGTTATATAAAGATCACAAAGTCTTAAAACATAAAATTCTTATCTGATAAAGGCAATGCTCTGTGCTCACCAAATGACGTCTCTTTATATAATGTCTGATGCTGACCCTCCCATTTGCTAGTGAAAAAAGGTGAATTTAAATTGATATTCAAAAGAAATAGCCATTCTACTCAGGCATTTGACCCTTCAGGCTCCAATTGTGTAAACGAAATATTCATCTTCACTCACATTGTAACAAGATCTAATTGTCACCGCCCCTCTCGAGGAGGTGACCTGTTGCAAAACAATGCACCGCAATGATTCAGAGAGGGGTGGCTAGAGACAATAGTACTTTTTTGTCTTTGTAGTACTTTATGCTCTAGTAAGCGTTCATTTGTCTACTCATTTGTCCTATATATAATTTCTTACAGGGGCAAATAATACAGTAGATGTTACGCATGAAGTGCTAGTTCTCAAGCAATATTCAACCAAAATCTTAGGATCAACAAATTTCTGTGTCTTAATCATGTCGCAAGTTGCACAATCCCCACATCTAGAATGTCCAATTGATTTAGGTTGCAAACAAACACCCTTTTTTATCTGGAAGTTCAGATGGGCAAAGTAGCTCTCTCAAATTTTCACCTCTACTGTATGCAAATTGAATTGAAGTTTTAGAAAAAGGAGGAAGAGTAGTCAAAATCCCCCAATGTAATATCTCTAGCTGTAAAGGGAGCCGCAGAAGTATTATACCATATGTCAATTTCTCATTTTCTTATACTTATTTATTATGATTTATTCACTGCCTTTTTGAAAGAATTCACTCAAAGCGGTGTACAGTAATAGATCAAACATGAGCAATAGGCAATTACAGCAGTGAAAATATTCAGATACTACAAAGTATGGCATAGTATGCTAACAATGTCAACACAATAAGTTGTAGAACATTTTAATTGATAATGTTAAGAGCAAAGCAAAGATAGATCATAATATAGCTAAGAGAGTAAGAAAGGAAAGAGAGATGGTTAAATATTAGGGTAGGAGTGGCTGCAACAAAAGCTGTCTATAATTTGCTCATCTGTAGGCATTCCTGACTACTCTTTCAGGATAACCTCAATCTAAAAGTTTTTTTTGTAACTCTTCTCTCTTAAATTATCTTCGGAGCAGATCTATCAGTATCTCACAAACTGAGAGAAAAGAAGGATATCTTTTAGCATACTTGGGTGACAACTCTGATAGTCCAAAAAAGTATTCCTATCTGCAGGTTTGTGGTGCCCTGTTGAAAACCCTTCCACGTCCTTCACAAAAACATCCAAAATAGAAATGGAATTAAAATAAAAAAAACAACCCTAATTCTTCATAGCTATTGAAGCTAGATTCAGAATCATGAGGGGAACCCACACAACATCTCTGATCTAAAACATTGGAAGAACATCTAGTCTTTCATTTTGTGGTATTTTACTGTATATAAAGAAACGCTATCTAAAGTGACAGCCAACCATCTTGAATATTCCGTTCCTTGTCATCAAGCAGATGAAGCCATTACGTATCCAGCAGGGGAAGACAGAGAGCACTCAACTTTTCACAGTGCCTCATGGCCAGCTAGCTCCACTCCCCAAGCAGAGTGGCTGCAGCTTCTTCGAGCTCCATCAAAAATCTGCCTGGGGGTGGCTACTGGCTTGCCAGTTGTTAGCCGGGATGTTAGAGGCTATAGCAGCTTCACTTTGAAGGCACATAGGTCAGCCCTTTCCCAGCCTTACCCATGCCCCCGTGGATGTGGACATATTAGCTTGCTTTTCCCTGTCCTTTCCCACTCAGTGGATGCAGGCACATTGGTTCGCCTTTCCCTGCCTTTCCCAATTATCTGAGCCTCCGGAGTGTTTTTATTTACCTCTTTTGCCTCTGCTTTCCTCACAGCGTTAAAATAAATAAATAGTCGCGTCGCGCTTTAGCGCAGCGATCTTGGAAAAGAGGTTTTTTTCTTGAAATTCTTCTGCAGGACCGGAGCTGTGATACTCGGTCTAGTGAGGTAAGAGTGTTTTCTGACTCCTCTGGGGTGGGCCCGCGATCGGGACGTTTTAGAATTTTACCGCCGTTTTTGGCGATGGCTGCGGAGACTGTAAAGCGCTGTTCTAAATGTGGCAAGCGCAAATCAGCAGCGGGGCTCTGTAATTTGTGCTGTACAGATGGTAGAGCCGGCCCGAGCATGGTGAGCGGCGATCTTTTGCGCTCTGAGCTGGCAGCGGACGCCATTTTGGATTTTCCACATGGCGTGGCCTCCGTTGCAACGGAGAGCCCTGAATCCGGGGGGGGGGGGGGGGGGGGGGGTCCTCTGAGTGAGGCTAATAGAGCTGATAGCCCTGGGCAGGATCCAGGCGGTCAGGGAGCGGTTTTCTCCCCTGATTTTGTTTTAATGCTGCATAGGGCGTACATGCTTAAAAGAGCTCTTCCACAGGGATCTTCGGACCCTCTGCCTGCCCCATCCCCCCGTGGATCCTGGCCTTTTGGAGTCGGCTTTGCCTGTTTGTTATCCTCCTGATAAACGCAGAAGGGCTAATTCCCCTTCTGAGTGTGGCGCACCCCCCTTCTCTCTCTCTCTACCCCCCCCCCCCCCCCCCCCCCCCCCCCCCCCCGTGGTCGGGCTATGAGGATTCTGAAGGGTCTGGCAGAACTTCTTGGGCTGAGGAGCCAGAGTCGGGTGCAGAGTTGCCACAGGAGCTTGATGATCCATCTGCGGTGAGGATTTTCCACCCCGAGGAGCTGCCAGCGCTTATTTCAGATGCCTTACAAGCCTTCTCGATTGAAGATTCTGGGAGTGGCACAGCCTCGTCTGTTAATCCAAGGATGGCTAGTACCAGAAAGCCTGCTCGAGCCTTTCCTTTGCATGACTCCATCCAAGAGCATATTTTGGCTCAATGGGCTGACCCTGAGGGACCTTTGAAGGTTGCCAGGGCTATGGGGCAATTATACCCTCTGAGTGAGGAACATTTGGCTCACTTTGCAATGCCTAAAGTGGATGTCCTGGTCACAGCTGTGACAAAGAGAACTACCCTCCCTGTTGAAGGAGGTGTTACCCTGAAGGATATTCAAGACCATAGGCTTGATTCAGCTCTGAAGCGGTCCTTTGATTTGGCAGGTCTCACTGTTCGGGCGTCTGCATGCAGTTGTTATGCTGCTAGAGCCTGCCTGGCTTGGTTGACGGGCAGACGCCAGAGGGTGGTGGTAAATGGAGTTCGCTCGGAGGAGGGAAAGGTGAGTAGTGGAGTGCCTCAGGGATCGGTGCTGGGGCCGATTCTGTTCAATATATTTGTGAGTGACATTGCCGAAGGGTTACAAGGTAAAGTTTGCCTTTTTGCGGATGACACCAAGATTTCCAACAGAGTGGACACCCCGGAGGGAGTGGAAAACATGAAAAAAGATCTGAAGAAGCTAGAAGAATGGTCTAACGTATGGCAATTAAAATTCAATGCGAAGAAATGCAAAGTGATGCACTTAGGGAGTAGAAATCCAAGGGAGACGTATGTGTTAGGCGGGGAGAGTCTGAAAGGCACGGACGGGGAGAAGGATCTTGGGGTGATAGTATCTGAGGACCTGAAGGCGACGAAACAGTGCGACAAGGCGGTGGCCGTAGCTAGAAGATTGCTAGGCTGTATAGAGAGAGGAGTGACCAGCAGAAGAAAGGAGGTTTTAATGCCCCTGTATAAGATGTTGGTGAGGCCCCACCTGGAGTATTGTGTTCAGTTTTGGAGGCCGTATCTTGCGAAGGATGTTTAAAAAAATGGAAGCGGTGCAAAGAAAAGCTATGAGGATAGTATGGGATTTGCGTTCCAAGACGTATGAAGAGAGACTTGCTGACCTGAACATGTATACCCTGGAGGAAAGGAGGAACAGGGGTGATATGATACAGACGTTCAAATATTTGAAAGGTATTAATCCGCAAACGAATCTTTTCCGGAGATGGGAAGGCGGTAGAACGAGAGGACATGAAATGAGATTGAAGGGGGGCAGACTCAGGAAAGATGTCAGGAAGTATTTTTTCACGGAGAGGGTGGTGGACGCTTGGAATGCCCTCCCGCGGGAGGTGGTGGAGATGAAAACGGTAACGGCGTTCAAACATGCGTGGGATATGCATAAAGGAATCCTGTGCATAAGGAATGGATCCTCAGAAGCTTGGCTGAAATTGGGTGGCAGAGCAGGTGGGGGGAAGAGGGGTTGGTGGTTGGGAGGCTAGGATAGGGGAGGGCAGACTTATGCGGTCTGTACCAGAGCCGATGATGGGAGGCGGGAAATACTGCTGGGCAGACTTATACAGTCTGTGCCCTGAAAAGGACAGGTACAAATTCAAGGTAAGGTATACACATATGAGTTTGTCTTGGGCAGACTGGATGGACCATGCAGGTCTTTTTTTTTGCCGTCATCTACTATGTTACTATGTTACAGCAGGCAGTGGAACAGCCCGTTGATGGAGCGGAGCCCTTATCTGAAGTGGCTCCGCGGATGGAGTCGGCCTTGTCCTTTTTGGCTGACGCCCTTTATGATATGGTCAGAGCTTCGGTTGAACAAAAGGCTGTAGCAGTAGCGGCTAGCCGCACTCTTTGGCTACGACATTGGGCGGCGGACATGGCCTCTAAGCTAAAGTTGGTGAAGTTGCCCTTTCAAGGCCTTCTCCTGTTTGGTGAGGAGCTGGAAAACATTGTTAAAGGCCTGGGGGATTCCAAACCTCAGCGCTTGCCCGAAGATAGGCCGAAGCCTTCCTCTAAGGGTCAGGCGGTCCGCTCCTCTTACAGACCTCGCTTCCGTGAAGCTAGAAGGTACTGCCCGGGGCGTGCTGCTGGGTTCACTTCGCGTGCCCGCTTTCAGCAGAGAAACTCCTTTCGCTCGGACAAACGTTCCGCACCTGCCGGTTCAAGGCCTGGAGTTCAGGGGCTACCCTTTCAATGATGGTGCGCCGGCCCCCTCCTCGTTTCCTGTCATCGGAGGAAGACTTTCCCTCTTTTTCGAGGAGTGGGCCAAAATTTCAGCAGATCAGTGGGTCTTGGACCTGATCAGAGACGGATACCGAATAGAATTCGATGCCCCGGTGAGAGACGTGTTTGTGGAGTCCCGATGCGGTTCTGCCGCCAAACGGGCGGCGGTAGAGGAGACTTTGCACAGTCTGTGCCAGATAGGGGCTGTGACCCTGGTGCCTCCCGCCGAACAAGGTCTAGGCCGCTACTCCATTTACTTTGTGGTGCCACGAAAAGGCGGGTCTTTTCGCCCGATCCTGGACTTAAAAGAGTTAAACAAGTCCTTAAGAGTGTGGCATTTTCACATGGAAACCCTGCGCTCCGTCATTGCGGCGGTACAGCCAGGAGAGTTTCTCACGTCTCTGGACCTGAAAGAAGCTTACTTGCACATATCAATTTGGCCCCCGCACCAGAAGTTCCTGCGGTTTGCGGTGTTGGGAAAACATTTCCAGTTTCGGGCCTTGCCTTTTGGTCTCGCCACAGCTCCCCGAACCTTCTCCAAGGTAATGGTGGTGGTGGTAGCTGCCTTTCTCAGGCGAGAGGGGTATCCAGGTTCACCCGTACCTAGACGACTGGCTCATCAGAGCAGACTCAGAAAAAGAGAGTCATCTAGCTACAGCCAGAGTAGTTTCAGTCCTTCAATCTCTGGGCTGGGTCGTCAATATGGCCAAAAGTTACCTGACCCCCTCGCAATCTCTAGAACATTTGGGGGCCAGGTTCGACACAGCCTCGGGCTATGTGTTTCTTCCCGAGCAAAGGCGGTGCAAGCTTCAGAATCAGGTCCGTCTGCTCCTGAGGATGCCCCGCCCGCGAGCTTGGGACATTGTCCAGCTGTTGGGATCGATGACAGCCACCTTGGAAGTGGTGCCATGGGCGAGAGCGCACCTGAGACCTCTACAGTATTCTCTACTTCAACTATGGTCTCCAGTATCTCAGGATTATCAGTGCAGACTTTCTTGGCTCCCTGTGGCCCGCCTCAGTATGCAGTGGTGGCTCTTGGACAGCATGTTGCGGCGGGGAATGCTGCTGTTGCTCCCCGATTGGTGTCTAGTGGTGACAGATGCCAGCCTGAAGGGCTGGGGTGCACATTGCCAGGGGAAGCATGCCCAGGGTCTGTGGACGCCCAACGAGTCAGAGTGGTCTATCAACCGCCTGGAGTTGAAAGCGGTGTTTCTGGCTCTTCTGGCCTTTCAAGTGACCCTGGAAGGATTGGCTGTCCGAGTGATGTCGGACAACACAACAGCAGTGGCCTACATAAATCGACAAGGCGGCACTCAGTGCAGAGCTCTAGCTGCGCAGGCCGAACAAATTTGCCACTGGGCCGAGCTGCATCTACAGTCCCTGTCAGCAGCTCACATTGCAGGTCAGAGCAACGTGCAAGCCGACTATCTAAGCAGGCATCAGATCAATCTAGCGGAGTGGGAACTAGCAGACGATGTATTCCTGCAGATATGTACCAAATGGGGCAAGCCAGTGATGGATCTTATGGCGACCAGTTCCAATGCCAAAGTCCCGTGCTTCTTCAGCAGACGGGAGGGATCCTCGCTCTGCCGGGTTGGATGCCTTGGCTCAACCCTGGCCCCTGGGCTTGCTGTATGTCTTCTCTCTGTGGCCCTTGATTAGGCGAGTGCTCCTGAGGATTCGGCTGCATCCAGGAGAAGTAGTGCTCATCGCCCCGGATTGGCCCAGGAGGCCTTGGTATGCGGATCTCCGACAGATGCTGTTGAAGGCTCCCTTTCCGTTACCTCTGGTTCCGCACCTGTTGTCACAGGGTCCGGTGGCCATGGAGGACGCCTGCCGCTTTGGTCTTATGGCATGGCGATTGAGAGGGCGCAATTGGGAGATAAAGGCTACTCAAGGTAATTTCCACTCTCCTGCAGGCCCGTAAGCGCTCCACTTCCGTGGCTTATGCCAGGATTTGACGTCATTTGAAGTCTGGTGTGTTTCAAGAGCGCTTTCTCCGTTGCGGGCTCCTGTCTCGCCGATTCTGGACTTTTTGCAGGATGGTGTACACAAAGGCTTGGCCTATAATTCCCTGCGGGTGCAAGTGGCAGCATTGTCCTCCCTGTGTGGCAAGGTTGAAGGCGTGTCCTTAGCTGCTTATCCAGATGTGGCACAGTTTCTTAGAGGGGTGCTTTGGCTCCGTCCTCCCGTGCGGGCACTTTGTCAAGCTTGGAACCTGGGGTTAGTATTGATGGCCCTTCAGGTGGCTCCCTTTGAACCGCTTCGGCGTACTTCAGAGAAAGATTTGACACTGAAGGCCATCTTTTTAGTGGCCATTACCTCGGTGAGACGGGTGTCAGAGCTCCAGGCGCTGTCCTGTAGAGACCCTTTTCTGCAATTCTCAGAGTCAGGGGTCACGGTTCGGACTGTGCCTTCCTTCATGCCTAAGGTGGTTTCAGCGTTTTACCTAAACCAGCCTGTTTTTCTTCCCTCCTTTGTTGAGGAGGAGTTTCCAGATTCATTTGGGCAGTTGCACCTTTTGGATGTGCGCAGGACTCTGTTGCAGTATCTGCGAATTACAAATTCTTTCAGGACCTCTGATCATCTTTTTGTGCTGTTTGCAGGTCCTCGCAGAGGGTCTTCAGCGTCTAAAGCCACTATTGCCCGTTGGCTTAAAGAAGCTATCTTTTTAGCATATCTGCTGTCTGGCCAGGCTCCGCCTGAAGCCTTTAAGGCACATTCCACAAGAGCGATTTCCTCTTCCTGGGCGGAAACTGGAGCACTATCTCTTCATGAGATTTGCAGTGCTGCAACATGGGCTTCTAAGCTCTCTTTCGCCCGACATTACAGGCTGAATGTGGCTGCCAGGAGGGTTGCACGTTTTGGAGCATAGGTGCTAGCACGTGGTGTGGCTTGTTCCCACCCTATTTAGGGATTGCTTTGTTACATCCCATACGTAATGGCTTCATCTGCTTGATGACAAGGAAGGGAAAATTAGGTTCTTACCATGATAATTTTCTTTCCTTTAGTCATAGCAGATGAAGCCATGAGCCCTCCCTGTATGATTGTATTGCAGTGATTCTGATTTTAGGTGCTGTTCTTGTTTCCTGAAGTTATATTCCTTCCTTGGGGAGTCGGAAAACAGTCTTCAGGATTCTTGTTACAGTTATAGGAGGATGAGTTCATTCCCTCCAGTTCATGTTTTGGGAGGACGAAGTTTATTCCCTCCAGGAGGATGCAAGTATTCCCTCTGTTTATACAAAGTGGAGGACAAGTTTATTCCCTCCAGGAGGATGTTCATTCCCTCCTTTTTTGGAGTTTATGCCCTTGTTAAGGGGCCATCGTTCGCTGTGAGGAAAGTTCATGTTATTCCCATTGTGGTTTGCCATACTGCTTTGGAAGCTTCAAATACTGAAGAGGCAGTGGAGCTAGCTGGCCATGAGGCACTGTGAAAAGTTGAGTGCTCTCTATCTCCTCCTGCTGGTTGATGAACACAACCCATACGTAATGGCTTCATCTGCTACCGTGTTTCCCCGAAAATAGGACATCCTCCGAAAGTAAGACCTAGTAGAGGTCTTGCTGCAATTTGAAAATATAAGGCCTCCCCCGAAAATAAGACCTAGCAGGGGAGGCCTTATTTTTCGGGGAAACATCTGGGTCACCCCCACCCCCCACCCGAGATCGCCGGCTCCCCCCCTCGATCAGCAGCTCCCCCCGCCCTCAGTCGCTCCTGGAACTAACCTCTTAACCGCTTCCTTTCACCTTCGCACTCGCCGCAAGCAGCAGGGCTGGCTACTCCTTCCTTCCGTGTCCCGCCCTCGCCAGACGTTACGTTACGTCAGGTGAGGGCGGGACACGGAAGGAAGGAGTGGCCTGCCCTGCTGCTTGCGGCGAGTGCGAAGATGAATGGTGAAAGGAAGCATTTAAGAGGTTAGTTCCGGGAGCGACTGAGGGCAGGGGGAGCCGGCGATCGAGGGGGGGGAGCCGGCGATCTCGGGTGGGGGGGTGACCCCGATGTTTCCCCGAAAAATAAGGCCTCCCCTGAAAATAAGACCTAGCAGGTCTTGGGGAGCAAAATTTAATATAAGACAGTGTCTTATTTTCGGGGAAACACGGTATGACTAAAGGAAAGAAAGTTATCATGGTAAGAACCTAATTTTTCTTTGCAGCATCACCTCATGAAATCCGTAGAATCTTTAATGTAAGATAACATAAGTGCATAAGTATTGCCACACTGGGACACACCAAAGGTCCATCAAGCCCAGCATTCTGTTTCCAACAGTGGCCAATTCAGGTCACAAATACCTGGCAAGATCCCAAAAAAGTTCAATACATTTTATGCTGCATATCCCAAAAATAAGCTGTGGATTTTCTCCAAGTCCATTTTAATAATGGTCTGTGAACTTTTCCTTTAGGAAGCCATCCAGATCCTTTTTAAACTCCGCTAAGCTAACTGTCTTTACCACATTCTCTGCCAACGAATTCCAGAGTTTAGTTAAACTTTGAGTGAAGAAAAATTTTCTCCATTCGTTTTAAATGTACTACTTTGTAGCTTCATCGCCTACCCCCTAGTCCTAGTATTTTTGGAAAGAGTAAACAAGCGATTCACGTCTACCCATTCCACTCCACCCCATTATGTTATAGACCTCTATCATATCTCCCCTCAGCCGTCTCTTCTGCAAGCTGGAGAGCCCTAGACGCTTCATTCTTTACTCATAGGGAAGTCATCCCATCCCCGTTATCATTTTTGTCGCCCTTCTCTGTACCTTTTCTAATTCCACTATATCGTTTTTGAGATGCGGTGACCAGAATTGAACACAATATTCGAGGTGCGGTCGCACCATGGACCAATACAAAGTCATTATAACATCCTCTCTCTTGTTTTCCATTCCTTTCCTAATAATACCTAACATTCTATTTGCTTTCTTAGCCGCCGCAGCACAGTGAGCAGAGGATTTCAGCGTATCAGCAACGATGCCGTAATCCTTTTCTTGGTCAGTGACTCCTAACCTGGAACCTTGAATTACGTAACTAGTTTGGATTCCTCTTTCCCATATGCATCACTTTGCACTTGCTCACATTTAACGTCATCTGCCATTTAGATGCCCAGTCTCGTAAGGTCCTCTTGTAATTTTTCACAGTCCTCTTGCAATTTAACAACTTTGAATAACTTTGTGTTGTATGCTAATTTATTTACCTCACTAGTTACTCCCATCTCTAGATCATTTATAAATGTTAAAAAGCAGTGGTCCTAGCATAGACCCCTGAGGAGCCCCACTATCTACCCTTCTCCATTGAGAATACTGACCATTTAACCCTACTTTGTTTTCTATCCTTTAACTATAGTAACATAGTAAATGACGGCAGATAAAGACCTGTACGGTTCAACCAGTCTGCTCATCAAGTTAAACTCATTTTACATGGTATGTGATACTTTTTGAAAATCCAACCTTACAGCGACCGGGCTGCAATTACACTACTACTTTCCATACACCCGATGTGACTTTTGTTGGATTATTATGGTAAATACTTATCAGAGTATTTTTCAGATTTACACACAGCTTCAGCGTTAGCAAAAATAAGAATAAGTTCCCTTTTTATGGTAACAGCAATTAATATTAACTTCTTATCTTCATCTCTCTCTCTCTCTCTTACACACCCCAGAATAACCACAGCTCAGTCTCTTTTAAAGATGAAGTAAAAACATCTCTTTACTCACAGTTTGTGGTTAGAAAGAGAAAATACATCTTACATGTATATGCAGGCAGGCTTAGAAAAACATATATTTAGTTTATCAACTTTTTACATGTGCTCAGATGACAATGGATTCTATCAAGCATGTCCTCTCAGGTTATGAAAAAGAAAAACAAGAGAGAGCTCATGTGTGGCCAAAAGGCATTATACAATCCTTAACCACACCCACAGGAAATACATGGTTGTGACCTCACCAGGCAAGTGACATTAGAGGTCATAGGGTAATCATAGAGAAATTGCTGGACAGATAATGCATGTAAAATACAAAACATATTCTAACAACTTTAACCCCTCACACACCCAGCCGTTAGAAGGTGGAGAAAAAAAGCCTCAGTAATACCACCCAGCCAGCTTATATTCTCCAGCTATAAGGCGTGGGCCCGGTATACCATCATCTGGCAAAAAAACTCCTCAATTTCATATGCTGAAGTGTTTACTGAAAAGTCTGTCACAAACCTGTGTATATGTACAGAACACAGAATGTAGATAGTCACTTCATTTTAGTTCAACGCAATGTTCAATCACATCAATTGAATATAGAAATACAACTCTGGTGCAACACAGCATTTATCTGAAGCCCCACAGCACTTATCTGAAGATCAATCCTGTATCTCCTGTTCATCCAGCGCTTCACTGTTCAATTCACCCCCAAGTTGATTCCTCCAAATTCACATGACCCAACAGGGAGTCCCCGTTTCGCACAAGCTGTATCGGGTTCTACTCCAGTGTACAAACTGCTGAGTTGCAAACATAAAAGGTAACTGACAAGACACCAGCTCCACTGCTTAAATAAATCACACTCCTCCCTCCTTCAATCAAATTGTCCAATCAGCATTGATGGTAGACACTGACGTCCATCACAAATCACCAGACGGCTTACTTAAAAAAAAAAATGCTGACCTCTCCACCCGGACATTCAGCCCATCCGGTTCTACTGAATTAAAAAAAATCCATTTCTGTTCGAGTTGTTGGAGAGCGCGACTCCTGTCGCCTCTCCTCTGGGATTGCTGTAATTGCTCTATAGCAATACATTGTAACATATCAAAATGATGTTGTTTAGCTTCACAGTGTACAACTAAAGGAGCCTCACGTTTTAGGTTCTTCAGGCATGAACGATGCTCCATTAATCCTGTTTTCAGTCTCCTGGATGTTTGGCCAATGTATATCAGATCACACAGGCACCTAATTACATAGATCACCCCTGGTAATTCACATGTTGTATTGGATTTTAACCGACACGACTTCCCTGGTTTCTGATGAATGAATTCACTATCCTCCTTCATGATATTGCAAACCGACAATGGCCAGACCTTCTATGGCTCTCCTCAGTGGTATGCACTCTCCTTGAAGACTAAACGTCATTTGAACTAACTAAATCCCCCAAATTGCAGCCCCTCTGGTAAGTGAACATTTTAGTAGCTTCCATGAAAATGGAATGTGTTTTCAATAATTCAAAATATCTCCTTACTGCTTTACTCAGCCTTGGGGTGTTCGCATTATATTTAATCACAAATGGTAGTATGTCTTCACATTGTTGTACAGATTTATACTGGAGGAGAGACTCCCTGGGATTGTACCAAGCCTGTTTAGCCGCTTTCTTTACTATGTGCTGAGGATATCCCCGTTGCAACAATTTGTTACGCAATACCCTAGTGCACCTTTTAAACTCCTCTTCCAATGAGCAAATCCGACGGCAGCGCAAAAAGGTATATTTTTCTTCAGATGTGGAGGATGCATGCTTGAGAAGTGTAGCAAGGAGTTCCTGTCTGTAGGCTTTGGAAAGACTGTGGTGGAAAAACCTCTTCCTGTCCTTGTAGCCCACACATCTAGAAATGCAATTTGCTGAGAACTACTTGCTATTTCAAATTTAATTTGATTTACGGTAAGTAATCCACAAACTGCTGCAACCTGTCCAACGTACCAGTCCAGATGCAAAAAATGTCTATGAAACGTTTCCAACAAAGAATGTGCTGAGAATATATAGAGGGATAAACCCACTTTTCCTCACATAGCCATGAAAATATTAGCTACAATGGGGGCAAATGTCGCCCCCATGGCTATCCCTGATGTCTGTTGAAAAAATCAGTTATCAATGATGAAGTAATTGGAGCTCCTAGCAACACCACTGAGTTGAACCAAAAATTCTGAAGGAACAACGTGTGGACGTTGTTCCAAGGCCTCCAGAAGTATATCCATTGCTTCACCTTGCAGAATATTTGTATAAAGCGAACAAACATCAAGTCACCAATATCCAGTAGGGGGAACACTCCCCTTCCATCTCCTGAAGAACCTGCAAAAAGTGAGTTGTATCCTTCAGGTACAATTTAACCGTGCCCAAACAGGGTTGTAGATGTTTGTTCAATAAACTTACAAGACCATTCTGACAGAGTCTCTAGCTGAGACAATTGGACGTCCCGGCGGTTGTTCCAGGCGCTTGTGAATCTTCGGTAACAAGTAGAATACTGGAACTTTAAACTTATCAAAATTCAAAAAGTTGAATTCCCAGTCTGTCAAAAATCCACAACCCAATCCATCCTTGGTAATTTCCAGTATCTTGTTAGCTACTACCGGAGAGGGATCACTCAGTAATTCCACATAGTTGGCACCATTATTCAATTGTAAATAGGCTTCCCTCAGTTCTCCTTATCCCATATCACAACTGCACCCCCTTTATCTGCTCTGCGGATCACTATTGGAATCCTCTCGCAGGGTGGTAATCGCCTGTCTTTCTAGACGAGCAGTGTAAAATTTCACGTATCCCAGTGATCTATATCAGAGTTTGATTTGTCCTTGCCATTCTCAGGGCACAGACTGTTGAAGTCTGCCCAGCACTGTTCTTGTACTGTTCTAAAGCTAACATCAAAACCCCTTAAAATTTACACTCCAGCCCATCCATATCTATTCAGTCACGATCAGGGCGTAGACCGTAGAATTCTGCCCAGCACAGGTTTTGTTTCTCAATTACCAGCATCACCACCTAATCTGCGCTAAGATTCCGTGGATCCATTCCTTCTAAGTAGGATTCCTTTGTGTTTATCCCACACATGTTTGAATTCCATTACCGTTTTCATCTCCACCTCCCGCGGGAGGGCATTCCACATATCCGCCAAGATCTCTGAAAAACCACTTCCTGACATTACTCCCTAGTCTGCCCCCCCCCCCCAACCTCAATTCATGTCCTCTAGTTCTACTGCTTTCCCGTCTCCGAAGAAGGTTTGTTTGCGGATTAACACCTTTCAAATATTTGAATGTCTGTATCATGTCATCCCTGTTTCGCCTTTCCTCCAAGGTATACATGTTCAGGTCAGCAAGTCTCTCATACGGTTTGCAACGCAAATCCCATACCATTTTTGTAGCTTTGCTTTGCACCGCTTCTAGTCTTTTTACATCTTTAGCAAGATACGGCCTCCAATACTGAACACAATAGTCCAAGTGGGGCCTCGCCAACGACTTGTAGTAGGGCATCAACACATCCTTTCTTCTGCTGGTTATACCCCACTCTATGCGGCCTAGCATCCTTCTGGTCAAGGCAGTCGCCTTGTCGCATTGTTTATTCACCTTCAGATCCTCCAACACCAACACCCCAAGGTCTTTCTCCTGAGTTGAGCTTACTAATCTCTCCCTTCCTATTGGGCATCCCTCTTTAGCGTTTCTGCACCCCAAGTGCATCACTCTATACTTCTTGGGCATTGAATTTTAACTTTTAAACAGAAACCAAATGGTGTCAACATAAAATAAAACAGATAACTCAAAACCACAAAACATATTTATATTAATTATATGATTGTGCTCAGTTTTTTTGGTGTATTAGATGGACCCAAAGACTCTGAACACTGAGCGGCGTTATAAGTCTTCACAAGTCATGGATATAAGGGGTGATTTTGATATTCAAAAGTCTGCATTGACCTGAATTTGGACTCGCATAATTTTTCTGAATTTGAAAACATCTATGAGAACATCTGGAAGATCATAATCCCACCCCCCACTCAAGCTAAGTAGTCTTTCATTTTTCATTTAAGGATAGACATTTTGAAGTTTAGAAATAGTAGTGAGTGGAGGCAGGGTGTGCGATGATAGTGGCATGGTGATGTTACACATCTCGAGTCTTTGGGTCCATGTAATACACCAAAAAAACTGAGCACAATCATACAATTAATATAAATATTTATTTTTTGTGGTTTTGTTATCGGTTTTATATTGACACCATTTGGTTTCTGTTTAAAAGTTTATGGTTTATTAGAAACCGGAAATGTAATTAAAACCCAGAATACTTAATAAATTTTAACTGCCAGACCCTTGACCATTCTTCTAATGTTCGGAGATCCCTTCTCATCATTTCTACTCTCTCCAGGGTATTCACTCTATTGGCTATTTTCGTGTCATCAGCAAAAAGGCGAACCTTTCCTTTTGACCCTTCAGTAATATCTCCCACAAATATATTAAACAGAGTAGGCCCCAGCAACCGACCCCCTGAGGAACTCCACTGCTCATCTTCCTTTCCTCTGAGCGGATTCCATTTACCACCACTCTCTGCCATCTGTTGGTCAACCAGTTTCCTTTCCAGTTCACCACTTTCGGTCCTAAGTTCAACCCTTTCAGCTTATTCACGAGTCTTCTGTGGGGGACTGTATCAAAGGTTTTGCTGAAATCCAAGTAGGTTACATCTAGTGCATGTCCTTCATCCAGTTCTTTGGTCACCCAGTCAAAGAAGTCAATAAGATTGGCTCCTAGAAAGTTAACTATCCTTTCTTTCATCAGCGACTCCATTTTTTTCCTACCACCGACGTGAGACTTACCGGTCTGTAGTTTCCCACTTCTTCCCTGTCCCCACTTTTGTGGAGAGGGATCACATCCGCTTGTCTCCAATCTTGCCCATCTCTGAAGATCTATTAAATCTTTAAGAGGTCCTGCCAGGACCTCTCTGAGCTCCCTACTACTACTACTACTATTTAGCATTTCTATAGCGCTACAAGGCGTACGCAGCGCTGCACAAACATAGAAGAAAGACAGTCCCTGCTCAAAGAGCTTACAATCTAATAGACAAAAAAAAAAATAAAGTAATCAAATCAATTAATGTGAACGGGAAGGAAGGGAGGAGGGTAGGTGGAGGCGAGTGGTTACGAGTCAAAAGCAATGTTAAAGAGGTGGACTTTCAGTCTAGATTTAAAGGTGGCCAAGGATGGGGCAAGACGTAGGGGCTCAGGAAGTTTATTCCAGGCGTAGAGTGCAGCGAGACAGAAGGCGCGAAGTCTGGAGTTGGCAGTAGTGGAGAAGGGAACAGATAAGAAGAATTTATCCATGGAGCGGAGTGCACGGGAAGGGGTGTAGGGATGGACGAGTGTGGAGAGATACTGGGGAGCAGCAGAGTGAGTACATTTATAGGTTAGTAGAAGAAGTTTGAACAGGATGCGAAAACGGATAGGGAGCCAGTGAAGGGTCTTGAGGAGAGGGGTAGTATGAGTAAAGCGACCCTGGCGGAAGATGAGACGGGCAGCAGAGTTTTGAACCGACTGGAGAGGGGAGAGGTGACTAAGTGGGAGGCCAGCAAGAAGCAGATTGCAGTAGTCTAAACGAGAGGTGACAAGGGTGTGGATGAGGGTTTTGGTAGAGTGCTCGGAAAGAAAGGGGCGGATTTTACGGATGTTGTAAAGAAAGAAACGACAGTTCTTGGCGATCTGCTGGATATGAGCAGAGAAGGAGAGAGAAGAGTCAAAGATGACCCCAAGGTTTCGAGCTGAGGAGACAGGGAGAATGAGAGAGCCATCAACAGAAATAGCAAACGGGTGGAGTGGGGAGGTGGGTTTGGGGGGAAAATGAGAAGCTTGGTTTTGGTCATGTTTAATTTCAGGTGGCGTTGAGACATTCAGACAGTAATGTCAGACAAGCACGCTGAAACTTTGGTTTGGATGCAAGGTGAGATATCAGGGGTAGAAAGGTAGATTTTGGGGGAGTCAGCATAGAGATGGTAGGAAAAGCCATGGGATGAGATTAATGAACCAATGGAAGAAGTGTAGATAGAAAAGAGGAGGGGACCAAGAACAGAACCCTGAGGTACGCCGACAGGCAGAGGGATAGAAGTAGAAGAGGATCCACCAGAGTGAACACTGAAGGTGCAGAGGGAGAGGTAGGAAGATAACCAGGAAAGGACAGAGCCCTGGAATCCAAGTGAGGACAGGGTATCGAGGAGTATGCTGTGATCAACAGTGTCAAAAGCAGCGGAAAGATCAAGAAGAATGAGGATGGAATAGAGACCTCTGGATTTAGCCAGTAATAGGTCATTGGAGACTTTAGTAAGCGCAGTTTCGGTTGAGTGGAGAGGGCGAAAGCCAGATTGTAGTGGGTCAAGAATAGCATGAGGACAGAAAATCAAGGCAGCAGCGGTGAACAGCACGCTCAAATAATTTGGAGAGAAAGGGAAGGAAGGAGATGGGTCAGTAATTAGAGGGACAAGTAGGGTCAAGTGAAGGCTTCTTAAGGAGAGGTGTGACCACAGCATGTTTAAAGGCAGCAGGGACAGTCACAGTGGAAAGTGAGAGGTTGAGAATGTGACAGATAAAAGGAATAAGAGCAGGAGAGATGGCATTAAGAAGGTGGGTGGGAATGGGATCAGAGGAACAGGTGGTACATTTTGAGGAAGAAAGGAGAAGTGTAGTTTCCTCAATAGTAACTTGAGGAAAGGGAATGAGGGGGAGGAGAGAGAGGGGAACGGACTAGTGGAGGGAGAGGTGGTGAGGTAGAGAATGCAAGGTTTATCTTTTGAACCTTGTGAAAGAATTCAGCAAGGGTCTGAGGAGATAATGAAGGGGGAGTTGGGGGAGGGGGCACCTTGAGAGAGTTCAATGTGGTGAAGAGAAGTCGAGGGTTAGAGCCAAGAGAGTTGGTCAGTTGGATATAATAATCCTGTTTGGCGCGTAAAAGAGCAAATAGGAAGGAGGTCAGCATGAACTTAAAGTGTAAGAAATCAGCAAGGGCCCGAGATTTCCGCCAGAGGCGTTCGGCGGAGCGGGTACAGGAACGTAGGTAGCGGATATTAGAAGTCAGCCAAGGTTGGGGTTTTGTACGCCTTATAGGGCGGGTCATCAAAGGTGCAAGAGTGTCTAAGGCAGAGGATAGAGTATTGTAAGAAGAAACTGCCTCGTTGACAGACGTGGAAGGTGCCACAGTAGAGAGGAGGTTTGAAACATGGGAGGATAGAGATGAAGGGTCAATATCGTGAAGATCCCTAGATAAATTAGATAAGATAGGACGGGACTGGGAGGGAGGAGATTTAAGTGTGAAAGTTATAAGATGGTGACCAGAGAGGGGAAGATCAGAGGCAAGGAAACTAGAGGGTGAACAGTTGGAGGAGAAGATGAGATCAAGACAGTGACCATTTTGATGAGTGGGGGAGGTGGAGCATAGTTGGAGATTAAAGGAGGATGTTAAAGCGAGTAACTTGAAACAAAAAAAAACAGCACCACGGGCCTTTAAAAATGGAACACAGTTCTTTAATGAATGAGCCTTGACAAAAAGACCCGACACGGGCCGTGTTTCGGTGACTAGCACCTGCGTCAGGGGTCTACATAGAATACAAAACATAGAAATAATATATTTAAAAAATTTTTTTAAACATATAATGAATAAAACCAAAATATATTATAAATAATTAAAATAAGCGTTTTAAACATATAATATTAATATATGAAACAAATTTTTTGTCCAAAAGTAAGGAATAATATATTGTAGAGGAATATATTCGAGTTATTCCCCAAGTTTTCCACGTCATCACTGTGGTGAGTTCCATTTTTGTTTTGATTAATTATCCATTTATTTTCAAATTACTATATAATAATATATGAGAATGTTAAATTATTAAATGCAATGTTAAAATATTAAATGCTTTAGGTGTTTTATATAGGCTTATATATATATATGCTTAATGAGTCTAAATATTAATCTTTGGTTTTATTCATTATATGTTTAAAAAAATTTCAAAAATATATTATTTCTATGTTTTATATTCTATGTAGACCCCTGACGCAGGTGCTAGTCACCGAAACACGGCCCGTGTCGGGTCTTTTTGTCAAGGCTCATTCATTAAAGAACTGTTCCATTTTTAAAGGCCCGTGGTGCTGTTTTTTTTGTTTGGACTTTAGTTTGTACTTCGTTCCCTCTCTTTTGTTATATCCAAAGCGAGTAACTTGGAAATATAAGAGTTGGAAGGATCATTAGCAGGAATGTTAGTCACCAAGGATGAGAGAGGGGGAGGAAGGATCATGGAAGAAGGCAAGCCAGGCATCAAAGTCACTGAGAAAGGATGAAAGGGACTTATCAGGGGGACGATAAATGACCGCTATTCGAAGAGGCAGAGGAGAGAAAAGGCGGATAGAGTGGACTTCAAAGGAGGAAAAACAGTGAGATTGAGGTGGAAGAAGGGGTTGAAATCTGGAGGAGGGAGAGAGAAGTAGTCCAACACCGCCCCCACGGCCAGCAGGGCGAGGAGTATGTGAAAATAGATTACCGCCATGGCACAGGGCTGCGACTGAAGCAGAGTCATCAGGGCAGAGCCAGGTTTCTGTTATGGCGAGCAGATGGAGGTGACGCGAGATAAAGAGGTCCTGGATATAGGGGAGTTTGTTACAGATAGAGCGGGCATTCCATAGGGCGCAAGAGGAGGGGCGTAGAGGAATAGAGATGTTAGAGAGGTTACGGTGAGATCTGTAGAGTTTGGATAATAGTTGGTGAGGAGGGCCAGGATTGGGATTGATGTCATCGGCTGAGAGTAAGAGAAGGAGTAAAAGAGAGCGGAGGAGAGTAGGAGAGGTGTGGCCACGAAGGCGAGAGGTATTTAGGTGGAATGGGGAAGGCAAAATGGAAGGAAGAAAGAGACGGAGATTAAAAGTCAAGAGGGAGGAAGAGGGTAGGAGAGAAGGTTGAGGTGATGAAGTCACTGGATGGGCAGTGAGTTCCTGTAGCGGAGAGAGGTAGGGGGTGAGGGAAAAGATTAGGAAGGGACAGAGCTAGGAAGAGAATGTAAATAGGGGCCATAGTGGAGGCCCTGAGTGGATCGGAGTGGACCTGGGTGTCACCCCGGAGAAGGCTGTAAGGAAATGCAGATGAGCTGCAAGTCCTCCACAGCACCTGAAAGGCAGCCTGTGGTAGAGCTGGGCACCTCTCAGCTGAGGAAAGGCTTACCAGGGGTTAGGCCGAAGCCAGCATTCCTCCCCCTGAGGGTCGCCTGATCCTAGCCAAAAAGCACCTGGAAACTCTGTGCACTTGGAGCGAGGGCCCTGGGAAGATCGGGGTGGACCTGGAGTCATCCCGGATACAGCTGTGAGGAAATGTAGAAGGGTTGCAAGTCCTCCACAGCACCTGGTGGGAGCGCTGGGCACCTAGAGCGGAGGCCCTGAGTGGATCGGAGTGGACCTTTGCATCTTTATCCATTTTTTTCTTCTGCTCGCACTTTCGCTAGCCGTATTTCCCTTTTCGCTTCTTTGAGTTTAATCCGATAGGACACTACCTTCTATCCCATGACTCTCCAATTTCTTCTGGAGTCTTTCATGAGGTACTTTGTCAAACGCCCTTTGAAAATCCAGATATCAACTGGCTCACATTGAGCCACATATTTGTTCACCCCTTCTTGCCACTAAAGTGGCACTTAACATATTGCGTTCAAAATTTGCACCCTGGTTCATAAAATCATTCATGGCGAGGCCCCGGTCTACATGTCAGACCTCTAGACTTACCAGCCAGGAACACAAAAAGGTCAGCATGCACATTCCTAAATCTCCACTACCCCAGCTGCAAAGGTCTAAAATATAAATCAACATATGCATCCAGCTTCTCCTATATAAGCACGCAAATATGGAATGCACTACCAAACGTCATAAAAACAATGCACGACCTAACAAACTTCTGAAAATCACTAAAACCCAACCTGTTCAAAAAGGCATACCACAATGATACATCCTAAATACCAGACAGCAAAACTTATTATAGAACTTGGCAAAACCGAACTCTCTATACTTGACTGCTTCATTTATTTTGTCACTAACGAACTTTAACGCAATACCACTTTATTTCTCATTCCATATATGAACTTTCTATACTTGACTGCTTAATTTACTCTGGCACTTATGAACTTTAATGTAATACCACTTTATATTTCTCATTCCAGAAATGGCGATCACCATTACGGCATAATGTTAACCACATTGAGCCTGCAAATAGGTGGGAAAATGTGGGATACAAATGCAACAAACAAAGGGTGCAAAAAAGTCAACATAAATTGACAGGGATTCCAGCTGCAGGACTATAGGTCTACTGGGGATATCCACCAGTGTCTTGTGTATTTTAGGTAGCATATACAGTACTGGAATTTTATGGTTCCCAATATTCAGAAATTGAAATTCCTTTTATGTAACAAAACCTAAGGCATATCCTTCCCTTGTAATACTGAAAATCTTGCTTGAATATCTAGGATCTTGAAAAAGCTCGAAACATCTTGATTTGATAGTTGTCTAAAGACTTTATCATAGGCATTAAGTTCTTGTATCATCATTGTGCTACCTTTATCCGCTCTTCTAATTACAAACTCCTGTTTGGCGCATGAATTATATGCCTCTTCTACTTTGGTACAATTGAAATTAGTATGAAGACATCTAATATTTCAAATTTGTTTAGTACCATTTGTTTGAAAATTGCTAATGTAGGATCCAAAGGACCTGCAGGAATCCACTGTGACTGTTCTTGTTATTGACTTACCTCTTCTAAAATCTTTATCTGAAAAGACTAATTTGATCTTGGAGGGTCCTTCGAAATCTCTTCAGATCTACTCTACTTTGAACTGCATCGTCAATATGGTTACAAAGGAGAGCCCTTTTGAAAGTACCAGATGTTCAATGGTAGACAATACATAGTGGGGATAAATTGATCACCACTGAAACTTTCACTGTTGTGATCATGTGAAGGGGCGGTCCTGCTGTGTCCTCTGTACCAAGCCCACCCTGTGCTCCGATTGTTATGGTTGAGCTGGACGGTTCTCTCGTTTCCAACAGCGAGACCTGTGGCCTTCCTGATCCTAAAAAAGGCCCATCTGAACCAGTAGAGCTTCTACTGTCTGAATCAACATCTTCAAAGGGTGGGCGAATATTCTCATTTTTATTCAACCAGAGATAAACAACCTTATCTGAGTAATCTTCTCATTTTGGTGAAAGTTCTTAATTGCTTCAAATCATGTTTAAACATATCATTCTATTTCTTCAGTTCATCGTATTGCTTATCAAAAATTCCTTACACATTTGTTGCTTGAGCTCCTCAAAGGTTTATCAATCTCCTCCTTAATGGAGATGCCTACTGTTTTTGTCTTATAGTCACCATCAAGTCCAGCAAACAGTTGCTACCCACTTTTCCAAAAACTCTATCGTCAAGGAATAACTTTGCTTCCTTAACAATTTTCAAGCCTCTTTGTATAAACTCCTCCTTATAATATTCTATAAGGCTGCTGTCAATCCATGTAATTCTGCCTTGACTTGCCTTTTGAGAAGATTACTCAGACATCCAGGACACCAGAGATGAAATAGAGGGATCCATTTGCATAAAAGTAGGACCACTTAAGGGGTCTAAAATATGTTCTGAGGAAAAGCTATCCCCAGTTTACCAAGACTGTGAAGTGCTTAGAATCCACTATATAAATACAAAGGGAGGGAGATGAACCATACACAGACGTATGAAGGATTATCCAATAGCTAGCAGGCATAGAGAGTCTTTCCAAACTTGTTATGCCAGTGATGTAGAGCAACTAGCTCGTAAGACAGTCTCTAGTCTGGAGCTGTTTGAGGATTTTTCCTTGTGTCTTTGGAGAGAATCTTTGCTTGTTGGTTATTGGAGAATACTTTGCAAGTATTTTAAATGTCATTAATGCTATTTTTACTAGTAGTGCACAGACCAACATTGTTTCAATCTAATGAGAGAGTACTTCAAAATGTTCTGTATGTAAGTGGCACTTGAGGACATTCTATAGATATATGTCATTTCTTTTAAATGTTTATTTATGAAAAAGGCAGTACAGTGAACATCTGCTTTCCTTTGGCCCGACTAGATCTCTGTGGTCTAATCAGCAGCACCAGTTACTGATCCCTGAGCAATTTCCATAATTCAGTGTTTAATGTTTTGGTCCCCTCTCTGGAACGCTTTGACCCTGGCCTTAACAGTGGATATGCTCTCAAAGTTTAAAGCTTTGCTAAAGGCCTTTTTTTTCTGGGAGACATTTAATAGCTGATCTGATCATTTTTAGAGTATATGGACAATATACAGCTAGGTATTTAATGTAATACCTAGCTGTACTTTAATGTAATACCTAGCTGTATATTGTTTTGACTTTATTCTAAAGCTGTTATTTTAAATTGCTTTGATCTGTCCCTAAGTGGATAATCAAAGAAAATGAACCTTGAACAAGCAAATCACAATATCATATGTCGGAAAATCCAAAAACCTAACAAATCCAAGCATGTACCCTCTCCAGTTTCAAAGGAACATAAGCAGACCACAACCTGCTACCTCCCACCTTCCCCACTCCTCCATCAAACTCCCTTCCCCTCCCCTGAACCCCTCAAGTGTACTAGCCAAAAAAATGTTCCCCACATGTACTGTATTATGCTATACTGTCAGAGTTTTATATACCACTAGTTTTCCAAAAGGGATTCACAGTGGTTTATAGTAAATAGCAAAAGCTCCAATAAGGAGGGATTCACAGTCTAAAACCAACATAATACTTATTACATCAAAAACAAAATTTAATTTAAAAACAAAAGTTCTTAAGTCAGAGTTGTTGCTTGAAGAAAAAAGTTTCTAGCATTCTCCTAAAAAAAAAAAAAAAAAAAAGGTACAAACGTCAAATTAAGAGGCAATTTCTTCCATGCTCTTGCCTTATAAAAAGGAAAGGAAACCTCAAAAATAGATTTAAAACGTATAGATTTTAGAAAAGGAAAGCCTGGTTTAAAAGTTCTTAAGAAACCTCATTTTCTGTCCATTGATGGAAACACCAGCAAATCACTCAGGCCCTTGGAATTTAAACCAAATATTGATTTCAGTATTAGCAAAGGATTTTAAAATGGATACGTTTAAATATCAACCAGTGAAAATATAAAAAAAGGAGATACACTATCGAAATGTCCAATAACACTAATAGCAGTGTTGTGCATCAGTTGTAAATGATTTAACTTAATTGAAACTTTACTGTAGCTCCTTTTCTTAGAGCATGGCAGTGCAGATGGTGTTTAGTTTTCAGTTTGGTGTAGTGCTGTGGACTCCATGTTTCTGGGAGAAATGTTACTTTTTGAGTTAATTCCTGAGGCTACTGCACTCCTATGTTTCTCTTGATCTCCATGGTAATCCTGCACCCTCTGTGCTGCCATGTTGGGGGTTTTTTTCCTCTGGGCGCAGTGGTTACATCCAAATAGTTTTATTCTGGGAGGTAGCTGGCTTTCAACTTGCAGGTCACAGGTTCAAGTCTGGTTTCTCCATCATGTTAGGAGCTGTGACCTTAGCTATTTCCAATGGGGCATATTTTACTTCATTCTGTCTTACTGCTTTCGTTGCAAGCAGTTTATTACATGACTAGAACAATTATCACCACGCTACTGAACTGAAAGTTAGCTCTCTTCTCTCATTTTGTACCTGGATACTAGCCAAACTATTGTATTCTAACTGTAGTCACCATGGTATTCGCAGTGTTACCAGTGGCTCAAATTGCTTCTATTACTTTTTGCACCTTGTCGTATATGACAGCTAGCATTTTTTACACAGTTGCTTCAGGTAAGAGGTGGCTTAATAGTTTCAGCAACCAGCTGAGAGTGAGCACAGCAGAGATCTAGAGGTTGCTGGTTCATGTCCCGCTGCATCTTTCTATCTGTAGTTCTCAACAGTGCAGACAACCATATTCTGCTACACCATCTAGCTCTGGTTCTCAGCCCTACTTGTTAGTTCCGATGCGCAGCCAGTTCTAGTGCACAGCCATACCAGCCAATTCTTCACCCTCTTGACAAGAAGTTGGCTCTGGCTTAGGCATCGGACGGCTGATGTGGCTTCCAACTCACATTTAGCAAGCTACCTTTTAGACGTGATCTTGTGCTTGGAGCAGTTTTGAGGAAATTGAGTAAGACCTGAGGGCCTTCCAGGTCTGAGATTGCCAGAGGACGAGTCTACAGATTCATTTAAATCCTCTCAGTTTATTCATGGGTTTCGTGAGGGCTCATGCTTTCTCCGAGGACAAGCAGGCTGCTTGTTCTCACGACTGGGTTGACGTCCACGGCAGCCCCCACCAACCGGAACGAAAACTTCACGGGCGGTCCGCACGCAGGGCACGCCCACCACGCATGCGCGGCCGTCTTCCCGCTCGTGCATGACCGTTCCCGCTCAGTCTTTTCTTTTCCGCACTGAAGAGAGACGTGTTAACGTCTCTCTCTCTCTGTCAGCCCCGGAAACCGGATCGCGTTCGCGAATCTTCTTATTTTTTATTTCGTTGCGCGTTTTCTCTTTAGTTTTCTAAAAAAAAAAAAAAACCGCGCTGAACTTGTTTTCCCTCGTCTCTTAGCGGGGGCGTCGCGTTGCGGCCTTGTGGCCGCGCGGTTGATTTTTTTTCGAGGTGTGATTTTACCGCCACCATCGACGACTTTGATTTCGCCGACGCGATTTTTACGTCGATGTCCTCGAAGGTCCCTAGTGGATTTAAAAAGTGTGGTCGGTGCGGCCGGCCTATCTCGCAGACCGACACGCTTGGTGCCTCCAGTGCCTCGGGCCGGAGCACGATACCAAGTCGTGTACTTTGTGTCTCGGTCTCCGGAAACGGACACAAGTAGTGAGGCAAGTTCTTCGGGACCGTCTTTTTGGAACTTGTGCCGGCCCCTCGACGTCGACTTCGACGGCATTGGTATCGATGGCCGGTTCTTCGGTACCGGTATCGATGTCCACGAAATCGGCACCGATGGCATCGACCCCAGGAGCACAGGTCCCGTTGGCCCGCCGGTCCTCCGGTGACGGCACGGGTGAGAGGCCGCGTGGGCAATCGGCCCCGGTCACTCCCTCTACCCAGGGCCCTCGGTACCGAATCCTGTCGGACCCTGTCCCTCGAGGCCGAGGGGGATCGACCTCCTCCTCCTCCATTCCACCTAGCGCCGATGACTGGCATCACAAGAAAATGAAGAAGCACCGTCATCGGTCGCCATCGATGCATCCGGCTCCCGGCGCCGGAGAGGAGTCGACGCTGAGAAAGCGGCAGCGTCGAGAGGACAGGTCCCCCTCTGTAGTAGAGGTACCGCCGCGTCAGGGTCCCAGCACTTCGGTGCAGTCTCCTGGACCCGAGCAGCTTCCGGCACCGACGCCTCTACCGGCCCCCTCGTCTTTCCTAACAGCGGGCCTTGACGAGTGCCTCCGAGCCATCCTTCCGGGGATCCTGGAAGGGCTGATGCGCCAGACTGTGCCGGCGCCGGGGGTGCTTGCGCCCTCGGCGCCATTGACTGTGGCGCCGGCGAGCTCTAGCCCGGTGCCGAGGCCTTCGACGCCGCTTGCAGCGCCGGTCTCGACCGCCACGCAGGTGGAGTCCCCGTCGACATCGATGGAGGGAGCTTCATCCCCGCCGGCGCGGGAGTCCACCGCTCGACGACACCACCGAGGCCTCGGTGCCTCGACGACGAGCTGGGCCCGGTTGAGGACTCAGCTGCACGAGCTTATGTCCGACACCGAGGAAGAGGCCTCGTGGGGGCAGGAGGAGGACCCCAGATATTTCTCCTCAGAGGAGTCTGTGGGCCTTCCCTCCGACCCCACTCCTTCACCAGAGAGGAAGCTCTCGCCACCTGAGAGCCTCTCCTTTGCCTCCTTTGTCAGGGATATGTCTATTTGCATTCCCTTTCTCGTGGTCTCTGTGGATGAGCCGAGGGCTAAGATGCTCGAGGTCCTCGACTATCCATCACCACCTAGAGAGTCCTCCATGGTACCGTTGCACGATTTCCTCAAAGAGACACAGCTTCGGAACTGGTTGAGACCACTATCTAATCCCACCATCCCCAAGAAAGCAGAGTCCCAATACAGAATCCACTCGGACCCATAGTTAATGCGGCCCCAATTGCCTCATGACTCGGCGGTCGTGGACTCTGCTCTCAAGAGGGCACGGAGTTCGAGGGATACCGCCTCGGCACCCCCGGGGCGGGAGTCTCGCACTCTGGACTCGTTTGGGAGGAAGGCCTACCAATCTTTCATGCTCGTGACCCGCATTCAGTCTTACCAGCTGTACACGAGCATCCACATGCGGAATAATGTGAAGCAACTGGCGGACCTGGTTGACAAACTCCCGCCGGAGCAGTCCAGGCCTTTTCAGGAGGTGGTCAGGCAGCTGAAGGCGTGCAGAAAGTTCCTGTCCAGGGGTATATATGACATCTGTGACGTGGCATCTCGTGCTGCGGCCCAAGGTATAGTGATGCGCAGGCTCTCATGGCTGCATGCCTCTGACCAGGACAACCGCACCCAGCAGAGACTGGCCGACGTCCCTTGCTGGGGGGATAATATTTTTGGCGAGAAGGTCGAGCAGCTGGTGGACCAACTGCATCAGCGGGAAACCGCTCTCAACAAGCTCTCCCACCGGGCGCCTTCAGCATCCACCTCAGCAGGTGGACGTTTTTCCCGGGCTCGGCAGGCTGCCGCCCTATGCTTTTACCAAGCGTAGGTACACCCAGCCGGCCCGAAGGCCTCGTCAGGCACAGGGACAGCCCCAGCGCGCTCGTTCTCGTCAACAGCGTGCGCCTAAGCAGCCCCCTGCGCCTCCACAGCAAAAGCCGGGGACGGGCTTTTGACTGGATCCATGGGAACATAGCCGCCCTCAAAGTGTCCGTACCGGACGATCTGCCGGTCGGAGGGAGGTTAAAATTTTTTCACCAAAGGTGGCCTCTCATAACCTCCGACCAGTGGGTTCTCCAAATAGTGCGGTGCGGATACGCCCTGAATTTGACCTCCCTGCCACCAAATTGTCCTCCGGGAGCTCAATCCTTCAGCTCCCATCACAAGCAGGTACTTGCAGAGGAACTCTCCGCCCTTCTCAGCGCCAATGCGGTCGAGCCCGTACCACCCGGGCAGGAAGGGCAGGGATTCTATTCCAGGTACTTCCTTGTGGAAAAGAAAACGGGGGGGGGGGATGCGTCCCACCCTAGACCTGAGAGGCCTGAACAAATTCCTGGTCAAAGAAAAGTTCAGGATGCTTTCCTTGGGCACCCTTCTGCCAATGATTCAGAAAAACGATTGGCTATGTTCCCTGGATTTAAAGGACGCATACACTCACATCCCGATACTGCCAGCTCATAGACAGTATCTCAGATTCCGTCTGGGCACACGGCACTTTCAGTATTGTGTGCTGCCCTTTGGGCTCGCCTCTGCCCCACGGGTGTTTACAAAGTGCCTCGTGGTGGTGGCGGCGTATCTACGCAAGCTGGGAGTGCACGTGTTCCTATATCTCGATTGGCTGGTCAAGAACACCTCGGAGGCGGGAGCTCTCCGGTCCATGCAGTGCACTATTCAACTCCTGGAGCTGCTGGGGTTTGTGATAAATTACCCAAAGTCCCATCTCCAGCCAGCCCAGTCTCTGGAATTCATAGGAGCTCTGCTGAATACCCAGACGGCTCAGGCCTTCCTTCCCGAAGCGAGGGCCAACAACCTCCTGTCCCTGGCTTCACAGACCAGAGCGTCTCAGCAGATCACAGCTCGGCAGATGTTGAGACTTCTGGGTCATATGGCCTCTACAGTTCATGTGACTCCCATGGCTCGTCTTCACATGAGATCTGCTCAATGGACCCTAGCTTCCCAGTGGTTTCAAGCCACCGGGAATCTAGAAGATGTCATCCGCCTCTCCACCAGTTGCCGCACTTCATTGCACTGGTGGACCATTCGGACCAATTTGACCCTGGTGCGTCCATTCCAAATTACACAGCCCACGAAGGTGCTGACGACGGATGCATCTCGCCTGGGGTGGGGTGCTCATGTCGATGGGCTTCACACCCAGGGTCTGTGGTCCCTCCAGGAAAAGGATCTGCAGATCAACCTCCTGGAGCTCCGAGCGATCTGGAATGCACTGAAGGCTTTCAGAGATCGGCTGTCCTATCAAATTATTCAAATTCGGACAGACAATCAGGTTGCAATGTATTACGTCAACAAGCAGGGGGGCACCGGATCTCGCCCCCTGTGTCAGGAAGCCGTCGGAATGTGGCGTTGGGCTTGCCAGTTCGGCATGCTCCTCCAAGCCACATACCTGGCAGGCGTAAACAACAGTCTGGCCGACAGACTGAGCAGAGTCATGCAACCGCACGAGTGGTCGCTCCATTCCAGAGTGGTACGCAAGATCTTCCGAGAGTGGGGCACCCCCTCGGTGGACCTTTTCGCCTCTCAGACCAACCACAAGCTGCCTCTGTTCTGTTCCAGGCTTCAGACACACGGCAGGCTAGCGTCGGATGCCTTTCTCCTTCATTGGGGGACCGGCCTCCTGTATGCTTATCCTCCCATACCTTTGGTGGGGAAGACCTTACTGAAGCTCAAGCAAGACCGCGGCACCATGATTCTGATCGCGCCCTTTTGGCCCCGTCAGATCTGGTTCCCTCTTCTTCTGGAATTGTCCTCCGAAGAACCGTGGAGATTGGAGTGTTTTCTGACTCTCATTTCGCAGAACGACGGAGCGTTGCTGCACCCCAACCTTCAGTCTCTGGCTCTCAAGGCCTGGATGTTGAGGGCGTAGACTTCACTGCGTTGGGTCTGTCTGAGGGTGTCTCCCGTGTCTTGCTTGCCTCTAGGAAGGATTCCACTAAAAAGAGTTACTTTTTCAAGTGGAGGAGGTTTGTCGTTTGGTGTGAGAGCAAGGCCCTAGAACCTCGTTCTTGCCCTGCACAGAACCTGCTTGAATACCTTCTGCACTTATCAGAGTCTGGCCTCAAGACCAACTCAGTAAGGAATCACCTTAGTGCGATTAGTGCTTACCATTATTGTGTGGAAGGTAAAGCCATCTCTGGAGAGCCTTTAGTCGTTCGATTCATGAGAGGCTTGCTTTTGTCAAAGCCCCCTATCAAGCCTCCTGCAGTGTCATGGGATCTCAACGTCGTCCTCACCCAGCTGATGAAACCTCCTTTTGAGCCACTGAATACCTGCCATCTGAAGTACTTGACCTGGAAGGTCATTTTCTTGGTGGCAGTTACTTCAGCTCGTAGGGTCAGTGAGCTTCAAGCCCTAGTAGCTCATGCTCCGTATACCAAATTTCATCACAACAGAGTAGTGCTCCGCACTCACCCAAAGTTCCTGCCGAAGGTGGTGTCGGAGTTCCATCTTAACCAGTCAATTGTCTTGCCAACATTCTTTCCCAAACCGCATACCCGCCCTGCTGAACGTCAGTTGCACACATTGGACTGCAAGAGAGCATTGGCCTTCTACTTGGAGCGGACACAGCCCCACAGACAGTCCGCCCAATTGTTTGTTTCTTTCGACCCTGACAGGATAGGGGTCGCTGTCGGGAAACGCACCATCTCCAATTGGCTAGCAGATTGCATTTCCTTCACTTACGCCCAGGCTGGGCTGACTCTTGAGGGTCATGTCACGGCTCACAGTGTCAGAGCCATGGCAGCGTCGGTGGCTCACTTGAAGTCAGCCACTATTGAAGAGATTTGCAAGGCTGCGACGTGGTCTTCTGTCCACACTTTCACATCACATTACTGCCTCCAGCAGGATACCCGACGTGACAGTCGGTTCGGGCAGTCGGTGCTGCAGAATCTGTTTGGGGGTGTAAATCCAACTCCACCCTCCAGGACCCGAATTTATTCTGGTCAGGCTGCACTCTCAGTTAGTTGTTCTTCGTAGGTCAATTTCTGTTATGCCCTCGCCGTTGCGAGGTTCAATTGACCTGGGTTCTTGTTTTGAGTGAGCCTGAGAGCTAGGGATACCCCAGTCGTGAGAACAAGCAGCCTGCTTGTCCTCGGAGAAAGTAAATGATACATACCTGTAGCAGGTGTTCTCCGAGGACAGCAGGCTGATTGTTCTCACCTACCCTCCCTCCTCCCCTTCGGAGTTGCGTTTCATAATTTTTGCTTGTCATTCAACTGAGCGGGAACGGTCACGCACGGGCGGGAAGACGGCCGCGCATGCGCGGTGGGCGTGCCCTGCGTGCGGACTGCCCGCAAAGTTTTTGTTCCGGTTGGTGGGGGCTGCCGTGGACGTCAACCCAGTCGTGAGAACAAATCAGCCTGCTGTCCTCGGAGAACACCTGCTACAGGTATGTATCATTTACTATATTCCAGGAAATCACTACCAGGGTTTCCATTTCCCCTACTTCAACCTACCTGCCTTGCATGCTGGCAGATTGATCTTGGCTGCTTCTTCAGGTCTACCTATGCGTGCTTATCTCCCAGTGATGGAGTCTTGGTTCACTCCTCGGGTTTCATAATAGCAGGACTCCTCTCCGAGTTTCACGAGGAGTGAATCAAGATTGGCTAGCACTGACTCCGAAGAACCATGCCTAGTTCCAGCTCTGCCCATAGATCCTGGCCTTGCTCCGGCTTTAGCACCTTCCATAGCTCCGGCTTCCCCCGTGGAGCCCTGCCTAGCTCCAGGTCTGTCTGTAGAGCCTTGTTTAGCTATGGCTTCAGCCATTGGGCCTGGTCTAGCTATGGCCGTGGAGCCTTGTCCGGCTACAGTTCTGGCCATAGATCCTTGGCTGTCTCCGGTTCTGACTGTACAGACTTTCCTGGCTCTGGCCATGGAGCATGGCCTCACCCCGGTCTTTGGTCCTGGCCTAACCACGGTTTTGGCCGTTCTTTCTGGCCTGCCAGCAGCTGAGACTGGCTTAGTCTGTCACCGGCTCTAGCTCATGTTTCCTTGCCTATATACAGCCATGCTCCTGGTCACTAGTGGGCTCGCTTGCCTGGTTGCAGCGTTTCCTTTACTGGATTTGGCCACGGACCCTTCCAGAAGGCAGACGTTTGACCTCTTCCTCACTTGCCGAATGTAGAATTGAGGTCGGCTTGGTTGACAGTTTTCTTTTATGATTTGTTTTGGGCGTCGAATAAACAGACATCTTTGGCAGTCACAGCCTGTCGTCTGATGTGGTTGTGCCACTGGGCGGCAGATGCAGCTTCCAGTGGCAGCTGGTTCAGCTCTCTTTTCAGGGCAAGCTATTGTTGGAGGACTCTGTGAAGTTGGCAGAAGATCTTGGGCAGTTGGATAAAGACCTGAGGGACTTCCAAGTCTCAGAGACTGCCAGGGGGGCAAGTCTGTGGATTATTTTAATTCCTCAAGTTTGTTGTAGGTTTCGTGAGGCTAGGAAAACCACTTTCAAGGTTTCCACTTCTACTATGACGAGTCTCCTTGCTGCTGGCAGTATGAGCTTTGCTTCAACTCCAGGTCTACCTATGCCTGCTGCATCTCTTGGGTTTCGTAATAGCAGGACTCTCTATGGACGTCTCTCATTCCACTACAGTTTTTTCTTGGAGTCTCCATGCAAGCTCAAACTCAGATATCAGGCAGTGCTTTCCACCTTGCCAAAATTTCTGCCTTTAGGCACAGTCGAGTCTGTTCCCAGTTGTAATTGTGAGAATGGGAAGTTGTTCCCTTTGCTTGGTATTTCCTACCATGGTGCTTCCTTCCAGCTGAGTTTGGGCATCATAAGAGTCTAGGGTGTTTATGGTTCAACTTTTCACAATGAGAACCTTGCAGTGTATAATAGTTCAGTTTGGTGAGGAGAGTTTCTAGCCAGCCCTGGACCTCAAGGAAATGTACTTTCAAATTCCCAGTGCACTTTCCCGCAGAAGGACTTTAGCAATTTATGACCATGTCATTCAGCCTTTCCATATTACCTGCAAGGAATTTTTTCACTCTTTCCATCCTGGATTTACACTTTCTTCTGCGATAGCAATGGGCCACTCGACGTTAGCTGTTCTCTTACGACAGCACCTATGGTTGTTTGGTAGTGCTAACCAGACCGAGGGGTGAGGGTGTGTAGGGTCCTGCCCTAGTTGTGGACTGCTTTGGTACTCGTATCTGGATTGATCCGTGGGATGCTATGGAAGGTAAAATGAGTCCTTACCTGATGATTTTTAGTCCCAACAGGATCAATCCAGAGGCCCACCCTTTGTTGATCTTGTCTGCCGTTTTTTTGTTTTGGCTCTATCGGGTTCCTTCGTTTGGATTTTGTTAAAAGACACACGAAAAGAATGACTACAGTTCTCCACTTCGGCTGTTTCTCTCCCGCAGGAGCAGTTGAGGAGGACTCTTCATGGGTGTTTGAGGCAGGCGAGAGCTTACGTGTTGAATTTCCTCTAACTTCTTACACTGCTTTGGTATTGACAATACTGAGGTTAAGGTGGCTGCAAGTAAACCTCTGAAGTTCTCTCTATCTCCACCTGCTGGTAGAGGGACATAACACACTCATCTCTGGATTAATCTGTTGGGACTAATGGAAAAGATCAGGTAAGGACTAATTTTACCTTCTTAACCAGCTATTTTTTTTCCAATTTACTTTAACCGGGTATGTTTTTAACTGGTTATCACAGGAACAGTATAGCCATATCTATAGCCTACCCTTCATGAACAGGATCTCATTTTTATTTATGAACTTGTACATCATTCATGTTAGGTTCATTTAAATGTGTGATGTCAGTTTACTTGTTTGCCCTTCATTGCGCCTGTATGTTGAGCTGTTTTGAGAGACTGCACACTGGTAAACACACCATACTTTAAAATTTTGTATTTTTTTTTTTATTTTATTTTTTGCCAAGTTAAGGAGTTTTATAGAAGCAGTTGAAAGTGTTTTTACCTTTAATGTCACGGTGTCTCTGGCAGCTGTTTTTTTGTACCATTTTTTGCCTGCCTGACACAGTTCACCCTTTTTCATTAATTGTTTTTTTTTTTTTTTTTTTACCAGTTAATCTCAACCGGTTTTCAATAAATGGTTATCGTAACCGATTTGCTATTTTAACCAGCTTTCAATACAGATTTTAGACTTTCTGCTTATTCGTGGTCATTCTTTTTAGTACATGTTTTTTGTATAGTTAATCATGATAGCGGTTTTTCTCCGAGGACAAGCAGGCTTCTTGTTCTCACTGATGGGTGACGTCCACGGCAGCCCCTCCAATCGGAACACTTTCTAGCAAAGTCCTTTGCTCGTGCCGGCCAGTCTTCTTTTGTCCGCGCTCGGTACGGTCATGTTTCGCCATTCGCGCCCCGAAAGTTGACCTTGCGCGTCGTTTATCGACTTCGTTCTAAAAAAAAAAAAGGTGTCGGAAGGAGACCTTTATGGTTTTCTCCCTTCCCGTACTTCTAGTTTTGCCCCGGTAAGTTTTGTTTCGTCGTCGGGGTAGGCCCTATTTAGGCCTCGGTTCGAAGTTTTCTTCCCCCTATTTTTGTGGTGCCATTTTCGCCATTTCGAGTTTTGATCTCGCCGGCGCGATTTTTCCGCCCATGACATCGAAGTCTTCCATGTCTTTTTCTGCAGCCGCTCTGCACGAGAGCCTCCGTGTTGTTCTCCCAGAGATCCTGGGAGAGCTGTTGCGCCCTACCCCTCCGGTACCGGGGGTGCTTGCGCCACCGGTACCATCGAGCGAGGCGCCGGCTGGCCCATTGCCCTGGGTGAGGTCTCCGACAAGCGGCACCGAGTGCGGTAGCCTCCCAGGAAGGCTCCCCGACTACGTCGGCGGAGGGAGCTTCGCCGGTGCGGGCGAGGGAGTCTACCTCTCGACACTCCCACCGTGGCCGTGGTTCCACGGAGTCGAGCCGGGCACGGTTGCAGACACAGGTCCGTGAACTTGTGTCTGACACCGATGGTGAGGCCTCGTGGGAAGAGGACATCAGATATTTCTCTGACGAGGAGTCTGAGGGTCTTCCTTCTGATCCCACTCCCTCTCCTGAAAGACAGCTTTCTCCTTCTGAGAGCCTGTCTTTCGCTTCCTTTGTCCGGGAGATGTCTACGGCCATCCCCTTCCCGGTGGTTGTGGAGGACGAGCCCAGGGCTGAAATGTTTGAGCTCCTGGACTATCCTTCTCCACCTAAGGAAGCGTCCACAGTACCCATGCATCATGTCCTCAAAAAGACATTGCTGGCGAACTGGACCAAGCCTCTAAGTAATCCCCACATTCCCAAGAAGATCGAGTCCAAGTACCGGATCCATGGGGACCCAGAGCTGATGCGCACTCAGTTGCCTCATGACTCTGGAGTTGTGGATTTGGCCCTAAAGAAGGCCAAGAGTTCTATGGAGCATGCTTCGGCGCCCCCGGGCAAGGACTCTAGAACCTTGGACTCCTTTGGGAGGAAGGCCTACCATTCTTCTATGCTCGTGGCCAAAATTCAGTCCTACCAGCTCTTCACGAGCATACACATGCGGAACAATGTGCGGCAGTTGGCGGGCTTGGTGGACAAGCTCCCCCCTGAGCAAGCCAAGCCATTTCAGGAGGTGGTCAGGCAGCTGAAGGCGAGCAGAAAATTCCTGGCCAGAGGGGTGTATGACACCTTTGATGTTGCGTCCAGGGCCGCTGCTCAAGGTGTGGTGATGCGCAGACTCTCATGGCTGCGTGCCTCCGACCTGGAGAATAGAATCCAGCAGCGGATTGCGGACTCGCCTTGCCGTGTGGATAATAGTTTTGGAGAGAAAGTCGAGCAGGTGGTAGAGCAGCTCCACCAGCGGGACACCGCTTTCGACAAGTTCTCCCGCCGGCAGCCTTCAGCCTCTACCTCTACAGGTAGAAGGTTTTTTTGGGGAAGGAAGACTGTTCCCTACTCTTCTGGCAAGCGTAGGTACAATCCTCCTCCTCGACAGCCTGCGGCCCAGGCTAAGCCCCAGCGCGCTCGCTCTCGTCAGCAGCGTGCGCCTCAGCAAGGCCCCTCGGCTCCCCAGCAAAAGCAAGGGACGAGCTTTTGACTGTCTCCAGCAGAGCATAGCCGACATCCAAAGTGTCAGTGCCGGGAGACCTGCCAGTCGGAGAGAGGTTGAAAGCTTTTCACCAAAGGTGGCCTCTCATAACCTCTGATCAGTGGGTTCTCCAAATAGTCCGGCAAGGATACACCCTCAATTTGGCCTCAAAACCTCCAAATTGTCCACCGGGAGCTCAGTCTTACAGCTTCCAGCACAAGCAGGTACTTGCAGAGGAACTCTTCGCCCTTCTCAGCGGCAATGCGGTCGAGCCCGTGCCATCCGGGCAAGAAGGGCTGGGATTCTATTCCAGGTACTTCCTTGTGGAAAAGAAAACAGAGGGGATGCGTCCCATCCTAGACCTAAGGTCCCTGAACAAATATCTGGTCAAAGAAAAGTTCAGGATGCTTTCCCTGGGCACCCTTCTCCCCATGATTCAGGAAAACGATTGGCTATGCTCTCTGGACTTGAAGGACGCCTACACACACATCCCGATACTGCCAGCTCACAGACAGTATCTGCGATTTCAGCTGGGCACACGTCACTTCCAGTACTGTGTGCTACCCTTTGGGCTCGCCTCTGCGCCCAGAGTGTTCACGAAGTGCTTGGCTGTGGTAGCAGCGGCACTTCGCAGACTGGGGGTACACGTGTTCCCATATCTCGACGATTGGCTGGTGAAGAACACATCCGAGGCAGGAGCCCTGCAGTCCATGCAGATGACTATTCGCCTCCTGGAGCTACTGGGGTTTGTGATAAATTATCCAAAGTCCCATCTTCTCCCAGTTCAGAGACTCGAATTCATAGGAGCTCTGCTGGATTCTCGGACGGCTCGCGCCTATCTCCCAGAGACAAGAGCCAACAACTTGTTTTCCCTTGTCTCGCGGGTTCGAGCGTCCCAGCAGATCACAGCTCGGCAGATGTTGAGATTGCTGGGCCACATGGCCTCCACAGTTCATGTGACTCCCATGGCCCGCCTTCACATGAGATCTGCTCAATGGACCCTAGCTTCCCAGTGGTTTCAGGCTGCTGGGGATCTAGAAGACGTGATCCACCTGTCCACGAGTTTTCTCAAATCCCTGTATTGGTGGACGATTTGGTCCAATTTGACTCTGGGACGTCCTTTCCAAATTCCTCAGCCACAAAAAGTGCTGACCACGGATGCGTCTCTCCTGGGGTGGGGAGCTCATGTCGATGGACTTCACACCCAAGGAAGCTGGTCCCTCCAGGAACGCGATCTACAGATCAATCTCCTGGAGTTACAAGCGGTCTGGAACGCTCTGAAGGCTTTCATAGATCGGCTGTCCCACCAAATTATCCAAATTCAGACAGACAACCAGGTTGCCATGTATTACATCAACAAGCAGGGGGGCACCGGATCTCGCCCCCTGTGTCAGGAAGCCGTCAGTATGTGGCTCTGGGCTCGCCGTCACGGCATGGTGCTCCAAGCCACATATCTGGCAGGCGTAAACAACAGTCTGGCTGACAGGTTGAGCAGGATTATGCAACCTCACGAGTGGTCGCTCAATTCCCGTGTAGTGCGACAGATCTTCCAGGTGTGGGGCACCCCCTTGGTAGATCTCTTCGCATCTCGAGCCAACCACAAAGTCCCTCAGTTCTGTTCCAGGCTTCAGGCCCACGGCAGACTGGCATCGGATGCCTTCCTCCTGGACTGGGGGGGAAGGCCTGCTGTATGCTTATCCTCCCATACCTCTGGTGGGGAAGACTTTGTTGAAACTCAAGCAAGACCGAGGCACCATGATTCTGATTGCTCCTTTTTGGCCGTGTCAGATCTGGTTCCCTCTTCTTCTGGAGTTGTCCTCTGAAGAACCGTGGAGATTGGAGTGTTTTCCGACCCTCATCACACAGGACGAAGGGGCGCTTCTGCATCCCAACCTCCGGTCCCTGGCTCTCACGGCCTGGATGTTGAGAGCGTAGACTTTGCCTCTTTGGGTCTGTCAGAGGGTGTCTCCCGCGTCTTGCTTGCTTCCAGGAAAGATTCCACTAAGAGGAGTTACTTCTTTCTATGGAGGAGGTTTGCCGTCTGGTGTGACAGCAAGGCCCTAGATCCTCGCTCTTGTCCTACACAGACCCTGCTTGAATACCTTCTGCACTTGTCTGAGTCTGGTCTCAAGACCAACTCTGTAAGGGTTCACCTTAGTGCAATCAGTGCATACCATTACCGTGTGGAAGGTAAGCCGATCTCAGGACAGCCTTTAGTTCGCTTCATGAGAGGTTTGCTTTTGTCAAAGCCCCCTGTCAAGCCTCCTACAGTGTCATGGGATCTCAATGTCGTTCTCACCCAGCTGATGAAACCTCCTTTTGAGCCACTGAATTCCTGCCATCTGAAGTACTTGACCTGGAAGGTCATTTTCTTGGTGGCAGTTACTTCAGCTCGTAGAGTCAGTGAGCTTCAGGCCCTGGTAGCCCAGGCCCCTTACACCAAATTTCATCATAACAGAGTAGTCCTCCGCACTCATCCTAAGTTCTTGCCAAAGGTTGTGTCGGAGTTCCATCTGAACCAGTCAATTGTCTTGCCAACATTCTTTCCCCGTCCTCATTCCTGCCCTGCTGAACGTCAGCTGCACACATTGGACTGCAAGAGAGCATTGGCCTCCTATCTGGAGCGGACACAGCCCAACAGACAGTCCGCCCAATTGTTTGTTTCTTTTGATCCCAACAGGAGGGGAGTGGCTGTGGGAAAACGCACCATATCCAATTGGCTAGCAGATTGCATTTCCTTCACTTATGCCCAGGCTGGGCTGGCTCTTGAGGGTCATGTCACGGCTCATAATGTTAGAGCCATGGCAGCGTCGGTAGCCCTCTTGAAGTCAGCCACTATTGAAGAGATTTGCAAAGCTGCGACGTGGTCATCTGTCCACACATTCACATCTCATTACTGGCTGCAGCAGGATACCCGACGCGACAGTCGGTTCGGGCAGTCAGTGCTTCAGAATCTGTTCGGGGTTTAGAATCCAACTCCACCCCCCTAGGCCCATGTTTGTTCTGTTCCAGGCTGCACTCTCAGTTAGTTGGTAAATTTTTTAGGTCAATCTCAGTTATGTCCTCGCCGTTGCGAGGCCCAATTGACCATGGTTGTTGTTTTGAGTGAGCCTGGGGGCTAGGGATACCCCATCAGTGAGAACAAGCAGCCTGCTTGTCCTCGGAGAAAGCGAATGCTACATACCTGTAGAAGGTATTCTCTGAGGACAGCAGGCTGATTGTTCTCACATACCCGCCCGCCTCCCCTTTGGAGTTGTGTCTTCCCTTCTCTTGTCTTGCTACATATGAGACTGGCCGGCACGAGCCGGTTCGGGCGGGAAGACGGCCGCGCATCGGTGCGCGAGGACTAGCAAAGGACTTTGCTAGGAAGTGTTCCAATTGGAGGGGCTGCCGTGGACGTCACCCATCAGTGAGAACAATCAGCCTGCTGTCCTCGGAGAATACCTTCTACAGGTATGTAGCATTCGCTTTAGTGGTGGTTTTTGTTCCATGTTTTGTATTGGCATCCCTACATTTGTCTTGGTATATCCAGTGCAGTCTTTTATCCTGGAATCTACATTCATCTATTGCACCAGTTTCAAATTGTGTTTACATAGACATAGAGGTAGGAGTGCTTTTTGTATCCCCTAAATAGTGCATTTTTTGACCATACCACCCTGTATAAGGGCAAGTGTATCAGCATATTCTCTGAGGACAAGCAGGCTGAATCATTCTCACAAGTGGGTTGACAATCTGCGTCGGCCCGGGAATCGGCATAATAGCCAACAAAAATGTTTCTAGATTTTAGATTTTTTTTAAAACCCTTATTCTTCTTTGTTTTTGGGCCTACATTTGTTTTGTTTTCTTTTCTTTTTGTTGCGGGCCCCATTTAGGCCTGCTCAGTCGGGTTTCTCCAGTTTTTGTGCCTTTTCTTTTCGGCACAATCAAGTCTTTGAATTTAGCTGAGGCCGTCTTCCATGTCATCGAAGACTCCCACTGGCTTCAAACGTACTCCTTGTAACTTAACCATCTTGGGTACTGATACACATTCTTGGTGTATTCAGTGCCCTGGACCCGACCACAGCCCGGCAAACTTTGTCCTTTGTCTTCATATGAAAAAAAAGATGCAAATTTTCTAAGAAGCTTAAAGAGAGAAACTTTTGGAACTCAGTCTGGTCCTTTGAGGTCAGCGGCGTCAACTTCAAAGGAAGCATTGACATCAGGAGTCGAGGTAATGATGGGTGCTGCGAGCAGTGAGGCGTCGAATGGGTCTCCACCTGCCTTATGGCCTCCTGCTGTCAGGTCTCCCGGAACTGGCCTTTGTCGGACCCGACCCTGAGGCGACAGGAGGATTCAACGGTGTCTTCGTCTGCACTGAGGAGCTTAGATGTGAAGTGCATCGGGCACAAAGGCCAAGAAGTACCGACACCGATCACCTTTGTATGGTACCAGGGTGCTGAGGGATCTGGCCCCCGAGAAGCGTCGACGCCGGGAGGATCGCTCCCCCTCCCAGCAGCTGAGATCCTGCTCCCGCGCCCTAAGTGTTTCTGCAACCTGATCTCCAATCGGCCCACAGCCTTTACTGATGGCGGCTCTTGACGAGCGTATCTGGGCCTTGCATCCAGAGATTTTGGAGGGCTTGGTGCATCAGTCTGCATCGGTGGTGCCTGCGCCTACCATGCCTTCTGCTGAAGCCTCATCTGGCCCTCAGCCTGTGTTGCGGCCTCCGACACAGGCGTCGCATGTGACTCCGGTGTCGGTTGCCACCCAGGCCAGTTCTCCTTCAACGTCAGTGGAGAAAGCTTCACCGGAGTCGAGGCAGAAGCAGACTCCTCAACATCGTTCTTGAGGCGGGCACAGTCTCAGACATCCCTGAGCAAAGTTCTGTCCAGTACCGAGGAGGAGCGCTCGTGGGAATCAGAGGAGGATTCCAGGTACTTTTCCTCTGAGTCCTATGGGATCCCTTCTGAGCCTTTCACTCCGCCTGAGAGGAGGTTGTCTCGACCAGAGAGCCTCCTTTACATCTTTTGTACTGGAAATGACTGAGGCCATTCCATTCCCCATTGAAGTGGAGGATGAGCCCAGGGCTAAGATGCTTGAGGTCCTGGACTACACCTCTCCACCTAAGAGAGACAGTGATGGCTCCTGTTCACAAGGTACTCAAGGCAGTCCTGGTACAGAACTGGGCGTCCCCTTTGTCTCCCTGTGGTCCCCAAGAAGATTGATACCCAATCCCGGATCCATGAGGAACCTGGGTTGGCTAGGTCTCAGTTACCCCACAACTCCATGGAGGTGGATGACGCGCTCAAGAGAGCCAAGAGTACTAAGGGACTATGCCTCGGCTCCCTCAGGCAGAGAAGCTAGAACCTTGGACTCTTTTGGGAGGAAAATGTATCAGGCCACTATGCTTATCGCTCATATTCAATCTTACCAGCTCTTCACGAGCATCTACTTGAGGAAGTTGTCTGACTTGGTCGACGCTCTCCCTCCAGAGCAGGCTGAGCCCTTTCACCAGTTGGTCAAGTAGCAGAAGGCATGTCACAAGTTCTTGACAAGGGGCACTTAAGACACTTTTGACGTGGCATCTAGAATCTCTGTCCAAGGTATAGTGATGCACAGACTCTCATGGCTGCATGCTTCTGACCTGGAACTTTCGGTTCAGCAGAGAATGGCGGATGCCCCTTCACGGGGGGATAATCTTTTTTGAGAGAAGGTTGAGCTTGTTTACCAGATTAAGAAGCACATTGATGCTATGTCTTCTCCCACCGGACGTCTTCTACAAACACCTCCTCATCCTGGAGGTAATTTGGTGGGTCATGGAGTACTTCCTATCCTAGGTGTAAGTATACTCCCGTGGCTCACCGACCTGCTCAGGCTCAACCCCAGCGCTCTCGTCATCAACAGTGTGCACCCAAGGCTCCTGCTGCTCCCCAGCAAAAGCAAGGGATGAGCTTCTGACTGGCTCCAGCAGTGTGTAGCTGCACTAAGTATCTGTGCCCGACAACTTGGGGGGGGGTTAAAGATTTTTCACCAAAGGTGGCCTCTTATAACCTCTGACTGGTGGGTTCTTCAAATAGTCCGGTTAGTATAGACCCTCAATTTGATTTCCAAACCTCCAAATTGCCCACCAAGAGCTCATTCATTCAGCTCTCAGCACAGGCAGATACTTGCAAAGGAACGTTCTGCTCTTCTAAAGGCTCATGCAGTTGAACCCGTTCCACCAGGGTAAGAAGGGCAGGGATTCTATTGCAGGTACTTCTTGTGCAGATAAAAAACAAGGGGGATGTGTCCCATCCTAGACCTAAGGGCTCTGAACAAATTTCTAGTCTGAGAAAAGTTCAGGATGGTTTCCCTGGGCACCCTTCTTCCCATGATTCAGAAGAATGACTAGCTATGCTCTCTGGACTTGGATGTATATACACACATCCCAATACTTCCAGCTCACAGGAAGTATCTTCGATTTCGGCTGGGAGCATATCACTTTCAATACCGCGTTTTGCCTTTTGGCCTTGCGCCAGCTCCCAGGATGCTTACCAAATGTGTAGTGGTAGTTGCAGCATCGCTATGTAGACTGGGAGTGCATGTGTTCCCTTATCTCGATGATTGGCTGGTGAAGAGCACCTTGGAGGTAGGTGCTCGGGAGTCATGCGGAGGACTATTCAGGTGCTGGAGCTACTAGAGCTCGTAGTAAACTACCCCATCTCCATCCCATTCAACAGTTGGAGTTCATAGGAGCCCTGCTTGACACACAGGCAGTTCAAGCCTATCTACCGGAGACACATGCAGACAATCGTCTCTTCCTCGCGTCCAAGGTTCAGACTTTGCAGCAGGTCACAGCTCGGCAGATGCTGAGGTTGTTAGGCCACATGACTTCCACAGTGTTACACCCATGGCACATATTCACATGAGATCTGCTGAATGGACCCTGGCTTCTCAGTGGTATCAAGCCATGGGAATGCTGTAGGATGTCATTTGAGTGTCCCCCAAGCTTGTACGCTCTGGTGAACAATTCGGTTCAGTCTGACTTTGGGACTACAATTCCAAATTCCCCAGCCACAAAAAGTGCTGACAACGGATGCATCACTTCTGGGTTGGGGGAGGGGGGCTCATGTAGATTGGCTTCACAATCATGGAGCTTGGTCCCTCTGGGAAACGGATCTTCAGATCAGTCTCCTGGAGCTCTGAGGGATCTGGAACGCTCTAAAGGCTTTCAGAGATTGGCCTGTCAAGCCAAATTATCCTAATTGAAACAGACAATCTGGTTGCGATGTATTACACCAACAACAGGGTGGGGGGGGGGGGGGGCACTGGATTTCGCCCTCTGTGTCAGGAAGCTGTCCAGATGTTACTCTGGGCATGCCGTCACGTCATGTTTCTACAGGCCACTTACCTGTTGAGGGTAAACAATGGCTTGGCCGGCAGACTGAGCAGGATAATGCAAGGGGTCTCTGAACATGAGCGTAGCCCGCAAGATCTTCCGAGTGTAGGGCACCCCCTTGGTGGATCTTTTTGCCACTCACCTCAACCACAAGTTCTCTCAGTTCTGTTCCAGGCTTCAGGCCAATGACAGACTAGCATCAGATGCCTTCCTTCTTCATTGGGGGACAGTTCTTTTGTGTGCGTATCCTCCCATACCTCTGGTGGGAAAAACTTTATTGAAACTCGAACAAGACAGTGGAACTGTGATTCTGATCGTGCCCTACTGGCTTTGACAGATTTGGTTCCCTCCTCTTCTGGAATTCTCCTCCGAAGAACAGTGGAGATTGGAGAGTTTTCCGACCCTCATCACGCAGAACAAGGGGTCGCTTCTACATCCCAACCTCCAGTCTCTGGCTCTCACAGCCTGGATGTTAAGAGTCTAGAATTTGCTTCCTTGGCTGCCTGGAAGGATTCCACTAAGAGATGTTACTGTTTTAAATGGAGGAGGTTTGCTGTCTGGTGTGACAGCAAGGCCATAGATCCCATTTCTTGTCCTACACAGGCCCTGCTTCAATACCTTCTACACTTGTTAGTCTGGTCTGAAGACCAACTCCATAAGGGTACACCTTAGTGCAATTAGTGCTTATTGACATGTAGAAGTTAAGCCTATTTTTGGACAGCCTTTAGTTCTCTTCATGAGAGATTTGCTTTTTCTCCACCAGTGTCATGGGATCTGAACATCGTTTTCATCCAGCTGATGAAAGCTCCTTTTGAGCCACTGAATTCCTGCCATCTGAAGTTCTTGAACTGGAAGGTCGTTTTCTTGGTGGCTGTTCAGCTCATAGGGTCAGTGAACTTCAGGCCTTAGTAGTGGATGCACCTTATACTAAGTTTCATCAGAACAGAGTAGTCCTCTGCACGTACTCTACGTTCATGCCGAAGGTAGTGTCGGAATTCCAATCTGAACCAGTTGATTGTCTTGCCAACTTTTTTCCCCCCGTCCTCATGCCTAGCCCAGTGAAAGCAGTTTATACACCTTGGACTGTAAGAGAGTGTTGGCCTTTTACATGGAGTGGACGAAGCCCTTCAGACCGTTCGCCCAATTGTTTCCTTTGATCCCAACAGGAGGGGAATTGGCGTCTGTAAACGCACCAGTTCCAATTGGCTAGTAGATTGCATTTCCTTCGCTTATTCCCAAGCTGGGCTGACTTTGGAGGGTCATGTTACGGCTCACAATGTCAGAGCCATGGCTGCTTCAGTGGCCAACTTAGCCTCTATAGATTTGCAAGGCTGTAACGTGGTCTTCAGTCCACACATTCACATTTCACTACTGCCTTGAGCAGGATACCCGACACAACAGTCGTTTTGGCAGTCATTGTTGCAGAATCTGTTTGGGGATCTATAATCCAACTCTACCCTCCTAGGCCCTTTTTATTTCTGTTCTAGACTGTACTCTCTGCTAGTTTGTTTATAGTTTCATGAGAATGAATTCAGCCTGCTTGTTCTCTGAGAAAGCTAAGATACTTATCTGTAGCAGGTATTCTGCATGGACAGCAGGCTGATCATTCTCACAATCCCGCCCACCTCCCCTTGTAGTTGTTTTTTCTCTTTCTTTTTTCTTATACTGTTGGATTAAATTGAGGAGTGAGATCACGCGGTGAGCGGGAAGGCATTCCGCATGCATGATGGGGCACTGCATGCGCACCAGAAGGCTCTAGAAAATTTTTGCTGGCTTTTATGCTGATTCCCGAGCCGATGCGGATCGTCAACCCACTTGTGAGAGTGATCAACCTGCTGTCCTCAGAAAATACCTGCTACAGTTAAGCATCTTCGCTTTTTTTAACTTTTTTATTCACACATTTTATGTAATATTTTTTGCATGTCCATCTGTTATTTATCAGCCATCTTTAACATTTTTATGACATGCTACTACTTTTAGCGTTATTTTTAATGTCTGGTACATTGTTTTATATAGTGCACTTTGTTTAACTTATATTTATTGTATTTTATATACTTTTATGTATGGATTGACATTCTATTTTATTTTGGGTACACAGTGTTTCTTGTGACCTCTGAGGCACTGATTAATTAAGAAACTTTGAACATTCTGTCCCAGGCTGGAAGTCGGTTTGTTGGCCTCTGTTCCTATGTGGCTTTTCTTTGGTGTTCAGCGGAGAGTTGTCCTGCTGTTTCTCCTTTTTGGCACTTTGGGGGGGCCTACCACTCCAGGCCCTGAAGATGTGCAGCCTGGTAATCTTTCCAAATTTGGCATACCCAGTGCCCCACTCCCCTTGGTTTGAAACATAACCTCCTGAGCCACTCTTGAATGCTTCCCCCTTCCCCCCCCAGATAAATCTAAATAGCTTACTATGCCAACTATGGAACAAGCCAGGAGGAATTTGAATGGGAAGTACCTAAAATAGAGAAATCTGGGAAAAATCATGTGTACAGTCTCTGTTTGGCCGATCCCAATGCTGTAAATCACGATTAATAGCTGCTAGGAGAGGCTCATAGTTACACTGAAAAAGGATTGCCCAATCTGTTCCCAATTAATGCCCCAGTACTTAATCGAGCCTGAGACCCACTGAAGAGCCATGTTAAGGATCTCCATTTTGGATAGATTTGCCTTATAGCCCAAGAGAGCACAATACGTTACCATTAAATCTCTTAATAGTCACTAGCACCTACTGTGAGCCCCTAATAAAAATGTCATCCACAAACGAGAACACTTTGTGCTCCCGGCCGCCTTCTGATATACCCCTACGATATCTGGATGGTCTGAGTTGCTGAGCCAGGGTTTCAGTCACTAGAACACCTCAGTCTTTGTACCCCTATGTAGTTCAAACGGGGAGAATAGCTACCTAACAGATGCCAAAGGCTGTGTATCAAGATTGGAAAGCTATTTAGCAAAGTGCTCCACTGTGCCTGCTTTTCTTAGCATCCTGATCATAAAACCCCAGACAAACTGGTCAGATGCTTTCTCCGAGGACAAGCGGGCCATAATTCTCACAATTGGGGTAACATGGTCCTGCATTGCCTGGTCCAGAGCTTATGACCAGCTTTACAAGAGCTTGGTGGAGTGCGAGACACGCTCCATCATTCATGCACGAGTGCCTTCCTGCCCACTGCGAGAGTGTGGTTAACCTCATTTCTTTTTCTACTGCAGTGAAGAGAAGCTGCTTTTGTGGTGTCTCTCCACATTCTGGCCTGGGAGAGCTTTTTTTTGTGGCTTTCGGCATCTTTTTTTTTAATATAGTTTTCAAATAATACAAACCATGTATATACATACAAAGGATGTTGGAATAATATTACAGGATAACTCCAAGACTTTAACAAAATTAGGTAATAGTTCCTCTTACTTTGACCACAATAAATCGGACAAGATACTAGGAATAAATTTCTTGAGGAATTTTTCTTAACAATGAATTGAGAGGAAAAGACACACAAACCAACAAGCTGATAGCATAACAGACTGTGTGAAGATTCAGGTGGATCCAATACCACCACTCTCCTCTTTGGCAACTACTCATTTCTGCAATTTCTCAGAGTCAAAAAACACATAATTAACATCATTTAAAGAAACAAAACATCTACAAAGATATTTCAATACAAAAGATCCACCTAATGCGAGTATTCGTGGTTTTAACACCAGAAACTCTCGCTTTCTTTTCTGTGTTTCTTTGTTCAAATCAGGAAAAAACTTGTATCTTGGCCCCTAGGAATAATGCTTTCATATGTTTGAAATATAAACGGAAAATGTTATTCCTATCCGGCTCCAGTGCAAAAGTTACAAGGAGAGTGGTACGGTGAGTTATCACCTCTAGAGAACTTTCCAGAAATTCTGTAAGGTTAAGTCCAGGTTGAGAGCCTTGGGAGTGAGTTCTGATTCCAGAGATATATTGAGCTCTGGTAATTGGTGGAAAACCCTCTACCGGAACTCCCAAAATTTCACCAAAGTACTTTTTTAACATGTCTATTGCTGGAATCAATGGAGACGTCAGGAAGTTTAGACATCTTAAATTATTTCTCCTTCCTCGGTTATCAAGAAATTCTAGCTTCTTAGCTAGATTTTCCCTTTCTTTAACCATTACTCCTGTTAAGTTCTGCAGTTTTTATGTGTCTTCTCCTAGTTGTCTTGTCTCGGTTTTCCTCTCATTTTCTTGTAATCTCCCGGATAGGGCATTTTGTTCTTGCTTTAAATCTAGAAGTTCTGTTTTAATGGAGTTCGTTACCTGGGTAAGGGTGGTATTAATTCCCTGGATAGCATCCCACAGCGTTTCCATTGTTATAACAGCTGGTTTTAAATCCTCTCGACTTCTCTCAGGAGCAGCCTCCAGAATCAGGGGAGATATCGGGCTTTCAGCCCTTATACTACCAGTAGTGTTCTGTTCTGGGGTTGAAGTAGCGGCAGGGCCTCCTTCAGCAGCTCGAGATCTCACCACTTCAGAAGGATCCTCGTGCTGCTTCCTTGCCAACACTAAGCTGCTTCTGTGTCGAGGGGGAGCTGTAATCTGAGGCGGGCTTAGTGAAGCCGCCTCTATGCTTCGGTCCGTCTGACCAGCATCGGGTCCCGTCAGCGTTGGCATCTGCAGCTTCAACGCCTGGACTCCAAATTGTTCCAGCGTCTTTTGCTGGGTAGCCGGTTTCACGGGGTCAGAGGAGACTGAAGCCCCGGTCTTACCCTTCTACTTCCCCATAATATCAACGGGGGAGAGTGCTGCCTCTCAGGTATGTCCGCTGTAAAATCAAGAGCTCTCAGACGTGCGTCCTCTCACAGCGCCATCTTGACCCAAAGAACAGCGGCATCTTTTTTAACGCCGTTTTTAAGTGGGCTCATGTTCGGGTCCCCTTTTTCCTTATCCCGTACATTTTTAGTTTTTTGTTTGTTTTTTCCTCCCATGTTTTAAGTTTCCTTTGTTTTCTGAATCATTAGGCCACATTTAGGCTTTGACTTCATCCGGGTTTTCCCCTTTCTTTTTCTGGTGCCTTTCCCTTTTTTTCAGTCACCATCGCTTGGTTTGATTTAGCTTTGGAAGTGTTTCTGGCCATGTCCACTCAAGTTCCCGGTGGCTTCAAGCGCTGTACCTAGTGCAATCAGACCATCTCAGGCAAGGACACCCATTCTTGGTGTCTTCATTGTTTTTGTCGGCCCTCGATGAGTGCATCTGGGCCTTGCTCCCCGAGCTACTGGATGGCCTCTTGCAGTGATGTGCATCAGCATCAGGGGTGCTTGCGCCTACAGTGCTACACATTGTGTCCCCGCTTGGCCCTCAGCCTGCGGCGTGGCCTGACGCTGGTGTTGCCTGCCACCCAGGCCCGATACCCCCTTGATGTTGGTGGAGGAAGCTTCATCATACCTGGTTGCCTTATCATTTAATCCGCCCTCAAAAGAGCCAGGAGTTCTAGATGCTGCCTCTGCACCCCCAGGCAGAGAAGCTAGGACCTTGGACTCTTTTGGAAGGAAGATGTTCCAGGCCTCTATGGTCGTGTCCCGTATACAGTCTTACCAGCTCTTCACGAGTGTGTATTTGCAGGACTCGGTGTGCAAGTTGATGGACTTGGCTGACTCTCTCTCTCCCACAGGAGCAGGCCAAGTTGGTACTCCAGTTGGCCAAGCAGCAGAAGGCGTGTCGTAAGTTCTTGGCCAGGGGCACCTATGACACCTATGATGTGGCATCCAGGATATCTGCCCAAAGTATAGCAGTGCACAGACTCTCATGGCTGCGTAGGTGGTTCAGCAGAGATTGGCAGATGCCCCATGCCGGGGGTGGGTAACCTTTTTGGAGACAAAGTGGAGAGAATCGCTGACCAGATCAAGAAACATACCAATACTATCTCTTTCCTTCCGGGCGCCTTCTGCATCAATCTCCTCATTTAGGAGATCTTTTGGCAAGTCTAGGACTGGTGCCTACTACTCTGGGGCATAGGTACGCCACCACCTCTTACCAGCCTGCTCAGTCTCAACCCCCACGCTAGTTCTCGTCAACATCCTGCATCTCAGGCCCCTGCTGCTCCCCAGTCAAAGCAAGAGACAAGCATTTGACTGGCTCCAGCAGAGCATAGCCGCTTTAGAAGTGTTGTCCCAGGTGACTTGATGGTCGAGGGGAGGCTGAAGTTTCTTATAACTTCCTACTGGTGGGGTCTCCAAATAGTCCATCTCTGGTATGCTGTAAACTGGCTTCAGAAACCTCCAAATTGCCCACCGAGAGCTCATTGTTACAGCTCTCAGCACGAGCAGGCACTTCGAAAGGAACTCTCCTCCCTTCTAAAGGGCCATGCGGTTCAGCTCGTTCCAACAGGGGAAGAAGGGCAGGGATTCTATTTCTGGTACTTCCTTGTGCAAAAGAAGAGAGTGAGGATGCATCCCATTCTAGACCTAAGAGCCCTGAACAAATTCCTGGTCAAAGCAAAGTTTAGGATGGTTTCCCTGGGCACCCTTTTCTACGTGAGTCAGGAAAACGATTGGCTATGTTCTTTGGTCTTAAAGGATGCATATACACACATCCCAATACTTCCAGTCCACCGGAATTATCTTCGGTTTCAGCTAGGAACACACCACTTCCAGTACTGTGTGTTGTCTTTTGCCTCGCATCTGCTCCCAGGGTGTTTACCAAATGCCTAGCAGTAGTTGCAGCATTGCTATACAGGCTGGGAGTGCACGTGTTCCCTTACCTTGACGATTTGCTGGAAGAGCATGTTGGTGCTCGGGAGTCCATGTGGAGGACTATTCGGGTGCTGTAGCTACTAGGGTGCATTTTAAACTACCTCGTCCCTTCTTCGCCCTGCCCAGCAATTGGAATTCATTGGAGCCATGCTCGATATGCAGCAGGTTCGAGACTTTCTCCCGGGGCCAAGAGCAGATATTCTTGTCGCACTGGCTTCAGGTTCAAGTCTCTCAGCAGGTCATGGTTTGGCAAATGTTGAAGTTGGGCCACATGGTGTCCACGGTTTGTGACACCCATGATACACCTCAAACGAGGTCAGCCCAGTGGACCCTGGCCTCTCTGTGGTGCCACACCATGGAAAGTCTGGAAGATCTCATCTGTGTGTTCTCAGAGCTTGTTCTCTCTCTGTTATGGTTGATCTTTTGATCTAGTTTAACTCTGGTACTCCCATTCCAAATTCCGCAGTCACAAAGAGTGCTGATAACAGATGCATCTCTCCTGTGTTGGGGAGCTCACATGGATGGGCTTTTCACGCTCATGGTGCTTGGTCCGCAAAGGAAACAGATCTCCAGATCAATTTCCTGGAACTTCAGGCAATCTGGAACGCTCTAAAGGCTTTCGGAGATCGGCTGTTACACCAAATTGTACTAATTCAAATGGACAATCAGGTTGCCAAGTAGGGGGACACTGGATCACGCCCTCTGTTGTCAGGAGGTTGTTTGGTTGTGGTGTTGGGTTCGCCAGCGTGGTATGTTCCTTCGAGCCAGTTATCTGGTGGACAAAAACAGCCTGGCCAACAGACTGAGCAGGGTTATGCAATCTTACGAGTGGTCTCTCAACATGGACGTTGCCTGAGAAATCTTCCAAGCCTGGGGTACCCCCTCGGTGAATCTCTTTGCCACTCACATGAATCACAAAGTCCCTTAGTTCTTCAGACCCACGACAGGTTAGCATCGGATGTTGTCCTCTTTTCATTGGGGGAGATACCTTCTCAATGCATATCCTCCCATTGCTCTTGTGGGGAAGACTGTTTTGAAACTCGAGCAGTCTCTTGGGACCATGATTCTGTTTGCACCTTAGTGGCCTCAGCATATCTGGTTCCCTCTTCTTCTGGAATTATCTTCTGAAAAGCTGTGGAGATTGGAGTGTTTTCTGACCCTCATTACACAGAACGAGGGATCTCTTCTGCATCCCAGCCTTCAGTCTCTGGCCCTCACAGCCTGTATCTTGAGAGCTTAGAATTTGCTTTCTTGTGTCTTTCAGAGGGTGTCTTCCGGGTCTTGCTGGCTTCCAGGAAAGATTCCGCTAAGAGGTGTTCCTCTTAAATGGATGAGGTTTGCTATCTGGTGTGAGGTCAAGGCCCTAGATCCTGGTTCCTGCCTACACAAAGCCTACTTGAATACCACCTATATGTTTCTGAGTCTGGTCTCAAGACCAACTCCATAAAGGTTCACCTCTGTGCATTTAGTGCTTGTCAACGTGTAGAAGGTAAGCCCATATCTGGACAGCCTCTAGTTTGCTTCTTGAGAGGTTTACTTTGTCGAAGTCCCCTGTCAAACCTCCACCAGTGTCATGGGATCTCAATATCGTTCTAACCCAGCTGATGAAAGCTCCTTTTGAGCCACTGAATTCCTGCCATCTGAAGTTCTTGAATTGGAAGGTCGTTTTCTTGGTGGCTGTTACTTCAGCTCGTAGGGTCAGTGAACTTCAAGCTTTAGTAGTGGATACACCTTATACTAAGTTTCATCACAACAGAGTAGTCCTACTACTACTATCATTTCTAAAGCACTACTAGACGTACCCTGCACGTATCCTAAGTTCCTGCCGAAGGTGGTGCCTGGGTTCCATCTGAACCAGTCGATTGTCTTATCAACTTTTTTTGCCCATCCTGGCGAAAGCAGTTTATACACCTTGGACTGTAAGAGCGTTGGCCTTTTACATGGAGCGGACAAAGCCCTTCAGACAGTCTACCCAGCTTTTTGTTTTGATCCCCTCCATGTCCAGCAATTTCTTCTCTCTCCTCTGCCCTCCCCTCTATCGATTCATGTCCAGCAAGTCTCTTCTCTCCTCTGCCCTCTCCTCCATTCATATCCAGCTGGACATAGAGGGGAGTGCAGGGGAGAAAGGAGAATTGCTGGATATGAATGGAGGAGAGGGCAGAGGAGAGAAGAGACTTGCTGGACATGAATCGATAGAGGGGAGGGCAGAGGAGAGAGAAGAAATTGCTGGACATGGAGGGGAGAGAGAACAAATCGCTGGACGTGGAAGGGAGGGCAGGGGAGCGAGGAGACTTGCTGGACATGGATGGATGGAGGGGAGAGCAAGGGAGAGGAGAGTTGCTGGACATGGAGGGGAGGGCAGGAGAAATGTTGGACATGTATTGAGGAGAGGGATGACAGGAAGGAGATGCACATGGATGGAGAGCAGGGGAGAAAGGAGAAATGCTGGACTGGACATGGAGTGGAGGAAAGACAGGAAGTAGATGCACATGGAGGGCAGAGCAGAAATGCTGGACATGGAGGGGAGGGAAGGCAGAGGAGGAGATGCACATGGATGGGAGGGGTGGAGAGAGGAGAAGTGCTGGACATGGATGGAGGGGAGGGGGAGGAAGTGAGATGAACATGGATGGAGGGGCAGAGAGAGAGGAGAAATGCTAGACATGGATGGAGAGGGTAGAGGTAAAATGCTGGACATGGATGGAGGAGAGAGGGAAGAGAAGAAGGAGATGCATATGGATAGAGGGGAGGGAAGAAAGGAAGGAGGTGCATACTGACTGAGATGAGGGAAAGGGAAAAGAGGAGAAAAACTACACATGGATGGAGAAAATAGACGCTGGATGGAAAGGGGGGAGAGTTAAGATCGAGGAAAGAAGAAACGAGACTGAGACCAACACAATTAGAAACAGTAAACGGCCAAACAACAAAGGTAGGAAAAAATGAATTTGAATTTTATTTTTAGTTTAGTATAAAGTAGTGTGGTAGCTGTGTTAATAACAGAAAATAGGAATAAGGTAATATCTTTATTGGACTAATTTTAATACATTTTTGACTGTTTGGAGACGAAACCCTCCTTTCCCGTGTCAGAACAGAATACCGTAACAGCAGTATACTGTCCTGACCTGAGGAAAGAGGTTTTGGCCTTTGAAAGCTAATTGAAAAATGTGTTTTTTCCAATAAAATATATTTTACATTTCTTGTTTTATTTGTATTTGTTAATCTATAGTATAGTGATTGAAATATGTCAGTTTTTGAAATTTGCATCTCCTTATATTTGCACAGTACAGGGGGACTGAGGGTCGGGACTGTTAGGGAAAAGCTCCTGGTGCAGGTTGCAGGCAGCCTTTGGTGCTGCCACTGCCCAGTTAAAGACTTCAGCAGACAGGATGTTAAGGGGGGTGGGGAATGCACCACCTGTTAAAAAAAAAAAAAAAGAAAGCAGCACCTCCAATCATTTAGAAAAGTTGGCTCCTATGGCACTCGCGCTGGAGCGTTGCTCACGCTTCTAAATGCTCTAGTTTTTTCTAGGGCAAATTTGCTGGTCTGGGCAGTGTGGGATAGTGTTTACACACTTGTGAGAGAAGGAAACCTGCTGTCCTTGGAGAATACTTTCTACAGCGCTTTACTTCCTCCCAAATTACCCCTGTTAACAAGGAGCTTTACCAAAGAATCTACCCTAAAAGCTGTGAGACACTATTCATACAAACAAAGATATAATGTAAAAAATAAAAATTTAAAGATGAATTACAATACAACTAAATAAAGCAGCAAGTACTTGCTCACAATTCACATTAGTATAATGTCTAGTAAGAATTCCAACAAAATATGGAAGCAACCGGGCTAAATTATTTTAGCATAAAAATCAAATATATATGTATATATGTATGTGTGTGTATATATATATATATATATATATATATATATATATATATATATATATACACACACACACACACACACACACACACACACACACACACACACACACACACACACACGTATATCATGGGGAGTATATCAAAGCCAAACATGTATGGATATCCTCCCCTTGCACTATATAAATTATTATAAACATTTATGACTTATAAATTGGTTCCTAATGTCTGTATCTGTAAAGACCAGTTTATCCCCCTTTTGCTTAATTTTTGGGATTTTGTACTCTCCTTCGTTTCCCTCAGTTTCCTAGCTAATAATTTCCCTATTTTATTTCCAAATTTAATTTTTTTTTGTTTAAGCAGAGGTCTCTGAAAAACTACCTTTTCCATTTGTAACTTTGCCAAGGTTCTAAGAACTTGTCAATTTCTTGAACTTTGAGTTTGATGCCTCTCAAAAGAAATCACCTGTTCTCTAAGCTGCAGCTCTTGTAGGCCATTCTCCCATTTCTTCCTTGACTCCTCTTTATCAAGATTTCCCCAACTACAGCTATTAAGCCATCACATAGCATTCCATCCTTCACTTCCCCTGAATCATTAATTTTTAAATGTTGGAATGGTGTGTCTTTGCGACTGTGAGGGCTTCTATTCTGTGTGTGGTAGCTGAATGGTTTTCTTCACATCTTCCTCTTCGTCCTGACATCTTAACATACTGTCATTTAATCTCCAAAAAAACATGTCCCTATTTGTCTCTCTCCTCAACTGAGATATCAAGGCCCAAACTGGCGCATTATCAGATAGGCAAATGAATCGTCCTGTATCTGACTCCTCGGTCTCCCCCCTAATTGGTTCCTACTACTCTATATCATATATCAGTCTTAGCATAAGAGTGCTGTGCATGAGTAATGTGTATAATTTCTCTGTCCTCCATTTTGCAACTTTCATAAATCCACCAAATGACTTACACGAGTACAGTGAATAAGTCCTTTCTCTGAGGACAAGCAGGCTATCATTATTCTTACATGTGAGTTATGTAATCGGATGGAGCCTGGTGCAGACGTTGCCTAGTGTATATAGCAAGTAGAAAATTCTAGCAGCATCCCACAGTGCATGCATGGGTGCCTTCCCACCTGATACATGTGCCATGTGTCTTTATTTTTTGTGCGGTGCTTTCGGCCCCTTTTAGGGCTGAGCATGGACCTCACTTTGAGTTTTGTCCTTTTTTGGAGCTCAAGATTGATGAATTTAATTTAGCCGCAATTTTTTTTTCTCGATGTCCAAGATTACCAGTGGCTTCAAAAAGTGTGCCCAATGCAGTTGAGAGATCTCTGCAACAGACTGGGTGCCTTGGGCCTAACCATGAGTCTAATTCTTTTTTCCATTATGTCCCAAGGAGTGGTCCAGACAAATGGGTTGGCACTGTCTGCCAGCAGGTGAACTGAGTTGTGCCTCATAAGCTCCTGCACTTAGCAACCAAGTTAGTATTCTCTCTCTCCAGCAGGTGAGATAGCAGCTTCTCTGTGCTGTGGTGAATTGTGGCCTCATACCTCAGGTGTATATCAAATGGTCTAGGTCCCTCCCTGCTCCCTCATTGCCATTTTCTTCCTCTTTATCTCAGTCTTTTCTTCTTCTTTTTTCTCCTGCTTCTCTCGGGGGGGGGGGGGGGGGGATGCAGCCACTGCAGTTCTTTTTGAGAGCGCTTGTACTGTGGGAAGATTGTGTGGCTTCAGTGCCTTGTAGGTCACAAGACTGGCTGTTTTTTGAGTATATTATTATCTGAGCCTACTAAGTCGTGTGTGCACTGCTGGGGGTAAGCTCTCAGCTCCTGGTACTTCTGTGGGCAAGCCACTTAGGCCGTCAGCATTGCCGTCTCCAGAATTTCAATCAGGCCCCACTCCGATGGTGGTTTTGGTGGGCTCAGCACAAACAGTTTCTGTGCTCCATGAGGCTTCAGCCATTTTGTCTGCGGGTTCCTCGATCGCTACCCTGACCCAGAAGGTTGGTTTTGCGGGTGTAGAAGTCTCTGCCCTGCTGTTTTTGCCTGAGTTTGTTCTTTTATTACATCAGGCCTTTTAATTAAAGTCAGCTGAAGCTGCCTCGCTTTCTTTCCCTCACATTACTTTTGAGGAGCAGCTTCCTAAGAAACGATGTTTCACAGGATTTGGAGAATGTTCCTCGGGATCCCGATCTGTGTATTTTGACTGTCCTAGTTCTGTTGATGGCCCTGACTTTGAACATTTCAGAGGCAGACAGAAGCACTTTAAAAAAATATAAAAATTTAAAATAGAAAAACAGAGATGAGAAATTGTGAAGAGAATTCAGATATCAGTAAAACGTGAGTTTTTTTGCCTATGAAGTCAGTTCAACGAGTCTGTAAAGTAAAAATATTCAGACCGCTGACGTACAGAGGCATTTTCTCACGTCAAGTGATCTCGCCTCTTTAAAATCTCTCTTCCCTAAATGATGTGTGTATAGAAGTAAGTTGCACAGTACTTGCAGCATTACCACCTCTAATTTGGATTAATGAGATAGTCAACATGGATTTAGTGAAGGGAAATCTTGCCTCGTCAATCTACTAAATTTCTTTGAAGGGATGAAGAAATGTGTGAATAAAGGTGAGCTGGTTCATATAGAGTATCTCATGAAAGACTCCTGAGGATTTTATAAAGTCATAGGATAGGAAGCAGTGTTCTGTTGTGGATTAAAAACTGGTTAAATGATAGAAAACTGAGAGGGTTAAGTGGTCAGTATTCTAAATGGGGAAGAGTGGGTTTCTGTAGGGGGTCTGTGCTGGTACTGCTGCTTTTCTCGTTATAACATCTCAATATCCTGTTTCTATAACAATGCATGCATGGCATTGATAATATCATCTGCAATACATAGAAGCACGTCCTGTTAATGCAATTCTAGTTCTTTTTCTTTTTATCTTTTTATTTATTAATAATATTATTTTTATAATTATTTTGTTTTCTTTTTTTTTTTTAATTTTTTTTATTTTATATTGTATTTATTGCAATCTTACAGAATATACCTTACACAACACACGTTTCCCTTTATACAGTATTTGAATTCCTGTGCATAATTCCCCTCTGTGCCCACTGCATCCCGTAATAACTGAACATATCGTTGATTGAACCTGCCAGTGTATCAGTTGCGCAGGTGCGTTGACTCTAAAAATCGTCTTCTCCCTCCCCTCCCCCCGTCCCTCCATCCCCCTCCCCCCCAATTCTGGCGTATTATGGCTTGTCCCCAGGTGGCGTGTCAGTATTCTCTGAACATAGGATACTATCTATCATTGTCCATTCTTTTGCCTTCGGATTATATCTACCGTGTTGCCTATCTGTCAGTTTTTCCAGTTCTGCCAGAGTCTTGAGTTTCGTTATCCAATCCTGTACTGACGGGCCTGTTGTCTGCTTCCATTGTGCCGCTATCACAGTTTTGGCAGCTGCTAAACACATTCGTTTAAATCTACGGTGCCATTTCAGTCCCCTTCTAATACCCCATCCCAGTAAGCACCATTTTGCATCCTTGGGAAAGGGGGTTTCCAGCACCACTGATAACTTGTTGGTTATTGTTTCCCACCAGGGTGAGAGAGACTCACAGGTCCACCAAATGTGGAAAAAACTCCCACGCTCTGATCTACATCTCCAGCATTGATCCGAGGCTGTCGGATACATTCTCTTTACCTTGTCTGGTGTATAGTACCACCTACTCATTACCTTGTAGGCATTTTCTTTGATTAATACACATATTGACGCTTTTTCACTTCCATACAGATCCTTTCCCATTCAATCATACTCATTTCACAGTGTAGGTCTTTCTCCCAAGCCCTCATATATGCTAGTTTATTTTTGAATTTCCCCCTAATATGTTGGTATAGCCGTGATATGTCTCTCCTCCCGGAACCAAGTGTGACCCATAAGTTTTCCCATACTTCCCCTTCTAGTTTATCGGTTTTGAGCCATCCCTGCCCTCGTATGAATGTTCTAATCTGGGTGTAAGCAAAGAGGTCCGTGTCTGGTAATTCAAATGCTCTCTGGAGTTCTTGAAATTCCCTCATTTTCCCTTCGTCCAGTTGGTCCCGGAATTTCTGCAGGCCCTTCCGTTCCCATTCCCTAAATACTCCCCCTTCTCCCCCGGCAGGGAACCCCGGTTCCTGAGTTATCTTCGCAAGAGTCGAAATTTTTCTGTTTCCTCTTTCATCTCCTCCCAGAGATTTTGTAGGTGTGCTACAATTGGAGTGTCCCCTTGCCTCTTAGAGGCATCCGTAGGTCTGGAAGCCCATAAGCTCCCTCCCACCTGGAGTTAAATGCCTGTTCTAAACTCGTTGCAGGTGACTGGTCCCCTTGTGACCATTCTGCTATCTGTTTTAATTGAGCTGCTTGAAAATACCATATAAGATTTGGCATCCCTCTTCCTCCCTGCTCTGCGCTTCCCCACATAATCTTTCTAGCGCTCCTTGCCTGTTTTCCTCCCCAGGTAAACCTTAGCAGATCCGCCTGTATTCTGTGTAACTCCTGCTTGGGAACCCATACTGGAAGGGTCTGGAAGAGAAATAGCAGCCTAGGCACAATATTCATTTTGATCACTGCTATCCTTCCCCACCAGGACAACCATCCATTTTTCCATCTGCTCAAGTCCGCTCTAATCTCCCTCAACAGGGGTACGTAATTCAATTTATATAATAGTGTGAGGTCTCTGGGGAGCTGTATACCCAGATATCTGAAACTTGTTTTTGCTTTTCTGAAGGAGAAAGGCTGAAGCAGGCAGTCCATTTCTTGGTCGGGAATCGTGATCCCCAGGATCTCCGACTTATCGTAATTGATCTTAAATCCAGATAGCTTCCCAAACGCCTGGAGTTCCCTGCTTAAATTGGGGAGTGATTCCCCCGGGTTTCTTACAAAGAATAGAATGTCGTCTGCGAATAGGGTGATCTTATGTTCTCTCCCTCCAGCCCGGAATCCATGAATATTTGAGGCTTCCCTAATTTTTTGTGCTAATGGTTCAATTGCTATCGCAAACAGTAGTGGTGATAAGGGGCATCCCTGTCGTGTTCCCCGTTGGATAGTAAACTGCTCCGAGTATCCCCCGTTGACCTTGATTCGCGCTGTCGGAGCCGCATATAACCCTTTCAACCATTTTATGATTCCTGTGCCAAACCCCATTTTACCTAGTACCTCCCAGAGGTAATCCCACTCCACCCTATCGAACGCTTTTTCTGCATCTGTTGCTAGTAATGCAAATGCGTCTCCCCGTTGTTGGGCTCCCCACACCATGTTTAGCGATCTTCTAATGTTATCTGCTACTTGCCTTTTTGGGATGAAACCCGACTGATCTGTGTGGATTAGGTGGGGCAGAACTTTGTTTATTCTTTCTGCCATGACTTTTGCCAGGATTTTTACATCTACATTAATTAATGATATGGGTCTATAGGACCCACAAATTGTTGGGTCCCGCCCTGGCTTGTGAATAACTGTGATGCCTGTCATGTGCATACTCGGAGGGAAGTGCCCTGTTTTAAGACATTCGTTCCCAACTCTATTCAAGAGGGGTCCTACCTCTTTCCCCAGGTCTTTATAGAATTTGGCTGTGAACCCATCCATTCCTGGTGCCTTGCCCCCTTTTAGCCTCTTAATTACATCTGATATCTCTTCTAGTGAAATAGGTCTTTCCAGCTGCCGCCTCTGCTCCTCTGACACTTGTTTGAGGTCTAACTCTTGGAGATAGGTCCGTATCCTTGTGCTAGGCCTTATCTCCTTCGAGTATAGGCCCGTATAAAACTTGACAAATTGTTCCCTAATCTCGTTGTCTAGGTGTAATATCTTATCTTCTGCCCCCTTTATTTTTGTGATGGTGTTAGACGTTTGTCTCTGACGTAAGCTTTTAGCCAACATTCTACTCGAGGTATTGCTATATTCAAAAAACTTTTTGTTGTAGTACTCGTCTACGGAATTCCATCTGCTTAATTTGGAGCTGCTGTAGCTCTGCTCTACAGGTCTGTAATTCCGGAAGAGTAGTCTGGTAAAGGCCTCCCTGATGTTGTGCCTCTAACCTCGCCAATCTTTGCCTTATATCTAATTCTCTAAGCCTTGCCTCTTTCTTTCTCCTCGCCCCACTTTGTATCAGGTGGCCCCTGAGCACCGCTTTAAGTGCATCCCACACGGTCCCATCCGTGACCTCCCCCCTATCATTGTGAAGCAGGTAATCCTTAATTACTGCTTTTAGGTTTTTGCATTCTTCCTCTTCATCCAATAGAGATTCATTTAATCTCCACACTGTTGCTTTCCTCTCCCCCACAAGCCCCTGTAATTGGGCCCATACTGGGGCATGGTCTGATGCATGGAGGCTCCCAATTTCCGATCCCTTGACTTCTTCCCACAGGCTCCTGGAGCACCATACCATGTCTAGCCTAGTATAAACTTGTTGTGCATGTGAGTAGAAGGAGTACGTTTTTTGCCCTATATGTTGTAGCCGCCATGTGTCTATTAAGTCTAATTCTTTAGTCATTTGTAATAATTTTACCCGCCCTGCTGGCGCTCCACCGGGTGTCCCTTTCGAATGGTCTAATTCTGTCAGTGTCAGATTGAAATCCCCTCCCATGATTATCTTCCCAGAAGCAAACCTGAGCAGTTCGGTCCTCAGCTTTTCAAAAAATGCCCCCTGTCCCTCATTGGGTGCATAAATGTTTACCAGTGTAATGGGTATATTCTGGAGCTTTCCCTTCACTGCCATACACCTTCCTTGACTCTCCCTATAGGTCTCTTCCAATTCAAACTGTATCGCCTCCTTTATATATATATTGCCAGCCCTCCTTTTTTCCCTCCTCTCGGGTCTGCTAGGGTGAAGTTGCGTCCCAGGGATTTATACTGGAGCAACCTGGTATCTTTCTTCTGTATATGGGTTTCTTGTAGCATCACTATGTCCCACTTCATTTTGCCTATTTCTCTGAAAATAATACTTCTCTTGCCTGGGTTATTCAAGCCATTTACGTTCCACGTCCCAACTGACAACCCTTGTCCGGTGCCTGCCCTTCCCTCTCCCCTCTCCCCCCCCCCTCCCCCGCTCCCCTGGTCTGGCTTCTACTTTCGTTAGCCAGGTGATTCCTTGAGGAAATGACATACCGCTAGAGGCCATAGTCCTCCCCATATGTCCCGGGGTTGTTACTTCCTTACATGCACTCATCATTCACTCACCCTTTCATTCTTCCTGCCAGCAATGTGTTCTTATCCACATATTAGACTTCAGGTAAAGACACATATGCAAACCCTACAAGTCATTCTTCAGGTAGTTTCTTCTTCCGTCCGACGTGTTCGCTCCACAGTTGTGGCCGTGTTCCTGCGGTCTCCTTGTTGCTTGGCCCCTCCATTGTTCTTTTTCACGTTGCTTGTTGGTGTGGATGGCGCCCGAGCTGCGCCCTCTGTAGGTATGTCCGTGCATCCTAACGTTGCCAAGATTTTCCATGCTCCCTCCGGCTTCTGCAGTCTTTGTGATTTGCTGACCATTGTAACTTGTAATCCAGCAGGGTATAGCCATTTGTAATGCAGTCCCTGGCGCTGTAAGTAGGATGTTATTTCTTTAAAGTCCTTCCGTTTTTGTAGGGTTCTTCTCGCTAGATCTTGAAACACTTGCACCTTTGCAGACTTCCACTGAATTTCTTCAAGAGCTCTGGCCTTGCGCCATATGGATTCCTTCATCTGGTACTCGTGGAAACATACCACTATATCTCTAGGCATGTCTCCTCGTTGCGGTCCTGCGCTTCTGTGTGCTCTATCAATTTGTATGCTTGTCTGCTCTATCTGCTCCTCTGTTCCTTGCCCCTGCTGCAGGATAAAAGCGCTGAGCTCCTGGACAGTTGTTTTTGTATCCTTGTATTGCTCTTCCTCAGGAATCCCCTTAATACGGAGGTTGCATCGCCGTGATCTGTTCTCCAGGTCCTCCATCTGTTGTTCAAGGTCCTCTCGCAGCCGGCGTTCTTTTGCACAGTCTTTGGTAATTCCCTGTAGGTCTTCCGCTATTGCCTCCACTCTCTCTTCTGTTTCTGCCACCCTGGTCCCGATATCTTTTACTTCGTCCCGCAGCTCCGAGGCCTGTGCCCTTCCTGGTTGCGATCATTTCTGCCTTGAGTTCTTTGAACCATCGGGCTATTTCGCTTTTCTCCATCTGTTCGTCCCCTGTGCTCCGTGCATCGGGATCGTTCTCTGACTCTGAGTCTTCCGGCGCCATCTTGGCTACTCGTGTCGGCGTGTTCGTCTTTGCACTCTTCAGCGATCTCTCTGGATTTGCGGCGTATTGATATTTCGCCAGTTTTTTCCTGGCTGCCATCCTTTTGAGAGGATTATCACTAGTTTTCTGTGAGTTTTGCACTGCTCTTCCCGGGTTTTCTTTTGGTTTTTTGCTCGGCTCTTGCGGAGCTTCACAACTAAGCCTCCATCTGTTCTCGGTGACGTCACTTCCTCTTATTTTGTTTTCTATTCCATTTTATGGTTTCTCTGTTCCACACTTCTTACGTTCATTTATTTCCCCCTCATGTTACTATTCTTCTTCTCTTCTCTTTTCTTCTTTCTCCTTCCTCTATTTTTCTCATTCCTTCATATTTTCCTTCCCCCCTTCCCCCCCACTCCATCTTCCTTGTTCCTTTCCCCTCCCCCATTTTTTGCCAGCACATTTTTTTCTTCTTTTTTTACTTTAATTTTTATCATTTTCATTTTATTATCTTTGTTTCCTTTTTTCAATATTATTTTCAATGCATCTAACTTCTTGCAAGTCCCTTTTTAAAACTTTTTTTTAACTTTTTTTCATGTCGTCACAGTTGGATCATCTTTTTTCCAATCAGTTTTATAAGGGATGCATAGGTCCAGACACAATCATATCTATAATAAGAAATGTCAGTACACTACATACCATAGGATATTCTTTTAATACACAATTTCATTCATATGTCCTGTATGCCTAGTTCCTATTTTATTTATATGGATTTTATTGTACATATGTTTCATGCAGCATTAGCATTCTTTGAGAACATCGCATATGAGAATATATATTTATGTAAATATGTCTTCAAAAATGTCAGCACGCTATATATATTATAGGATATCCTCTTAATACACAATTTTATTCATATGTCCTGTATGCCTAGTCCCTTTTTCATTTATTCATGTGTTTATATAGATTTCTCCGAGGACAAGCAGGCTGCTTGTTCTCACTGATGGGTGACGTCCGCGGCACCCCCTCCAATCGGAATCTTCACTAGCAAAGACGTTTGCTAGCCCTCGCGCGCCCATGCGCACCGCGCATGCGCGACCGTCTTTCTGCCTGAACCGGCTCGTGTTCGTCAGTCTTCTTTTGTCCGCGCTCGGGACGGTCGTGTTTTGCCGCCGTTTCGTGCCCCTCAGAAGACCTCGCGCATCTTTCGCGTTTTCTGTTCCTGTGCAGCTCTGCTCTACTTCAGAGGTTAGACAATAAAACCAATGCCAGGAAGGCTTCTATGCTCTGGGTCCTGTAAATGGCAAAGCCAGATCAGGATCAAGGCTTGAAAAGACTTCCATTCAAGTAGTTGAAAGGTAGCACTGGTTCCGAGCAGACTTCTATGGTCTGTGCTCCAGAATTGTCATGAAGAGACAGAGTAATTAAGAACCTGTGCAAAGTGCCAGATTAAACTCTTACCACCGTTTTGGTTATACTGGATGGGACCGTGCAGGTCTTTTATCTGCTGGTATTTACTATGTTACTGTCCAGAATTATGAATATCTGGATGAATATAGAAAGGGCACTCTGAGAAACTTGAAACCATATAGCAACAAATCTATATTTAGATTGTAAGCTCTGTCGAGCAGGGTCTGTCTGTTTATTTTCAAGTGTACAGCACTGCGTACATCTAGTAACGCTATAGAAATAATTAGTAGTAGTTTTCTACTTTTTTCTGTTTGTTAAAAAAAAGAAAAAAAAGAGGAAGGTTCCCCTTTTTTCCCGTATTTCTAGTTTTTTCCCAGCGTAAGTGTCCTTTCGGGAGCGGCCTTGTTTGCCGCCCATACGGGTTTCCCCCCCCCCCTTTTTTTCAGTGCCTATTGTCATCGCGAATTTTGATTTCGCTGGCGCGATTTTTCTGCCCATGTCGTCGAAGCCTTCCAGCGGCTTCAAGAAGTGCGCCCGGATAATCTCGCTCACTGGTAGGCATGCTTCGTGTCTGGGGGCTGGGCACCGCCCGCAGGCCTGTAGTCTTTGTGCTCTTTTGCAGAAGAGGACTCGGGTAGTGAGATTAGCCCAGTGGAATGTTCTGTTCTCCGGCGCTTCGACGGCAACAGCATCTCGGGATTCGTCGAGTGCATCGGCGTCGGCAGCACCAAAGTCTTCGGGGCGTGCATCGGCGTCAACGGCATTGAGGCGTATTCCTCCTGCATCGACGGTACCGAGACTTCGGAAGAGTGCGTCGGTGGTACCGGGACCCCCGCTGGTGCTGATGTCGTCGGACGGTGGTGCTTCGTCTGGAGTGCAGGTGAGGGCTGTCCATTCCCCTGCTGGTGGCGGTGAGCCTTCTGGTGGGTCTCCTCCTGCCCTGAGGGCTCCTGCGGTACAGCCCCCCCCCCCCCCCCCCCCCCCGGGATCGACCATCTTCGGACCCGGCCCCGAGGAAGCGACGTCTGGATTCAACGTCCTCCTCATCGGTACCGGGGAGCTCCGGTGATATGCTTCGCTCGAAGAAGTCGAAGAAGCATAGTCACCGGTCACATTCCCGACTTGGTACCGGGAGCTCTGGGTCGCCGAGGGAGTCGGCACCCAGCAGGCATCGGAACCGGGAGGACCGCTCACCCTCCATCCAGGAGTTGTCGGTGCGCTCTACCCCGGACAGCCCGGTACCGCCTCCGCGCCCAGAACAGATTCTGACCTCGACACCTGCACCGGCTTCTCAGTCTTTCTCCACAGCCGCTCTGCACGAGAGTCTCCGGGCCATTCTTCCTGGCATCCTGGAAGAGCTGTTACTTCCTTCTCCGGTACCGGGGGTGCCTGTGCCACTGGTGCCGTCGAGTGACCTTTGCCCGGGGTGAGGTCCCCGGTACCGGCCGGCTGCCTCCCAGGTGGACTCAGTTCACTTTTTTTTATATCTGATACTGACAGACATAAAGTAGCTTCAATAGCTATGAGAATATTTTCAGATTGGCTAGTGAAATGTATGTCATACAAACATACATAGTAGGGTTGCATTTAATTGATACAAATAAAGGCACATTGGTCAGTTCTATCTGTCACTTTCACTAGGGAGATAGATGTTGTGCTGCAGCATGGTTTTCCATTCACACTTTTATTTTTCAGTACTATCTGGACAAGCATATCTCATTGTATTTCTTATTTGATTACTTGCCTTTCCAAATGTGAGTTTCAGCAAGTTAATAGGTACAATAAGTGGTTTCTTTTTCTCATAGAGTATACATTGTTTTGTATTTGAAGCAATAGAAGGTTAACTGAGTTGCCCAAGATCGCAGAGAGTATGGTAGGAGAGTTGCCTGGTTCTCTGTCAACTGCTCTAATTACTAAGCATTTGTCCTTTCGTTGAAAGGGGTTCTTTTACTGGTATTTTTCTATCTTTGGGAGTTTGTTCAATTGTGTATTTGATTAGTTTGGGGGAGGAGGTGGTGCTTAGAGTGGGGTCTATTTTGACTTTGCTTTTCCAACCCTTCTCCCTCTAGATTTTAACCCTTTCTCCCCAGCTTCTGTTTATAATTAAAATAAGGCTGCTTGTATCACCTCCCAAATTAGTAATCACCAACCACCCACAATTTAGGGAGATAAAAGACTAAGAAGGCCGCATCTTATGAGAGAAGCAATTCTTTATTCTTACCAAGAGAAAGTACATTACAAATGCTAGTTTCTCATAGGGAGCGAAGGGGACCCAAACGTGTGGTCTAACTCTGCATCTCCCCAACGTAATGCTCTGATACAGCTCTTTATATATATCTTTTGTGTTAAGCAAGGCTTTACTACTACTACTACTACTAATCATTTCTATAGCACTACAAGGCTTTAGCACTTATCTTCCTGAGAAATTATTCTGTCTTCTAGTCACATCATCTATCCCACGTCACTAAATCACACATTCTTCTGTTCATCCATAATTGCACCTTTCCCGGGCCCATTTGCACATAGGAATGTCTTATCAGATCATAAGTTCCTGGACCTCACGATTTATAGCCTTTGGCCCTTTTGACTCTGCTCTAGGGTGGACAACTAAGTTTCTCCGAGGACAAGCAGGCTGCTGGTTCTCACTGATGGGTGACATCCACGGCAGCCCCTCCAATCGGAAACTGCACTAGCAAAGGCCTTTGCTAGCTCTCGCGCGCCCATACGCACCGTGCATGCGCGGCCGTCTTCCCGCCCGAACCGGCTTGTGTTCGTCAGTCTTCTTTTGTCCGCGCTCGGGACGGTCGTGTTTTGCCGCCGTTTCGTGCCCCTCAAGTTGACCCTCGCGCGTCTTCACGATTTCGCTAAAAAAAAAAAAAAAAGAGAGAGACCTTCGGTCTTTGTCCCTTCCCGTGTGTCCAGCTTTTCCCCCAGCGTAAGTTTCCTTTTGCTTTCGGGTTAGGCCTTTTTGGCCTCGGTACGGGTTTTCTCTCCTTTATTTTTGGTGCCTTTCGTCATCATCGCGAATTTTGATTTCACCGGCGTGATTTTTCCGCCCATGTCATCGAAGTCTCCCAGCGGCTTCAAAAACTGCACCCAGTGCACCCGGGTAATCTCGCTCACTGATAGGCACGCTTCGTGTCTGGGGGCTGGGCACCCCCCGCAGGCCTGCAGTCTTTGTGCTGTTTTACAAAAGAGGACTCAGGTAGTGAGAGTGGCCCAGTGGAACGTGTTGTTCTCGGGCTCTTCGTCGACAACAGCACAGGACGCATTGAGAGCATCGAAGTCTTCGACCTCGGCATCGACGGCATTGAGGCTTCGACCCTCTGCATTGTCGGTACCGAGACATCGGAAGGCTGCGTCGACTTTGGTGGGACCGGGACCTCCGCTGTTGCTGATGTCGTCGGACGGTGGTGCTTCGACTGGAGTGCAGGTGAGGGCTGTCCATTACCCTGCTGGTGGCGGTGAGCCTTCGGGTGGGTCTCCTCCTGCCCTGAGGGCTCCTGCGGTACAGCCCCCCCCCCCCCCCCCAAGACCAACCTTCTTCGGCCTCGGCCCCGCGGAAGAGACGGTTGGATTCAACGTCCTCCTCGTCGGTACCGGGAAGTTCCGGTGACATGCTTCGTTTGAAAAAATCAAAGAAGCATCAACACCGGTCTCCTTCCCACCTCGGTACCGAGAGCTCTGGGTTGCCGAGGGAGTCGGCACCCAGTAGGCATCGGCACCGGGAGGATCGCTCACCCTCTGTTCAGGAGGTGTTGATGCGCTCCACCTTGGACAGCCCGGAACCGCCTCCACGCCTGGAACAGACTCTGACCTCGACGCCTGCATCGGCTTCCCAGTCTTTCTCCACAGCCGCTCTGCATGAGAGTCTCCGGGCCGTTCTTCCAGAGATTCTGGGAGAGCTGTTGCGCCCTTCTCCGGTACCGGGGGTGCTTGCGCCACTGGTACCGTCGAGCGAGGCGACGGCTGGCCCTTGGCCCGGGGTGAGGTCTCCGACATCGGTACCGCTTGCGGTACTGGCTGCGGCCGCCTCCCAGGAAGACTCCCCGACAATGTCGGTGGAGGGAGCTTCGCCGGTGCTGGCGAGGAAGTCTACCTCTAGGCGCTCCCACCATGGCCGTGTTTCCATGGAGTCGAGTCGGGCACGGCTTCAGACGCTGGTTCATGAACTTGTGTCTGATACCGATGGTGAGGCCTCGTGGGAGGAGTAGGAGGACATCAGATATTTCTCTGACGAGGAGTCTGATGGCCTTCCTTCTGATCCCACTCCCAACCCTGAAAGGCAGCTTTCTCCTCCCGAGAGTCTGTCTTTTGCGGCCTTTGTCCGGGAGATGTCTACGGCCATCCCCTTCCCGGTGGTCGTGGAGGATGAGCCCAGGGCTGAGATGTTTGAGCTCTTGGTCTATCCTTCTCCACCTAAGGAAGCGTCCACAGTACCCATGCATCATGTCCTAAAAAAGACATTGCTGGCGAACTGGACCAAGCCTTTAACTAATCCCCACATTCCCAAGAAGATCGAATCCCAGTACCGGATCCATGGGGACCCAGAGCTGATGTGCACTCAGTTGCCTCACGACTCTGGTGTGGTGGATCTGGCCCTAAAGAAGGCTAAGAGTTCCAGGGAGCATGCTTCGGCGCCCCCGGGCAAGGACTCTAGAACCTTAGACTCCTTTTTGAGGAAGACCTACCATTCTTCTATGCTCGTGGCCAAGATTCAGTCCTACCAGCTCTACACGAGCATCCACATGCGGAACAATGTGCGGCAGTTGGCGGGCTTGGTGGACAAGCTCCCTTCTGAGCAAGCCAAGCCGTTTCAGGAGGTGGTCAGGCAGCTGAAGGCGTGCAGAAAATTCCTGGCCAGAGGGGTATATGATACCTTTGATGTTGCGTCCAGGGCCGCTGCTCAAGGTGTGGTGATGCGCAGACTCTCATGGCTGCGTGCCTCCGACCTGGAGAATAGAATCCAGCAGCGGATTGCGGACTCCCCTTGCCGAGCGGACAACATTTTTGGAGAAAAAGTCGAACAGGTGGTAGAACAGCTCCACCAGCGGGATAATGCTTTCGACAAATTCTCCGGCCGGCAGCCAGCCTTCAGCTTCTACCTCTTCAGGTAGACGTTTTTATGGGGGAAGGAGGACTGTTCCCTACTCTTCTGGTAAGCTTAGGTACAATCCTCCCTCTCGACAGCCTGCGGCCCAGGCTAAGCCCCAGCGCGCTCGCTCTCGTCAGCAGCGTGCGCCTCAGCAAGGCCCCACAGCTCCCCAGCAAAAGCAAGGGGCGAGCTTTTGACTGGCTCCAGAAGCGCATAGCCAATGTCAAGGTGTCCGTGCCGGGCAAATCTACCGGTCGGGGGGAGGTTGAAAGTTTTTCACCAAAGGTGGCCTCTCATAATCTCCGACCAGTGGGTTCTCTAAATAGTCCGACAAGGATACACCCTCAATTTGACCTCGAAGCCTCCAAATTGCCCACCGGGAGCTCAGTCCTTCAGCTTCCAGCACAAGCAGGTACTTGCAGAGGAACTCTCCGCCCTTTTCAGCGCCAATGCGGTCGAGCCCGTACCACCGGGGCAAGAAGGGCTGGGATTCTATTCCAGGTACTTCCTTGTGGAAAAGAAAACAAGGGGGATGCGTCCCATCCTAGACCTAAGGGCCCTGAACAAATATCTGGTCAAGGAAAAGTTCAGGATGCTTTCCCTCGGCACCCTTCTTCCCATGATTCAGCAAAACGATTGGCTATACTCTCTGGACTTAAAGGATGCTTATACACACATCCCGATACTGCCAGCTCACAGACAGTATCTTCGATTTCGTCTGGGATCACGTCACTTCCAGTACTGTGTGCTACCCTTTGGGCTTGCCTCTGCGCCCAGAGTGTCTAGCTGTGGTAGCAGCAGCGCTTCGCAAGCTCGGCGTGCACGTGTTCCCTTATCTCGACAATTGGCTGGTGAAGAACACTTCCGAGGCAGGAGCTCTACAGTCCATGCAGATGACTATTCGACTCCTGAAGCTACTGGGGTTTGTGATAAATTACCCAAAGTCCCACCTTCTCCCAGTACAGAGACTCAAATGCATAGGAGCTCTGCTGGATTCTCGGACGGCTCGTGCCTATCTCCCGGAGACGAGGGCCAGCAATCTGCTGTCCCTCGTCTCCCGGGTACGAGCGTCCCAGCAGATCACAGCTTGGCAGATGTTGAGATTGCTTGGCCACATGGCCTCCACAGTCCATGTGACTCCCATGGCTCGTCTTCACATGCGATCTGCTCATTGGACCCTAGCTTCCCAGTGGTTTCAGGCTGCTGGGGATCTAGAGGACGTGATCCACCTGTCCACGAGTTTTCTCAAATCCCTGTATTGGTGGACGATTTGGGCCAATTTGACTCTGGGAAGCCCCTTCCAAATTCCTCAGCCACAAAAAGTGCTGACTATGGATGCGTCTCTCCTGGGGTGGGGAGCTCATGTCGATGGACTTCACACCCAAGGAAGCTGGTCCCTCCAGGAACGCGATCTGCAGATCACTCTCCTGGAGTTACGAGCGGTCTGGAACGCTCTGAAGGCTTTCATAGATCGGCTGTCCCATCAAATTATCCAAATTCAGACAGGCAACCAGGTTGCCATGTATTACATCAACAAGCAGGGGGGCACCGGATCTCGCCCCCTGTGTCAGGAAGCCGTCAGCATGTGGCTCTGGGCTCGCCGTCACGGCATGTGGCTCCAAGCCACATATCTGGCAGGCGTAAACAACAGTCTGGCCGACAGGTTGAGCAGGATTATGCAACCTCACGAGTGGTCGCTCAACTCCAGAGTAGTGCGTCAGATCTTCCAAGTGTGGGGCACCCCCTTGGTAGATCTCTTCGCAGCTCGAGCCAACCACAAGGTCCCTCAGTTCTGTTCCAGACTTCAGGCCCACAGTCGACTGGCATCGGATGCCTTCCTCCTGGATTGGGGGGAAGGTCTGCTGTATGCTTATCCTCCCATACCTCTGGTGGGGAAGACTTTGTTGAAACTCAAACAAGACCGGGGCACCATGATTCTGATTGCTCCGTTTTGGCCGCGTCAGATCTGGTTCCCTCTTCTTCTGGAGTTGTCCTCCGAAGAACCGTGGAGATTGGAGTGTTTTCCGACCCTCATCACACAGGACGAAGGGGCGCTTCTGCATCCCAACCTCCAGTCTCTGGTTCTCACGGCCTGGATGTTGAGAGCGTAGACTTTGCCTCTTTGGGTCTGTCAGAGGGTGTCTCCCGTGCTTGCTTCCAGAAAAGATTCCACTAAGAGGAGTTACTTTTTTTATGGAGGAGGTTTGCCGTCTGGTGTGACAGCAAGGCCTTAGATCCTCGCTCTTGTCCTACACAGACCCTGCTTGAATACCTTCTGCACTTGTTGGAGTCTGGTCTCAAGACCAACTCTGTAAGGGTTCACCTTAGTGCAATCAGTGCATACCATTACCGTGTGGAAGGTAAGCCGATCTCAGGACAGCCTTTAGTTCGCTTCATGAGAGGTTTGCTTTTGTCAAAGCCCCCCGTCAAACCTCCTACAGTGTCATGGGATCTCAATGTCGTTCTCACCCAGCTGATGAAACCTCCTTTTGAGCTACTGAACTCCTGCCATCTGAAGTACTTGACCTGGAAGGTCATTTTCTTGGTGGCAGTTACTTCAGCTCGTAGAGTCAGTGAGCTTCAGGCCCTGGTAGCCCAGGCCCCTTACACCAGATTTCATCATAATAGAGTAGTCCTCCGCCCTCACCCTAAGTTCTTGCCGAAGGTAGTGTCGGAGTTCCATCTGAACCAGTCAATTGTCTTGCCAACATTCTTTCCCCGTCCGCATTCCTGCTCTGCTGAACGTCAGCTGCACACATTGGACTGCAAAAGAGCATTGGCCTTCTATCTGGAGCGGACACAGCCCAACAGACAGTCCGCCCAATTGTTTGTTTCTTTTGATCCCAACAGGAGGGGAGTGGCTGTGGGGAAACGCACCATATCCAATTGGCTAGCAGATTGCATTTCCTTCACTTACGCCCAGGCTAGGCTGGCTCTTGAGGGTCATGTCACAGCTCACAATGTCAGAGCCATGGCTGCGTCAGTGGCCCACTTGATGTCAGCCACTATTGAAGAGATCTGCAAAGCTGCTACGTGGTCATCTGTCCACACATTCACATCTCATTACTGCCTGCAGCAGGATACCCGACGCGACAGTCAGTTCGGGCAGTCAGTGCTTCAGAATCTGTTCGGGGTTTAGAATCCAACTCCACCCCCCTAGGCCCATGTTTTATTCTGTTCCAGGCTACACTCTCTGTTAGTTGGATAAGTTTTTAGGTCAATCTCAGTTATGTCCTCGCCGTTGCGAGGCCCAATTGACCATGGTTGTTGTTTTGAGTGAGCCTGGGGGCTAGGGATATCCCATCTGTGAGAACAAGCAGCCTGCTTGTCCTCGGAGAAAGCGAATGCTACATACCTGTAGAAGGTATTCTCCGAGGACAAGCAGGCTGCTTGTTCTCACTGATGGGTGACGTCCACGGCAGCCCCTCCAATCGGAAACTTCACTAGCAAAGTCCTTTGCTAGCCCTCGCGCGCCCGCGCGCACCGCGCATGCGCGGCCGTCTTCCCGCCCGAAACCGGCTCGAGCCGGCCAGTCTTCTTTTGTCCGCACTCGGTACGGTCGTGTTTTCGCCGTGTCGAGCCCCGGAAAGTCGACCTCGCGCGTCCAATTTGTTTTGAACGTGTTTTTTCCTTCGGGAAAGCTTTGTCCTAGTCGGGAAGTGCTCCGGAAACCCCCCGCCGGGTTTCGTGTAAATCCTCCCCGTACTTCCAGCTTTTTTGCCCCGGTAAGTTTTCTTTCGTCGTCGGGGTAGGCCTCTTTTCGGCCTCGGTCGAGATTTTTTCTCCCTCTAAATTTGGTGCTTCAAATTTCGCCATTTCGGCTTTTGATTTCGCCGGCGTGATTTTTCCGCCCATGACATCGAAGCCTTCCAGCGGCTTCAAGAAGTGCACCCAGTGCGCCCGGGTTATCTCGCTCACTGATCGACACTCGTCGTGTCTTCAGTGTCTGGGGGCCGAGCACCGCCCTCAGAACTGCAGTCTGTGTTCCCTGCTTCAAAGGCGGACTCAGGTAGCGAGACTAGCCCAGTGGAACGTGTTGTTCTCGGGCTCTTCGTCGGCATCGGCACCGGGATCTTCGAGTGCATCGACGTCGTCAGCGTCCAGACCTTCTTCCTCGGCCGCCCCTGCATCGAGTGCATCGAGGCATCGGGCCTCTGCATCGGCGCCGAGACATCGGATAGCTGCATCGACGTCGGTGGTACCAGGACCTCGTCTGCTGATGTCGTCGGACGGTGGTGCATCGGGTGGAGTGCAGGTGAGGGCTGTCCATTCCCCTGCTGGTGGCGGTGAGCCCTCGGGTGGGTCTCCGCCTACCCTGAGGGCTCCTGCGGTACAGCCCCCCCGAGATCGACCTTCTTCAGTCTCGGCCCCGAGGAAGCGACGGATGGATTCGACGTCCTCCTCGTCGGTGCCGGGGAGCTCCGGTGACATGCTTCGGAAGAAATCGAAGAAGCATCGACACCGGTCTCCTCCCCGTGTCGGCACCGAGAGCTCTGGGTCGCCGAGGGATTCGGCACCCAGCAGGCATCGGCACCGAGAGGACCGCTCACCCTCTGTTCAGGAGGTGTCGATGCGCTCCGCTCTGGACAGCCCGGAACAGCCTCCACGCCCGGAACAGGTACTGACGTCGACGCCTGCATCGACCTCTCAGCCTTTCTCTGCAGCCGCTCTAAACGAGAGCCTCCGGGCCGTTCTCCCAGAGATTCTGGGAGAGCTGTTGCGCCCTACCCCTCCGGTACCGGCGGTGCTTGCGCCACCGGTACCGTCGAGCGTGGCGCCGGCTGGCCCATCGCCCAGGTTGAGGTCCCCGACGTCGGTACCGCGTGCGGTACCGACCGCGGCCACCTCCCAGGAAGGCTCCCCGACTACGTCGGCGGAGGGAGCTTCGCCGATGCGGGCGAGGGAGTCTACCTCTCGACGCCCCCATCGTGGACGGGGTTCCACGGAGTCGAGCAGGGCGAGGTTGCAGACACAGGTCCGTGAACTTGTGTCTGACACCGAGGGTGAGGCCTCGTGGGAGGAAGAGGAAGATCCCAGATATTTCTCTGACGAGGAGTCTGAGGGTCTTCCGTCTGATCCCACTCCCTCTCCTGAGAGACAGCTTTCTCCTCCCGAGAGTCTGTCTTTTGCCTCCTTTGTCCGGGAGATGTCTACGGCCATCCCCTTCCCGGTGGTTGTGGAGGACGAGCCCAGGGCTGAAATGTTTGAGCTCCTGGACTATCCTTCTCCACCTAAGGAAGCGTCCACTGTTCCCTTGCACCATGTCCTGAAGAAGACATTGCTTGCGAACTGGACCAAGCCATTAACTAATCCCCACATTCCCAAGAAGATCGAGTCCCAGTACCGGATCCATGGGGACCCAGAGCTGATGCGCACTCAGTTGCCTCATGACTCTGGAGTTGTGGATTTGGCCCTAAAGAAGGCTAAGAGTTCTAGGGAACATGCTTCGGCGCCCCCGGGCAAGGACGCTAGAACCTTAGACTCCTTTGGGAGGAAGGCCTACCATTCCTCTATGCTCGTGTCCAAGATCCAGTCTTACCAGCTCTACACGAGCATACACATGCGGAATAATGTGCGGCAGTTGGCGGGCTTGGTTGATGCTCTTCCCCCTGAGCAAGCCAAGCCTTTTCAGGAGGTGGTCAGGCAGCTGAAGGCGTGCAGAAAATTCCTGGCCAGAGGAGTTTATGACACTTTTGATGTTGCGTCCAGGGCCGCTGCTCAAGGTGTGGTGATGCGCAGGCTCTCATGGCTGCGTGCCGCCGACCTGGAGAATAGAATCCAGCAGCGGATTGCGGACTCGCCTTGCCGTGCGGATAACATTTTTGGCGAAAAAGTCGAGCAGGTGGTAGAGTCTCTCCACCAGCGGGACACCGCATTCGACAAGTTCGCCCGCCGGCAGCCTTCAGCTTCTACCTCTACAGGTAGACGATTTTTCGGGGGAAGGAAGACTGTTCCCTATACTTCTGGCAAGCGTAGGTACAATCCTCCTTCCCGACAGCCTGCGGCCCAGGCTAAGCCCCAGCGCGCTCGCTCTCGTCAGCAGCGTGCGAATCAGCAAGGCCCCGCGGCTCCCCAGCAAAAGCAAGGGGCGAGCTTTTGACTGGCTCCAGCAGAGCATAGCCGACATCCAAGTGTCAGTGCCGGGCGACCTGCCTGTCGGAGGGAGGTTGAAAGCTTTTCACCAAAGGTGGCCTCTCATAACCTCCGATCAGTGGGTTCTCCAAATAGTCCGGCAAGGATACACCCTCAATTTGGCCTCACAACCTCCAAATTGTCCACCGGGAGCTCAGTCCTACAGCTTCCAGCACAAGCAGGTACTTGCAGAGGAACTCTCCGCCCTTCTCAGCGCCAATGCGGTCGAGCCCGTGCCATCCGGGCAAGAAGGGCTGGGGTTCTATTCCAGGTACTTCCTTGTGGAAAAGAAAACAGGGGGGATGCGTCCCATCCTAGACCTAAGGGCCCTGAACAAATATCTCGTAAAAGAAAAGTTCAGGATGCTTTCCCTGGGCACCCTTCTCCCCATGATTCAGCAAAACGATTGGCTATGCTCTCTGGACTTGAAGGATGCCTACACACACATCCCGATACTGCCAGCTCACAGACAGTATCTGCGATTTCAGCTGGGCGCACGCCACTTCCAGTACTGTGTGCTACCCTTTGGGCTCGCCTCTGCGCCCAGGGTGTTCACAAAGTGCCTAGCTGTGGTAGCAGCGGCGCTTCGCAGGCTGGGGGTGCACGTGTTCCCATATCTCGACGATTGGCTGGTGAAGAACACATCCGAGGCAGGAGCCCTGCAGTCCATGCAGATGACTATTCGCCTCCTGGAGCTACTGGGGTTTGTGATAAATTACCCAAAGTCCCATCTTCTCCCAGTGCAGAAACTCGAATTCATAGGAGCCCTGCTGGATTCTCGGACGGCTCGCGCCTATCTCCCAGAGGCGAGGGCCAACAACTTGTTGTCCCTCGTCTCGCGGGTGCGAGCGTCCCAGCAGATCACAGCTCGGCAGATGTTGAGATTGCTGGGCCACATGGCTTCCACAGTTCATGTGACTCCCATGGCCCGCCTTCACATGAGATCTGCTCAATGGACCCTAGCCTCCCAGTGGTATCAGGCCGCCGGGGGTCTAGAGGACGTGATCCACCTGTCCACGAGTTTTCTCGAATCCCTGTATTGGTGGACGATTTGCTCCAATTTGACTCTGGGACGTCCCTTCCAAATTCCTCAGCCTCAAAAGGTGCTGACCACGGATGCGTCTCTCCTGGGATGGGGAGCTCATGTCGATGGGCTTCACACCCAAGGAAGGTGGTCCCTCCAAGAAAGCGATCTACAGATCAATCTTCTGGAGTTGCGAGCGATCTGGAACGCTCTGAAGGCTTTCAGAGATCGGCTGTCCCACCAAATTATCCAAATTCAGACAGACAATCAGGTTGCCATGTACTATGTCAACAAGCAGGGGGGCACCGGATCTCGCCCCCTGTGTCAGGAAGCCGTCAGCATGTGGCTCTGGGCTCGCCGTCAAGGCATGGTGCTCCAAGCCACATATCTGGCAGGCGTAAACAACAGTCTGGCCGACAGGTTGAGCAGGATTATGCAACCTCACGAGTGGTCGCTCAATTCCCGTGTGGTGCGACAGATCTTCCAGGCGTGGGGCACCCCCCTGGTGGATCTCTTCGCATCTCAAGTGAACCACAAGGTCCCTCAGTTCTGTTCCAGGCTTCAGGCCCACGGCAGACTGGCGTCGGATGCCTTCCTCCTGGATTGGGGGGAAGGTCTGCTGTATGCTTATCCTCCCATTCCTCTGGTGGGGAAGACTTTGTTGAAACTCAAGCAAGACCGAGGCACCATGATTCTGATTGCTCCCTTTTGGCCGCGTCAGATCTGGTTCCCTCTTCTTCTGGAGTTATCCTCCGAAGAACCGTGGAGATTGGAGTGTTTTCCGACCCTCATCACGCAGGACGAAGGGGCTCTTCTGCATCCCAACCTCCAGTCCCTGGCTCTCACGGCCTGGATGTTGAGGGCGTAGACTTTGCCTCTCTGGGTCTGCCAGAGGGTGTCTCCCGCATCTTGCTTGCTTCCAGGAAAGACTCCACTAAGAGAAGTTACTTCTTTCATTGGAGGAGGTTTGCCGTCTGGTGTGACAGCAAGGCCCTAGATCCTCGCTCTTGTCCTACACAGACCCTGCTTGAATACCTTCTCCACTTGTCTGAGTCTGGTCTGAAGACCAACTCCGTAAGGGTTCACCTTAGTGCAATCAGTGCATACCATTACCAAGTGGAAGGTAAGCCGATCTCAGGACAGCCTTTAGTTGTTCGCTTCATGAGAGGTTTGCTTTTGTCAAAGCCCCCTGTCAAGCCTCCTACAGTGTCATGGGATCTCAATGTCGTTCTCACCCAGCTGATGAAACCTCCTTTCGAGCCACTGAATTCCTGCCATCCGAAGTACTTGACCTGGAAGGTCATTTTCTTGGTGGCAGTTACCTCGGCTCGTAGAGTCAGTGAGCTTCAGGCCCTGGTAGCCCAGGCCCCTTACACCAAATTTCATCACAACAGAGTAGTCCTCCGCACTCACCCTAAGTTTCTGCCAAAGGTTGTGTCGGAGTTCCATCTGAACCAGTCAATTGTCTTGCCAACATTCTTTCCCCGTCCTCATTCCTGCCCTGCTGAACGTCAGCTGCACACATTGGACTGCAAGAGAGCATTGGCCTTCTATCTGGAGCGGACACAGCCCCACAGACAGTCCGCCCAATTGTTTGTTTCTTTTGATCCCAACAAGAGGGGAGTGGCTGTAGGGAAACGCACCATATCCAATTGGCTAGCAGATTGCATTTCCTTCACTTACGCCCAGGCTGGGCTGGCTCTTGAGGGTCATGTCACGGCTCATAATGTTAGAGCCATGGCAGCGTCGGTAGCCCACTTGAAGTCAGCCACCATGGAGGAAATTTGCAAAGCTGCGACGTGGTCATCTGTCCACACATTCACATCTCATTACTGCCTGCAGCAGGATACCCGACGTGACAGTCGGTTCGGGCAGTCAGTTCTTCAGAACCTGTTTGGGCTTTAGGATCCAACTCCACCCCCCGAGGGCCCTGTTTGTTCTGTTCCAGGCTACACTCTCAGTTAGTTGGTAAATTTTTTAGGTCAATCTCAGTTATGTCCTCGCCGTTGCGAGGCCCAATTGACCAATGTTGTTGTTTTGAGTGAGCCTGGGGGCTAGGGATACCCCATCAGTGAGAACAAGCAGCCTGCTTGTCCTCGGAGAAAGCGAATGCTACATACCTGTAGAAGGTATTCTCCGAGGACAGCAGGCTGATTGTTCTCACAAACCCGCCCGCCTCCCCTTTGGAGTTGTGTCTTCCCTTGAAGTGTATTGTCTTGCTACATACTGGACTGGCCGGCTCGAGCCGGTTTCGGGCGGGAAGACGGCCGCGCATGCGCGGTGCGCGCGGGCGCGCGAGGGCTAGCAAAGGACTTTGCTAGTGAAGTTTCCGATTGGAGGGGCTGCCGTGGACGTCACCCATCAGTGAGAACAATCAGCCTGCTGTCCTCGGAGAATACCTTCTACAGGTATGTAGCATTCGCTTTCTCCGAGGACAGCAAGCTGATTGTTCTCACAAACCCGCCCGCCTCCCCTTTTGGAGTTGTGTCTTCCCTTCTCTTTGTCTTGCTACATATGAGACTGGCCGGCACGAGCCGGTTTCGGGCGGGAAGACGGCCGCGCATGCGCGGTGCGCATGGGCGCGCGAGAGCTAGCAAAGGCCTTTGCTAGTGAAGTTTCCGATTGGAGGGGCTGCCGTGGACGTCACCCATCAGTGAGAACAATCAGCCTGCTGTCCTCGGAGAGTACCTTCTACAGGTATGTAGCATTCGCTTTATAGTGTTTACTTAGGTGCTAGCAGACCATGAGCTCTGATTCAGTAAAGAGGTCAACTAAGAGAGACACTCTCAAGGCCTGCTTTTACAAGTCTTAACCATGGTTCATATTTCATAGTTCATAACTAGCACTTTAGAAATTAGTAGTAATAGTAGTACCCATAATATACACTTCTCTCTTGGGCAGGCATGGAGTAGCTTGGGTCATGATCTTGCCAAGTTTTCATTCCCAATCATGTGTTCAGGATTTTTTTCAGTCCCCATTTGGTGTATGTATTTCATAAATTAGGTCTTTTTGGAGAGCTTTGTTCCTAGCTTTTGACTTGCCTTTTTTTCAACCCCCCCCCCCCCCCCCCCCCAATTCACTTTGGGTCAGAGATAAAATGTGAGCATTCTTGTTTCATATCCTAGATTCAACAAAATACTTTTTTGTTAAGTTTAACTGCCTTTTTTATGCCTTTAAAACTGCTTTTTGTCTGAATTGATTTGTATCTTACTGTTTTTGACAGATTTCACATTTCAAGTGCTTGCAAGGAACCTCAAGTATACATACATGCTCTGTCTGATGCTCGGTGTGTGTTTGATATGGCTGTAAGTATGCATTTATCAGTTCGCTAATATACAGGAAATAGTTTAAAATGGTTAAAATAATATAGCATGGACCACAGTAATCAAACAATACAAAGTACATATAAAACTATAGTAACTGGAGTTCAAACTAAATTCTCTGTGTACAAGAAAACCATGTGCATAGTAGGCACATCAAGGACAAGGCACTACATAGAGAAAGAAAGAAGCCTTTGTACCTCCTGGAGGTAGATGCCTTAGTTTCAGTGGTAACAAAAAAACAAACCCCCCTAGGGGAGAGAGAAAAATGTACAAAATCACGAAAAAGAATCAGTCCCATTACAAAAAATATATATGTTATCAGGTTCCAAGGGACCTGTGCTTAACTATCAAGCTAACAATCTGAATACGATTTTTAAGGTAAGCAAAGGAGAATTCAGTACAAGCTGTAATCCACAGCCAATCTTAATCTTGGTGAGTAAAGCTGAACAATTTGGTTCACTTAAGCTCTATACATCATTAATACTCCTAGTTATTCCCTTCCCATATTTTATTTATTTTTATATATATATCAAACAGTGATTGCAAAAAGATCCACAAGGATTCTAATAATAACACAATGTCCGTTGACTGAAAAATATATGGTTTTCAAAGTAACAATCATCAAATGTCCAAAATAAACAGCACCGGTATTTCCAAAAAGTAGTCAGAAACAAATTTCTCAATATTTGGTGCGTAATTCTTGGTCTCTATTTCATAAACTGCTCCAAGATGTCCAACAGAGAACTCCGTTTCAGAACCGCCAGTGCTGTATTACTCAGAAACCGGCAACGGATCTTCTGATGATATTTATTTTGGACATTTGATTATTGTTACTTTGAAAACTATATTTTTTTTAGTCAACGGACATTGTGTTATGCTTATTAGATTCCTTGTGGACATTTTTAAATAAAAAATAAAATATGGGAAGGGAATAACTAGGAGTATTAATGATGTATAGAGCTTTTTAAGTGAGCCGAATTGTTCGGCCAGCTTTACTCGCTGAGATTAAGCTCAGCTGTGGATTACAGCCTATACTGAATTCTCTTGTGCCTCCCTTAAAAAATGTATTCAGATTATAAGCTTGATGATTAAGCACAGGTCCCTTGGAACCTGATAACATGTATACATTTTTCCTTGTCACTTGCAGCAGATGAATCCAGATAACTTTTAAAGTTTGCATCCTGGTGCATAAAATTCTCTACAGTGAAGCTCCAGCATATATGGATGCCCTTATCAGTTTACCACCTAGGAACTGTTCCACATTGTCGCACACGTACTTGAATCTTCACTACCCAGCCTGTTGTGGCATCAAGTATAAAACCGCTTACGCATCCACCTTTCCTTATGTTAGCGCTCACTTATGGAATGGATTACCAAAATCTGTAAAATCTATTCAAGATCATTTGGCCTTCTGAAAGTCTCTAGAGACCCTATGATTTGGGAAAGCTTACGCCGCAGACCCGCCTAGCATCTCTAACTTCTGAACTGCTGCAGACGTTACGACATATTGAATTCTATTACACTTTCTCCTTTTCACTCCTTTGCTGTTAATTGCTTCTCTTTACTTCATTGGTTTTGATTGTTAGCTGCATTGATGTATGTTTTTTGCAGACTGATGTAAGCCACATTGAGCCTGCCCATGGGTGGGAAAATGTGAGATATAAATGCTATAAATAAATAAACTAGTAGGTTAAGTCCGCCTACCAGCAGGTGGAGATAGAGATAAACAAACTAAAGGCAGTGATGCCAGACGGCCAGCTCCTTCCTCAGTATGTCTCTATCTCAGCAGGTGGTGGATAGCTTTTTCTCCAGCTCCTGGGCCCAAGGCCTCTGCGGTGCTCCTGGGCCGGTGGCCAGTTTGAGCCGGGGGTTGTGGACTGGTGGTGTCCCCTTTGGCAGCATAGGCAGTTGCTGGGTCCCTACTGTACCTCAAATTCCCTCTGAACAGGCTTTTGCTGTACCTTTCCTTCCTTGTTTGTTTCTGCCTCCTCACTAAAAAATAAAAACATAGAATTTATTTGAGAGAAACAGGGAAGTGTGTGTTTGCTGAGAGCAGGTTTGTGTTACTACTGTCAGAGTTATGTTGCCTGCTTGTCTGAGCCTGCCTCGAAGTGGAGTTGGAGAGGTTTTTTTTTTTTTCGGCTCAGCTGTCAGTTCCTGTGCTTTCCCGGTCCAGTGTAAGTCCTGCTGGTTTCCTGTTCGGGACGTTCCTGTTCGGGGACGGGCAATGGCAGCAAAACACTGTTCCCAATGCGGGAAACGGCATTCGGCAGCGGGCCTTTGCAGCACGGAGTGCGCTGATTTGGCGGGACTCGAAGTGGTGGCCCCCGCCCAAGAGCGTGCTTTCCTGGCCAGAGCCTGGCGATTCTCGCGCCATTTTGTGATCGGTCGCGGAGCCGACTCCAGTAGCAGTTTTGGGCAAAGTTGCTTCTCCACTGGTAGGGAAGTCGGGGGGCCCTGCAGGCACTGTGGGTGGTGGTGCAGGTGCCATGGCTGTGACCTCCGTTGCGGGGGAGGGGTTTTTGCCAACGTTTATTTTGCTACTCCATCAGGCGTTTTTGTTGAAAAAGGCCTTGCCCCCCCCCCCCCCCCCCCCACGTGGCTGCGATAGCTTTGGCCTTTGATTCTCTCAGGGAGTCTGGGGGTAACCAAGAGATTTGGGGTTTTCCCCCAGAGGAGTTCTCCTCCCTTAAAAAGCCTAGGCTTTTTTTTTTGGGGGGGGGGGGGGTCTGAGGAGGGGTCCTGCATACAACTCCTCAGATATTGCTGATGGATATTGGGCTGGCATTCTTGGCGGATGCCTTGTATGATTTGGTCCGTGTTTCGGCCAAACTCATGGCCTTGACCGTTTCCTCTCGGCGTCTTCTGTGGCTCTGTCATTGGGCCGCAGATATCGCCTGTAAGCAACGGCTCATTAAATTGCCTTTCTGAGGGAAATTGCTTTTTGGGGAAGACCTAGAAAAGATTGTTAAAGATTTGGGGGATTCCAAATCTCAGCGTCTTCCGGAGGATAGACCCAAGTCTACTTCCAGGCAGGGAGCCTCGAGGTCACGTTTCAGAGAGACGCGACGGTATCGCCCGGGGCGGTCCAACACAGCCTTTCAGCGTCCTTGTTTTGGGCAGCGTTCTTCCTTTCGCAACAAGAAGCGTCCGGCTGGACCCCCCCTCTCGTCAGGGGGCTCCTCGGGCCTCCCAATGATGGGGTGCAGGTCCACTCGGGAGGAGAACAGATCGGTGGTCGGCTTTCTCTGTTTCTTCCAGAGTGGGCCAGAATTACTTCGGACCAGTGGGTCCTCGATGTGGTGCGAGAAGGTTACAAGCTAGAATTCTTCTCTCCTGTCACAGATTTTTTTCTGGAGTCCCGCTGTGTATCGCGGGCCAAGTGGACAGCGGTTCTGCAGTGTTTGGGAGACCTGCCAAGGATAGGGGCTATCGTGCCTGTTCCTCCTCTCGAAAGGCGCACAGGTTGGTACTCCATCTTCTTTGTGGTTCCAAAGAAGGGAGGGGCTTTTCGGCCTATTCTCGATCTCAGAAAAGTAAACCAGTTTTTGCGTGTTTGTCACTTCCGCATGGAGACATTAAGGGCAGTTATTGCTGCTGTTCAACCATGTGAGTTTTTGACGGCTCTCAATTTGAGGGAAGCTTACCTGCACATTCCCATTTGGCAGCCCCATCAGAGATTTCTCAGATTTGCAGTGCTGGGTCAGCACTTCCAGTTTCAGGCCCTTACTTTCGGAATGGCCACTGCCCCACACACTTTTTCCAAGGTCATGGTGGTGGCATTCCTGTGGAAGGAGGGGATTCGATTGCATCCATATCTCGACAACTGGCTGATTTGGGTGACGACAGCAGAGGAGAGTCAAGTGGTCACCGACCGAGTGATTGCGGTGTTGCAATCCTTAGGTTGGGTGGTCAATATGGACAAGTCATCTGGTTCCTAAGAGTCTGGAGTGTCTTGGAGTGCAATTCGGTACGAAGCAGGGGAAGATGTTTCTCCCCGAGGGGCAAAGGATCAAATTGCTTTCTCATGTACGGACCTTGAGTCGTCACGCTCCCCGAGTGTGGGACTATGTTCAGCTCCTTGGTTCCATGACGGCGACCTTGGAGGTCATTCCATGGACAAGGGCTCACATGCGGCCTCTTCGGAATTTCCTCTTGAGCAGATGGTCGCCGTTGTCGCTGGATTATCAACGATGCCTTCCTTGGTCGAGCCGGGCCAGGGACAGTCTCGCGTAGTGGCTCCCAATTGGGTGGTAGTCTTGATGGATGCCGACCTTGCGGGCTGGGGAGCCCATTGTCTTCATAGAGTAGCCCGGGGATCTTGGACCCCTCTCGAAGCGATTTGGCCGATAAATCATCTGGAGTTGCAAGCAGTCGTGAATGCGCTGCGGAGTTTTCAGGACCTTCTGCAGGGGCAGGCGGTTTGTGTATTCTCGGACAACACCACATTGGTGGCCTACATCAATCGACAGGGGGGCACTCGCAGTCTTCCCTTGGCAATGGAAGCGTCTCGTCTTCTAGTATGGGCGGAAGCGCATGTTCAGAGTTGGCAACGCACATTGCAGGTCTACAATGTTCAAGCGGATTTTCTCAGCCGCACTCTTTTGGACGCAGTGGAATGTACGCTGTTGGACTCGTCTTTTTGGCTGATCTGTCCATGTTGGGGAAGACCAGTAATGGATCTCATGGCCATGGTTTGCAATGCCAAAGTTTCCCCCGTTCTTCAGCCGCAAACGGCAGCCAGGATCCGCAGGATTGGACACTCTTCAGCCATGGCCGGAGCAACGGCTACTGTGTTTTTCCTTCGTGACCTCTGATAGGGAGAGTTCTTTGCCTCATAGGGCGGCATCGGGGGCCGATCGTTCTAGTGTCCCCAGACTGGCCCCGATGACCGTGGTATGCAGATCTTGTTCAAGCACTCTCGGAGCCACCATTGTGACTTCCGGTGACTCCCAAACTGCTATATCAAGGGCCAGTTCAGATAGAAAATCCCTCCCGCTTTGGTCTTACGGCCTGGCTATTGAGAGGCGGCAGCTGAGGAAGAAGGGATTTTCAGGACCAGTCATTGCCACTCTTTTGGGGGTACAGAAGCAGTCTTCAGCAGCATACACGCGAGTGTGGAAACTTTGTCGGCGTGGTGTGCTTTGCGTGCTGAATCGCCTTTTCAGGCGGACATTCCGGTTATTCTGGAGTTCCTTCAGGATGGTCTTCAAAAGGGATTGGCATATAATTCCCTTCGAGTGCAGGTGGCCACGCTAGCTTGTTTTAGGGGCAAACTGGATGGTTCCTCTTTAGCAGCTCGCTCTGATGTGGTCCGTTTCCTACTCGGGGCTCTTCGGCTTCGGCCTCCTCTGCGGCAGCCATGCCCGGCGTGGCATTTGAATGTGGTACTGCGAGCCCTCCAGGCCCCACCGTTGAGCTGTTGAATAAGGTTTCTGAGAAGGATCTAACACTTAAGACACTGTTTTTGGTGGTCATTGCTTCGGCTAGGAGGATTTCTGAAATTCAGGCTTTGTCTTGCAGAGATCCTTCTTTGCAGTTTTCTGAAGCAGGGGTGTCGATCTGGACGGTGCCGTCGTTTCTACCTAAAGTGGTTTCTGCTTTCCATTTCAATCAGGCAGTTTATCTTCCATCTTGTCGAAGAGAGGATTATCCGGGGGAGTTTGCCTCGCTACATTTCCTGGACGTGTGGATAGCCTTGTTTCGGTACTTGCAGATCTCGAACGAGTTTCCATGCTCGGATCATCTCTTTGTGCCCTTGTTGGGATCGAAAAGAGGTGAGGCGGTTTCTAAGGCTTTCATTGCTCACTGGATTAGGGAAGCCATTGGAGCAGCATATCTGCTACAAGGGCGGGCGTCTCCAGTGGCCCTGAAGGCGCATTCTACTTGGGCATAGGCGGCTTCTTGGGCGGAGGCGTCGACCTTATCTCTGGAAGAGATTTGTCGGGCGGCTACTTGGGCGTCCAGTCATACTTTTTGCGAAGCATTACAGGCTACACATGTCTGTTCGGGAGGATGCAAGTTTTGGGGTGGGAGTGTTGGCGCGGGGTGTCCTGTCCTTTGACGTCCTTGCCTGGTTGGGATAGATTCCTGTAATGTGTTTAATATTTTACTGTAGGTCACTGTAATGTTAGATAAGCAAGGCATTATGTGAAATGTAGTTCACAGGTAGTGCAGACACTTGTTTAGGAAACTGTTATTATTGTTGTGCTGTTGTCTAGACCTTTTTTTGCTCAGCCTAACTTGGCTCTGTTCTCATTGGTCTTCTTGGCATCTTGTTCTGTGGGCTTGAGGGAGCCCCCCTCTCCTGTCCAGGTTCTCTCTCTGGCTGACAGGGTAGCTGTCTCCATCTTATTTCTGTCAGCACTTGTCCTCATAGACTCCCTGGAGAGAACTTGTTTTTTTCTCATACATATCTTGCCAATGAGATATTGCATTTTCAATCTCCCATCTGTGAGCTGCTATGCCTGTGTAACTGCTTTTCTACCTCAGCAGTAGAACTGCCCTTTTCCTCAGGTCTCTGATTCCATCCAATGAGGCAGCTTTCGGAATACGAAGGCTCTGTGCTAAGAGGCATCTCTTCTGACTTGAGTAAACTATTAGTTATTCAATAAAGGACATTTCAGAAATATAAAGAGACTTCAGGGCGTATTGATGTGCTGAGGTTATACATCAAGATACTAAGATCTTACAGTAACAGGTTTCAGGAGGCTTGAACACGGGGAGTGTCGGCTTCCCACCCTACTTAAGGAAGGCTTTGGTACATCCCACTAGTTCCTGGATTCATCTGCTGCAGTGACAAGGAAGGTAAAATTGTCTTACCTGATAATTTACTTTCCTTTAACGCAGCAGATGAATCCAGGATCCCTCCCTAGTTCAGCCAACGTTTTGTTTTTTTTGTTTTTTCATGTTCCGCGCAGTGTAGCTATTTTTTCCTTCTGGGTTTTCTTTTGCAGAGTACAGACAGATATGGGAACACGGAAGGGATTCCGATTTCTGGATCAAGTTGCAGTTATTTTGAAGTTCTTATTTGGTTCTCTGTTTTTCATAGGATGGTTTCTGGTTGTTATTGGTTTCATATTTTTGGCATTGGCAAATGCTTACGAATGACATACTGACTGCGGAAGGAGCTGGCCGTCTGGCATCACTGCCTTTTAATTTGTTTATCTCTGTCTCCACCTGCTGGTAGGCGGACTTAACCCACTAGTTCCTGGATTCATCTGCTGCGTTAAAGGAAAGAAAATTATCAGTTAAGACATAATTTTACCTTTGTAGTGGGATTGATTCTTTGTGATTTAGTTTCAGTGGTGACAGATAAACCATTCCAGTAGAAGGGGACACAGCTCTTAAGGACTTGCAGAATTCCTAGATGGAAATGCTGCTCGACAAGAATTTGCAGGTGGCAGTGCTTGGACTGCAGGCCACAGTCTGTAATGGTTATGTGTCTAGAGCATGCTTTCAAAGGTTGGAACAGATGCCTGGGGGGGTGGGGGGTGGTGTCTTTCCTAGATAGAGGCCTTAAGAGTTGACTGCTGCCTTGATAGATGTCAAACAGCCTTATAAGGGCTTTGGCTCAACAGTAGGTAAGATCTATTCACATCATGTCAGTGGGGTTTTGAAATCCTGCCACTGGTATACATTGCTGTGTAAAGCTACCAGTTTTGTATATTTGCTTCTAGTAGACTAGTAACTGCAGATGTATCAGTTATTTTTTAACGTTTTTATTGAAAACAGTACAGCAAGTACAAATGACAGATGTTTCAATGATTACACCAAGTAAGAAATATCAACATATACAACAGAAAACAATCCGACCTAACTGTATTCAAGTTATTTTTTGCTTTGGTTTAACTTACTATATCACACTACCCACCCCCTCCCTATAATAGTTGTCATCCGGATAAAGCAGCCACAACCCTATCAATGCCAGAACTCAATGCTTGTTAGAAATGGGACTTTTATGAATAAAAGATGTATTGGATGAAAGATTGGGAAGGCGGGGGGGGGGGGGTGTAGAGAACGAGAGGGGGGGGGAATATTAATATGTATAATCAAAAAAGTTTGAAGTATAGTATGTTTTGGTTATGACATTGTTATAAGGTTAGCTGAAATGTTCGATATGCTATCTCTTCTTGAGTCAGAATGTTAGCAGAATTTTATATTCCACTGTACTGTACAGAGAAGTATAACATCTGTTTTGATTAACAATGCTGAATAAAGACTTATAGAAATAAAATTAAAAAAAGAAATTGTACTATTACTTGCCAATATTATTACCCCCCTTGTTCCTATCTCCTCCTCCCTACCCATCCACCCCCCTATCCACCCCTATACCATCCCTCCCCGAACGTCTCAGATGTATCAGTTAATGGAGCATAATTTCTGTGAGGACAGTTAAATGATTTTAATAAAGGTGTGGCTGAAACAGCAACATAATGACTTGTTGTTTTCCTGTATTGCCTTTGAAGGCTTTCAAATTGAGTCAAAGTACAAGTGGTATTTTGTGACTGGAGCAGACAGAACTATGTAAGCTCGGATTCAGTGTGTACTACTCCCATTGACATCCCTTGTGCTCTTTTGACCTCCATTACCTTAAGTATAAACAACTTGGATTTAGATGCAACTATTCACCTTTCAAATCTATGCTCAGTGAATTGTGGGTCCAGTGGACATGTCCCGGCCCAACAGGGCTTAAGTCTAACTTATCTGACTTGCTGTAGCTTTGTGTTTTAAAATCTTTTACATGTTCATTTCTAGGAGGAATTTGGCTTTAAGATGACTATGTTGGACATTGGTGGGGGCTTCAGTGGAACAGAACTTCAACTGGAAGAGGTATGAATTCAAGTAGTCTACTTACAGAAGTAAAGATTAAACAAAATAAGATAGCCTTTTATTGGATTAATTTAATGCGTTTTGTCTAGCTTTCAAGAGCTAAAGCTCACCTTCCCCAGGTATATTTGAAACTTGCATATTTGGATATATGCTTTTCTCCGAGGACAAGCAGGCTGCTTCTTCTCACTGATGGGTGACGTCCACTAGCAAAAGCCTTTGCTAGCCCTCACGCGCCGATGCGCACCGCGCATGCGCGGCCGTCTTCCCGCCCGAAACCGGCTCGTGCCGGCCAGTCTTCTTTTGTCCGCGCTCAGTACGGTCGTGTTACGCCGTTCGCGCCCCTTAAGTTGACCTCGCGCGTCTCTTTTGACTTTTCGCTATAAAAAAAAAAAGGATTTCGGAAGAAGACCTTTTCGGTCTTTTTCCCTTTCCTCTATTTTCAGTTTTTGCCCCGGTAAGTCTCTTTTCGTCTTCGGGGTAGGCCCTTTTGAGGCCTCGGGTCGTATTTTTTCTCCTCCTCTTTTTGCTGCCTTACGCAATCATGAGTTTTGATCTTGCCGGCGTGATTTTTCCGCCCATGTCATCGAAGTCTCCCAGCGGCTTCAAGAAGTGCACCCAGTGCGCCCGGGTAATCTCGCTCACTGAGAGGCACGTGTCGTGTCTTCAATGTCTGGGGGCTGGGCACCGCCCGCAGGCCTGTAGTCTGTGCGCCCTTTTACAAAAGCGGACTCAGGTAGCGAGATTGGCCCAGTGGAACGTTTTGTTCTCAGGCTCTTCGTCGGCATCGGCACCGGGAGTATCGAGTGCATCGACGTCGACAGCGTCCAGACCTCCATCCTCGGCCGCGACTGCATCGAGTGCATCGAGGCATCGACCCTCTGCATCGGGGCTGAGACATCGGAAGGTGGCGTCGGTGGTACCGGGACCTCCACTTCTGCTGATGTCGTCGGACGGTGGTGCTTCAACTGGAGTGCAGGTGAGGGCTGTCCATTCCCCTGCTGGTGGCGGTGAGCCTTCGGGTGGGTCTCCCCTGAGGGCTCCTGCGGTACAGCCCCCCCGAGACCGACCTTCTTCGGCCTCGGCCCCGAGGAAGCGACGGCTGGATTCTACGTCCTCGTCGGTGCCGGGAAGCTCAGGTGACATGCTTAGTTCCAAAAAGTCGAAGAAGCATCGACACCGGTCCCCTTCCCGTATCGGCACCGAGAGCTCTGGGTCGCCGAGGGAGTCGGCACCCAGTAGGCATCGGCACCGAGAGGACCGCTCACCCTCTGTTCAAGAGGTGTCGATGCGCTCCACTATGGACAGCCGGAACAGCCTCCACGCCCGGAACAGACTCTGACATCGACGCCTGCATCGGCTTCCATGTTTTTCTCCACAGCCGCTCTGCACGAGAGTCTCCGGGCCGTCCTCCCAGAGATCCTGGGAGAGCTGTTGCGCCCTTCCCCTCCGGTACCGGGGGTGCTTGCGCCACCGGTACCGTCGAGTGAGGCGCCGGCTGGCCCCTTGCCCGGGGTGAGGTCTCCGACATCGTTGCCGCTTGCGGTACCGACTGCGGTCGCCTCCCAGGAAGGCTCCCCGACGACGTCGGTGGAGGGAGCTTCGCCGGTGCGGGCGAGGAAGTCTACCTCTCGACGCTCCCACCGTGACCGTGGTTCCACGGAGTCGAGCCGGGCACGGCTTCAGACACAGGTCCGTGAACTTGTGTCTGATACCCATGGTGAGGCCTCGTGGGAGGAGGAGGAGGACATCAGATATTTCTCTGACGAGGAGTCTGATGGCCTCCTTCTGATCCCACTCCCTCCCCTGAAAGGCAGCTTTCTCCTCCCGAGAGTCTGTCTTTTGCGGCCTTTGTCCGGGAGATGTCTACGGCCATCCCCTTTCCGGTGGTCGTGGAGGATGAGCCCAGGGCTGAGATGTTTGAGCTCTTGGTCTATCCTTCTCCACCTAAGGAAGCGTCCACAGTACCCATGCATCATGTCCTAAAAAAGACATTGCTGGCGAACTGGACCAAGCCTTTAACTAATCCCCACATTCCCAAGAAGATCGAATCCCAGTACCGGATCCATGGGGACAAAGAGCTGATGTGCACTCAGTTGCCTCACGACTCTGGTGTGGTGGATCTGGCCCTGAAGAAGGCTAAGAGTTCTAAGGAGCATGCTTCGGCGCCCCCGGGCAAGGACTCTAGAACCTTAGACTCCTTTGGGAGGAAGACCTACCATTCTTCTATGCTCGTGGCCAAGATTCAGTCCTACCAGCTCTACACGAGCATCCACATACGGAACAATGTGCGGCAGTTGGCGGGCTTGGTGGACAAGCTCCCTTCTGAGCAAGCCAAGCCGTTTCAGGAGGTGGTCAGGCAGCTGAAGGCGTGCAGAAAGTTCCTGGCCAGAGGGGTATATGATACCTTTGATGTTGCGTCCAGGGCCGCTGCTCAAGGTGTGGTGATGCGCAGGCTCTCATGGCTGCGTGCCTCCGACCTGGAGAATAGGATCCAGCAGCGGATTGCGGACTCGCCTTGCCGTGCGGATAATATTTTTGGAGAGAAGGTCGAACAGGTGGTAGAGCAGCTCCACCAGCGGGATACCGCTTTCGACAAGTTCTCCCGCCGGCAGCCTTCAGCTTCTACCTCTACAGGTAGACTATTTTTTGGGGGAAGGAAGACTGTTCCCTACTCTTCTGGTAAGCGTAGGTACAATCCTCCTTCTCGACAGCCTGAGGGCCAGGCTAAGCCCCAGCGCGCTCGCTCTCGTCAGCAGCGTGCGCCTCAGCAAGGCCCCTCGGCTCCCCAGCAAAAGCAAGGGACGAGCTTTTGACTGGCTCCAGCAGAGCATAGCCGACATCCAAGTGTCAGTGCCGGGCGACCTACTGGTCAGAGGGAGGTTGAAAGTTTTTCACCAAAGGTGGCCTCTCATAACCTCCGATCAGTGGGTTCTCCAAATAGTCCGGCAAGGATACACCCTCAATTTGGCCTCAAAGCCTCCAAATTGTCCACCGGGAGCTCAGTCTTACAGCTTCCAACACAAGCAGGTACTTGCAGAGGAACTCTCCGCCCTTCTCAGCGCCAATGCGGTCGAGCTCGTGCCATCCGGGCAGGAAGGGTTGGGATTCTATTCCAGGTACTTCCTTGTGGAAAAGAAAACAGGGGGGATGCGTCCCATCCTAGACCTAAGGGCCCTGAACAAATATCTGGTCAAAGAAAAGTTCAGGATGCTTTCCCTGGGCACCCTTCTTCCCATGATTCAGGAAAATGATTGGCTATGCTCTCTGGACTTGAAGGACGCCTACACTCACATCCCGATACTGCCAGCTCACAGACAGTATCTGCGATTTCAGCTGTGCACACATCACTTCCAGTACTGTGTGCTACCCTTTGGGCTCGCCTCTGTGCCCAGAGTGTTCACGAAGTGCTTGGCTGTAGTAGCAGCGGCACTTCGCAGACTGGGGGTACACGTGTTCCCATATCTCGACGATTGGCTGGTGAAGAACACAACCGAGGCAGGAGCTCTACAGTCCATGCAGATGACTATTCGCCTCCTGGAGCTACTGGGGTTTGTGATAAATTATCCCAAGCCCCACCTTCTCCCAGTGCAGAAACTCGAATTCATAGGAGCTCTGCTGGATTCTCGGACGGCTCGTGCCTATCTCCCAGAGGCGAGAGCCAACAACTTGTTGTCCCTCGTCTCGCGGGTGCGAGCGTCCCAGCAGGTCACAGCTCGGCAGATGTTGAGATTGCTGTGCCACATGGCCTGCACAGTTCATGTGACTCCCATGGCCCGCCTTCACATGAGATCTGCTCAATGGAACCTAGCTTCCCAGTGGTTTCAGGCTGCTGGGGATCTAGAAGACGTGATCCACCTGTCCACGAGTTTTCTCAAATCCCTGTATTGGTGGACGATTTGGTCCAATTTGACTCTGGGACGTCCTTTCCAAATTCCTCAGCCACAAAATGTGCTGACCACGGATGCGTCTTATCTGGGGTGGGGAGCTCATGTCGATGGGCTTCACACCCAAGGAAGCTGGTCCCTCCAGGAGCGCGATCTGCAGATCAATCTTCTGGAGTTACGAGCGGTCTGGAACGCTCTGAAGGCTTTCATAGATCGGCTTTCCCACCAAATTATCCAAATTCAGACAGACAACCAGGTTGCCATGTATTACATCAACAAGCAGGGGGGCACCGGATCTCGACCCCTGTGTCAGGAGGCCGTCAGCATGTGGCTCTGGGCTCGCCGTCACGGCATGGTGCTCCAAGCCACATATCTGGCAGGCGTAAACAACAGTCTGGCCGACAGGTTGAGCAGGATTATGCAACCTCACAAGTGGTCGCTCAATTCCCGTGTAGTGCGTCAGATCTTCCAGGTGTGGGGCACCCCCTTGGTAGATCTTTTCGCATCTCGAGCCAACCACAAAGTCCCTCAGTTCTGTTCCAGGCTTCAGGCCCACGGCAGACTGGCATCGGATGTTGAGAGCGTAGATTTTGCCTCTTTGGGTCTGTCAGAGGGTGTCTCCCGCATCTTGCTTGCTTCCAGGAAAGATTCCACTAAGATGAGTTACTTCTTTCTATGGAGGAGGTTTGCCGTCTGGTGTGACAGCAAGGCCCTAGATCCTCGCTCTTGAACTACACAGACCCTGCTTGAATACCTTCTGCACTTGTCTGAGCCTGGTCTCAAGACCAACTCTGTAAGGGTTCACCTTAGTGCAATCAGTGCATACCATTACCGTGTGGAAGGTAAGCCGATCTCAGGACAGCCTTTAGTTCGCTTCATGAGAGGTTTGCTTTTGTCAAAGCCCCCCGTCAAAACTCCTACAGTGTCATGGGATCTCAATGTCGTTCTCACCCAGCTGATGAAACCTTCTTTTGAGCTACTGAACTCCTGCCATCTGAAGTACTTGACCTGGAAGGTCATTTTCTTGGTGGCAGTTACTTCAGCTCGTAGAGTCAGTGAGCTTCAGGCCCTGGTAGCCCAGGCCCCTTACAGAAAATTTCATCACAACAGAGTAGTCCTCCGCACTCACCCTAAGTTCTTGCCAAAGGTTGTGTCGGAGTTCCATCTGAACCAGTCAATTGTCTTGCCAACATTCTTTTCCCGTCCTCATTCCTGCCCTGCTGAACGTCAGCTGAACACATTGGACTGCAAAAGAGCATTGGCCTTCTATCTGGAGCGGACACAGCCCAACAGACAGTCCGCCCAATTGTTTGTTTCTTTTGATCCCAACAGGAGGGGAGTGGCTGTGGGGAAACGCACCATATCCAATTGGCTAGCAGATTGCATTTCCTTCACTTACGCCCAGGCTGGGCTGGCTCTCGAGGGTCATGTCACGGCTCATAATGTTAGAGCCATGGCAGCGTCAGTGGCCCACTTGAAGTCAGCCACTATTGAAGAGATTTGCAAAGCTGCGACGTGGTCATCTGTCCACACATTCACATCTCATTACTGCCTGCAGCAGGATACCCGACGCGACAGTCAGTTCGGGCAGTCAGTGCTTCAGAATCTGTTCGGGGTTTAGAATCCAACTCCACCCCCCTAGGCCCATGTTTATTCTGTTCCAGGCTGCACTCTCAGTTAGTTGGATAAATTGTTAGGTCAATCTCAGTTATGTCCTCGCCGTTGCGAGGCCCAATTGACCATGGTTGTTGTTTTGAGTGAGCCTGGGGGCTAGGGATACCCCATCAGTGAGAACAAGCAGCCTGCTTGTCCTCGGAGAAAGCGAATGCTACATACCTGTAGAAGGTATTCTCCGAGGACAGCAGGCTGATTGTTCTCACAAACCCGCCCGCCTCCCCTTTTGGAGTTGTGTCTTCCCTTCTCTTTGTCTTGCTACATATGAGACTGGCCGGCACGAGCCGGTTTCGGGCGGGAAGACGGCCGCACATGCGCGGTGCGCATCGGCGCGCGAGGGCTAGCAAAGGCTTTTGCTAGTGAAGATTCCGATTGGAGGGGCTGCCGTGGACGTCACCCATCAGTGAGAACAATCAGCCTGCTGTCCTCGGAGAATACCTTCTACAGGTATGTAGCATTTGCTTTATCCTCTTGTGAGGACTTGGCATCCGCTGTCCATGCAGAGCAGCTCCAGTAGGTAAGTAACTCAGTGTCGTAGCTTTTGGTTCAGACTGTAACATAACTTCCTCCCTCGTAGGTTGAAATTACCCCATCTTTGGTCTGTCCTTTGAGATTTGAACATGGTCTCAGATGATAAATGCATAAATTTTCTAGAACACGAATCAACATTGTATTTTTTCTTTTCGTAGGTTGTTAATACCATCAGTCCTCTGTTAGATGTCTATTTCCCTGAAAAATCTGGCGTTAAAGTTATTGCAGAGCCTGGAAGCTATTTTGTATCATCTGCATTTACTCTAGCAGTTAACATCATTGCAAAAAAAGTTGTTGAACATAAATGCCTTCTCTCTGGAGGTAAATGTACAATTTTGTTTTCTGTTTTCACCAGTATAATTTTTATATAGTACTCTATCATGGATCTTATATTGTCTTGCCAAGTAGAGTTTAAGTGGAAGGGAGAAACTTCCAAGATAATTCTGTGTTCTCAAAATTTCTCACTGATGGCAGAATTGCTACTTAGTATCAGTTATGTATTCCAGAATCTATCAGATTACATTTAATATAGTGGATTCTATATATTTAGGAGAACATTTTTAAAAAGATTCTGAGATCTGTTATACATTGGAAGTATTGATGGGTGACTACAGAAAGTGAAGAACCATTACATATGGGCCTTTTGATTAGTAGTATTATAAACTTGCTTCGCAGGATAAAATATGCCACTTCTTTATATACTGAAAGCTATCAAGGTGGTGTACTTTCTGGTACAGTAGGTATTTTTTTGTCCCTTGAGAACTCGCAATCTGAGTTTGCACTTTAGGTAGTGGAGTGTTGTGACTTGCCCAAGATCATAAGGAGCTGCAGCGGAATTTGAACTGGGCTCCCCTGGTTCTCAATCTGCCGCTCTTAGTTCTTGGAGTTTTGCTGTTTTCAGTCTGGCTGTGCAAGAAGTTAACATGTTTCTGAAACCAGTGAATGTGTAAATAGGGGTGTGCACAGCCATAAAGTTTTAATTCATGCTCATTTAAAATTTGGTCATCTTTTTCATGTTCATTTCTAGGTATGCATTGTTTGCACTCAAGAGCTTAATACATGCAGTCAATTGTGTAGGTTAATTTGTAGGTATATACATGTATAAGCAATTTGCGTGCACTTCAGATTTTTAGATGTCCAAACGTGTTGCTTTTATGCTCACGAATGACATTTCTGAATAAAACTGATATTTCAGAATGTAGACAAAAGAAAAAAAAAGTACAGAAATGAAAAATAGACCCCCAGCTAAAACGATACTTTCTCTTTCAGAAGAGCAAACCAAAACTGAGCCAGCCTTTATGTATTACATGAATGATGGCGTTTATGGTTCCTTTGCAAGTAAATTGTCTGAGAACTTGAACACTATACCAGCAGTTCATAAGGTGAGCACTTCTTGTAAGTTTTGCATCAACAAGAGAAAAAGATGCTGTTGGATTTGCCTTATGCGCAAAACTTTGTACACATGTAAATAGTCAGCAGTAACTGGGGTGGGGTGCATACTGGCTTATGACCCGTCTGGGTATTATCTGGGGCCCCTTGCTGCCATTCTTAAGAGCAAATTGAAGACCTAAACAAGATGTATTAAATTGAAACAAATGACCTGATTATTATTTTTTTTTAATTTAGAAATTTAAGGAAGACGAGCCTTTGTTTGCCAGCAGCCTCTGGGGTCCATCCTGTGATGAGCTTGATCAAATTGTGGAGCATTGTCTTCTTCCTGAGCTGAATGTTGGTGATTGGATCATATTTGATAACATGGGAGCAGGCACTTTAAGTACACAGTCTACCTTTAATGACCTTGAGAGACCACTCCTTTACAACATCATGTCTTTCAATGATTGGTAAGAAATTAAGTATGAGGTACTTGAGTTTAAAGGAAATAGTCATTGCTGTGGGATATTTTTTCCAGTGGCCCCTATTGTCTTCTTCGTAATTCCTCAGACTAGACCTGTAGCAAAGTGTGTTTTTGCACCTATATGGGGAGTTTCCTTCGATTCCCCCTTCTTTTCCTATGTAACCTGGTCTAAGCAATAACAATCAATAAGAGACAAGCTGCTGTTCCATCTGGACTTTATAGCTATAGCTTGTTTGAGCCATCAGGTTGGTGTCGCTTAGCTGTGTTTTGGAAACAATTTGTTTGATAATCAAGTGGGCGTGATAAATTAGTAAAGTAAGAGTGCTTAATGGGTAGGTTTTGTTCAACTGACTCGTTCCACTTCGCAATCCAGAGTACTGACGTATGAAGTGTGTGCCGTCATGTTTGTGATCCCAGTTCAGATAAACTTGCAGTGGAGACAGCTGCAGAAGGGTTAGAATGCCATTTCTAAACCAGTAGCAAAGAAAAAGTGGAAGATGGACCACAGCAACCAGAGACTGGAGGGACACAACCTTGAGTGAAAACAGTCTAATATAATAATTTGCTCCTGCAACGTTCCAATGTTTCTCACTGCGTTCATAGCCATCTCCTGACGTCACTCTCCCGCAGTAGAAGGCTGCTTGCCTGACGTCAGGAGAGGTTACTATTTGAAGCAGGGAGGTGGGAAGCCCCTCCATCCCAATTCCAGGGTCTCCCCTCCCTCCCAGTTCCAGAGTCGTCGTCCCTCCCTCCCTTCCAGTTCCAGACTCCCTCCTTCTGAGTTTCATTACAACATATATGGTTGTTCACCACCAAAGGTCTTTGTAAAGACCAATTTGTATTTCACTACACCAGGACAATTGATGTTCATTAATTCATCTATCTATACAGACTTCTGAAGCAGGCCTAGTGGCCGAAACAACCTTGTGTCGAGTCCTTAATAAACTATTTTCACACAAGATTGTGTCCCTCCAGTCTCTGGCTGCTGTGGTTCATCTCCCACTTTTTCTTTGCTCCTGGACTTGGTCTTTTGAGTTCTCTGCGGTTGCGGATTTTTTTTTTTTTTTGCTTTCTAAACCTGTATACACCCAGTGGGGTCATGCATTTATGTTTACCAAGTCTGGTCTTTAAGTACCCCTTCCTAGTCAGGTTTTCAGGATGTCCGCAGTGGATATGCATGAAAAAGATTTATAATGGAGGCAGTGTATGCAAATCAAGTTCATGCATATGTATTGTGGATATCTTGAAAACCTGACTGACGAGGTACTCCAGGACTGGACTTGGAAAACAGTGCACTAGATTATAGGATTAGAAATTTTGCAAGATCGAATTGTAACATCTATTTTAAAATTGAATCAAAAAGTATCTGTGGAAGCATAAATGAGTGAAAAAGAACCCCCCCCCTCCCCCCCCATAAGGAAAAAAAAATAACCTAACAAGTGCAGGCAGTACTAAACTGGCTGTTTACTGGTCATTGCTGGAACCGAGGAAAGCAGCCCTTTCTGTATCCACTTAGACTAGGCCAGGCAGAGCACATTGACTTTTGGTGACATCACCAGTATATAGGGAGTGGTGCAGCCCTAGAACTTGTCAGTGTTCTCTGCCTCTAGCAGATGGTTGCAGTTTGGACTGGTACAGCAAGATTTCTTGGCCCGGTTCCCAGTGGTGCAGATTGAGGTCTGTGGCACTTGGATGAGTGCCTGACCGAAATGTGACTCTTAAAGCAAAGGTCCATGGTGCAATCTCTGCTTCCATATCATCATGCTGATCAATCCGTAGACTGGTGGGTTGTGTCCATCTTCCAGCAGGTGGAGATAGAGAGCAATCCTTTTGCCTCCCTATATGTGGTCATGTGCTGCCGGAAACTCCTCAGTATGTTCTCTATCTCAGCAGGTGGTGGTCACACACAGCAGCAGCTCTGGCTAGGTCTCCAAGCCTAATTTTTAGGTTTTGTTGAGTACCTGGGGTTGAGGGCTCTTCTTGAGCAAGTGCAAACCTGGTGGTGCCAGGTCCCTCCTTTTCTCCCCCCTCCCGCTGGCTCCGTTTAAAAAAAAAAAAAAATTTGGACGTCCTTTAAGGGCGTTTATTTCAGCGTTTATTGCAGCTGCTCACTGGGTCACCAGTTCGTTACAGCTCGGAGCAGGTAATTTTACCTTTTTATAGCGGGCAGGGGGTTCCTCGTTCGGTCTCCACGTGGCCTATGGGGTCGGAGGGTGAGGGTGCGAAGATTCGCTCCCCGGTCCGCGTGTGTGCGTCTAGCGAGGATGCGGGGGTTTCAAAGCCTAAATCGCCTTTGTTGAGCATCAGTTTGGAGTCCGGTCAGTGTCCCGGTTCTTCCTCCGGTGCGGCGGTTTTTCCCGCCATAAGCGCCCATCCCCCGCTGCTCGCCCACTCCATGTTGGCCGGCCACTCTGCTCGGACGGCTTCTTCTTGGGCTGCCCTTGAGCTGGGAGACGTTAATACTATGGTCGCCCCTGATTTGGGCGATGGTAAGAAAGCGGCCAAAGTTAAGCGCCGTTCCTGCGCGGCTCCTCGGAGTTTCGCACCGGACGCCATTTTGGATGCTCAGCACGTTTCTCCCCCGCTCTTGCGAACGCCGGTTGAGGGTGCGTCTAGGGCCGTGGCCCAAGCTGCAGAAGTGCACAGTTCGGGGGGATTCTCCCCTGAGTTCATTTTGCTGCTGCATCAGGCTTTTCTTATGCAAAACGCTGCCCCTGCCCCCCTGTCTGATAAAGGGGTTGAGGCCTCCGGAAGCAAACGCCCTCTGGTGGATTTCCAGGCCCTAGAGGACTCTGTCTCCTCTGATATAGATGAGGGCAGCGTATCTGAGTTCTTCCAACGGTCCTTTCGGGATTCCTTGGAGGAGACGGATTCCCACTCGGATGGAGCGGATGACCCCTCTGCAGCGCGGATCTTTCGCTCAGAGGGTTTGCCCAACCTGTTAGTGCAGGCCATGAGCATTTTGAAGATTTCCTCTCCGGAGGACGTCTCTCCCTCAGCCTCTGTTGGCTCCACCATTATGCTGGGGACGAAGCGCCCGCCTAGAACCTTCCACATTCATGAGGCCATGCGCACCTTGATTTCGGCTTAATGGGATGTCCCAGAAGCGAGCCTCAAAGTGGCTAGGGCTATGTCCCGCCTCTATCCTCTGCCTGAAGGTGAACGGGAGGCCTTTCTTTGGCCTACCGTGGATTCTTTAATCACTGCGGTGACTAAGAAAACGGCGTTGCCAGTGGAAGGTGGCACGGCCCTAAAAGGACGCCCAAGACAGAAGATTGGAGGCGGCCTTAAGGTCATCCTTCGAGGCAGCTGCTTTAAGTTTGCAGGCCTCAGTTTGCGGCTCCTTTGTGGCCAGGGCGTGCCTGACGGTTGTGCAGCAGGCTTCCCCCTCGGATCCTTCCTTGAGGGCTGATTGGCCGGCCCTGGAATCGAGCTTGGCTTATTTGGCAGACTTGCTGTATGATGTCTTGAGAGCCTCAGCTAAAGGTATGGTTCAGACAGTCTCTGCGCGGCGGTGGCTTTGGCTGAAGCATTGGTCTGCTGACCACGCCTCTAAGTCTCGCCTGGCTAAGTTGCCTTTTAAAGGCAAGCTGCTCTTTGGAGTCGAGCTGGACAAAATTGTGACGATCTCGGCACGTCTAAGGGCAAGAGGTTACCAGAGGTTAGGGCTCGGGCCAGTGGTGCTCGCCCCGGTTCCTCCAAAGGACGGTTTCAGGAAGCCCGTCGGTATCGCCCGGGCAAGTCGGGCTCCTCTGCCCCCTCTTCCTTCAAGAGGAACTTCTCCCCCAAGCAGCATTCCTTTCGCAGAGACCGCCGTCCCGGAGGTGCGTCCTCCGGTCCTCCCCCAGGGTCTCGTACCCAATGACGGGGCCCTGGTCCATGGCCCTGTGCAGATTGGAGGACGCCTGTCCTCGTTTCTGGGCGAGAGTGGACCAGGGTAACTTCAGACGCTTGGGTGCTGGAAGTCATCAGAGACGGCTACAAGCTAGAGTTCTGCCGACCCTTAAGAGACGGGTTTGTGCACTCTTCCTGCAAGTCTCCGGTCAAAGCTGTGGCAGTGCAGCAGACTTTGGACAATCTGATCTGCCTGGGTGCGGTCGTTCCGGTGCCAGAAGATCAGCTTGGCAAGGGACGTTACTCCATTTACTTTGTGGTACCAAAGAAAGGAGGTTCTGTACGGCCTATCCTCAACCTCAAAGGGGTCAATCGGGCCTTGAAAGTTTGGCACTTCCGAATGAAGACTCTCCGCTCTGTTATAGCGGCAGTGAAGGCAGGGGGAGTTCCTGGCATCCTTGGACATCAAGGAAGCTTACTTGCATATTCCCATCTGGCCTCCTCATCAACGCTTTCTGCGTTTTGCAGTCCTGGGCCGACACTTCCAGTTCAGAGCCCTCCCGTTCGGGTTGGCTACTGCTCCGCGGACCTAATCCAAAGTAATGGTGGTCATCGCGGCCTTCCTACGAAATGAAGGAGTACAAGTCCATCCTTATCTGGACGACTGGTTGATCCGAGCCCCCTCTTATGCAGAGTGCGGCAGAGCTGTAGACCGGGTGATTGCTCTTTTGAGCTCCCTGGGGTGGATCATCAACTGGGAGAAAAGCCAGCTGCGCCCGACTCAATCCCTGGAATATCTGGGAGTTCGTTTCGACACCCAAGTGGGCAGAGTGTTCCTGCCGGACAATCGAATTGTCAAGCTTCAGGCTCAGGTGGACCAGTTCCTAGTAGCCTCTCCTCTTCGGGCTTGGGACTATGTGCAGCTGTTGGGCTCTATGACGGCCACGATGGAAGTAGTGCCCTGGGCCAGGGCTCATATGAGACCACTACAACTCTCTCTGCTGTAGCGCTGGACTTCTGTGTCGGAGGATTACGCTGTGTGCCTTCCCTTGGACCTAGCGGTGCGCAAGGCGCTGAGCTGGTGGCTGAGGACAGACCAGTTGTCCACAGGGATGCCTCTTTTGACCCCGGAGTGGGTTGTCGTCACGACGAACGCCTCTGACGGGCTGGGGAGCCCACTGCTTGGGAAGGACAGCGCAGGGGCTCTGGTCTCCTGCAGAGGCAAAATGGTCTATCAACCTCCTGGAACTCAGAGCCATTCGGTTGGCACTTTTGGAGTTTCTCCCGGTACTGGCGTTGAAGCCAGTACGGGTCCTGTCGGACAATGCCACGGCTGTGGCCTATGTCAATCGCCAGGGAGGTACCAAGAGCGCCCCTCTAGCCAAGGAGGCCATGAATCTCTGCCAGTGGGCGGAAGCGAACCTGGAACAGCTGTCAGCGGCCCACATTGCCGGAGTCATGAATGTCAAGGCGGACTTTCTCAGTCGCCATACCTTGGATCCTGGAGAGTGGCAGCTATCGGCTCAGGCGTTCTTGGACATCACGAAGCGCTGGGGCCAGCCGAGCCTAGATCTGATGGCGTCATCGGCCAATTGCCAAATGCCACGCTTTTTCAGCAGAGGACGGGACCCTCGATCTCTGGGAGTAGATGCTCTTCTCCAACAGTGGCCGACACAGGAGCTTCTCTATGTGTTCCCACCCTGGCCCATGTTGGGCAGGGTGCTAGACCGGGTGGCAAAGCATCCAGGCCGGGTAATCCTGGTGGGTCCGGACTGGCCCAGACGTCCCTGGTATGCGGACTTGATCAGGCTCTCAGTGGATGGCCCTCTGCGACTGCCAGTGGAGCAGGGCCTGTTGCATCAGGGTCCCGTGGTGATGGAGGATCCCTCCCCCTTTGGTCTTACGGCCTGGCTATTGAGCGGCAGCGTCTGAGGAAGAAGGGCTTCTCAGACAAGGTCATCGCCACTATGCTGAGAGCGAGGAAGCGCTGTACTTCTACTGCTTACGCCAGGGTTTGGCGTACCTTTGCATCGTGGTGTGAGGCAGGCTCCCTTTCTCCCTTCACTGCTCCAATTTCTTCAGTGTTGGCGTTCCTGCAAGAAGGTCTGGAGAAAGGCCTGTAGCTCAGTTCCCTTAAAGTCCAGGTAACGGCTCTGGCTTGCTTCAGGGGCCGCCTGAAGGGTGCTTCCCTGGCTTCGCAGCCAGATGTGGTGCGCTTTCTCAAGGGTGTTAATCACCTGCGCCCTCCTCTGCACTCAGTGGTACCTGCGTGGAATCTCAATCTGGTGCTAAGAGCCTTGCAGAAGCCGCCTTTTGAACCCTTGTCGAGGGCATCTGTGAAAGACCTGACGTTGAAAGCAGTCTTTTTGGTGGCTATCACTTCAGCCAGAAGAGTTTCCGAGCTCCAGGCGCTATCATGTCGAGAGCCCTTTCTGCAGTTCACTGAGGCAGGAGTGTCTATTCGCACAGTGCCTTCCTTCCTGCCCAAGATTGTTTCTCGCTTCCATGTGAATCAGCAGCTCTGTCTCCCATCCTTTCGTAGGGAGGACTACCCAGAGGAGTGCTCTGCTCTCAAATATCTAGATGTGAGACGAGTCATCATGAGATACTTGGAAGTGACCAATGATTTCCGGAAGTCGGATCATCTGTTTGTCCTGTTTGCAGGTCCTCGTAAGGGTCTGCAGGCTGCTAAGCCTACAGTGGCAAAATGGGTCAAGGAAGCCATTGCAGCGGCTTATGTGGCCGCGGGGAAGGTGCCGCCTATCCGGCTGAAGGCTCACTCCACTAGAGCTCAGGCGGCCTCGATGGCGGAGGCCGGGTCCGTCTCCTTGGAAGAGATTTGCAAGGCGGCAACTTGGGCATCGGCTCATACCTTCTCCAGGCATTACCGCTTGACTGTGGCTGCTCGGGCGGAGGCCCGGTTTGGAGCTTCAGTGTTGCGGTCAGGGATTTCTATGTCCCGCCCTGGGTGAGTACTGTTTCGGTACATCCCACCAGTCTATGGATTGATCAGCATGATGATATGGAAGGTAAAATTATGTATCATACCTGATAATTTTCTTTCCATTAATCATAGCTGATCAATCCATAGCCCCTCCCAGATATCTGTACTGTTTTTATTCTGGTTGCATTTCAGGTTCAAGTTTACTCTTCAGTTCCTTTTCAGGAGGAATTCGTGTTCAAGTTTTTTCAATTGGATTCTTCAAGAGTTGACGATTTTGTGTTACAGTGAGCTGCTGCATTCCTCTCCCCTCCGTTTTACGGGGCTGGATTGAGACCTAAATTCTGCCGGCGCTCCCTCCCGCTTTGTGCGGCTGTAGGGCAGCTTTGTACCCCTCCCGCTTCGGCGGTGTTAGGGTCAGTCAGCTCCTCCCGCGGTTGCAGGATAAGCCAGATCCCCCCGCATCGGCGGGTGTGGTGTCCCTCCCCCGCTCCGCGGGGATGAGCTGGACGGATTCCCCTCCCCCATTTCAAAGGTGGTGAGCTGGGCAGAGTGTCCCTTTGTGGGTGTAATTCTCTAAGTGCTGAGTCCTGCGGATGGAGCTTGGATATCGACATATACTGAGGAGTTTCCGGCAGCACATGACCACATATAGAGAGGCAAAAGGATTGCTCTCTATCTCCACCTGCTGGTAGATGGACACAACCTACCAGTCTATGGATTGATCAGCTATGATTAATGGAAAGAAAATTATCAGGTATGATACATAATTTTCTCCGAGGACAAGCAGGCTGCTTGTTCTCACTGATGGGTGACGTCCACGGCAGCCCCTCCAATCGGAAACTTCACTAGCAAAGTCCTTTGCTAGCCCTCGCGCGCCCGCGCGCACCGCGCATGCGCGGCCGTCTTCCCGCCCGAAACCGGCTCGAGCCGGCCAGTCTTCTTTTGTCCGCACTCGGTACGGTCGTGTTTTCGCCGTGTCGAGCCCCGGAAAGTCGACCTCGCGCGTCCAATTTGTTTTGAACGTGTTTTTTTCCTTCGGGAAAGCTTTGTCCTAGTCGGGAAGTGCTCCGGAAACCCCCCGCCGGGTTTCGTGTAAATCCTCCCCGTACTTCCAGCTTTTTTGCCCCGGTAAGTTTTCTTTCGTCGTCGGGGTAGGCCTCTTTTCGGCCTCGGTCGAGATTTTTTCTCCCTCTAAATTTGGTGCTTCAAATTTCGCCATTTCGGCTTTTGATTTCGCCGGCGTGATTTTTCCGCCCATGACATCGAAGCCTTCCAGCGGCTTCAAGAAGTGCACCCAGTGCGCCCGGGTTATCTCGCTCACTGATCGACACTCGTCGTGTCTTCAGTGTCTGGGGGCCGAGCACCGCCCTCAGAACTGCAGTCTGTGTTCCCTGCTTCAAAGGCGGACTCAGGTAGCGAGACTAGCCCAGTGGAACGTGTTGTTCTCGGGCTCTTCGTCGGCATCGGCACCGGGATCTTCGAGTGCATCGACGTCGTCAGCGTCCAGACCATCTTCCTCGGCCGCCCCTGCATCGAGTGCATCGAGGCATCGGGCCTCTGCATCGGCGCCGAGACATCGGATAGCTGCATCGACGTCGGTGGTACCAGGACCTCGTCTGCTGATGTCGTCGGACGGTGGTGCATCGGGTGGAGTGCAGGTGAGGGCTGTCCATTCCCCTGCTGGTGGCGGTGAGCCCTCGGGTGGGTCTCCGCCTACCCTGAGGGCTCCTGCGGTACAGCCCCCCCGAGATCGACCTTCTTCAGTCTCGGCCCCGAGGAAGCGACGGATGGATTCGACGTCCTCCTCGTCGGTGCCGGGGAGCTCCGGTGACATGCTTCGGAAGAAATCGAAGAAGCATCGACACCGGTCTCCTCCCCGTGTCGGCACCGAGAGCTCTGGGTCGCCGAGGGATTCGGCACCCAGCAGGCATCGGCACCGAGAGGACCGCTCACCCTCTGTTCAGGAGGTGTCGATGCGCTCCGCTCTGGACAGCCCGGAACAGCCTCCACGCCCGGAACAGGTACTGACGTCGACGCCTGCATCGACCTCTCAGCCTTTCTCTGCAGCCGCTCTAAACGAGAGCCTCCGGGCCGTTCTCCCAGAGATTCTGGGAGAGCTGTTGCGCCCTACCCCTCCGGTACCGGCGGTGCTTGCGCCACCGGTACCGTCGAGCGTGGCGCCGGCTGGCCCATCGCCCAGGTTGAGGTCCCCGACGTCGGTACCGCGTGCGGTACCGACCGCGGCCACCTCCCAGGAAGGCTCCCCGACTACGTCGGCGGAGGGAGCTTCGCCGATGCGGGCGAGGGAGTCTACCTCTCGACGCCCCCATCGTGGACGGGGTTCCACGGAGTCGAGCAGGGCGAGGTTGCAGACACAGGTCCGTGAACTTGTGTCTGACACCGAGGGTGAGGCCTCGTGGGAGGAAGAGGAAGATCCCAGATATTTCTCTGACGAGGAGTCTGAGGGTCTTCCGTCTGATCCCACTCCCTCTCCTGAGAGACAGCTTTCTCCTCCCGAGAGTCTGTCTTTTGCCTCCTTTGTCCGGGAGATGTCTACGGCCATCCCCTTCCCGGTGGTTGTGGAGGACGAGCCCAGGGCTGAAATGTTTGAGCTCCTGGACTATCCTTCTCCACCTAAGGAAGCGTCCACTGTTCCCTTGCACCATGTCCTGAAGAAGACATTGCTTGCGAACTGGACCAAGCCATTAACTAATCCCCACATTCCCAAGAAGATCGAGTCCCAGTACCGGATCCATGGGGACCCAGAGCTGATGCGCACTCAGTTGCCTCATGACTCTGGAGTTGTGGATTTGGCCCTAAAGAAGGCTAAGAGTTCTAGGGAACATGCTTCGGCGCCCCCGGGCAAGGACGCTAGAACCTTAGACTCCTTTGGGAGGAAGGCCTACCATTCCTCTATGCTCGTGTCCAAGATCCAGTCTTACCAGCTCTACACGAGCATACACATGCGGAATAATGTGCGGCAGTTGGCGGGCTTGGTTGATGCTCTTCCCCCTGAGCAAGCCAAGCCTTTTCAGGAGGTGGTCAGGCAGCTGAAGGCGTGCAGAAAATTCCTGGCCAGAGGAGTTTATGACACTTTTGATGTTGCGTCCAGGGCCGCTGCTCAAGGTGTGGTGATGCGCAGGCTCTCATGGCTGCGTGCCGCCGACCTGGAGAATAGAATCCAGCAGCGGATTGCGGACTCGCCTTGCCGTGCGGATAACATTTTTGGCGAAAAAGTCGAGCAGGTGGTAGAGTCTCTCCACCAGCGGGATACCGCATTCGACAAGTTCGCCCGCCGGCAGCCTTCAGCTTCTACCTCTACAGGTAGACGATTTTTCGGGGGAAGGAAGACTGTTCCCTATACTTCTGGCAAGCGTAGGTACAATCCTCCTTCCCGACAGCCTGCGGCCCAGGCTAAGCCCCAGCGCGCTCGCTCTCGTCAGCAGCGTGCGAATCAGCAAGGCCCCGCGGCTCCCCAGCAAAAGCAAGGGGCGAGCTTTTGACTGGCTCCAGCAGAGCATAGCCGACATCCAAGTGTCAGTGCCGGGCGACCTGCCTGTCGGAGGGAGGTTGAAAGCTTTTCACCAAAGGTGGCCTCTCATAACCTCCGATCAGTGGGTTCTCCAAATAGTCCGGCAAGGATACACCCTCAATTTGGCCTCACAACCTCCAAATTGTCCACCGGGAGCTCAGTCCTACAGCTTCCAGCACAAGCAGGTACTTGCAGAGGAACTCTCCGCCCTTCTCAGCGCCAATGCGGTCGAGCCCGTGCCATCCGGGCAAGAAGGGCTGGGGTTCTATTCCAGGTACTTCCTTGTGGAAAAGAAAACAGGGGGGATGCGTCCCATCCTAGACCTAAGGGCCCTGAACAAATATCTCGTAAAAGAAAAGTTCAGGATGCTTTCCCTGGGCACCCTTCTCCCCATGATTCAGCAAAACGATTGGCTATGCTCTCTGGACTTGAAGGATGCCTACACACACATCCCGATACTGCCAGCTCACAGACAGTATCTGCGATTTCAGCTGGGCGCACGCCACTTCCAGTACTGTGTGCTACCCTTTGGGCTCGCCTCTGCGCCCAGGGTGTTCACAAAGTGCCTAGCTGTGGTAGCAGCGGCGCTTCGCAGGCTGGGGGTGCACGTGTTCCCATATCTCGACGATTGGCTGGTGAAGAACACATCCGAGGCAGGAGCCCTGCAGTCCATGCAGATGACTATTCGCCTCCTGGAGCTACTGGGGTTTGTGATAAATTACCCAAAGTCCCATCTTCTCCCAGTGCAGAAACTCGAATTCATCGGAGCCCTGCTGGATTCTCGGACGGCTCGCGCCTATCTCCCAGAGGCGAGGGCCAACAACTTGTTGTCCCTCGTCTCGCGGGTGCGAGCGTCCCAGCAGATCACAGCTCGGCAGATGTTGAGATTGCTGGGCCACATGGCTTCCACAGTTCATGTGACTCCCATGGCCCGCCTTCACATGAGATCTGCTCAATGGACCCTAGCCTCCCAGTGGTATCAGGCCGCCGGGGGTCTAGAGGACGTGATCCACCTGTCCACGAGTTTTCTCGAATCCCTGTATTGGTGGACGATTTGCTCCAATTTGACTCTGGGACGTCCCTTCCAAATTCCTCAGCCTCAAAAAGTGCTGACCACGGATGCGTCTCTCCTGGGATGGGGAGCTCATGTCGATGGGCTTCACACCCAAGGAAGGTGGTCCCTCCAAGAAAGCGATCTACAGATCAATCTTCTGGAGTTGCGAGCGATCTGGAACGCTCTGAAGGCTTTCAGAGATCGGCTGTCCCACCAAATTATCCAAATTCAGACAGACAATCAGGTTGCCATGTACTATGTCAACAAGCAGGGGGGCACCGGATCTCGCCCCCTGTGTCAGGAAGCCGTCAGCATGTGGCTCTGGGCTCGCCGTCAAGGCATGGTGCTCCAAGCCACATATCTGGCAGGCGTAAACAACAGTCTGGCCGACAGGTTGAGCAGGATTATGCAACCTCACGAGTGGTCGCTCAATTCCCGTGTGGTGCGACAGATCTTCCAGGCGTGGGGCACCCCCCTGGTGGATCTCTTCGCATCTCAAGTGAACCACAAGGTCCCTCAGTTCTGTTCCAGGCTTCAGGCCCACGGCAGACTGGCGTCGGATGCCTTCCTCCTGGATTGGGGGGAAGGTCTGCTGTATGCTTATCCTCCCATTCCTCTGGTGGGGAAGACTTTGTTGAAACTCAAGCAAGACCGAGGCACCATGATTCTGATTGCTCCCTTTTGGCCGCGTCAGATCTGGTTCCCTCTTCTTCTGGAGTTATCCTCCGAAGAACCGTGGAGATTGGAGTGTTTTCCGACCCTCATCACGCAGGACGAAGGGGCTCTTCTGCATCCCAACCTCCAGTCCCTGGCTCTCACGGCCTGGATGTTGAGGGCGTAGACTTTGCCTCTTTGGGTCTGCCAGAGGGTGTCTCCCGCATCTTGCTTGCTTCCAGGAAAGACTCCACTAAGAGAAGTTACTTCTTTCATTGGAGGAGGTTTGCCGTCTGGTGTGACAGCAAGGCCCTAGATCCTCGCTCTTGTCCTACACAGACCCTGCTTGAATACCTTCTCCACTTGTCTGAGTCTGGTCTGAAGACCAACTCCGTAAGGGTTCACCTTAGTGCAATCAGTGCATACCATTACCAAGTGGAAGGTAAGCCGATCTCAGGACAGCCTTTAGTTGTTCGCTTCATGAGAGGTTTGCTTTTGTCAAAGCCCCCTGTCAAGCCTCCTACAGTGTCATGGGATCTCAATGTCGTTCTCACCCAGCTGATGAAACCTCCTTTCGAGCCACTGAATTCCTGCCATCCGAAGTACTTGACCTGGAAGGTCATTTTCTTGGTGGCAGTTACCTCGGCTCGTAGAGTCAGTGAGCTTCAGGCCCTGGTAGCCCAGGCCCCTTACACCAAATTTCATCACAACAGAGTAGTCCTCCGCACTCACCCTAAGTTTCTGCCAAAGGTTGTGTCGGAGTTCCATCTGAACCAGTCAATTGTCTTGCCAACATTCTTTCCCCGTCCTCATTCCTGCCCTGCTGAACGTCAGCTGCACACATTGGACTGCAAGAGAGCATTGGCCTTCTATCTGGAGCGGACACAGCCCCACAGACAGTCCGCCCAATTGTTTGTTTCTTTTGATCCCAACAAGAGGGGAGTGGCTGTAGGGAAACGCACCATATCCAATTGGCTAGCAGATTGCATTTCCTTCACTTACGCCCAGGCTGGGCTGGCTCTTGAGGGTCATGTCACGGCTCATAATGTTAGAGCCATGGCAGCGTCGGTAGCCCACTTGAAGTCAGCCACCATGGAGGAAATTTGCAAAGCTGCGACGTGGTCATCTGTCCACACATTCACATCTCATTACTGCCTGCAGCAGGATACCCGACGTGACAGTCGGTTCGGGCAGTCAGTTCTTCAGAACCTGTTTGGGCTTTAGGATCCAACTCCACCCCCCGAGGGCCCTGTTTGTTCTGTTCCAGGCTACACTCTCAGTTAGTTGGTAAATTTTTTAGGTCAATCTCAGTTATGTCCTCGCCGTTGCGAGGCCCAATTGACCAATGTTGTTGTTTTGAGTGAGCCTGGGGGCTAGGGATACCCCATCAGTGAGAACAAGCAGCCTGCTTGTCCTCGGAGAAAGCGAATGCTACATACCTGTAGAAGGTATTCTCCGAGGACAGCAGGCTGATTGTTCTCACAAACCCGCCCGCCTCCCCTTTGGAGTTGTGTCTTCCCTTGAAGTGTATTGTCTTGCTACATACTGGACTGGCCGGCTCGAGCCGGTTTCGGGCGGGAAGACGGCCGCGCATGCGCGGTGCGCGCGGGCGCGCGAGGGCTAGCAAAGGACTTTGCTAGTGAAGTTTCCGATTGGAGGGGCTGCCGTGGACGTCACCCATCAGTGAGAACAATCAGCCTGCTGTCCTCGGAGAATACCTTCTACAGGTATGTAGCATTCGCTTTACCTTAAATCCTACCCTCTTGTCAGTTGCCCAGTCACCTCAACAAGGCACAGATTATAATTCTTTTGAAACTGGGTAAACCTTCAGACAGGCCAGAGTCCTACCGTCCTATCACTATGTTGAATTTTGAAGCAAAACTTTTAGCTAAAATTATGGCCAATAGGTTGACGAGGGTACTTCATTGGTGGCAGAGCCCCAAGTGGGTTTTACCTGTGGACGAGTGATTTCTAAGAACTTGAGGTGGATTTTGGCAGCTTTGGAGGTGGCGCTGTGCGTTCTAGAAGAACCCCTGCTCTTCTGATCAGCTTTGATGCCGAAATGGCTTGTGATATCGTGGTGGGGGTTTCTATATAGAGCTTTGAAGGCTTATGATATAGAAGGTTTATTCTCTCAGGCAGGTGCAAGTTTATGCTAATGGGATATCTGATTCATTCCCTATAGGGTGGGGCACACGTCAAGATTGTCCCCTTTCTTCTCTTCATTTAACGCTTGACCCCTTGCTTTGGGAACTTCAGAGTAATCTAGAGATTTGGGGTGTGCAGATTGGGGATGCCGTATTTAAAACAGCAGCCTTCGCAGATGATTTATTTCTTATTACTGAGTCCCGTTCTTCTCTTCCCATTATGGAAAGTCTATGGGGATTTCTCGGGATTTTAATTAAACTTGACTAAATCAGAAGCATTGGTGGGTTCTGATGCCTTGCATCATTCCTGGGGCAATGCTTTTTCTCTCCAATGGGCTCAGGGGTCTTGCTGTCTGGGTATTTGGTTATCCCTGGATACAGGTTCTTTGTATACATTAAATGTCACTAAGTTGCTTCAGGGCACTAGGGTGCAATTGGATCAGTGGCATACCTTCTCCTATTATTGGGTAGAATAAACTTATACCACATATTTCCTTGCTGGTTGTAAGTCTTTACCAATTTGTTACGTCTGTATTTTGTGTAAGCTGTTGATGCAGTTCTGTTGGGGAGGTAGGAAACCTAAAGTGCAATGGTGGTTGCTCTTAGGCTCAGTGAGGACTGGGGGTCCCTGATACGAAACAGTACAATCAAGCTTGTCTGCTCCGCCACTTGCGGGATTGACTCTTTGGAACATCCACTTATACAGATGTAGCCCTGGAGAGGGCCTATTTTCAACCCTGGCATCTTCATGCTCTGTTGGTAAATTTACCATTAATGGTCCGTCAAAGCATTCTATTTAGGCCCCTCTGGTTCTTATGGAGAAACTTGCTTCCATTATGGAAGCAGGATCCCTCTTGTAGTGTCTTGGGGGGGGGGGGGGTAGTAGTAATGTGGACTTCTTGTCAGGTAGCGATAACATAGTGTTCAGACATGTGGGGAGCACAGTGTTTCCTTATTGGAACACCTGGTTAAGGAGGATGGATCCTTTCTTATTTACCAGGATTTTTGTAACGGTAGCGATAATATATAGTGTTCAGACATCTGGGGAGCACAGTGTTTCCTTATTGGAACACCTGGTTAAGGAGGATGGATCCTTTCTTATTTACCAGGACTTTTGTAATGGTGTTCCCTTGATCCGGCAGCTACTTTTGCTTACATTCAGTTCCATTATTTGGCTTCCCTGCCAGTCCAGAGTTTATCCCTGGCATTTGGGGCTCAAATAAGAGAATTCTTGGAAGGGGATGTGTTGGGCCAAATTTGTGTCTTGGTTCCATAAGGAGATCAGTAGACGTTCCCCAATTCAGGATCTTCAGGGGGTTGCTGAGTGGTGGGGATGAGACTTGGGTAGGTCAGTTCATACTGTGCTCATATCGGCTGCTATTTTTGGCACTGCTCACCAAGTTTCTGGTGTGGAGCTGCAGGAGTGTCATTTTTGTAAAGTGCATAGGGCCTATTTTTCTCAACAGCAAGCATATCACATAGGCATGTTGAACACATCCTGTTGTCTGAAATGCGAGATGACTGGTAATTCTTTTTTTTTTCCTTTCTCTTGGCATGTTGCAGTGTCAGCGAATTACATAATTTTGGGGATCTGTCACGTTTCTTCAGACTTTTCTAGAGCGCTGTCTGGTCCTTACCTTCGAGCATACCATTTTTGGCTCCCTGGCAGTTCTAGGTGTTGAAACCCCTGGTGAGAAGTTATTTTTTGGGAAGTCATTTATCCTGGGCAAAAAATGCATCCCCAATCATTGGTTATTGGATGTCCTTTTGGTACTGGATAAACAACTCCATGAACTTATGCTACAGGAAGACCCATTTATCGCCAAAGAAGCAACAGAAATTTCTTGCTGTTTTAGATGCCTATCTACAAAAGATTTCACCCACAGCGTGTACTCCGGTTTTAAATAGGTTGTCGCCTGGCCACTAACTGGTGATAATGCTCCATGGGTATCAGGCACAGTCAGGTGGGGGGGTTCTGCTAGAGGAGTTTTCTATTTTCAGCAGATTGGGTTTCTAAGAACCAAAGCCCCATCTGCAGTAGATGCTTTCTCTGTCATGTAATTTCTCTTGCTGAAGCGTGGAAGTTGTTGGGAGGGGTTGTTTTGGGGCTCTCACTTAAGTGCTGGAATTTAATGATTTATGAATAAAAATAAATCCTATCCTCTTTCTATCCATTAACCAATTTCTAATCCACAGAAAGACAATGCCTCCTATCCCATCTCAGGAGTCTCTCATGGTGAACTTTGTCAAAAACTTTCTGAAAATCTAGGTATACTGCATCAACTGGCTCACCTTTATCAACATATTTATTCATGCCTTCAAAGAAATGAAGCAGATTGGTGAGACAAGATTTCCCTTGGCTGATCTCATGCTGGCTCTGTCCCAGTAAACTATGTGTGTTCCATAATTTTATTCTTTATAATAGTTTCTATTTCTCCGAGGACAAGCAGGCTGCTTGTTCTCACGACTGGGTTGACGTCCGCGGCAGCCCCCACCAACCGGAAGAAGCTTCGCGGGACGGTCGGCACGCAGGCCACGCCCACCGCGCATGCGCGGCCGCCTTCCCGCCCGTGCGCGACCGCTCCTGCCAGTTCCTTTTTTTCCGCGCCTGGAGAGAGTCGTGCTTTGCCGCTCTCTCTACTTCAGCCGCCGGATTCTTGCGATCGCGTATACGCGGATCGCGCTTCGTTAATTTAATTTAATTTCCTTTTATTATCTTTTCTTTTACAAAAAAAAAAAAAAAAAAGACTGCGCGTGTGGAGCACGCGCTCCCCTTTTCCCTCGCTTCTAGCGGGGACGCCTCGTTGCGGCCTAGTGGCCGCTCGGTCAGCTAGTTTTTTCGTGGTGTGATTTTAGCCACCATTGCCGACTTTGACTTCGCCGACGCGATTTTTCCGTCGATGTCCTCGAAGGTCCCGAGTGGATTTAAAAAGTGTGGTCGCTGCGGCCGGCCGATCTCGCAGACCGACACCCACGCTTGGTGCCTCCAGTGCCTCGGGCCGGAGCACAATCTCAAGTCGTGCGCGCTGTGTCTCGGTCTCCGGAAACGGACTCAGGTTGCGAGGCAAGTTCTGCGGGACCGTCTTTTTGGAACTTGCGCCGGCCCCTCGACGTCGACCTCGACGGCATCGGTATCGAAGGCTGGATCTTCGGTACCGGTATCGATGCCCGAGACATCGGCACCGATGGCAGCGACCCCAGGAGAACAGGTCCCGTCGGCCCGCCGGTCCGCCGGTGAGAGTGGGGTTGAGAGGCCGCGTGGGCTGTCGGCCCCGGTCACTCCCTCAGCTCGTGAGCCACGGGACCGAACCCTGTCGGACCCGGTACCTCGAGACCGAGGGGGATCGACCTCCTCCTCCTCCATGCCCTCCGGCGCCGGTGACGTGCACCGGAAAAAAGACAAGAAGCGCCGTCACCGGGAGCCCTCGGTGCACCCTGAAGGGGAGTCGACGCCGAAGCGTCATCGCAGAGAGGAGAGATCTCCGTCGGTGGTGGAGGTACCGACGCGTCGGGGTTCCGGCACCTCGGTGCCGTCTCCTGGCCCCCAGCAGCTTCTGGCACCGACACCCTTACCGGCCCCACCGCCTTTCCCGGCAGCGGGCCTGGACGAGTGCCTCAGAGCCATCCTTCCGGGGATCCTGGAAGGGCTGATGCGCCAGGCTGTGCCGGCGTCGGGGGTGCTTGCGCCCCCGGCGCCGATGACTGTGGCGCCGGCGAGCTCTAGCCCGGCGCCGGGGCTGTCGACACCGCCGCCGCTTGCGGTGCCGGTCTCGACCGCCACGCAGGTGGAGTCCCCGTCGACGTCGATGGAGGGAGCTCCGTCCCCGCCGGCGCGGGAGTCCACCGCTCGACGACACCGAGGCCTCGGTGCCTCGACGTCGAGCCGGGCCCGGTACCGGACTCAGCTACATGAGCTAATGTCCGATACCGAGGATGAGGACTCGTGGGGGGAAGAGGAAGACCCGAGATATTTCTCCTCAGAGGAGTCTACGGGCCTTCCCTCGGACCCCACGCCGTCACCGGAGAGGAAGCTCTCACCTCCTGAGAGTCTCTCCTTTGCCTCCTTTGTGCGGGATATGTCTATAAGCATTCCCTTTCCCGTGGTCTCTGTGGAAGAGCCGAGGGCCGAGATGCTCGAGGTCCTCGACTATCCATCACCACCTAGAGAGTCCTCCACGGTACCGCTGCACAATGTCCTCAAGGAGACGCTGCTTCGGAACTGGGTGCGACCACTAACTAACCCCACCATTCCCAAGAAAGCAGAGTCCCAGTACAGGATCCACTCTGACCCAGAGCTCATGCGGCCCCAGTTGCCCCATGACTCAGCGGTCGTGGATTCTGCTCTCAAGAGGGCACGGAGTTCGAGGGATACCGCCTCGGCGCCCCCGGGGCGGGAGTCTCGCACTCTGGACTCATTTGGGAGGAAGGCCTACCAATCCTCCATGCTCGTGACCCGCATCCAATCTTACCTGCTCTATATGAGCATCCACATGCGGACCAATGTGCAACAGCTGGCGGACCTGGTCGATAAGCTCCCGCCGGAGCAGTCCAGGCCATATCAGGAGGTGGTCAGGCAGCTGAAGGCGTGCAGAAAGTTCCTGTCCAGGGGGATTTTTGACACCTGTGACGTGGCATCTCGTGCTGCGGCCCAAGGTATAGTGATGCGCAGGCTCTCATGGCTGCGTGCCTCTGACCTGGACAACCGCACCCAGCAGAGACTGGCTGACGTCCCTTGCCGGGGGGATAATATTTTTGGCGAGAAGGTCGAGCAGATGGTTGACCAACTGCATCAGCGGGAAACCGCTCTCGACAAGCTCTCCCACCGGGCGCCTTCAGCACCCGCCCCCGCGGGCGGGCGTTTTTCCCAGGCTCGGCAGGCTGCACCCTATTCTTTTGCGAAGCGTAGGTACAACCAGCCGGCCCGAAGGCCTCGTCAGGCACAGGGACAGCCCCAGCGCGCTCGTTCCCGTCAACAGCGTGCGCCTAAGCAGCCCCCTGCGCCTCCACAGCAAAAGCCGGGGACGGGCTTTTGACTGGATCCACGGGAACATAGCCGCCCTACAAGTGTCCGTACCGGACGACCTGCCGGTCGGAGGGAGGTTAAAATTCTTTCACCAAAGGTGGCCTCTCATAACCTCCGACCAGTGGGTTCTCCAAATAGTGCGGTGCGGATACGCCCTGAATTTGACCTCCCTGCCTCCAAATTGTCCTCCGGGAGCTCAGTCTTTCAGCTCCCATCACAAGCAGGTACTTGCAGAGGAACTCTCCGCCCTTCTCAGCGCCAATGCGGTCGAGCCCGTACCACCCGGGCAGGAAGGGCAGGGATTCTATTCCAGGTACTTCCTTGTGGAAAAGAAAACAGGGGGGATGCGTCCCATCCTAGACCTGAGAGGCCTGAACAAATTCCTGGTCAAAGAAAAGTTCAGGATGCTTTCCTTGGGCACCCTTCTGCCAATGATTCAGAAAAACGATTGGCTATGTTCCCTGGATTTAAAGGACGCATACACTCACATCCCGATACTGCCAGCTCACAGACAGTATCTCAGATTCCGCCTGGGCGCACGGCACTTTCAGTATTGTGTGCTGCCCTTTGGGCTCGCCTCTGCCCCACGAGTGTTTACAAAGTGCCTCGTGGTGGTAGCGGCCTACCTACGCAAGCTGGGAGTGCACGTGTTCCCATATCTCGACGATTGGCTGGTCAAGAACACCTCGGAGGCAGGAGCCCTCCGGTCCATGCAGTGCACTATTCAGCTTCTGGAGCTGCTGGGGTTTGTGATAAATTACCCAAAGTCCCATCTCCAGCCAACCCAGTCTCTGGAATTCATAGGAGCTCTGCTGAATACCCAGACGGCTCAGGCCTACCTTCCCGAAGCGAGGGCCACCAATCTCCTGGCCCTGGCTTCGCAGACCAGAGCGTCTCAGCAGATCACAGCTCGGCAGATGTTGAGACTTCTGGGTCATATGGCCTCTACAGTTCATGTGACTCCCATGGCTCGTCTTCACATGAGATCTGCTCAATGGACCCTAGCTTCCCAGTGGTTCCAAGCCACCGGGAATCTAGAGGATGTCATCCGCCTCTCCACCAGTTGCCGCACTTCACTGCTCTGGTGGACCATACGGACCAATTTGACCCTGGGACGTCCATTCCAAATTCCGCAGCCCACGAAAGTGCTGACGACGGATGCATCTCGCCTGGGGTGGGGAGCCCATGTCGATGGGCTTCACACCCAGGGTCTGTGGTCCCTCCAGGAAAAGGATCTGCAGATCAACCTCCTGGAGCTCCGAGCGATCTGGAACGCACTGAAGGCTTTCAGAGATCGGCTGTCCTGCCAAATTATCCAAATTCGGACAGACAATCAGGTTGCAATGTATTACGTCAACAAGCAGGGGGGCACCGGATCTCGCCCCCTGTGTCAGGAAGCCGTCGGTATGTGGCGTTGGGCGTGTCGGTTCGGCATGCTTCTCCAAGCCACGTACCTGGCAGGCGTAAACAACAGTCTGGCCGACAGACTGAGCAGAGTCATGCAACCGCACGAGTGGTCGCTCCATTCCAGAGTGGTACGCAAGATCTTCCGAGAGTGGGGCACCCCCTCGGTGGATCTTTTCGCCTCTCAGACCAACCACAAGCTGCCTCTGTTCTGTTCCAGACTTCAGACACACGGCAGGCTAGCGTCAGATGCCTTTCTCCTTCATTGGGGGACCGGCCTCCTGTATGCTTATCCTCCCATACCTTTGGTGGGGAAGACCTTACTGAAGCTCAAGCAAGACCGCGGCACCATGATTCTGATAGCGCCCTTTTGGCCCCGTCAGATCTGGTTCCCTCTTCTTCTGGAGTTGTCCTCCGAAGAACCGTGGAGATTGGAGTGTTTTCCGACTCTCATTTCGCAGAACGACGGAGCGTTGCTGCACCCCAACCTTCAATCCCTGGCTCTCACGGCCTGGATGTTGAGGGCGTAGACTTCGCTGCGTTGGGTCTGTCTGAGGGTGTCTCCCGGGTCTTGCTTGCCTCTAGGAAGGATTCCACTAAAAAGAGTTACTTTTTCAAGTGGAGGAGGTTTGTCGTTTGGTGTGAGAGCAAGGCCCTAGAACCTCGTTCTTGCCCTGCACAGAACCTGCTTGAATACCTTCTGCACTTATCAGAGTCTGGCCTCAAGACCAACTCAGTAAGGAATCACCTTAGTGCGATTAGTGCTTACCATTATCGTGTGGAAGGTAAAGCCATCTCTGGAGAGCCTTTAGTCGTTCGATTCATGAGAGGCTTGCTTTTGTCAAAGCCCCCTATCAAGCCTCCTACTGTGTCATGGGATCTCAACGTCGTCCTCACCCAGCTGATGAAACCTCCTTTTGAGCCACTGAATACCTGCCATCTGAAGTACTTGACCTGGAAGGTCATTTTCTTGGTGGCAGTTACTTCAGCTCGTAGGGTCAGTGAGCTTCAAGCCCTAGTAGCTCATGCTCCATATACTAAATTTCATCACAACAGAGTAGTGCTCCGCACTCACCCAAAGTTCCTGCCGAAGGTGGTGTCGGAGTTCCATCTTAACCAGTCAATTGTCTTGCCAACATTCTTCCCCAGGCCGCATACCCGCCCTGCTGAACGTCAGTTGCACACATTGGACTGCAAGAGAGCATTGGCCTTCTACTTGGAGCGGACGCAGCCCAACAGACAGTCCGCCCAATTGTTTATTTCTTTCGACCCTAACAGGCTAGGGGTCGCTGTCGGGAAACGCACCATCTCCAATTGGCTAGCAGATTGCATTTCCTTCACTTACGCCCAGGCTGGGCTGACTCTTGAGGGTCATGTCACGGCTCATAGTGTCAGAGCCATGGCAGCGTCGGTGGCCCACTTGAAGTCGGCCACTATTGAAGAGATCTGCAAGGCTGCGACGTGGTCATCTGTCCACACATTCACATCTCATTACTGCCTCCAGCAGGATACCCGACGCGACAGTCGGTTCGGGCAGTCGGTGTTGCAGAATCTGTTTGGGGTGTAAATCCAACTCCACCCTCCAGGACCCGAATTTATTCTGGTCAGGCTGCACTCTCAGTTAGTTGTTCTTCGTAGGTCAATTTCTGTTGTACCCTCGCCGTTGCGAGGTTCAATTGACCTGGGTTATTGTTTTGAGTGAGCCTGAGAGCTAGGGATACCCCAGTCGTGAGAACAAGCAGCCTGCTTGTCCTCGGAGAAAGGGTATGATACATACCTGTAGCAGTTGTTCTCCGAGGACAGCAGGCTGATTGTTCTCACCTACCCTCCCTCCTCCCCTTTGGAGTTGTGTGTTTCATATTTTATTGCTTGTCATTCAACTGGCGGGAGCGGTCGCGCACGGGCGGGAAGGCGGCCGCGCATGCGCGGTGGGCGTGGCCTGCGTGCCGACCGTCCCGCGAAGCTTCTTCCGGTTGGTGGGGGCTGCCGCGGACGTCAACCCAGTCGTGAGAACAATCAGCCTGCTGTCCTCGGAGAACAACTGCTACAGGTATGTATCATACCCTTTCTCCGAGGACAAGCAGGCTGCTTGTTCTCACATGTGGGTCGTTGTCCACGGTGGCCCAGGAATCGGTGAACAAGTTTTGCAAGCAAAATAAAAATCAGTCTTTCAGGGAAAGTTCCGTCGAGCGGGCGTGCCTCTTCAGTTCTTTTTTTCTCCGCGGTTAGGTGCGGCAGTGTTTCGGCGCCATCGGGCCCAGGAAGAAGACTTCTCGCACAACTCTTTTCGCTTCTATTTTCATTTTATTTTTCCTAAAGATTAAAAAAAAGTAGTTTTCACATAGTTCTTTAATCTTTTTGTCCACTTTAAATTTCCTTTCTTTTTCGAAGCGGCCAGCCTTTGCATCATGCAGTCGGGTTTTTCCCTTTTTTGTGCCTTTTCTTTTTTTGGCACAGTCGCGTCGTTTGATTTTGCCAAAGCCATTTTTTTCTTCCATGTCATCGAAGACACCCAGCGGCTTCAAACGTTGTACTCGGTGCAACTGGACCTTCTCAGGTACAGATACCCACGCTTGGTGTATTCAGTACCTTGGGCCCGACCATAGCCCAGCCGCTTGTAGTCTGTGTCTTCGTATGAAGAAACGGACCCAAGCGTCTCGAGAGGCCCAACGAGAGAAGCTTTTTGGGGCTCAGTCCGGTCCTTCGACATCGGTACCGAGGGCGTCGACATCGACAGGAGCGTCGAGGAGAGAGGTAATGGCTGCTGAGAGACCAACTCGAGCTGGGAGCAGTGAGGCGTCGAGTGGGTCTCCACCTGTCTCAAGGTCTCCTGTTATGCAGGCCCCCCAGGACCGACCTTAGTCAGACTCGGCCCCGAGGAGACGTGAGGATTCCACGTCCTCATCGGTACAGAGGAGTCTCGATGACGTGCGTCGAGCGAAGGATAAGAAGCATTATCATCGTTCTCCTTCGCACGGTACCGGGAGCTCCGGGGCATTGAGAGATTCGGCACCCGAAAAGCGTCGACGCCAAGAGGACTGCTCCTCCTTGGTGCAGGAAGTGCCGATGCGTCAATCTGTTGGCAGCCCGGTACCTGCTCTCCATGGATTCTGTTCCACTGGCCCCGCAGCCTTCTCTGATGGTGGCTCTTGACAAGCGTATCTGGACCTTGTTTCCAGAACTTCTGGAAGGCTTACTGCGACAATCAGCTTCGGTGTCGGGGGTGCTTGTGCCATCTGCTGTAGTGGTGGTCTGTCCCTTCTCCTTTGGTGAGGTCTCCGACTGCGGTGCCGCCTGTGGCATCGTCGTCGGCTGCCACCCAGGTCGACTCCCTTTCGACATCGGTGGAGGAAGCTTTGCCACAGTTGGATCGGGCGTCAACTTCTCGACATCGCAACAGAGGACATCATTCCTCGGCGTCGAGGCACATCCAGTGTCAGAGTACCTTGACACATGTTGTGTCTGACACTGAGCAGGAGCGCTCGTGGGAATCAGAGGAAGATCCCAGGTACTTCTCTTCTGATGAGTCCTTTGGGATTCCCTCTGACCCTTCTCCTTCGCTGGAAAGAAGATTATCTCCACCCGAGGGTCTGTCTTTTTCCTCCTTTGTCCGGGAAATGGCTACGGCTATTCCCTTCCCTGTGGAGGTTGAGGATGAGCCCAGGACTGACATGCTCAAGGTCCTGGATTATTCTTCTCCATCTAAAGAGGCTCTGACAGTCCCTCTGCATAAGGTACTGAAGGAAGTCCTTAAGCGAAACTGGTCAGCCCCTCTGTCTGGCCCTGTGGTTCCCAAGAAAGCTGAGTCCTACGGTGAATCTGGATTGATGAGGTCCCAATTACCCCACAATTCCATGGTGGTGGATTCCGCTCTCAAGAGAGCTGGGAGTACTAGAGACTATGCTTCGGCGCCCCCAGGCAGAGAAGCTAGGACTCGACTCTTTTGGGAGAAATACGTATCAGGCCACTATGCTCGCTGCCAAAATCCAGTCATACCAGCTCTTCATGAGCGTACACTTGCGGGACTCGATGTCAACTGCCCAGCTTGGTTGAGACACTCCCTACAGAGCTGGCCAAACCTTTTCACCAGGTGGTCAGGCAGCAGAAGGCGTGTCGCAAGTTCCTAGCCAGGGGTACTTTTGACATGACATCCAAGATCGCTGCTCGAGGTATAGTGATGCGCAGACTCTCATGGCTACGTGTTTCTGACCTGCATCATTCTGTCAGCAGCGGATGGTGGATGTTCCTTGCCAGGGGGACAATCTTTTTGGAGAGAAAGTAGAGGATCTCGTTTATCAAATTAAGAAGCATAATGATGCTATGGATTCTCTCTCCCACTGGGCACCTTCTGCTACAGCCTCCTCATCTAGGAGGTTTTTTGGAGGGAAGAGAAGTGCTCCCTATTCGTACTCTAGGCGTGGGTACACTCCTCGGCAGCCTGCCCAGGCTCAGCCCCAGCGCGCTCATTCTCGTCAACAGCATGCGTCTTAAGGCCCATTCTGCTCCCCAGCAAAAGCAAGGGATGGGCTTTTGACTGGCTGCAGTTCAGCTTATCCTCTGTAAAAGTGTCTGTACGGGACGACTTGCCAGTAGGGGGGAGGTTGATGTTTTTCCCCCAAAGGTGGCCTCTCATAACCTCCGACCGGTGTGTTCTTCAAATAGTCCAGTTAGGATACACCCTCAATCTGGAATCCAAACCTCCAAATTGCCCACCAGGAGCTCAGTCCTACAGCTCCCAGCACAGGCAGGTACTTGCAGAGGAACTCTCCGCCTTTCTAAAGGCCAATGCGGTCGAACCCGTTCCACCAGGGGAAGAAGGGCTGGGATTCTATTCCAGGTACTTCCTTGTGCAAAAGAAAACAAGGGGGATGCGTCCCATCCTAGACCTAAGGGGCCTGAGCAAATACCTGGTCTGAGAAAAGTTCAGGATGGTTTCCCTGGGCACCCTTCTTCCCATGATTCAGGAAAACGATTGGCTATGCTCTCTGGACTTAAAGGATGCTTATACTCACATTCCGATACTTCCAGCTCACATGCAGTATCTTCAATTCCGTCTGGGAACACAGCACTTCCAGTAGTGTGCTACCCTTTGGTCTCGTGTCTGCGCCCAGAGTTTTTACAAAATGCCTAGCAGTAGTTGCAGCGTCGCTATGCAGAGTGGGAGTACATGTAGGAGCTCATGACTATTCAACTCTTGGAGCTACTAGGGTTTGTCATAAATTACCCAAAGTCCCACCTTCTTCCAGTTCAACAACTAGAATTCATAGGAGCTCTGCTGGACTCTGACAGCTCGGGCCTATCTTCCCGAGATGAGGGCAGACAATCTTCTCTTTCGTTTCCATAACCAGAGCGTCTCAGCAGATCACAGCTCGGCAGATGTTGAAACTTCTAGGCCATATGACCTCCACAGTTCATGTGATGCCCATGGCACGCCTTCACATATCTGCTCAATGGGACCTTAGCTTCCCAGTGGTATCAAGCTGTGGGGAATCTAGAGGATGTGATCCAACTGTCCACTGCATTTCACAATTCCCTTCAGTGGTGGACAATTCGATCCAATTTGACCTTGGGACGTCCCTTCCAAATTCCTCAGCCTCAAAAAGTGCTGGCCACAGATGCATCTCTCCTAGAGTGCGGAGCTCATGTAGATGGGCTCCACACTCAGGGAGCTTGGTCCCTCCAAGAATCAGGTTTTCGCTCTAAAGGTTTTCAGAGATCAACTATCGAATCAAATTATTCAAATTCAGACAGACAACCAGGTTGCCATGTATTATGTCAACAAGCAGGGGGGCACCGGGTCTCGCCTCCTGTGTCAGGAAGCCATCCAGATGTGGATTTGGGCACACTTTCGGCATGTTTCTCCAAGCCTCGTATCTGGCAGACGTAAACAGTCTGGCCGACAGGTTGAGCACGATAATGCAACCTCACGAGTGATCACTGAACATGGACGTAGTTCGCAAGATCTTCTGAGCGTGGAGCACCCCCTCGGTGGATCTTTTCACCACTCAGTTCAATCACAAGGTCCCTCAGTTCTGTTCCAGGCTTTAGGCCCACGACGTGCTAGAGTTAGATGCCTTTCTCCTGCATTGGGGAACAGGCATTCTCTATGCGCATCCTCCCATACCTCTAATAGGGAAGATTTTGCTGAAACTCAAACAAAACTGCAGAACCATGATTCTGATAGCTCCCTTCTGGCCGCGTCAGATTTGGTTCCCTCTTCTTCTGGAGTTGTCCTCCGAGGATCCGTGGAGATTGGAATGTTTTCCAACACTCAGAACGAGGGGTCGCTTCTACATCTCAACCGCCAGTCCCTGGCTGTCACAGCCTGGATGTTGAGAGCTTAGAATTTGCCTCCTTGGGTCTTTCAGAGGGTGTCTCTCAAGTCTTGCTTCCAGAAAAGATTCCACTAAGAGGTGTTACTCTTTCAAGTGGAGGAGGTTTGCTGTCTGGTGTGACAGCAAGGCCCTAGATCCTCACTCTTGTCCTACACAGACCCTGCTTGAATACCTTCTACACTTGTCAGTCTGATCTCAAGACCAACTCCGTAAGAGACCAGAGAAGGACCATAGGGAGTAAGAGCACCAGAAAAGTTTATTAGGACCCATCTTCCGCTCTTTTTGTGGTTTTTATTTTATTTTACGGGAGATTTGGACTTTCTTTTTGTTGGCTTGGCAACTCCGTAAGAGTTCACCTTAGTGCGATTAGAGCTTATCGCCGTGTAGAGGGTGAGCCTATCTCTGGACAGCCTTTAGTTCGCTTCATGAGAGATTTGCTTCTGTCAAAGCCCCCTGTCAAACCGCCACCAGTGTCATGGGTTCTCAGCGTCGTTTTCACCCAGCTGATGAGAGCTCCTTTTGAGCCACTGAATTCCTGCCATCTGAAGTACTTGACCTGGAAGGTCATTTTCTTGGTGGCTGTTACTTCAGCTCGTAGGGTCAGTGAGCTTTCAGGCCTTGGTAGTACATGCACCTTATATCAAGTTTCATCACAACAGAGTAGTCCTCACGCACCCTAAGTTCCTGCTGAAGGTGGTGTCAGAGTTCCATCTGAACCAGTCAATTGTCTTGCATACATTTTTTCCCCGTCCTCATACCCGCCCTGGCGAAAACAGTTTACATACCTTGGACTGCAAGAGAGCATTGGCATTTTACGTGGTTCGGACACAGCCCTTTAGACAGTCCGCCCAGTTGTTTATTTCTTTGAATCCCAACAGGAGAGGAGTCGCCATCGGAAAACGCACAATCTCCAATTGGCTAGCAGATTGCATTTCCTTCACTTATGCCCAAACGGGGCTGACTCTAGAGGGCCATGTCAAGGCTCATAATGTCAGAGCCATGGCAGTGTCAGTGGCCCATTTAAAGTCGGCCTCCATTGATGAGATTTGCAAGGCTGCAACGTGGTCATCAGTCCATACATTCACATTTCACTACTGCCTTCAGCAGGATACCCAACGCGACAGTCGGTTTGGGCTGGCAGTGCTGCAGAATCTGTTTGGGGTTTAGAATCCAACTCCTCCCCCCCCCCCCCCCCCCCCCCCAGATCCATTTTTGTTCTGTTCCAGGCTGCACTCTCAGTTGATTTTGGTTTCAGGTCAATCTTTATGTCCTCGCCGTTGCGAGGCCCAATTGACCATTGTTCATTGTTTTGAGTGAGCTTGGGGGCTAGGGATACCCCACATGAGAGAACAAAGCCTGCTTGAGAAAGCAAAGATACTTACCTGTAGCAGGTATTCTCCGAGGACAGCAGGCTGATTGTTCTCACAAACCTGCCGTCCTCCCCTTTGGAGGAGTTGTTTCTTGTTTATATGCTTTTTGATTAAACTAAAGAGGCACGCCCGCGCGACTGAACTTTCCCTTAAGACTTTGATTTTTATTTTGCTTGCAAAATTTGTTCACCGATTCCTGAGTTGCTATGGACGACGACCCACATGTGAGAACAATCAGCCTGCTGTCCTCTGAGAATACCTGCTACAGGTAAGTATCTTCACTTTTTTGCCTGCCACTGAAGTCAGGTTTACCGGTCTGTAATTTCCTGGATCATCTCTGAAACCTTTTTTAAAAATCTGTTACATTGGCCACCCTCCAATCTTCAGGTACCACAGACAATTTTAATGACAGGTAGAGATCACTAACAGCAGTACCCTGGGGTGTATGCCATCAGGTCCCGGTGATTGATCACTGTTTAAACTTGTTGTTTTGGCTCAGTGTGTCTTCCAGGTTCACCGACAAACATGAGTAGCCATACTGGGTCAGACCAGTGGTCCATCTTGCCCAGTATCCTGTTTTCCAAACAGTGGCCAAGAGCTGGCAGAAACCCAAATCGTGGCAACATTCCATATTACAAATCCCAGGGTAAGCAGTTACTTCCTATGTCTGTTTCATTAGCAGACTATGGACTTTTCCTCCAGGAATTTGTCCAAAACTTTTTTTAAACCCAGATACTCTAAACGCTGTTACCACATCCTCCAACAAAGAGTTCCAGAGCTTCACTATTCATTGAGTGAAAAAATATTTCCTCCTATTTGTTTTAAAAGTATTTCCATATAACTTGAGTGTCCACTAGACTTTGTACTTTCGGAACGAATAAAAACTCGATTTACTTGTACTTGTTCTACACAACTCAGGATTTTGTAGGCTTCAATCATATCTCCCCTCATCCATTTCTCATCCAAGCTGATGGAGCCCTAACCTCTTTAGCCTTTCCTCATACGAGAAGAGTTCCATCCCCTTTTTCATTTTGGTCACTCTTCTTTGAGCCTTTTCTAATTCTGCTATATCTTTTTGAGGTACGGCGATTAGAAATGAACGCAATACAAAGGCATTTTAGTGGTTTTGGTCTTACTCATCATCCCTTTCCTAATAATTCCTAGCATCCCGTTTGCTTTGTTGGCCGCTGCCGCACACTGAGCAGAAGATTTCAGCGTATTATCTATAGTACAGACAGAGAGGGTAATACAGTATACAATCAGAGAAACCAAAAGAAAAAAGCAACACTGGGCCTTCAAGAATGGGACAACAGGAGTACTTTATTAGCCAAAGACCCGACACGGGCCGTGTTTCGGCGCCCAAAAGGCGCCTGCCTCAGGGGTCAAATTTGTAAATATGGCGATCGTACAGAATTGAGGTTGTAAATGCCTTAAAAAAGCCTGGGTGACTTGCATTGATTTCGCTATAGCGCGAAAAAGGGGGCTCCGGCGAGGGAGCCTTCTCCTGTTTAGTTCTGTTTTTATCTCTTTGGACTAAACAGGAGAAGGCTCCCTCGCCGGAGCCCCCTTTTTCGCGCTATAGCGAAATCAATGCAAGTCACCCAGGCTTTTTTAAGGCATTTACATCATCAATTCTGTACGATCGCCATATTTACAAATTTGACCCCTGAGGCAGGCGCCTTTTGGGCGCCGAAACACGGCCCGTGTCGGGTCTTTGGCTAATAAAGTACTCCTGTTGTCCCATTCTTGAAGGCCCAGTGTTGCTTTTTTCTTTTAGCGTATTATCTATGACATTTTGATCTCTTTCATGAGTGCTGACTCCCAAGGGGGACCCTAGCATCAGGTAACTACGATTTGGATTCTTTCCAATGTGCATCACCTTGCATTTGTCCACACTAAATTTAATCTGCCATTTGGATGCCCGGTTTTTCAATTTCTTGAGGCCTTCCTGTAGTATTTCACAGTCCACACGTGTTTTAACAACCTTGAATAGTTTTGTGTCATCTACAAATTTAATCACCTCACTCATTACGATTTCCATATCATTTATTAATTTGTTAAATAACACTACTCCCAGTACAGATCCCTTTGACGCCCCAGTGTTCACCCTCCTCCATTGAGAGAACTTACCATTTCCTTAGCTTCTCTCCAGACCAGACCAGAGTGTGACTCATGGGTTGTACACACTTTCCATCAGCTGGAGACTGAGAACTCTGAGTCTAGGGAGAGCCAGTAAGAGCCCTTGCCACCTAGAGTCAGATCCAGTTTTCTCAGTCTCCAGCAGGTAGAAGGTAGTCCTTCAGTTTCATTTCTTGCTATTTCTCTCTATTTCCTTTTTTGTTTCTGTTTAGTTTTGGTTTGAGGATTGGCAGAGGATAACTCTAGGGTGTTTCTTCCTTTCTTCTGTACATCCAGGGTATTGCCTATTGTTGGAGACTGAGGCCCGTGAGGGGTCTGTAGCAGCCTCGGGAGTGTCACACTCGGGTGGTCGGGTCTCTCTCCTCACGTCTTCCCTAGCATCAGAGTGATGCCGTGTTATTAATTGGTTGTGGCTGTCTCTTAGGGAGGAAGAGCAGTGTAGGCAGGGAGAGGCAGCCACTTAAAAAAAAAAAAAAGGCAATCAGCTGTTGCTTTGGTGCAAGTGAGCCAGGCAGCTCCCGTTATTTCATTGCGGCTGGCCTTCCCTTTTCTTTTTGCTGCTTCCACCACGGCAGCAGTAGAAAAACACAGATGCGCCAGTTCCCAGCATCATGACAGAGAAACTCTGCCGCTGTTCTGTGTCAGCAGCAGGGCCTGGGAGCGAGCGGTTGCTGGAAATATTGCACCGCGGTGGATATCTCGGAGGCAGGTGCAGTTTCTTCAGAGGCGCCGGTGTTGAGGGGGTTCCGAATCGGGCATTTCAAGAGATGTACAGTCTGCTTCAGTTTTGGTGGGAAATGCCTCCATCTTGTCTCCTCCTTCAGTCTCAGCGTCCCAGCCTGCTTCTTTGCCGGTTCCTCCAGCTTTGCAGCCTGCAGGGAGTCTTTCTGTTATGCTGGCAGATTTTGAAGGGTGGTTTCGTCCTGCAGATGTATCAGTCATTTCTGCTTCATAAATCTAACCCTCCTGAAGCTCCTGTCAAAAAAGGCCTGTGGAGGGGTCAGTTGGTCTCTGCTAAAAGACCTAGTCAGTCCTGAGATCCGGAGGAGGACTTAGCCTTCTCTGATCCAGACCAGGAGATTCCATCTCTTGAGGAGCCAGAATTTTTCAGTGAGGGGCAGCATGCTGAAGATTTTGATCAGGTTGATTCAGGAGCTGAAGCTCTTCCCACAGAGGAAGACCCTTCAGTAGTAAGAATATTCCATAAGGAGTAATTACAGGAGCTAATTTCCTTAGTTTCCACCACTTTGCATTTTGAGGAGCAGGAGTCCCCTGCTGTAGAGGGATGGAAGGTTGACCTCATGAAGGGCATTCGATGGCCAGGCAGGGCCTTTCCTATGCACCAGGATATTAGAGATATTATTCAGGCGCAGTGGGATGTTGCCAGATTCTTCTTTTCGTCTTCATCCAGTTCTGGACTTGGACAAATCTCTTCTGAAGTCGCCGGTGGTGGACGCTGTAGTCTCTGCTGTTACTAAAAGGACTACGATTCCCGTAGATGGCGGAATGGCCCTTAAGGATGTTCAGGATCGCCGTATAGAGTCCTTGTTAGAGTAGCTTTGATGTCTCTACTTTGTGGTTCTTTGGTAGTGAGAGCTTGCTTTCGGTGGTCTGAGAAGGTGCTGGATTGGTCTTTGGGTGATTTCTCGGCTGTAGATACTGAATTTTAATGCGTTATGATTTTTGCTTGAAGCAGGGCCTCAGGGTGGTTGAACAGGTACATTTGACTTCAGAGCTTTTCTTCTGGGACCTTCCATCTGGGGTAAGTGACCTAGGTTTGTCTGGAAAGAAGAGCTGGATGAGGGGGACTTGATGGAGTCAGATGCCTTGGACCTATTAGCAAAACCAAGATGACCTTACTGCTGAGTTCTGCTGGAGAACCCTCAGGAGAAGATGCTAACATGCCCTGTTGTGCTTAAGATTGTGTGTGAAGACTGAGGACCCACTGCTGGTGGGAATTAAGAAACCCTCCAAGATGGTTCCCGTGCACAGAACTGTCAAGGAGGAGATGGCTGAATGGAAGCCATGTATGCAGGGTTTCAGGTTACGAGGTGTATCACCAGGCTTTATCCAATTCCCGAGGAAAATATAGGCTAGCATTCCTGGTAGAGGGGGGGATGAAGTGCTGAAGGATCAATTGGATTGGCGAATGAAAGTGCTTCTAAGGCAAGCCTTTGAAGTAGTGGCCTTGGGTCTCCATGTAGCTATATGCAAATTATGTAGCCAAAGCATGTTTTTAATTGGGTGGAGCAGATCCCTGATGCGGCCTTTCTGGGAGAAATCTTGTAAGAATTTCAAGGCTTCGGCCAAAGGAGCTGGTGTATGAATGTGACCTCAAAGGCCCTGCTAGGCAAGCTTCTCTTTAAGGGAAAGTTGCATTTTGAGGTCTTGGAGAAATTGGTTAAGTTTAGGAGAATCCAAAGTTCCTAGGCTCCCAGATGATTGTCCCAGATCTGGTCAGGTCTTATCTAGGAGAGGTCAGCTACAGGAATCCAGGAGGTACAGGCTGAGTAGAGTGAACAGTACTCATCAAAACTTAGTTAACGGCAGTTGATACTGAGGTCTGGTAATATGAACAAGTCCCCAAGTGTCACAATAAGATTTTGGGGACCTATGCTTCAATGGGAGAAAGGCTAAGGATAGGGTTAAATGGCCATTTTTCTCAACAGATGAGGGAGTGTTTGTAGGGATCTGTACTGGGACCGGTGCTATTTAACATATTTATAAATGATCTGGAAATAGGAACAACAAGTGAGGTGATTACTTTTGCGGATGAAACAAAACTATTCAACGTTGTCAAAACACATGTGGATTGTGAAAAATTGAAGGAAGACCTTGGGGAACTGGGAAGACTGGGCATCCAAATGGCAGATGAAATTTAATTTGGACAAATGCAAAGTGATTCACATAGGGAAGAACAATCCAAATCAGTTACCTGATGCTAGTGTCCACCTTGGGAGTCAACACCCAAGAAAGAGACATCAAAGACAATACGCTGAAATTTGCTGCCCAGTGCGTGGCAGGGCCAAAAAAGTAAACAGAATGTAGGAAATTCTTAGGAAAGGGATGGCAAAGAATACTATAATGCCTCTGTATCGCTCCATGATGCGACCTCCCCTTGAGTATTGCATTCAGTTCTGGTCGCAATATCTCCAAAAGGATATAGTGGAATTAGAATAGGTTCAAAGAAACCAAAATGATAAAGGGGACGCAACTAGGAACTTAGGGCAGGAAAGGCTAAAGAGGTTAGGGCTCCTCAGCTTGGAAAATATATGACTGAGGAGAGATATGATTGAGATCTACAAAATCTTTAATGGTGTAGAAGTGAATCAAATTTTTTTTTAATTTATTTATTTTTACTCTTTCAAAAATTACACAGACTGGGGACACTCAAGTTACATGGAAATACTTTTAAAACAAGAGGAAATATTTTTTCACTCAAGCTCTGGAACTCATTGCTTGAGGATGTGATAATAGTGGTTAGTGTATCTGGGGTTAAAAAAGGTTTGGACTAGTTCCTGGTCAAGATAGACATGGAGAAGTCACTGCTTGCCTTGGGATTGATCGCATGGAGTGTTGCTGCAATTTGGGTTTCAGGAGGGTGGCCATTGTAATGCAAATTTTTAAAAAAGGGTCCAGGGGTGATCCGGGAAATGTATAGACCGTTGAGCCCTGACGTCTGTGCTGGGCAAAATGGTAGAGACACAAAGAACAAAATTACAGCGCATTTTCAAAAGCATGGATTACGGAGACAAGTCCAACATGGATTTAGTGAAGGGAAATCTTTTTTTTTTAACCAATCTATTACATTTCTTTGAAGGGGTGGATAAAGGTGATCTGGTCCATATGCCTGGAATAGACTTCCTGAGCCGGTATGTCAAGCTCCATCTCTGGCAATCTTCAAATCTAAGCTAAAAGCCCACCTTTTTGATGCAGTTTTTAACTCCTAACCCTTATTCACTTGTTCAGAACCCTTATTTTATCATCCTCACTTTAATATTCCCTTATCTCTTGTTTGTCCTGTTTGCCTGTCCTAATTAGATTTTAAGCTCTGTCGAGCAGGGACTGTCTCTTCATCTTCAAGTGTACAGCGCTGCGTACGTCTAGTGGTGCTTTAGAAATGATAAGGAGTAGTAGTATTGTGTATCTGGATTTTTAAAAGGCAGAGGTGGCCAGTTCAAATCCCGCTGCTGCTCCTTGTGATCTTGGGCAAGTCACTTAATCCTCCATTGCCTCAGGTACACACTTAGATTGTGAGCCCTCCTGGGACAGAGAAATATCCACCGTACCTGAATGTAACTCACCTTGAGCTACTACTGAAAAAGGTGTGAGCAAAATATAAATAAATAAAATACTTGTGACCTGGATTGGCCACTGTTGGAAACAGGATACTGGGCTAGATGGACCATTGGTCTGACCCAGTATGGCTATTATGTTCTTCAGTTGTGTGTGTGTGTGTTTGTTTTTTTTAACCAGTGGTAGATTCAAATACAGATCAGTGAGTCCTCTGTCATTCAAGAAGGTTACATTGTAGAGTTAACAAGATTCCCCAGCATCACCTTGGAGCCCCCTTGGCTGTCCCCTCTAAAAGTGGTGGCCATCAAGTCAATTCTGGACAAATAGCTTCTGCTGAAAAAGGGTATTTGCCAGTTATACAGTGTTTCCCATGTCAATTCTGAAGTACCCCTTGCCAATCAGGTTCTCAGAATATCCATATAAATATGCATGAAAAAGATTTGTGTATAATGGATGAATCAGTTTCATACATACTCATTATGAGTATCCTGAATCCAGGGCCGATGTGGGATGCACTGGGCCAGTATTCCAACTTTGTGTTGCCAAAAGAAGGATCATTCTGTCCTGTTTTGGATCCCAAGCAGGTGAACAAGTCTTTGTGTGACCAAAGATTCAGGATGGAGACTGTCAGTGATTTTGGCAATGCCTCAAGGAGACGGTTAACGTCCTGGACCTGACAGGTTTACATGTACATTCAATTTGGGAGAAGCACCAGCAGTTTCTTCAGTTTGCAGTCTTGGGACAATATGTTCAATTTTGTCCACTCTTGTTTAGGCCTGGCAGCAACGCCAAGGATGTTTTTCTAAAGTCATGGTGGTCATAGCGGTGGCCTTGTGCAAGGAAGTGGTGTTATCCCTACTTGGATGACTGGTTAATCCAAACAGTCATAAAGGGAAAGCCAAGGAAGCCATGAAGAGAATAGGGGTCAGCTCCTAGAGTTGGGAAGGATGGTCAATGCATTCAAGGATAAGCTGTTGCCTTTGCACACCTTGGAATATCTGGGGAACATGTTTTTGACCAAAGAGCACAGAAATTAAGTTGGAAAATCAGGTCTGCTAGGCATGGGAAGACTGAGGGCTTGGGATTATCTTCTGTTCCTGGTGGCGGTGAGCGTGGAGCTTGTTCCATGGGAGTCCACAAGAAAACGGAAGTGAGCGTGAGTTGGGCGATGAGACTACTAGATTTGTTGTCAGCTTACGTTGCCAGAGTGGAAAATGTTAAAGAACTTTCTAGACATGCTAGGTCCAGGAGAGTCGAGTCTCACAATGAAGGCCTTCGAGAGCTTAGTGCAGCTTTGGAAGATTGGTATTCTTATGGTGGCATCCATGAACTGAAAAGTACCTTGGTTCTTCAGTTGCAGAAAGCAGCATTTCTTCAGAGATCTATGCACCAGTGCAGCAGTGGCCATTTACTAGGCTACAGTATGTTTCCATAGTGGCCATTACTGGCCAGTCTTTTTAGAGGGTAGAGGCCCATTGGGTTTGGTAGCTCCGGTGGCCACAGATTGGCTGTGGAGGCCATGGTACAAGGAAGGCTGACAGTAAGCTGTTCCATTGCTCTTGCCTTATGTGGATGGGTAGCTGTTTCAAGGTCTGGTACACAAGTAGATTGCATTTCTGTTCTCTTAGGGCATTGCTATTGAAGGGTCACAGCTCAAGAAGAATAGGTATTTTGAACAGTCATAGCCACTCTTGCATTCCAGGAAGACATCTACCTCCTTGGTGTGCTTGCAAGTGTGTTGTATTTTTGAGGTCTGCTGTTTAGAGCAGTAAGTGGTATCTTTGAAGTCGTCTGTCTTGGAGATTTTGGAATTTCTGCATAATGGTCTCTGAAGCTTCCCTGAAAGTGCAGGTCACAGCTGTAGTATACTACAGATGTATAGTTAAAGGTGTTTATGGGACTACCTGGATGTGGTATATATTTAGTGCACTGTTTTAAGTTGAGGGCTCTGACCATCCACTGGTATCTGAATCTGTTCATTCAGCCTTGGTTAAGGCACCCTTTGAGCCTCAAAGTCTGTGAAGAATGTTACCCTGAAGACAGTTTTTCTGATGGCCGTTTGTTCAGTGAGGTGCATTTCAGAGCTACAGGCTGTGTTCTGTTGAGAGCCCTTCCTGCTGATTTGGTCCTGTCCCTTTCCTTTTGTGAAGGTAGTATTATTTCACATTAATAGTCCATTGCACTCATGTTTCAAGAGTCCAAAGAGGAAGCAAGACATCTGCCTAGGTTGGACATAGGTTGAGTGGTATGTTACCCGAAGACCAAGGAATTTGTTTTAATCGGACTGGCTCTGTGGTGGTATGGAAGAAAAGGAGAGAAAAAAAAGGAGACGCGGTAGCTAACTGTCACAAGGTTCATTGTGTCTGCATACATTATCTAGGGATGTCCAGTTCTGGTTGTACATAAAGTCCCGTTCCCTCAGGAGCCAGGCTTTGCCTTGGGCACAGCATAGGTTGATTGCACCGCAGGACTTCTGTATGGCAGCTACTTGGTCATCCTTGCATTCTTAGAAAAAAACATAAGACGCATAGAAAATGAAGGCAGATAAATACCATGTGGTCTTTCTAGTCTGCTTAGCCTTATCTACTATCCTTTCTTTCCTAGGGATCCATTCCACTCAACGAAGAATGAAAGTCTTGGTACTTACCTTGACAATCCTCCAATAGATGATTCGACAACCTCTGTGGTGTTCCATGTTAAACACAATGTAACCATTAAAGGTCCAAAAAGATTCTTGACAACTGATATGTTCGTCAAATAGGACACGGTCAATATCAATCCATTGAGTCTTTACAAAGTTGTAGTAATAATCTATCGCATCTGACCAGGTGCCGTGGCAGTCCACTTGAAAATATCACAAAAGCACTGATGTTGATACTCAAGTCCGTTCTCAAACGACATCGAACCCTACACAATTTGTGTTTTGCTCATCTAAGGGTCATCAGGGGTCAGATATCTAAATGAAGAATGACAGTTACTATAACTTTCCCATCCCCCATACATGTAGTACATATTACCATAAATCAAACAATATGTTCAAAATAAACCTAATCTCAGAAATATCTTACCGGCAGATGGGTGGCAGGAGACTTCACCAGGCTCCCAGAATGCACAGCGGGCAAACTAAAAGACGCCTGCACATGTGCATGGAGCCTGCCAGAAATTCAGCCTTTAAACCAAAATGGATGAACATTCCGACAGTCAACCAGTCAACTTCTTTGTTGAGACCATAAGGTGCCACAGTGTTCAGCTAAAAATAAATTGCTGTCCCTTCTTAGATAACATCAATGGAATATTCCTGACACAGCACTACAAACTGTCTTGAACAAGGTCCCACTTGCATCCAGTGGGACACAAGGGGGGCTTCCACCCATTGCAGGCACAGATTGGTTAAATGCTGAACCATGCAAAAATCTAATATTGCGCATGGTTTGACCAATATACCACAACCCACAGAGGCAGCAAATCCCATACATGCATTGTGCCGAGTTGCAATCAGTGTGCGCATAGTTTGAACCCATGACCCTGTGAATGTGGTGTAATGATTTCGCTAACCTGCAAAGCATATTGGCATTAGGTACAGTGGTCACAGGCATAATGCCCCCTATCCTGACCATCATTATAGACCTAAAGTCCTTCAACTCGCATGAAAATAGCCTCTCGCCCAAATTTCTGCCCCATATATAGGTAAACATAGGCATATTTTGAAATTGCGTATGCATGGACAAAATTGACCAGTGTTTTCTAATGATTTGGGCTACCATGTTAGACGCATTGGGTATAGGGCAAAATGCATGTGAGTCGCTGACTGTCCTTAGTATCAGCTGTGTAAGCCATTCACGTGCATTACATGCCCACTTAGCCACCCTGCTTATGGTATTCGAGAGAGAACCTCGCTGTTCTAAACATGTAACTATGGACTGTGGTTGTTCTGAAAATCCTGATGAGCACTACAAAGTCTACGAATCCGAAGGAATTGACTCCCAGGAATACTATTTTTTTTTAGGGCTTGCAGATGATGGCTGCGATAATGTAAGATAGCATTATGGTCAGTATCCTTACAGTATGACCGTCAGCCCATAGAATATTCATACTCAGAAAAGTCACACTGGGACCCCACACGTGATGCACAAACTTGATATTAGGATCCCTGGAGTTTAAATATTTCATGAACTGATTCAGTCTAGTCATATTCCCTTTCCAAATTAGGAGAATAACATCTATATATTGCAGCCAACCCACTACTTCAGAAAAAAATTGAGAAGGATACACAAAAGCTTCCTCATATTGGGCCATTTATAGACATGCAACCGTAGGGGCTACCATGGCACCCCCTTTAATTTGATTTAAAAAATGATTCTCAAAAACAAAAAAATTGTTGAATGACTAACTTAGCCATCTCATTCAACTGAGATGCCATACCCTCAGATAATTGCAATGTGTTCAATAAGTGTCCCAACAGCTCAACAGCAGCACTCTGAGGCACATTTGTATATAGAGTAGTGTCACCAAAATAATCTCTTGATCATTGGCAACCACGTATTGGTCTAACAAATTCAAAAGATGTCCTGAATCCTTCACATAGGATACAATTTGAATCAAACACAGATGTAATTGAAAATCCAAAAATAGCTACAGCAGTTCAAAAGGTAAACTGCATGCAACTCGAGAAAATGGAGCGTCCCAGGGGGGCAGACTAAGTTCCTATGTACCTTCAGGGCAAAATAACTGGAACCTTCGGAAACCAGTTAAACAGATAATTGAACTCCCGACTGGAAATAATACCAGATTTGTTAGCTTCAGAAAACAGTGGGGGGAAAACCTGCTGTTGGTATAACTCCATTGGATCAGCAGTCAATTTTTTATAAAATTATTTGTCCAAAAATTGACTCATCGCCTCTTGTTTATACTCCCAACTATTTTGTACAACTACCCCATATCAGCCCACAATATAACAATGGACTTATCCATCTGAAGGTCAGTCAAAGCCAACTCCTGCTCTACTGTTATTTATTTAAATCATTTATTTATAATTTTTTCATTTTACAAGGATCACTTGCAAAACAGTAAAACAGAGATGATTGTACATTAAAACAATATTTGAAGAAAACAATCTCAACAAGATAAATGGATTTTGTACAATCTTTCTCTTTCTTAGACCACAAAATAAATAGGGAGAGTGAAACAAGACAAGGAGATCAATTTAAGCAACAGCAAACAAAGAAAACGTGGTATTAACCCGATTATCCCCAGTTATTATTTATCTAAATCATTTTTCCACATTGATCATCTGGTTGGTTTCTTCAAGACCATAACGGTGCATAGTCCATCAATTTCATTGGAAACATACTTATTGTCCAATATTAGTGAAAGTAATACACCTGATTTCATTTTTTTCCCTTTTAAAACCAGAAATTGTTTAACAATACAAACCCTTGAATCTTCAATCCAATTCCTGCTGATTAAAGTAATCCCAGTTTCACAGGCTTCACTCCTTTTGAATTAATATATTAAGAGGAATCATTTCAGAGGAAAAAAAACATTAGGAGTCATACCTGGAAGTCTGGGAAAACAACAATCTCGATATTAATCATCTACAACAATATTCATTTTGTTCAAATTTTTTCTGGTCTTATTATCATTTTCAAATCTTAACCGTTTCCTACTTCAGTAGAACTTCATTTGCTGTATATTCTCAAATGATTTGATTAGATTATCCATGTGGCTCATTAACAAGACTATATCTGAAGCAAAGTCATTCTCTACCACCGTCAGGTCCTGGAGCACCCTCCAGATGACATTCAATGCAACCTCCACGGGAGCCAAAAACTCCAAGCTGATAACTCTTAAGGGTTTAGGAGTAGCACCGCCGACACGGATTCAGCTGTAAACGACTTCCGTTTCAGCATACACTCCTGACTCACTCCTCCACCCCTTTGGGCATGGTGGTTAAATGATTTTGAGCGATTAAGTTGTTTCCAGGTCCAAGAGCATCGACGCTCCTTCGTCGGCGCTAATCAAAGGACTCATCAACCCAGTCATCTATGGGCAGCTCGTCATACAGCGGTCCCACACTTGCTGCACAGGGGACAAAACGCTGGTCATCGGCGGCTGACCCCCCATTGTCCCCTTCCTCTGTTAAGGCAACTGCAATGCAGAGGGGAAATTTCAAGTGAACAAAAACTGAACTTCAGAGGACAGCTGGGCCGTTGAGTGTACGAGCTTCAGGTCACCATCTTTCCCCTCTCCCTAATTTGGGACACTCTTTGTCTGGTTTCTCCTCAGAGGCCTGTCTGATATGGGTAACCCTTCAGCATAGCCCTCTGAGTCATTGAAACACGGAAGCCCCTCCACCACTTACAAGGTGGTGTCCCTTCGGAGGGGTCCTGCTCTACTGTTAAATTATGATGACCCTTGACGGTGTGGCGCTCAAGATTCTGTAAATCATGTAACACCCTCTGCTGGAAAGTAGCCAGCACAGGATCCAATGGACCATGTGGAACCCTTGTAGAAGGCAATTGATATGTCTGTAAAAATGTTTGAGCATCAGTATCCTGGGGTACAGGATTCAACATCAGAAAAATGCAACCACAAACGTAACTTGCGGAAAAATGTATGTAATCCCACCCGTATATTAAAGGGGTCATGATATTGTGTGAGTGTAAATTATAAACCTAACCCCAGCAACTGCTGCTGGGCTGCCGTGAGATGCTTGGATGATAAATTAAACACTATTGAGGTGTTTTCCTCAACTCTCTCTTTGGCCATGCGTATAACACCACAGGAGCTCCCTTGGTCCTTTTGGTTATTCCTAAAAAAGCTGAAGTATGCGACTTGGTACGATCTAAAGGCACCACAGTAGATTGAACATTATTTCCAACTGTACCTTCTTCCCCCGAAGAGTCGCTAGAAGAATTAATAAAGGACACCTGCTTATTTCTACGTGTCCTTCTCAACTTCCTACTGTAGTTCATCCATGGGTAAACGAAACCTTTCGTGTAATCCTGCTCACCCCTTTTATATTTAGATATTTTTTGGGATCTAATTTCATGCCTATAACGATCCATCAGTTGCAGATGTTCCCTGTATTTTTGCTGATACACATCTGTGGAACTACTGTGTTTCATACGTTGCAAAGACAAGGAGACACTCAAGGATGTTATATGGGTACTACTTTTAAAACAAATAGGAGTAAATATTTTTTTCCTCGACGAATAGTTAATCTCTGGACCTTGTTCCCAGAGGATGTGGTATCAGCGGTTAGTATATCTGGGTTTAAAAAAGGTTTTGACAAATTCCTGGAACAAAAGTCCATAGTTTACTATTGAGATTAGACACGGGGAAAGCCATTGCTTGTCCTTGGGATCAGTAGCATTAATCTTGCTACTGTTTGGGATTCTGTCAGGTTCTTGTGGAGTGAATTGGCCACTGTTAGAAGCAGGATACTAGGCTAAAAGGACCATTGGTCTGACAAAGAATGGCTATTATGTTTTCTGACCTTGTGAATGGGCTTCACACCTAAGGGACTTGGACTGCTCAGGAAATCAGATCTCCAAATAAACCTCCTTAAGCTGAAGGCCATTTGGAATGCTCTCAGAAATCAGCAGGAAAGCCAAATTATTTTCATCCATACAGACAATCAGGTTGCAGTGTTCTAAGTGAACAAGCAGGGGGTGTACATGATCCTACCCTTTGTGTCAGGATGCAGTGGGATCTCCTTCACAGAATGATCCTCCGAACCACGTACCTAGCAGGAAGGGGAAACTGCCTGGCGGACAGACTGAGCAGAGTTTTGTCACAGCACGAGTGGTCTCTCTAGCTTGCAAAATCTTCCAAGAGTGGATCTTTTTGCCACTGATCTCAGCAACAGAGTCTCCTGTTAAGATTTGGCTGAAACTCCAGAAAGACCAGGGAACTATGATCCCCAGTTGCCCCTTACTGGCTGAGGCAGATTTGATTTCCTCTTCTGGAATGGTCTTCCAAAGATCTGTGCAGTGCACTGTTTTCCAACCTTCAACATGCAGCACAAGGAATCCCTTATGCATCCAAACCTCCAATCCCTGGCCCTTACAGCTTCGATGTTGAGAGCATAGAATTCAAATCCTTTCATGGTGTCTCCTGCATCTTACTGACTTCCAGGAAAGATCTCACTAAGAGGTGTTAACTCATTTAAGTGGAGGAGGTTTGCCATCTGATGTGAGGACAAGACCCTAGATCTCACTTGCCCTAAACAAAAAAATACTTCCAAACCAACTCTGAAAGAGTTCATCTAAGTGCAATTGGTGCTTATCACAGTGCGAGAGGTAAGGCCATCTCTGTACAGCCTGTAGTTCATGAGAGGTTTGCTGTTGACAAAGCCCCCTGTCTGACCACCAACTGTGTCGTGGGATCTCAACATATCCTTACCCAGCTAATGAAAGCTCCTTTTGAGCCACTTGATTCCTGTCATCTAAAGTATTTCACCTGGAAAATTGTGGTTTTGGTGCCAGTCACTTCAGCTCGCAGAGTTGGTGAGCTTCAGGACTTAGTAGTTGATCCACCTTAACACTTTCACCATAATAGAGTAGTTCTCTGCACACACCCTGAGTTGCTTCTTAAGGTAGTGTTGGAGTTCATCTTAATCAGTCAATTGTTCATTCTGACCTAAACCGGTACCTGATGAAAATAGCCCCGACAAAAAAGCTCCAAACAAAAAAAGCTCCCGACATAATAGTCCCTGGCATAACAGCCACTGTCAAAATAGCCTGCCCACAATATAACCCTTGACAAGTTAACCCCTTGACAAAAGGGCCCGATCAGGCTGCTGAGAATATGGGACTGCATTTTTTTCCTAAATAGCAGAACAGATCATGAATACCGGATTGTAGCTATAGAATGTTGTTTATATATGCTTTATGCAATTGAATGCTGGTAGGAGTCTTTGAGGGGCATTTTCGAAAGAAACATCTAAGTTGGAATTTGGACGTCGTTGTAAAATGTCCAAATTCGGAGGCAGACAGAAGGTCATTTTTGAAAAAAGACGGACATCCATCTTTGGTTTCGAAAAAACCATGGACGTCCCTGGATTTGGACATCTTTGATTTTCGGCGATTTTCGAAACCAAAAACGTCCAAGTCTAAAACGTCCAAATGCAAGCCATTTGGATGCGGGAGGAGCCAGCATTTGTAGTACACTGGTTCCCCTGACATGCCAGGACGGCATTCAGGCACCCTAGGAGGCACTGTAGTGGACTTCATAAAATGCTCCCAGGTACACAGCTCCCTTACTTTGGGTGCTGAGCCCCCCAACACCCCCCCCCCCCCCCAAAAAAAAAAAAAATAAAACAAACCCACTACCCTCAACTGTACACCACTACCATAGCCCTTATGGGTAAAGGTGGGCACCTATATGTGGGTACAGAGGGTTTCTGGTGGGTTTTGGAGGGGTTGCTGTTTCCTCCACAAATGTAACAGGTGTGGGGGGGGGGGGGGTATGGGCCTGGGTCCACCTGTCTGAAGTGCACTGCACCTACTACAAAACTACTTCAGGGACCTGCATGCGCTGTCATAGACCTGAATATGACATTAGAGGCGGGCAAGTAATATTTTTAATGATTTTTTAGGGTGGGAGGGGGTTAGTGACCACTGGGGGAGTAATGGTAGGACATCCCTGATTCCTTCCTGTGGTCATCCAGTCATTTCAGGCACCTTTTTGTGCCTTATTTGTAATAAAAACAGGTCCGGGTGAAAACGTCCAAGTTTTAGTCATGGACGTCTTTGCTTTTTTCTATTATGGCTCAAAGACATCCAAGTTTTAGGAACGCCCAAGTCCCGCCTCCACCACACCTCCAATCAGCCCCCTTCAGAATTGGACGTCCTTGCGACGGACTTCCGATAGAGACGTCCAAAATCTGGTTTTGATTATACCGATTTGGACATCTCTGAGAGATGGACATCCAAGTGCCGATGTATGTCACTTTTTGGACGTCCATCTCTTTTGAAAATGGGCTTGTTTATCAGTGAAGATTTCAGTTGTAGTTTATTAATTTTTTGTGATGTTATTTTTCTTAGGGGGCTATTTTGTCAAGGGTTTTGTGGGCGGGGTCGTTTTGTCAAGGGTTATTTTGTTGCAAGGCTGTTTGTCAGGGCTATTATGACTGGGTGCCACCTAAACCACATGCCCATCCTGGCGAAAATGTACTGTGTACCTTAGATTGCAAGTGAGCCTTAGTCTTCTATTTGGAGTGGACTAAAGTCCACCCAGCTTTTTGTTTCTTTTGGTGCAAACAGGATAAGGGGATGGCAATCAGCAAACATACAATTTCTAATTGGCATCTCCTTCACATTTCCAGGCTGGGCTGACCTAGAGGGTCATGTCAAGGATCACAATGTCAGAGCCATAGCTGCATTGGTAGCCCACTTGAGGTTAGCCTCCATAGAGGAGATTTGTAAAGCTGCGACATGGTCATCTGTCTGCACATTCACATCTCATTACTGCCTTAAGCAGGATGCCCAACATACTACTACTACTACTACTACTACTACTACTAACTAGCATTTCTAAAGCGCTACTAGGATTACGCAGCGCTGTACAATTTAAACATAGAAGGACAGTCCCTGCTCAAAGAGCTTACAATCTAAAAGACAAGAGAACAATCTAAAGACAAGTGAACAATCTAGAGGACGAGTGAACAGTTAATCTGATAGGGTGGATAGATTGGAGGACGAGTGAACAGTTAATCTGATAGGGTGGATAGATTGGGCCATTTCATATTTCTAGAGCGGTTAGGCGCCGAAGGCAGCATTGAAAAGGTGAGTTTTAAGCAGAGATTTGAAGATGGGTAGGGAGGGGGCATGGCGTATGGGTAAAGGAAGATTGTTCCAGGCATAGGGTGAGGCAAGGCAGAATGAGCGGAGCCTGGAGTTGGCAGTAGTGGAGAAGGGTACTGAGAGAAGGGCTTTGTCCTGTGAGCGGAGGTTGCGGGCGGGAACATAGGGGGAGATGAGGGTGGAGAGGTAGTGAGGAGCCGCAACATGACAGCCAATTCGAGCAGGCAGTCCTGAAGAATTTGTTCAGTGTCAACTCCATCCCCCTAAGCCCAGTTTTCTTCGATTCCAGGCTAAGTCTTTACAACTAGTATGTAAATTGTTTCAGGTTAATTGACTTTGATGCCTCGATGTTGAGAGTCTCTATTATCCTAGCATTGTTTTCGATGAGCCTGGTAGCTAGGTATTCCCAGCTGTGAGATTGCTTTCTCGAAAGACAAGCAGGCCAGGTACTCGCACACCTTCCCACCTCCTCTTGAAGATTGTATTCTTCAGCTATTTTACTTGACTGGGAGATGCATGCTTGTGCATCAGACAGAAAGGCAACAACACATGCTTGGTGGAATGCTGCCAGAGAATTCTACATTAATCTCACTAGTCGGCGTCTGCACCAGGCTCTGTTGGATGATATCACTCAGCTGTGCAAATACTTGGCCTGCTGTCCTTGGAGATCATCTGCTACAAGTGAGTAACTTTGCTTTACCTGCTATTTTTCTTTCCTTGACTCTCTCCTGAAAAGTCAGAACCCACCCGTGTGTAATTATGGGGGGGGGGGGGCTGGTTAGCAGAAGGCAACACAGGATACGTAATGATGGTAAGAGCATTTGCTCATGCATCTGAAAGGGCTCAATGAAAGAAAGCTGGCAGGTAGTCTAATTTCTCCTTGTCCCAGCTAAGCTGGAATATATCACAAGTACTTTCTAATTGATTACTGGATTTGCCTATCCTTCATATATAAGCAGAGTTGGCATTAGAAGAGCATGCCCAGGCTCAGTGTCGGTTTTGGTGGTAGTTATCTAAGTTCAGTCTCTGAAGAGCTGTGCAGTGCTACAATATGAACTTCTGATTCACATCCACATACTGTGATTTGGACAGTTTTTTGAAATCTTTACCACCCACTTTGTCATGGGATGTTTTAAAACAAGCAAAAAGTTCCCTGAGGAAGTTCTCACGTTTCATTGGCATGGAAGTTATGCATTGTCTCTTTCAGAACAGACCATAGTAAGGTGATCCACATGTGGCTACATGGTTTGCCCCTTCCTTAAAAAAAATAGTAGGGGGGAGAAGCCTTCTAATCGGGTCGGTATCTGTTCCTTCCTGGATTGTGCTGAAGTATCAGTTCTCCTGAAGACGCCACATTATGGCAAAACATGGCCCATATAGGGAACCATGAACACTGATTAATGGATACACTAATGGAGAAGTCACTTATGGATTTAGATATATAAAAGTACTGCATCGACCTGGGACTTGGTTTACCCCTTGAATCGGAACACTTGTTCAAAACGCTAAGAAGATTGCCGTTTCATCTTATCCCTCCCAATCCAACTTAAGCTAAGTAGCTGATATTTATTCTACTTTCTTTTGAAGATTGTTACACTGTATGTTGCCACGATTAGGTTGGAGGCAGGGTGTAAGATGATGGTGATATGGTGGTTTTACACATCTAAGTATAATTTATATTTTTTTTTCTTTTTTTTTTCAAATTAATATTTTTTTCTTTTTCTTTGTAATTAGTTTATTAATTGGTTTCTGTAATTGTTCATCAATTAAATTTTAACTGCCAGACCCTTGACCATTCTTCTAGCATTCGGAGATTCCTTCTCATGGTTTCTACTCCAGGGTATCTGCTCTATTGGCTAACCCTTAGGCAATGTCTCGCACAAATAAAACAATCAGCCCCAGCACTGACCCCTGAGGCACTCCACTACTCACCTTCCTTTCCTCTGAGCCAATTCCATTTACCACCACCTTCTGCCACCTGTCAGTTTCCAATCCAGTTCACCACTTTAGATCCTAAGTTCAGCCCTTTCAGCTTATTCATGTAGTTTCCCACTTCTTCGCCTTCTCCGCTTTTTGTGAAGAGGGACCACATCAGCTCGTCTCCAGTCCCGAGAAACTTCTCCCCTCTCTAAAGATCTATCAAATGAATCCTTAAGAGATCCCATCAGGACTTCTCTGAGGCTGAACTCCCTCAGCATCCTGGAATATATCCCATCCGCCGCCCCCTTAGCTTGCCCACTTTCAGATTTTCATGCCATTTATAAACAATTTCTTCAGTGAACGGTGCAGTATCCACTCCATTCTCAGATATCCCCTCGGCATCCAACAGCGGTCCTTCTCCAGAATTTTCTTCCGTGAACACAGAAAGAGAAGTATTTGTCTAGCACTTTCGCTTTATCCTCATCATTCTCCACATAGCTATTCCAGTATCTTTCAGTCTTGCAATTCCATTCCTATTTTTCTTCTTTCTCCAATATATCTAAAAAAAGGTCTTGTCCACCTCTCTTTACATCTTTAGTCATTTTTTTTCTTCCGCCCGCGCTTTCGCTAGCTTTATTTCCCTCTTTGTTTCTTTGAGCTTAACCCGGTAATCTTTTCCATGATCCTCTCATTGCGTTATTTGTATTTCTTCAACAAAGTCTCTTTTGTCCTTATTTTGTCAGCCACTTGTTTGGAGAATCATATAAGCTTCCTGTTTCTCTTTTTGTTTACTTTACTTGCGTAAAGATCAATTACCATATTTTTAGCAGTTCTCAGCTTGGACCACTGCACTTCCAATTCTCTAATTTCTACTCCTGCCGTCAGCTCCATCAGCTGCTTCCAAGTATTCCACATTTTACCAAAATCAGTATGTTTGAAACCCAGTACTTTGATTTTTGTGCGTCTGCACTCTGCTTTTGCTGTTACATCAGACCGTGTTGTTTGATCACTATTACCTAGGTGGGCACCCACATGGACATTGGAAACACTTCTGTCATTTGTGAGCACTAGATCCAATGTTGACCCTTCCCTCATGGGTTCCATCATCAGTTGTCTGAGCAAGGCACTTTGACAGGTATCCACAATCTCTCTACTTCTTTCCAATTCTGCTGACAGGACATTCCAATCCACGTCAGATTATAGCCTGGTATGGTCGCATCCCATTCATGGGAATCATTCAACCGTGTCCCTGTAATAGCAACAATATCCAAGTTTTCCTCAAACAGAGCTTGCAGATCTTGAACCTTTCTACTTAAGCTGTGAGCATTTGTGCTCATTGCTTTCCCTGTGCTGATTGAGTTAGGATGGTTATTTTTATTTACATGACCTTTCCCTCTGCCATCATGTTTTTTCTGGGGGTAACTTTCTCAATTCCCATGTTTCCTTTCGTCAACTCCACCCTCTAGTTTAAATATCTAGAAACATATTGTCTGAATTTCTTCCCAAGGATCCTTTTTCCCATCACAGAAAGATGTAGCCTATCATTACAGTATAGCCTATGATTTTGCCATATACTGAAATGTATCTGAAACCTTTCTTCTTTATACCAAATTTTGAGCCACTTATTGAATTCCTCTGTTTTACATAGTCTGTCTTCTCCTTTCCCACATGTAGGAATAACTTCAGAAAAATGTGCAGTCTGAACCAAAGATGTCAGTCCCTCCTCAAACTTATGGAATGTTCTCTGTGATCTAAACTTGTTATTGTTGGCCAGGTCATTTGTCCCCAGGTGGATTACAGCATTAATATTAGAATCCTTATTCTCTTCTTGTATTAAGTTCAGTGTTTGGTCGGTACTTCTGGTAGCTGGTGATACTGGAAGGCACTTCACTAGGTTTAGTCCTTTTAACTGTGTTCCTAAGTTAATTGGTAATAGGTTTTCTTTCCTGAGCATTGTGAGTGTGGTTTTAGTTTGATTTGATACTTTAAAGGGTGTTTTCCAACTGGAGATGCAATATAGCTTTACTTGTAACTTGTTGAACTGCAATTAAAGCTAATTTTGTGTTGGAAGGTGGATATGTTTTAAGGGTTGGGGGTGAGCTAGAGTTTGAGAAACACTAATACTATGTGTTGACTGTGCCTTGCGTGTTTTTGAGTGTAGCGCTGTTGAGGAAAACATGAAAGATTGATTTTTTTTTTTGTCTTCTAGGTATGATATGCAGGATGCTGGAATTACTTCAAACACAGTGATGAAGAATTTCTTCCTTGTGCCACCTTGCTTTCAGCTGAGTGAAGAAGACTGCTTTTCCACAACAGCTTAATCTGGCAAAAATGCTTCAATTATGCCTACAGTTGCAAATCTGTAGTTTGTCTGGTAACATTCCATTGTGGAAGAACAAGAACAATCTTGATTTCTGTTTTCTTTAAAACATGAATCAAATACTAATAACTAACCGGGACCAGGCAAAACATCTGTAAGTAAGAAGTATCCAAGGAGCATTAGATGTCATGTCCAAATTTAAACTTGCCAGTTTCTGACCCCTGAGCATTTAAATAAAATATGCAACAAAATGGATGACTTAGTCGAGATGGAAACCATCACTTGGGTTCCTCATTAAACAGTTTACATGCAAGTACACCGTTTTTATACTAAGAATTCTTGTTCAAGTCTTGTAAAGTTGTCTCTTCCCAAGGTAGCAGTGGGGAGACCAGTGTGATTTAGGTATGTCTAGTGTATTTAGAATGTGTAAATTTGTGCTTTGAGCTATGGTTTAATAAATGTAAAATTGCATCTTAGTATTTGTATTTGACCTGCTGTATCTCTTGTATGATTGCAATAAACTTTGTGTAGATTTTATAGGTTTTACTTCTGGCTTAGACTTTGGGAGAAGGTTGGTAGTAATGGTACTGGTTCAAAAGTTTTCTGGTTCATTATTCCAAGTTTATGAAATTGCAGTGTACTATGATCAATTTCATCCCATTGCCACTGGGAGTTGAATGTTCAATTTGCAGTAACTGCCAGGGGTAAACTTAAATGAATTTGAGTTTGATAAAATTAGTATAAAAGTTACAAGAAAGATAACAGAATAAACTGTATTATTTATACCTAGACTTTTTAACATTAAGAAATTTCAGAACTCCAGTTCTATAGTAGTAAATTATAGTAAAAGCTAGTTCTGTACTGTATAGAACAGTAGTGTTACTTTGTATATAATTTGAACTCGTTAGCTCTGTACAAACAATCTGTATAACACGGGCTTTCGAATCTTGATGCGCTTTTGCACTGAATGTTATTTAAATACATGAAGTACCAGAAAAGCACATTCTGCTTATCAGCAATCTTTCCTATGTAGTGACTGATCCTTTTTTTTTTCTACTGTGGAAATATTGTTGAACTGTTCCAGTGGATGTACTAATTCATTACTATCCTAATTTCTACCTCTTCCCTTCCTTTGTTTTTGTTTTTTTGACTTGTCTGTTTCTAATTTAAACTGGGGTTCTTGGAGCCAGGATTTTACAACACATACTATTAATGACCACATCCATTTACTTTCTTTCTAACTATGAGACTGGATTGAAAGTTAACAATGTCATACTTTCTACAGCAAAACAAGTTCTTCCAGTCCAAGTGAAGTATCAAGTAAATCTGTGTAAGTCATTCTTAAGGTTTATTAGTGTCATGCTTTTTAGTTTTATGAACCATTTTGATTTGCTTTGTAGTTTTGGTACTTTGTGAGAGCAATGTTCTTATAAACCTTTAGAGTATTTTTAACAGTGTCATTCAAGATATGTAGACATCCTGGTTTCCCAGTACCAGCTGGTCAGTATATGGATCATTCTTAATTCCTTATGTTGGTGAATCTAGAATGTCTGCCACCAAGTTCTAGTGCATTGGCACAGGTTCCATATTTTACTGTGCCAAAGGTTTAAGGATGCATGTTTGAATTGTTTTAGAAACAAATTGTACAGCTTTTTCTTCAAAATTAAAAGAATTTGAGTTTATCATGAATATGTGTATTTGAAATTTTGTAAGTGAATGCTTTATTTTTCTTATTTAAGAATGGGAGACAAGCAAATTTTGAAACCTAATTAAAGATATTTGGGTAATTGTCCTGTACACCCAGGCAAGGGTTCAGTGATTCTTCAATGGGTCAAAGCTAATGTGGTCTTTGCCTGTTGGTGGATATAGGACAAAAAAGTAAAAATACAAGGAAATTAAAAGAATTTAATGCCTTACTGATATTAAACCAATGTTAAAAACTAAAAATGCATATAAAACCCTAAGCATATATTAGACCTAACATAATCGCCCATAGGCTTCATCAAAGGTAGAACTTGACACTGAAAAACAAAATTAAAACTTGTGATTTCAAACTTAAACACTGTGAGTTACAGTATAAATTAAAACTATATTACATAAATGCTACCAAAATCTTGCAGACAAGATGGCTGTAAAGGCAGCACTTGAAGCACTTCTCTTTGTTTGACATTTATTACCTTTGCTATTTTTACATTGCACTTGTGGTAAAAAGGAAAGGCAAGACGTTTACCTACTATAAGGTGCCGCCAGCATCCGAGCCTGTTAGACCAATGGATCACTTCATCACCACCGATGTTGATGAAGGGTCCAGAGCTAGAGCCACGTGACCATTGTGGTCTGTGGTCCCCAGAAGTCAGTTTTGAGTCTAGGAATGTCTGATATGTAATGGTTCCTTGTGTATCCCATAAGATAAAACAGACAAAACACAGAGTTCCAGTATGCCTTAATATATCAGATAGGTCTGTTCAGAAGTCAGGACTGGGCTTAATCTGCAAATACACTATTATATATATACTAGTAAAAAAAGGCCCGTTTGTGAGCCATGAAACGGGCGCTAGCAAGGTTTACCTGCGGCAGAGTCGGGATGGCAGCGTGGGGAGGGTGCAAGCGGATAGTTCTGTTTTTGCGGGCGGCAGCTTTGGGTTCCCGGCGGCTCAGGTGTTCGGACGGCACTGCGTTGGGAGGGCGCAGGATGGCAGCGTGGGGAGGGTGCAGGCGAGTAGTTTTGTTTTTTGCGGGCGGCAGCTTCGGGTTCCCGGCGGCTCAGGTGTTCGGACGGCACTCCTCCCCCTGCATAGTGTCGGGGGGGGGGGGTGGAGGCCCTGCGTAGTCCGCTGTTTCTCGCAGTGCGTGGGGGGGGGGGTAGCGTTGGAGGGCGTGGAACTGGCGATTGGCTGAGTGGCATAGCCCTGCCCTCCACGTCATCATGTTGTGACGCGAGGGCGGGGCATACACTCATGGGATCTTGCAACTACAAATTTGCATTTAGAATGTTGGGGTTGTGAATTATGTGTGGCTGAGGGCAGGTCTATGAGTGAGAGTGAGTGGTGCTGACAGCCTAGAAGACTACAGGGCTTCAGTGTTTCCCTGCCACACAGTGAGGTTCTGAACGTTGGAGGTGAGAATTATTTATATAGTCACTTAACCCTCCATTGCCCCATGTAAGCCGCATTGAGTCTGCCATGAGTGGGACATTGCGGGGTACAAATGTATCAAAAATAAAAAATATATATATTTTTTAAATATCATATATGGTATCCAATCGGATTACCAATACATTTTCATAGAGCTAGAATTACTTGTGTGCACAAGTAAGCAAACTATACAGATTATACATGGCATAACCATCCCATAAGTAGAAAAATGCAGATGATAGAGAGGCTCTTTGGAGTGTGTTAATTTCAAAAATTGTCTGGGATGGTTTAACCATGTGTGGATCAAACCCTGTGTCTATATGAACCCTAAATTTATAACTTGAATTCTGAAAGAAAAAAGAACTCAAATCACATTAATTTACAAAGTCACATGGCTCCACTGATCTCCCTGTTTTATTCACAGGATAATCCCACATTTCACTGGTTCCTTCACACATCTATATAATAATACTCACCTTCAACAGGATGTGCTTGGGACCGTGCCTGCCGGAAGTGGTCTGCTAGGCAGGCATGCTCTGACCTCAGTGACATCAGTGACAGACAATTTGGCAAAGCAAAACAATCTGAGTGCTGGCCATTAGGATACAGGATTGTTAGGAGAGTTTTAAAAGACTGAAGGAACCGAAAGTGTTAAATGGGGGGAGGGGGGAGTTCTGAACCACTGAAAGACATGAACATTTGGGAACAATCTGAATGCTGGCCATTAGCACACAGGGTACATAGGAGAGTTTTAAAAGACTGAAGGAACCAAAAGTGTTCGGGGGGGGGGGGGGGGGGGGGGGGGAGTTCTGAATGAATGAAAGAAATGAAAATTTACGAGAGGAACACAATCTGAATGCCGGGCATTTGTACACAGGGTAGATAGGACACTTTTTTTACAAAATGAAGTACGTGAAAGTACTACATCTTGGGGGAGGGGTGAGGAGGAAAGCGTTGGGGTATCCGAATACTGGGCGTTAGGGCCACGGGGGTACATAGACTTTTGAAAGCCTTAAGGAACCCAAAGTGTGGGAAGGAGGAGGAAAAGGAGGGGAGGGAACAGGGTGAGGGGCATTAGGAACAGAGGAGGGGGCCCTGTCACACACTCTCATTCTCACACACACACACTGTCACAGTCTCACTCTGTCACACACCCGCACATTCGCTCTGGCTCTCTCTCTCAAACATACACACTCCCAGGAAAACCTTGCTAGCGCCCGTTTCATTCGTTCCAGAAACGGGCCTTTTTTTACTAGTCCTATATAATAATTCTCACCTCCAACAGGATGTGCTTGGGACCGTGCCTGCCGGAAGAGGTCTGCTAGGCAGGCATGCTCTGACATCAGTGACAGACAATTTGGCAAAGCAAAACAATCTGAGTGCTGGCCATTAGGACACAGGATTGATAGGAGAGTTTTAAAAGACTGAAGGAACCGAAAGTGTTAAATGGGGGGGAGGGGGGGAGTGTTCTGAACCACTGAAAGACATGAACATTTGGGAACATCTGAATGCTGGCCATTAGCACACAGGGTACATAGGAGAGTTTTAAAAAACTGAAGGAACCAAAAGTGTTCGGGGGGGGGGGGGGGGGGGGAGTTCTGAATGAATGAAAATTTACGAGAGGAACACAATCTGAATGCCGGGCATTTGTACACAGGGGTAGATAGGACACTTTTTTTTTTAAAATGAAGTACGTGAAAGTATTACATCTTGGGGGAGGGGTGAGGAGGAAAGCGTTGGGGTATCCGGATACTGGGCGTTAGGGCCACAGGGGTACATAGACTTTTGAAAGCCTTAAGGAACCCAAAGTGTGGGAAGGAGGAGGAAAAGGAGGGGAGGGAACTGGGTGAGGGGCATTAGGAACAGGGGAGGGGGCCCTGTCACACACACACACTGTCACACAGACAGTCTCACTCTGTCACACACCCGCACATTCGCTCTGGCTCTCTCTCTCTCAAACATACACACTCCCAGGAAAACCTTGCTAGCGCCCGTTTCATTCGTTCCAGAAACGAGCCTTTTTTACTAGTTCTTATATAATGGCAGGGTGCAGACTGTAGGCTTTGCTTGAATCTACAAAAATAAACAAATCTTATTAAATCAAACTACAATTAAGTTTCAGCTTATAAGGGGTTTATTTTTCTGCTAGAAATTTATTTTATACTTGAGTGAGAAGTTATGTAAGAAGAGGAGACCTTTTTTTTTCCCCTAAATTTCATTATCAGGGTTAACTAGTGTAAATCTTTTCAATATTCCTGTCCAGTCCACACTGAAGGTATTGCCACCTGGATCCCACTGAAATCTGTATGGTGGAGACTGGTCCAGGTTGGTAGCATAATTGTGTATAAATTCATGGCTGAGCCCTGGGAGTGGTTGGCGTGTTTTCTGATCTGTGGAACGTTGTAGTTTCTGTTATCAACTGTATTCGCTGAGAATCTACAGACTTCCCATCCTGGCCAATGATAACCCATAGAAAGGAAGCCTGTGACTCACACTGAGCTTTAGCAGGAGTCACTTTAGGACCAGCTTCTTAAGAGTACCTTTAAAATCTCTCCTATATGAGCCCCCCTGTGCAAATTCATTCTCAGACTGAATTAAAATGGTCTCTGGTGGAGGATCCTCTCCTTCCAACAGGATTTCAGTGTATATCCTGCCACAAATCATCTGCGCAGACAGGAATATAATCACCCTCTGAGGGATTTATACTCAGATCATGCTGCTGATCTGCTTTAGAGCCCTAAGTCGCTCTCTTCATGGGGATGACTTTATTTCTGTTGCAAGAGTTTATCTTGGAAAGTGTTCATAATCTTTAAAAATAATCATGCATAGATAGTAAGTAAGTAATAAAGCAAGGACAATTGAGAACTTTATTACATTTTTTAAAATCCGTACTAAAGCTTTTTGGCAAGATGCAGAATAGAAGTCCCTTATATTGTATTGTACTAGGTATGCTATCTGTTACGCTCTACTACATTCCTCCAGAGGTGCAGCCTGCTCACGCAGGTATGGGAATTCGAGGATGCGGCGGCCGTCTTGGATGTGGTATCTCCAGGATAGGACGGCCATCTTGGAGTTGGCATCTCAGCTTGTGGCAGCCATCTTGGAGTTGAGCAGCTTCAGGAAGGAAGCCTATATTTGGGCATAGAGCATATCCTCTGATGTGGGTGGCCATCTTGGAACAGCTGCACATGGTTGAGCCTAATCCCTGCACTATTTAAAGCCCTGTTTCCAGTCCTTCCTTGCTTCGGCTTCTATTTGCATAGAGGTTGTGATCTTCATCTGTTCCAGTGTTTTCCTGTGTTCCTGACCTCGGATTGTTTACTGACTTCACGATGTGTTGCTGCCTGCCCAGACCTTCGGACTGATTTGTGACTTCACACTGTGTTGCTGCTGGCCCAGACTTCGGACTGTTCTCTGTTTTTGCTGCTTCACTGACTCCTTGTTCCAGGACTGTGTCTGCGCTCCCGCTTGTCTGGTCAGTGGTCGCGCAACCCTTCTGGTTCTGGAAGTCCTGCCGGCCGCTTGAACCCAGGGGCTGAACTCTTGGGGGACAGTGGCTAAGTGCAGGTGAAGCTTGGGTTGTCTGGCTGCCTGACTGAGCGCGGTGGCACTCCATCTTCGCCATGCTCAGTCAGGGCACAGGGGCTCACATCCCCAATCATAACACTATCAAAGTGATTAACAAAAATAAGTTATTTTAATTAGGAAAGGAATTTACAACTTAGTCTAAAGGAAAGAAAGACAGGACAGTTGCTGCATGCCATAGATTGTTGTTCAGCTGCCCATTAATACCCTTACTGATGGTCAAGAGGGAACTTTTACATAACATCAAATGTGTCAAGGAAGTGAAGATAAGGTTTTTCTTAACTTGAAATGGCTCTAATCTAATCATTTGCAGAAGCTTATTAAACAACTAGTAAAAAAAAGGCCCGTTTCTGAAACAAATGAAACGGGCGCTAGCCAGGTTTTCCTTGTAGTGTGTATGTTTGAGTGAGTGAGTGTGTGTGTGTGTGATAGTGACTGTGTGAGAGAGAGTGTGACTGTGGGATTGTGTGTCAGAGAGAGATTGAGAGTTGGTGCTTGTGTATCTGTGAGTGAGTGTGTGTTTAAGAATGAGTGTGCGTGAGTGCGTATGTGAGACAGTTCTGGGTGCTTCTGTATCTGTGAGTGTGTTTGTGTGTTTCAGAATGAGTGTGTGCGAGTGGGTATGTGAGACAGCGAGTGTGAGAGAGTGTTTTCCCGCCGTTCTCCCTTCCCCCACTCCTAGTGTTCCCGTTTGCCCCTGTCCTGTTCCTCCCTTTCGCCCCCTCCCCCCCTCCCTTTCTCCCCCCCCACAATTGGCATCCTGCAAAGTTTGTGGCAGATTTGGAACCATGCGACCGTACCACAGCGAAGCGTCGCTCAGAGAAAGGGTGACAGCGAGTCCCGACACGTGCAATCTGGCGAACTGTAAGGCTTGTTTGTTAGATGTGTTCACGCTGCACGCAACTTTCTGCCCTCCCTCTGACTGAAAAAGTTGAGAGCAGCCTTACGTCGTGCGGGAGTGGGGAATAGCAGCTGCCTGGCAAAGAGGCAAGTGGTGCTATGACCCGTGGAGCAAGGACAACAGCTGTGGCTGCAGCAGTTGCTGACTCGCACGTCCTTGTTTGTGTCAGCGCAGGTACCGGAAATGACGCTCCCAGCTGATGGTGTCGGCTCGCACACACACACCTCCCATTCGGCGCTCGTGATTGGCCGCCTTTATTTCCCTCGGCTTTCCGCAAATGCCGCTGCTGCACCTCCTTCGCAACCCTGATGGAGGAGGTCGGGAAGAAAGGGGAAGGGCTAGCAGGAGGAAGAAGGGTTTACTAAGCTCCATGGCTGGGAGGGTTGACACACGAACTCAGGCGGTGGCACTTGCGGCACCTTCGAGTGGTTTGAGGTCGGTCCTGTAGCCGGGTCGCTGCGGCCAGAGTGTGCGGGCAGTGAACATCGGGGAGGAGGGTGAGTGAGGGAGGGCTGGGGGCGGGGTGATGTGCAGTGGCGCCGGCGACTTGAGAGAGGAGGGGGCCCGGGGGGAGGGAGAGAGTGTGCTTCGGGTCCAAGGGCAGGGCTGGAAGTTGGAGGGGAGAGAGGGAGGGTGGTCCAGGGAGCGGCAGGAGGCAATCATAGCCAATCAGAGAGGGAGTGTGTGTGCTCTGCCCTCGTCACGTTGTGACGCGAGGGCGGGGCACACTAATGGGCAAAAGGTGGTCTCGACGCCTCAACTTCCGGTTGGAGGCTTCATTTAGAACGTTGGGGTTGCGAATTATGTCCGGAAGGGGCGTTGCTGAGGGCGGGTCTATGAGTGAGAGTGAGTGGTGCATGAGTGTGAGTGAGTGTTGCTGACAGCCTAGCCTTCAGTGTTTCTCTCCCACAGAGTGAGCTTCAGAATGTTGCAGGTGAGAATTATTTATATAGATTTGGGACCAATCACACAGACTATGCCTGGTTTTGTCCTGATATTTATTTATTTTATTTGGATTTTGCTCACACCTTTTTCAGTAGTAGCTCAAGGTGAGTTACATTCAGCTGTACTGAGGATTTCTCTGTCCCTGGAGGGCTCACAGTCTAATTCTTGTACCTGAAGCAATGGAGGGTTAAGTGACTTGCCCAAGATCACAAGGAGCAGCAGTGGTATTTGAACCAGCCACCTCTGGATGTTAACACTGGTGCTCTTAACCCATAGGCGGTCAGTGGCCCAACTGTTTGGGGAGGCTAAAGGAGGCAGGATCAGAGATGGGGCTTCCATAATTATCTGAACACAAAAAAAATAAGTAAAAGTAAAATAGTAACAAGTAATACCTTTTATTAAATTTAGATAGTAGATATGTATCATATGTCAAAGAATAAAGTGGTTACTCAAACTGAGAGCTTGATGGCTGAACAATATAGTTGGAAGGAAAGTGCATTTCTATAGAATAGGCAGCCAGAACTTTTGGATGACACACAAGCACCAGTGCTAAGGTCCAGTTTCGAGAGTGCAGAGATACCAAGGGTGTCCCGTCCCAATTGTGAAAAGTACCACCCCAATTAGTGAGATTCAAGGTTAGCAAGTGAAAGTTGAGCTACTACTGAGAATAATATGAGCTAAATCAAGTCCAAATTCTAATATTAGGCATATTGAAAAGTAACACAAAAAAAAGTCACTCGGGACCTATAAAAATTGTTACATAAGATTAGCCATACTGAGTCAGACTAACAGATTTAAATTTCAGAAACTGACACATTCCACTCACTAAATGAATAAAAAAAAAATATTTGAAACAAAAATGTATAATATACCTTTTCATTGAACTAATTTAATAAAATTTTTGACTAGCTTTTTGGAGTTTACTAACCTGAGGAAGGAGGTTTAGACAGGGCCGGTCTTAGCAAGTGCGGGGCCCTATGCAGACCAGTTTGGTGGGGCCCCATCCTAGTCCCGCCCCATTGATAAGATTATGCAACTTGTAGAAACTTTTTTATTTACGAAATTTCAAATAAAGACAAATGAAGCTAAACTTGTAAAAACTGATTGAAATAAGCACAATACTATCATGACCCCCCCCCCCCCCCCCCCCCCCCAGAAATTATTCAGTTCAAGTCCACTACAATTAGTAGTTCCAATTCTCATAACAAAGGAGAATAAAGGAAAAATATTAATTAAGAAAAGATCCAGTACTTTCAGATTCCCCTATTACTCTGTAACCCATCAAACCAGAGAGGTAACACTGAGATCCCCAAGTAGCCAAAACAGATGTAAGTAAGTACATAGGTTCCTATTAAAGACAAAACCACAACACATTTACAGTAGCAAATTTTTCCATAAATCAGCTATATTGGAGATAGACTGACTGTCCTAAATCTAGTCCTCCTGCTCCTGGGTGTGCTGCTTTGAAATCAGCTCCCCCTACTGCCGCGAAGCTTCCATGAAGAATGAAGGATTGACTTTTGTATCTGAATGTAACTCGCCTTGAGCTACTGCTGAGAAAGGCGCGCTCTAACATCACATCCCAAAGACTAGTACCACACATAATAAAGTGATATAAAACACAAAAAATGTCCTTAGGACCTAAAGAAGAATTCTACAATACCATAATAGCACTAACTTCCAGGAATCACACAGCAAGGGCAGCAACGTAAACAATGCAATATCAATATTGGAAAACTAAACAAGCCGGATTAGAACAAATCAGCCCTACATAGATAGTCTTAACAGAATACCTGGTCTTTCACACATACAGAACACGGATAGACCCTTACCAGGTATAGAATAAGTAACCATGAACTAAAAATAGAAATATGTAGACAAAAATGCTTATGGATTAATTTACAGCAATATAACTAGGCATACCTCAGATGTACAGTCATATGTAAAGTATTTAAATTTTCTTGAACCCATATTCTTAAAAATACACTAATATGATTTTAAGAACTTCTGAAATTAAACCAAACCCCAAGAAACTAGACTCCAATGAATGCAATACTAAAATATATGTCAAAATGTAAAGATAGCAGATGTAAATTTTAAAACATGACATATTCCAATCACGTTACAAATTAACAAATAAAAATAAAGGAAAAAAATTGAAATAAGGCATTTCTTCTTTCCCCCTTCCATCTAGTGTATTCCCCTCTCCCCATTCATCCAGTGCCCCCCAATCTCCCATTCCAACCAATGTGTCTCCTCTCTCCCCCTTCCGTGTCTCCCATTCTCTGTCTCCTCTCCTCCTTTCAATCAGCATGTCCCCTCTCCCCCCTCTGTCACATGATCTTTCATCCAGTGTTTCTCTCTTTCTTCCCTCCATCCAACATCTCCCACTCCATCCCCCTTCCATTCAGTGTTTTCTCTCTCTTTATCCTTCAATCTCTCCCCTGTCTCTCTCTTCTTATTCACCCTGTCCACCAGTGTCCCTGTCTTTACCCTTCCTCTATAGTCAGCATCTATCCACTTGCCCTATGCTCCCTTCCATGGTCTGCATTTCCTGTTTATGTTCCTGTTCCTTTCCATGTCCAGCTTTTCTCTCTTCTCTACCCTCTGTACCCCCACCCTTGGTCCAGCCTCTCTCCCTCCCTCATAGAACAGCATCTCTCCTCCTGATCCAGTCTATCTGTTCTCTCCACCAATCCACTCAGACCAGCATTTCTCCACATCTTCCACCTCCCCTTTGCTCCAGCAGGTCTCCCTTGTTTCCTTCCCTCTGTTTCCCCTATCTCTCTCTTTCTCAAAATCACTGCGAAATTAGGACTTACCGGCTGCTGCTGCTATTTTCCCTTTAGTCCATCAGACCACCGCAGCAGAACCAGGCTGTAGGTGTGCCCTCAGCCCTCCACTACAACGCGGCCCGCCCTTGAGGAAGGAAGTTCACTGTGTCACGGCGGGCTGCGCGTCGCGGGGGTGGGGGGGGATCACGCGCCACATCAGCGCGGTCAGGAGGTGTCACGGGGTGACAGAGTGCGTCGTGGCGCTGGGAGCGCAGAATTCAGGCTCCAGGAGGCACAGAGCAGTCTCATCTGGCTGGGTCTGGCGGTGGCGGGACTCGGAGCGCCGCAGAACTGAAGGCAGCACCCGGAGGCCGGAGCAGGATGGAGGAGGAGGCGGAGTCGAGGCGCGCCGCGCGGGGCCCCCCTGAGCGTTTAGACCTCTGAAAGCAAGTCAAAAAATGTATTTCGTCCAATAAAAAGTTGTCATTTTACATTTTTTGTTTTTATTTATTAACCTGTAAAGTGGACTAACATGGCTACTTCATTCTACATTAAAAAATAATTTTACCTTTGCTATCTGGCATCTGATTTTTCTAATTGTGCAGGTCGCAGTCTCTGGTTACTGCCTTTGTCTTCTAACTCTTTCCATATCTCCTGTCCATTTATCATTTTTCTCCCTCTGCATGTCGTCTTTTTTTTTTTTTTTAATTTTTAGAAGTCTTCAATGGGAATACACAATACATTGAAAATTGCAAGAAAATCACAATGCACATATATGAAATAGCGTGTCGTTAACAGCAACCGAAACCAGGAAAAGAGCAACCCGGTGCATCACAATTCAATGCTCCCTCAATCCCAAGCCAGTAAAGGCACATAGACACTTCTAGTTGTTTAAGAACATTTTAAACTATAAGACCCCCATCCCACAACTCCCTGTCTTCCCCCCCCCACCCTATAACAATAAGAGAACAAAGAGGGGGGAAAAACCCACCCCACCAAGGTCCCCCGCACCACCACCATCCGCTTCATCCCGCACAGTTAGTAACAAAAGGCTCCCAAATAGCTTCCCATTTGGCCAAAGTTCTATGATGCAGAGCCCATTGCCTCTCCATCTCACAAACATACCACAATTTATTAACCCATTTGATCCAGGAGGGAACCAGAGGAGACCTCCACTGAGCAGCCAATGTGACCCTGGCAGCCATCATTGCATATCGAACCAGCAGAGATTGTGAAGTGGTCAAGCCCGGAGGTTTCTTAGGAAAGAGAAAAAATTACAGTACCCATTTGAGAGGCCGACCAATCTATCTTTGGAGGCGATATTGGACAGCCTTCCAAAATGCCTGACTTTGACACAGGACCACCAGATATGGCCCATAGTGCCCCTCTGCCTACAATTCCTCCAACACAAAGGAGAAACTGAGGTGAACATGATTCAAGTGAACAGGTGTCAAATACCAACTATAAAAAACTTTGCATTTTCCTTAAAAGGAACAAAAATAGAAATTTTTGAGAGCGCTTTTTCATCAAAGTCCACTCCTCGTCCAAACTAAGGCCCAATTCCCTGTTCCAACTAGTTCTATACTCCCCTAAACCTGTGGCCTGCTTACGCTGATACGAATATAGGCAGGTAATTTTAACATTATGGATGCAAAATCCAGTCAAACAAGTTGACTCAAAGTGTGCATCAAAATTGGTCGCGACTCATCGGAACATATTTGGACCAATATTCAGACCGCAACAACTTCCATGCAAACAAAGATATGGACTTGAAATTTTGAACAAGCATTATGCTTGTGCTGGACATAATACTGCCAGATTTGCAACTAACCAGCATCTATAACTGCCCTGCAGGATCTCTTCAAAGTTGGCACTGTCAGCGCAAATGGTAAAATGTACCAAAGTTCAAAGCCAATTATTAAAAAAGAGTCTGCCTGAATCAGCTTGTTAACAGTATCATCTGAAAGAGAAAATTGTGCTCTACAACACTGATATGTTTTTGTTTTGCAATGCCACCATTAAGTAGCCATTTACTCAGGTCAAATTATGTTATATTTTGTGTGCGTGATGTATTGTGTTGGTCCATGATGGCTGAGCCATTACTGGTTATCACATTGAAACCGGCATCGCCATAGGGCCAGTAGCCATTTTGTACTGCTTGTCCCAGGAATAGTGGATTTTTCCTACATCCATTTAATAACATTCTATGGCCTTTTCCTTCAGGAAGCCGTCCAAACCTTTCTTAAACTCTGCTAAGCTAACCGCCTTAACCACATTCTCTGGCAACGAATTCCAGAGTCGAATTACGTGCTGAGTAAAGAGAAATTTTCTCTTGTTTTAAACTTACTGCAGTCCAGCTTCACCGCATGCCCCCTTTTGGAACGCGTAAACAGACGCTCCATATCTATCTTTTCCATTCCACTCATTTTATATACCTCTGTCATATCATCCCTCAGCCGCCTTTTCTCCAAGCTGAAGAGCCCCAGCCGCTTTAGCCTTTCCTCATAGGAAAGTCGTCCCATCCCCTTAATCATCTTTGTCGCCCTTCTCTGCACCTTTTCTAATTCCACTATATCTTTTTTGAGGTGCGGCGACCAGAATTGAACACAATACTCTAGGTGCGGTCACACCATGGACCGATACAGTGGCATTATAATATCCTCATTTTTGTTTTCCATCCCTTTTTCCTAATAATACCTAACATTCTATTTGCTTTCTTAGCCACAGCAGCACACTGAGCAGAAGATTTCAAAGTATCATCAATGATGACTCTCAGGTCCCTTTCTCGTTCCGTGACTCCTATCGCTGAACCTTGCATGACGTAGCTATAGTTTGGGTTCCTCTTTCCCACATGCATCACTTTGCACTTGCTCACATTGAACGTCATCTGCCATTTAGACGCCCAGTCTCCTAGTCTCGCAATATCTTCTTGCAACTTTTCACAATCTTCCCGCGATTTGACGACCTTAAACAAGTTTGTGTCATCAGCAAATTTGATAACCTCACTAGTTACCCCCACCTCCAGGTCATTTATGAAAATGTTAAAAAGCAATGGTCCCAGCACAGATCCCTGAGGGACCCCGCTAACTACCCTTCATTGCGAATAGTGACCATTTTACCCTACTCTCTGTTTCCTAACACATACACTACCTCCGACCCCATGACTCTCTAATTTCCTTTGGAGCCTTTCATGAGGGACTTTGTCAAACGCTTTCTGAAAATCCAGATACACAATATCTACTGGCTCACCTTTGTCGACATGTTTGTTTACCCCTTCAAAGAAATGCAGTAAATTGATGAGGCAAGACTTCCCTTCATTAAATCCATGCTGACTTTATCTCATTAGTCCATGCTTTAGAATGTGCTCTGTTATTTTGTTCTTAATGATAGTCTCTACCATTTTGCCCGGTACCGATGTCAGACTCACCGGTCTATAATTCCCCAGATCTCCCCTGGAACCTTTCTTAAAAATCGGCGTTACATTAGCAACCCTCCAATCTTCTGGTCCCACGCTCAGTTTTAAGGATAAATTACATATCAACAACAGTAGCTCCGCAAGCTCATTTTTTAGTTCCATCAGTACCCTGGGCTGAATGCCATCTGGCCCAGGAGATTTACTACTCTTTAGTTTGCACAACTGCCCCATTACATCCCCTAGGTTTACAGAGTTTTCATTAAGTTTCTCCGACTTTGCATCATGTCTAAAAAGGAATAAATCTTGCCCTCCTCATTGAGGAGATTTTCAAACAAGGTGATGCCCAAGCCTGACCCAACCCTGAAAGAGGCCAGACTCCATGCCCTGCATGAAATCAGCATTGCCTTACCCCCCGGGGCAGCAAATCACTAGCAGTATGGTTTTGATTCCAAAAATGCAAAAGTTCTTTCCAGATCTTTCTTAAGGGGCATAACAAGATATTCTCCGAGGACAAGCAGGCTGCTTGTTCTCACTGATGGGTGACGTCCACGGCAGCCCCTCCAATCGGAAACTTCACTAGCAAAGTCCTTTGCTAGTCCTCGCGCGCCCTTGCGCACCGCGCATGCGCGGCCGTCTTCCCGCCCGAACCGGCTCGTGTTCATCAGTCTTCTTTTGTCCGCGCTCGGTACAGTCGTGTTTTGCGCCGTTCGCGCCCCTTAAGTTGACCCTCGCGCATCTTTTTGAATTTTCGCTAAAAAAAAAAAAAAAAGGGATTGCAGAGAAGGGCCTTTTGGTCTTTTTCCCTTTTCCTTACTTCTAGTTTTTGGCCCCGTTAAGTTTTCTTTCATTTTCGGGGTAGGCCCCTTTGAGGCCTCGGGTCGAGTTTTTTTCTCCCCATCTTTTTGGTGCCTTACCGCAATTACGAGTTTTGATTTCGCCGATGTGATTTTTCCGCCCATGTCATCGAAGTCTCCCAGCGGCTTCAAGAAGTGCACCCAGTGCGCCCGTGTAATCTCGCTCACTGATAGGCACGCGTCGTGTCTTCAGTGTCTGGGGGCTGGGCACCGCCCACAGGCCTGCAGTCTTTGCGCCCTTTTACAGAAAAGGACTCAGGTAACGAGATTGGCCCAGTGGAACGTTTTGTTCTCGGGCTCTTCGTCGGCATCAGCACCGGGAGTATCGAGTGCGTCGACGTCGACAGCGTCAACACCTCCGCCCTCGGCCGCGATGGTATCGATTGCATCGAGGCATCGACCCTCTGCATCGTCGGGGCCGAGACATCGGAAGGCTGCGTCGGCGTCGGTGGTACCGGGACCTCCGCTTCTGCTGATGTCGTTGGACGGTGGTGCTTCGTCTGGAGTGCAGGTGAGGGCTGTCCATTCCCCTGCTGGTGGCGGTGAGCCTTCGGGTGGGTCTCCCCCTACCCTGAGGGCTCCTGCGGTACAGCCCCCCGAGACTGACCTTCTTCGGCCTCGGCCCCGAGGAAGCGACGGTTGGATTCTACGTCCTCCTCGTCGGTACCGGGAAGCTCCGGTGACATGCTTCGTTTGAAAAAGTCAAAGAAGCATCGACACCGGTCTCCTTCCCGTGTCGGTACCGAGAGCTCTGGGTCGCTGAGGGAGTCGGCACCCAGTAGGCATCGGCACCGGGAGGACCGCTCACCCTCTGTTCAGGAGGTGTCGATGCGCTCCACCTTGGACAGCCCGGAACAGCCTCCACGCCCGGAACAGACTCTGACATCGACTCCTGCATCGGCTTCCATGTCTTTCTCCACAGCCGCCCTGCACGAGAGTCTCCGGGCCGTTCTCCCAGAGATCCTGGGAGAGCTGTTGCGCCCTTCCCCTCCGGTACCGGGGGTGCTTGCGCCACCGGTACCGTCGAGTGAGGCGCCGGCTGGCCCCTTGCCCGGGATGAGGTCTCCGACATCGGTGCTGCTTGCGGTACCGACTGCGGTCGCCTCCCAGGAAGGCTCCCCGACGACGTCGGCGGAGGGAGCTTCGCCGGTGTGGACGAGGGAGTCTACCTCTCGACGCTCCCACCGTGACCGTGGTTCCACGGAGTCGAGTCGGGCATGGCTTCAGACACAGGTCCGTGAACTTGTGTCTGATACCGATGGTGAGGCCTCGTGGGAGGAGGAGGAGGACATCAGATATTTCTCTGACGAGGAGTCTGATGGTCTTCCTTCGGATCCCACTCCCTCCCCTGAAAGGCAGCTTTCTCCTCCCGAGAGTCTGTCTTTTGCGGCCTTTGTCCGGGAGATGTCTACGGCCATCCCCTTCCCGGTGGTTGTGGAGGATGAGCCCAGGGCTGAAATGTTTGAGCTCCTGGACTATCCTTTTCCACCTAAGGAAGCGTCCACAGTACCCATGCATCATGTCCTAAAAAAGACATTGCTGGCGAACTGGACCAAGCCTTTAACTAATCCCCACATTCCCAAGAAGATCGAGTCCCAGTACCGGATCCATGGGGACCCAGAGCTGATGCACACTCAGTTGCCTCACGACTCTGGAGTTGTGGATTTGGCCCTAAAGAAGGCTAAGAGTTCTAGGGAGCATGCTTCGGCGCCCCCGGGCAGGGACTCTAGAACCTTAGACTCCTTTGGGAGGAAGGCCTACCATTCTTCTATGCTCGTGGCCAAAATCCAGTCTTACCAGCTCTACACAAGCATACACATGCGGAACAATGTGCGGCAGTTGGCGGGCTTGGTGGACAAGCTCCCACCTGAGCAAGCCAAGCCATTTCAGGAGGTGGTCAGGCAGCTGAAGGCGTGCAGAAAATTCCTGGCCAGAGGGGTGTATGACACCTTTGATGTTGCGTCCAGGGCCGCTGCTCAAGGTGTGGTGATGCGCAGACTCTCATGGCTGCGTGCCTCCGACCTGGAGAATAGGATCCAGCAGCAGATTGCGGACTCGCCTTGCCGTGCGGATAATATTTTTGGAGAAAAAGTCGAACAGGTGGTAGAGCAGCTCCACCAGCGGGATACCGCTTTCGACAAGTTCTCCCGCTGGCAGCCTTCAGCTTCTACCTCTACAGGTAGACGATTTTTTGGGGGAAAGAGGACTGTTCCCTACTCTTCTGGTAAGCGTAGGTACAATCCTCCTTCTCGACAGCCTGCGGCCCAGGCTAAGCCCCAGCGCGCTCGCTCTCGTCAGCAGCGTGCGCCTCAGCAAGGCCCCTTGGCTCCCCAGCAAAAGCCAGGGACGAGCTTTTGACTGGCTCCAGCAGAGCATAGCCAACATCCAAGTGTCAGTGCCAGGCGACCTGCCGGTCGGAGGGAGGTTGAAAGTTTTTCACCGAAGGTGGCCTCTCATAACCTCCGATCAGTGGGTTCTCCAAATAGTCCGGCAAGGATACACCCTCAATTTGGCTTCAAAACCTCCAAATTGTCCACCAGGAGCTCAATCTTACAGCTTCCAACACAAGCAGGTACTTGCAGAGGAACTCTCCGCCCTTCTCAGCGCCAATGCGGTCGAGCCCGTGCCATCCGGGCAGGAAGGGCTGGGATTCTATTCCAGGTACTTCCTTGTGGAAAAGAAAACAGGGGGGATGCGTCCCATCCTAGACCTAAAGGCCCTGAACAAATATCTGGTCAAAGAAAAGTTCAGGATGCTTTCCCTGGGCACCCTTCTCCCCATGATTCAGGAAAACGATTGGCTATGCTCTCTGGACTTGAAGGACGCCTACACACACATCCCGATACTGCCAGCTCACAGACAGTATCTGCGATTTCGGCTGGGCACACGTCACTTCCAGTACTGTGTGCTACCCTTTGGGCTCGCCTCTGCGCCCAGAGTGTTCACGAAGTGCTTGGCTGTAGTAGCAGCGGCACTGCGTAGACTGGGGGTACACGTGTTCCCATATCTCGACGATTGGCTGGTGAAGAACACATCCGAGGCAGGAGCTCTACAGTCCATGCAGATGACTATTCGACTCCTGGAGCTACTGGGGTTTGTGATAAATTATCCAAAGTCCCATCTTCTCCCAGTGCAGAAACTTGAATTCATAGGAGCTCTGCTGGATTCTCAGACGGCTCGTGCCTATCTCCCAGAGGCGAGAGCCAACAACTTGTTGTCCCTCGTCTCGCGGGTCCGAGCGTCCCAGCAGATCACAGCTCGGCAGATGTTGAGATTGCTGGGCCACATGGCCTCCACAGTTCATGTGACTCCCATGGCCCGCCTTCACATGAGATCTGCTCAATGGACCCTAGCTTCCCAGTGGTTTCAGGCCGCTGGGGATCTAGAAGACGTGATCCACCTGTCCATGAGTTCTCAAATCCCTGTATTGGTGGACGATTTGGTCCAATTTGACTCTGGGACGTCCTTTCCAAATTCCTCAGCCACAAAAAGTGCTAACTACGGATGTGTCTCTCCTGGGGTGGGGAGCTCATGTCGATGGGCTGCACACCCAGGGAAGCTGGTCCCTCCAGGAACGCGATCTGCAGATCAATCTCCTGGAGTTACGAGCGGTCTGGAATGCTCTGAAGACTTTCAGAGATCGGCTGTCCCACCAAATTATCCAAATTCAGACAGACAACCAGGTTGCCATGTATTACATCAACAAGCAGGGGGGCACCGGATCTCGCCCCCTGTGTCAGGAAGCCGTCAGCATGTGGCTCTGGGCTCGCCGTCACGGCATGGTGCTCCAAGCCACATATCTGGCAGGCGTAAACAACAGTCTGGCCGACAGGTTGAGCAGGAGTATGCAACCTCACGAGTGGTCGCTCAATTCCCGAGTGGTGCACGGGATCTTCCAAGTGTTGCACACCCCCTTGGTAGATCTCTTTGCATCTCGAGCCAACCACAAAGTCCCTCAGTTCTGTTCCAGGATTCAGGCCCACGGCAGACTGGCATCGGATGCCTTCCTCCTGGACTGGGGGGAGGGTCTGCTGTATGCTTATCCTCCCATACCTCTGGTGGGGAAGACTTTGTTGAAACTCAAGCAAGACCGAGGCACCATGATTCTGATTGCTCCTTTTTGGCCGCGTCAGATCTGGTTCCCTCTTCTTCTGGAGTTGTCCTCCGAAGAACCGTGGAGATTGGAGTGTTTTCCGACCCTCATCACACAGGACGAAGGGGCGCTTCTGCATCCCAACCTCCGGTCTCTGGCTCTCAAGGCCTGGATGTTGAGAGCGTAGACTTTGCCTCTTTGGGTCTGTCAGAGGGTGTCTCCCGCATCTTGCTTGCTTCCAGGAAAGATTCCACTAAGAGGAGTTACTTCTTTCTATGGAGGAGGTTTGCCGTCTGGTGTGACAGCAAGGCCCTAGATCCTCACTCTTGTCCTACACAGACCCTGCTTGAATACCTTCTGCACTTGTCTGAGTCTGGTCTCAAGACTAACTCTGTAAGGGTCCACCTTAGCGCAATCAGTGCATACCATTACCATGTGGAAGGTAAGCCGATCTCAGGACAGCCTTTAGTTGTTCGCTTCATGAGAGGTTTGCTTATGTCGAAGCCCCCCGTCAAACCTCCTACAGTATCGTGGGATCTCAATGTCGTTCTCACCCAGCTGATGAAACCTCCTTTTGAGCCACTGAACTCCTGCCATCTGAAGTACTTGACCTGGAAGATCATTTTCTTGGTGGCAGTTACTTCAGCTCGTAGAGTCAGTGAGCTTCAGGCCCCTTACACTAAATTTCATCATAACAGAGTAGTCCTCCGCACTCACCCTAAGTTCTTGCCAAAGGTTGTGTCGGAGGTCCATCTGAACCAGTCAATTGTCTTGCCAACATTCTTTCCCCGTCCTCATTCCTGCCCTGCTGAGCGTCAGCTGCACACATTGGACTGCAAGAGAGCATTGGCCTTCTATCTGGAGCGGACACAGCCCAACAGACAGTCCGCCCAATTGTTTGTTTCTTTTGATCCCAACAGGAGGGGAGTGGCTGTGGGGAAACGCACCATATCCAATTGGCTAGCAGATTGCATTTCCTTCACTTACGCCCAGGCTGGGCTGGCTCTTGAGGGTCATGTTAGAGCCATGGCAGCGTCGGTAGCCCACTTGAAGTCAGCCACTATTGAAGAGATTTGCAAAGCTACGACGTGGTCATCTGTCCACACATTCACATCTCATTACTGCCTGCAGCAGGATACCCGACGCGACAGTCGGTTCGGGCAGTCAGTGCTTCAGAATCTGTTCGGGGTTTAGAATCCAACTCCACCCCCCTAGGCCCATGTTTATTCTGTTCCAGGCTGCACTCTCAGTTAGTTGGTTAAATTGTTAGGTCAATCTCAGTTATGTCCTCGCCGTTGCGAGGCCCAATTGACCATGGTTGTTGTTTTGAGTGAGCCTGGGGGCTAGGGATACCCCATCAGTGAGAACAAGCAGCCTGCTTGTCCTCGGAGAAAGCGAATGCTACATACCTGTAGAAGGTATTCTCCGAGGACAGCAGGCTGATTGTTCTCACAAACCCGCCCGCCTCCCCTTTTGGAGTTGTGTCTTCCCTTCTCTTTGTCTTGCTACATATGAGACTGGCCGGCACGACTGCCGCGCATGAGCATTGGCGCGCGAGGGCTAGCAAAGGCTTTTGCTAGTGAAGATTCCGATTGGAGGGGCTGCCGTGGACGTCACCCATCAGTGAGAACAATCAGCCTGCTGTCCTCGGAGAATACCTTCTACAGGTATGTAGCATTCGCTCTATATGATTATCACTGCTGCACAGCTGGGTGCCCACCTAATATTAGACATACTTTCTCCATTTGTGAATAATAAAATCCAGCATCAAGGGTTGGTTCCATCTCCTTGTGTCTGAACAAAGACCCTTATAAGGCATCCACCATCTTTGTACTTCATTCCAGATTTACAGATGGGATACTCCAATCCAGTAGATTCAAGTCATCCAGTATAATTACATCTTCTTTTTATTTCCATCTTTGAAATCCCATTGATCAAGTCACTGTCTAGTTCTTCCCTCTTAAGTACAATGAATCTACATAAGAACAAAATACATAAGAGTTGCCAGACTGGGTCAGACCTAGCTCAGTATCCTGTGTCTAATAGTTGCCAGTCCAGGTTACAAGTACCTGGTAGAGTTCCAAAAGGTGGCAAGAATTCACTGCTTATCCCAAGATTTACCTTAATAAAAGCTTATGGACTTTTCCTCCAGGAATTTGTCCAAACTGTTTTTTTAAACCAAGCTACATTAACTTTTTACCACTTGCTCTGACAGTGAGTTCTAGAGCTTAACTACACACTGTATTTGTTTGAAATATGCTACTATGTAACTTCATGGAGTGTCACCTAGTCTTTGAACTTTCTGAAAGAGTAAACAATTGATTAACATTTACCCATTCCACTCAGTATTTTATAGACTTCAATCAAACACAGTATCACCCCTCAGTCATCTCCTCTCCAAGCTGAAGAACTTTAACCTCTAGTCGTTCCTTATATAAGAGTCCTTCCATCCCTTTAATCATTTTAATTGCCTTTTTCTGTACCTTTTCCAGTTCCACTATATTTTTTTTTTTTTCAGATGAGGCAACTAGAATTGCACACAAGATGTGGCTGTTGAGATGGAGTGTTCACATATATATAATTTTGTAGTTCCTTTCATATTCTAATATATTTTATTTATTGTATGCTGCTTTGCTGTTGCCTACAAAAGGTGGTATATTAAAACTAATAAACCATAAAACTATAATAACCATAAGTTAAAAACTTTTATATTGTAAATAAACTGCAGTCTACAGTAAGTCCACCAGGAGAGGCTAGCTCATGACATTGCTCTTGTAACAACATGGCCAAAACTCCCATAAATGGCATGGTAAGCAACATAGCAAAATTTTTCTGGCTATCCATCCTAGTTTAGGGTTCTCTGTATCCTATGCTTTGTGTTTAGTTTCTGTTTTCATTGATCTTTTTCTGAGGAAATTCAGCTCTCATTCTCTGAACCTGTAGCAAGTTGGAAAGCCCTATACTCTAAATAGAATTTTATTTCAGATTCCTAGTTTATCTGTTTCTTGAGTATGTGGGAACAAACTGTGAGGCCCTTTTACCAAGCTACGGGAAAAAGGGCCCTGTGCTGGCGGTGGAGGCCATTTTTACCGCACGCTAGGGCCCTTTTTACCGCAGTAGGCAAAAAGAGAACTCTTACCACATGGCCATGTGATGGGGAGCCCTTACCGCCACCCATTGAGGTGGTGATAAGGGCTCTCGTGCTAACCTGGAGGTAACTGGGCAGTGCGCGGTGATGCGCAATTACTGTCGGTTTACCACCACACAAGCCATTTCCAGGTTTTTTCTTTTTCCTCTAGAAATGGCATGCGCTCAGGGCAGGACTACCGCCGGTGACTATGTTGGACCAGCGGTAGTCCCAAAAGAGTGAGCTGTAAGCCTGCATTGTGGACTTACTGTCACTCTGTAAAAGGGTCCCTTACTCTGTAATATAGGGTGGGATCTTTCGTCCTCTGCTTGCAGAGACATTTTCCCCCCCTATTTACTAAGCAGCACAGCAATGCTGACACAGCCCATTTATAGTGAAAGGGCTGTGTCGGCATTAGTGTGCTGCATAGTAAACAGTGGAGTTTGAGTTTCATGTTTCAGTGTCTATTCAACAACTTTGTAAATGGATTTTCTTCAGCTACAGCTGATTGGTAGGTGTATAAAGCCACCTTGATGTTTTTGAAAATGATTATTTTTATTTAAATTCCTTTCACTGCAAGTTTGTTTTTCTGTGACATTTCTACCCTGGAATGGAGAAAAGCTTTGAGCATCAGGAAACAGATGGGATATATATTTTTAAGCTCAAATAATCTTTATTGAGTTTTCTTATAGAAACAAACAAGAAAAGATACCTCAAAATATGGAACTGCAGATTTGCAGTAACACAGGTTACCAAGAAGGAATATAATGATGCACATAATCAAGTACAAACGACTTGGAGCTAGAAAATATATGGATTACAGAGGTAAATATGTGCATTACAAAGGCAATGTGATTCACTTTATGTTGCAACTGAAGAGTAAAAACCTGATATAGGTTTCCAAATGTTAACAAAATTACCAACCCAGTTACTTTTTTTTTCAGCTAGTCTTGTTTCATATTTATAAACTAGGGGCCCTGCTTACTAAGGTGCGTTAGTGTTTTTAGCTTGCCTACACTTAGCGCACGCTAACCATGTAGGCTCCTATAGGGATATTGTAGGCCCGTACAAGGTTAACGTGCGTTAAAAATGTTAACGCACCTATACCGCTGCTTAGTAAACAGGGCCCTAAATTAGGACAAGAGTATAACATGTGTTCAAGCATACCTATGTTAGATTTACAGGACCAACACAGGCTGGATAGTTTAATATTTATTCTTGTTTGTCGGACAGGAGTCCAAGAGAATCTGTGAACAATAAAATAAAGTGTATTATAGGAACTGATGATAAGTCTATTGATTTTAGACCAAAAAGAGGACCAGCCAAAGATATCTCAATATTTTTTCCCCAAAGCTGTTGTCAAAAGTAGATAAAAACAGGTTAAAGTAACGGGATGCTGAATTACCTTTTATTATATCTTCCGTGAATATTTGGAAATTTCATTAAGTATAGGTTGAGGGGTATAGTCCTGAAGAAAACAGGAAAGCACAGATCTAATCTTCAGATACTTGAAGAATTGAGAATGTGAAATTGAGTATTTAATTTGAAGGGTGTTAAAGGTAACTATGTGCCTACCATCAAGAAGATCAGATATATGATTAATACCAGACTCAATCCACGTATACCAGCAAATTGGGGATTTATTTACTGTAATTTGCAAATTGCCCCATAAATGAGCAGACTCCAGATGGGATAAATTATGATATACCATGATGCAGATTCCCTTCAAAACACTGATCATGGTATTAAAAAAAAAAAAAAAAAAAGGCTGAGCCAACTGTTTACTAATGACTTAACTTGGCATTCACAATACAATCTGGCAGAGGCAGTAGCAAATGTAGAAGGCAACAATAAATATTTAGAATCTCTGAGGCTATTAACCTCTAACTCCATCACAGAGAAAAGTCCAGTTCTCCTTATATCCATAGCCCTATTACAGAGGGTAGCAATTAAACACAGTTATTTTAAGCCAATGCCTGCTACTATGGGTAGCAATTTAGTATAGTTCACTATAGGTTTCCACTTACCATTCAGCTGTTGGCTGCCATAAGATTCAGGGACTCTGAGAACTCAGGTGCAAGTCCTTTGTAATTGGGATCAACTGAAGTGTTCTTGGATTCGCAGGAACTCTGTAGATATGATCGATGATATATTTCCTTCAGCCCAACAGGATGGAATCCAGGTTGCCAGATACATTGATAGATCAGTCTCTCCTCCTCCATAGTATCATAACAGGGTTCCCAGTTTCCTCTGCCACCCACTAGGGAAATTGATTAAGCAGCTTTCTGACACCTAGGCACTCCAGGGTATTCGACTTTCTTGTACTGGTTAGGTAGCCCATTACCAATCCATATAATGTTTAGTTTATAAGGCTAAGGGTTATGTCAGGTTCTCAGGTTCAGAGCCCGCGGGGCCGGGCTCTGGAGCAAACGTGAGCCCTTGGGCTGCTGACGAGGAGCGACAGCAGCAGGCAAAACCCACCAACCAACACTGGGTAAGCACACCGGCAGGGACTGCAGGCACTGCCCAGCGAACCGGAACACCTGGACTGGAATCCCCCGGACTGGAGGACACAGGACTGGAACACTGGACTGCAATCCCCCGGACTTGAACACACACCGGACCGGAACACACTGGACTGGAGCACACCAGACTGGAACACACACCGGACTGGAGCACACTGGACTGGTCCCCCGGACTGGAGGACACAGGACTGGAACACGGGACTGGAGCATGCTGGACTGGTCCGCACAGCTTCACCTGTGCTTAGCTACTAAGCCCCCCAGGAGTTGAGCTTCTGGGTTCGAGTAGCCGACAGGACTTACTGGATACCGGGTGACATAGGGACCAGGACTGGAAACAGAAGTGCTCCTAACCCTAAACTGATCTACGTGCTCCCAAGCCCTAAACCAGCAGGAGTGTTCCTAACAGTAAACTGACAAAAGGACTTCCTAAGCCCTATACTAAACAGGAGCTCCTAATCCCTGCTCAAAAAAGGAACTTCCTAAGCCCTAAACTAACAGAGCAGGGAACTAAACACAAAGCTAACACAGGTGCTACTAAGCACCAAGCTACAAGCAGAGCTTTACACTAATAAGCTGAACACAGAACTAACCAGCTACCTAAGCACTGCTCTAGCAAGCTAGATACAACTAACAAGGTGCTTTCCAAGCACTACTCTGGCAAGCAACCAGAAGAGCTCCTAGCACTAAAAGGGAAGACAGGGGAGCCACAAGGAAAAAGAAGGGAAGCTAACACAAGCCAAAAGTGATTCTAAATCACCAAACACCAACAGCAAAGACTGCAATGCTCCCAATAGCACAATCCCATAAGTACTTCTAACAGCAAACTCTGCAGTGTTCCTAACAACACCAAACCCTGAAGTACTTCTATCAACAACAGAGCTTCCAAAGCCCTACACACAGCAATGCTACCAAAACCAAGAGGGAACAGAAGGGAACCAAAAGGGAAAAGTAGGAAAGCTAAACACACAGTCACCAGTGCACACTGCACTAACACTAACCTGGCCCTTAGCAAAAGCAAGCAGGGAAACTAGACACAACGTCAGAAATGCACACTGCACCACCCTACCTACAGCAAACACAACTGTTGCAAAGGCCCTGAAGGAAACAAGACCACTTCCTTATCAAGGCCCTCCCTGATGATGTCACACTCCCTAGACCTAGGCAAAAGCACACCTGTAGTAAAGTAAAACAATTAACCCCATGCTGCTGGAAGCTGCCAGCACAGAGAGACAGAGCCAGCTCAGAAAGGACAGAGAAAAGAAACAGAAGCCAGCTAAGAAGCTGACCCCCAGGAAAGAGGTAAGTTTGAGAGGGGTTCAGACCCCAATCATAACAGCACCTCCCCCTCAAGGCTCCCGTGTCCCCACGGGAGCTCCAGGTCTCAAAAGACAATTTAGGTCTCCATGGGTAGCTGTGATGAAATCTCCCAATGGGTTTCACAACATAAATCTGGGCGGCTGGGCAGGACGTGACAAGTACATCTGGAACTAGGAAACCAGAATGGCTTTGGCCGCCACGAGGCTCTTTAGAACGGCTGCTAGGCAGGATCAGAGTCTTGGATGCAACAAGCGGAGTTCTATTCAACAGGAACCATCTCCTGAAGGAGTCCACAACTTCCTTGACTTCCTGGCACTCCACTGTAGCAGCCAGAACTGGGCTAGAGCCCACACCCATCCTGGAATCTGAAGCCAGACAAGAACTCGAACTGGACTTCAGACTGGACCTTGCCTCTTGGCTGGAGCTGGAACTCAGGAGGGGTTCAACATCTTGGTTGAAGTGGGAACTCAGAGTAGACTCAGCATCTTGCCTGAGACTGCAATCTGATCCGGCCTCAGCCTCTTGGCCAGAACTGCCACTCAATTCTGACTCAGCCTCTTGGCTGGACTCGGTACTCAACGTAGACTCAGCATCTCGGCTGGCACTGGAACTCGCTCCAGACTCAGCATCTTGACTGGAACTGGAACTCCAACTTGACCCGGACTCAGCATCTTGCCTGGGACTGGAACTCCAACTTGACCCGGCCTCAGCATCTTGGCCGGGACTGCAACTTGACTCGGACTCAGCATCTTGGCCGGGACTGCAACTCCAACTTGACCCGGACTCAGCATTTTGGCCGGGACTGCAACTTGACCCGGACTCAGCATCTTGCCTGGAACTGGAACTCCAACTTGACCCGGACTCAGCATCTTGGCTGGGACTGGAACTCCAACTCTCACCGGACTCATCACTCGGTGTAGACTCAGCATCCCGGCTGGGACTGCAACTCGATCCAGACTCAGCATCTTGACTGGAACTGCAACTCGATCCAGACTCCGCATCTTGACTGGAACTGCACTTCGATCCAGACTCAGCATCTTGACTGGAACCGCAACTCAATCCAGACTCAGCATCTTGACTGCCAATGCTGCAACTCACTCCAGACTCAGCATCTTGACTGGAACTACAACTCAATCCAGACTCAGCATCTTGACTGGAACTGCAACTCGATCCAGACTCAGCATCTTGACTGGAACTGCAATTCGATCCAGACTCAGCATCTTGACTGGAACCGCAACTCAATCCAGACTCAGCATCTTGACTGCCAATGCTGCAACTCACTCCAGACTCAGCATCTTGACTGGAACTACAACTCAATCCAGACTCAGCATCTTGACTGGAACTACCACTCGCTCCAGACTCAGCATCTTGACTGGAACTACAACTCGCTCCAGACTCCGCATCTTGACTGGAACTCCAACTCGATCCAGACTCAGCATCTTGACTGGAACTACAACTCGCTCCAGACTCAGCATCTTGACTGGAACTACAACTCGCTCCAGACTCAGCATCTTGACTGGAACTGCAACTCAATCCAGACCCAGCATCTTGACTGCCACTGCTGCCACTCGATCCGGACTCAGCATCTCGGCTGCCACTGCTGCAACTCGATCCGGACTCAGCATCTTGGCAGGCAAAGCCCTTCAAGCTGGACTCAGAAGTTTGGCGGGAAAAATCAGGAAGCCACCTTCTTTCAGCTTGGGCTTCAGGAGTATCCCGCAGGGCTGGATCCGAGAGAAGCTGGAAGCGATAAAAGAAGAGCTTGGTAGCAGGGTCAATAGCAGAAACTGGGTTTTCTTCGAACCCAAGCCAGGAGACACGCCTTCTCTCTGCTGCAGCTTCAGGAGTATTCTTCAAAGCTGGATCAGACAAAAGTGCAACCCGGTAATCCTGGAGTGTCAGAAACGGATCCAGATCAAAAATGGGGTTGGAACTGGGATCCAAACTTGTACTAGGAGGCTTGGTTTGAAGCGCCACTTGAACTGGACTCCGAGGCTTGCGTGTTGGCGCCATCTGGACTGGCACCGGAGGCTCGGTGAGAAGCCCCTCTCGGACTGGAATCGGAGGCTCGGCCAGCAGCGTCCCACAGACTGCACTCTGAAGCTTGAGTGGAAGCGCCACTTGAACCGGCATTGGAGGCTCGGTCAGAAGCATCCCTCGGACTGGACTCGGAGGCTTGAGTGGAAGCGCCACTTGAACTGGCATTGGAGGCTCGGTCGGAAGCGTCCCTCGGACTGGACTCTGAAGCTTGGCTGGACGTGCTGCTCGGACTGGATTCAGAGGCTTGTCTAGGCGCGCTGCTTGAAAGGGACTGGACCCCTGCTGGGCCCAGAGCGTGGAATTCCCAAGACGTCTCCTCTCAGTGACAGCTTCAGGAGTATCCCACAAAGCTGGATTCAAGACCAGGCTGCGGCGATATTCAGCGAGCGTGATAAAAGGGTCCATATCTGAAACTGGGTTTTCAGCAATTCCAAGCCACCGGACACGTTTTCTCTCAGCTGCCGCTTCAGGGGTCTTCTTCAAAACAGGATGAGACAAAGGTTTCCCACGATACTGACGAAGAGTCATAGAAGGATCAAGAACAATGACGGAGCTGGACCCCAGCTGGGTCAGCTGGGCGGGGGTTCTTGCCGGGCTCATGGCCTTTGCAATCTGTCAGGTTCTCAGGTTCAGAGCCCGCGGGGCCGGGCTCTGGAGCAAACGTGAGCCCTTGGGCTGCTGACGAGGAGCGACAGCAGCAGGCAAAACCCACCAACCAACACTGGGTAAGCACACCGGCAGGGACTGCAGGCACTGCCCAGCGAACCGGAACACCTGGACTGGAATCCCCCGGACTGGAGGACACAGGACTGGAACACTGGACTGCAATCCCCCGGACTGGAACACACACCGGACCGGAACACACTGGACTGGAGCACACCAGACTGGAACACACACCGGACTGGAGCACACTGGACTGGTCCCCCAGACTGGAGGACACAGGACTGGAACACGGGACTGGAGCACGCTGGACTGGTCCGCACAGCTTCACCTGTGCTTAGCTACTAAGCCCCCCAGGAGTTGAGCTTCTGGGTTCGAGTAGCCGACAGGACTTACTGGATACCGGGTGACATAGGGACCAGGACTGGAAACAGAAGTGCTCCTAACCCTAAACTGATCTACGTGCTCCCAAGCCCTAAACCAGCAGGAGTGTTCCTAACAGTAAACTGACAAAAGGACTTCCTAAGCCCTATACTAAACAGGAGCTCCTAATCCCTGCTCAAAAAAGGAACTTCCTAAGCCCTAAACTAACAGAGCAGGGAACTAAACACAAAGCTAACACAGGTGCTACTAAGCACCAAGCTACAAGCAGAGCTTTACACTAATAAGCTGAACACAGAACTAACCAGCTACCTAAGCACTGCTCTAGCAAGCTAGATACAACTAACAAGGTGCTTTCCAAGCACTACTCTGGCAAGCAACCAGAAGAGCTCCTAGCACTAAAAGGGAAGACAGGGGAGCCACAAGGAAAAAGAAGGGAAGCTAACACATAAGCCAAAAGTGATTCTAAATCACCAAACACCAACAGCAAAGACTGCAATGCTCCCAATAGCACAATCCCATAAGTACTTCTAACAGCAAACTCTGCAGTGTTCCTAACAACACCAAACCCTGAAGTACTTCTATCAACAACAGAGCTTCCAAAGCCCTACACACAGCAATGCTACCAAAACCAAGAGGGAACAGAAGGGCACCAAAAGGGAAAAGTAGGAAAGCTAAACACACAGTCACCAGTGCACACTGCACTAACACTAACCTGGCCCTTAGCAAAAGCAAGCAGGGAAACTAGACACAACGTCAGAAGTGCACACTGCACCACCCTACCTACAGCAAACACAACTGTTGCAAAGGCCCTGAAGGAAACAAGACCACTTCCTTATCAAGGCCCTCCCTGATGATGTCACACTCCCTAGACCTAGGCAAAAGCACACCTGTAGTAAAGTAAAACAATTAACCCCATGCTGCTGGAAGCTGCCAGCACAGAGAGACAGAGCCAGCTCAGAAAGGACAGAGAAAAGAAACAGAAGCCAGCTAAGAAGCTGACCCCCAGGAAAGAGGTAAGTTTGAGAGGGGTTCAGACCCCAATCATAACAGGTTAGGCTTGAAGGCTCTGTCCTTATGCTTAAGGTTAGAGGCTGGGGATGATCATGAACCTAAAACAGGGTTTCAATGGAATTTCCTTCTGCAACCAGTTCCTCCCTCTGATTATAATGTATCATTCCCAGCTTCTGCCTCTTTTGAGAAGAAGCCAGAATCTCCAGATGGTCAGGTACTACTCTGCCAGCTTACCACTGAGGATATAATATCCTACTGGTTAATGTGGTGGCACAGTGAACCCGAGCAGGTACCACACACTGCTGGATTAACAACTGCCCTAAACCAGCATTACAGAGTGAGAGACTTGAAAAGGGGGAGATGATAGGTTAAGAAACCAAGAAATGGAATGGAAAAATAAAGAGAGCTACAAAAGGGAAATGGAGAAGTGGGAACTGTAGGAGATGGGGGGAGGGGTGCTGCAATGGAGGGTGAGCTTTCTACATTTTCAAAGCCAAGAAGTCATGATAATGTAATTGCAATATAGGAAACACAAAGAAATATGAGACAAAGCTTATATGGAGGCAGGAGCAGATGGATGCCTGCAGAAGTTTAGTTTTTGGTTTTGTTTTGTTTTAATTTTGGCATTTATATACTGCTTAACCTTAAATTTCTAGGCAGAGAACCAATCCAGATTGGGAAGAACTTGAATATTGAAACTGAGAAAAAGAAGCTCTAAAAATCATTACATTGAAACAAGAGGAGGGACATTGTTACATTAAACAGAATAAGCAGTAGATTTTCTCAAGCCCACTTTAATAATGCACTTTTCTTTTAGGAACTTGGCCAAACCTTGGTTGTCTATTAAATTCACGTAATAAATACTTGTGGCCTGGATTGACCACTGTTGGAAACAGGATACTGGGCTTTGAAGGACCTTCAGTCTGTCCCATTACAGTGGTGCTTATTTACTTAGGAGGCAATTGTAAAAATAGGTACCTCAATGAGTGACAGCCTATTGAATAGTATTGTGGTGTTTCTTGACACCAGCAGAAATGAAAGAGCTCTGTACACTTTGTATGGGCTCATGTGACACATAAATACCCCCAGTTATAGAATTACTAGTAAAAACGGCCCGTTTCTGACACAAATGAAACGGGCGCTAGCAAGGTTTTCCTCGGAGTGTGTATGTTTGAGAGAGTGTATGTGAGAGTGACTGTGTGTGAGAGAGTGAATGTGTGTGTGTGTGTGTGAGAGAGTGTGTGTGTGAGAATGAGTGTGTGCAAGTGCGTATGTGAGACACAGTGTGAGAGAGAGAGTGTGTTTCACACACATACAGTGTGTGCGAGAGAGAGAGTGTGTGTGAGACACAGACTCTCTGTGAGACTGAGTGTATGAGACCAAGAGAGTGTATGAGTGACTGTGTGACACATAGAGAGTGAATATGATACAGTGAGACAGTGTGTGAGAGACAGTGTGCGAGAGTGAGAGAGAGAAAGAAAGAAAGACATTGACTGTGAGAGAGAGAGAGAGAGAGAGAGAGTGTGTGTGACAGAGATACCTCCCCCCACCCCCTCTGGTTTCAGGCCCCCCCTCCCTCCCTCTCTGGTGTCTGAGCGTTACTGTGCAGGATGCTGAGCTCTGGCTGTGCTTCAAGGAACTGACCAATCCTATTTAATAGAATGCACCTCCAACATTCTGAAGCCGAGAAACCTCGTGTGGTTGGTCACTTCTGCTTGTGATGAACTCGGAAGTACGTGATGTCAATTCAGGAGATGGATACAGAGAGCAGGAATGCCTCAGCCATGCAGTCAGCTTCAGAATGTTGGAGGTGCGTTTTATTATATAGGATGGGGTCAATGTACAGTGTGGTAAGTGGGAGAGAAGGAGATGACTAAGGGCCAGATGCACAAAACCTAACGAGCCCACAACTTGCGTTTTAAACTGGTTCCAGCCAGTTTAAAACGCAAGTAGTTTACCCGGGGCATGCACTAAGGGCATTTTCCCTGCCACGGTAGCAGGCAACGAAAACGGAATGCAAATGATTCAAAAGCTATTATAATGAGCTGCACTACCGTTGCAGCCCATTATAATGAGATGCACTACCGTTTTTCCGATTCCCTTACCGTAGGAACCCTAATGGGAGGTCTGCACCTCTCGTTAGGGCTCTTGTGAGGGAATCGGAAAGGAAAAGAGCCCCCCAAAAAAGGTAAAAAAGAAAAAAAAAAGCAGGGAGCGCATGTGAGGGGCGTCCTTTAAGGACGTACTCTCCCTGCGCTTGTGAGAGACGTTTTTTTCGCAGTTTTTTGCTCTGCCAGCGCTCGTGATTTTTTCCCCCTTCTATTTTGTCTTCGCCGCGCCACTTACCCCGCCACAGCAAAAGTTTTCTATTTTCCTGGTTGCCGGAGAATTGGGACGTCCCTTTAGATTAGGCTCCTCTTCCTGGTCTCTTCAGCCAATCAGAGCGCGTTTCGCTGACAACAGCCAGCTAAGCCCGCTTTGATTGGCTGAAGAGACCAGGAAGAGGAGCCTAATCAAAAGGGACGTCCCGATTCTCTGACTCAGGTACCGAAGGAATAGAGAATGCAAGTGAGCTACAACGAGTAGTTCATTTGCATTCCCTATCGTTGATGCATTCCCGTTCCCTACCGATTCGCTATGGAATCCGTAGGGAACAGGAATTACCGACGTCTTTAGTGCATCTTGCTCTTAAGGTAACTCGTGATGCAGCTGCAGTGAGCCAAATGGCCCTTGCTTGTCTTCAAACAACTACTATGTTAAGGCAAACTTGGGAAGGAGCATGATTCTAGTTTTCTTTCAGCTAAAATAGCCTGTTTACATTTTCTGCCCTCATTAGGGAGCAGTGCCCTACGGTTTTCTTTGTAATGCTTGGCAGTCCTACATTGTGTTCACTCTGAAGGGTAAAGTCAAACGTAGTATTTACTCAGATCACGTGAAAAATAGAATGCCACTTTTGATTCCAGCGTTTTTTATAAAGTACCAAGTCTAACCTTTCTATAAAATGCAGGTGAACAAATATTTATTTAAAACAAATACTCAATCTGATCAAGTGTAGTTGCTCTTGCAGATCCAGAGACAACATCAAGCTAGTTTTCTGCCATGTGATTTTGCCAACCAGTTATTTAATCTGAGTCAATTGTATTGAAAGAATCCAAAATGATTCTGGTGGCAGCATGGAGGAATACATGCCAGACTTTAGGGTAATATACTGAGCTGAACAAATTTGCATGCACATTTTTTTATGCTTTTTATAGAATTAGGGGGATAAGGAGCAATTCTGTAATTGGGTGCCACAATTTAGGTGCACACTTTACACAGCCTGTGAGCCTATTCTGTAACAGCACTTACGCACATAATTGCCATTATGCAATACCAGTGTAAGTTGGCACCAACACACCTAAATGTAACATTTACATGGGTAATATGTAGGCCCCCACCTCTGCTCCACCTATAATGCTCCCCTGTGAACACCCCCTTATGCAAAGCCATTAAGGTGTGTGATTATACAATAGAAGTAGGTTGCACTACTGCTATTTAAGAACATAAGTATGCATTTTATGCATGCAAATGCTAGTATTCAGTACATTTAAGTGTGCAGCAGGCACTTAAATTTAGAAAACCTGTTACAGAATGAGAGGGTCATCGGACACATGGTGCAAACACATTCAGGGACATGGCCAGCCCAAGGGTATCTGATGCTTTAGGTGAACCTTGAACCATGAGCCCTTTCAGCCCACACCCATCATTCAACATCTCTACTATCTCATTCCTATCCTTTGCCACACCTACCCAGGCCTGGCTGCCCTGAAGGATTGTAAACCAGTGCTCAAGCTCTGCTGGGTCCTGCTAGGGGCGTATCAGAGCAGAGGGGACCCAGCAGAGCTTGAGCATATGCTTGCTGTCACAGGCTTGACACCTGCACACTTACAGGACTTTAGGGCAGCCATACAGAGGTAGGGTGATGGCAGTAACAGTGGAAAGACAAGGGAGCAGGCCTTGTCCTGCCATGCTTTAGCTCTCCCAAACTCTGCTGGTTTAGTTGGACATCTAGGTCACTTAGTAGCAGGGTTGGTTCAGGGGCTGACTTGCTGTAACACCTCACAGGCATAGGAGTCTCCTGCTTTACAGTACCAATGGTCTCACGTGAAAAACAGAATGTCACTTTTTATTCCAGCGTATTTTATAAAGTACCAAGTCTAACCTTTCTATAAAATAAATTCTTGCAGTTGAACAAATATTTATTTAAAACAAATACTCAATCTGATCAAGCGTAGTTGCTCTTGCAGATCCAGAGACAACATCAAGCCAGTTTTCTGTCATGTGACTTTGCTCATGCCAACCAGTTATTTAATCTGAGTCAATTGTATTGAAAAGAATCCAAAATGATTCTGGTGGTAGCATGGAGGAATACACAGGTTAAGGGAGAATAAACTACTTCTCTTCCCCACAATCTCACTCCTCTACAAAGTCACTTAAGTAAGGCACAGGGGCTACGATGGAAAATTTTATAAAAATAGTTACAAGCCTTTCGATATTTCTGTAGCTGTCTCCATGTCAGAATGTAGCAACTGCAGCAGAAACTTCAGGGAAAAGCCATAGGCCAAGTCTCAGTTAACACAAGAACATAAAGGATATGAGGGAGAAAGAGGTAATGAACGTAAGGAAGCTTATAAAAAATTAAGTGGGCATTCCACTGGGAGCATGAGAAAGAGAGAGTATAGGGAAGGAGGAGAGGGATAAGACCGGAGGGGTTAGGGTTTGATGTGCATAGATGGAGAGTTGTCTTTGAGGGCCAGGATTGGGACTTATATCCCCAGCTGAGGGGTGAAGGGAGAGCAGGAGAATACAGAGAAAAGAAGGATAAGTCTGACAACAGTGCTCTCAGGGAAAATGGTTGAATGAGAGGAAGAAAACTTTGAAGCTCAAGATCAGAGGATGTGATAGAAGAAAAAGGGTTGGTGAACTGGTAGGAAATGCATAATCTGCTCTTGAGATTTATAGTGGTTTAAAGTTGCAGAAAAGACTGGGGAGAGTAAAAGTCAGGAACAGAAAGTATAGCAAAGCCATATACTAGAAAGATGCAAGAAAAATACAAACCTAAATTACATTACACAATAGCCCTTAAAGTTCAGCGCAGATTACAAGAAGATTAAACAGGCAAATCCCGCAAACTAATATATAAATAAAAACATTACAGAATAGCTAAAATCAGCAATCTAGCCATAGAAATAAAAACTTTTTAAACAAGAAAATTTTCAGTGATCTCCTAAATCCAAGGTGGTAGCGAATTTGTTGATGGTGTAGCATGCGCCTTCTGGCTAATGGCTGGATAGAGTGCATTGTAATGGCAGCAAAAGCCCAAGAAGTCATGGTGGACCTAGGAGCCACCACAGAGAAACCTGGGAGGATTAATGAGCTACGAGAATGGTATGGGATTTGCGTTACAAGACGTATGAGGAGAGACTTGCTGACCTGAACATGTATACCCTGGAGGAAAGGAGAAACAGGGGTGATATGATACAGACGTTCAAATATTTGAAAGGTATTAATCCGCAAACGAACCTTTTCCGGAGATACGAAGGCGGTAGAACGAGAGGACATGAAATAAGATTGAAGGGGGGCAGACTCAAGAAAAATGTCAGGAAGTATTTCTTCACGGAGAGAGTGGTGGATGCTTGGATTGCCCTCCCGCGGGAGGTGGTGGAGATGAAAACGGTAAAGGAATTCAAACATGCGTGGGATAAACATAAAGGAATCCTGTTCAGAAGGAATGGATCCTCAGGAGCTTAACCGAGATTCGATAGCAGAGCCGGTAGTGGGAGGCGGGGCTGGAGGTTGGGAGGTGGGGATAGTGCTGGGCAGACTTATACTTGTCTGTGCCAGAGCCAGTGGTGGGAGGCGAGACTGGAGGTTGGGAGGCAGGGATAGTGCTGGGCAGACTTATACGGTCTGTGCCAGAGCCGGTGGTGGGAGGCGGGGATAGTGCTGGGCAGACTTATACGGTCTGTGCCAGAGCCGGTGGTGGGAGGCAGGGATAGAGCTGGGCAGACTTATACGGTCTGTGCCAGAGCCGGTGGTTGGGAGGCGGGGCTGGTGGTTGGGAGGCGGGGATAGTGCTGGGCAGACTTATACGGTCTGTGCCCTGAAGAGCATAGGTACAAATCAAAGTAGGGTATACACAAAAAGTAGCACACATGAGTTGTCTTGTTGGGCAGACTGGATGGACCGTACAGGTCTTTTTTCTGCCGTCATCTACTATGTTACTATGATTTGCATAATAATGTACTTCATTATCTCTTGTGCATAGATTTTACTTTGAAGTTTGTGATAGTTAAATAATAGTTAAAAAAACTAACAATGGGCATATTTGATGTAATTCATATTAATATCACTTTAAATATGCATTAATGCTGTTATAAACATCAACGTATTTTAATACCCTAGCACCTAAGTACATTGGTAGGGGTGGGGGGGGGGGGGGAGAGGAGAGGAATAGCCTAGTGCAGGGGTAGGCAACTCCAGTCCTCGAGAGCCAAAGGCAGGTCAGGTTTTCAGGATATCCACAATGAGTATACAGGAGATAGAGTTGCAAGCACTGCTTCCATGGTATGCAAATCTATCTCATGCATATTCATTGTGGATATCCTGAAAACCTGACCTGCCTGCGGCTCTCGAGGACCGGAGTTGCCTACCCCTGGCCTAGTGGTTATACTGGGCTGACAACTAAGAAAGCCCAGCTTAAATCCCACCACTGCTCCTTATGATCTTGGGCAAGTCACTTAACCCTCCTGTGACACTGTAAGTGAGAGTTGAGGGTGGGCCTTCAAATTACACAGCCAGACAAGGTTGCAAAAACAAGGTAAACACTTTATTAACTCAAAACTGAGACTTGTTACTTCACAGGTGCAGAAAATGAGGATAGTCTCTTGAGATTCAGAGGAAATCTTGACATAGGCCTGTGGCTGACAGGCCCCAAAATCATAGTCTATACAAACTCTTTCTTAGGTTGACCAACATTGGTCTGGCTCCAGCTAGGCCTCAGAAGAGGATTCCCACAAATTATCGAAGTTAAAGTTTGGCTTACTTCAGCCAGGTGAGGGTAGCTATAGGCAGGCAGGAAAGGCACATACTGTGGATCCGCTTCTTCCTCCCCTGGGCGGACCTCCTTACCCTAACTCTGGCCCTGCCTTTTATATATTTCCTGGTAGCTGTCCTCCTGATGCCACCCCTCCCATGTCACTTCCTCTTTGGGCAGGACTAGGGGATTTAAGGTGGTCCTGATTCTGTGAGGGAATATTCTGAAGGGAGAGGAGTAGTGTTCTATAGACTTCCTCATACCTCCATTGCCTCAGGTGCAAACTTAAGCCCTCTAGAGACGGGGTAATACCAACTGCATCTGAATGTAACTCACCTTGAGCTATTACTGGAAAAGTTGTGAGCTAAATCACAACAACTAAATAAAACAAGAGTTGAAAATGAAGGTTCATGGTACCAGATCCTGCCCTGGTAAACATAAAGGAGCAGGATGAGTTGCCACATTTTAAAAAATGCTGTAGTATTTATCCTGAATTTGTATTTAAGTTCCAAGGTTTATCTCTAAGTGCATAATACATGCTTTCCACTAGATGGCAAAATATGCCACAAAATGAGGCTTCATTGAAGTAGACAGAACTGCTCCAAAGGAGACTGATGAAATGCATTTTGGAAAACACAGGCTCAAACACACCTTCATAGATTGCCTCTATATCTTACATCCTATGAACTGTAGATAGAAGCTCCCTCACCCCTAGCAAAACTCTTCATTTATAGTCAATTGTTGTAATTAGGATAACAAGAAAGTAGTGCTCTTACAGAGTTTTAATTACATTTCATTACTTTCTAAGAAGAAAACACTAAATAAATAACACAATATACTTTATAAGTTAAAGACATTTTTATATTAGGCTAATATCCTTAATACCTTAGCAAGTTTTAAATTATTGAAAAACTAAAAAATACTAAGATGGAGACAGCAGTCCAACAGTGAGAGGGGTGCTATCCAATTTCTTTGCATTGAGTGTCACATGTATGATTATCTCCCAGTTGGTGAGCGGTTATATGTGTGTGCCTGATGCAAAGAGCTCCTAGCTCTCAGAGAACGGGTCCGTTCTCTTGAGGCTAGAATAGCAGACTTGGTGGAGCTGACAGAGACAGAGAGGTACATAGAAAAGACCTACAGGAACTTTGTAGAGAAGTCACATCTCCAGTCTGGCAGCCCCTGTGCTGCCTTGGAGGATGGAGGTCTCCTAGAAGGAGAGCATCACCCTAGTGAAGTAGGAAGTACTCCTGCAGCCAGGACCTGCCCATCGGGGGATGTACTATCCTCTTGCACCGAGGATATGTCTCCAAGAACTTCTGCCCAGGCAGGAAGGGTTAGGACAGCTGCTGTAGTTGGTGATTCGATCATTAGGCATATAGATAGCTGGGTGGTTGGTGGATATTAGGATCGCCTGGTGGCTTGCCTGCCTCGTGAGAAGGTGCCGGACCTCACACATCACCTAGACAGGACCTTAGATAGTGCTGGGGAGATGCCAGCTGTCTTGGTACATGTGGGAACCAACGACATAGGAAAATGTGGGAGGGAGTTTCTGGAAGCCAAATTTAGGCTCTTAGGTAGAAAACTGAAGTCCAGATCCTCCAGGGTAGCATTTTCAGAGATGCTACCTGTTCCACGTGCAGGACCCAAAAGGCAGGCAGAGCTCCGAAGTCTCAATGCGTGGTTGAGACGATGGTGCAGGGATGAGGGATTTAGATTTGTTAGGAACTGGGCGACATTCTGGGAAAGGGGGAGTGTTCTGAAAGAATGGACTCCACCTTAACCGGGATGGAACCAAGCTACTGGCACTAACTTTTAAAAATGAGATAGAGCAGCTTTCAAACTAGAATGGGGGCGGGGGGGGGGGGGGGAGCTGACGGTCACCCAGGAGCACATGGTTCGGCGTGGAGCATCCTTGAAGGATACTATTGAAACACAACATTTAGGAAATCCCAGTAGAGAGGTTTCAACAATGCTGAAAGTAAGCCAGATGTAAGCTTAATGAGAGAGCAAGATAAAGGTTGTGCGTTGCACTTCTAAGCAGCTTGTAGATCAAAGGAAAACACAATTTGAAGTGCCTGTATACAAATGCTAGAAGCCTAAATAATAAGATGGGAGACTTAGAATCAGTGGCGTAGCTACGGGGGGCCTGGTCCCCCGTAGATTTGGCCCTGGACCCCCCCTGCTGACGACCCTCTCAACCCCCCTCCCGCCGCCAATCCTCCTCCGCCAACGCCGTCGCCTACCTTTGCTGGCAGGGGACCCCAATCCCCACCAGCCGAGGAGGTCCTCTCTTCCCGTGAAGGCTTCGTTCTGTTTCTGACATCCTGCATGTTGTACGTGCAGGAAGTCAGACTCAAAGAAATAGAACGAAGCCTTTGCGGGAAGAAGAGGACCTCGGCTGGCAGGGATTGGGGTCCTCCGCCAGCAAAGATAGGCGACGGCGGGGGAGGGTTGGCGGCGGGAGGGGGGTCAAGAGGGTCATCGGCAGGGGTTGTCAAAGTTGGTGGCGACGATGGCGGGGGGGGTCGGCAATGACGGGGGGGGGGGTTGATAATGGCTGGGGAGGTCAACGGCGCGGGGGGGGGGCTAAAATGTGCCCCCTCACCTCAGGCTGTGGACCCCCCTCCTACCGAAGTCTGGTTACACCCCTGCTTAGAATATATAGCACTAAATGATAAGGTAGATATAATAGGCATCTCAGAGACTTGGTGGAAAGAGGACAATGAATGGGACACTGTGTTAGGGTACAAATTGTATTGCAATGATGGAGAGGGCGCTATATGTTAAAGAGGGAATTGAGTCAAATAAAATAAACATTCCACATGACACAGATAGCAGGGTGGAATCATTATGGATAGAAATTCCACATGTGAAGGGAAGGAGTTTTCTTGTAGGACTGTACTACCATCCGCTGGGACAGAACGAACAGACAGATGAAGACATTTTACAGAGATTAGAAATCAAACAAAATAAAACATGGAAAAGAAAATAAGATGATACCTTTTTTTATTGGACATAACTTAATACATTTCTTGATTAGCTTTCGAAGGTTGCCCTTCTTCGTCAGATCGGAAGAAGGGCAACCTTCGAAAGCTAATCAAGAAATGTATTAAGTTATGTCCAATAAAAAAAGTTATCATCTTATTTTCTTTTCCATGTTTTATTTTGTTTGATTTCTATTGATAACCTTTAAGAGTGGACTAACACGGCTACCACCCCTCTCTACTTACAGAGATTAGGAAAGCTGGCAAATTGGACAACGCTATAATAATGGGTGATTTCAATTATCGCGATCAATGTTGGAATTTTTATCTATTAGATTATCAATTATTATCTATTAGATAATAATTGATTTCAGTTACCCCAATATTGACTGGATAAGTGTTACATCAGGGAGTGCCAGAGATATAAAATTTCTAGATGTAATAAATGACTGCTTCTTGGAGCAGCTGGTCCAGGAACGGACGAGAGGAGGAGCTAGTCACTGCAGCTAGACTCATATTCGGTAAAACAAAATATGAAAGTGCTCAACCCCTACGAGAAAAACTACACTGGCTCCCAATCAAAGAACGCATCACGTTCAAGATATGCTCCCTAGTTCACAAAATAATTCATGGGGATGCACCAGCCTACATGTCAGACCTGATAGACCTACCACCCAGGAATGCCAAAAAATCATCCCGCACATTCCTCAACCTTCACTTCCCCAATGCAAAGGTCTAAAATACAAACTAACGCATGCGTCAACCTTTTTCTACCTGAGCACACAGTTCTGGAACGCGCTGCCGCTTAATTTAAAAACAATCTATGAACTTACTAACTTCCGCAAACTACTGAAGACCCATCTCTTTAACAAGGCATACCACAAAGACCAACGAATGTGAACCTTTCCACTTATATCCAGAAAAGACTTAGTATATCTGCTTGTTAGACTACTATCTTGTCTTATCATAATCATGTTACCCAAGATCTGTCTATAATACTAAATATCTATCTTATCGTTGTAATAACTGTAATCCTGGTAGCAAACCCTCAGGGGAATGGTAGGCTCCCTTCAGCAGTCCAAAAACAAAGTCCTTCCAGACGACACAGTTTTAGTTCAAAGCAGTTTATTTCCCCTCCTTCACAAATTTCAGTTCAAAGGGGTTAAGGTCTCATTCAGTTTCAAAACAAAGCAAAAAAGGAAAAACCCTCCCTTTAAATCCAAGTTCTCCCAGGTCCAACTGCCTGGGTTTCAGTTTTAAAAGTCTTTCCTCTTGGGTGGTTGCAGAATGGAAGTACACCTCCCACAACACAGCTACTTGACTCCTGTGACCACCCACTGCCTTCAATCCCCGCAACTCTGCCCCAAAGTACAATTACAGTCCATGTCAACCGGTTCCTCCAAACCTGGTGTGCTGGGCCCTCCAGACTCTCCTTCCTCCAAGCACTCCATTAACTCTGCTTCTCTGCTAGGCTGTTGGTTAGAGACCTCCTCCCCCTCCCAGGTGGAAGGAATCTTGTACTGACTTCTGACCCAAGGGAATTGAGCTTTGTCATCACAGCTCCCCCTTCTGGCCCTTGTCTGCCATAGCAGCTGCTCTTTCCAGTCCTTTTCCCCCTCCCTTCCCCGTGGGGTTCCTACCGGGTTTTGGGACCCACCCCCCGATTCCTTCTCCCAGGACCTTGTGGGGAATGTAGTCTGGCCCCATACCTCCTCCTGACCTGTTTAGAACCTCCAACCTCCTTACATCGTGTATTTCCACTATTCATGATGTATTGTAAGCCACATTGAGCCTGCAAAGAGGTGGGAGAATGTGGGATACAAATGCAATAAATAAATAAAATAAATAGTGCGAGAGGTGGTGGGTCCCTGGGAAACAATGATCATAACATGATGAAGTTTGAGCTACTATCTAGGATGAACCTGCAAAGGATATCTACTGTAACTGCATTTAATTTTCGAAAAGGCGACTATAATAAAACGAGGAAAATGGTTAAAAAGAAACTAAAAGGATCAGCTGCAAAGGTTAGGACACTAAATTAGGCATGGACGTTATTCAAAAATACCATCTTGAAAGCCCAGTCCAGATGCATTCCATGTATTTGCAAAGGTAGAAAGAAGAGAAAACGCCAGCCAGCATGGTTAAAAGGTGAATGTCATGTCCCCTACCTCAATGCAAGAGGCATCCTCGGGCTGTGCAGGGTCCCGTTGACACGCACACTTGACTGGCACAGCCCTAAGCCATGTGTGTGTAGTTCTGCTCTGGCTGCAGGCTCCTTGATTGCTTTGCTTCCATGCGCCTGGCTCTGCTCTCTCTCCTTGATTGCTTTGCTTCCACCCACCTGGGTCTGCTCTTCCCCTGCCTGTCTTCCTTTGCTTCTCTCCTATTGGTCTTCCAGTTCTTCCTTCCCCTGCTCTTGTTTTATGGCTGTGCCCCTTCTCCCTGCTGATGTCAGACGCCAGCACTTTATCAGCTGAGCTCTCCCTAGACTCCTTGCTTCAGCTTCTACTTTGGTAGGTGTTACTTGCTCAGTAGTGTGCTTCTCCTCTACTTTGTTCTTTGTTGCTGACTCTGCCTGTACCTGGATTACTCTCGTGTCTGCTGCCTGCCTACTGACCTTGCCTGTACCTGGATTACTCTTGTGTCTGCTGCCTGCCTACTGACTCTGCCTGTACCTGGATTACTCTTGTGTCTGCTGCCTGCCTACTGACCTTGCCTGTACCTGGATTACTCTCGTACCTGCTGTCTGCCTACTGACTCTGCCTGTATCTGGATCACTCTCTTGCCTGCTGCCTGTCTGGCCGTCACGTTCATCACCCCGCTTCCTGCTCCATCTCGTAAGCCCTGCAGGCCGCCCGCATCTAGGGGCTCAACCTTTGGGGAATGGCGGTCAGTGCAGGTGAAACCTGGGGTTGTCTGGCCACCAAGCAGAACCTGATCCAAGTACTGGGCTCGGCAGCACTCTACTTGGTACAAGAACTCACAGGTCTGACAGTGAAGCGACCATTACAACCAAAAGATTGTCCTTCAAAGAATGGAAAAAGGACCCAAACGAAGGAAATAAGAAGCAATATAAACACTGGCAAGTCAGATGCAAGACATTAGTAAAGAAGGCTAAAAAAGATTATGAAGAGAAACTTGACGCGGAGGCTAAAACTCATAGTAACAACTTTTTCAGGTGCATCAGAAGCAGAAAGACTGCAAGGGAATTCATGGGACCATTAGATCATGAAGGAGCAAAAGGAATGCTCAAGGAGGACAAGGCCATAGCGGAGAAACTAAATGAATTCTTTGCTTTTGTCTTTATAGAAGATGTAAGAGATCTGCCTCTACTGGAAATAGTTTTCAAGGGTGATGATGCGGAGGAACTGAAAGAAATCTCAGTGATCCTGGAAGATGTACTGAGCCAAATTGACAAATTAAAGAGTAGGAAATCACCTGGACCAGATGGCATACATCCAAGGTTACTCAATGAACTCAAGCATGAAATTGCTGATTTCCTGTTAGTAACTTGTCTTTAAAATCGTCTGTAGTACCTGAAGATTGGAGGGTGGCCAATGTGACACCGACTTTTAAAAAGGGTTCTAGGGGTGATCCGGGAAATTATAGACTGGTAAACCTGACGTCGGTGCCAGGCAAAATAGTGGAAATTATTATAAAGGATAAAATTACAGAACATGTAGACAAACATTGTTTAATGGGACAGAGTCAACATGGGTTCAGCCGAGGGAAGTCTTTCCTTACCAATTTGCGTCATTTCTTTGAAGGTGTGAATAAACATGTGGATAAAAAGTGACTTGCACTGTTAGTGTGTGGGTTTTCCGCAATCTGTGGCCACTTTTAGCGTGATGGTAAAATGGCTGATGGTAAAATGGCTGAATTTCCATATCTTTCTGTAACGGTCTCATGCTAATTTCCCATTACTACGGGAGCCCTTACCAACACCTATTTTGTTGACTCTAAGGGCTCACGTGATAATAATAACATAAGTATTGCCATACTGGGACAGACTGAAGGTCCATCAAGCCCAGCATCCAACAGCAGTAGATTTTCCCCGTCTTAATCACGGCTTATGGACTTTTCTTTTAGGAAGTTATGCAAACCTTAACTGCTTTTACCACATTCTCTGGCAACAAATTCCAGAGTTTAATTACACGTTGAGTGAAAAAATATGATTTTTTTTAAATTTACTACTTTGTAACTTCATTGCGTACTCCCTAGTCTTAGTATTTTTGGAAAGAGTAAACAAGCAATTCACATCTACCCATTCCACTCCACTCATTATTTTATAGACCTCTATCAAAGCTGTTTTAGCCTTTCCTCATAGGGAAATTGTCCCATCCCCTTTATCATTTTCATCGCCCTTCTCTGTACCTTTTCTAATTCCACTATATCTTTTTTGAGACACAGTGACCAGAATTGCACACAATATTTGAGGTGTGGTCACACCATGAGCAATGCAAAGGTATTATAATGCCCTCATTTTTGCTTTCCATTGCTTTCCTAATAATACCTAACCTTCTATTTGCTTTCTTAGCTGCCGCCGCACACTGAGCAGAGGGTTTCAACATATCATCAACAATGATACCTAGAATCTCTTTCCTGGTCGGTGACTCCTAACGTGGAACCTTGCATTATGTAGCTATAGTTCGAGCTCCTCTTTCCCACATGCATCACTTTGCACTTGCTCACATTAAACGTCATCTGCCATTTGGATGCCCAGTCTCCCAGTCTTGTAATTTTTCGCAATCCTTGTACACCACTGCAATAGCCCTTATTTATTTATTTATCTCATTTGTACCCCACAATTTCCCAACAGTGTCAGGCTCAATGTGGCTTACAATGGACAACAGAGGCAGACGCCAATGCAGTAAAATGAAGCTAATACAGCAGAAAAACCTACAAGAGATATTGGGAAAGAGTAGGAATGGACAGGATTAGGAAAACCTGGAGGGAAGAGAGGACAGAAAATGTCCAAAATGTCTCTAAATCGATGCGCTTCCAACAGAGGAGACACATGCAGTGGCATTGGGATAAGCACTTGCAAATAACATGGTCTTTAGAGATTTCCTGAAAGTTAGAAGAGGGCACCTATATGTGGGTACAGTAGGGTTTTGGTGACTTTGGGAGGGGTCACAACTTCCACCACAAGTGTGACAGGTATAGGGAGATAGGTACCTGAGTCCCCCACTCTATAGTGCACTGAACCAAACACTACACTACTCCAGGGACCTGCATGCTACTCTAATAGACCTTACTTTAACATCTGAGGCTGTCATACAGACTGGTAAGTCATATTTTTATTCAAATTATTTTGGGGTAGGAGGGGGTCAGTGACCACTGGGGGGGTAATGGGGGTCATCCCTGATTCCCTCCAGTGGTCATCTGGTCATTATGGCATCTTTTTGTGCCTTATTCGTTATAAAAACAGGTGTAGCTCAAAACGTCTTAGTTTTAGTTTTGTTTTGCTCCATTATAGCTGAAACACGTCTAAGTCTTAGAAATGCCCAAATCCCGCCCTTAACATGCCCCTGACATGCCCCCTTGAGATTTGGATGCACTGCAGACGAATAGTGTAGGAAAACGTCTGAAAAATAGGTTTCAAAACTACTTATTTGGATGTTTTTGTGAGAAAAACTTCCAAATACTGCTTCATGCCACTTCTTAGATGTTTTTCTCTTTCAAATATGAGCCCCAAAGTGAGACAGCTGCGTATATGCACAGATTTCTTGTATACGAGTCAATGTAACATCACCCAACTGAGTCAGAGGTTTCAAGCATCCATCGTCTCCCCAGCACAAAGTTTAGATAAATCTTATTTTCCATGCCAGGGCTAAATGTCGCATTACCTTCAATGGGAAGTAAGTCGGAAGTGTCAGCCAATATTGCCCAATACTCTGTAAGGCCATGCCAGAGGTCTCGCAAAGGATGAAGTAGAATGCTATATTTTATAGTTGGTGGGAGCTTATGTGTAGGTGTATGAAGCAAATTAGAGAAGTGCCATGGTTGAAAAGCAGAGGTGTGTAATCCTGCCCTTCCAGAATCCAGTCAGCCAAATGTCGGAACAAACAGGCTTGATTGTATTTTCTGATATCAAGCAGTCCCAACCCACCTATATGCCAAGAGGCTATTAACAATCGAAAAGGGACTTTTGGATTTGAGTCTCCTCAACAAAATTTAGTAAGGAGCTTTTGCACAGCTCTAAGGTCCTTTTTCAAAAGTCTTATAGGCAACATCTGTAATGCGTATAGCCATCTCGGAAATTCTTGTCATTTGAAATAACTGGACCCTGCCATGAAAACTAAGGAAGGTGTCTCCAGCTTGGCAGTGTGTCAGATGTGGTCTGAAGTAGTTTATCTAAATTTAAACAATAAATCTGTGAAGTATGAAGAGTCAATTGTATACCTAGGTACCTGAAAGCCCCATTAGCCCATTTCAGTGGAAAAGAACCAGGCCATGAGGTTCTAATTTGATCCTAGGAGAGTTCAGCAAGAAACCCGAGTAGTTCTCATATTCCTCAAAAGTTTCCACTAAGGCGGGTAAAGATTGTTGGGTATTAATTATATGTACTAATAAATCATCAGCAAAAACAGAAATCTTGAAGGTTAATTGGAACCTCTCATATCTCCAGATGCCTTTTTATGTCTCTAATTAAAGAGTCTGAAATAAGCACAAATAAAAGAAGGAAAAGGGGACAACCCTGTCTAGTACCACTATGTATTGAAAAGGGAGAGGAACAAATACCATTAACACTGAGAGTAGCTTGTGGTGGATTAGAGTATAAGACCTTCACCGCAGCCAGAAAAAGATTCTGGAAACCATACATGCCCAAAACTGTAAATAAAAAGTCCCAGGATCCACGATTAAACACCTTCTCTGCATCAAACCTGATAAGCAGAGAAAGTGTTTCATGCTTCTGAACCTGCTCCAATGAAGCTAATATTGCTGTAATATTTGTAGTTGTAGTGCACCCTTGCACAAAACCAACCTGGGACTCATCAACCAGCATTGACAGAACTCTGGCAAGGCAATTTGCTAAGACTTTAGCCAATCATTTTGTTTCATAATTTAAGAGAGAAATAGGTCGATATGAAGAAGGAGTTGTGGAATCCCTACCAGCCTCAGGCAAAACAGAGGGACATTTTTTATATGACATCTAAGTCCGACTTTGGACATTTTGCAAAAAACGCCCAAAATCTGAATAGGAAAGAAGGTCATTTTCAAAAAAGAAAACGTCTATCTCTTTTTTGAAAATAATGTTTTGAAAAAGTTTTTGTGATTTGGATGTTTTGTTTTTTGGTCCATTTTCGAAAAAAAAAAAAAAAAAGTCCAAGTGCAAAACACACAAAATCAAGCCATTGGGATATAGGAGGAGCCAACATTTTTAGTAGCCTGGTCCCCCAGACATCCCAGGAAAGCAAGCAATAGGGTACCCTATGGGGCACTGCAGTGGACTTCATAAAATGATCCCAGGTACACATCTCACCTTTGCTCCCTTGTCTGCTGAGCCCCCCAAAATCCACCCGAATCCCACTACCTCCAACTGTACATGACTACCGTAGCCCTTACAGGTGAAGGGGGCACATATATATGGGTACAGTGGGTTTCTGGTGAGTTTTGGAGGGCTCACGGTTTCCTCCATAAGTGTAACAGGTAGGGGTAAGTATGGGCCTGGGTCCACCTCTCTACAGTGCACTGCACCCACCACTAGACTACTCCAGGAACTGCATAGTGTTCTAATGGACCTGAGCATAACATCTGAGGCTGGCAACTAATGTTTTAAATAACATTTTTTTGTGGGTGGGAGGGGGTTAGTGACCACTGGGGGAGTAAGAAGAGATCATCCCTGATTCCCGCCAGTGGTCATCTGGTCATGTAGGGCACCTTTTTATTCCTTATTCATTATAAAAGCAGGTCTAGCTCAGAACGTCTTTGTTTTAGTCCTGGACGGTTTTGTTTTCTTCCATTATGGCTGAAAAACACCCAAGTGTTAGCAGATCCCACTCTTCACATGTCCCCGACATGCCCCCTTGTGATTTGAATGCACTTCTAACGGACTTCATAGAAAAACGTCTAAAAATTGGTTTTGAAATTACTAATTTGGATGTTTTTGTGAGACAAACGTCCAAATGCAGATTTATGCCACTTTTTGGATGTTTTTCTCTTTTGAAAAAGAGCTCTACAATCATCTGAACTATAAGTAGGGAATCTGCTCGGTCTAAATGATGGCAGTATACATCAATACCAAGTGTGAGCCTATGATTGAAGACAGGATTTTATAGAATTCGGCTCTAAATCTGTCTGGCTCCAACAAAATTTTAGTAAGGATCTTTTGCAAAGCTCTAAGGTCCTTTTTCAAAAGTCACTAGTTTGAATTGTGAATTGGACCTGTTCTAGAGTAACATTCAAGAGACTATTTGGCGATAGTCACAGCTGGTAAGTCTAAATTAGCTGAGTAGAGATCCAGGCATTTGGCCTGCTGGACAGCAAAGGGTCTCAAAATATTTCCTAAAAAATGGCATTAAGTTGTACATCAGAATGTATGGTTGGGATATTCACCTTCTTAAGTTGTAATACTTTTTTAGGTCCTGTCCAAGCATGGATCAAATGAGACATAAGCTGGCCTCTCTTATTCCCATGGAGATATAACTGAAATTTGTAGTAGTTTATAGACGTAAACTCTCATTGATGGAGGAGCTCATTGAGTTTGGCCTGAGAAGCTTGTAAGCTGGCCTTCTTTTGGGCAGTTGGGAGGCTCCATAAGTAAATCTATGCTTTCATACTTGGGATTCAATAGAAATCAAACAAAATAAAACATGGAAAAGAAAATAAGATGATACCTTTTTTATTGGACATAACTTAATACATTTCTTGATTAGCTTTCGAAGGTTGCCCTTCTTCCTCAGATCGGAAATAAGCAAATGTGCTAGCTGACAGTGTATATAAGTGAAAACATTCAAGCATTACTATGACAGTCTGACAGGGTGGGAGGAGGGGGGTGGGTAGGAAGTATGCATGGGGACATCAAAGCATATCATTGATATTCTAACAGGATGGGTGTGGATAGGTGAGGGGAGGGTGATCAACAGAGACATACAGCTTTATGGTTTATAATGGGCTAGGAACCCCAGATCCTTGTTAAGTCCTTTCTGTTGGGTGTTAAACTATTCAATCATTCTGACTTCAAAGGTCTTACGTTCTTGTATGGTTTTAAAGTTACCTTTCAGGATTCTCACTGTGAAGTCACTGGTACAGTGTCCTGGTCCTGTAAAATGTTGACCAACAGGCGTGGGAACCGTGCTGGCACCAGTATTGTTCATATGATGTCTATGTAAATTGAATCTTGTCTTAAGCATCTGGCCTGTTTCTCCAATATAGCATCCTTCGTTACATTTTTTACACTGAATGATATATACCACATTGGAAGATGAGCAAGTGAAAGATCCCTTTATGTTGAATATCTTTCCTTTGTGGATGACTTTGGGGTCCTGTGAAATATTTTGGCATAGTTTGCAACTGGATAAATTACAGGGAAGTGTGCCCTTCTGTTCCTTTTCAGTCTGTGATGGAAGTTTACTTCTGATTAGCTTGTGTTTTAAATTGGGTGGCTGTCGGAAGGCCAGTACTGGTGGGGATGGGAATATCTCTTTCAGTAATTCATCCTCCTGGAGTATAGGTTGTAGATCTCTTATGATTTTCCTCAGTTTTTCCAGCTCTGGATTGTATGTCACTACAAGCGGGATTCTGTCTGTGGATTTTTTCTTTTTGTACTGTAGCAGATTCTCCCTGGGTGTTTTGAGGGAGGAGGCAATATTCTTGGAGATTATTTTGGGGTTGTAGCCTTTCTGTTTGAAGGATTCAGTCAGGCTTTAAGGTGTCTGTCTCTGTCCCCTGGGTCAGAGCAGATACGGTGGTATCTTGTGGCTTGGCTGTAAATGATGGATCTTTTTGTATGTGAAGGATGGAAGCTGGAGTTGTGGAGGTAGCTGCATCTGTCTGTGGGTTTCTTGTGTATAGATGTTTGTATACAGCAATCACTGATTGAGACCGTGGTGTCCAAAAAATTGACTTTTTCTGGGGAGTAGTCAATTTTGAATCTGATTGTAGGATGGTATGTATTGAATGCAGAATAAAATTGTTTCAGAGTTTCTTCACCCTCCGTCCAAATCATAAAAATGTCATTGATGTACCGGTAGTATTTTAGAGGTTTGGTCTGGTGTGTATTCAGAAATGTCTCTTCCAGCGCAAAATATTTTGATCCTTCTTTTTACATTTGTAATATACAATAGTTTTCCCCTCAACATCGTTTTCGCTGCCTCCCAGAACAATATTGGTTTCTAAAGTGTTTTTGATTATGAAATGTATATTCTTGCCATTTTTATGAATAAAATCCTGATAGCACAGATCACCATATAATTCCAAAGGAAATCTTCACTAATGCGTGCCTTGGTATCCTCCATCCACCCACATTTGAAGCCAGATCAATGCATGGTCAAAGTCTTCATAAGAGCCAATCTCAGCTTGGGACATGTTGGAAAACAGAGCCCAAGAAATCAAAAGATAATTTATCCAAGCTTGGACAGAGTGTGCACAGGAGATATGGGTATAATCACATTCACCACAATGTAATGTTCTCCGTGTGTCTATAAGGTCTAATGTGCTGCAGAGTAAGGGCAAGCCCCTATCCATCTCAATATGAGCCCGGCAGGGTGGGTTAGATTTATCCATTAGTGGATCATAAACGGTATTACAATCACTGCCTATAAATCATTCACAAGAGGAGAGAGAACCTGAATCAATTTACAAAATACCTTGTTAGTAAAGACATTAGGTGCATAATAATTACAAAGCAGTTAATGTTTACATGCTATCGTCACATAAGCAATCACATATCTACACTCAGTGCTCTGGCTTGTGTTATGAACCTGTAGGTCTAGACCCGTATGAAAAAGTATAAGAACCCCAGCCTTATGGTGTATCACTGGTGACTCCACCATCGTGCCCACCCAATTCTGAAAATCCACCCTCTGTCTCTGTAGGGTTTGCAATATTTTTTGATGCTTGATAGGTGATGTCACCCCACCCACATTCCAGGATATTATTTTAAGTGTGGTCATTCATAAAACAGCTCAAACTGTCTATCAGAAAAATACCGAGCAACCGAGAAAAGACTATCCTAACCATCGGTCGCTCCAAAAATAAGCCTCTAGAGGCTAGAAAAAAAGCATGTCATTCAGGGATCTCTATGTGGGAAGACGTGGAGGGGCATAATCGAATGCGAACGCCTATCTCCATGGGCGTCTATGTCCGAAAACGGGTATGTGAAGATGTGGGACAGACCGTATTTTCAAAAAAATGGACGTTTTTGAGCTGGGCGTTTGTTTTTTTTAGCAATAATGGAAACTAAAAACGCCCAGCTCAAAAACGTCCTAATCCGAGTCATTTGGTCGTGGGAGGGGCCATGATTCGTAGTACACTCGCCCCCCTGACATGCTAGGACACCAACTGGGCACCCTAGAGGTCAGTGCGGTGGACTTCAGACAAAGCTTCCACATGCATAGCTCCCTTACCACGGGTGCTGAGCCCCCAACCCCCCTCCCCCAAAACCCACTACCCACAAATGTACAACACTACCGTAGCTCCTAGGTGTGAAGGGGGCACCTACATGTGGGTACAGTGGGTTTTGCAGGCCTCCCATTTACCAGCACAAGTGTTATAGGTGGAGGGGGATGGGCCTGGGTCCGCCTGGATGAAGTGCACTGCGGTACCCACTAAAAGTGCTCCAGGGACCTGCATACACGCAGGCCTCTAGGACTGGTTGCTGCTATATAACATTGGCACAGCAGTTGACACCTGAAGACTAATCTCTCCGAAAACGTCCTTTAACTGCAGATCAGAGGTTGTGCCCCACTGGCAACGAGTCTGCCTGGTACTGAGATGAGCAGTAGGTCAGAGCTGCAGAATGCTGTACAATGCCCTCTTTCAGCCACATTCAAGGGAAGAACTAAGTTCTGTAACGTGGCTAACACATGAAAGGGATCTAAAAGTGTCTTACAAAAATGGCCACTACCTCATGGACTACCGGAAACAAAACAGGGCACACTCTGACCCAGTAAGCAGGGGGAAAAGCACCATGGGAGTAGAGCCTACCAACTACCAACATCGTAAGCATTTGCCACAAGCTAGTGGAATCACGGAGCCCAATACCCTACACCCACCACAATGCATTGCTGATGTGACTCTGCAGTGCCCTTAACAGAAAAGGTGTCACACTCACCCGAGAGCCACATCAGGGTAGAGAGTCACAGGGTAGAACACATTCTGCTGTCATAGAGGTGGGTATGGAATTTGAGGCTGGCATAGAGGCTGGAAAAAAAGTTTGTAAAGTGGGGTTTTTTTGGTGGGAGGGGGTTAGTGACCACTGGGGGAGTCCGAGGAGGTCATCCCCGATTCCCTCCTGTGGTCATCTGGTCAGTTGGGGCACTTTTTTGGGACCTGTTTGTGAAAAAAAAGGGTCCAAAAAAGTGACCCAAAATCGCGGTAAAAACGCCTTTTTTTTTTCCCGATTATCAGCTAAAGACGCCCATCTCTCCTCGTCCAATAACCACGCCCCAGTTCCACCTTCACCACGCCTCCAACACGCCCCCATCAACTTTACCCATTTCTGCGACAGATTGCAGTTGGAAACGCCCAAAATCGGCTTTCGATTATACCGATTTGGGCGCCCAAGGGAGAAAGACGCTCATCTCCTGATTTGGGTCGCAATATAGGCGTTTTTCTTTTTTGATTATAAGCTGGAAAGCCAACACCAAAGAATAAAAAGTCAGCATGGTGTTTTAAATTTAAAAAACAGAAAATACAATCAAAGTGATACAGGATATGAGAATAAATGTTCCCATCAAATACCTCCAAAAAAACCCAACTGAAAACAATAGGTAAAAAAAGAAATTAAAGAAAACCACCCAAAACCCAAATACAAAACCCATGAAGACCCTATCACCCTCCCCTATATTCATTCCCTTTCCCCCAAAAAAATATTAAGTGTCCACGCTTTGGACTGCGGTCATTGTGAAGCAAACCTTCTACCCTCCCCCCAGTAGCTCCCCTCTGAGATACAGATAATACCAAAAATGAAAAATATAAATTAAGCATAGTTCTCTAAAATTGGCATAATAGGGAGATTTGGAGCAGCTAAGTTCAAGTGGTCCCCAGGAAAGCTTTATGTGTATCGAAGTAGTGAGGGTTGAAAAAGAGACCCATTACAGTAAGCAGAAGAACAATTTCTCTAATAGTCTTATTCCAAGACAAATTAGAAACACAGAATGAAGCATACACCAGACAAGGTACTGCCTAAGGCAACTGAGTAGTCCATGCAAGTGTCTCCACCGGTTGCAATCATCAGGCATTCAGCATACCAATCAGCAAGTTAGAATGGGTTCTACTAGTAAACATTTTTGTACATGCTCTAAACAAATCACACAAAAAAGAGAGAGAAAAAAAAAGAAAAAGAAATATGAAAATATGTCAAAACAACAGGCATACAACAATAAACATATGAATGCATGACCCCTTGAATAGAGAGTATAAGTCAGTGATGTAGCTATCATTAAACAGTGCAGTCAAGTGTCTCCGTCGGCTTCCAAGCAACAACACAAAGATGAAGTTACAGGGCTACATCTGAGAACTGTCAGGACCTGCCCAACCGGGTCTCAAAAACAGTGTTATAGGTATAGTTCCCAACAGCTGGCAAAAACGTGAAGACACAACAAGCAAGATGCCTTAGTAGTAATCCAGAACCACCTGTTTCACCAAAGGTGAAGTGACACAATAACTGTGGTCTCCAGGTCTGTGTTGTTTACCGTGGTCAGTTCAGGAAATCACCTGTTTCCAACTCTGGAGTTCACAAACACTCCTTCAAGAGAGAAAACCCAGTCAAGGTAGGCCCCCTGCACAGCCAATGCAGCTCAATGTCAGCCATGCAAGCAACCAATGGAGATTAGGCTTCCCCACCAGAGGGGTCCCCCTGGCTTAGTAGGGCATCCATAAAACAATATTCATTAAAAGTTCAACCAGAGAGTCTCAAGGAGATTGACAAACCAGTCCCTCATAATAAGGGGAAAAGGAGTACACTGGTCTGCTCTGTGAGGTAAAAGCCCTGGACATATCTAGTTGAAGACATTGCTGCAGAATCCCCATACCTCTGTCGCTGTGGTAAAATATTTATGCATACCCTCTCAAGCTATTCTCGGTTTGGCAGGATATTGCAGTATGAAAAGTACTTTTTTAATATGTAAAAGCGAATACATAGTATTGAATGCCTTCCGCTTCACTGAAACTGTTGCAGCAAAGTCTTGGAAGCAGAGAATTTTGTGGTTCTCATATTGTAGGGACCCATCCAAGTGAATAGACTGTAAGATGTCTTGTTTATGGGCAAAGTTGAGGACTTTAAATATTACCGTGCATGGATGGGAGTTGTCTCTCAGCTGTCCCAATCAGTGGGCCTGTACAATTTGCAGTGGCCCCAAGGTGGAATTCAATTTTAATGTTTGCGGTAGCCACTGTTTAAGGAACACTCTAAGCTCCATATTTCAAATGGACTCTGGAAGACCTACTAAGTGAAAATTACATCTTCGTGTCTTAGGTCATCAATTTTCTCCTCAAGCTTAGTAACCGTGGCTTGTTGAGCGTATTGCCAGGTCTCCTGAGTCTGCAATGTATCTTCAGTGTAGGAGAGATGTTATTGGTAAGCATGTAGTTCTTTACGGAGAGATTCCAGTCTGGCATCAACTGACTCCAATTTGTCCATGATCTTTTGTAGTTTCAGATCAAATGAGCTTTCCAACAGAGCTCTGATTTCCAGCACCACCTCAGCCGTCCATGCTGAGCTTAGTGATGGTGGGCCCGCTGATCTGCCATCTCGTTTTCTGCCTGATTACCATGCCAATATAATATTTAAAATCCCTCGGAAAGACAAGGAGCAAGGCCTGATGGCCTTGCTCCTTGTCTTTCCGAGGGATTTTATATATTATGATGATGTCATGGTAAAGAATAGAAAAATATCAGATCCCAGTTCAGAAATGTTTCCCCGACCCACTGGTACAAAATTAGAGCAGTTCTACTATTTCAGAGAAGAGTTTTAACCTAGAGGGCCCGAGAGCTCACTCCACCGACACCCGCTCCCGAGCTCGGCATCATAGTAACATAGTAGATGATGGCAGATAAAGACCTGTACAGTCCATCCAGTCTACCCAACAAGATAAACTCATTGTATGTGCTACTTTATATGTATACCTGACCTTGATTTGTCCTAGCAATTTTCTGGGCACAGACTGTAGAAGTCTGCCCAGCACTAGCTTTGCTTCCCAATTACTGGTGTTGCCACCCAATCTCCACTAAGCTTCTGTGGATCCATTCCTTCTTAAAATGATTAATTTGTGTTTATCCCTTGCATTTTTGAATTCCATTACCATTTTCATCTCCACCACCAACCACGGGATGGCATTCCAAGTATCCACCACCCTCTCTGTGAAAAAATTTAACGTGTAATTGTTTTATTATCATTTGTTTGGAAACTATTAAACGCTGGTTATTTTAATTTCAGTTTGGTTCCAATCTTTGGATAGCCTAGCTCATATTCCCACCTTTTTATTTTTTATTTTTTTACTTTACGCCTCGTGGGATCTATTGAGTTCTCCACTTTCGTGGATTCTCTCTAAAAAATATTTCCTGACATTTTTTAACTGAAGGAGGCTGGTAAGGATTAAAATTAAAATGCCTATTTAGGGGGTAATTCTCAAAAGGTTGCCTAAAGTTATGTACCAGGGTGATGTGTGGATTCTGTAACAGCAGTTGTGGCGTATCCTGGAGACTGCAAGATTGAATAGCCCTAAAGCCAGCCCTCCAGTGGCACCTCTTTCTCTCCTCTTCCACCTGCCGAGCAATGTCCATTTCCCCTCTCTCTCCCACATCCTGCTGAATATTCCCCTCTCTTTTCCACCTCCCCCCTCCTGTAGCATGCAGCTGAAAGCATCCACACTCCCCTTTTCCCTCCATAGTGTTCCACATCTTCCTTTCTCTCTCCCCCTCACACTTCCTACCCAGAATCCCCCTCTCAATATGTGTAGCATCAATGCCTCTCTCTCTATCTCCTCCTACCCCCTGACCTGACCAGGAAAGCCCTTCTCTATCTCTCCTTCTTCACACAGCATCCATCTACCTCTTTCCCCCTCTGCCCAGTATCGCCTCAACCCATCCCCTGTCCAGCATCTTCTCTCTCTTCCCCACTCTCCAATAGCATCCATTCCCACTCTCTACTCTTTTATAGATAATAGCTCTAGGCACTTTTCTCACAGTCTATGTCATTCAGCAATCAGTAAGGAAGAAAGGACAAACTCCTGCACTCTGCATTGAATAGTCTTGGCCCCTAGACCCAGGACCAGCTGTATCAGGAAATGGCTATCTGTATCAGTTCGGACTAGGTAACATGACTGTACTTTCAAAATTAGGCACATTAGACAGCTGCTTATGTTGCTATATGATTACAATTACAGTTCTTATAACCTACCAATCCCATTAACTGGTTCTATGCGGCTATAGCAACATCTGGGCCTACTTTGGCCTTACAAACATCAGGCAGTGCTCAAACCTAGTAGTTAGTGCACTGGGCTTGACATCCAGGGGTGCCTGGTTCAAATCCCACTGCTGCTGCTTGTGATCTCAGGCAAGTCACTTAAACCTCTATTGTGTCAGGTACAAAAATTGTGTAAGCCCTCCAGAAGAAGGTGAAATGCCTAGTGTACCTGAATGTGACTTGCCTTGAGCTACTACTGAAAAAAGGTGTGATCAAAATCCAGATAAACAAGTACATTTCTGTCATGGCCTCCCCAGCTCTCAGCCCCCTTCAATGCATCAACATGGGGCAGAAAGGTTGGGAGCACTAGGCACTGGGGCCTTTTCTGCCATGCACAAGGGTTCCACTCCTGCATCATGACATAATAAAGTAGATTCTCCTTTCAGACATGCCACTCCTGTTAGCTCTCTGCCAGCTCCCACATTCATCACCCTCATTGGAATAGTGTTATCTAGGATAGGACACACTGTACATATGCCTCCCAATATTTAAAACCATTTAACCAGTCAAGAACGGCTCTTGGTCGGTTAAATGGCACTTAAGCAGCTATCTGGTGACATTCAACAGGAGATAGCCGATTACTTCCCTCTGAATATCATCACTTAAGGCCAGATTCTATATATGGCGCCTAGATTTGTGGGCCAAAATCCATGTGCATTTTAAAACTACGCACGTAACCTTTAATTGGCTCAACAAGCCAAACAGCGTTTTTTAACAGTACTTAACAAGCAATAATGAGCACTAATTGACAATAATTGCAAGTTACGCACACAACTCGGTAAGCGCATTCTATGATGAACTGCACCTAAATGGTGAAGCGCACAGTTCAAAAGGGGCGTGTTTATGGGCATTTCATGAGAGTTTCAAATTTTACGTGTGTACTTATAAAATACGGTGCAGTCTGCCTAAATCTATGTGCTGGGATTTACGCCAGGTTTTCGTTGGTGTAAATGGGTGCATGCAGATTTTGGCACAATGATATCAACTAAGTGTGTTCTATATACCGTGCGTAAATCTTATAGAATATGCATAGGCGAAACTGAGTTCCACGCAGATTTTTTTAGGCGCCATATGCAGAATCTGGCCCTTAGCAGATAACCAATTACGTTGTGTGATATAATTAGCTATCCGCTAATATTCAGTGCACCAAAATAACAAGAATATCTTTGGCTGGTTTAAACTTAACCGGTTAGGGCTGAATATCAGCTTGGCCAGCTAAATTTAAACCGGCCAAAAAACACATGGAATTCAACGCCGGTCAGTGGAAACGGCCCAGCATTGAATATCCGAGCTGATCACTGACCGCAATAGTTAGCTGGGCTCCCTCCCATGGTCTGAATATCGGGCCCCACTGCTTTCATCACTTAGAACAGAGATGCATGATAACATAAGGAGGCAACTCTGGGATGGGGTGATCAGCAAACATTTTATGAGGCAGACGACCTCCTTATGTGTTCAATGTCTTCAAGTTGTATATTGTTGTGCTATACATTACCCTTGCCTTTTGTGTGTATGTGAATTTATTTGTCTAATTGGAATGGTTGCTTTGTGTATGTTGTTAATACAGATGTAATTACTTGTTTTTAATGTGACTTTTTGTCTAAATGGTTCCAAAAGGCAGTATCATTAATTAATTTATGTATTTGGAACTGGTTGCTGGTAGTGAACTTTCTTCAGTGCTTTTTTTGTAGAAAAAAAAGGTGCCGGTACTCATTATGGGCGGGGTCACCACATATGGCCCCACCCCTATGATAGCCACACCCACATTAGCCACACCCCTTATACCAGCCATGGCGCATATAAACAGACATCACTGAAAATAATATACTAGTATAGGAGAAAAAAAATAATGTGATTTTTTTTCATTATAAATCATTTCTGTAAGCTGTTACAGCTCCAGTATACCCAGTGCAAAATAAGACAGCCAATGTAAATTCTCAAATTGGACATATTCCAAACACTAAAATGAAAATAAAATGATTTTTTCTACCTTTGTTGTCTGGTGACTTTGTTTTTCTATCCATATTGGTCCCAGTCTCTGATTCTGCTGCTCTCTATCTGTTCTCTTAACTCCATTTCCAGGGCTTCCTTTCCATTTATTTCTTTACTTTCCTCCTTTCTTCTTCATTTCTTGCCCTACATCCATAAGTAAAAGCTGTGTCCTCCTCCGTGGAATTGACTGGAGGAGGTATAACGTGGATCCAGCATTTGCCTATTTTCTCCATCCATGTGCAGTTTTTCTCCTCTCTTCCCTTTCCCTCATCTCCATCCATGTGCATCTTCTTTTTTCTTTCCTGCCCTCCATCCATGTCTAGCACTTCTCCTCTCACCTCCCCTCCATCCATGTCCAGCATTTCTCCTCTCTTCCCTCCCTTGTATTCATATAAAGCAAAAATTCGCTCTCCCCTCTCCTCCATCCAAGTCCAGCATTTCTCCTCTCTCCCCCCCAAACCCCTCCATCCATCCATGTCCAGCAATTCTCCTCTATCTCCTGCTCTCCTCTCCATCCATTTCCAGCATTTCTCCTCTCTTCCATGCCTTCCCCTCTCATCCATGTTCAACAATTCTCCTCTCCCCTGACCTCCCCTTCCATCCATGTCCAGCAAATTTCTCTTCCCTGACCTCCCCTCCTATTCATGTCCAGTATGTCTCCTCTCTCCCCTGCCCTCCCCTCTCATCCATTTCCAACAATTCTCCTCTCCCCTGCCCTCCCCTTCTATCCATGTCCAGTGAATTTCTCTTCCCTGACCTCCCCTCCCATTCATGTCCAATATGTCTCCTCTCTACCCTGCCCTGCCCTTCCATCCATGTCCAGCGATTCTCCTCTCTCCCCTGCCCTCCCCTCCCATCCATGCCTAGCGATTCTCTATCCTCTGCCCTCCCCTCACATCGATGTCCAGCGATTCTCCTCTCTCCCCTGACCTCCCCTGCCATCCATGTCCAGCGATTCTCCTCTCTCCCCTGCCCTCCCCTCACATCCATGTCCAGCGATTCTCCTCTCTCCCCTGCCCTCCCCTGCCATCCATGTCCAGCGATTCTCCTCTCTCCCCTGCCCTCCCCTGCCATCCATGTCCAGCGATTCTCCTCTCTCCCCTGCCCTCTCCTGCCATCCATGTCCAGCGATTCTCCTCTCTCCCCTGCCCTCCCCTCCCATCCATGTTCAGCGATTCTCTTTTCCCTGCCCTCCCCTCCCATCCTTGTCCAGCGATTCTCTATCCCCTGCCCTCCCTTCCCATCCATGTCCAGCAATTCTCCTCTCTCCTGCCCTCCCCTCCCATCCATGTCCAACAATTCTCCTCTCTCCCCCTGCCCTCCCCTTACATCAATGTCCAGCGATTCTCCTCCCTCCCCTGCCCTCTCCTTGTATCGATTCTTTCCCCAGCCCGTCCTTCTCCACTGCCTGCCTGCTATGAAGCAATAAAGAAAGACTGCAGGCAGCAATTGAGAGAGGCTGGCAGCATCAGAGCTTCCCTCTGCGAGTCCCACCTATTTTCTTTTAACTTCCTGTTTCCGCATAGGCGGGACTCGCAGAGGGAAGCTCTGACGATGCCAGCCTCTCTCAATCGCTGCCTGCAGTCTTTCTTTATTGCTTCATAGCAGGCAGGCAGTGGAGAAGAAGGATGGGCTGAGGAAAGAATCGATGGAGAGGGCAGGGGGGAGAGAGGGGAATCGCTGGACATCGATGCAAGGGGAGGGCAGGGGAGAGAGGACGGAGAATCGCTGGACAGTAGGGGAGTGAGAGAAAGGGTTAGGACTCACCAGGAAAAAAGGTGCCGGTACGCTGTACCGTTGCGTACCGGCACAAAAAAAGCCCTGACTTTCTTTGAATCAGCTCCCTGAGTGGTACCTGTGGAACTAAGGGGCCATTTTGCTAAGCTGCATTAGATGCTGACATGCGCCTAATGCAATAGAAAAATGGACCACTGTGGGACGCGCTACAACATCATGCAGTAGTTTCTGAATGTGCAAAGTGCTAAATCATTTTCAGTATTTTTTTGAGGGGGCGTGCCAGGGGTAGAGAGTGGGCATTCTTGCACTTTCTGCTTAGTGCATCTACATAACCATACACTAACTGGTTAGCACAGGGATAACACAGGAGTCCTTACCACCTACAAAATAGGAGGCACTAAGTGCTTCCACAATGAAGGGTCCTTTTACTAAGCTGCAGGAAAAAGGGCCCTGCGGTAGTGGAGGGGGCCTTTCCCCACGCACCAGGGCCCTTTTTACCACAGTGGGTAAAAAGCCCCTAAAAAAAATAGCCATGCAGTAAGATTACTCTTACCAAGTGGCCATGTGAGGGGGAGCACTTACCGCCATCCAGTAAACGCTTAGCCTGGCACCTGTGTCAGACTCTTATTTCATGTGATGGGCATCGACACAGTGAGTCTATTGTCTACTTTTAGCTCAAGCCCTTTATTAAGTTGTTTATGATTACAAAATACATTTTTAAAAGTTTATACAGTAACAAAAACAAAACACAATCTGAACCGACTGGTAGGTCTAGGAGGAAATATGGTTGTTTGTAGAGATGTGTATACTATATCTAATAGAAGCCGCATTTCCATATCCGATCAGGAAGGTGTTGGTGCTCCCAGAAAGCCCTTAGGGCTTGGGACACTTTTTGAGGATCCAGAAACAAAGACACATTTGTAGTTGGATTTTAGATTTATTACTCACCTTTTCCAAGCTGGCGCTCCAGGCGAGTTATATTCAGACACATGAGTTATTTCCCTGTCCAAAGTAGCTTACCTGAGGCAATGGAGGGTGCAGTGACTTGCTCACATCCACTCCAGCTGGCGTTGTTCCAAACTAAAAATGTTTTACTGAGGCACTTGCTTAATTGTAATGAACTGGGGAAAGGTTATGGAAACAAAAAGACAAGCATTCTCACACAAAGTCCATCAACAAAGCTAAGGCTTCCTCTGACTCCAACCCCCCTCCCCCTGTGCAGGCTGCTCTCAAGGACTCCTTAGGCTTGTGGGATTCTCCTTGTTGCGATTTCTCCTCCTCCTCAATCCTCTGACTTAGAGGTTTAGGTTTCCTGTAACAGAATGGGATTCTCCTACTCTAGTCCAGGGGTTCTCAACACAGTCCTGGCTTTCAGACTATCCACAAAATTAGGGTTACCATATGTCGACGTCATCTTTTCGAGGGCACCGTCGGGAGTCAGGGCGGGTTTTAAAATTGGCATTATATTTCCGGATTTCCCACTTACGCACCAGTAGAGAGGTCACCGGATCTACTGGCACATGCGTGTGAATCCTCCTGTTTCAGACCTGTGCACGAGAAGGTCCTCGTGCAGTGCACGCATCATGTTGGATGGCAAGGTCAGGTGCGTCACGAGCGTGCATTTGACTGAGAGAGAGAGAGGCCGGGTTCGTATTTGTCTTCTCCTGTTAAACTCAAGTCAAGTGGCTCACCGCAAACTGCAGGATTCGTCGTGGGAATGTTGTCAATTCTTGAATTTGGTCCAAGAGAGGCCGAGAGTGCCTAAACTGGCAGGCTGCATAAGCAGGCTCAGCCAAGAAGAGCAAGTCCAAGACAGAGAGCGCGGGAAGTTGCAGACAGGCAGGTAACAGACATGAGCTTGATTGAAGGCAGCTGCTGATGCTAGGCTGACTCACTGCCGCAGTGGTGCCCCCCTCCCCCCAATGACACATACCACCACCAGTGGCAGAGAGAAGAAGGGTAGGGAAGCAAGCTGCAACTGCAAGTCCAAGCCTGACACTGTAGCCAGCCCTAGAGGAGTCAGTCAGAGAACCAGCTGAGTCTGACCAGTCCAGGACCATTCATGCACTGTTGTGACTCTAAGGGCCCATCCCCTCCCCAACCCCCAGCGACACACACCATGAGGCTGAGGGAAGAAGAAGCCCTGACACTTTCTGTACAGCCTGCCTGCCGGGGTTAATCTTGGAGGACCAGCTGACCAAGAGGACCATTCTGCAGAACTCTGCTGCTGCGCACCCCCTTCCTCCTCACGCACACCACCAATGTAAGCATCCGGCACAGACAGCACAAGTTGGAGATACAGTGATCCTGCAGTGCACTCAAGGTGAGGTAGGGTTAACTTATGTCTGAATTTCCCTGGTCATTTATTTTATGTTATTTATTTATTTATTTATTAGGATTTATTACCGCCTTTTTGAAGGAATTTATTCAAGGCAGTGTACAGTAAGAATAAATCAAACATAAGCAATAGGCAATTACAGCAGTAAAAATATTCAAATAACAATACAAAGTATGGCATAATATACTACTTACAATGTCAACACAACATGCAATAGAACCCTTTAATTGACAGTGAGGGTAAGCAAAGATGAAACATATAGATAGGTAAGAGAATAAGAAGAGTTAGAAAATAAGGCAACTAATTTAAAAGAAAGTTGCACATGAGGTCAGAGAGATGATTAACATATAGATAAGTAAGAGAGTAAGAGGGGTTAGAAAATAATGTGACTAATTTAAGGAAAGGTGCATATGAGGTTAGAAAGATGGTTAAATTTTATATCAGCTAAGGTAGGAGTGGATAAATATGTTCTGTTGCAGTATGTCACTCCTTGTGTGTGTGTGTGAGTGAGACTAACAAGTTAGTTACTTCTTCCATTAAAGGCCTGGTTGAAGAGCCAAGCTTTCACCTGCTTCCTGAAGTAGAGATAGTCTTGTGTTAAGCGGAGTCTTTCAGGCAGTGCATTCCAGAGTGTGGGGGCTACTCCGGATAAGGCTCAATTGCGGGTATCACATCATGTAATGTATTTTGGAGAGGGTGTGTTTAGTGATAGTCCTTGATAGGACTTTAGTGTCATTGGTGGTGTGTAGAGGGTCATCCTGTTCTTCAAGTACTCGAGGCCATTTCCTTTAAGGGCCTTCAAAATCAGACATAGAGTTTTAAATTTAGCCCTGTATTGTACTGGTAGCCAATTAAGTTTTTGTAAGAATGGTGTGATGTGGTCACATCACTTACAACCTTCTACAAGTCTTGCTGCAGCATTCTGAATCAATTAAAGCTGGTGCAGGCCCTTTGTAGTCAGACCGTTGTATAGTGCATTGCAGAAATCCAGTCTTGATGTTACCATGGCATGCACAACTGGGATACGATTTACCTTCTCGATGTAAGGAGAGAGGCAGCGTAGCTGTTGCAAATAATAGAAGCAGCTCTTGAAGGTAGCTTGAATTTGGGGAATCAGAGTAAGTGTTGAATCTAATTATATTCCAAGGTTCCTGACTTGTGATTTGAGAGAGAGTTTGTACTTCCCAAAAGAGATGTTGATGGCAGGTATGTATACACTTGTGTTAGAGACCCAGAGAAGCTCGGTTTTACTTGGGTTCAGGCAAAGTTTGTTGTGTTTAGCCCATGCTTGAATTGATGTTAAACAGATATTCAGTTTATTCAAGGCTGTAGGTAAGTCAGGTTCAAGGGGTATGAGTATGCACATCATCCACGTAGATGTAGAACTGAGTATCCATTGACCGAATCAGTTCAGTTAGTGGCTTGAGGTAGATATTGAACAGAACAGGTGACAGTATTGATCGTTGTGGTTCCCCACAGGTCAGTGCCCATGGTGGCAATGAGTTGCTGCCAAATATTATGGATTGTTGCCTGTCTGATCGATAGGATCTGAACCAGGCAAGTACTGTTCCATTGATACCTGTTTCAGTCAGTTGTGTTAGCATGATATCATGATCCACAGTGTCAAAAGCTGCTGAGAAATCTAGCAGTACTAACACTAAAACGAATCTCATGTCTCGGTTTCTGTGAAGATCATCTAGTAGGGATACGAGGACCGTTTCTGTTCCATAACCAGGTCTGAATCCAGATTGACATGGGTCTAGCCAGTTTCTGTCTTCTAGCCAATCATTAAGTTGAACACAGACTGTTTGTTCTGTAAGTTTCCCTAGAGGTGGGACTGTCAGGGGTCCAGATGTTTTTTTTTTCCAGCCAGCCCATTTGTCCAGGTTTCTGAGCTGGTAGGCTGGCTGGCTGGCTGGTTGGTGGGTAGGCAGATGGACTTGCCTTCTCCCCCCCCCCCCCAACTTACTGTAGTGCACCATGGTGGTCTAGTGGCCTCTTCAGGGCAGAAAAGAACTCCACTCTTTTCTGCCCAGTGACGCTGACCTCCCTGATGCCGCCACTTCTTGAAAATAACTATCAAGACTTCAAGCAACGGCCTCACGAGACTTTGTGACGCCACTGTTTGAAGTCTCAGCAGCCATTTTCAAGAAGCAGCAGCAGCAGGGAGGTCAGAGGCAGCAGACAGGAAAGAGTGGAGTTCTTTCCTGCCCCAAAGAGGCCACTAGCCCACCAGGGCTGCAAGGTAGGTCCGGGAGGGGAGGGAGAGAAGGGGGCAAGCTGCTCGCAAATGGGAGGGAGAGGAGGGGGCAGCTGCTCATGGATAGAAGGGAAGGGAGAGGGGGACATGCTGTACATGGAGGGGAGGGAAGGGAAGGGAAGAGAAGAGAAAAGGGGGAATGCAGCACATGGATAAAATGGGATGGAGAGGAGAGGGGGGCATGCTGCTCATGGATGGGAGGGAAAGGAAAGGAAAGGGAGACATGCTGCTCATGAATGTTTTCTTTTTTGGAAATGTATATCTTTTCTAATTTTGTATTTAGACTATGAAAGAAAATGCATTTCTGTTACTTTTACCAGTATTTTCACTGCTTATAGAATGGCTTTCTTGGGGGATCAAGATGACTGTGCAGCTGGCGTGGGGTGAGGGGCGGGCTGGGGTGGGGCAGCATTTTATTTTTTGTGTCCTCTTTTTTGTCTCTGCAAATATGATAACCCTATGCACAATGAATATGTATACAGTGAAGGCAGTGCATGCATATTTCTCTCATACATATTCATTGTGGATATCCTGAAAACTTGACTGGCCAGGTGTGTCGCAAGGACTGGGTTGAGAACCCATGCCTCACAAGGAATCTTAGCAAGAGTCTTGCCTGAAGACCTTCATAACTGATTTAAGCTCCTGTTCCCTTTTTTTTCATCTCCAAAGAAAGTACATAAGTATTGCCAAACTGGGACAGACCGAAGGTCTGTCAAACCCAGTGTTCTATTTGCAACAGTGGCCAATCCAGGTCACCCAGATTTTCATGCACTCCTGGTTTTATTTCGTCTTACAACCCTGAGGCATTATGGTTGGTTTCCTTCTCTGACTTCATAGTTCTGTGCCTCTACAGAGGGACTTGCTAAGAGGCTAAAGAGGTTAGGGCTCTTCAGCTTGGAAAAGAGATTGCTGAGGGGGGATATGATAAAGGTCTACAAAATACTGAGTGATTTAGAACAGGTAAACATAAATTGATTTTTTACTTTTTCAAAAAGTCCAAAGACTAGGGGATCCTCAATGAAGTTACATGGAAATACTTTTAAAACAAACGGGAGGAAATATTTTTTTCACTCAATGATTAGTTAAGCTCTGGAAATCATTGCCAGAGGATGTGGTAACAGCATTTAGTGTAACTGGGTTTAAAAAAGGTTTGGATGAGTTCCTGGAGGAAAGATCCATAGTCTACAATTGAGATAGACATAGGGGAAGCCACTGCTTGTCCCTGGGACCAGAAGAATGAATCTTGCTACTATTTGGGATTCTGCCAGGTACTTGTGACCTGAATTGGCCACTGTTGGAAGCAGGATACTGGACTAGATGGACCATTGTTCTGACCCAGTATGGCTATTCTTATATTCTTATGAGATGAATCATAAGAACACAGGTAGGAGGAGGAAGACATGGCAGACAATGCAGATGGAGGGAAGGAATGCATACAGTGGGTTAACATTGTGTAATCCTGTCCCTTGCCCCTGGGGAGGGGAAAACACTTCAGCCCTAGAGGCTGGAATAAGAGAGACAATCAGACTTAGATATAGGTGCAACCAGTAAAAATCTTTTTTGGTATCTCACTAAGCCAATACAAAATAATTGTTCTCTCTGGAGCAGGTTTTCACACAGAAAAGCCAGGTGCAAAGACTGAATAACAAAACTGCTCAGCAAAACCTTCCTAACCATCACATATATATTGTCGTAAGTTGTGTTTCTCCTAAATCATGTGATTTATCCTAAACTAACGTGATCATATATGGATTTTTCTGTTTCCTTCCATCACACAATATAGTAATATACAAAAATGGTAATTTCCTGTATTCTACCATTCTCTCCTACTTGTGTTCACATGCACACTTTGTGGCAATTGGCTAATTCCTTATCAGTAAAGCGTGCTCCCAGCGTGCAAATCCTGCTAACAAATAAGTATTATGAAACACTTGGTGTCCTTCCTCTCTGAACACATATTTCCTTTGGAACATCTTGGAGTCTGCAGAGTCCTCAGTCTCTCATCACCACCAAGGTTATATCCATGTGTATCTGTCATATATGGGCCGCATAACCTCAGTTTCTCATGGGATATGTATTTTCCATTTACTGAGAAAGCACTGTAGCTTACATGCAGCTGCAGGAAGAAACTAAAAATATGCTGAAGACAGCAAAGCAAGGAACACTGAGGGCCAGCAGAGCCATATTACAGGCCTAGTAAAGGAAGGAATATACAACATACAACCTGTTTCTCCCTCCTCTCTCCTGAGCTCCTGCTGCTCAGTTAAAGGAGGGAGAGAAAAAAATGAATAGAGAAAACACTAACTGGCAGCATTTCCTCAGGGTCCTTTCTCTTCCCTATTTGGCACTACTGCTGAGGACTAAGAGGCAGATGCACTAAAGCTAAATGAGCCTTTAATGACTCTCCAACGAGGAAAATTTGATCCGTTGCATGCATCAAAGGGCTTTTACCGAGGAAGCCAGCAGGTAACGAAAACGGAATGGAGATGAGCAATTAGTGTGAAAACCCCATTGAAACGACATGCACTAACCTTTTCCGATTGCCTTTACGCAGGAAAAAGGCAGGAAATCTAACGAGAGGTCTGGACCACTCGTTAGGACAGCTCTGTGCCAGGAAAAATCATTAAGTAAAAAAATAAACAAACTTTGAGCCAATCCCAGCGCATTAGCAGAGCTAAAAGCGCTGTGATTGGTCCAAAGGACGTCAGAAAACACATAAATAAATAAAAATAAAAAAAGGATCGGGAGGGGGCAAGGGCGCTCATCAGGAGCGTCCTGTACGGACGGCCTTGCCTCCCCCCCCCGGCTGCTCCCCACTTTCCGCCGCTCCCCCCACCCCAAAAAAGCAAAATTCTAGCAGCCCCTGCCCCCCTCCCTTCCTCATTACTCTCTCACCTCAGCTCCGCCTCCCGACATCCTCCGTCCTGTGCCCCGCCCCCTTTTGGGGTCGTCGCCACCATTCCCCTCCTCCATCGGGCCCCCCTCCCTCTTACCGGGCCCGTGCAGCGCCTCTCTCCTACGTAGGTTACTGACGTCAGACAGGGGCGGGCCCAGCAGGAGAAAGACGCGCCATCGAAGCTGGGCGAAGGCAGGCATCAGCTTTCTTCTTGCCCGTGCAGCGCCTTCGGACAGAGGAGAGAGGCGCTGCACGGGCCCGGTAAGAGGGAGGGGGGCCCGATGGAGGAGGGGAATGGCGGCGACGACCCCAAAAGGGGGCGGGGCACAGGACGGAGGATGTCGGGAGGCGGAGCTGAGGTGAGAGAGTAGTGAGGAAGGGAGGGGGCAGGGGCTGCTTGAATTTTGCTTTTTCGGGGTGGGGGGAGCGGCGGAAAGTGGGGAGCAGCGGGGGGGGGGGGGGGGGCAAGGCCGTCCGTACAGGACGCTCCTGATGAGCGCCCTTGCCCCCTCCCGACCCTTTTTTTTTATTTTTGTTTTGATTTGGGAGCCATGTGCTTGTGATTTGACTGTGTTTTGACTGTTTGTGGCATGCGCAGAGCAGCTAACATAACGCTTGGCTGCTCTGCGCATGATTTGGGGACCGATTAACGATGTGTATTGTGATTCTTTGATACATTGTACGTTTCAATACCGATCTCAGCATGTGTGACTTTTTTTTTTTGGTGCATTTTTCGTTATTTTAAAATCGTTAGGGACTTTAACGATTTAGATTATTTTACGTTTGGTTGCTGCATCTGCCTCTTAATGTGGGCCCTTCTGCACGCTAAGCAGATGCTCTTCAACTGAACTAAATCCATCCCCTGATCCTCATCTTGAGAAGCATTCCAACCAGCAAGCCCAGTAATAACTGGCCTTTTGAGCAGCCATCAAGATTCTCATTTCTGCAATTTCCTTTTTTTCCCTGTAAGTTTTCTTAATGAGGCATTTATTGATTGGCTGCCTTAGTGGAGTGGCGGAGTGGCCAGGGCACCAGTCTTGCAATCCAGAGGTGACCAGTTCAAATCCCGCTGCTGCTCCTTGTGATCTTGGGCAAGTCACTTAACCCTCCATTGCCTCAGGTACAAACTTAGATTGTGAGCTCTCCTGGGACAGAGAAATATCCAGTGTACCTGAATGTAACTCACCTTGAACTACTACTGAAAAAGGTGTGAGCAAAATCCAAATAAATAAATAAATTAGTGCCACAGTGGTCTGACTTGGTTTGGTGATTGCTTCTACTGTTCAGAAGAATGTGGTAGCTACTCCCTTGCCTGTCTGCCTGCTCTCTGCTACTTATACAAGTATCTGCCTACCTTAGTGCTATGATGGTTTGACTTTACTTGGAGACCTTTGTTGTCTGATCTGTGCCTCTGCCAGATTCTGCCACCACCATCATGTGATGTTTGCTTCTGTATTTGAAATTTATCACATTCTCTTGTTAAATTTTGGGTCTGTGAGGTGTTTCAGTGAACTGGTTCATCATTAATTTCCTTGTGATTCAGGGTCAGTGTTAAACATGCTGGGGCCAAAGGTAAAAATTTGGGTGGGGCCCCCAAAGCCAACCAGCAGTCTGTATCTCATTCAGATTCAGAGAGGCTTGGGGCCCCCTGTAGCATTGGGGGTCTAGGGCAGCTGCCCTGTTTTCACCCCCTTAATGCCAGCCCCAATTTAAACAATGTTCATCTATGTCCCAAACATTTCATATCCGATGTAAAATATGGACAACTCAACAATTTTTTCTTTTTATTGGGAAAATCAGATTAGCTGCATATCACAACCATATGAATAGTCTTATTCTTTCGCTCAGGCGAAATGGTGTGTAGCAAATCCTCATATATCTCCCATCAATCCATATTTTTTATACAAAATTTTGTTCTTAAAGATTGTGCATATATATATATTTCACTCCCAAAGGCTGTGTAAGTATGCCCAGAGCATATAGTTTTTACAATCATTCACTTATCTGTGAAACGGCAATCTAGCAGTAACAGGGAACCCCCGCCGACATGGCCAGGTTTCGCATAGCGCTTTTTCAAGGAAGAGGCTCTCTGTAACAAAAGACCATATATATATGCTTATTAACACAACCCCCAACAAATTTCTCAATATTAATATAACAAATTATTTAAATATCTGTCCATACCTTAACATCCTGCTTTACTCCTGTATACCAAAAGATGGCCGCGGCATTTCAGCGCGAACCCTGCCCTTACATACGCTACAGCTGATCGCAAAACGCTCTCTCTGATTGGATCCTAACTCCCAACTAAACCACCAATCACATATCAGCTCATACGATTACATCATTGACCACCAGTCAATCTCTGAATTCAGCCCGGTCGGGGCTAAAGCATTTAACCTAAAAATCCATTGTTGCTCTTTAAAGTTTAAAAGCTGAGCAATATTACCACCCTCCCATCCCATACTTATTTGATCAATAACTCTCCATCTAACATCAGAAAGCAAATGCCCATTCTCTAACCAATGTTGTACCAAGGGCGCTGCCAAAACTGCATTTTTGATACGAGATTTATGTTCATTTAATCGTATCTTAATAGATCTACTAGATCTACCAACATATACTTTATTACAGGGACAGATTATAATATATACCACATTCTGCGAAAGGCAATTAGTATTAGATTGAGCATATAAAGGTTTAGATCTATCTGAGTGTCTCCAAGTAACTCCTTCAACGGTTGTTTCACACCATTGGCATGATCCACATTTTGTGTGGCCAGTAAGAGCCATGTTATCAATATTGCCCCCTATATTTCTATATGATAAGAGTTCCCCCAAGGTTTTACCTCGGGTATATGCTCCAATAGGATGTTGAAGAAAGCATTCAAAAATTTGAAGAACATGCCAATGTTGATGAATACTAGTCATTACCCTTGAGCTTAAAGATGAGTACGGAAGCACAGCCACCAATCTATCCTCTTGCTCCTGAGGTTGATACTGTAACAACAACTCCCTATTAGCAAACTTGGCTCTTAAATATGCCTTTCTAACCACTGATCTTGGGTACCCTCTTTCCATAAATTTCATTGTCAGCTTTTTGGCTTGCTCCTCAAACCTATCTATATCAGAACAGATTCTCCTAATTCTTAAAAATTGACTGATAGGTAAACTCTTCTTGAGATGGTAAGGGTGAAAACTCGAAAAATGCAACAAAGTGTTTCTAGATGTGGGTTTCTGGTATAGGGTCGTATTTATGCCATTCAAAGTTCTAAACACCCATACATCTAGAAATTCCAAACTGTGATAGTGATAATGAAAAGTAAATTTCAGATTATATTGAAGAGAATTTAATTTATACATAAATTGTAAAAGGGAATTCTCTGAGCCCTCCCATATCAGGAATATATCATCCAAATATCTCTTCCAATAGGAGATATTCTTAAACTCCTCCAGATTGTATACTGAATGTTCCTCAAATTTGGCCAAATATAGCGTTGCAACTGAAGGGGCTAAAGCTGCACCCATAGCTATCCCTATTTTCTGTTCATAGAACTGTTGTTGGAACACAAAGTAGTTACTTCCAATCACTATGTGAGCCAGTTTCATGAGGAACTCCGTAGATATACGGGGAGAGCCTAATCTTTGATCCAGAGTATCCTCAACAATCTTTAAAGCCTCATCCTGTGGAATCACCGTATATAAGGATGAAACATCCACAGTTACAAATATAGAACTTTCCTTAAGTGTGATATCTTGCAAACCACATAAAAAATCCGTCGTGTCTTTTAAATATGATTTAACCTGTTGAGCAGCTGGTTTTAAAAAAATATCTAGAAAAATTGATAAAGGTTCCAATACAGTATTACATATTGCTCAGCTTTTAAACTTTAAAGAGCAACAATGGATTTTTAGGTTAAATGCTTTAGCCCCGACCGGGCTGAATTCAGAGATTGACTGGTGGTCAATGATGTAATCGTATGAGCTGATATGTGATTGGTGGTTTAGTTGGGAGTTAGGATCCAATCAGAGAGAGCGTTTTGCGATCAGCTGTAGCGTATGTAAGGGCAGGGTTCGCGCTGAAATGCCGCGGCCATCTTTTGGTATACAGGAGTAAAGCAGGATGTTAAGGTATGGACAGATATTTAAATAATTTGTTATATTAATATTGAGAAATTTGTTGGGGGTTGTGTTAATAAGCATATATATATGGTCTTTTGTTACAGAGAGCCTCTTCCTTGAAAAAGCGCTATGCGAAACCTGGCCATGTCGGCGGGGGTTCCCTGTTACTGCTAGATTGCCGTTTCACAGATAAGTGAATGATTGTAAAAACTATATGCTCTGGGCATACTTACACAGCCTTTGGGAGTGAAATATATATATATGCACAATCTTTAAGAACAAAATTTTGTATAAAAAATATGGATTGATGGGAGATATATGAGGATTTGCTACACACCATTTCGCCTGAGCGAAAGAATAAGACTATTCATATGGTTGTGATATGCAGCTAATCTGATTTTCCCAATAAAAAGAAAAAATTGTTGAGTTGTCCATATTTTACATCGGATATGAAATGTTTGGGACATAGATGAACATTGATAACTTTTTTGGTCCCCACATTATATGAATAGGGTGAGTTATTCTTAAGAGCCCCAATTTAAAGGCATTTTATCTGTCAGGCTGCTTGCCTGTTAACCTCTTACCTCGACAAAGCTACAAGGCCGGTGTTAGGGTAGTGGGTGCTCTAGCTGAACCTTCAGCCCCCCCCCCAATTAATTTTCAGGTCCTAGCCAATCAGTTCCCCCTCCAAGATTAGGATAAGTAAACACTACAATCATGATCATCCTACAGCAATTCAATAAATGCTCATGATTGGACATCATGCTTTGAAATATTAAACTTTTGTGTTTTGCAGCTAAAACTAGGGGCTGATGGCTCCTTGAGTTTCTGTGACTGTCTGAACTTATTGTTTTGCATTGACCCTGTTGCAGGAATGGATGCATGAATTACCCCTATTGTTAGCAGAATCTGTGGTACTTCAGGAGTCAAGCAGCACACACCAGAATGAGGGAGAAATCTTCTTTATTTGCCAGCAAACAAAGTAGAACATCAGCATTAAGTCTCTTCTTCTCTCTCTCTCAGCTCTCTGGATGTTATGGCTTCTGTCTCAGCTCCTTCTCTCCTTCTGCTGTCTCTCCCTCTTCTGTCTGTTCCTTCTGCTCTCTTTCTTCTGTCTGTTCCTTCTGCTCTCTTTCTTCTGTCTGTTCCTTCTGACGTAAGCTGCTTCTACTCCCACTTAAATACAGTCCTAACCTCTAGCCCCCCTTACTCTCCAGATGGTAAAGAATGGATTGGTTACCTTGCCTCAGCCAATCATTACTTTAAAAATATCAGTTACATAGGTTTGATATTTCTCAAACTGACCTATGACCTGGAGCCTCTCAAACCAGACAATTTGGCACCAGTCTCTTATATTTTTATTATGATTAACTTAGGTTCATTGAGGGGCGAAGGGGCCAATCTGACATTTATTATTCTCATATTCCTAGTCTGGTTCATACTAACTACTAACTGAACTCTGGCATTCATTAAGGGGTCAAGGGCCAGTCTTACTTAATAACATACATATCAGTTATTACTTTCAAGACCCATTCCTACATTTACCTATAATTAATCAAGGAGAAGAGAGTTGACTAGTCCTGACCTCTTTTCACCTATTAGCTTCCTTCACAGAACTAGCTAGGACTGTACATAAGTCAAACCAGATGCTTGACCTCTTAAACAGCAGACAAAGGCTCCACTTGAAAAGTCAGGCACTGATGTAACTCTGGATTGAAAGGATATTCTACATATTAATTACACAGAAAAACATATTCTAAAATACACAGAAATCAGAATTCAAGAATATCTAGAATCTACATATTCTAAATATCAAGAACATCTAGAATTATTTAACCAGCTTTAAACTACAGTATGTCTGGCTCATGCTTTGTTCATTCATAATAGTATCCCCTCAAGATTTAATGGTATACAGATGTGTGTGCTAGCATTAGCAATCCATCAATCACAAGGGGTCAAAGAAATTCCTGTCTCTGACCTTTCTAACCTTAGCTTAGCCAAAACTTTCTAAGTAATTAAATCCAGCTGTCATTCCTTCACTTGCAGGACTGAAAAGTTAAAACAGAATTTAACCACCAAACTTTAAACAGAATTAATATGGCTTCTTATATATGTATATAATTATGCCCACTGCCTCAACCCTAACTGCTTTTTTCTGCCCCTCCACCCCTGAAGCTGTTGCCCTAGTCAACCACCTAGTCTTAATTGTTGGGCTGTCCTACACAGCTGTTGCCATCATTTACTGTCACCTGCATCAGTTGTCTTTACTGTTGGTGTAGGGACTTTGATTCCAGTGTCTAACTGAGCTTGCAGAAGTGGGAAATGAAGGACAGCTGGACAAGCCACTGACTGGTTCAACCAATCCTCTTTATTCTTCAAACGTGTAAAAAGACTCGACACAGCAACCGTGTTTCAGTACACAAGTGTCAGGAGTGCTGGAAGTCAAAATTATTGCTGGACATACTTATATTAACATGAAACCAGCTTGACAATATTAAACCAGCTTCTGACCTCTGAGAACCACCCCCTCCCTCAGGAATCAGAGGATAGCAAAATGGTTCTCAGGGCCTGCTAGCCCTGTTTTCTTAATTGCTCCTGATTAACATACCTTTTGACCAGAGCTCTGAGAACAAAGGAAGCCAGACAGTGAGGCTCCATGACTAGTAACGTCAAACAGGACAACCTGTGAAAGTTGTCACCTTTCCTGACTTCAAAAAGTATCTGGAGTTCTGTAAAGGAAATAACTAGGAAGGAGAGAAGTTTTTGATCTCTCTCTGCTCCTGTTCCCGCGCTCTGTTCTTAGTAGGTATAAAGCAGAGCACAGGGGGGCACTTCTCGCTTGGTCTCTGAGCCCGCAGGGCACAGGACTCTGCTGGGCTGCCTTTGTTTCTTCTTCTTCTTTCTCTGCACACCTCCATCTTTAGCCACCAGAACACAGAGCTCTGGTGGCTGGCAGCTTCTCTCTCTTCCTTTCTCTCTGCACATATATATACCTCTTGCAGCACAACCCCATGGCTTCTCCCTTCCTCTGAACAAACACCCTATCCTTTCTTTCTTTCCCTAAACACACACAGATACAGCCCTGTACCAGTTACCTGTACTAAGTGCTGTGAGCCAATACATATATTTATTTTAGTTACATTTGTACCCCGCGCTTTCCCACTCATGGCAAGCTCAATGCGGCTTACGTATACAGGTACTTATTTGTACCTGGGGCAATGGAGGATTAAGTGACTTGCCCAGAGTCACAAGGAGCTGCCTGAAGTGGGAATTGAACTCAGTTCCTCAGTTCCCCAGGACCAGAGTCCACCACCCTAACCACTAGGCCACTACTTTATATATATCCAAATCCGTGTGGATTGCGTATTATTTGGGAGCCCACTGCCCCTGTGAACTGGACCCGGGGACCACCCTAGACAACGATTGCTGACAACAACAAGGTGCCTCCCTCAGGAGTCTGCTGGTATGGGACTCAAGATAAATAATAGATGATGATAAGAGCTGAGAGCTGTATTGGTCTTTAAAAAGACTGTGCGGGTATTGACAATTCTGTGTCAGTGTCGTGAGTCAAAAAGATCTTTTGACACTGACAGAGAATTGTCAATACCTGCATGGATTTCTTAAAATTGATAAAGGCTATACCAACGCAGGTTAGTAGTGCTGAACTTCAAGAAAGTCAATATCGTATACTCCACAGGGCATATATCTCACAATCTCAGGCTGCTAGAGGTGGATGGGCGGCTGTTGCTCAATGTTCCAAATGTCTTTTGGCGATGTGGAGGCACTCAAGCTTTTTGGAGATCCATTCACAGATATTTAGGGACTCTTTTTGGATAACATGTAATTTTTTATTGGAAAATAGTCTTGTTGAATAAAAGGTAGGTTTATGGGATCTCTGACAAAAATTCATGTTTTTTACTTAGCAAAGCTTACACACTGGATTCAAGAGGCACCTCCCTCCTTCTGGTATTGGAGAAACAGATTGCATGAACTAATGCTTTGGGAAGCACGGGCTGTTCAGAATTCCACAAGGAGAAGAAGAGCCTTTATGTCTATATGGAATTGTTATCTGCAAACTATTTCCCACAAAGAAAGAAGTGCTGTATTAAATAGGTTCCTGAATGTTTCCTAAGTTCATAAGTTTAGTAAGAGTTACTTGGGGATTCTCTGCCAGGGTGGGGTCGGGGGGAGGGGGTTAGAAAATAGATGTTATTATTCTGTAGTGACCTGGGGTCATAAGAGTCCAGGCAATGGGTCACCTTAGTTGTAGTTCCTAGGCAATGGTTATAGTAGGGTGGGAATGGGGTGTGACTTAGTAAGTCAGGATCAAAAAGGTGTTTTGTTTTTGTTTTTTTTAATGTTCATAGCTCTGTATTAGTCTGACATCTTTACCTACACTAGTTGTTTATTAGGTTGGTGATTTGATCCTGTCTAGATTCACTATAAAAATCTTGGAATAAGATGGATATGAAATGCTGGGTGGGGGTGGGGAGTTTGGGTTGGAAATGAATCCTCTTAAAAATATTGAACAACATGTGTTTCTGTTTGAATTAGTGTATCTATTTGTATTTGTTCAATAAAAATTGTTTCTCATTAAGGTAAATGAATGGTGCAAATGGGCCACTGTTATTCTGATTCACTGGGATCTAGGAAAGTATAAGAGTTAAAATTCAGATTTTGACAGATTTATGCATCTGGCTTTGGGGGCCACACTATTTTAAGTTTGGATCTCTAACCCACCTGTGAAGAAGCAGTGTATTTTAAGCCTGTAAAATGTATTAGGTATTTTCCTGATTTAATTATGTCCTGGAGTGTATTTCTCCTATTTGGCCAGCAGGTGTTGTTTCTTTGCTGTAAAGCTGTTACAGGGAACTGAATGTTCTTTTCCTTTAACACAAGCAGGAAGCAAGCAGCAGTATACTTTTAAATCTTGTTGACTGGGCTTTGATTGGCCTAGAGTTTGAAAAATTACCCAGTAGTACTGGCTGTTGCGTTAGTCTTAGCCCGGGAGAAAAGAGAGACAGATCTCTTTGCTAAGGCTCTGTGAACAGATGTATGTCCTGATCTTCCCAGGTACTGTATAGACAATATGCAAATGTTTAGTTAGTTTTCTAATTGATCCATTTTTCAGTTACTTGTTACTGTTTGCTGATTGCACATTTTTTGTTCAAGTGTGACAATAAACCTGTTTAGTTTGTTGACTCTGCTTGTCTGGACTGATAAAGAATCTTGGTGGTTTGTGTGTTGGGTCTATGAGTGCTTTCTGGGAATTGTGGGACCACTGGGAGTGTGGCCCCAGTAACCAAGAAATCACTGGGGATAATTGGAGAGCAGGAGACTCGCCTAGAGGCCGTTGTGACCCAGTCGGTGAGAGGAGGGTGCTACTGTAGAGCATAAGTTGCAGGTGCAGGTGGAACTGAGCTGTGCTGGGGATAGACCCTCTAAGTGGCCGTGGGGTAACTCCAGTTGAGTGGCTAGGCGTTTCGTGACATCACCCATACCAGTTTGTGAAAAAGAGTATCGAACAACTGTTCTGCTGTACTCCAATGCAAGTCTTTAGGACCCTTTCACCTTTGCCAAATGATATATTAGAACAGTTTGCATAGAGACTGTGGGTGCTGCAAGCAGTCCTTAGGGAGCAGGAGTGTTGGCCCAGTATAGAAGATTATGGCCAGGGACAGTATAAGGAATCTCTATTAGAATTACTGTCTCCTGAGATTACTAAACACCTCCTATTATTTTCTGAGGACACTAAAATAGCCCCTTTTGTCACTTTATTGCTCAGAATTGGGACCATATGGAAAACTCAGCCATCCCAGATAATTACCATTTCAGAAGCCAGGAAATGGCAAGCTGGGGGATCACCCCAATACACAAAAAGCCCAAAGGAAATAGAGGACAGGGCAGAGGTAATTTTAGAAATTCCTCAGGTTTCATTCCTTTTCATGAGCTCAAAGCACAGAGAGATGAATTACAGCAGGAAAAAATTGAAGTGGGAACAAGATAGGCATGTAATGCAGCAACAGTTGGACAAAGCAAAGAGTGACTTAATAGTTGCTCAGGAGAAACAGAAAACTAAAGAATAGGGATGTCCTGATCCTCAGGGTCCAAATATCAAACTGTCCCAAACCTTTCTTGCCCAGTCGGACTCCTTCCATTTATCTGCAGACTCATTTCAAGTGCCTCAGGATGAGGGGAAGGATACAGGCTCTGAATACGGATTAAGGCTTGTGGCACCTTGGATAGTAGACACTTTTGGACACCCCAATGTTAACAGCAGCTTTGATTGACACAGGGTCTGGAATTAGTTTTATTTATTTATTTGTAGCATTTGTATCCCACATTTTCCCACCAATTTGCAGGCTCAATGTGGCTTACATTTGCCGAAATGGCGGTTGCCATTTCCGGTTAACAGAATTACAAATGGTATTGTGTTAAGGTGTATACATACGTGGTAACATACATGGAACATCACATATATGGAGTATATCATGGTAAATATATATATCATGTGTGTACATTCATGGTAAAGAAGAATACATTATGGTATTGCATGAAGGTTCCTGAATAATAACTTGGATTATAATCTACATTAGGTCATCGTTTTATATAAGGTTTAGATAGAGCTCCCACTGCAAACCAGGAAAATGTGCAGATTTATGAAATTCAAAGTATGAATGACACAGCTTTGAACTGTGTGGCTATCCAAGTTAAATGGGGTATCTAACAGGATAATGAAATTTTAGAAATTTCACTATAGTGAGGTCAGGAAAAGTGATGTCAGCCCCATGCAGTTAGTCTAAAGCAGATCAGCCGCAGGATCTGAGTGTAATTCGCTCAGAGGGTGCTGGTATTCCTGTTTGTGCACAAGACAAATTAGATTGTAGCAGGATGTACACTGAAATCCTGTTGGAAGAAGAGGATCTTCCACCACATACCATATTAATTCACTCTGAGAATGAATCTGCACACAGGGCTCATATAGGAGAGATTTTAAAGGCACTCTTAGAAGCTGGTCCTAAAGTGAATCCTGTGTGAGTGACAGGCTTCCTTTCTAGGGGTTACCATTGGCCAGGACAGGAAGCCTGTAGATTTGCATAGAATAGAGCTGATACAGAAACTACCACTTCCCACAGATCAGAAACCACTCCAATTGTTCCTAGGGCACATAGGGTCTGGCCATGAATTTATGAACAATTATACTGCCAGCTGGATCTGTCTCCATAGCAGTGTCCACTATACAGAACACAGTGGGATCCAGGTGGCAGAGCTCTAGTGTGGGTTGGACAGAAATATGGAAAAGATTTACACTGATGATCCCTGACCATTAAATTTAAAAAAATGTCTCTTCTTAATAACTCTCACTCAAATATAAAACTAATTTCTATCCCTAGCAGAAAAATAAACCCTTTAATATGAGCTGAAACTGAAACACAATTGTACTTTGATTAACAAGATGTGCTTATTTTTTTAGATTAAAGCTAAGCCTGTCGGTCTGCACCCTGCCAGCATTCCAGTTTATAAGACTGTGTGAAGGAACCTGGAAATGAGGGCGTATTCTGCGAATCACATAAGGAGAACAGTGGAGCCATGTGATCCTGTAAATTAATGTGACTGAGTTGTTTTTTTGTTTCTCTTTCAGAATTCAAGCTACAAATTTAGGATTCTTATGGAGACAGGGTTTGATCCCATCCCAGATAATGTTTTGAAATTAATACACTCCAAAGTTCCTCTTTATCAGCTGCAGCGATAAAGACTCTCCAGGGAGCAATTAAAGAGAAATGCTTGTGCATTTTTCTACTTATGGGATGGTTATGCCATGTATAATCTGTACATATAGTTTGCTTATCTGTGCGCATAAGAAGTACTTCTAGATCTATGAAACTTTATTGGTAATCCGATGGGATACCAGATATGATTTAAAAAAAATAATAATAATGTGTTGATTTGCAGGTTAAGCCCAGTCCTGAATAGAGTGACCTGTTACTTATTTATAACGCCTACTGGAACTCTGTGTTGTTTGTCTCAGAGTGGTGGAGTGGCTTTCCAAAAATACTAGGACTAGGGGGCATGCGATTAACATAGTAACATAGTAGATGACGGCAGAAAAAGACCTGCATGGTCCATCCAGTCTGCCCAAGACAAACTCATATGTGTATACCTTATCTTGAATTTGTACCTGTCCTTTTCAGGGCACAGACCGTATAAGTCTGCCCAGCAGTATTTCCCGCCCCCCAACCACCAGTCCCGCCTCCCATCACTGGCTCTGGCACAGACCGTATAAGTCTGGCCTCCACTATCCTCGCCTCCCAACCACCAACCTCTCTTCCCCCACCTGCTCCGCCACCCAATTTTGGCTAAGCTTCTGAGGATCCATTCCTACTTGTCATGACTCTTGGAGCTTGGTAATTAGAAGCCCCAATATCATGGAGCATAACCCTGGTGCAGCAATCACCTGAAGTCTCTATTATTTTATGAAGTCTCTTTTATTGAATAAATAACAGATAATTTACTCACAGATAGATGTTCAGGATACAGAGACTTCTTAATCTGGAGGCTGTGGGAGGTGGAGATCTGAAGAGAGGTAGTTGTATTGCAGGGGGAGGGGAAGGTAGTTGAACAGGTAGAAATAGTCCAAAGCTGGGTGACTGCAATGTGCGATATCTCATTTGGAAGAAGATATTTACAGGGTAAAAAATCCAGGTTCGTTACAGGGATTTTCAGCAGGACAGAGCTGTCTGGAGTGAGATGGGGTCATCTCCATGCCCCTGGCTGGATGGTGTTAGCATACCTCATGGCTGAAAGGACAAAGAGGTGATGGGGCTTTTTACAGGCTCGGGGGGGGGGGGGGGGTGCAGATAGAGGCCAATGGGAACAGAGCTTGCCATCGGGTGGCAAGGGGTGGTCCTAGAGATATGAAGGAAAGGTCATACCTGGCTGACCTCTTAGGACAGAGATAGTAAGGCTGAACAGGAAATGGTAGCAGGGAGACAGAGGAGCCAAGTTTGGCAGAGAGAGAGAGAGGGGAGGTCCAGGCAGCCTTACGACCAGTGGTAACAACTCTTGCACAACCAAGCAAGTGTGGCTGCACTGCCTGTGAACTACATTAACCACAGTGCCTTGCTCATATATCTTTACAATGAGAGACTGCAGCAGCGAAAGTTCTTAGAAATGAGAATAACAGTAAAGACATTACACACATTTTAGGATCACGTTATGAACTAGTGCAAGGCTGTCGGGGAACAGAACACACTACTGCGTAGGATTCCTTTATGCATATCCCACGCATGTTTGAATTCCGTTACTGTTTTCATCTCCACCACTTCCCGCGGGAGGGCATTCCAGCCTAGACTTGGTGAGAGAAGGACGTGTGCTTGAAGGCTCGGTCTCTAGAGAGCAGGAAGGGTGCTGGGCTGGCTCCTTCCCCAGGTGGGCAGAGAGGCCCGGGGAAGAGTTTCCCAGGAAAGGCCCAGGACATGGGGCCTCTGGGCCCTTCAGACCAGAAGGCCCGGAAGGGTTGTGTGCAGCTCAGTCCAGCCTCGGGGAGCAGAGAAAGGAGCCCTGTGGACCGCAGGGCTCAGCGTCTCCGAGATGAAGAGGTAACAGGTACCTCCTCCATGACCCAGCGGTTTCCGGAAAGGGAGCCTGAAGAACATGGAGGGGGGAGGTGGATAGGGAGGGCCTCGGGCCTCCAGACCGTGGAAGGAGAGGAGCCGATGGTGGTACACCAGGAGCTTCAGCCGGGTCCGGGCGTACAGGACTATGATAGTGATTGGTCGGAGGAGGAGGAGGATGAAGACAGGGAGGATGGTGTACGGTCGGTGAGTGAAGGACCGGGGCACTTGGCTGAAGAAGTGGTACAAAGGGTGCGAAAGATTAAAGCCCTGGAGAAAGACATAGAGGAGCAGGGGAAACGGCTGAAGATGGCAAAAGCCATGACTAGGCTGGCCCCGGGAGATAAACAGGACATTTACAAGAAAGAAGAAGCTCGTTTGTTAAAGCAGCTTCAACACAAAGAAAAGACTTTGGTTTCATTAAAGAAGAATACTGATAATCCCTTAAGGGAACTTTACATAAACCAGGAGAGAATGGCACAAGGCACAGCAAAATCTCAGAGTCAGGTTTCCCCAGTATATACAGCAGAACTTTTTCAACAACAACAGTGTGTGAGTGAGGACTTGCCAGCTACAAACACTGGACATACACTGCAATTTATGAAGGGCTTAGCAAGTCAAACAGATTCTGCTGCACTTACTGTGTTGCAGGAATGGATGCATGAATTTATGATACTTCAGAAGTCAGACAGCACACCAGAATGAGAGAGAAATCTTCTTTATTTGCCAGCAAACAAAGTAGAACATCAGCATTAAGTCTCTTCTTCTCTTTCTCAGCTCTCTTTGTCTCTCTCTCAGCTCTCTGTGTCTTTGTGGCTTCTGTCTCAGCTGCTTCTCTTCTTATGCTGTCTTCTCCTTCTTCTGTCTGTTCCTTCTGTCCTTCTCTTTCTTCTGAGCTCCTTCTGACGTAAACTGCTTCTTCTCCCACTTAAATACAGTTCTATCTAGCCTAGCCTAGCCCCCTTACTCTCCAATTGGTTAAGGAATAGATTGATTACCTTGCCTCAACCAATCAGCTCTATACAAATATCAGTTACATAGGTTCCAGACATCCTAAACTGACCTGTGACCTGGGGCCCCTTACACCAGACATTTGGGCTCCAGTCTCTTACATGTTATTATGATTGATTTCTCATATTCCTAGTACTAACTGCTAACTAAACTCTGGCATTCATTAAAGGGGTCAAGGGCCAGTCTTACTTAATAGCATACATATCGGGTTATTACTTTCAAGACCATTTCTACATTTTACCTATAATTAATCAAGGAGAAGAGAGCTGACTAGTCCTGACCTCTTTCACCTATCAGCTTATACATTGAATCAGCCAGAACTGCAGATAACTTAAAACACATGTTGGCCTCTTCACTGCAGTCCTTGCTTAGAAAGTCAGACAAAGAATTGAACAAATATTCTACATAGAAATTACAGAATAAAACATATTCTAAAATAAGCATCCTTATAAAACATATTCTAAATATCAAGAACTTCTAAATTCTAATCTATTGCCTCTCTCTAAACAGTATTTCTGCCTAATCTTTAAACTACAATATGTCATATGTCTGGCTCATTCCTTTGTTCATTCATAATAATATCCCCTCAAGATTTAATAGTATACAGATGTGCCAGCTAGCATTGGCAATTCACAAAGGACAGAGTTTCATTTCTCACTGACCTTTCTAACCTTTGGCTTAGCCAAGCTAGACATTCATAATCTGAACCATCTGGCATTCCTTCACTTTAGTTGCAAGGTAGAAAATTGAACTTTTTAAACACCAGACTTTTAATATCATTTCTTTGTCCACTGCCTCATTCCCCCCTTTGAGACTAAAATCAGCTTATGCAGAGATAAGTCTCACAACTCAAACTCTGGAGATTATAGTGGTCCTAACTAGGAATAGACTTATGAACCACCATTACCCTACTTGTTAAGGTCCGACGGCATACTGCCGAAGCACATGAGGCCAGGAAACAAAACAACAACCCTGCTAAAACTAAGACTATTAACACACAATACAAGGGGAAGTAATCTTTGCCTGACTAATTAGTTCCTGGACTGAGTGTAACCAAAGGTTGGAACGAGTTGGGGTTTTAGGAACAAGGAGGCAAGGAGTAGAAAACAACAAAAGCATCCAAACTACTAACATTTTCTTTCTTCCTAATCTAAAACAAATACAGCAAACTAATTAAGCAATAATATTTCAACAGTCTGTGCTAATCACAGATTACTCTCATATAATGTTCTCAGTCTTTGAGTTCTTATACCAGTTGGGATAGACCCTCAACTGACAAGGATCAAGCTCTCAAATTCCAAGAAAGCCAGAATCTGGACAGAAAGAGTCTCAGTGTGAAGCCGAAGTTCAGCAGCTCCTGCAGTATGCAGTTGACCCTTCTTTTCAGCTAGTAGATTCTTTGGTTCGGGTCAAGCGCAACTTCAATGGCTCCGCTGGATCACTTTCTGCTCTCCACTGTCTAGGCTCCGTCTGATCCATGCTGGGCTCAGTCTGATCAGCAGACTTAATTCGAGACCAATGGACCCATGGAGTTATCCCTGCGACCTTCACAGCTGTAGGGGTAGAAAGCAAAACAGTAAAAGGTCCTTTCCATCGGGGCCCCAAAGGCTGGAGCCTCCAGTCTTTCACCCAAACTCTATCCCCTGGCAGGAAGGAATGTACCTGAGCCTGGAAGGGGACAGGGTTTATTTCTCTCACATAAGACTGAAGCTCAGAAATTATCTTGCCCAAGAGGGCTACCTGCTCCTGTACCTGGGCAGACCCTAAAATCCCTATGTCTCCCTTAATTCCCTGCAAAATGGCTGGGGGCTTCCCATACACAATTTCAAAGGGAGAGAGGGCTGTTCCTTTAGTTGGAGTGCATCGGAGGCGGAAGAGGGCTAGTGGCAGTGCCTGTGGCCATTTCAGTTGGGTTTCCTGACAAATCTTTGCTAGGCTATTTTTCAAGGTTCTGTTTGCCCGCTCAACCTGCCCTGAACTCTGGGGACGATAGGCACAATGCAATTTCCAGGTAATGCGCAATGCGCGGGACAGGGCCTGAAGTGTAGCTTCAACAAAGGCGGGACCATTATCTGAACCTATGGCAAGGGGCAGTCCATACCTGGGGATGACATCCCTAAGGAGGGCTCGAGCTACTTCTGTGGCTTTCTCAGTGACTGTAGGATATGCTTCCACCCACCCAGAAAAGGTACAGACCATGACCAAGAGGTATCGGAACCTACCGCTCCTGGGCATTTCTGTGAAGTCTATAACTAAAGACTCAAAGGGTGTTAGTCCTCTAGACTGAACTCCTGGTGGAATACGGGGTCCCTGACGAGCATTATTCTGGGCACAGAGAGTACATCGGGCAGAGGCAGTGGCAACCAGACTATCCAATCCTTCCAGCACCACTACTCGACTGAGTAGGCGGGCTAGTGCTGTTTTCCCTAAGTGTGATAGGTCATGAGCTTGAGACACTACAGGCCAAGTTAGGTGGCGTGGCACCAGAACTCTGGTATCAGGGAGATGTAACCAGCCATCAGATCTCCTTACTGCACCTTCCTCTTGAGCCCATTTCTCTTCCATTTGGGTATACATAGGCGTCCATTCTTGCAGTCGAATTTGGAACAGGGGAGTCACAGTACTTGCTGGGGGTCCTCGAGCAGCTTCCTTGGCCACCCGATCAGCATGGCGGTTCCCTCGGGCCACTGGAGTATCTATCCTTTGGTGTCCCCTGCAGTGAATGACAGCTACCTTCTTAGGGGCCCAAACAGCCTCTAGCAGCTGAAGTATTTCAGGTCCATACTTAACAGGTTGGCCTGCGGCATTTATGAGTCCCTTTTCCTTATACAAAGCTCCATGAGCATGTAGAGTTGTAAAGGCATACTTGGAATCAGTATAAATGTTGGTTACCAGTCCTGCTGCTAGCTCCAGAGCTCGTATGAGGGCCACAAGTTCTGCTTTCTGGGCTGAAGTTCCTTGGGGCAGGGCTCTTGCTTCTATCACCTTGTCTTCTGTCACCACAGCATAGCCTGCCAATCGCTTGGAGTTCTCCACATAACTGCTTCCATCTGTAAAATAAATTACATCTGGGTCCCTCCACGGAACATCTTTAAGATCTGGTCGACTGGAGTACACTTCATCCATGGTTTGGATACAGTCATGATCCGGAGGTCCCTCAGATGCTGGCAAAAGAGTGGCGGGATTGAATGTAGCCACTGTTTCCAGGTGTATCCGTGGATTCTCACACAAGCTAGCTTGGTACTTAACCATGCGGTTATTTGTAAACCAGTGGTTGCCCTTATATTCCATGAGGGTAAGAACTGCGTGGGGGACTTTAACAACCAGTTCTTGCCCCAAGGTCAGCTTGTCAGCTTCCTGGACCAGTAAGGCTGTTGCTGCAATAGCCCTCATGCAGGCTGGCCATCCTTTAGCCACTCCATCCAGCTGTTTAGACAGGTATGCAACAGGCCTCTGCCAGGATCCCATCATCTGGGTCAGCACACCCAGAGCAACCCCCTGTCGCTCATGGACATACAGTGAGAAAGGTTTCTCCACATCAGGAAGGCCTAACGCAGGGGCTTGGAGTAGGGCTTTCTTTATGGCAATGAAGGATTGTTGAGCTGTAGGTCCCCATTCAAATGGTTCCTTTTCACCCCCCTTTGTGGCTTGGTAAAGGGGTTTCGCCATCAATGCAAAATTTGGAATCCAAATTCTGCAGAATCCAGCTGCTCCCAGAAACTCCCTAACTTCCCTTCTGGACTTGGGTTGGGGAATTGCAGCAACTGCTTGCTTCCTACTGACATCCAGTCTCCGACTTCCCTGGGAAATACAAAAACCCAGATACTTCACTTCTGACTGACAAAGTTGGGCCTTTGAGCGTGAGACCTTATAGCCTGCATCCAAGAGTAGCTCCAGCAATTCTCTGGTAGCCTCAAAACACTCTTCCTGAGTCACTGCTGCAATCAGGAGGTCATCTACATACTGGAGTAAAACTCGCCTGGAAGGCTCAGATTTAAAAGTCTTAAGGTCTTGTCCTAGGGCAGTCCCAAAAATAGTGGGGGAATTCTTGAACCCCTGTGGCAGGCGGGTACATGTATACTGAAGCTTCCTTCCTGTTACTGGGTTTTCCCATTGAAAGGCAAAAAGCAGTTGACTGGCGGGGGCCACCCGAATACAAAAGAAGGCATCTTTTAGATCTAGTGTCGTGAAATGGGTAGCTCCAGAAGGTATCAATCCTAACAGTGAGGGAAGATCCACCAAAAGGTGGAGAACTCAAGCACCCCACGATAAAAACAACAATATACAAAAAGTGGGAGTACGACCAAGGAAACCAGACGCTGGAAGACGTACTTAAATAAAAATTTATTAAAGATTTGAAGACTCGACACGTCGTGTTTCGGCCGTCAGGCCTGCATCAGGAGTCTATAAAAAGTACATTTATATATGTTATGTGTGATAAAAAGAACAACCAAAAATATAAAATGTATTAATAATACATGAAATAAAAACAGTTAGTGTTATTTAAAAATGATAATAATGAAAATGAGACATATAATAAGACTGATTATAAGAATACTATATATAAATTGGCAAGATAATAATGCAATACAAAAGATATCATATATAAATAAAAGTCATTAAATAATCCAAGATGTACATGTACGCATAAATTTAAACAATGAACGTGAAATAATAAAAATTGCACATACATGTAAAGATAAAAAGGTAAGTAAAAACAAAATAACCATATAAATTACAGATAAATAATGATTTTAATTTATGTCTATATGTGTGTTTATATGTGCTATATTAAAATAACATACGTTTGATCATATTTAATCGAATGTTTAAAATGAACTAAATGAACTAAAAAGGCTGTAAAAAGAAAACTATGAGGGAATCTAGAAGAACCTTGTTGATTTATATAATACATAACCGCATTACTTAGAAAATTAAAATGTATGGATAAAATGTATAGCAAGTTCAGAAGAATGAGAAAGATCACAAAATTAAAATTAGAAAAATACTTGCTCAAAAAATAATATCGTATTTATTGTCAAAACTAACCTGCTGTACAGAGTACTGCGGAGCAATGGCGATGGATGCACACTGAAAGCTTTTCAGCAATCTATCAGATAATATATAAAAAAGAACAAGATAAAAGTTGGCCCCTTGACACAAGAAAAAAGGTTTGCCCCTTGACACAAAAATGTGTATAATGTATTGGAGAGCCTGACGGCCGAAACACGACGTGTCGAGTCTTCAAATCTTTAATAAATTTTTATTTAAGTACGTCTTCCAGCGTCTGGTTTCCTTGGTCGTACTCCCACTTTTTGTATATTATCAATCCTAACAGGACATATGGGTTAGGCACTACAGGGTGTAATGAGATAGTAGATTTGTTGACCACTCGTAAGTCTTGGACTGGCCGGTAGTCCTCAGTCCCTGGCTTCTGAACTGGCAATAGTGGCGTATTCCATGGAGACTGGCAAGGTCGAATAATTCCATGGGATAACAAACGATTCAGGTGTGCTTGGATCCCTTCCAGAGCCTTTCGGGGAATTGGGTATTGGCGAAGATGGATTGGCCGGGCACTTGGAAGTAAGTCTACATGGACAGGAGGAATATTTCGGGCCAACCCTGGGGGATTATCTTCTGCCCATACCCCTCTGACTTGAAAGCTATCTGCCAGGGGTAGGTCAACTTGGCCCTGCGACTGATGCAGCCGCCATTCTTCTTCAAGGGGGCAGCAGAAACTCAATATACCCTTAGGGCTAGATGTCGGGGGCCGAAAGGAGACCGAAGTCTGGCCATCAGAGTCAAAGGAAATTTGGGCCCTAAGCTTGGACAGCAGGTCTCGACCTAAGAAAGGGATTGGACAGTCTGGCATATACAGGAATTCATGAGTGACTGTGTGTGAGCCTAATTGGCATCTACGGGTTGTCAGGAAGGGCCTCCGGTTCTGCACCCCCGTGGCTCCCACCACTCGGACAGTTTTTCCAGACACAGGCGCTAATCGCTCCGTCACAACAGAATGTTCAGCTCCTGTATCAATCATGAATGGAATTGAGCGGCTCCCTATAGTTAACTTGACCATAGGTTCCTGGGAGCCCAGTTTGTAGGAACCCGGTCTGTCCTATTCGTCCCATTCTGCCATCTCGGCTATCCCGATGATGTCAGATTCAGCAGGCTCATATCTTCCCTCTCGAACTCGGCCTCGGCTTCCTCGATCTCCTGGTCCCCTTCTCAGTCCCTGGCGCCTCTGGGGGCATTCATCTTTCCAGTGCCCTCTTTCCTTACAGTAGGCACACTGATCCCTCTCCAATCTTGGTCTGGGATTCTCCCCCCTTGGCCGGGATTGATTGAAGGAATCTCGGGGCCTGGCTGGTGGTCCGGGGTCCCACTTTGGCTTCCCATTAGCTAGAGGTCGACCTTGATTAAGGGTGGAATTAGTAATGGCTGCCGCTAAAAGGTCGGCCTTCTTCTGCATCTTCCGGTCAGCCTCTCGGCGCACCTCCTGATCCCTATTAATGAAAACCTTGGTTGCGATCTCAATTAGCTGGGTGGTATTCATCCCTGCGAATCCCTCTTGACGCTGCAACTTCTTCCGGATATCTGGCATACTCTGGGCCACCAATGCACTATTCACCATTCTCTGGTTTTCTAGTGCTTCAGGATCAAATGGGGTGTATGTTCTGTAGGCTTCAATTAGTCGCTCTAAAAAGGCCCCAGGGGATTCAGTTGCCCCTTGGAGAATTTCAGAGACCTTTGCCAGATTAATGGGCCTCTTTATGCCTTTCCTCATACCTTCCAGCAAGTCCCGGCAATAGCCAGACAACAGTTCATAGTGCTGCCCATTATTTGGATCCCAAACTGGAGCTGCGCGAGGAAACCGAGCTCTAACCCATTCCTCTAGGTTCTGTGTCCCCTCGGGGGCACGCGCTCGCGTGATGGCCTCAGCATTTTGCAAAATCTTCCGCCTCTCCTCAGTTGTGAAGAGGGTCAGGAGAAGTTGTTGACAATCAGTCCAGGTTGGGTTATGGGTGGCCATAATGCTAGCCACTAGGTCCACCACTGCCTGAGGCTTTTCAGTATAAGAGGGGTAATGCGTCTTCCAATTCAGGAGATCGGTGGTTGTGAAGGGTACATACTGATAGGCCTGTGCCTGTATAACCTGACCCTGATTATTAGGATCCGGTCGAGTGGTAGTTACCTGACGGAGTGGCAGAACTCTCGAGGAGGTGGGAATGGAATCTGAGGTAGAGCTAGGAGCTACCCTCCTATCATGCTCAAAAGTGATTGCAGCGGGTCTAACCCATTCAGGGGAGGTAGGTTGAAACCCTGAGGGATGGGGAGGGGTACTCATAGACTGAGAGGTGGTCACAGGTGATCCGGTCCATTGAAAGGGATGCCGGGCCCCTAATGAGTGGGGAGGGGTATTAGAGGGAGAGGCTGGGCTGTCAGGAGTTGAGGAATCAGGGAGTGGAGCCCAAAGCGGGTCTTCGGAGGTTAACAGGGAAGGATGTGGCAGAGGAGGGTAGAGACTAGCTGAAAAGTCCAACCTAGGATGTGGTGGGGTTCGCACAGTGGGGGAGGAACTATCCGGAGAAGCCTGTACTGGAGAAGCTTGGGCTGGGCGGCGTGGATCTCTAGGGGCGGCACGGAACCCCAACAATGGGCCATAAGGTGGTGGCTCAAGATCTGAGGGGTCATCAGAGAGTATGGGTTTCTCAGACAGGGTAGGGGCGGAAGCCACCGATTGGGTGGTAGGCTTCCTGGGGCTCTTTCCCTCTTCTAGTTTAGATTTTCTAATCTTTCTTTGAGCACGGCCTAACATGAATTTTACTGGGGATCCCATATAAGTTTTCAACCAAGAGGGAGGGTCAGTCACAAGGCTATCCCAGGAATCTATATAGGGGAGTTGTTCAGAATATTCTGGTTCTCCTACAACTATGCTGTAGACCTTCCGGATTACTTCAATATCTAAGCTGCCACTAGAGGGCCACCCCACTCCCATAGATGGCCACTCAACTTCACACAAGGTTCTTAAAGTACTTGAGCTTAAAGTCTGTCCATAGTCATTAATTAAAAATCCTTTTTTGAAATTCTTAAGCATACAATCTAGGGGAGTATCAATTTGTCTAGACGATTTCCCTCCCATAATGCTTACACTTACAACACACAAAGAGGGGGGGGGGAATTTTTTTGAATTTGCGGTAAGGGGTCCGCACTCTCGAGACACTAGGTAGACAGACAGCAATCGCTTCCTTCCGTCGCTGGCCAATTGAACTCGCGTTAATTGGAAACGCAGCTATAAGAAGTCCGCACTCGTTTAACATTCACGCATCACACATTCTGCACAAAAAATCCCACCCAACAATTTCAGATTTCTCAGATACAGATAAGCTCAAGCGGTTTCGCTTCTAATCTCCACTAGACTAGAAGGTACTAGGGCCTTCGCTGAGAGTTGATCAGACTCTCCTTCCCCCAGTTTTGAGGGGCTGGTTTACAATTTTCTAGCTAGAATTACAATACAGAATACAGAATACATACCCGGCGAATGTTCTTCAGTCAGTTGGGTGCTGGGATTAATGCAGGATTCAGAATCCCACCGCTGCCACCAAGAATTGTTGCAGGAATGGATGCATGAATTTATGATACTTCAGAAGTCAGACAGCACACCAGAATGAGAGAGAAATCTTCTTTATTTGCCAGCAAACAAAGTAGAACATCAGCATTAAGTCTCTTCTTCTCTTTCTCAGCTCTCTTTGTCTCTCTCTCAGCTCTCTGTGTCTTTGTGGCTTCTGTCTCAGCTGCTTCTCTTCTTATGCTGTCTTCTCCTTCTTCTGTCTGTTCCTTCTGTCCTTCTCTTTCTTCTGAGCTCCTTCTGACGTAAACTGCTTCTTCTCCCACTTAAATACAGTTCTATCTAGCCTAGCCTAGCCCCCTTACTCTCCAATTGGTTAAGGAATAGATTGATTACCTTGCCTCAACCAATCAGCTCTATACAAATATCAGTTACATAGGTTCCAGACATCCTAAACTGACCTGTGACCTGGGGCCCCTTACACCAGACATTTGGGCTCCAGTCTCTTACATGTTATTATGATTGATTTCTCATATTCCTAGTACTAACTGCTAACTAAACTCTGGCATTCATTAAAGGGGTCAAGGGCCAGTCTTACTTAATAGCATACATATCGGGTTATTACTTTCAAGACCATTTCTACATTTTACCTATAATTAATCAAGGAGAAGAGAGCTGACTAGTCCTGACCTCTTTCACCTATCAGCTTATACATTGAACCAGCCAGAACTGCAGATAACTTAAAACACATGTTGGCCTCTTCACTGCAGTCCTTGCTTAGAAAGTCAGACAAAGAATTGAACAAATATTCTACATAGAAATTACAGAATAAAACATATTCTAAAATAAGCATCCTTATAAAACATATTCTAAATATCAAGAACTTCTAAATTCTAATCTATTGCCTCTCTCTAAACAGTATTTCTGCCTAATCTTTAAACTACAATATGTCATATGTCTGGCTCATTCCTTTGTTCATTCATAATAATATCCCCTCAAGATTTAATAGTATACAGATGTGCCAGCTAGCATTGGCAATTCACAAAGGACAGAGTTTCATTTCTCACTGACCTTTCTAACCTTTGGCTTAGCCAAGCTAGACATTCATAATCTGAACCATCTGGCATTCCTTCACTTTAGTTGCAAGGTAGAAAATTGAACTTTTTAAACACCAGACTTTTAATATCATTTCTTTGTCCACTGCCTCAACTGTGATGGCTGCTTCTGGTAATGAGAGGGGAGGAGGCAGCAGGGAGTCCATAGTATCTCTGGAGCCTACAAGGACAGAGAAAGAGCTTCAAAAGGCTCCTACACATTTGCAGGCTATGGAAACCAGAGATAGAGACTTTTTCATACAAGAGCTCCAGACAAGTGTTCCTAGTCTTGCAGAAAGAAGGTTTCCTGAAGAAGGCAGGACAGGAGAAGGTAAAAAGGACAGTTTTACTCTGGTTGAAGGTGCATTTGTGGAAGAACTGTTGCCAGCAGAAGAGCTCTGCTTGCAAACACAGGTGCACTCTACAGGTTCCCTGAGTGCAGGAACTGTTGCTAAATTACAAGGAGTAGCTGCAGCTGGGCAAGCAGGCTCTGTGGAATCCTGCCTTCCAGAGCTGGAAAGACAGGAGGTTTCTGCCAATCAGGAGGAAGCAAGGGGAAATTCCTCTCATAACACAGAGACTGGTCTCCCGCGGGACCCTTCTGAGCAGAATGCAACAGACAGCCAGCTGGGAGCAGAGGAGCCTGAGCAGCAGGATATTCAGAGGGAGCAGCAGTGCAAGGTTTCTTCTGAACAGATAAGCAGGGATCTCCCCTGTGGACAAAATCTGGAGAACAGTGACAGTCTAGTAAATGGTTTCAGTTTGGACTTGGGGGGGAAGGCTGCTTTGGATGGGGTGGATGAGCAGGGGGGGGGATTGGTAAGAGAAGAGGGACAGAATGGGTGTACTTTTGAAGCTATGGAGGTGGCAGTCTGTGATCAGAGGAGGGGGGAGGAAGGGAGGGGGGTGGGGCCTGGGCAGGCTGCAGAAGATAGAGGGGGTGGGGGCGTGGGGACAACTCAGAAGGGACAGTTGGAGAAGGGCATGGGTTTGGATGGTCGGGACGGTTCCAGGTCAGGGAAGAGCGGGGGTGGGGAGGGAAAGAGGCCGGTATCTTTTGCGGCTGTGGTGAGGGGGGAAGGAGAGCAGGGGAGGGGGAGGTTAGGTTTTGCGGGTAGGGGGGGAGACGGGTTTGGAGGAGGAGGGAGGGGGCAGGGGCAGATCCCCAAACGCCGGAATGTCGTTCAGCTCAAATGGGTGGGGGAGGGGGGTATGCCATCCCGGGATAAGGTTTTGCAGTTGGTACTAGGGCTAGGGTTTATTCCAGAAGATTTATATGCTTGCATCCACCCGGCTAACATTCCGGAATATGATGTTAGTTTTTTGACTCAAAGGGGGATGGAGGTGTTTTGGGAAAAGTACGAAGAAGTTCGAGGGAGGGGGGAATGGAGAAATTATAGGGTGATTCCGATAAGCAGACCTGATCTGGTGCAGGTGACCCTTTTAGTCCGGAATGAATCCATCTCAGCAGCGGACCTGGCCTTCTGGGTTCAGCGGTATGCTGAATTGAGAACTCCACTAACCAAGCTCCCGGATCCAAGTAGAGTATGGGCAGGGGGGTGGGGGGCTTTAGTTAGGCTTAAACAGGTGGGTCAGGTGGTCCAGCATATTCCCTCGGCAGCTTTTATCGGGAGAGATAGGATCCTGTGCTTCTATAAAGGACAGCCAAGACAATGTTTTAGGTGTGGGTCTTTCCGCCACTTTAGCATGTCCTGCCCGGTACAGCAGTGTGCAAAGTGTGGGTCTAAGGATCATCTTTCGGAAGAATGTTCCTTTATCCGGTGCAATCTTTGTGGGGATCTGGGGCATGCTTTTCGGAACTGCCCGAGGGCTTTTCATAATGAGGGGGAAGAGGGAGAGGGTGGGGGACGGGGGAGTTTGGTCCAGGAGGGGGGGGGGTGGGGGGAGGGCGGTTTCAGGGTCAGGGCCCGGAGGTACAGGGAGTAGGGAAGCGGCAGAAGGGGAGGAGGGAGGAAGAGGTTTCAGGGGTACGGGAGGAGGAGGAACAGGTGAGGGAACGGGGGAGGGAGAAGGGGGTTGGGTTCAAGTTCGTAAGAAACAAAGGGGGGCTGAGGGGAAGGGTAGGGAGGAGTTGGGTGGCTCGGGATTTGGATCACAGGAGTGTAGGCTGGAGAACCGTTTTCAGATTCTGGAAGAGGAAGGTAGGGAGGAGGAGATCGAGGACGGTGGGGGAGGGGAGGGAGAGGGAGTCCTGGGGGGGGATGAAGGGAAGAGGAAATTTGAGGTGGAACAGGGAGAGGGTGGTAGGTGTAAGAAGAAGGGGGGGAAGGTCCGGATGGTAGGGGTTGGGAACGAAGGAGGAGGGGGGGTTGGAAGTAGAGGGAGTGGAGGAGAAGGAGAAGGGATTAAGAGGCGGTCTGATAGGATCAGATCTAGACAGGAACAGGGTAAAAGGGGTGATGGGAATGAGGTAAGGGGGGTGGGGGGGGGGCGGGGGAGCAGCTCAGAGTTAGGGAGCAAGTAGGGGAGGGGGGTGGGGGCCTTCTTTTGTGAGAGGGGAGATGGTGGTTTGGATGACTCTAAGAAGAAGAAGGGGAGGAAGAAAGGAGGAGGGGAGGGGGAAGGGAAGGATAAGGGTTTTAAACTTGGTGTTCGGGATTGGGCAGAGGAAGGAAGGGATTCTGCAGAAGGGGTGCAGGGCGTTGGTAGTGGGGTGCTGCAGAGGGCAGATATGCAGGAAGGAGGTGAGCAGAGGATACCTTCTACTCAGTGATGGTAATGGCAGGAATTGTTTTTTTGTTTGCCACATTGAATGTGGCGAGTGTGGCTTCCCAGAGGGCGCAATGTTTGGCCTTTGATGGCCTCTCTAAGATACAGGCAGACTGTATTCTGCTTCAGGAAACACGGCTACAAACGCTAGAAGCGATTAGGCGGGCACAACGGGCCTGGAGATGGGGACCTTCGGTTTGGGGTTTGGCAGGAGAAAGGTATGGGGGGGTAGGGATCTTATTTAAAACACATAATGTAGATATTCAAAAAGTGATAGAGTTAGGTATAGGGAGGTGTTTGGTGTTAGATGTGTTGTGGCACGGGGTGGCGTTGCGGATTATTAATATTTACGGGCCTCAAAGTAAGAAGGAACGTTCCTCGTTGTTTGGGAAAGTTAAACCTTATCTCTATACAGCACGTCAGGTGGTTTGGGGGGGGGATTTTAATACTATTTTAAGGAGGCAGGATAGTGGGGGGAGGACAGCGCAGGTGAGGTATGATGGGGTACGTTTGGCCGGGATAATGAAAGGGGCAGGGCTGGTTGATGTGCACATAGAACATTCCCCTGAGGTACAGGGTTTCACATTTTCACGGGGTCAGTGTAAGAGTAGGATAGATAGATTTTTGGTTCGGGAAGGGGCATGCGGGCAGGGCCCCAGATTAGTGGACGTAGACTTCTCGGACCATAAGCTGGTGTTAATTGAGGTAGGAGGTTGGGCGGGGCATAGGCCAGGAAGGGGTTTATGGCGGCTCAACCTTAAATGGGTAGCAGATATGAGAATGCAGGAGGAGTATCGGGCCTTCTTGGAGGATCAGCTCGCCATCCAGGGTATTTTTCCCTCTATTGGAGAATGGTGGGAGGTAGTCAAAAAGCGCACGAGGAGATTTTTTACCCAACAGGCAAGAAGGGAAGGACGGGAAAGGACGAGGTTAGGAACGGCACTTAAGAAACGCAGGGATTATTTACTCTCCACAGGGGGTAGGCGGGAGGATATCCTGGAACTGCAAGCGCAGTTAGAGAAGGTCCAATACGATAGATATGCCTCCTTGCTTTATGAACGTGATTTCGGGAAATTGATTAGTCCTGATCCGTTTGTCTGTTGTAAGGAGCGGAGGGAGCGTAGGGTGGTGGGAGGGTTAAGGGACGCAAGGGGGGTAGTGCAGGTTTCGAAGGAGGAGATTTTGAAGGTAGTAGGAGAACATTTTGCACATTTTTTTTCGGGAGGACACTTGGATCAGGAGGTGATGGGACACTATATTGACGGGACACCAGGGGTGGGAAAGGGAGGGCCCCATCTCCAGGCCCTGTCGCGTCCCTGGACACTGGGGGAAGTGGAGGAGGCCATCGGGGCCTTACGGAAAAGAACGGCTCCAGGGCCAGATGGCCTGACGGCTGAATATTACCAAACTTTTAAGGTCCATCTGGCTCCAATTCTGTTGCAGGTCTGGGAAGCCGCACGACAGCAGGGGATTCTGCCCCAATCTCTGACAGAGGCAGCATTAGTTTTGCTTAGTAAAGGGAAAGATCCTGGGTCCCTGTTGAACTGGCGTCCTATCGCCTTGTTGAATGGGGACAGGAAAATTTTTGCACACATGCTCTTAAAAAGGATGAAGTCAGTGGTCCAGGAAGTGGTGGCAGTCTCACAGCAGTGTGGGGTTAAGGGGAGGGGGGTCTTGGAGGCGGCTGCATGGGTTAGGGAGGGTCTAGAGCACAGCCGGGGGGAGGGGAACGGGAGGTTGGTGGTGGCTTTAGACCAAGATAAAGCTTTTGATAGGGTTCAGTGGTTTTTTCTTTGGAGGTTGTTAGAGAATTATGGATTTCCAAGGGATTGGGTGGCACAGTTACAGTTACTTTACACTGGGGCCAGTTGTTTTCCTCTGGTAAATGGTTGGAAAGGGAAGAGTTTTGGGGTCACAGCAGGGGTTCGGCAAGGGTGTCCCCTCAGTCCTCTGTTATACACCTTCGCAATAGATCCCTTTGTTAGGCGTTTAGAGCAGGGAGGGAGGGAGGGATTTCGGGGGGTGGAGGTGAGTACAGGGTGTCATTTGAGGGTGGTAGCTTACGCAGATGACATCACAGTGTGGGTGGCGGATCCAAGGGAGGGGGAGAAGTTGCAGGAGTTGATTTCCAGTTACTCACGGGCCTCGGGGTCACTGATTAATTTCCAGAAAAGTCAGAGTTTATGGGTGGGTCCACCAGGGCTGGCATTTGCTTTGGGAGGGGGGTTTCCGGCCGCAATTGCCAGAATGAGAGTGTTAGGGGTTTATTTTGATCAAGGAGATTATGCATCTTTTAACTGGCAGCGGTGCATCCAGGCAGCTACAGTCAAGGTTGACAGATGGAAAGGCTGGAGGATGACAATGTCTGACCGGGTTCAGCTGATTAAGAGGCACCTGGTGCCCATGTTCCTGTTTCTCAGTTATATTTGTTTGGTGCCAGCACACTGTTATACTACCCTGTATAGTGTGTTTTTCCAACTACTGTGGGGGAATCGGCTGAACCCGGTTAAACGGAACATTACATACTTACCCCGGAAGGATGGCGGGGTGGGAATGGTGAACCCAGTGTTATTTTTCAGTTCCCTGTTCCTCCAGTTTAATTTGGGACGGGCAGTGGGTAGGGACCCGCCAGGGTGGGCACAAAGTGTCTTGTTATGGTGGGAAAGATTTTGGATTCCATGGCGGATGGGGGGAAGGGTGGCGGCTTTAAAGAAGGGGGCACCCATGCAGGTAGGGTACTATTGGATGTTGGTTCGGTTGGTAAGAGTCTGGGGGATCACGGTGGAGGAAATTAAGGCAGGGAGTAGGGAGGTATGGGTGGAAAGGGTGCGGGCCCAGGCCTTTTCAGCACCCCTGACACTCCGAGATGCACCTGGGTCGGTGCTGCGGCAGGGCTTGCTATTGGTGACATCGAGGCGGATTCCACCTAAGTACAGGGACATTGCTTGGCTGTCCTTTCATGGGAAATTGTATGTGAGAGGAAATCTCAACTATAGGACTCTGCAGGATCGGGATTGTCCAAGGGGAGAATGTGTGGGTACGGAGGAAACAATGGACCATTTTTTGCGGGATTGCCCCTTTTCAAGGACCGTGGGGGATAGAGTGGCATCGCTTTTGCACATTTCTAGCTTCCGGTTGTACTCATATGCTGATTGGGTCTATGGGCGGCAGCAGCGAAGTGGGGGTTTGGATCCGGTGACGGAGTTTATCATTTCGGTAATACTCAGCGGTTGGGCCGCTGGACGAAAATGGTGTTAAAGGGGCGATCAAGGAGGACAAAGCCGTAGCGGAGAAATTAAATGAATTCTTTGCTTCGGTCTTCACCGAGGAGGATTTGGGGGGGACACCGGTGCCGGAAAGAATATTTGAAGCGGGGGAGTCGGAGAAACTAAACAAATTCTCTGTAACCTTGGAGGATGTAATGGGTCAGTTCAGCAAGCTGAAGAGTAGTAAATCACCGGGACCTGATGGTATTCATCCCAGAGTATTAATAGAACTAAAAAATGAACTTGCGGAGCTACTGTTAGAAATATGCAATCTGTCCCTAAAATCGAGTGTAGTACCGGAAGACTGGAGGGTAGCCAATGTTACTCCGATTTTTAAGAAGGGTTCCAGAGGAGATCCGGGAAATTATAGACCGGTGAGTCTGACGTCGGTGCCGGGCAAGATGGTGGAGGCTATTATTAAGAATAAAATTGCAGAGCATATACAAAAACATGGACTGATGAGACAAAGTCAGCACGGATTTAGTGAAGGGAAGTCTTGCCTCACCAATCTAATGCATTTTTTTGAGGGGGTAAGCAAACATGTGGACAATGGGGAGCCGGTTGATATTGTATATCTGGATTTTCAGAAGGCGTTTGACAAAGTGCCGCACGAAAGACTCCTGAAGAAATTGCAGAGTCATGGAATCGGAGGTAGGGTATTATTATGGATTAAGAACTGGTTGAAAGATAGGAAGCAGAGAGTAGGATTGCGTGGCCAGTATTCTCAGTGGAGGAGGGTAGTTAGTGGGGTCCCGCAGGGGTCTGTGCTGGGTCCGTTGCTTTTTAATGTATTTATAAATGACCTAGAGATGGGAATAACTAGTGAGGTAATTAAATTCGCCGATGACACAAAATTATTCAGGGTCGTCAAGTCGCAGGAGGAATGTGAACGATTACAGGAGGACCTTGCGAGACTGGGAGAATGGGCGTGCAAGTGGCAGATGAAGTTCAATGTTGACAAGTGCAAAGTGATGCATGTGGGTAAGAGGAACCCGAATTATAGCTACGTCTTGCAAGGTTCCGCGTTAGGAGTTATGGATCAAGAAAGGGATCTGGGTGTCGTCGTCGATGATACGCTGAAACCTTCTGCTCAGTGTGCTGCTGCGGCTAGGAAAGCGAATAGAATGTTGGGTGTTATTAGGAAGGGTATGGAGTCCAGGTGTGCGGATGTTATAATGCCGTTGTATCGCTCCATGGTGCGACCGCACCTGGAGTATTGTGTTCAGTACTGGTCTCCGTATCTCAAAAAAGATATAGTAGAATTGGAAAAGGTACAGCGAAGGGCGACGAAAATGATAGTGGGGATGGGACGACTTTCCTATGAAGAGAGGCTGAGAAGGCTAGGGCTTTTTAGCTTGGAGAAGAGACGGCTGAGGGGAGATATGATAGAAGTGTATAAAATAATGAGTGGAATGGATCGGGTGGATGTGAAGCGACTGTTCACGCTATCCAAAAATACTAGGACTAGAGGGCATGAGTTGAAGCTACAGTGTGGTAAATTTAAAACGAATCGGAGAAAATTTTTCTTCACCCAACGTGTAATTAGACTCTGGAATTCGTTGCCGGAGAACGTGGTACGGGCGGTTAGCTTGACGGAGTTTAAAAAGGGGTTAGATAGATTCCTAAAGGACAAGTCCATAGACCGCTATTAAATGGACTTGGAAAAATTCCGCATTTTTAGGTATAACTTGTCTGGAATGTTTTTACGTTTGGGGAGCGTGCCAGGTGCCCTTGACCTGGATTGGCCACTGTCGGTGACAGGATGCTGGGCTAGATGGACCTTTGGTCTTTCCCAGTATGGCACTACTTATGTACTTATGACTATAGGTCGGCTGAACAGGTTAGTTGGGACATAATTAGGGGAGTTCAAGAGGTGGCTAAATGGGAACGGGTGACGGAAGGGTTACAGAAGGCAAATGTGTGGTGGAAACATGTTCATTTGAAACCTCCATAGGGGAGGTTTGGTATAGGGTGGGGGTTTTTAGGGGGGGTTTAGTTGGCTTTGTATAGGTGTTTAGGGTCTAGGAGATATGTGGGGGTTTTTATTGCTTGTACATACTTTTGTTGAAGTATTGTTTTGCGTTTCTTTTAATAAAAGAGTTCTCCAAGCATCCACCACCCTCTCCGTGAAAAAATACTTCCTGACATCTTTCCTGAGTCTGCCCCCTTCAATCTCATTTCATGTCCTCTCGTTCTACCGCCTTCCCATCTCCGGAAACGATTTTTTTGCGGATTTATACCTTTCAAGTATTTGAACGTCTGTATCATATCACCCCTGTTCCTCCTTTCCTCCAGGGTATACATGTTCAGGTCAGCAAGTCTCTGCTCATATGTCTTAGAACGGCAAATCCCATACCATTCTCGTAGCTTTTCTTTGCACCGCTTCCATTTTTTTAACATCCTTCGCAAGGTACGGCCTCCAAAACTGAACACAATACTCCAGGTGGGGCCTCACCAACGACTTGTACAGGGGCATCAACACTTCCTTTCTTCTGCTGATCACACCTCTCTCTATATAGCCTAGCAACCTTCTCGCTACGGCCACCGCCTTGTCACACTGTTTCGTCGCCTTCAGATCCTCGGATATTATCACCCCAAGATCCCTCTCCCCCTCAGTACCTATCAGACTCTCACCGCCTAACACATAAGTCTCTCATGGATTTCTACTCCCTAAATGCATCACTTTGCATTTCTTCGCATTGAATTTTAATTGCCAAACCTTAGACCATTCTTCTAGCTTCCTCAGATCCCTTTTCATGCTTTCCACTCCCTCCCGGGTGTCCACTCTGTTGCAAATCTTAGTATCATCCACAAATAGTGAAACTTTACCTTCTAACCCTTCGGCAATGTCACTCACAAATATATTGAACAGAATCGGCCCCAGCACCGATCCCTGAGGCACTCCACTACTCACCTTTCCCTCCGAGCGAACTCCATTTACCACCACCCTCTGTCGTCTGTCCGTCAACCAGTTCCTAATCCAGTTCACCACTTCGGGACCTATCTTCAGCCCATCGAGTTTATTTAAGAGCCTCCTGTGGGGAACCGTGTCAAAAGCTTTGCTAAAATCTAAGTAGATTACGTCTATAGCACGTCGATGATTCAATTCTCCAGTTACCCAATCAAAGAATTCAATGAGATTTGTTTGGCACGATTTCCCTCTGGTAAAACCATGTTGTCTTGGATCTTGCAACTTATTGGCTTCTAGGAAATTCACTATCCTTTCCTTCAGCATGGCTTCCATTACTTTTCCAATAACCAAAGTGAGGCTTACCGGCCTGTAGTTTCCAGCTTCTTCCCTATCACCACTTTTGTGAAGAGGGACCACCTCTGCCGTTCTCCAGTCCCTTGGAACCTCTCCCGTCTCCAAGGATTTATTAAACAAATCTTTAAGAGGACCCGCCAGAACCTCTCTGAGCTCCCTCAATATTCTGGGGTAGATCCCGTCCGGTCCCATGGCTTTGTCCACCTTTAGCTTTCCAAGTTGTTGATACACACTCTCTTCCGTGAACGGTGCTATATCCATTCCATTCTCAGGTGTACTTTTGCCAGTCCCTCGCGGTCCTTCTCCAGGATTTTCTTCAGTGAAAACAGAACAACAGTATCTATTTAGCAAATTGACTTTTTCTTCATCATTATCTACATAGCAGTTCGCTGTATCTTTTAGTCTCACAATTCCCTTTTTAGTCATTCTTCTTTCACTAATATACCTGAAGAAATTTTTGTCGCCCCTCCTTACATTTCTAGCCATTTGTTCTTCCGCTTGCGCCTTCGCCAGACGTACCTCTCTCTTGGCTTCTTTCAGTTTCATCCGGTATTCCTCCCCGTGTTCCTCTTCTTGAGATTTTCTATATTTCTGGAACGCTAACTCTTTAGCCTTTATTTTCTCAGCCACTTGCTTGGAGAACCATATCAGTTTCCTTTTTGTCTTGCTTTTATTTACTCTCCTTACATAAAGGTCTGTGGCCCTATTTATTACTTCTTTCAGCCTGGACCACTGTCCTTCCACTTCTTGTTCGTCCTCCCAGCCCATCATCTCCTTCCTCAGGTATTCCCCCATTTTACTAAAGTCAGCACGCTTGAAATCCAGGACTTTGAGTTTAGAGTGGCCGCCCTCCGCTTCAGCCGTTATATCAAACCAAACCGTTTGATGGTCACTGCTTCCCAGGTGTGCACCCACTCGGACATTTGACACACTATCCCCATTTGTGAGCACCAGATCCAGCATCGCTCCCTCCCTTGTGGGTTCCGTCACCATCTGTCTGAGCAGAGCACTTTGAAAAGCATCCACGATCTCTCTACTTCTTTCCGATTTGGCAGACGGAACCTTCCAATCTACATCCAGCAGATTGAAATCTCCTAATTTTTGAATATCTGCGATCAGATCTTTATCTAGTTCCTCTAATTGTGTCGGGGGTCTGTAGACAACACCCACGTGGACAGAGGTTCTATCCTCTCTTTTTAAGGTGATCCATATTGCTTCTTCTTTTCCCCAGGTCCCTGTCATTTCAGTTGCCATGATATCATTCCTCACATACAGAGCTACTCCTCCACCTTTAAGACCCTCTCTATCCTTCCTAAATAGATTATAGCCTGGTATGCTTGCATCCCATTCGTGGGAACCGTTGAGCCATGTCTCTGTGATTGCAACAACATCTAAGTCTGCCTCCAACATCAGGGCTTGAAGGTCATGAACTTTATTGCTTAGACTACGAGCATTTGTGGCCATCGCTTTCCATCTATATTTCTTGGTATGTGTTTCAACATTAGTGATTTGGGGGTGTCTTTTCACTTTGGGTACCTTCATGTCTTTTTGTTCCAACTCTATTGCTTTTTCCTCTGCCTCAGTTCTATTTTCTACAGTGTAGTAAATTTAAAACAAATCAGAGAAAAATTTTCTTTACCCAACGCATAATTAAACTCTGGAATTCATTGCCGGAGAACGTGGTGAAGGCGGTTAGCTTGGCAGAGTTTAAAAAGGGGTTAGATGGTTTCCTAAAGGACAAGTCCATAAACCACTACTAAATGGACTTGGGAAAAATCCACAATTCCAGAATAACATGTATAGAATGTTTGTACGTTTGGGAAACTTGCCAGGTGCCCTTGGCCTGGATTGGCCGCTGTTGTGTACAGGATGCTGGGCTCGATGAATCCTTGGTCTTTTCCCAGTGTGGCATTACTTATGTACTTATAATGGTGGCTGGTTCAAATCCCACTGCAGCTCCTTGTGATCTTGGGCAAGTCACTTAACTCTCCATTGCCTCAGATACAAAATTAGATTGTGAGCCCTCCAGTGTACCTGAATTTAACTCTACTTGAGCTATTACTGAAAAATGTGTGAGCCAAATAAATAATATGGTCTCTGTTTTATCTTATGGGATACCCATGCAACTATAACACAACAGACATTCCTAGATTTTCCCACTCTGGGCCCTTTTATTGGTCCACATTGTGTCATGACCTCTTCCAAAACATATTCTCACTGGCAGGAAATCTATAGAAAAAATGTTCACAATGATTTAAGCTATGGTTTATACACTCTAATTATAGCTCGGCTAAGGGTTATCTTATAAGATGGTATAAAAAAAATCCCAAGCTTTATTTTTATTAAATTGTGCATAATATGCGTCTTTATATGACCTTCCAGATACAATCAGTATAGTGAATGTTTCTGACTTATCAGTGGCCCATTTGCTCCTGAATGACATATTAGTTGTGTGCACAACATAAAAATATATTTCTTCTGAATGTCCTATTAAGCACATTAAATACATGATTGTGGTCTCTTTTGATCAACCTTTTACCACTTTAAATACATGACTATTGTAACCTGTTGCAACGCTCAGTACAGGATATATGATCTCTCTCAAAAGTATATATATATATTATTTTAATAAGAGGACTTTTACCTGGAGGACATCTGTGGTACCATACCGTGATGCTGTTTTTGCTTATTATTAATGAGGCATCCTCTAAACTAGCCAATGTAATTTTAGATTCTTTTGCTCTTATACCACCCATTACAGAACAGAAAATTGTGATCTTAGCACATGAAGAATATAGTTTCTGAAGGAATATTTCATCCTTCGTTCAGATGGCTAGCACCAAATTGCCTGAATTTGCTATAGTCCATCTCGAGCGGTGAACAATTAGCATTCCAATCTACTCACCACAAGAATGCTCTATCTCTACTTTATTCTCATGGTCAGGACAACACACTGTTATTTACCCTGTTGTTAACATTGGTTTACAATTCGATAATATGCTAATGTATCCTTTGGACCACCTTACCTGGGTGCAGCCACTGGATCATAAATGGACTTCATTCAAGCTTGTGGATCCTAGTTTGTGTGTGCAGACAACCTTTCATTTCCAGTGTGAACCTCATCAGTTTAAAGAGGCAGACAGCTCCTGCTGGAACAATTCTTCATCCTGCTCCCTGACTGCCAAACTCTCATACTCACCGCCTACCTCACACATTTTGTACTACCTTGGAACGGGGCACTTGTTTTTAGCTGTTCTTTTAACAAACTATTTTGTTTTCTATTCCTCTTCAAGGTACATGGCATTTGCCTTCCCAAGAACATTGTGCAGTACAGTTCGAACTAGTTACTGAAAAATACCTGGTGCAGACATATACCCAGTGGTGTGCTGGTAAATGTTTAACAACAGGCTCTCTCCCCGGTCCACCTCTGCGCTCCCCCCCCCCCCCCGTCCACCTCTGTGCCCCTCGTCCACCTCTGTGCCCCCCCCCCCCCAAATTGCAGAGCAGGTTATAGCCGGGGAGAGAGCCTGGGGGGGGGGGGGGGGGAATCTAATTCATGTTTAATGTGGGATAAAATGCCATAAATAAGTAAATAAAAATAAACTTTTAATGTTGAGCACCTGATTCTCAAAGTGGACATATTCCAAACACTATAATGAAAATAAAATGAACTTTTCTACCTTTGTTGTCTGGTGACTTTGTTTTTCTGATCATGCCGGCCCAGTATCCGATTCTGCTGCTATCTGTCCTCTTAACTCCATTTCCAGGGCTTCCTTTCCATTTATTTCTTTTCTTTCCTCCTTTCTTCTTCATTTCTGGTCCTCTGCAGACTTGACTGTCCAGTGGATCCAGCTTCAGCCTATTTTCTCCATCCATGTGCAGTTATTCTCCTCTCTTCCTTTTCCCTCTTCTCATCTCATTCCTCACTCTTCCCTCCCTTCCATCCATGTCCAGCATTTCTTTTCTCTCCCTAACCTCTCCTCCATCCATGTCCAGCAACCCTCCTCTTCCCCCTGCCCTGCCCTCCATGCATCCATGTCCAGCAGCAACCCTCCTCTCCCCTGCTCTCCATCCACCCATGTCCAGCAACCCTCCTCTCCCCCTGCCCTCCATCCACTCATGTCCAGCAACCCTCCTCTCCTCTCCCCTGCCCTCCATCCACCCATGCCCAGCAAACCTCCTCTCCCCTGCCCTCCATCCACCATGTCCAGCAACCCTCCTCTCCTCCCTGCCCTCCATGCTCCATCCATCCATGTCCAGTGACCCTCCTCTCCCCCCTGCCCTGCATCCACCCATGTCCAGCAACCCTCCTCTCCCCCTGCCCTGCATCCACCCATGTCCAGCAACCCTCCTCTCCTCTCCCCTGCCCTCCATCCACCCATGCCCAGCAACCCTCCTGTCCTCCCTGCCCTCCATGCTCCATCCACCCATGTCCAGCGACCCTCCTCTCCCCCCTCCACTGCATTCACCCATGTCCAGCAACCCTCCTCTCCCCTCCATCCACCCATGTCCAGCAACCCTCCTCTCCCCCTGCCCTCCATCCACTCATGTCCAGCAACCCTCCTCTCCCCCCTGCCCTCCATCCACCCATGTCCAGCGACCCTCCTCTCCCCCCTGCCCTGCATCCACCCATGTCCAGCAACCCTCCTCTCCTCTCCCCTGCTCTCCATCCACCCATGCCCAGCAACCCTCCTCTCCCCTGCCCTCCATCCACCATGTCCAGCAACCCTCCTCTCCCCTGCCCTCCATCCACCATGTCCAGCAACCCTCCTGTCCTCCCTGCCCTCCATGCTCCATCCACCCATGTCCAGCGACCCTCCTCTCCCCCCTCCACTGCATCCACCCATGTCCAGCAACCCTCCTCTCCCCTCCATCCACCCATGTCCAGCAACCCTCGTCTCCCCCTGCCACCCCCTCCATGATCCACCCATGTCCAGCAACCCTCGTCTCCGCCCCTGCCCTCCTCCCCTCCATCTGCCTTCTTCCAGCCCCCCCCGGTCATCTATCATCCGTCTTCCCTGTGCTCCCCGACAGACCTGGTTTCCTTCCTGCGCCGCTGCTTGCCTTTAAAAATGTTATTTTCCTTTGAGGCGCGCCGGCGTTGAAGGGAAGGCAGCAGGCTTAGCTCGGTTTCAGCCTTCCGTTCCCTTCCCTCGCATCATGGCTCCGCCCTCTTCTGACGTATTTCCTGTTTGCGTGAGGGCGGAGCCATGATGCGAGGGAAGGGAACGGAAGGCTGAAACCGAGCTAAGCCTGCTGCCTTCCCTTCAACGCCGGCGCGCCTCGAAGGAAAATAACATTTTTAAAGGCAAGCAGCGGCGCAGGAAGGAAACCAGGTCTGTCGGGGAGCACAGGGAAGACGGATGATGGACGACCGGGGCAGCGGGGGTGCAGAGGCGAGCCGGCTTGCACTGGCCAACAACCGGCTCGCAAGATGCCAGTAAATTTAACAAGCGGCTCTTGCGAGCCGGTGCGAGCTGGCTCCAGCACACCACTGCATATACCTCTGGTCTCCATCACTATTAATGGGACAACATATTCCACACTTCTATTTACCAATGACTCTATTGACATTTCATAAACTGCTGAACTTTACTCCAGGCCTATATTGATCATCGTAAGACAGTCTCTGAAAAAGTGAATCATACCATATCAGAATGGACAGATTCAACAAACTGTTGAAAATTTGCTACAAGATGCTCATGTCTCTGTTTGGGAACTTTTATTTGGGTATTCACCTAATGCTGATCATGTCTTTAATGCTCTTATTCACCCTATCCTTATTTTAACTGTTGTACTAATTTTTTGCATTGTCATGATCATGATCTTCCTGTGCTGTAAAATGAGACACATGTTCATCTCCTTGCAGCGCATATCCTACAAAATACCATCAACATTTTAAGGTAGTTACATAAACTTTTTTCCATTACTTTTTCCAGCATTTACCTCTGAAACAGTTTAATTTGGCATTTTCTACTGCATTGCACACACTAGGGTCAGCTGTAGTATATTGGTGTTTCCCAATCTCATACCTTCACTCATGGCATCCTGGTACTTTTAGGCCTTAAACTCCTCAGCAATTCCTGCATTCATTATACACTGTTCATTCTATGACGAGCACTGAGGTGGCATACTGGGTTTTCCCACCCAGCAGTAGGAACTATAATATTAATTATTAAGACACGAGGCTTGGACTCATAATGGTACTTCCTTATCTCCACAGATACAGAGATGATAATGTGCAGGACAGAGTATCTGCTGGAAAGGGCAGAAGTATGATTGGAGGTATGTGAAGCATAAAAGTATGGCAACCGGGCCACTCCTGTGTATAAAGCAGTGTCAGATACATGAATGCTGTATCAGGTACCTGTTTGCCTCCATCTTTTTCTATTAAAAAAAGAAAAGTGTGGGAGAAGTCAGCATCAATTAGCATGAGGCTGCAAGGCCTACTCAGAATGTCAGCTAAAAGCATCTGGGAGATTTTGCAAGCAGCCCTAACCACCTCTCCCCCCCCCCCCCCCCCCCCCCCCCCCCCTCCTCACTAATCTGATCTCTGGTGGTGTGAATACAGATCCCTTTGGGCATATTTTACACCTGTGCTTTACAGCAACAAAAGATACTAGAACCAATGCTCAGCACAATAGGAGGCCAGACCAACTGACTCCAACTAGTGGACTTTAAAAGGCATCCACACCTTATCAGCTCAAACAAACTATTACACAGGAATATGCTGGAAAAAGGGAGATCAGGGATATAAAAGGACACATTCACACCCAGGACAAAGGCATACTCACACCCTCCTACCTGCAGATCTTCTTTCTGAGAAAGCCATTCCATACACATCCCCCTCCTCTGCCCAACAGACAGGCAGGCTCAAACCCACAGAACTAGCTGCAATACCTTTCTGCCCTGCTGCAAGACTAATTTTATATAAAATATATTTTTCCACGCCACATCTGTGTGTTGTATTAGAGTACTATGAAACCCACTGCCACTAAGAAGTGGACTCAAGACCAGGAACCCAGAAGGGAGCCAAAGCTGACATCTGGCTTCTGGGGAACCTAGACCATGACGGACAATTCTGTATTATTTTAGGGCTATACCAAATATTCGTATTGAATTCGGCCCTGAATACATTATTTGTATTTGGTCGAATAGTAATTTAAATTCAAACACAAATAATCCAGAGCTCTACTGTGCTAAATCCTATTGAAATAAACACTTGATCGCTGATTTCACATTGCTTTTTTTATTATGTTAAAAGCTCAATGCCCATTATTCATATTCAGCTGAATAATATTTTTCATTACTCATATTTGGCCAAATAGATAAAATATGCTATTTTGTACAGATCTAATTATTTCCCGATTTAGGAATCAATTACTTCTTACTCTGAAGTGCTCATATACATGGTATCTTTAATATTGCTAATTTACAGAGCAATTCTAAATTGACTAATGTTACCCCCAAACACCAACACGTTTTATGCAGAGCTTGCTTTTAGTTGTGATAAGCAGACAAAACTACTTGAAGAGTTTCCCTTTTTCACAGGAGTATATATATTCAGCCAGCAGCGATCAGCAGTTTTTTGGCCAGTGGTGGCATCATCCCCGAATATTCAGTGCTGGGTCATATCCGGACACAGGCATTGAATATCCAGGTTTTGGTGGCTGGCTAAAACTAATTCGGGTAACTGCGATATTCAGCACTTAGCCCTCGAGCGCCTAAAACAGCGCACTCGAGGGCTCTCAGCGCAAGTAGCATGCAAATGCATGCTAAACAGGGCTTCTAGCGCAATTAGCTTGCAAATGCATGCTAATTGGCGCTTAACGCATTCATCCCCAATGATCAGCGACCAGCGCGCCAAAGATTGTGTCGCTGGCTGCAGCAAAATCAACACCAGCTCCGAGCTGGCGTTAGATTTTGCGGATCATTGGGGAGGAATGGTGAGCCCTGTCCAGCATGCAGTTGCATGCTGGCAGGCCCCCGTTCCCCCCCAAGCCAACAGCACACAGGACTGGAGGTCCGGTGGACCTCCGGTCCCCCCCTCCCCCCGACGATCCGAACCTCCCCGAAAGCTTCGTGGCCGCCTCCGGCCAAGCGTTGTCCCACCCTCCCACCAGCGCCGGGGGGGGGGGGGGCTGGAGGTTCGGTGGTCCTCCAGCCCCCCAAACCCCAAGAAATCCTTGTGGTCGCTGTAATCTACCGACGAGGGGGGTGGGGCTGGAGGTCCACCCCAACCCCCCCCCCGCGTTCTCAACAAATCCCTGGTGGTCCGTGGTGACACGTAACCCCACCCACCCTCCTCCCTCCCTCCCGGCCCCCCTACCTTTTGTTGGAGGAGGGACACAGCCTGCATGCCTCCCTCCTCTTCCTTTCGACGCCACTTCAAAATGGCGGCGCCCAGCTCCGCCCAGTGCATCCTGGGATGCACTAGGCGGGGCTTCATACCATGTAAGGGAATTGCTCCCTTATATGGTATGTAGCCCCGCCCAGCACAGGCTGCGTCCCTCCTCCAACAAAGGTAGGGGGGCCGGGAGGGAGGGAGGAGGGTGGGGTTACGTGTCACCACGGACCACCAGGGATTTGTGGAGAACGCCGGGGGGGAGGAGTTGGGGTGGGCTGGAGGTCCGGTGGACCTCTAGGCCCCACCCCCCCGTCAATGGATCACACCGATTTCTGGGGGTTTGGGGGGCTGGAGACCCACCGATCCTCCAGCCCCCCCCCCCCCCCGTCGCAGATGGGAGGGTAGGGCAGCGTTTCTTAAGCCGGCAACCAAGTCCTCTGGGGGTTCGTGGGGGGGGCTGGAGAACCACCGGATCTCCAGCCCTCCGTGAACATGGGGGGGGGGGTCGTCGGGGGGGACCGGAGGTCTAGCCCCCCCCCCCCATCGCTTGGTGGGAGTCGGTTTGGCCGCCAGCAGCGGTGGCCTCTTTGTTGGGGGATCGGCAGGCCACTTTGACAGTTTTGGGCTTTTGACAGCCCAGACCTGTCAAAGAAGTGCGGGAGGATTGTGCTGAGCGCATGCTCGGGCGCAATTCTCCCGCACTTCAACATGATAATCAAAGATAATAGCGCTGCTTAGATTTGCATGCATTATCTTTGATCATCGATGCAGAAAAGCCCTGCGCTGTCCCGGCGCTATTTTTAGGGCACTGTTTGGAACAGCGCGGGGCTTTTGATCATGAGGGCCTAGGTGTTGTCAGACATACTGGGGGGGGGGGGGGGGGGGGGGGGGGGGGGGCATGAACTCAAGTCTCTATAGCTGCCCTAGCGCAGTGGCTTGGGGAACACAACCCAGTGTCAGAATCAAACCCAGATCTTTTCCATGGTAACATGAAGCATTGCCTCTAAGCTGGCCCCAAAGTATTTATTAATGTACTTTGTAAACAAATATGTCCTAGCTTACAAATTTGAGTTTCCTTATCAAAACATACACTGAATATAGAAGAGACTGACAAGAAGATCAAATTGTCACATTTAACCCCATATATAGTGTCCTTCCTCAGAAAAGTCTATAATTGAAATGTGTGTTCCCTCTAAGCAGCTTTGAGCTGTGCAGAAATCCTTTGCTGGTATTCCTGTTGGGGTGGGGGAGGAGGCAGTGGGGGGGGGGGGGGGGGGCAAGATATTGTACTTTCAGTTGCAAAGGACAGACAAATCCCTTGTGCTTTCAATTGCAAGTGAGGGGAAAGATCAGGCTCAAAGCTGCTTAAAAGGGAACACTGCAGGTGGCTCTGTTTACCTAATATTCAATAGATACGATTAACCAGAAAGTAGATCTATTGTCAAAGGCAATACCGGTTTATTACCAATCTAGTTTCAACATTCAAAATGTTCCATAGCAATATGTTGCAGTCACACAGCCAGGAGGTGAGATGGATATGTACCTTTTAGAGCTCTGCTTCTAGCACTACCCACAGACATAAATGACAATGATGGGAAAACAGACAACCGTATGATAGAAATCTGTTCTTTATTGTAAACCTCATACAAAGTTTAATATATGAAATACTGTGAACTCTTAAAGTAGTCATAAAACTGTTTCCATTTGCTTCTGTACAATTGTATATAAATGAAATCCATTCCAATACTGTTTGAAAGTTAATGTCTTAGATGTCACAGAAAAGAAAAATTAGAGTTCTCTTGCTTTATGCTGAAACGTTAAACTTTTTTTCTTTTAAAGCAAGATTCTGTTAAATATCTTATCTGCCTTCTCCTCCAACTTGCCCACCACTTATGACCTGGGCTAGGCATGCTCCTTACTCTTCCCTTCTCTCTTGAAATCTAAAGTGCAGGGTACAGTTACATTGTTTTCATTCATAAAAAAGGGGAAAATCTGGAAATTTTAAACATGCTATTCATGTATATTTTTGAAGGATGAAAGACAATATTATAAGAAACTGAGCAAAGAAAAAAAAAAGCTAAGAATGTCACACATTAACTAAATTAACAAATATGACTACTTTTGGCTCTTGCCAGTTACTGAGCTGGCTTCTTACATTATCTAGTACTGAAACTTCTTTAAAATTGGCAGTACAAGTTACATTTTACTGAAGCCTTAACAACGGTCTCCATCAACTAGCAAAATCTATCCGTGAAAAGATGGCGACAAGGCTTGAACATCCACTTCTCCTCCAACACTTTGTCCTATGTATAGGATCAGCTCTGTATGTAAAAAAGTAGTAAAGCAAAAACACCTGTATCTACCTCATACTGGGCAGCTCTTCCCAAGTTCCCTATGCCAAACAGTAAAAGGCACCCTATTTTCAGTCCAGAAGTATACTCTCCAGCTGTTTTTAATTCCGCTCCTAGTCATGTTGCAAACAGTTGTAAAAAAACATTATGCACCATTTGAGCCAGTGTCACTTCCATATTGTTTAAATTTCAATAGTGTTCTGAATACAGTGGCTCTCAGGATTCCCTTTTAATTGATATAAGGTGGGTATTGCCACTAGCCACTGGAGCTAGTCTCCTGCCTTTACTCTATGTGATTTGCTGTGACATCCCTGAACGTCAGTATTAGTATCTGTTACAAATACTAAAAACAGAGGCAATTTTCTATCTCAGGCTTGATCTATCTGTAGACAGCATGAACGGATAACACAAAAGGAAGATAACTGTCCCCTTTCCACACCTGTGCTGGTACATCCATCCCTATGATCAGTGTACAATTTCCCTGAACGGACCACAAGGCCTCTTTTGCTAGAACCTTCAAACTCCTTTCCTCTTCATTGACACGTACAAAACCAGTCTGCCAGTCCATCGGACACCTGAGGCACATTCCAACGACTGTATAACTAAATGCAGACGACCTTCACTTCAGTTCCTTATGGTCCTATAGAAGAACCCCCGACCTGGAGAGGAAGCATTGTGATGTTGTAGTAAGGCTGTGCCAATGATTCATTGGCATGTCTCCAAAAAGCGGGCCCTTCACTGGACAGGCATGGAGTTACACGGTGACGCCAGGCCATTTAACTTGCTCACTTCCATTTGCCAATTTGGGAGCTTCTTGGCTGACAAGTGGCGACGGGCATGTTTGGTCAAGTGGTCACTCCGCATGAAGCGTCTATCACACATTGGACAGGCAAACTTCTTCTCACCGGTGTGTGTTCTGCGATGACGAGACAGTTCATCTGAACGGGCAAACTTCCTGTCACAGCCTTCCCAACTACAATTAAAGGGTTTCTCACCTGAAATAACCAAAAAAAAAAAAAAAAAAAAAAAAAAAGAACTAATGAAAGGTAAGAAAGTATGTTGCAATACGAAAGAAAATAAGAATCTTAAAGTGTTGCTATGCATTCTATAAAACCCAACAAAACGTATTACGAACATCACAAAATGATACAAAAGTTCCAAGGGTTAAAGAGTCATTAGTGAACCAGAAAATGCAGAGATGGAGCATTGCATACCTCATGGCTCTTAAAAAAAAAAAAAATCAGTCTATTTATACTTGGCTGCCTTCCACCCAAGAAATCTGCTGCAGCTATACCAGTGGGTACCCCCCATTCCACGGTATAATTACACACAGCACACTTCTCTGCAACCTAAGTTTTCAGAGCCAACCTAATCTAATATACTAAGCTTGAGATTAATAACCACCAAGGCTTTTCTGGCCATGTTCTGCCACAGTGGTTTAAAATGATATCCATACTGAGTATTTATAAAATACATATTTTTATTTGGATTTATTTACTGCCTTTTTGAAAGAATTCACTCAAGGTGGTGTACAGTAAGAATAAATCAAACATAAGCAATAGACAAATTATAGCAGTAAAAATATTCATACATTTGTCCTAATCATCAAGCTAAATTCCATATTTATTCACCCATATTACCAGGCCTGCTGCAGGTTCCAATCAGGATTTTCAGAACCATTAGTCTGTGGTAAACTGAGTAATTGTTCCCCCCACACTAGGACTTTTTTTTCACATTGCTTGTTTTAATGTCTATCCTAATGTAGGTGTCATAGCACAATACACATGCAAGTATCACAACAGGATCAAGGAAGGAATGTGTGGGGGTGGAGAGAGAATCAGGAACAAGTTGATATAAGAACTGTTTTCCAAATGCTACCAAAAAATATTCAGGATATTCAGCAGTTGAAAATTAAGCCAGTGTCAGGCACACTTCTATGGTCTGTGCCTTGAAACTGGCAAGGACAGATCAGGATTGAGTATGCATATGTTATATCATATACTAGAGTTTATCTTGTTGGACAAACTGATTGAATCATGCAGGACTTTATCTACCGTCATCTACTACGTTAGCCATTACAACAAATTCCCAAAGGAATCTTCTCCGAGTACTGCCATCAACGTCAAAGTTATTTCAAATATCAAAACCAATGCATTACCTGTATGAGTTCTCATGTGAGCTTTCAAATGGGAGCTCTTGAAATACGTCTTCCCACACCCTGAATGACTGCAAATGTGACTTCTGATTCTTGAGGAATCAGTCTGTGGCAAACCTTTTGCTGCAGTAGGGATGAAACCTGGAGCAGGAGCAATAGGAGACAGTCTTGTGCCATTAGGGCTTGTCATTTGAGGTTTTTGAGACAGTGGTTGAGGCATAACAAACATCACTGCACCTTTAGGGACTTGAGTTCCCATAAGCATGACAGGCTGGCAAAGGGCTGGCTGTTGGCTAGATGGAGCGTTGGGGACTACTGTTGCCACAACAGGGCTGTTTGCAGAAAGCGGAACCATCTGACAAAGGACAGGCACAGGTGGTAAGCCACCTGTTACAGGAGACGAAGGTACTAAGAATGGAGCTGGTGATCCCGACACAGGAACAGGGAGAGGACCTGTGACTAAAGTCTGTGACAAAGAAACAGAGCAAACACTTGGCAAAGCGTTTTTTTCTAATGCTGCTTCTGCCATGTTCTTGCTTTCCAAGGTTGGAGTAGGTAGCACCGCCGCACACAAATGTTTTCTTGAGGTTTCATTACTATGTTGGGTAGGTTTTATCATATCATTATCCCAACGCTTTGGCAGACTAGTTTTTGCTGGACAAGAGTTATAATCATACAGCAGTGCATCTGCGGTATGGCGGATAACACTTGTTGCCTGAGCTTTCGGTGGTCTTTGTGCAGGGACGCTGTATGACTCTTGATAGGCTTGTGCAACGTTTATCTTTGGGACAGTAGAGGAAGCTTTGCTTTGTATGACAGGCGGTGATGGCAGAACTGGCTGAAGTATTTGAGATGGTTCAAAGTCAGAAGGGCTGTAGGGTGGCGTCAAGCACTACAGGGAAAGAAGAGATGTAATGACTGAGTACAACAATCACTGTGTATTAAAATCTAGAAATAATCAAATGAATATAAAAGAAACAAACTTACAAATGCTGGCATTGTATTAAATTCGGCTGTAGAAGGGAGCAGATGATCTTCCATTTCATCAGACAAATCAGATGCAGGTGTAACTGGGCGAAGATCTGCATGCTTTTTGAAATCCGACTTCCAACTGCAGCTCATAAACATGAGTGCCTCCACTGCCTCAAAATCACTTTTTTCTGTGGTTCTGTTCCATGAGCATTCATGATCTCGCCTGTCTGTCATCTCCATGCCTTCCATCTGTCAGAAACAAATTTTCAAAAAGTCTTTCAGTGTGCAATATAAATACAACCAAGGCTGGAACAAAATACTGTGCCTCAACCACATTTATACCCCCCTGAGTGCAACCCTTCTCCCTCTCCATGAATCATATCAGAGGCCTAGTTGGGAGAGGGGGGGGGGGGTACAAGGGGAGCTGCTGCACCCCTTAATAGATTTTAAATGAAATAGCACTTATGTGGATTGACCCTTCAGCCTTGTACCCATGGTTATTTTACAAAAGGTCTGCTCCCTCTGACAACAAAACCTGGATATACTTACGATTCATATATACCTCCTGTGAATTCCAAATTTGGATATTTGTAAGATTGCAGCAGATTGGGAACTTATTTTGACTAACATAAAAATTATCCATGGATGCCACTGTACAGATGAGCTTGGATCTAAATTGTTGCACGTGTGATCTTGAATGCTCTCTAGATACTTATTAGATTGGTCAAGTTAAAAGCATCACAACCTGCTGCAAAACATCATCAAAACATCTCCAGATCAGTAGAGCGAATGGATATGCCTGTGGCTCTCACAGATGTCTCACTTAAGTGGAGGGAGCTAGCCATGGGAGATACCAGAAAAAGAGAAAGCAGGGAGGGGCGCCTTCTCAGAGGCTGCAGCGGATTGTGGTGACCTCATTTCAACCTCATCACGATTCCCAACCACACGCACCCCTCCCAGCTCCCTTCATCCGCCTCCGCCCGTTTTCTTTCACAGCCAATCACCGCCCCCGCCAACACTGATTGGATGCCAAGGTCACACAGCTCGGGATCCAATTGGCCGCAGAACGGCGGGATGGGCATGTGAAAGGAGCGTGATCGGCTCCTGTTCTACAATGCTCAGGAAACGTGAAACTGGGATTGCCGCCCCAGTCAGACAACCTTTCACCCAGTTCCCTCCGAACCTCAATTGAGCCGCAGCGGTGCGCGTACTGGTACAGAAGCTAGTTAAGCGCAAGTGCAAGAAGAAGGCAGGAGCGCGGCGCGCGCGTGTTGAATGCATGCATACATACATGAATGCTGACAGGGAGTTAAGCGTCCTTGCAGGCTTCCCCGAGTTACTCTCACCAGTGATAATACAGCCACCAAAATAGGGGCTGTCTGGAAAAACGCCACTAACAAGAAAGAAATCCCGAGAATCTAGCTCCAACTCACCCCCTTAGCGATTTATTTACTCAAAGTTTGATGTTTACAAACGTTTGATTCAACAACAACAACTCAGATTCCCTCTCATGCCCAGCATTAGAATTCTATCGCCTACTGTGATTTTCCCTGTGCCACTGGACTAGCTATATATTAAAGCTGAAAGGTTAAAAATCATAAGCTTACCAACTCACCATATTCTGATTCGTTATAGAGAGCTTAAACAGATCATTTTAAACCTCATTTATAACAACGTAACAGTTCTATGGCATTTACTTCTCTACCATTAGACATTAACAAAAAAGAAATCTGTGCTACAATAATCCTTCATCCCGTTACTACAACTGGGGGCGTTACCAGAAAAAAATATTAGCTATATCTGTACTAATAATACTATTATTGGAAGAAACCCGTTCAGATACGATGCACTTACACCTCGATGATAAGGCGAAGTCCCGAAATTCAGCATTGCCACAGCAGAAATGAAAAGGAAGAAAAGCAGGCGTTTGACCGTATGATTATTGCTGTTATAAGTAAATTATCGCTGTGTCGCTCTAGAGGTCCATGCGTCTACAGCCGCTGATACTAAACACCCGGCACTGCCCCTTCGCTGCTTTATTTTCTCTTTTTGTTCCCAGCTGCTCCATTCAGATAGCGCTTCGCTTCCCCCGCACTCCGCCCCCAATGGGGCGGGGCACGCACTTTCCAACCAGCCAGTCCCGGCCAAAGGTGTGTGAGCGGACAGCCAATGGGAAGGCGTGGGGCGCGTGATCAGCGCCTGCTCATCGTCGTGGCCGCCAGAGAACCAGAGCGTGGTGCATGAACGGTGCGCGGCGTGAGGGGGTCTGGGAAGTTCCCTGGCTGACAGACGGTGACTCACTGTCACGTCTTCTCTGTGTCGCCTGCGGTTTTAGCGGGGAGGGGGACGGAGATGGGCGGTGCCTCCTCCGGTTTAAGTTTTGCTGATTTTCTGTTCGCCCGCTAGAAAAAGTTTAACAAATTGGAATTGTAGGAGTCGCGTAAATATGCGGACCAGTTTGGGGGTTCAGGTGGTCTCCTAAAGTCAAGCTCGGGATTCTCACAAGGCGGAGGAGGTGGCTTTACTGAAAAACAAATATGGGTATATCTGATAATATTATTGGAGGTGAGCCAGTCAGATTTGGAGGCATAGCCTAGTGGTTTAAGCAGGCTGAAAACAAGTGAAGCAAAGGTTCAAATTCCATTTGTTCCACTCAAGCTCCTTATTGCTTTGGGCAAGTCACTCCCCCCCCCCCCCCCCCCCGTCATTGCCTTAAGTACAAAGTTAAGACACCCCCCAACTAGTAACATGCATTAATTTGCAACCAGAGCCCAAACTCGGGGGGGGGGGGGGGGTAAATATGGGTAGACACAGAACCCTGGGAAGGGGAGGAGTGTACTGTGCTGCTGTTTTGTATAGTGATGCCACACGGCATCTGGCTTCTGGTACTGAATGTGCGTAATACACACTGACTTCATCCTCCGTTGCTTCAGACGCTGCAAAACAACGGTTCGTTAAACCCAGGAAAATACCTACTGTACCTGAATGTAACTAGCCTTGAGCTATTACTGAAAAAGCAGGAGCTAAATTCAAGTAAATAAAAATTAATGGTCTTATGTTAAATCATATTAAAGCAGGTTAGCAAATGAGGCCTTTAAATTGTAAGTCTTCTGGGGCAGGGGAAATGCCTACCATCAGAACTTTATTTTGTGGGAAATGGGCCTGATCACAGCTGCCACTTTTCACACTCCAGAGCCAGGGGATGTTTTGCTCTAGCCCTCCCTCCCCGATAGCCTGCAGACGGAGCCTAGAGCACTGTGCTCACTTATCCAGCCCCTTTTTGCCTCTTGTAGAGACCATGAGAGGAGGGGGGTGATCCTGAAGCAGACAGTGCAGAGCAATTTGAGCAAAGTACAGATACTGGGGCAGACTTAAAGATCTCAATATGTATACCTTAAAAGAAAGGTGAGAGAGAGGGGAAGTGTGAAAGAAACAGTTAAATAGCTCCATTGCATAAATGCACAGGAGGTAAGTCTTTTTCAATTGAAGAAGCTCTGGAATAATAAGATGAAGGTGAAAGGGAATAGATTCTGGATTAAGCAAAGGAAACACTGTTTTACAGAAATGGTGGTAGATGTGTGGAACTCTCTACTGGTGGAAGTGATGAAGACGACTATAAATTCAAGAAAGCATGGAACAAGTACATAGGATCTCTGAGGGAGAGGAAAGGATAGTAGATGCTATTGAGCAGCTGACTGAACAGACCATATAGTCTGGATCCTCAGAAGCTTAGCCGAAATTGGGTGGCAGAGCAGGTGGGGGAAGAGAGGTTGGTGGATGGGAGGCGAGGATAGTGGAGGGCAGACTTATAAGGTCCGTGCCAGAGCCGGTGATGGGAGGCGGGACTGGTGGTTGGGAGGTGGGAAATACTGCTGGGCAGACTTGTACGGTCTGTGCCCTGAAAAAGGCAAGTACAAATCAAGGTAAGGTATACACATGAGTTTATCTTGTTGGGCAGAATGGATGGACCATGCAGGTCTTTTTCTGCCGCCATCTACTATGCTACTATGTTCATCTGCCTTAGTTTTCCCTGTTTTTATAATACAAGGGGATGAATTATCACAAGTTTGAAATTTATGAGCAGCAGTGTACATCTTCAAGGCTTTGACCCTAGCCTTGATGGTTGGTATTTCTGTTCATAAGTTTCAAACTTGTTAGTTCAACTCTGTGTTGTCTCTGTTAGCCAGGGCTTAATTGCTGGTAGAAAAACCTGCCACAGCATTCCACCACCTTTTTCTGGGCTCAGAGGAAGCAGAGCAGAGGCAGCGTAAATCGCGTCTGGTTCCCCCTATGCAGAACTGGAGTTAGAGGGATACAAATGGCAAATGCCCTAGGCCCCATGCTGTAGGGGGCATCAAGCCTGTCTGAAGTTTAGGAAATTAACAGCTTACTGGTGTGCTTTGAGGCCCTCTCCCAATTTTCTGCCCTGGACCCAAGCATGTGTAACACTGGCCTTGCCCTCATGAAAATGAAATAGAGCTGGTGATGTAAATCAGTTCCAGCTCCCTTGTAGAAATGGAGCAGAGCTGTAGGTGGTCTTAGATAATTTTTGGCTGTCTAATTCCTGGAGAAAGCAAAGCAGAACCAGATGCTTTGGAGCTGGTACCCCGCAAAGTGAGCAGCCAAATGGCCTTAATTTTTGTCTGAGTCTTCTGCATAATTGAGGAAGCCATGAGTGAATGAATGCTTGCTTGTCAGGCTGACAGTTGCTTCTACTATTTGATATGTTGGCTTTCTGACTTCACTGCTGCTTATCAGGTTGGCTTCAGGGGCTCAGTGCCTCTATGCTTGGTGACCATAGTAAGAGAGGGGTGAACAAACATGTGGATAAAGGTGAGCCGGTTGATATTGTGTATCTGGATTTTCAGAAGGCGTTTGACAAAGTACCTCATGAAAGACTCCAGAGGAAATTGGAGAGTCATGGGATAGGATTAAAAACTGGTTCAAAGATAGAAAACAGAGAGTATGTTTAAATGGTCAGTATTCTCAATGGAGAAGAGTAGTTAGTAGGGTTCACCATGAGTCTGTGCTGGGACCGCTGCTTTTTAACATATTTATTAATGACCTAGAGATGGGAGTAACTAGTGAGGTAATTAAATTTGCTGATGACACAAAGTTATTCAAAGTCGTTAAATCGCGGGGGGATTGTGAAAAATTACAAGAGGACCTTACGAGACTGGGAGACTGGGCGTCTAAATGGCAGATGACATTTAATGTGAGCAAGTGCAAAGTGATGCATGTGGGAAAGAGGAACCCGAATTATAGCTACGTCATGCAAGGTTCCACGTTAGGAGTCACAGACCAAGAAAGGGATCTAGGTGTCATCATCAATGATTCGTTGAAACCTTCTGCTCAGTGTGCTGCTGCGGCTAAGAAAGCAAATAGAATGTTAGGTATTATTAGGAAAGGAATGGAAAACAAAAATGAGGAAGTTATAATGCCTTGTATCGCACCATGGTGCGACCGCACCTAAAATATTGTGTTCAATTCTGGTCGTCGTATCTCAAAAAAGATATAGTGGAATTAGAAAAGGTGCAGAGAAGGGCGACGAAAATGATAAAGGGCCCCTCCGAAGGGACACAACCTTGTAGTGGTGGAGGGGCTTCTGTGTTTCAATGACTCAGAGGGCTATGCTGAAGGGTTACCCATATCAGACAGGCCTCTGAGGAGAAACCAGAGAAAGAGTGTCCCAAACTGGGAGAGTGGTAAGATGGCGACCTGAAGTTTATTTATTTATTTATTGCACTTGTATCCCACATTTTCCCACCTATTTGCAGGCTCAATGTGGCTTACAAAGACCTGTTATGGTATCACCATTTCAGGGTACAGAAATACAATTGGAGTTACAAATATATTAAGAGTATCAAGCCTAACAAGTCGATCTAATCAAGCAATTGTGGAAAGAAGGCAATTATAGTAAGGGAGGAGTGGTGAAGTGTTGTGGTTAGTTATGGATTTTCGTGGTAAGCTTTGGTGAAGAGATAGGTTTTCAGCGATTTGCAAAAGTTCGTTATTTCGTTAATTGTTTTCAAGTGATTTGGAAGTGCATTCCACATCTGCGTGCTTATGTATGAAAAGCTGGACACGTGAGTTAGTTTGTATTTTAATCCTCTGCAGCTGGTGAAGTGAAGATTGAGAAAGGTGCGGGCAGATCTTTTAGCATTTCTGGGTGGGAGGTCCACAAGGTCAAGCATGTAGGACGGGGCGTGTCCGTAAATAATTTTGTGAACAATCGTACAGATTTTGAACATGGTCCGTTCTTTAAGTGGGAGCCAATGTAATTTCTCTCTTAAGGGTTTTATATGCCCAACGGTCTTCTTTACGTAAATTTCCTCTCTGCAATTGCAGTTACCTTAACTGAGAGGAAGGCGACAACCAGCGATCAGCCGTCGATGGCCAGCGTTTTGTCCCCTGAGCAGCAAGTGCGGAACCGTTGCGCGACGAACTGCCCACAGATGAAAGGGTTGGCAAGTCCTTTGATTAGCGCCGGCGAAGGAGCGTCGACGCTCTTGGACCTGGAAAAAAACAACTCCATCGCTCCTGAATTATTCAACCACCATGTCCAAAGGAGTGGAGGAGTGAGTTAGAGGCATATGCTGAAACGGAGGACGTTTACAGCAGAACTTGAATCGGCGGAACCACTCCTGAACACCTAAGAGAAATCAACTTGGAGTTTTTGGCTCCCGTGGAGGTTACATTGAATACCATCTGGAAGGCGCTTCGGGACCTAACGGTGGCAGTAAATAATTTTGTTTCAGATATAATTTTATTAGAGAGTTACATGGACAATTCAACTGAACCCTTTGAGAGTAAAAAATTGATTTAACAAATGATTCTACATGAGCAAGAAGTGGTTATGATTTTGAAAATGATAATAGACCAGAAACTTTGAATAATAAAATGAATATTATAATAGATGATTAATATCAAGATTATTGTTTTTTCCAGAGTTCCGGGTATGACTCCTAAAGTTTTCCTCAGAAATATTTCCTCAAATTATTAATTTAAAAGGAGTGAAGCCTGTGAAAACTGGGATTACTTTAATCAGTGGGATTTGAATTAGAGACTTAAGTATATGTATTGTTAAATAACTTCTGGTTTTTAAAAGAGAGAGAATGTAATCAGATGTATTATTTCTAACTAATATTGGACAATAAGTATGTTTTCAATTAAATTATTTGACTATACACCATATTGGCCTTGAAGAAGCCAACCAGATGATCAATGTGGAATAATGAATTAGACGAGTAATATTTGGGGATAATCAGGTTAATACCACGTTTTTATTTTCTGTTTACTATTTAATTGATCTCCTTATCTTGTTTCACTCTCCCCATTTAGTGGTCTAAGGAAGAGAATAGACTTACCTGACTGAAATAATTCCTATGTATTACTTTCTCTGTATTTCCGGCATCAATAATCCACCCCTGCACACTCACAGACAAGAGTAAAAAAGGGTTCCCAAACACACAGCACTCACCCGCCCACCCCCACCCTACCCCCCTCCTCAGCCTCCTCCAACCAGAATCATGCCTGCTAACAACTGAGTAGACACTGAACTGAGGGCCAGATGCACTAAACCTAATGAGCCAATAACGAGCCATTAAGGAACCAGTAGTAAACCCTGGCATGCACTAAAAGCCATTTTACGACGACGGTAGCAGCTAATGAAAATGGAATGCAGATGAGCAAATTGTGTAGAAACCCTATTGTAATGAGATGCACTAAGCTTTTCCAATTGCCTTAACGCTGGAATCTCTAACGAGAGGTCTGTACCTCTCGTTGGGGCTGCGCGGATCGAAAACTGATGAAAAACCGCTATAAAAATCATTCCGCACCCCGCAGTAATAATAAAAAAAAGTGCAGTTGAGGCCGGCCATTGGAAAAAGGCGTCAGTTTTCGCTGTCATTCTGCCCCCTGCCGCAATATAAAAACAAAAGTGCAGTTGAGGCTGGCCACCGAGAAAAGGCGTCCGTTTTCACCATTGTTCATCTCCGCAATAATAAAGAACGCCCTTTTTGGCCGTACTTCACTCAGCTGAGAGTCCTGGAAGTCTCTGAGTCAATCACAGCGCGTTTAGCTCGGCTAAACGCGCTGTGATTGGCTCAGATACTTCCTGGTCTCTCAGCTGTGAAGCACTGCCAAAAAAAGACGTTTTTATTATTAAAAAAGGGGGGAATGGCCGGCCATAAAAAAAACCCTGTCCATTTTGGCCCCTTGCAATAATAAAAACGTCTTTTCTGGCAATGCTTCACTCAGCTCAGATACCAGGAAGTCTCTGAGCCAATCACAACGCGATTTGCTCAGAGACTTCCTGGTCTCTCAGCTGTGAAGCACTGGCAAAAAAGATGTTTTTATTATTAAAAAGGGGGGAATGACGGCCAGAATGGCCGGCCATCCAAAAAAAACATCTATTTTGGCCGTCATTCCCCCTTTGCAATAATAAAAATGTTTTTTTGGGTAGTGCTTCATAGCTGAGAGATCAGGAAGTCTCTGAGCCAATCATAGTGTGTTTAGCCGAGCTAAACACGTTGTGATTGGCTCAGAGACTTCCTGGTATCTGAGCTGAGTGAAACACTCCTAGAAAAGACGTTTTTATTATTGCAAGGGGCCAAAATGGACGTTTTTTTTTATGGCCAGCCATTCCCCCCTTTTTTTTAATAATAAAAACGTCTTTTTTGGCAGTGCTTCACAGCTGAGAGACCAGGAAGTCTCTGAGCCAATCACAGCGTGTTTAGCCGAGCTAAACGCGCTGTGATTGGCTCAGAGACTTCCAGGTCTCTCAGCTGAGTGAAGCACGGCCAAAAAAGACGTTCTTTATTATTGCGGAGGTGAATGAAGGCGAAAACGGACGCCTTTTGTCGATGGCCGGCCTCAACTGCACTTTTGTTTTTATTATTGCGGCGGGGGTGGGGTGAGCGGCGCGGCGTCTTCGGCATGCGCAGAGCAGCCAGCATAACACTTTGCTGCTCTGCTCATGCTCGACCGGCCAATTGGCCGACTGTTTTACGATGAAATAGAGAATGCAAGTGAGCTACAATGAGTAGCTCATTTGCATTCCCTTTCCTTGATGCATAGCCGTTCCCTACCGATTCGCTATGGAATTCGGTAGGGAACGGCTCTAATGACGACTTTAGTGCATCTGGAAGCAGCCAGGTCAGCACCCAACACCATGGGCCATCCCAATTCACACACAAACACTCACAGCCATCACTCCAAACACCCACTCAACCAACAAGCGCACCCCCACATATAAACCAAACCCAAACAAACCATTGTATCAGGGCCAGTACAGTACAGAAGTAACCAAGTAAAGCAAAACGACAGGAACAGGTCCAATCAGTCACCATGCACACCTGAGGCGCAGATCCTCCTCTAGATTTTGCTCCTGCCCTGGTCAGCTTCTATCAGGGGCTCACAGCGGGGCCTCGGGGAGCCTACAAAGGAGCCTCAGATTCATGCAGACCAAAACATCTCTGGGCTGGTTCCAAGTCTGGGACCCCACCATATGATGCACTCTTTCCAAAGTGAAGGATGCAGGGTCGCCCCCAGAGCCTTAATCTTGGATAACTAGGGCACAAATCAGTTCCACCACCTCTCAGAAGCGCAAGTCAGCTACAGTCTCTGGAATGCCCCTGAAGCAAAGATTACTCCAGTGGGACCTATTTTCAAGGTCCTCCAGCTTCAACACAATGTCCTTCTTTTGCTGCTCTAAGTGGCCCACCTGGGACCGGAGCTGGTCAATAACCTCAGTGTTGTCTCCAGCTGGACCTCCGCCTCCCCAATTTGAGTGCCTAAAGCCCCCATATCTTTATGGAGCTCCTCCAAAGCTCTGTGGATGTTGGAATGGGTAGCAGCCAGATCGGTACGGAGCTCCTGGAACCAATTATTGATCTCTGTACAGAGAGCCGCAAGGTCTGTGCCATGTGGGTAAGATGCTGTCCCAGGCTCCGCTACTACCACCGCCATTTTGGGATCAGCAAGCATGAGTGAGGAGTACGCAGCACTGGAAAAAGCCTTGATGTCTGTTTGCCGCTTACAAGTCGCCATCCAGCACACCTCTGAACTCCTCCAGCAAGCGTCCCCCGCAGCGCTCCAAAACCAGCAAACCGAACAGGGTGAGTTAAAACAGAAAATAGTGGGATGGTCCAGAAGCGATCTCTCTAGGCTGCCATCGGCATGACTAATGTCACTTCCTCCATTAACATAATATTCTGTTAGCAGTAGGGATAAAATGTACAATAGCTGTCATAAACATATAAGATCAAGAAAGAAATCCATACCCAATTCAGTGATATATCATCTTGGAAAAAATAGCTTTTTAAAAAAAAAAAAAAACAGTTTGCCTGTATCATTGCACCTGCATTATCAACAACAGAGATAATAATAATAAAAATAACAAAAATAAAATTACACCTGACACCATCACTATGAACACCGTAACGCTGACACCTGAAGAAAAAAGGTGGCACTTCCTTTATATCAAATTTCTCAGAACAAATACCTCTTTTTTATACTTTAGCAAACCAATCTGAAAAAAATATATATATATTTCTCACAGGATGCCTATGTGAAAAGTTCAAAAAGGCACCTGCCTCCAACCTCATATGAAGAGCAGTATGGACTCTAACTCACACAGCCCATTCACTTTGAATAGGCTGTGCCGGCAAAGCCGCATGGAAGCCACTAGTGCGGCTTAGTAAACAGAACCCTAAGTCCCTTGTGTCAAATTATCATCCAATTTCTAATTTACCCTTGGTTGGTAAATGTAGTTCTTCACCATTGGAAGACTTTTTAGAAAAAACCCATGTTTTACATCCTAGTCAGATAAGTTTTAGAAGCAATTTTACTCTTTTGGGATTTTGCCAGGTATTTCTGACCTGGATTGGCTACTGTTGAAAATAGGATACTGGGCTTGATGGACCTTCGGTCTGTCCCAGTTTGGCACTGTTTATGTAATTAAAGCACTGAAACTTCATTTATTAGATGGGCAACTTTGATACATACATATATAGATCAGGATGGTGGGGCTCTACTGATTCTTTTTTTTTATAAATATTTCTTTATTGAGTTTTCAAGATCTAATATAATAATTCGCACCTCCAACGTTCTGAAGCTGACTCCGTAGCAGTGAAGCCGGGTAGTGTTCATAGGGTTCGTAATCGCCCCGCCCTCGAGGGAACTAGTTGCCAGCCCCCGCGCCTCCCTCCTTCTCTCTCTCTGCCCTCCAAGCACGACCTGTCCTCTGACAGCCCCTCGCCTTCCTAAGTGCTGGCTATATTTTAAAAATTCTTACCTTGGGGTGCGGCGTCCATAGTGAAGGCAAGCGGCGCTTCAGACTGCCTTTGCATGTGTCTCAGCTCTGCCTCTGGTTCCGCCCTCATTTCCTGTTTCCGGAAGGGCGGGACCAGAGGCAGAGCTGAAACACATGCGAAGGCAGTCTGAAGCGCCACTCGCCTTCACTGTGGACGCTGCACCCCAAGGTAAGAATTTTTAAAATACAGCCAGCACTTAGGAAGTTAAGGGGCTGCCGGAGGACAGGTTATGCTTGGAGGGCAGAGAGAGAGAGAGGTAGGAGGGCGTGGAAGTCGAAGGAGAGGGGGGGCGTGGACCTCAGAGGGAGAGAGGGAGGGGGCGTCCTGCAACTCGAAAGGGAGGGGAGGTCCTGCAAGTCGAAGGGGAGGGGAGGGAGGGGGGCCTTGAACTTGGGGAGGGAGGGAGGGATGTGTGGGGGTGTGGAAATCGAATGAGAATGGGGGGCATGGAGGGGAGGCAGGGGGTCCTGGAACTCAAAGTGGAGGGGAGAGGATCCTGGAACTCAAAGGGGAGGAGAGGGAGGGGGGCCTGGAACTCGAAGGGGAGGGGGGCCTGGAACTCAGAGGAGAGAGAGATGGAGGGAGGGAGGCCCTGGATATGGGTGGATGGAGGAGAGGCCAGGGGAGAATGCAGAGTTGATGCACATGTAGGGGGGAGGGCAAGGGACAGAGGAGAATTGCTGCACCACGTTGGATGGCGGGATCAGGGGAGAGATGCTGCACATGGATGGATGAAGGGGCAGGGCACAGAGGACGTTTGCTGCATATGGATGAATGCAGGGGAGAGAGCATAATTGGTGCACACGGGACACACACTACACTCTCACTCACACAGACAGACAGACACACACACACACACACACACACATACATTCTCTCTCTCTCTCTCTGACACACACTCTCACACATACTCACTCTCTGACACATACTCATTCACTTTCTCACACATACTCTCTCCTAACAGTGTGACAAGGCGGTGGCCATAGCAAGAAGGTTGTTAGGCTGTATAGAGAGAGGTGTGACCAGCAGAAGAAAGGAGGTGTTGATGCTCCTGTATAAGTCGTTGGTGAGGCCCCACCTAGAGTTTTGTGTTCAGTTTTGGAGGCCGTACCTTGCGAAGGATGTAAAAAGAATTGAAGCGGTGCAAAGAAAAGCTACGAGAATGGTAAGGGATTTGCGTTACAAGATGTATGAGGAGAGACTTGATGACCTGAACATGTATACTCTGGAAGAAAGGAGAAACAGGGGTGATATGATACAGACGTTCAAATATTTGAAAAGTATTAATCCGCAAACGAACCTTTTCCGGAGGTGCGAAGGCAGTAGAACGAGAGGACATGAAATGAGATTGAAGGGGGGCAGACTCAAGAAAAATGTCAGGAAGTATTTTTTCACGGAGAGAGTAGTGGATGCTTGGAATGCCCTCCCGCGGGAGGTGGTGGAAATGAAAACAGTAACAGAATTCAAACATGCGTGGGATAAACATAAAGGAATCCTATTCAGAAGGAATGGATCCTAAGGAGCTTAGCCGAGATTGGGTGGCAGAGCCAGCCGGTGGTGGGAGGCGAGGATAGTGCTGGGCAGACTTATACGGTCTGTGCCAGAGCCAGTGGTGGGAGGCGGGGCTGGTGGGAGGCGGGGATAGTGCTGGACAGACTTATACGGTCTGTGCCCTGAAGAGGACAGGTACAAATCAAAGTAGGGTATACACAAAAAGTAGCACATATGAGTTTGTCTTGTTGGGCAGACTGGATGGACCGTGCAGGTCTTTTTCTGCCGTCATTTACTATGTTACTATGTAACAGTTCCCTTAAAAACATAATTGCCATTAGAGGACAACCTTGCCTGTTTCATTTCTTTCAGAAACGGGCCTTTTTTACTAGTCTAGTATAAAGAGCATACAAAAGAGTATTCATCCAAATGGATGAGCAACAAGCATATACAAAACAAAATGCACCAGACACTGGAACGCCAGAGCTTTTGACTGCTTTGAAGGTCAACTATTTGGAGCCCCAGTGGAGGGCTACCTTTTCCTCATCTTTGAAGGTATTGTCTCATAATTCCTGATGCAGGCCCGTGTCTGGTCACTGATGTACAACATCATTTCTACTTCTATCAATTAAAGGACATGTTCTGTTCTTGAAGGCTCCTGATGCTTTTTGTTTTGAATTGTTTGTACTCTGTATCCCTCTCTGTTTGGCTTTCCTCAACAAACACATACACCAAGATAATCAAGAAAATCAGATGTATCAAAATCACTGGTCTTATAAGTTAAAAAGGATAGCAATGCTATCATGTTGATTCTGATAGATTTGCCAGCTGCATTCAGTCTTGTGAGTCATGCTTTACTGTTGAGGAGGCTGGCAGATATCAGTGCATCAGATACCTTATTGTCCTAGTTTCAATCTTATCTGCAAGATAGGTTTTGTGCTGTTCATTGGCAGAATTCCATCTTGTGCTGCTATCCTCTGAGGTGTAGGGTTATTAATATTCAGTTATTGATTACATTTGATCCTCACAGTTTGCAATTAATCAAACATTGGTGCAAATATCCAGTTCACTCTCTCGGCATACACTTAAATTAAACCCTTATACTACTACTACTAATCATTTATATAGTGCTACTAGATGTATGCAGCACTGTACACATTATATGCAGGTACTTTTCTCTGTCTCTAGAGGGCTCACAATCTAAGTCTTTGTACCTGGGGCAATGGAGGGTTAAGTGACTTGCCCAAGGTCATAAGGAGCTGCAGAGGGAATCGAGCCCAGGTTGCCAGGATCAAAGTCCACTGCACTAACCATTAGGCTACTCCTCCACTCATACAGCATCACCTGTGGCTAATTTGTCTCTAGTAGGTACTGGTATACCATTTGTAGATATAATTAAAGCTTTGGGAGTTGTTTTAGATTGTAAATTGCCTTTTCAGTTACATTTTTCTGAAAGAAGAGCTTTTATACATTACAGATGATTTGTTCAATAAGATCATTACTTGATAAGAAATCTCTTACCATACTCTTTCATGTACTAATTCTTAGTTGTCTGGATTACTGTAATGCTCCTTTTCAGGGACTTCGCCAACAAGATATTAGACATTTACAGATGGTGAGGAAAAGCTTGTGACATGGTAAGACTGTGATTTCTTTTTGACTCTTCTGCTATATGGAAAATGTAACTTTTATTTTTCTCTATTTATTATGGGGTCCTTTTACTAAGGTGCGCTAATGGATTTAGCGCACACTAAATGCCGAGCAACTATATACCTATGGACTGCTTGACAGGGGCCCTTTTACTAAGCTGCGGTAAAAGGTGCCCTGTGTTAGTGGCCGTTTTTGCCCCCGCGCCAGGGCCCCTTCTACCGCAGTGGCTGAAAATAGCCAAAAATGAAATGGCCTTGCTGTATGTTCACACTTGCCTTGCGGCCATTTCGAGGGCAAAAGCTTACCACCTGTAAGGGCTCCTGTACATGACGCTGCCCAATTACCTACGGGTAACCCCTCTGCAGAAATATTTTTTCAACATTTCCACTAGCGCCAGAAATAGCATGCAGTGGGGGTGGATCTAGCTGCGTCACCCACGTTGGGCCAGCGGTAGTTCCGGATTGTCGCGTGGCAACCCTTTAGTAAAAGGGCCCCTTAACCTACACTAATTTGTTAACATACCTTAGTAAAGGAAACCCTATGTGATTATTGTAAACCACTTAGGCGGTATCTTGAAACTATTTTATAAAGACAAATAGGCCCTTGTGTTAATTGTCCCATAAAAGCTGCAGAAATCATGGCTAAATGAAGTTGTGGACATTTATATTTGCTCAAAAACAGGTGTAAATGTTCATACATAAAGGTTCCTGTTTATAAAGCTGTGTTAGCAGCTACCGGTGTAGTAATGCTGCTACAACCCATTCATTTTCAATGGGATGTGTCGGCATTGCCACTCGGCTTTGTAAACTCCACCCAAAATAACATGCCTTCACCTGAAGTAAAAGTATTCACATTCTTGTCATTGGAAGTACTTTTGCACAGGGATCATTTTATAAGCATTTTTAAATGTGTCTACACTTTATTTGTATTGTTTTTATATACTATTTTACTGACTAAGGAGCCATTTTATTAACCTTCAGTTGGCAGTAGTGCATGCCTACCATGCAGCAAAAGCGCTGCTGCGGGATGAGCTGAGGCATGCCACAGTAGTATGTCTGTCAGCGCGTGCTAATCCCGTGCTGAAAAATATATTTTATTTTTCAGTGCTGGAGGTATGACTGGGTGGCGAGCAGGCGTGCCCTGTGCTAATCGGGTAGCATGGGCATATTGCCGCGCGCTTTCTGATTACCACGGGGTTATAGCGTGGGAGCCCTTAGCACCTATAAAATAGCTGGCGGTAAGGGCTCCCACAGTAATGGCCACGCACCAATTGGGAAATTAGCATGTGGGCATTAAAGAAAAATATAGAAATGTGGCCATTTTACCGCCACACTAACAGTGGCCGCATCATGCGGGAAACCTATGTGCTGACAACAGCGCCGCCCGCTTTTTAGTTTGGCTTAGTAAAAGGGCCTCTCGGTAATTCAAAATAGTTTATAAAGTATTCATGTAAACAATTATAAAGATAAAACAGTAAAAAAATCTTAAAAATGAAAATAATAAAACAGATTAAATAATAAAAAAGAAAAAGTGAAAAATGGGCTCCATAATAGTCAAAAAAGATAAGTGTAATGTTTGTATTTTGACTGTTATGGAGCATGGGTATGGACGTTTTTGACCAGTGATGAGTTCAAGCCATGGTGGATGCTTTTTCAGCAATAAAATAAGCACCACAGGCTCTTTTTGAGGTCTTTTTTCTTCCAATACCAATTATATTTATATAGAAATTTTGTTGATGGTATTTGCAGCAAAAGGGTTTCCACAGTCTGTTTTGAGAATTATAGAATACTAGCACAAGTCTGTAGTTTCATGCCTAACTTTAGGCGTGAAACCTTATTGTTTGGCCACAGTAGAAATTTAAATAGCGGGGGTCATGTATCAACACACTGTATATCACCCTCACTAAATGTCTTTTTAGAAATGCTAAGTAGTAGTAGTAGTAACAAATCTCAATGCTACAATCAGTTTGCTCTTGACTTGCCTCTTCATCGGTCATTAATTACATTAATATGTCGTCAAAAAACTTTCATGTTGTAGAAAACTTAAAAATGTCATCTCCTTCTTGACTGTTATGTGGTGGGGCATTTTCGATATGACGTCTAAGGCTGACTTTAGACATTTTGTAACAAACGTCCAAAATCTGAATAGGAAAGAAGTTCATTAAAAAAAACAAAGAAAAAAGTATATCTTCTGCTTTCCAAAATACTGTTTCTGACAAGGTTTTGTGCTTTGGACGTTTTGTTTTTTGGTCCATTAAAAAAAAAAAAAACCCCAAAAACCCGTCCAAGTGAAAAACGTAGAAAATCAAGCCATTGGGATGTAGGAGGGGGTCAGCATTTTTAATAGACTGGTCTCCCAAACATCCCAGGATATAAATGGGGCACCCTAGGGGGCACTGCAGTGAACTTCAAAAACATTCTCCCAGGTACACATCTCACCGTTGCGCCCTTATCTTGTCTGCTGAGCCCCCCAAAACCCACCCAAAATCCACTGTCCAGAACTATACACCACTACAATAGCCCTTATGGGTGAAAGGGGCACCTATATGTGGGTACAGTGGGTGTCTGGTGAGTTTTGGAGGGCTCACCGTTTCCCCCACAAATGTGACAGGTACAGGGAGATGGAGACCAGAATCCCCCACTCCATGGTGCACTGCACTGACCACTATACTACTCCAGGGACCTGAATACTGTTCTAATGGACCTGAGTATAACATCTGAGGCTGGCAAGTAATGTTTTTAATCACATTTTTGAGGATGGGAGGGGGTTAGTGACCACTGAAGGAGTACATCCCTGATTCCCTCCAGTGGTCATCTGGTCATTTAGGGCACCCTTTTGTGCCTTATTTGTTATAAAAACAGGTCTAGCTCTAAGCGTCTTAGTTTTAGTCCCGGACACTTTTGTTTAGTTCCATTATGACTGAAAAACGTCCAAGTGTTAGGAACGCCTAGATCCCACCCTTACAATGCCCTTGACATGCCACCTTGTGATTTGAACGCACTTCTGACGGACTTGGTAGAAAAATGTGTAAAGATTGGTTTTGAAAATACCAATTTGGACGTTTTTATGAGAAAAACATCCAAATGCAGATTTATGCCACTTTTTGGATGTTTTTCTCTTTTGAAAATGAGCTCCAAAGTGTACTTAACTTAAATGTAGTTAGTACTTCCTGGGACCGCTCGCCGACATGCGGCATGTTTCACATATAGCTGCGTCTGGGTTTGGTCCACCAGCCACATCTCATAGTGCATTCAAAGCTATGAGACATGGCTGTTGGACTGAACCCTGATGCAGCTATATGTGAAACAAGCCGCATGTCGGCGAGCGGTCCAGGAAGTACTAACTACATTTAAGTTTGTGATAAAGTGACTGTGATAGTCAAGAGGGAGATGACATTTTATGTTTCAACGTTTTTATTAGTTTTCCATCAGGTTGACATCAAACATACTCCATATATTTTTCACTATACATCAGAAACCTGAACATTATAAATCTTCAAAAATATGCCATCCAAATATTTTCTTTTAACATTTCCTCCCTTCTACCCCCATCCCCTCCCTCCACCCCTCTTATGCCCATTCCCCCCTCTCTCATATACCCCCCTTGAAGGAGATGACATTTTAAAGTTTTCTATAAATTTAAAACATTGAATAAAAAAAAAGTTTTTGATGACTAAAGTAATTAATGACCAATGAAGAGGCAAGAGCAAATTGGCTCTTGTGAAATGAGTCACTGCTGAGGTCTTTTAAAGAAAGGGGCTCTTTTACTAAGCTACTTTAAAAAGTGGCCTGCGGCAGTGTAGGCGCGTGTATTAGGCACGCACCGGGCCAGTTTTTACCGTGTATGTAGAGGAGTGTGGTAGCCGTGTTAGTCCACTCTTAAGGTTATCAATAGAAATCAAACAAAATAAAACATGGAAAAGAAAATAACATGATACCTTTTTTATTGGACATAACTTAATACATTTCTTGATTAGCTTTCGAAGGTTGCCCTTCTTCGTCAGATCGTGTATGTAAAAAGGTTTTTTTTTAAATGTGATGGGAAAGGGCATGTGGTAAAACTGAAACTAGTGCGTGTCTAAAACCAGCCTGAGCCCTTAACGTCATCCATTGATCTAGCAGTAAGGGTTCACGTGCTACACGTGCAGTGACCGGTCGGTGCACACCAAGTGCTGATTACTGCCGGAAACAGCTCATGTGGAGGAAATAAATAATTTATCCAGGCATTATGGGTGCACGCCAAATCTGAAATTACCGCCAGGGGAGTTGGACTGGCCTGGTGGCAGTCTCATTTGGGCATGTGTCGCACGCTCGTAGAGCCTACTGCGGCTTAGTAAAAGGGCCACAAAGTATTTTGATTATGCATGTTGATTGTACTATTGAGGTTTGTTAAAAAGACATTTAGCGCTGGGTAAATTTAGGCGTGAGCACTTACGCCATGTCAAAGGCTGGTGTAAGTGCTCATGCCTAACGGTTGACAGTTAGGTGTGGAACTCCTTATTTCTGTAACCTGCACCTAACTCCTAGGCATGCCCGTGACCCGCTCATGTCCCTCCCACATCCACGTACCCCCCCCCCCCCAAAGAAGTTGCACGCGATGGAACACACAACTTGTAGAATAGTGACTAAGGACAGTTCAGTGTGCAAATGCTTATTGGTGCCAAATAGTGTCCATTCTCACCAACCTAAGTCAATAATTGGCTATTAACGCCAATTAACCACCAATTATTTCATTTATTATGTATTTATTGGGATTTATTAACCATCCTTATGAAGAGATTCACCTAAGACGGTGTACAGCAGGTACAGTTTAACATAAACTTACAATTTTGTTAACAGCGTAACAATAGTAAAATAACCAAGCATAAACATAAATACAATAAATGAGGTAAACCAGAAAACAGTAAATTGAAACCTAATAATAGAACTACTGTGAAAGAATATAAAAAATATACACATTTAACAGCACTGGAATTCAAATCCAGAGATATGATACAATGAGGGCATAATACTAATGATACACCTAATAAGCACAAATTAGAACATTCAAATAGCATACTCATAACTTATTCTATAAGTTGCTTGGACAAAGTTGCATGCTAGTCAGAAATTTGGGTGTGGAACTTTCTAGAATTAGGGGGTAAATCAGGATCAGTAAATCACTTTCATGCACACTAAATTTTTTAAGGCACAATAATGTATGCACAACCCAATTATATACCTGTTTTTCTGTCATTTTCCAAACTATGTAGGAACAGTGCTGTTGGTTAGCAACCTTTTGTGTCATTGAAGGATCTAAAAAGGTAGGCATAGGATAATATCCAAACCAATCTTTGGTCACAAGCCTGAAGATGCTCTATAACAGTTAGGCAGCAGGAAACTGAACCCTTGTACTTTTCTATGGGTGCATGTTTAACAGAACGCTTTCCTCAAAAGACTGTACTATAAAATAGTTTCTTGATGTACTGGCCATTTGAATTAAGCTGCACATGCAACTGCCCTTATGCTATAACTTATGTGTGCAAATTTGTGCACTAGGCATAAATTTGGGTGCACAAGTTTATAGAACCCGGGGGAAGTTATATGAAAAAATGCAAGATACTAAAAAAAATAGTCCTGTTCATGCCCTGTAGTAGCCACGAAATCATTATTGCTATCTGTGTCCTTTTTGGGGTGTTGCAGTGTATTTCTGTTGCTTTTAGTTCCTCTATTCACATTAGTCTATACTTAAACAGCACATTGCCCAACTTACAGTCAAACTGCTATTAGAGGCAAGATGGCAGCTGAGAGGAAGTCCTGAACGGTCTCTCTGTGTTTGGTGTCTTTTTTCCTCTTTAAATGTTTTTCTTGAGAAGTTGCACATTCACCCTGCTGTGCCAACTGGCTGTATCACCGGCTCAATGGACTGTCATCTCAAATTCAGAGGTCTGCTGTGTAATGTGCTGGAACAAAATGTTACATCCTTAGAAAAAAGGATTGAGAAAGTAGAGGGAGAGACAAAGTCAGTGGTCTTCTTTAATTTTTAAGTCGGGGCCACTTTGGATCCAAATAAGCTGAAGGAGAGCCACTAAATATTTTCTCATGTGAGACTGCAACACAGCTGACCAGTGAGTGTCAATGACATCTATCCCACCAGCCCTTCTTTGAACTTTTTTATTGAGGGTATCCTCAAGGAGCTGGGCATTTCCAAATGCATACTCTTCATCTTCTGAGAAATGCCTTGTCTTTCAAGCATACGGGGTTGCCTCCCATCCACTTTCCCCTTTCTGTCATGAGCTTGGGTAGAGAGGCAAAGAGCAGCAGATAGGCCAGAATGACGAGGGCCACCCCAGAAGTCTCCAGGGGTGCCATTGGCCCCTGGGTGTTGCACTGTAGAACACTGGACTAAGCAGTCTTCTGACAAACATGTTGCAAGTATGAAAGGTAAGGTTCTCTGATACATTGTAAAATTTAAAGTTTGGACAGTGTTTTGAGATGTAGGAGATAGCATTTCATAAATTTTCAAAAAGTGCTATCAGTAGCACCTTTAATAATATTCAGGCATTATTTATCTGAAGTTCTTAGGATGAAAAGGGCTGTTCTAGCACCTTATCTTGAAAGTATATTATTTGCTGCCATTTGTTAAAAAGAAACTGATCAACCTTTAGTGCAGGACTCGATAAATCCCAGGCATCTGGTCATCATGGTGACTGGAATTTTGTCCCTGGCACCTGGGATTTTTTTTGCTGATGCGGGAACTCTTGCACTGGTCCCTGCTCCCTGCTCTTTTGAAGCTGCCTCTGTCCTCCCACCTCTTTCACGGCTGCCTGTGCCCTGTGCGTCTTCGGAAGTCTGCCACTGCTCACAGAAAGATGAACCAGTAAGCCTTTTAGTGTCTGGTGCGCTTCCAATACCCTGTCGATCCTGCTGTCTCTGAAAGCATATATCGGAGGCGTGTCAGAGGGGGCGGAACCAAAGGAGTCTTGGACGTGTGCCAGAGTCTGAATGTCACAGTGCTTATTGTTTCATTTTTCAGTGAGCAGTAGCAGACTTGCAGAGATGCAAGGGTGGAAAAAGAGGCAGCCATGGAAGCAGTGGAGGAGGGGAGGAACAGAGGCGTACCTAAAAGCAGGGGGAGGGATGGCAGCAACCCCAGAAGTGGTGGAGGGGATGGAGGCGGTCCCAGAAGCAGTGAGGGGTGGCAGCAGATGCTGGACATGGGCTGGGCATAGGGAGAGGAGAGTGCAGAGGCTGGACATGGGGTGAGGATGCAGATGCTAGAAATGGGGAGAGGGTTCAGATGGATAAGGACTGGACATGGGGAGAGGGTGCTGATGCTGGACATTGTCTGGGCATGGGGAAAGAGTGCAGATGCTGGACATAGGCTGGGCATGAAGAAAGAATGCAGATGCTGGAGATGGAGAGAGGGTGCAAATGCTGGAAATGGGGAGAAGGTTCAGATGGACACGGGCTGTACATGGGGAAAGATGTAGAGAGAGTGCAGCTGCTGGATATGGGGAAAGAAGTGGAGCTGTTGGATATGGGGAGAGAGTGCAGCTGCTGGATATGGGGAGTGGGTGCAGATGTAGGACATGGAGAAAGATGGAGAGGGTGCAGTGCTCAATAGGGGAGAGAGTGAAAATGTTGGATATGAGGAAAGATCAGAAGAGAGAATGCAGATGGTAGACCCAATGGAGGTGTGAATTGGGAGATAGAAGAATCTGGACATGGGAAGGCAGAGGAAAGATGTGTAGCTAAATCGTATTTTCAGTGGTACTGCATTGTACTTCATGCCACTGAAAGTACGTTTGGCCAAGACACTTCAGGTTATATCTGGTTTTGTAATGTTCATACCAAATGTAGCTACAAGTACAGGTGCTGAATATCAGTGTCTGCACATGTAGAGTATATCTGCACTTGGGACATGGAAAGGAAGTTCCAGGATGACACCATTTGTTCTGTTATATGAAACTATACATGTTCTTTTACTGAAAATGGTTTCATAAAGATACTTGGACATTTTGTGTTATGCTGAATGTCCAAGTGTCTTTTGAAAATTGGCTCATGTAATATAGCCTGTGAATATGTTTCATTCCTTGTCACTTGCAGCAGATGAATCCAGGAACTAGTGGGTTAAGTCCGCCTACCAGCAGGTGGAGATAGAGATAAACAAACTAAAGGCAGTGATGCCAGATGGCCAGCTCCTTCCTCAGTTAGTATGTCTCTATCTCAGCAGGTGGTGGACGGCTTTTCTCCAGCTCCTGGGCCCAAGGCCTCTGAGGGTGCTCCTGGGCCGGTGGCCATTTGAGCCGGGGGTGGCGGACTGGTGGTGTCCCCTTTGGCAGCATACTCAGTTGTTGGGTCCCTGCTGCACTTCAAATTCCCTCTGAATAGGTTTTTGCTGTTCCTTTCCTTCCCTGTTTGTTTCTGCCTCCTCACTAAAAAAAAAAAAAAAGAACAGAGAAGTACAGGGAAGTGTGTTTTTGCTGAGAGCAGGTTTGTGTTACCGTTTGAGCCGTTGAATAAGGTTTCTGAGAAGGATCTAACACTTAAGACAGTGTTTTTGGTGGCCATTGCTTCGGCTAGGAGGATTTCTGAAATTCAGGCTTTGTTTCCCAGAGATACTTTTTTGCAGTTTTCTGAAGCAGGGGTGTCGATCTGGACGGTGCCGTCGTTTCTACCTAAAGTGGTTTCTGCTTTCCATGTCAATCAGGTGGTTTATCTTCCGTGTTTTCGAAGAGAGGATTATCCGGGGGAGTTTGCCTCGCTACGTTTCCTGGATGTGTGGAGAGCCTTGTTTCGGTACTTGCAGATCTCTAATGAGTTTCGACACTCGGATCATCTCTTTGTGCTCTTGTTGGGATCGAAAAGAGGTGAGGCGGCTTCTAAGGCTTCCATTGCTCGCTGGATTAGGGAAGCCATTGGAGCGGCGTATCTGCTACAAGGGCGGGTGTCTCCAGTGGCCCTGAAGGTGCATTCTTTTTTTTTTCAATTCTCTTTATTGTCATCAGTACAATACATGCTTGTAAAATGCACGATCAAATCCAAACCATCAACACTTAGAACAGTATGTCCTTTAACACAGAAATATACACAAATATTAGGCGTGAAGCACAATTGCACTAACATTTTCTTCTATACTCTCTTCCCGTCCTCCCACCCTCCCTTAACCCCCCCCCCCTGGCCTGCCCCCTCCCCTCCCCCAAGTGATCATCAATGGTTCTAGGAAACCTTACTATCTTAACATTTCTTCTAATTTCTGCCAAAGCAATGCATATTGTCTGTTGTCCGAATTTGGAGATGTCTTGTACATTAAATTCTCATACTTTGCCATTTCTTTAACCTTTGCCACCCAACAATTATAGGCCACTGGTTCTACCCTTGTCCAACACTGCAGGATAGTTTTTTTAGCTGCCAGGGTAGCCATATACAAAAATCTCCGCTGTGGTTGAGAGTACCCCTGCTCCAGGAAATCTGTCTGGTCTCCCAACAACAGCGAATGATAGGACCATTCTACCTTCTCCTGGATTACTGCGTTCAATACTCCAAAAAGTGGGTTCCATAGTTCCAATTTTGGGCACTCCAGGAAACAGTGTAGGAAGGTGCCTATACCTGCCTGGCATTTGGAGCAAATGTCCGATTCCCACAGATTCATTTTCTTCCCCTTTTCACAAGTAATATATGCCCTATGAAGCAGTTTAAATTGAGTTTCTTGCCAGTCCGCACATTTAACAAATTCTGCTAGTGACACAAACAGGAAATTAAATTGAGGTGGCGAATATTCAGTTCCCAATTCTTTATTCCACGCTAAGACGGCTCCTCCCCTCCCATTAGCTGGCACAGCCATCTTCATCAGCTTATACCACATAGATAATTTATTGCCCTTCGGGGGTAAGCATAGTACCATCTCGTCCAATTTCCCATATGTCCATCCCTTCCCATACTTCCTCCAAGCCTGTGACCAATAATGTCGTGCTTGTAGGTAGTGCAACATTTGATTATTTGGGATCCTCCATATCTCCTTCACTTGCGAGAAGGGAAGGAAACTAGTGCTCTCCATGGATACCAAGTCTCCCCAAGTCACACATCCATTTTCTGCCCATCTTTTAAAGACAGAGGGTCCCATGCCCACCGGGAAATCTACCAGTCCCACCATTCTCTGAAAGGGTGAGGCTGATGGGCTTCTATCCTGTCGGCCTCTCCACCATTTCCACGCCATGCGGAGCGGTGCCAGAAAGCCGAACTGTTTGTTTGCAATGGTGCCTAGTCCTGGCGAGGTATGTATTAGATTTATAAACGAATATGGTTTGCACCAGTCCTCCCACCAATGGCTTGGGGTGAATTTTGATTGGCCACTAATGCCTTCGTATATTATACGCATCAGGGCTGCCACATTGTAAAGGCGTAACTCAGGTAAATTAAGGCCTCCCCTCTCCCTATTGAGTATTAACACATGATGTCCTATGCGTGCGCCTTTATGCCTCCAAATGAATGACCTTATAATGGATCTAAATAGCCTTTCGTCCTGCCTCTTAATCCATATGGGAATTGCTTGCAATGGGTATAATAGCTTTGGCAGCAGAACCATCTTAACCAGTGCTATTCTTCCGTATAGTGATAGGGGGAGATCTTTCCATCTCTCACAAGTTATCCTAATCTTATCAATTTGTTCCAATATATTTTTCTTATACATCACTAATGTGTTAGTACTCAGAAAGATCCCCAAATAACGCATTGCCTGCATTACTGGTGGTATAGGGAGACCGATAAACCTCGAGCTGTCCTGAGTTCCTGCTAGTGGGAGTAATTCAGATTTTTCACAGTTGACCCTTAACCCCGAAACGTCCCCGAACTGTTTTACTAAGAGTAATGCCTGGTCCAAATGGGTAAATGCATCCTGCAGGTATAAAAGGATATCATCCGCAAATAAATTGATGCGGATCTCCTTCCCCCCCACCATGAGGCCCCTAATCTTGTTGCTCTGTCTTATTTTAATCGCCAGCGGTTCAATTGCCATCAGGAACAGGAGCGGCGATAGCGGGCACCCTTGCCTTGTTCCCCTTTGTAACTCAAAGTCTTCTGTTAGGGTGTTATTTATCATCAGCCTCGCTCTTGGTTTAGTGTATAAGGTCTTAACCCACTCAATGAATCTGCCACTAATCCCGTACTTCTCCATCACCCAAAAAAGATACTGCCACGATATGCTGTCAAAAGCTTTTTCCATGTCTAGCCCCGCTATCACCTCACTCCCCTGTGTTCCTTTATAGGTGTGAATCGCTGCCAATGCCCTGATAAGATTCATTGAGGCGTACCGGCCCGGTACAAATCCCGCCTGATCTTCCTGTACCACCCCAGATAAATATAGGTTCATTCTTCGGGCGAGAATAGCTGCTAAAAGTTTAACATCTTGGTTTAATAAAGATATGGGGCGGTAAGATCCCACCTGCCCCGGATCTTTTCCTGGTTTAGGGATTAAGATAATATGTGCTAGATTTTGATTATGTTGTCCGTCAACTCCCCCTCCTGATAGATCATTAAAGAAGTCGACCAGTGGTTTAGTAATATCTGTCATTAAGATCTTATAATATTCAGGCCCATATCCATCTGGGCCCGGGGCCTTAGTCAGTTTTAATGCTTTAATGCCTTGTCTGACCTCCTGCTCTGTTATCGGGGTGCTTAAGTGTTGTGCTTGGTCTGTGGTCAACTGCGGCACCTGCAGGCCCTCAAAGAAAGCATCCCTTTGCAGTGGGTCTAGTTCCCTTACTGCGTACAAGGATTGGTAATAGTGAACAAATTGTTTATGTATTTGAGCCTCTTCATGGTATACTCTGCCTGTGCTATCTTTTATGGATGTAACAATCTGTCTTTTCCTGTAAGGCCTCACTAGGTTTGCCATAAGCTTCCCAGCCTTGTTGCCCCACTGAAATAATTTGAATCTCTGAAAATATATATCCCTTTCCGCTCTGGCATTAAGCAATTGATCAATACATTTACGAAGTTGACCCAATTTCTCCCTGTATTCTTTATCCATGCATCCCATATGTTGTCTACGCACTTGCTGATATTCGGCCGTCAAGGTTAACAACTCTGCCTCTGCTTTTTTCTTTTTCCGGGCAGTGTACGCTAGGATATGGCCTCTCAGTACAGCCTTGGCCGCCTCCCAGTATACAGTTGGGCTCACTTCCGGGGTTCTATTATCCCTTTGATAATCTGCCCACTTCTCTCTCAAGTATGCTTTAAACGCTTCGTCTCTGTATAGAGTGGGGGAAAACTTCCATACTCTCTCCGAGGCTCCCTTGGTATATTCTATGGAGTATGCGATAGCTGAATGATCTGACAATGTGTTATCCAGTATATGTGCTGCTTTTGACACCGGGAATAGGGCCTGTGATACAAGGAAGTAGTCTATTCTAGAGTACGAATTATGCGGATTGGAAAAGAATGTAAAATCTGAATCATAAGGGTGTAAAATTCTCCACACATCAATCCCAGTTGGTGTATCAAAAAATTGACCCCCCCCCTATGCTCCCATCCCTTTGTTTTGGATTTACTTGGTTTACAGTCAATAGTGGGGTCTGCAGTAATATTGAGATCCCCTCCCAGGATTTTCTGATAATCCGGATACAGCGCCATCTGTGCCACTATATCTGAAAAGAATTTGTGGTTGTATATGTTTGGCCCATATATATTACAAAAGCTGATCTTTCGGCCCCACAACTCTCCCATCACTATGACATACCTTCCCTCCTTGTCTTGTAATACCTTATGGATGGCTAAAGGCAGCTGTTTGTGTACTAAAATAGCAACTCCCCTTTGCCTGCTGTTAAAAGATGAATATACCACCTCTCCCACCCACCCTCTCTTTAATTTCACATGTTCCGAACTGGACAAATGGGTTTCTTGGAGAAAGGCGATATCCGCCCCCTCTTTTCTAAGCCAGGACAGTATTTTAGTACGTTTAACTGGGGAGTGAATCCCATCTACATTCAAAGATAATATCTTCAAATTAACCATCTCCCATTTTATAGTCTATAATCCTCATGCCGTCCTTTCTGTTCTTTTTGTGTTCCCGGCCAGCCTCCCAGCTAAGCCCACCAGGAACCCTCTGCTTCTGGCTTTCGGTTCCCCTCAAAAAACATCTCCAGCTTCCCCCCTGCAGGCACTTTACCCCTTCCCTCCCCCCACCCTCCCTCCCCCCTCCCAAATCCCCCTTGCTATCTCCTTCCCCCTCATACACACAGACTCTAGCTCTTCTCCCTCCCATCCCTCCCTCTTCCCCCTCAAAACCCTTCTGATTCCTCCTCTTCATCATCCTTCTCCTTCCCGTTCCCATACAGCCAGGAACATACATCATATTCCCCCCTCGAATTCCTTGCCCAGTTGTGCACCCCCTAACCCCATAACATCCCCCCACAGCCAATTCAACATAACACAACCTATATGCATAATATTCATATAACTTGCTGGAATTGTCTCATTAACTGTTGCTCGAGAGCTCTGCACTTCTCTCTGGATCTTTGGGTTAAACCAACGCTGTGCCAGTATATCGGGTTCATAGTTATTCCAACATCCCTTTGCTTAGTTCCAGACCTCACCGAAACATTGTCCTTAATGATAGCCTGTTCAGGGGGGCTAAAGGTTTCCCTGGATATCTCAGATCAGATCCCATTCTCAGGGTATCTCTTAACACCAACATCAATATTGCCCCCCTACCAGGAATTTCCAGCCAAGCTCTCAATATGCAAACAAGGGATAACTTCAAAGCTAAATCAAACCATTAGATCCTCTTCGATCTGTCCCGCGGAGAGGTATTCCCTTCAACTTTTATTCTCTTGCTGGTGCCTCTCTGTTCATTCTCTCCATAAACGCTTTGGCCTCTGCTGCTTCCTGAAACATCAGCGCTTTTCCTTCATGCCACACTCTTAATTTCGCAGGATATAGAAGCGAAAATCTGATACCTTTGCTGTACATTTGAGAGCACGTGGGGGCCATTGCTCGTCTAAGCTGCGCCACCGCCAAGGAGTAATCATTGAATAGTAAGAGTTTATGTCCATTGTATTCTAGTTGCGTTTGTCTGGATCTTCCCTGCTTTAGCAACGTTTCTTTCTCTCTCCAGTTAGGAAAATGAGCAATTGCTGTTCTGGGTTTGGTGTCTCCCTCTTTCCTGCTCCCTATACGATGTGCGCGGTCACATTGCCAAGCGCCGGTTTCTCCTCTTAGGCCCAACTGCGTAGGGAGCCATTCGCTGAAGAATTTGTAAAGTTCTCCCTCCTTCACTTCCTCTGGAAGCCCCACAACTCGCAGATTGTTGCGGCGATTTCTATTCTCTTGTTCCTCCACTTGTGCCCTGAGAGCTGCTGCTTCTTTTTGCAGGGTTTCGATCTGGGCCGCCATACCCGTTGTCGTGTCTTCTTGAGCTAGCACGCGCTGTTCCACCTCTGTTAGCCTGCGGGCTTGCGTGTCAAATTTCTCATTAATTTCCTCGACTGCAGAGTGGATTTTGTTTAGTCGGTCCTCCAGTGCTGCCGCTACTGTGGAGGATATCTCTTTCGCCCATTCGCCCGCGTTTTTTTCAGGCCCAGGTAAAGGTTCTGGAGACATCGCCATCTTGGCCGCCTTTCCCGCGGTCGCGTGCTTCTGTTTTATGGCACCCTAATTTCTAGTGGGCATACCTCTCGTCCCGTTCCTCCGATTTTAACCCAATTTTTGCTATGAGTTCTCTGTCCCTTCGCGTTATTCTGGGACCCTTCAGGGTGCAAAAAATGTTTCGAATAGCAGGTTTTGCAAAGAATTCGAGGGAGCTCTCCCTTCCTGCTGCTGTTCAGGAAGCAGTCATCACGTGACCCCCCCTGAAGGTGCATTCTACTTGGACACAGGCGGCTTCTTGGGCGGAGGCGTCGGCCTTATCTCTGGAAGAGATTTGTCGAGCGGCTACTTGGGCGTCCTGTCATACTTTTGCGAAGCATTACTGGCTAGACGTGTCTGCTCGGGAGGATGCGAGTTTTGGGTTGGGAGTGTTGGTGCGGGGAGCGTCGGCTTCCCACCCTACTTAAGGAATGCTTTGGTACCTCCCACTAATTCCTGGATTCATCTGCTGCAAGTGACAAGGAAGGTAAAATTATGTCTTACCTGATCATTTTCTTTCCTTTAACACAGCAGATGAATCCAGGATCCCTCCCTAGTTCAGCCGACGTTTTTTTCATTTTCCGCGCAGTGTAGCTATTTTTTCCTTCCGGGTTCTCTTTTGCAGAGTTCAGACAGATATGAGAACACGGAAAGGATTCCGATTTCTGGATCAAGTTGCAGTTATTTCGAAGTTCTTATTTGGTTCTCTGTTTTTCATAGTGAGGATGGTTTCTGGTTGTTATTGGTTTCATATTTTTGGCCTTGGCAAATGCTTATGAATGACATACTAACTGAGGAAGGAGCTGGCCATCTGGCATCACTGCCTTTAGTTTGTTTACCTCTATCTCCACCTGCTGGTAGGCGGACTTAACCCACTAGTTCCTGGATTCATCTGCTGAGTTAAAGGAAAGAAAATTATCAGGTAAGACATAATTTTACCTTCTTTTTTCTTGGGACAACCACCTGATCGGTGTTCAGAGTGAGAGGACCCTCTGCTTCCTGACTGACAGAGCAGAGAGGGGACAACTCTGGGAGGGCATGGTCCAGGCAAGATAAAACTGATCACACCTAAGCCAGAGAGGCTCAGGGAAGACAAGAGCAGTCTTCTGGCATTTCACCACATATATGTAAGCAGCAGAAGCTTGATTCAGGTAGGCCAAGTTTTATCTTGAAGATAATGACTAGTGCACACAGTGGCCTTGTCAGGGACAGGCCATGGGAGATTATCCTTGAATCCAAAAACTACTTTTGTTCTCATTTCATCGTGCCTGAGAAAGAAACAGGCTGTAACCTTCTTTTGGAATATTAATAAAGTGTTTTTGTTTTACCTTCAACCCTCTGACTGGCTGTGCTTGTTAAGGCTCTGCGTCCAACCCTCACTCACAGTTCTACTGTAAGTTTTTATCCATCATTTTCCTCTCACCTTCCAATTCTACATAAAAACATAAGCTTTGCCATATTGAGACAGACGAAAGATCCATCAAGCCTAGTATCCTGTTTCCAACAGTAGCCAATCCAAGTCACAAGTACCTGGCAAGATCCCAAAACACTAAAACAGACTTCATGCTGCTTATCCTAGAAATAACCAAAAGTATAAAGAAATGGCACCGCACCAGCCAAATTCTATTGAAACATACACAACTAAAGGGTGGATGGGGCTTAATCAGCTGTATGTATCATTATTAGATTAGAAGGAAGTGTCTCATACAGTCACTGAAGCACCATTATAGTGTGCTATATCAAAGCATATGCTTATGTGACATTTTCTAATCATAGACAACCTCCAACCTCCGATAGTGCAAACAATTGCTTAATCAGTGTCCTCAAAAACTTAGTCCAAATCAAAAACCGTGAAACAAATTTTTGTTATTTTTATAAGCACTAACAGTGTACACAAAGCTTGAAAGGTATTTATATCAGCAGGAAAACACTTATCTTAATATTAGATGTTCTATAATCTTGTTGTGATTTAAACTTCCTGTGTTTTCAGTTCTCCGTAGTAGTTTTACGTTTTAAGTCCGGTATATGCCAAGTCCCAACAGGAGCCTGTTTCGCACTTCCATGCTTTGTCAAGGGACAACTTTACACATACCTGTTAAAATATAAAAAGAGTTTAGATCATCGTTATTCCTGCAGACATAATAAAAGATAGAGTATTTGGCGTCTGGACCCACTTTAGTAACAACCGGCACCGGCAGAGAACTAGCAAAGATGGCGCCAACGTGATTTTAAAGTCTAAGAGAACCGCCCACTGACGGCTGTGTCGCAATCAGCTGAATCCAATCATAAGAAACAATTCCACTGGAGGTATGTATTTAAACCATGCGGTTCCAGCGTGTCAAGAGAATAAATCCATTGGGTCTCCTTCTGCAGAAGCAATCTGTCAATATTCCCTCCACGGGCATTAGGTATAATGTGATCAATGACCATGCATCGTAAAGATTCACTAGAATGCTGTTTATCTTGGCAGTGTTGTACAAGTGGACCACCAGAACTCTGACTTGCTATCCTAGATCTGTGTTCCACCATTCGAGCGTTCAAAGATCTATTTGATTTGCCAATATATACCTTCTGGCAAGGACAAATAATATAATAAATAACATGAGATGTCCGACATGTAGTATGGTGTTTGAGATGATAAATATGACCATTATGTCGAAAGGAAGTGGTTTCAATTGTCAAAGCACAGGTTTTATAGCCCGTTTTGTTACATTTACAGTGACCATCTGTCTGAGTGCATCCAGTTGTATCTTTATATGTGAAATCGGCTGGACTCAAGATCTCACTTAAATTGCGTGCACGGGAGAAGGCTGTACGTATGTGTTGTTCAGCGAAGACTGGATGGACCCTTACTATATCCCAGTGTCTTCTAATTATCTTTGCAGCCAGCTCACTGCCTGGAACAAATCGCATAATGAAGGTCATAATCTGATCATCAGAAGATTCTTGTTTACTGCTCTGTAGAAGGAGCTCTCTATTGTTATATTTTGCCCTAGTGTAGGCTTTTCTAAGAACCCGCTTAGGGTAATTACAATGTAACATTTTAACCCCAAAAGAACACGCTTGTTGCCGAAAATCGTTGTCATCAGTGCAAATTCTTCTAAAGCGAAGGAACTGGGAAAACAGCAAGCTGTCATGCAATGATCTCGGGTGACAGCTGCCGTATTCCAGAATTGTATTTCTGTCAGTGGATTTAGTATAAACCTTAGTCTGAAAGGTATAATGTTTCAAAGTAATCTCCACATCCAAAAAATGTATGATGTTATTTGAAATATATATACCTTTCAAGCTTTATGTACACCGTTAGTGCTTATAAAAATAACAAAAATTTGTTTCACGGTTTTTGATTTGGACTAAGTTTTTGAGGACACTGATTAAGCAATTGTTTGCACTATCGGAGGTTGGAGGTTGTCTATGATTAGAAAATGTCACATAAGCATATGCTTTGATATAGCACACTATAGTGGTGCTTCAGTGACTGTATGAGACACTTCCTTCTATCCTAGAAATAAGCAGTGGATTTTCCCAAGTCTATCTTCATTCATTTGAGTATTTATATACTGCTTAGACCTAAGCGGTTTACAGTTTCATTTTACAGGTATTGGGTCTGTCCCTAGTGGGCTTACAGTCTAGGTAGTACATTGTACCTGGGGCAATGGAGGGTTAAGTGACTTGCCCAGGGTCACACTGAACTGTAGAGGGAATTGAACCTGGTTCCCCAGGATCTCAACCCACTGCCAACCATCAGGCAACAGCGGGACTTGAACCGAGCTCCCCAGGTCCGTAATTCGCTACACTAACCATAAGACCACTTTTCTTTTAGGACATTATTCAAACCTTTTTTAAACCTTGCTAAGATAACTGCTTTTCTCCGAGAACAAGCAGGCTGCTTGTTCTCACATGTGGGTCGACGTCGACGTCCATTTCGGCCCGGGAATCGGCAATTTTGCAAGCAAAATATATAAAAAAAAGTTTTGCCAGAGTCTTCTGCCGTGCGTGCAGCGCACACCACGCATGCACGGCTGTCTTTCCTCCCGTCACGTGAGCATTCCCGCTCAGTTATTTTTTCTCCATGGTGAGGTGCGGTCGAGTTTTCTGACATTGTCTTTTCGACCTTTTTCTTTCTTTTTCGTAGTAGAATTTACAGTTAAAAAAACCCAACCTCCCGTAGTTTTCTTATTTTTTTGCTCCTTTTTAAGTTTCCTTTGTTTTTCGAGCCTGCGGTCAGGTTGCTCCCTTCTTTTCGTGCCCTTTTTTCTTTTAACAGGCACGATTGCGTCTTTTGATTTCGCCGAAGCCATTTTTTCTTCATTGTCATCGAAGACACCCAGCGGCTTCAAACATTGTATTCGTTGCAATCGGACTATCTCGGGTACCGATACCCACGCTTGGTGTATCCAGTGCCTTGAGCCGGACCACAGCCCTGCTGCTTGTAGTCTGTGTCTTCATATGAAGAAATGGACCCAAGCGTCTCGAGAGGCCCAATGAGAGAAGCTTTTTGGGGCTCAGTCCAGTCCTTCAACATCGACATTGGTACCGAGGTCGGCGAAATCGACATCGAGGGATGCATCGACATCGGGAGTGAAGGTAATGGCTGCGGAACGACCAACTCGTGCTGGGAGCAGTGAGGCATTGAGTGGGTCTCCACCTGTCTCGAGGCCTCCTGTTATGTAGGCCCCCCGGGACAGACCTTCGTTGGACCCGGCCCCGAGGAGACGTGAAGATTTCACGTCTTCCTCATCGGTACCGAGGAGTCTCATTGACGGACGTCGAGCGAAGAAGCACTGTCATCGTTCTCCTTCGACACATGGTGCCGAGAGCTCCGGGGCGTCAAGGGATTCGGCACCTGAGAGGCGTTGGCGCCAAGAGGATTGCTCCCCCTCTATTCAGGAGGTGCTGATGCGTCAGTCTAGCAGCCCGGTACCTACTCCCCAGCCTCGACAGATTCTGCCACCGGCTCCTATGCCGACCCCGCAGCCTTGTCCGACGGTGTCTCTTGATGAGCGTATCAGGGCCCTGCTTCCAGAGCTTCTGGAAGGGTTACTGCACCAGTCTGCTTTGGTGTTGGGGGTGCTTGCGCCTTCCGTACCGTTGGCTATAGCGGTTTCTGGCCCTTCGCCTGTGGTGAGGTCCCCGACCTCGGTGTCGCCTGCGGCATTGGTGTCGGCTGACACCCAGGTCGACTCTCCCACGGGCGCGCGTAGATGCTTATGCGGCTCAGTAAAAGGGGCCCTAACTTAGGCACGGATTTGTGCCTAAGCGTGTACCCTTTATAGAATCATGCATAGTGCTGATTTTTTGGGGCGTGGAATTTTGAGCACCATTTATTGAATTTCCATCTTAGTATTTTTTCCATTCTTCCTGGTTGTGTTCTTGCACATAGAGATTATACAAACACAGAGGTCCTTTTACTAATGCTTAGTGTGCATTAACAGAATTAGAGTGTGCTAAATGGTAAGAAGCCCATTTTATACCTATGGCTTCTTAGTGTTTCGTGTGCGCTAATTCCATTAGTGTGCGCTCAGCTTTAGGAAAAGGGCCCCATAAAGGTTATATAGCACAGAGCTTCCCAAACTCTGGGTTCGGACTCCAAATGGGTTCACAAAACCCACATGGGATCATGACCTGAGTGGGCTGTCCATAAGTGCATCATTATTCCATACTTCCAGAGGTCACCCACTAAATTTTATTTGGCTGTTATCATGGGGTCACAGCCACAAAAGATTGATAAGCACTGATATAGCAAGTATCTTTAAAACATGTGAGCAGCATAAATGTTGTGATAAAATAGAATGTAAAATGTGGTATCATTCAGCATAAGATGTGTTCATACGTTGCTTCCTGTGGTAAAGAACTCTCTTGTAATTAATTATTCTGTTAAGAAATATATAATACTCCCAAACATCCTAGACTACTTCGGGATTGGAGGAAATGTACTAAGATGGTTTAAAGGCTTCTTAACAGCAAGAACTTATCAAGTGATTTCAAACTCAAAAACGTGAACACCATGGAAACCTGAATGTGGAGAACCACAAGGATCACCGCTCTCACCAACCCTTTTTAACTTAATGATGACACCTTTAGCCAAATCGTTATCCAACCAAGGACTCAACCCGTACATCTATGCTGACAATGTCACAATATACATCCCGTACAAACAAGACATAACCGAAATCACAAATGAAATCACACACAGCCTCCAAATAATGAACTCATGGGCGGACGCATTCCAACTAAAGCTAAATGCAGAAAAAACACAATGTCTCATCCTGTCCTCACAATACAACACAAATAAACCCAATACCATAAACACCCCAGACTACACACTTCCGGTATCAGACAGCCTGAAAATTCTGGGAGTCACAATTGACTGAAATCTCACACTCGAAGACCATGCGAAAAATACAGCAAAGAAAATGTTCTACTCAATGTGGAAACTTAAAAGAATCAAACCTTTCTTCCCAAGGGAAGTATTCTGCAGCCTAGTACAATCAATGGTGCTAAGTCACCTAGACTACTGCAATGCCATTTATGCCGGATGCAAAGAACAAATCATTAAGAAGCTTCAAACCGCTCAAAACACAGCAGCCAGACTCATATTTGGGAAAGCGAAATACGAAAGCGCCAAACCCCTAAGAGAAAAGCTACACTGGCTCCCACTAAAAGAACGAATTGCATTCAAAGTTTGCACCCTGGTCCACAAAATCGTCTACGGGGAAGCCCCGACTTACATGTCAGACCTTATAGACTTGCCTATTAGGAACGCAAAAAGATCATCATGCACGTTCTTCAATCTCCACTATGCTAACTGTAAAGGGCTAAAATATAAATCCACATACGTGACCAGTTTCTCATACATCTGCACACAGCTCTGGAACGCACTACCGAAGGCCATAAAAACAACGCAAGACCTAACCATCTTCCGAAGGCTACTGAAAACAGATCTTTCAAGAAGGCATACCATAAACATCCATCTTAAATACTAAATAATAACATTATACACGATCTATACAAAACCGAACATTTATCGCATGACAGCTTAACCTCTTTGCTATTAATGATCAAGCACTACCACTCTATACTTTATGTCGAATAGGGTCTCTCTATAGTCGATGACCTAATGTATGTTACAATCCAATTTATTACTCAGGAACCTTCAAGCAATACCATAATGTATTCTTCTTTATCATGTATGTATGCACCTGATCTGTTCCATATATATCATGTTCCATGTATGCTACCATGTATGTATGCACCGTAACGCAATACCATTTGTAATTCTGTTACCCGGAAATGGCAACCGCCATTACGGCAAATGTAAGCCACATTGAGCCTGCAAATTGGTGGGAAAATGTGGGATACAAATGCTACAAATAAATAAAATACATTTAAACATCCATTAGGTCAGTGGTTCCCCAAACCTGGTCCTGAAGACACCCCATCCAGTCAGGTTTTCTGGATATCCACAATAAGTATTCATGAGAGAGATTTGATTGTACTTCTTCCACTGCATGCAAATCTGTCTCATGAATATTCATTGTGGTTATCCTTAAAACCTGACTGGCTGAATGCCTATAGGACCAGGTTTGGCAACTGCTGCATACAGAAAGTTTAAAAATATACAGGAACGCAGAAAACATGAAAAGGTTTATAAAACAGCTCCTTGGAGATGTAAACATCGAACATGATGGATACTCAGTTTTCATTTTTATGTGGTCCATATATGTTTCTAAGATTCAACCAAGTACTATTTTACATATATTGATGTAGTTACTAAGGGGCCTTTTTACTAAGCTGTGCTAGTAAATGGGTTTAGTGTGCCCTAATGCAGGACTTTTCCATGCACTAAACCTATTTCTAGCATGGCCATAAATTTGGCCTTTTTCAGTTATTTTGTTTTCTGGTCATGCACTGGACAGTGGTTTAGAAGCACTTCATAGAAACAATGAGGCTGGCTTTGACTGGCTTTTTACACCTGACAGTGCACACAAGAATAATATTTTCCATTTCTTTCCTAATAATTCCTAACATTCTGTTGCATTTTTGGTTGCTGCTGTAGTACACTAGCCAAAGATTTCAACAAATTGTCCACAATGATTCTTAGATGCTTAGTGCTGATTCTTAGTATGAAACCTAGCATCATGTAGTTATAGCATTTTCCTCCCTATGCCCATCACTTTGCACTGTCTAAATTAAGTTCATCTGCTATTTTTGTACCCAATGTCCCAGGGGCAGGAATATGCATCCATACCCTGTTCTCACCAAACCCTTTTATACCTTCGCATCAATGCAGCATTGTCCCTTCCCAAACAAAGGCTACATAACATAGAGACAGCATCACAAACAATGACTTTATTCAGGATTTCAAGCAGACATTTTTAGCACCAGGGGCTTACAAATTCAGTGTATTCTAACAGAACCATGGTACTGTAGGCAGTCATTTGAGCCAGCAAAGATACATTCCCTTCCCAGCATCCCAATATAGCTCATGAGAGACAATGAAAGAAAGCCAGATAGTATACAAGCATTGTGCAGTTATGCTGAGAGCTATGAGTTGACTTTACTTTTTAGTAAAGCCCATTCTCCGAGGACAAGCATGCTGCTTGTTCTCACATATGGGTTGACGTGTGCGTCGGCCCAGGAATCGGCATTTTGCAAGCAACATATAAAAAAAGTTTTGCTAGAGTCTTCTGGCGCGCGTGCGTGGACCGATTTCCCGCCTGTCGCGCAAACGTGTTCCTCAGTTTTCTTTTCTCCGTGTTGAGGTGTGGTAGAGTTTTTACTTCGCTCCTCTCAGGACCAGGAAAGAGTCTTCATTCGTTTCGTGGCTTTTTGCCTTATTTTCTTTTCTTTTTACTAACAAAATTCTACAGTTAAAAAAAAAAACACTTCCCGTCGTTTATTTATTTTTCCTCCTTTTAAAGTTTCCTTTGTTTTCGACGCGGCCGGGTTGTTCCTTTCTTTTTGTGCCCTTTTTCCTTCTAACAGGCACAATCGCGTCTTTTGATTTCGCCAAAGCCGTTTTTCCTTCCATGTCATCGAAGACACCCAGCGGCTTCAAATGTTGTACTCGGTGCAACCGGACCATCTTAGGTACCAATACCCACGCCTGGTGTATCCAGTGCCTTGGGCCCGACCGTAGCCCAGCCGCTTGTAGTCTGTGTCTTCGTATGAAGAAATGGACCCAAGCATCTCGAGAAGCCCAATGAGAAAAGCTTTTTGACGCTCAATCCGGTCCTTCGACGTCGACATCGCCATCGGTACCGAGGTCGGCGACTTCGAGGGAAGCATCGACCTCGGGAGCAGAGGTAATGGCTGCTGAAAGACCTATTCACGCTAGGAGCAGTGAGGAATCGAGTGGGTCTCCACCTGCCTCTAGGCCTCCTGTTATGCAGGCCCCCCGGGACCGACCTTCATTGGACCCGACCCCGAGGAGGCGTGAGGATTCCACATCCTCATCGGTACCGAGGAGTCTCGATGACGGGCGTCGAGCGAAGGCGAAGAAGCACCGTCATCGTTCTCCTTCGACAGACAGTGCCGGGAGCTCTGGGGCGTCGAGGGAATCGGCACCCGAGAAGCGTCGGCGCCGAGAGGGTCGCTCCCCCTCTATTCAGGAGGTGCTGATGCGTCGGTCTTCTGGCAGCCCGGTACCTGCCCTGAGCCTTGACAGATTCTGCCACTGGCTCCTTTACCGACCCCGTAGCCTTGTCCGACGGCAGCTCTTGACGAGCGCATCAGGGCCCTTCTTCCAGAGCTTCTGGAAGGATTGCTGCACCAGTCTGCTTCGCTGTCGGGGGTGCTTGTGCCTTCCGTACCATCTGCTGTAGCGGCATCTGGCCCTTCACTTGTGGTGAGGTCTACAACCTCGGTGCCACCTGCAGCATTGGTGTTGGCTGCCACCCAGGTCGACTCCCCTTTGACGTCGGTGGAGGAATCTTCGCCGGAGTCCAGACGGGTGTCGACTTCTTGGCACTGCCATTGAGGATGTCGTTCCTCGGCGTCAAGGCAGGCTCAGCTTCGGACTGCTCTGAGGGATGTCTTGTCCGATACTGAAGATGAGCGTTCGTGGGAGGAAGAGGAGGATCCCAGGTACTTTTCTTCTGACGATTCACATGGGATTCCCTCTGAACCTTCCCCTCCACTAGAAAGGAGACTTTCTCCACCGGAGAGACTATCCTTTACCTCCTTTGTCCGGGAAATGGCTGTGGCTATTCCCTACCCTATGAAAGTTGAGGATGAGCCCAGGGCTGAGATGCTTGTGGTCCTGGATTATCCTTCTCCACCTAGAGAGGCTGCAGTGGCTCCTTTGCATAATGTACTGAAGGAAGTCCTTATGCGAAATTGGTCGTTCCCTCTGTCTATCCCGTGATCCCGAAAAAAAAACTGAATCCCAATATCAGATCCACGGGGAACATGGATTGATGAGGTCTCAGCTACCTCACAATTCCATGGTGGTGGACTCCGCTCTCAAAAGAGCCAAGAGCACTAGGGACTATGCCTCGGCATCCCCAGGCAGAGAATCTAGAACCTTGGACTCTTTTGGGAGAAAGGCGTATCAGGCCGCTATGCTCGCTGCCAAAATCCAGACATACCAGCTCTTCATGAGCATCCACTTGCGGAACTCAGTGAGGCAACTGTCTAGCTTGGTTGATGTACTCCCTCCGCAGCAGGCCGAGCCTTTTCGCCAGGTGGTCAGGCAGCAGAAGGCATGTCGAAAATTCCTGGCCAGGGGTATGTTCGACACTTTTGATGTAGCATCCAGGATCGCTGCCCAAGGTAAAGTGATGCGCAGACTCTCATGGCTGCATGTCTCTGACCTGGATCATTCGGTCCAGCAGCGGATGGCGGATGCTCCTTGCCAGGGGGGATAACCTTTTTGGTGAGAAAGTAGAGGATCTAGTTGACCAGCTCAAGAAGCACAATGATGCTATGGATTCTCTCTCCCGCTGGGCGTCTTCTGCTACTACCTCCTCATCTAGGAGGTTTTTTGGAGGGAAGAGGAGTGCTCCCTATTCCTATGCTAGGTGTAGGTACACTCCTGCTTCTCAGCAGCCTGCCCATGCTCAGTCCCAGCGCGCTTGTTCTCGTCAACAGAGTGCAACTAAGGCCACTGTGGCTCCTCAGCAAAAGCAGGGGACGGGCTTTTGACTGGCTCCAGTTCAGCATAGCCTCGGTAAACGTGTCTGTACTGAATGACTTGCCGGTTGGGGAGAGGTTAATGTTTTTTCACCAAAGGTGGCCTCTTATAACTCTGACCGGTGGGTTCTTCAAATTGTCTGGTTAGGATACACCCTCAATCTGGACTCCAAGCCTCTAAATTGCCCACCGAGAGCTCAGTCCTACAGCTCCCAGCACAAGCAGGTACTTGCAGAGGAACTCTCCACCCTTCTACAGGCCCAAGCAGTTGAACCCGTTCCACCAGGGGAAGAAGGGCTCAGATTTTATTCCAGGTACTTCCTTGTGCAAAAGAAAACAGGGGGGATGTGTCCCATCCTAGACCTAAGGGCCCTGAACAAATTTCTTGTCCGAGAGAAGTTCAGGATGGTTTCCCTAGGCAACCTTCTTCCCATGATTCAGGAAAATGATTGACTATGCTCTCTGGGTTTAAAGGATGCTTACACACACATCTCAATACTTCCAGCTCACAGGAAATATCTTCGATTTCGGCTGGGAACACAGCACTTTCAGTACCGTGTACTGCCTTTTGGCCTGATGTCTGCGCCCAGAGTGTTTACCAAATGCCTAGCTGTAGTTGCAGCATTGCTATGCAGACTGGGAGTGCATGTGTTTCCTTATCTCGACGATTGGCTGGTGAAGAGCACCTTGAAGGAAGGTGCTCTTGAGTCAATGCGAATTACTATTAGGTTGCTAGAACTACTGGGGTTCATCATAAATTATCCCAAGTCCCATCTCACACCAGTCCAAAAATTCATTGGAGCTCTACTGAACACTCAGACAGCTCAAGCTTATCTCCCCGAGGCAAGGGCGGACAATCTTCTGTCCCTGGTGTCCACGGTTCGATCGTCTCAGCAGGTTACGGCTCGGCAGATGTTGAGACTTCTGGGGCACATGGCCTCCACAGTTCATGTCACGCCCATGGCACGTCTACATATGAGATCAGCTCAATGGACCCTAGCTTCCCAGTGGTTTCAAGCTGCGGGGGATCTAGAGGATGTAATCCAACTGTCCACCGGCTTTCGGAATTCTCTTCAGTGGTGGATGATTTGATCCAATTTGACCATGGGATGACCATTCCAAGTTCCTCTGCCATGAAAAGTGCTGACAACGGATGCATCTCTCCTGGGGTGGGGAGCTCATGTAGATGGGCTCCACACTCAGGGAGCCTGGTCCTTTCAGGAAAGAGGTCTGCAGATCAACCTCCTGGAATTAAGAGTGATCTGGAACACTCTAAAGGCTTTCAGAGATCGGCTGTCCAACCAAGTAATCTTAATTCAGACAGACAATCAGGTTGCCATGTTTTACACCAACAATAAGGGGAGCACCGGATCTCGCCCTCTGTGTCAGGAAGCCGTCCAGATGTGGCTTTGGGCTCACTGTCACGGCATGTTTCTCCAAGCCACTTATCTGGCAGGCGTAAACAACAGTCTGGCCGACAGGTTGAGCAGGATAATGCAACCTCACGAGTGGTCACTGAACATGGGCGTAGTCCGCAAGATCTTCCGAGCATGGGGCACCCCCTCGGTGGATCTTTTTGCCACTCAGATCAATTACAAGGTCCCTCTGTTCTGTTCCAGACTTCAGGCCCATGACAGACTAGCGTCAGATGCCTTTCTCCTACGTTGGGGGACAGGCCTTCTGTATGCATATCCTCCCATACCTCTAGTAGGGAAGACTTTGCTGAAACTCAAGAAATAGGGAGATTATGGATGCCTGTCAAAGTTCCTTGCTTAGACAAATGGTGACGGAACCCACGAGGGAAGGGTCGATGCTGGATCTAGTGCTCATGAATGGAGTAAGTGTTTCTAATATCCGGGTGGGTGCCCACCTATGTAATAGTGATCATCACACCGTATGGTTTGATATAAGAGCAAAGGCAAGGCGGAGTGCGGACACACAAAACTCAAAGTACTGGATTTCAGATGTACTGATTTTGATAAAATGGGGGAATACCTGAAAAAGGAGCTGTTGAAGTGGGAAGGCGTAGGAGAAGTGGAACCAGTGGCGTCGTGAGGGTAGCTGGTCGCCGCTGCACCCCCCCCCCTCCGGGTGCAGCGTGACGCACCCTCCCCCCTCTGTAGCGCAACCCCCCCCCCCCCCCCCGTGAGAACATACCTGGAAGGCGGTGAGGGCGGGCGGGAGGGCCAATCCGCTGAGTGCACACCGCTGGGGGGTGTCGGCGCCTCGCTGGTTCCTTGCTCTCTTTGCCCCGGAACAGGAAGTAACCTGTTCAGGGGCAGAGAGAGCAAGGAACCAGTGAGGTGCCGACACCCCCCAGCGGTGTGCACTCAGCGGATTGGCCCTCCCGCCCCCCCCCCCTTCCTATGCCACTGAGTGGAACATCAGTTGTCAAAGCTGAAGGCTGCTATAAATATGGCGACTGATCTTTACGCGAGGAAGGTATACAAAACCAAGATAAACAGGAAGCCTATATGATTTTCCAACCAAGTAGCTGAAAAAATAAGAGTAAAAGAGGCTTTGTTCAAGAAATGCAAAAGAACGCAATGAGAGGATCACGGAAAAGATTATCGGATTAAACTCAAAGAAGTGACGAGGGAAATACAGCTAGCGAAAGTGCGAGCGGAAGAAAAAATGGCTAAAGATATAAAAAGAGGTGACAAGACCTTTTTCAGATATATTAGAGAAAGGAGAAAAGATAGGAATGGAATTGCGAGACTGAAAGATAATGAGAATGGTTATGTGGAAAGTGAGGAGGATAAAGCAAATGTGCTAAAGAATTACTTCTCTTTGGTGTTCACAGAGGAAAATCCTGGTGAAGGACCGCGGTTGGCTGCCGAGGGAATATCAGGGGAATGGAGTGGATACCGCGCCATTTACGGAAGAGTTTATAAACAGCTGGAGAATCTGAAGGTGGACAAAGCTATGGATACTGAGAGAGCTCAGAGAGGTCCTGGCAGGACCTCTTAAAGATTTATTTAATAGATCTTTAGAGACAGGAGAGGTTCTGCGAGATTGGAGACAAGCGGATGCGGTCCCTCTTCACAAAAGTGCAGACAGGGAAGAAGTGGGAAACTACAGACTGAAAAATAATGGAATTACTGCTGAAAGAAAGGATAGTTAATTTTCTAGAAGCCAACGGGTTACAGGACCCGAGGCAACATGGCTTTACAAAAGGAAAATCCTGCCAAACAAATCCTATTGACTTCTTTGACTGGGTGACCAACGAACTGGATGAAGGATGTGCGCTAGATGTAATCTACTTGGATTTCAGCAAAGCCTTTGATATGGTCCCCCACAGAAGAATCATGATTAAGCTGTAAGGGCTGAACTTAGGACCAAAAGTGGTGAACTGGATAGGAAACTGGTTGACTGACAGGTGGCAGAGGATGGTGGTAAATGGAAGGTGAGCAGTGGAGTTCCTCAGGGGTCGATGCAGGGGCCAATTCTGTTTAATATATTTGTGAGAGATATTGCTGAAGGGTTGGAAGGAAAGGTTTTCCTTTTTGCGGATGACACGAAGATAGCCAATAGAGTGGATACCCTGGAGGGAGAAGAAACAATGAGAAGGGATCTCCAAAACTTTGAAGAATGGTCGAAGGTCTGGCAGTTAAAATTGTGCCGGGATTGTCTGACGTAAAGACAGTACAGGTCAATGAGCACATTTTGTTGGGACTGAAGGGACCCGTTATAGAAAACACAGCATTCAAGAAAAACAACAAAAAAGAATAAGAAAATTGTCACAACTACAGCCTACAGCTAAGTACTCCTCCTTTAAAAATTGTATTAATCCTGAAGTTGACTGCATAACTTAGAACACAACATACACAGGATAGGGAGGTTGGATCTATGCAATGATGGTAATGGCTGTGAATTACACAACAGGGAAGGGCCTGAAGTCCCCGGGTTGGTGTAATGCACTAATCTGAGCACAAAAAAATAATTTAAAAAATTCTTTTAGATTTGATTCACAGATTTTTGTGATCATTTAGACAAAAAAGGTTTTCCACATTTTGTTGAAGGTAAAATTTAATGCCAAGAAGTCCGGAGTGATGCACTTGGGGTGCAGAAACCCAAACGAGAGATACTGGATAGGAGGGGAGAGATTAGTAAGCTCAACTCAGGAGAGAGACCTTGGGGTGTTGGTGTCAGAGGATATGAAGGTGAAGAAAAAAATGTGACAAACCGACGGCTGTGGCCAGAAGGATGCTAGGGAGGTGTTGATGCCCCTCTACAAGTCGTTGGTGAGGCCCCACTTGGAGTATTGTGTTCAGTTTTGGAAGCCATATCTTGCTAAAGATGTAAAAAGACTGGAAGCGGTGCAAAGAAAAGCTACAAAAATGGTATGGGATTTGCATTGCAAACTGTACGAGGAGAGACTTGCCAACCTGAACATGTATACCTTGGAGGAAAGAAAAAACAGGGGTGACATGATACAGATGTTCAAATATTTGAAAGTTATTAATCCACAAACAAACCTTTTCCAGAGATGGGAAGGTGGTAGAACTAGAGGACATGAATTGAGGTTGAAGGGCGGCAGACTCAGGAGTAATGTCAGGAAGTATTTTTTCATGGAAAGGTTGGTAGATACATGGAATGCCCTCCCACGGGAGGTGGTGGAGATGAAAACGGTAATGGAATTCAAACATGTGTGAGATAAACACAAAGGAATCCTGTTTAGAAGGAATGGATCTATGAAATTTTAGTGGAGATTGGGTGGCAACGCCGGAAATTGGGAAGCAAAACCAGTGATGGGCTGACTTCTACGGTCTACACCCTGATCGTAACTGAATAGATATGGATGGGCTGGAGTGTAAATTTTAAGGGGCTTTGATATTAGCTTCAGAATTTTTAGTACAAGAACAGTGCTGGGCAGACTTCTACGCTCTGTGCCCTGAGAATGGCAAGGACAAATCAAACTCGGGTATTGAATTATTTTGGGGTTCAGTGTCCCCTAGGTTCTGCCTGGTACAGCAGTTCTGCTGTCTAGTACCAGGGAGAACCCCGAGAAGGCTGATTGCATCCCAAGACAGACTCCATTACCGGATAGAATAGTGCACTTATTCTTTAACCAAACCAAGGGATTATTAACAGATGTTAATGAAGAGAAGGAGAGATAGTATAGTTCTAAAGGTTATAAATTTATTTACTTACCAAAGACACCAAAGAATATACAAGTGGCATGTACAATCAATTGGTTGTAAGAATATAGTATCCCAGCTGCAAACTGGTGCTATCTGGATCTTAGTCTTGTGAGATATATTTTACCACTGAAAGGTATACATGGGAAAGCAATTGGGTAATTTGCCAATTCTGTTGCACTTCATTGGTTTCCCCTGGAGAGAGAGTAGAGACCGCCCCTCTCTCTAACTTGAAGCTGGAAGTACGCTGATTTTTATAGGTTTACTCAGGATATGGGTAATATGACAGTAAGCCCATCTGATTGGATCTATTTTAATGTCATGGTTAACACTGATTGGCTATGCTAATGAATAACTTCAAATCTTAGATTTAACCACAAACTTGTGCAATTCCCTTACACCTGGCCAGTGTTGCCAGGTGGGCAGTTTTACCGCCCAATTGGGCGGTTTTCCACGACCCGCCGCAGGAAATTTTTGCCCGCAGCGGGTTGCGGTTTTTTGGGCTTCTTTTTTGTTTTTTTGGCGTTTTTTTCGGCCGCGGGGGGCGGGGTTAGTGACGTTTTGTGCGGGGCCGATGATGTTCTGGGCGGGGCCGATGACGGGGGAGGCGGGGCCGATGATGGCGGGGGCGGGGTTGATGACGGCCGGGGTGGGGGTGTCGGGGGCGGGGTTTGAGTTTGGGCGGGTTTTGGGCTGGATTTAGGCTGGTTTGGGTGGGAAAAAAATTTTCCACCTGGCAACCTTGCACCTGGCCTTTGTTTCCTGTGAAGCCATGTGTGTCCTGTTTTTGAGGTTTTTGCACCCTAGCTCCTTCCTTATTTTTGCTGCATGGTGTGTCCCAATAGCTCATGAGCTTGCTGGAACTTCAGAGTTCAGATTACGGTTAAAGGCCTGTACTTTTCTTGTCATTTTTAGATCCTGAACCAAAGTCTCAGGCCTGGGCTGCCAAATAATTATACAGTATACATATAAAGTATCATATACCATGTAAAATGAGTTTATCTTGTTGGGCAGACTGGATGGACTGTTCAGGACTTTATTTGCTGTCATTTACTATGTTACTATGTTTGTGTACCCAGTTCCCACCACTCAGGGCACGCATTAGGCAGCTACCTAGGCAATCATCAGAACCATGGGTTACATTTATATCTGTGTTGACTTTCTGTGTGACTGTAATTGGGAGAGGAGATGAGAAGGGAAGGATGTTTGAAAAGCACAATTTCTTAATCACTGTGTTACAGTTACTCTGTATAAGTATGCTGCAGCTGTTTGAGCTCCTTCCTTCATAGAAATGTTTTGGGGCATTTTTTTTGGTTGGGGGGGGGGGGGTGTCATTTCTCTTCAGCTTCCCACTACATGCAAAAACAACTTCTATAGCACATGAACTTCCCTCAGCTCACCTCCTCCCTTGACTAGAGATGCCTAGCCCCATTGCCTTCCCATTGGCTGGACCCTACCGAAAGTCTCTACTCCTAGTTACATTGGAAGCAAGCAGGGCGGGCTCACTTACACAGTGGGGAGATTTAGAGAACTGCAGATAAAGGTTTTAAACTCAGAAAAATTTTCAGACACATTTTCTACCTTCTATACGTTAAAAATTCTGTTGAATCCAGAAAAAGGGAAGGAAACCAACAAAGCAGATCAGTAGTAAATGTAAACACATTTTATTAATAAAATAACATCTAGAGTATACTGCCCAACACAGAGCGTGTTTCGCCCAGCAGGGCTGCGTCAGGGGCTACTCATTGATCCCTACTATAAATACTTTCTGATAAATGTGTGTTCTGGTAACAATTAAAGCTTAAAGTTAAAAAAAACCCAGCACAAACCATATGATAACATGTAGAGACTGTCATGCATCCTCACTATTGAGACATGAGGATGCATGACAGTCTCTACATGTTATACTCTAGAAATTATTAATAAAATTTGTTTACATTTACTACTGATCTGCTTCGTTGGTTTCCATCTTGGAGTTTGCGGATCGTTTGCCTTGTTGTTTTCTTGAATCCAGAAAAAAGACTGGCAATTAGCAGTTCTAACATCCTGAGTCCTGAGCAAATCTCACAGGCCTCCATAAATATTGGACCCAAAAGTATGTGTGTGGCTTGCCAATGATTTAATCAGGTCCTGTCCATGGCAACAGATATTAGTTGGGAGTATATATAGCAACCAATAAGAAAACTGTGTGAATCATTCACTAGTTTTCATAATAGAATTAGCAAAGAAAATGAAATATAGATCAAGGACAAGGAAATGTTTGCAATCCCTTTGTGCATGTGTGTCTGTGTTGGTATACATGTATTTATTTGTATTCATCTATCACTGTTGTGTGTTCTGTGCATGTGTTGTGTCTGTGCAGGAGAGTAGCTGGAGGTGGTGCACTTGTGGGGGGGGGGGGTAGTTTGGGAGGCAGGTACAGTTTGGGGTATCTTGGGATAGTTTCAAGGAGCATAGTTTTTGGGAGTGGGGGCAATTTGTGGAATGGTGGGTAGTCACAGGTTAGTAGATTTTGGAGATGGGGCAGTTGTGAGGGGGTAGATTTTGAGGGTGGTTGGAGCAGTTTTAGTGGTATGTTTTAAGGGTGGGTCAGTTTGTGGGATGGTGACACAGTTGTAGGGCAGTACTTTTGGAGGTGTGGCAGTTTGCAGGGTGGTTCTGCAGTTGTGCAGTGGGTAATTTTTGGGTAGTGGAGTATTTGTAGAGTGGTATGCAGTTGTGTGGAGATAGGTGATGGCAGTTGTGCAATGATAGTATTTGGGGTTAATGGCAGGGGATAGTTTTTGCGGTGTAGTTGTGGCGGTTAGTTTCATGGGTGAGGGAAGTTTGTGGGGTGGTAGAGCACTTGCAGGGTTGGTTTTAGGGAGTGGAACAGTTTGCAGGGAGACTTGGCAGTTATGAGGGGTTAGTTTTTGAGGGTGGAGCAATTTGCAGAGTAGTGGAGCAGTTGTAAGATGTAGTGTTTGGGGATGGGCAGTTTGTGGGGTAGTAGTGAAATTGTGATTTTGGGGAGTGGGGTAATTTAAGGGTGGTGGAGGTGTTTGCAGAGTTTTGGGGCAGTTGCAGTGGAGTAGTTGGGTCACCTCAGAGAAGTTTCATACCCATTGAGTGAGAACTGAAGAGGAAAATGGTCCCTCTGGTTAGCAATGAGAGCCTACACACTCTCGAGGAGAGTGTTGCTGCATCAAATATTTGTTCAGCTTTCCTTTCATTTGGCAATGAGAGCTTACACCACTTTTGACCATGAGAGGGGAGTGGTGCTCCACCAGTTTCTCACACAGCCACACAGCGCAGAGAAAGTAAAGTCCGAATTCCACTTTCTGCTACCAAAAAGGTACACGTCATTCCATTTAAGAAGTGTGTGTATGTGGGGGGGGGGGGGGGGGGGGAGTTTGACGATTAATGAGCACATAGCAAGGTGCATCAGGTTTTTAACACTCTGGTTGTGTCCTGTGAAGAGGATTTTCTTACTCTGCTTCCTTGGTCCTTTTCAGAAATTTGCCAGCAATTCATACAGACTATGGCAGGTGATGCTGGCTGTACCCTTGAGACTTTTGAGCAGGCTGTAAATAAAACCCATTATGGTTTGTACAATAATGCTATTTCTGCTCAACAAGTGGCTTGCAGTATGAAGTGTGAACCTGAGAAGAAACCAAGAGAGTATGCTTACCCTTTGAGATAAACTTTCTTCCATCAAGAACCAAGAGGGTGGAGACAGAATTGGTGAGTTCAAGACGTTACCCACTACCCTTAAGGTGCCACTAGCTAACAAACGCAATGAACCTCTATCTTCTCTGTGAACATGTGGAGAGAATTTGAGTCGTACACAAGAGCAAGGCTAAGGAGCAGAATCAAAGTGTTGGTGCTGTGCAAACTTCCTTGTCTCTTGAAAACAACTCTTCTTCTTTTGATTTCCAGAATACATCTAGTGTAGCCCAGAAGGAGCAGGCTGGCAACACATGTTCACAGAGTAAAGAGAACAATCAACAACAGGCCCAACAACAGAAAGTGTAACTGGAGAAGCAGGGCTTCAGTAAAATTCAGGCCCCGGAGGACAAGATAAAGGAGTTAAAGGCCTCACAGGGGCAAGCCACTGCCACCCCGTAGAAAGCCTCAATAGCAGAGGGAGAATATCAGAAGCAAAAGAGAAATCTGCTGGGTTCAAAAGCAGTCTTGGGTCTATCACTGATTCAATGGAAATTTTCAGTGTGCCTTCCTCAGACAATGAAAGTGAATGACTAACCACCTGTATGTCTTGTTCACAGGTTCAAATTGCCAGTGTACAGGGAAGTGCAACATTTTATACCACTGGAGAGCCTTTCTCACGCCACAAGTGACCTGACAGTGGAGAAGGATTGGGCCCCATCCTTGGACTCCATCAGGAAATACCAAATGCAGATGTACACCTTTCCTATTCAGGTATACTACTACTACTACTATTTAACATTTCTAGAGCGCTACAAAGTGTAGGGGTAGGGTGGGTAGGTATAACAGGTGTTTCTGTGTGATGGTATGATAAATTTAGCCATATAGGTCATTTTGATTTTCCAGGGTCTTTTCAAGAGGCTAGAAGTTTCTTTAGGGGGTCAGGATACCTTTGAATTGCTCCTTGTAATTTGCCACTTATGTTCTATGGGAACCAAAACAGTTTGTCACATTGGGCTCACCCTACAGCAGGGGATGCTGACAGTCCAACACCCTGTGATTATTACCAAGTGTCTTGAGGAGGCGAAGTTAATTGGGAATGAACTGTTCAAGAGGTTATGCCCCATTGTGGGCTACATCGACAATGTGGTCTGGACACAGATCAAAACACTTTCCAGTTATTTAGCCTGCAGGGAACAGGACCTACTATTTTCTGCTCAGTCTCATCCCAGAGCTTGTGAGGTTGGTTCTGAAACCATTGAACTGCAGCTGTCACTTGTGCTGCCGTATAATAAAGGATTAAGTTAGGTATTCCTACATGGCCTGTCTTCCTGTCCTGAAAGAGAACTTTCCTGGAAAATCTTGGCTTTTTGTCTTGCCAAGTAAATTTAAAGATGCCATTCTGCAAGGCAGTGGTATAGCCACTAGTGGTCCCAGGTGGCCACCCAATTTCTGTTTAGGCCTACCCAGTGGCAGCACATGTCAGTGTAGCTAGCGGGGATCCTCAAGCCCCTCCAGCCAAAGAGTCCTCTCCAGAGCCTCCCCAAGCTGTTTTAACCCCCTGGAAAGTTGATACATGCTTCCTTCCATCTGCCAGTGCTGAGGGCCCCACTGTGCGTACTGTCAACGACTGTCCTGGTTAGCAGCAGCAAAGGGTTACATAGCCAAGACAAAGAGCATCAGAGAAAGGGGGCAGCCCTACCATGTGCCTCAACCTAAAATAAACAAGTGGAAGAACCTAATGGTTAGTGCAGTGGCCTGAGAACCTGGGGAATTGGGTTTAATTCCTGCTGCAGTTCCTTGTGACTTTGGGCAAGTCACTTAATCTTCCATTGCCTCAGGAACAAAATAAGTGCTGTATATAATGTGTAAACTGCTTTGATTGTAACCATGGAAAGGCAGTATATCAAATCCCATCCCCTTTCCCTTTAAAAAGTCAAAATTACCCCATTAATTCGCAGACAAGCCTTAGGGCTAGGAAAAAAATCCCGTCCCAACCCTGAAAATAGGCCCCAATTTCCATTTTTTCAAGTACACTATTCAGAAAGTCCCAGTGGACTCTATTGAAGGCTTTCTTTGCATCGATATTCAAAAGAAGTATGGGAATTGCTTTTTGCCTAGACACAGAAATTAAGTCTACAATTTGCTGAATATTGGCTTGTCTACCTGGGGATAAACCCCACTCAGTCAAGCTGAATCAACAAGGGCAAAAGTTCTCCAAGTCTGACCCCCATCACTTTAGTCAAAAGCTTCACATCCACATTTAGTACTGAAATAGGGCAATAAGATTGGCAATCAGTTCTGTCCTTACCCTCCTTTGGGATCGTGAAGATCAAGGTCTATAACAGACAGCTTTTTTTCTCTCCTAACTTTATGTGGTTACCTAGCTGGTTAGCAGACTGAATATTGCCAAACTGCACCCCTGGCCCAGCCCTAACCTCACTGGTTGAAGGATGGTTGATTATGAGGAATATTTAGCAGCACTGTCCAATTAAGTGCTTCTGAATATCCCTGCATAGCCAAAACCAAACAATTAGCCAGGAGCCTCTCCTGCCCATTTAAATTGCTTTGAATACCTACCCCCCCCCCCCCCATTCCTTATGAAAGGGTGAAATAGCAAAAAGGGGGTCAGTTGTTCCTATTCTATAGAGATTAGGGATAACTGTTATTGAAATAAATTTTCAGTGGTCTGCCAATCCTCAGGTACTAGAGCTCAAGTATAAAACAACTCCAGAGGAGGGTCAAGAGAACAGTAAAGTAATTGTGGTCAGGAGAGATCTGATAATGAATATTGTTCTTGATGCTGACAGCCTGAAGATAATTTTGAAAGACCCACCTGCTCAGTGAAACCAGCCTGACACCTCCTCCAGTACTTTCCAATCCTCAACTGACCTCAGGATGGAAAGAAATCCACTGAGTTTTCCAGAGTTGCACACTGCCCTTTTCTCTGGGCAACCTATTCCTCAGATTTGTGAGGTGACATATGCTTCAGATATCCAGATTCTAGGCAGAGTACATGATTTCTCTCTTATGGTTCATTTAGCTCAGGGTCAGAAGTTGCTGGACAAACTGGGGGGGGGGGGGGGGGGTTCAATCCCAGTTTTTACTTCAGTGGACTAGGGTTATCCACCTTGCATTAAGGTATCTGGTTCCAGCTTGTTCTTGCTGGTCACAGTCTTCAACTAGAAGAGGTTACAATGACCCCTAGAGAGGCCTTGGGATTTAAGTGTGTCACTTTGTATCATGTGTAATGAGTGTATCTAATTGGGCAGACTGGATGAACCTTATAGGTCTTTATCTGCTGTCATCTACTATCTATGATAAGGAAGGCAAAGAGGGAATTTGAAAAATAGATTGCATTGGAGGCAAAAACACATAGAGGAGCATTTTCGAAAGGGATGTCCAAGTTTTGATTTGGACGTCCTCACAAAACGTCCCGATCCAGGGGCGGGGAAACTCATATTTTTGAAACAAGATGGATGTCCATCTTTCATTTCAAAAATACCATCAGGGACGTCCAAATCCTTAGATTTGGTCATCCCTACACATGGACATTTCTGATTTTCGGCGATAATCGAATCCAAGGACGTCCATCTCAGAAATGACCAAATGCAAGCATTTGGTCGTGGGAGGAGCCAGCATTTCTAGTGCACTGGCCCCCCTGACATGCCAGGACACCAACCGGGCACCCTAGGGGGCACTGCAGTGAACTTCCTAAATTGCTCCCAGGTACATAGCTCCCTTACCTTGTGTGCTGAGCCCCCCAAAACCCACTACTCACAACTTTATACCACTACCATCGCGCTTACGGGTGAAGGGTGGTACTTAGATGTGGGTGCAGTGGGTTTCTGGTGGGTTTTGGAGGGCTCGCTGTTTCCTCCACAAATGTAACAGTTGGGGGGGGGGATGGGTCTGCCTGTCTGAAGTGCACTACACCCACTAAAACTGCTTCAGGGACCTGCATACTGCTGTCACAGACCTGAGTATGACATCTGAGGCTGGCATAGAGGCTGGCACAAAATATTTTTAATGATGTTTTTGAGGGTGGCAGGGGGTTAGTGACCACTGGGGGAGTAACGGGAGGTCATTCCCGATTCTCTCTGGTGATCTTCTGGTCATTTCGGGCATCTTTTTATTCTTTAGTCATAAGAAAAACATGTCCGGGTGAAAACATCCAAGTGCTCGTCAGGGACGTCCTTCATTTTTTTCCATTATGGGTCAAGGATGTCCAAGTGTTAGGCACGCCCAAGTCCTGCCTTCGCTATGCCTCTGACACGCCCCCTTGAACTTTGGTCGTCCCTGCGACAGAGTGCAGTTGAGGACGTCCAAAATCGGCTTTCAGTTATACCAATTTGGACGTTTCTGTGAGAAGGACGTCCATCATCCGATTAGTGTCGAAAGATGGGTGTCCTTCTCTTTCAAAAATGATCCCAATAGTAAAATATTTTTTAGGTATATTAAAAGCAAGAAGCTGGCAAAAGAATCAGTTGGACCACGAGATGACCGAGGGGTAAAAGGGGCACTCAATAGTGGAGAGATTAAATGAATTCTTTGCTTCAGTCTTCACCGAGGAAGATTTGGGAGAGATACCGGTGCCAGTAAAGATATTCAAAGCTGATGAGTCAGAGAAACTGAATGAAATCTCTATAAATCTGGAAGATGTAATGGCACAATTTGACAAATTGAAGAGTAGCAGATCGTCTGGACTGGATGGTATTCATCCCAGAGTACTGATAGAATTGCAAAATGAACTTGCAGAACTATTGTTAGTAATATGTAATTTATCTTTAAAATCAAGCATGGTACCGGAAGATGGGAGGGTGGCCAATGTAATTCCAATTTTTAAAAAGGTTTCAGAGGTGATCCGGCCAGGAAATTATAGACCAGTGAGCCTGATATCGGTGCCAGGCAAAATGGTAGAGACTGTTATAAAGAACAAAATTACAGAGCATATTCAAAAGCATGGATTAATAAGACAAAGCCAACATGGATTTAGTGAAGGGAAATCTTACCTCACCAATCTGTTACATTTCTTTGAAGGGGTGAACAAACGTGGATAAAGGTGGGCCAGTCAATATTGTGTATCTGGATTTTCAAAAAGCATTTGACAAAGTACCTAATGAAAGACTCCAGAGGAAATTGGAGAGTCATGGGATAGGAGGTAGTGCCCTATTGTGGATTAAAAACTGATTAAAAGATAGAAAACAGAGAGTAAGTAGGGTTAAATGGTCAGTATTCTCAATGGAGAAGGGTAGATAGTGGGGTTCCCCAGGGGTCTGTGCTGGGACCGTTGCTTTTTAACATACTTATAAATGATCTCGAGATGGGAGTAACTAGTTTAACAACTGTATTCAAAGTTGTTAAATTGCAAGAGGATTGTGAAAAATTACAAGAGGACCTTACGAGACTGGGCATCCAAATGGCAGATGACGTTTAATGTGAGCAAGTGCAAAGTGATGCATGTGGGAAAAAAGGAACCCGAACTATAGCTATGTAATGCAAAGTTCCACATTAGGAGTCACCGACCATGAACGGGATCTTGATGCTATTGTTGATGATACATTGAAACCAGGGGCGTATCTGCGTGGGGCCTCAGGGGCCTGGGCCCCCGCAGATTTTGCCCTGGACCCCCCTAACGCTGCCAACCCTCCCCCTCCGTTGCTGTCGCCTACCTTCGCTGGCGGGGGACCCCAACCCCCGCCAGCCGAGGTCCGCGTCCTCCTGCCGCTGCCAGCTGCCTTTAAAAGAATTCCGTCAGCTAGCGGGGGACCCCCAACCCCCGCCAGCCAAGCCGAGGTCCTTTCATTTCTTCCACTAAAGCTGGCGCCGAAAGTTTCTTCTGAGTCTGACGTCGCTGCACGTTGTACGTGCAGGACGTCAGACTCAGAAGAAACTTTCGGCGCCAGGTTTAGTGGAAGAAATGAAAGGACCTCGGCTTGGCTGGCGGGGGTTGGGGGTCCCCCGCAAGCTGACGGAATTCTTTTACAGGCAGCCGGCAGCGGCAGGAGGACGCGGACCTCGGCTGGCGGGGGTTGGGGTCCCCCGCCAGCGAAGGTAGGCGACAGCAACGGCGGGGGGAGATTGGCAATGGCAGCGGCTGGGGGGAGGGGGATCGGCAATGGCGGCGGCGGCGGGGGCTATAATGTGCCCCCTCACTCTGGCCCTGGCCCCCCCTACCGCCGCAGTTCAGATACGCCCCTGATTGAAACCCTCTGCTCAGTGTGCGGTGACAGCTAAGAAAGCAAACAGACTGTTAGGTAGTATTAGGAAAGGAATGGAAAAGAAAATGAGGATGTTATAATGCCTTTGTATCGTTTCATGTTGCGACCGCATCTCAAATATTGTGTACAATTCTGGTCACCGCTTCTCAAAAAAGATATAGTGCAATTAGAAAAGGTACAGAGAAGGGCGATGAAAATGATAAAGGGGATGGAATGACTTCTCTATGAGGAAAGGTTAAAGTGGCTAGGGTTCTTCAACTTGGAGCTGAGGGGAGATATGATAGAGGTCTATAAGATAATGAGTGAAATGGAATGGGTAGACTTGAATCGCTTGTATACTGTTTCCAAAAATACTAGGACTAGGGGGCAGGCAACGAAGCTACAAAGTAGTACATTTAAAACGAATTGGAAAAAATATTTCTTCACTCAGTGTGTAATTAAACTCTGGAATTCATTGCCAGAGAATGTAGTAAAAGCAGTTAGTTTAGCGGGGTTTAAAAAAGGTTTGGATAGTTTCCTAAAAGAAATCTATTAGCCATCATTAAAATGACTTGGGGAAAATCCACTGCTTATTTCTAGGATAAGCAGCATAAAATGTATTGTACTGTTTTGGAATCTTGCCAGGTACTTGTGATCTGGATTGGCCAATGTTGAAAACAGGATGCTGGGCTTGATGGACCTTCGGTCTATCCCAGTATGGAAATACTTATGTACTTATGAGATCACCAGACCTTTGGCCAAGCTCTTGAAGAAAGAGGACCTCTGAACCTGGGGTCCTGAGCAAGAATTGGCCATGAAAGAGTTGAAGAATCAGTTAATCCAGTTTTCCCTGCTTGGCCCACTCTGAAGGGGGTTGAGAGTTCTTCATAGAATTGGGGTTTACTCAGCATTGCTTGAGAGCAGTATTGATTATAAATATGATTCTGACAAGTGGATTGTCGCTTGTGCTAGCAAGACCTTATCTAAAGTGGAAAAGAAATACTCTGCTTGTAAGACAGCACTGTTTTTCACTGTTTGGACCTTCCAGCATTTCCATAGTTACATCCAAATGGAGAAGTTGATTGTGGATACTTGTCACTTAAGTCTTCTGGTTAGTGACAGGATCAAGACTGGCTAAATTTCTAACAGCCAAATCATATCCTGGACCATAGCACTCCAGGGTTGACCTCTGGAGGAGAGGTATGCTTAGGAGCAATGGAATGCTATATCTCAAGATTTGGCAGCAGCGTATTTGCTGTTCTAACTCTATCCACTTACTTAGCTGGTTAGTGAACTGAATATTGCCGCAATTGGAACGAGAACTGAAATTGGACCTGACACTCGCATTCCACAAATCTGAACATTTAACCTTTCCCCCTGGAACAAGTAATCTATTATCCTGAACATGTAAACTGCTCTTTCCTTCAGTAAACTGTAAGCCACATTGAACCAACCACTAGGAAGGAAAATGTGGGGTACAAATGCAATAAATGAATGAATGAATGTCGAAGTAGCAGCTCTGCTCAAACTCTGCCCCTGAACCGCTTCTAACCCAGATAGTTATAGAATGGATGGTTAGAGCCAATATTCATCAACATTACCGGGTTAAATGCCAAAAAAGGCATTATAACTGAAGAATTATAGTAATTTGAAAATTCTCAAGCCGTAGCTGTCCAGTGTGTTGCAAGACAGCAGGTAAAGAAGGCTGTGATACTCCAGTTTTGCAATAGTGCAATGAAGTTCCACCATTTGTTCTAGTCATTGGGTAGAAGGAAAAGTCTATTAGTAAACAATTTCACACTTTCATTCTAAACTCTCAAGAATTTCCTTTTACTTAAGAAGTGTGTCAAAAGGATGAATATAAGGATAATATTTGCCTGTAAGGAGAGGTTCCAGATCCACAAAGATGTTAGCTCAAACAAGTAGGAAAAAAACACAAGAATGGAGGAAGAACAATAGGATTCCAACACAAGGGCAATTGTTTATTGAAATATATACAATAGACGACACAGTCCTGTATTTCAGTGCAGAAAGCACCTGCCTCAGGAGTCAAACAATTCTGCAGACAAACATGTAAATTACTTATGAGATTAGCAGAGAACCATCTAATAAAAAAATCATAAATATACAATTATGACATACAATTACTTAAAACGTAAATATATTTAAAAAATATAAAATATATATACATAAATACATCCAGAATAGCAAAAAATATAATAAATATAATTAAAATTTGATGATACTATAATAAGACAACAGGTATAATGCCTGTTTGCGGTGTAATATGTCTGAGCTTGTGTAAGCGCAGGAAAAAGATTTATCTGTGCACCACCAATAATGACTCCTCCAGTTAAATATGGGAGCCATCAGGGCTGGCACATCTGTTAGGCAAACCAAGCAGTCACCTAGAGCACTGAGGTTCTGGAGGTGGAAAAAGACAGCAGGCAGGTCATTTAAATCACCTCCCTCCTGAGGCTCTAGCCCAATGCTTACCCTGTGGATTGGGCTTCCATTGGCGGCAGAAAGGAAAGTGCTTAATAGCACAGTTTCCTCTTCCACCACAGGATTAATATTACAATATGTGCTATGAGAACTCGTAACCATGCAGTTGATACCTACTGTTCCCCACCTTCAGTCCTGCCAGTGGGTGGTACTATTTCACTGTCACATTTTTGATAGTGAGGGACAGGCAAGTTCTGCAGGACTCTGGGGAACTTTCCTGTCTCTACAGATTGAAAACACAATATTGAAGCACCACCCCCTGCTGGCAGCAATGAAGTTGGAGGACTGCCGCTTAACTTAGAGGAAAAACTGTTCAGACCACTTGTGCCAGGTGGCACAGGAAGCTGCTGAGCTATTAAATGCCCTCTCTCCTACTGGCTACAGAGGCTGAGCAGAGAGAGCAATTGCTGTTAAGGTCTCAAGGAGAACAGGGCCAAGCCACTAGTATGTGTGTGTGTGGGGGGGGGGGGGGGGGGGGGGGGAGACCAAAATATTCTTGCTGTGGCCCAGGTAATCATGTCAATGAGTTTGGCCTCTGATGGCTTTTCTTCAGTTCTTCAGCCAGCAACAGGTGTGTGAGGTAAACAAAATCTGGAGTATATGAGAAGTGAAAGGATCCTCATAATAATTGTAGCCCAGGAGATTCCTGCATAGGATACTACCAGATTTCATCAAACCAAACAAATTTGGTTCGATGTGATTATTTTTTTTCCACTTCTGTAATTTTGATGAACAGTATGATACAACCAGGTATCCACCCCTCCCCCCCAACTGACCATCTCACACCTCTTGCACATTGAAAGAAAGATGTCAAACACAAAATACTGTAGTTGGTTGTAATGGTTATTTTTGCCCAGTCTCATGTTCCTGCTTTCTGTTTGCTGACGTGCAGCTAACTCGCTTCAAACCAAGTTACAAACAAAGCATGAAAAAGATATTTTCACAGAGGTGGTTCGTACAGATGTCTGTATTGTTGCCACAAGTGTCAGAACAAAGAAACCCATTTTGCTCAGAAAGCTGGGAGATGTTTTAGTCACTAACTGTATAACTAACACATTCAGCTTTTCCGTCACCATGGTCCTATTCACTAAGGAGTTTCGAACTAGCATTTCCTTGAGATGGCGAGGCACCTTTCCGTTTCCACCCTAGAGTCTCGAGTAACTTTGATTTTCAGTACGTTGTCTTCTAAGCAGCACAGTATCGTTTCTTCATCAACATCTGGGGGAAGGCTGATCATGTTGTAAGATCTGTATTGTTTCCTTCCATTCTTGTCCTGTACGTTCTTGTGTTTGGCTGACACCACGATGTTCCTGTCTTTCAGCTTTACTGTGATCTCATCTGCCTGGAAGTCCTCCATGTCCAGTGAGGCTAAAATTTTTTTCCCCGTGTTTTTTGACGTCTCTATGCTGTGGCAAATTTTTCTGCATATTTAGACAGAGAGAAAACAAAACAGGGAGGGAGACAGAGAAACAAAATGCGTTCAGTTAATGAAATATGTACAATGAGTGGAATATTGTGCATTATCAAATGACAAGAAACATTAATAGTAGGCAGATGAAGACTTGCCAAAAGCATTGTAGAAAAACAAACAAAAGAAAAATAAATTAAAAGTTCAAATACTCTTGCTGAAAATTACACCAAACATGATATTGTCTTGTAAGTAATGGAACTCCATTTCTTACTTTATATTGGCACGTTGGAACCTTCCCCTTCCTCTTCTTTCTAAAACATTGCTTCAAATGCAGTATTTTAATGCCTGGATATATAACACTTCTAACCTGAGAACAAGGGGTTTATCATGTAGATGTAGAAGGCTGAGGGCCTAATCTTAGCCATTGCCGAGCCTGTTCACCTTGTACACATCCTATGGGACAAAGAGAGTTGACGGGAACCAATTGTTAGGGAAAATTGAATGGTTCAAAGCTCAGATAAGCAATGACCCACAAACATCTCTCCCTCTTCCCCCAGAGGTTGCAGCCACTTTCAAAGAATTGATTATATTTCATTTTCATTCATTTATACATACCACAGAGAAAATAAACATTTGGGTTTCAACCAACATTTTCCTTCTGATTTTTTGTGGCTTGTTGAAGCTCAAAGTTGGATTCACCCTGTGACATTTGCAGGCTTATTTTCGAAAGAGAAGGGCGCCCATCTTTTGACACAAATTGGGAGATGGGAGTCCTTCTCTCAGGGTCGCCCAAATCAGCATAATCGAAAGCCGATTTTGGGCGTCCCCAACTGCTTCCCGTCGCGGGGACGACCAAAGTTCCTGGGGGCGTGTCGGAGGCGTAGCGAAGGCGGGACAGATGGGCGTTCTCGAGCGATAATGGAAAAAATAAGGGCGTCCCTGACGAGCACTTGGCTGACTTTACTTGGTACGTTTTTTGTTATGACCAAGCCTCAAAAAGGTGCCCGAACTGACCAGATGACCACCAGAGGGAATCGGGGATGACCTTCCCTTACTCCCCCAGTGGTCAATAACCCCCTCCCACCCTGAAAAAAACAACTTTAAAAACTTTTTTTGCCAGCCTGAAATGTCATACTCGGGTCCATCACAGCAGTAGCGGAGGCATAGCGAAGGCGTGGGCGTCCTTCTTTCAAACATTTTGGACGTCCTGAACTGCCCCCCCCCCCAAAGGGACGACCAAATTTCAAGGGAGTGGAGTGGAGGAATGGCCTAGTGGTTAAAGCAGTGGTCTTGCAATCCCGAGGTGACCGGTTCAATCCCACTGCTGCCACTTGTGATCCAAAATCCAAATAAATAAAGGGGATGTCAGAGGCATAGCAAAGGCATGGATGTCCTTCTCACAGAAACATCCACATTTTGGATGTCCTCAACTGCCGTCGCAGAGAAGGACGTCCTCAACTGCCGTTGCAGGGACGGAGGCATAGGAAGGACATCCTCAACTGCCGTCGCAGGGACGGAGGCATAGTGAAGGACGTCCTTCACCCATACTCTTAAAAACAAAAAAAGACGTCCCTGACGAGCACTTGGATGTTTTCACCTGGACTTGTGTTTTTCTAAGGTTGTAGACGGCTATTATACATGCAGCTTGTCTACATGTATGAAGCCGTCTTTGGCATGCACAGAGCAGCCATGCATAATGCTTGGCTGCTTTGCACTGGCTTCCCCTCCTTAGGAAGGAAATCGTGTGCAAATGAGCTAACAGTGAGCAGCTCATTTGCATGCGATTTCCTTCATGCATGCTCGTTCCTTTCTGAATCATTAAGGGATCGGTAAGGGAAGGGCTTTTTCCATTCAGTTAGTGGGACCAGTGCACTACGAATGCTGGCTCCTCCCACGACCAAATGGCTTGGATTTGGTCTTTTCTGAGATGGGGCGTCCTCGGTTTCCATTATCGCCGAAAATCGGAGCCGACTATCTCTAAGGTTGACCTAAATTTGCTGATTTGGGCGTCTCCGACCGTATTATCGAAAGGAAAGATGGACGCCCATCTTGTTTCGATAATACGGGTTTCCGCGCCCCTTCGAGGAGCCGTTCTGCGAGGACGGCCCCAGGAAAACTTGGGCGCACCGTTCGATTATGCCCCTCTTGGTAATACAATGTATGGTGTAAGTTTTACACTCTTCCCTTCGGGAAAACCAAGAATCCTTGAATTGTATTTAGAAATCTTCCCCACAGGCCAACTGCTTTCTTACACAGTAATCCTGTTGTTGCATGGCCAAGATCATACATTTTATTTATTTATTTTAAAAATATGTATTTCGCTGATCAAATCATTTTCCAGTGCTCAGGCTTCATAACTGGTATATGTGCTGCCAATGTGAGTACCTTCCCTTTCTAATAAGGCTTCTAGATAACAAGGCCAAACCTAGGGGATTCAGAGTGAGGATAAATTAGCCTGTATAATGCCCTCTCCATGCTTTTCATGTAGACCCCCTCTCCCACTGTAAGCTAAAGGTAACACCACAATTCTCTTCTCCCTTTCCCCTCCCTCTCTGTCAGTGGCGTAGCCACAGGTGGGCCTGGGTGGGCCAGGGCCACCCAACAGTAGCACATGTTTAGCCATAGCTGGTGGGGATTCCAAGCTCCACCAGCTGAAGACTTCCCCCTGATGGTAATGAAAACACTACTCTCCACGATACCGGCACCTGTGCATTCTCAGTTTTCAGTCATGCCTGCTTCAGACTGCCAAGGTGGAAAGAAGCGTTTTCCCGCCAGCTGAGATATATATATTTTTTTTTGGGGGGGAGAACACTTGGTGCCCACCCACTTCTTGCCTAGGCCCTCCCAAAATCTGTTGTCTGGCTACGCCCCTGCTCTCTATAGCTATGATCCTTCCTCCTATATCCTTCTGCCTGCAGGAAGAGAACAGCAGTTCTTACCAGCTTCAGAAAACACAGGGACCTGTAATCTTGTATGGCCCCAGGCCCAGCACTTTCAGACTGAAGCTAGTAGAGCAGAATGTTATCGACACAGGTAAAACCTGCTGCTGTCCTGTTGCTAACCGGACATCACACCCAGGGCCGGTCTTAAGCAGGGGCGACAGGGGCAGTCGCACAGCCTAGGGACTGAGAAAGTACCTGCATATAGTGTGTACAGCGCTGCATATGTACGGTAGTGCTTAAGGCAAATTACAACAGCTGTTAAGATGAACCCATCAGGAAAAAGGATACCCTCACTGAATTTGGCCATCTCTATTGTATAGAACAGTGTAGAAAAATGAGCACAAAATACAGAGTTTGTAACTGCTGTCTCTACCAGCTACAATATTTTTAAAGCTGGTATTCAATTTTTATTTCATGATATTTATATCTATACTAGTAAAAAAAGCCGTTTTCTCATTGAAATGAAACAGGCGCTAGCAAGGTAATCACCTTCTGCCATTAATGTTTTTAAAGGAAGTTCCAGCGTTCCCTCCCCCTCCCTTCCTCCCTCCCAATTCCAGGGTCCCCCCCTCTCTCCCTCCCTCCCTCCCAGTTCCAGGGTCCCCCCTCCCTCCCTCCCTCCCAGTTCCAGGGTCCTTCCTCCCTCCCTCCCTCCTTCCCAGTTCCAGGGTCCCCCCTCCCTTCTTCCCAGTTCCAGGGTCGTCGTCCCTCCCTCCGAGTTCCAGGGTCGTCGTCCCTCCCTCCCTTCCAGTTCCAGGCCCCCTCCCTCCAACTTTTAAAAGTCATCCTGACTTACCTCGTCGGGGTTACGGCGGCCGGCAGCAGCAGCGGTAAAAAGCGTGCAGGCTCGGCACTTATTTCAGTTTTCCCTTCTCTGTCTCTCAGCTCTGGTCCCGCCCTCATTTCCTGTTTCCGCAAGGGCGGGACCAGAGCTGAGAGACAGAGAAGGGAAAACTTAAGTAAGTGCTGAGCCTGCACGCTTTTTACAGCGGGGGATAAGTCAGGATGACTTTTAACATTCGGAGGGAGAGGACCTGGAACTGGGAGGGAGGGAGGGACGACGACCCTGGAACTCGGAGGGAGGGAACGAACTTCCGGTGGGTGAATATTATATGCAGTCTTCCCTTCCCTCCGAGGGCGGGGCACTGAGAGCGAGTGCGAGGCCTGTGCTAGGTCCCTTCTCCTTCTGTCGTCGCGTTTCTTTCCATGGCAACTATACAGAGTTCCCTCGAGGGCGGGGTGATTACGAACCCTACGAACACTACACGGCTTCACTGCCACACTGCCACGGAGTCAGCTTCAGAACGTTGGAGGTGTGAATTATTATATTAGATATGGAAAGCTTTCAAATAAATGAAAAGCTGCCAAAGAAGTACAAAAATATATATTTTTCCCCCATCTTTTAAGGCCCTGCCTATCCAATTGGAACAGCTTTTGACTTTTTACAGATGGACCACGCATAGGCATTTCTTCATTTCTGATAATCTTTTGCTATTGTTTTCAATAGCATTTGCTATTGTTTTGGGTGAGTGAAAATGGTGGCAAGCTCTGCCTACTGGCTTCAGCCCTATGATAGCATTGTGCTGTAACAAAAAAAAAAAACTGGATATATAACACTGCTTATTTAAATTAGTTTTTCTGTACAAGGTTTGCTTGATTTGTCTTTATTTGAAATTTCATAAATCAAAAATTTTAAAACACATCTTGTCAACAAGGGCAGGGCTAAGTGGGGGCAGGGCTAGGCAGGGCAGAGCTAGATGGGGGCAGGGAGCCCCACCAAACTGGTCTGCACAGAGCCCCGCAATTGCTAAGACCAGCCCTGATCACACCAGGGTTGGAGGTGCTGAAACGAGGACTACATGGGGCCTGAAAGCATTGAAAAATGGGACTCCCTAAAGCCCAAGATCTAGATGGTAACTCCAACTCACTCTACTATTTATTTACATGCATTAAGTGTTCTCCATGAATTGCCAAGGGGACAGCCCTGAATGATGATTCCAGATTGTATGGAACAATTTAAACCAATCATATTTTGCCCACATGTACTGGTGAACTTTTGGCATATGTAAAGGAAACCAGAACCACAAGTACCAGTTTGCACTAGGGAAAAACAAGGTGGACTCTGCTTGACCTGGAGCAATTGCACTGTCATTGTCTCTCTGCTCTCAATTTTGATGGAGTTCCTTTCCTTTCTCGCTATTTATTGTAAACCGCTCTGATATTCTGTGAAGGGCAGTATATCAAGTTCGCAATAAACTAAACTCATGACCTGAACTAATCCAATAATTCTGCATTTCAGACAAATACACCTAAGAACTGATTTTATCTATGTCTCTAAGTCCTGGAGAAACAGCTATAGTATTTGACCTATCCATGAAAGGAGATCTGGATGATATCAGGAAAAGTTTTGATATGTTAAATATGTTACTTGATGACCTATGATGAAGCCCAGACTGTAAAAAGAATGGGGAAAGAACTCAAGTGGTGGGTAAACAGGGCAAAAATATGTAATGGACTTATCCAGGTAGCAGAATCTGCTACCTGGATAAGTCCCACCAAGACAGATGTTCAGTGGTATTATCTGGACAGTGCTGCCGAATATCTTTACAGACCACTTTGGCACTATCTGGATAGTACCAGAGCAGTCTGGGGGTGGAGAAGGAGCTCAGACCAGAGTTATTACTACTACTATTTCTTATCATTTCTATAGTGCTACTAGATGTACACAGCGCTGTACACTTGAACATTATGAGACAGTCCCTACCAGATGGCCAGAGATGGAGCTTGACGTACTGGTTCAGGAAGTCTGTTCCAGGCATATGGTGCAGCAAGATAAAAGGAACGGAGTCTGGAGTTGGCAGTGGAAGAGAAGGGTACAGATAAGAGAGATTTACCCAGTGAACAGAGTTCCTAGGGAGGAGTGTAGGGAGAGATAAAAGTGGAGAGGTACTGAGTAGCTGCAGAGTGAATGCACTTGTAAGTCAATAAGGGGAGTTTGAACTTGAGGAGAGGGCAGATATGAGCATAGTGACACTGGCAGAATATAAGTCATGCAGCAGGGGGATCACGTGATGCGGTGAGGAGAAGCAGACATGAGTGTCTGGAGCTGCTCGGGGATCCTCTCAATCTTTTAACATCGGTGTAATAGCACCCACAAATAGCCTGTGCCATCTCTGAAAGTGGCTTTGAGTAGTTTATGGACAGATATCTGACTCCAGTAAGCAGGATGGCAGCAAAATCGGCAAAAAAGGGGCCTGATCGAAATAAGCACGCCGAAGACAAGATGGCAGAACTGGTGCAGGCCCCGCAGCTAACATGCATGGAATCAGCGATTGCGGAGCTTACAGCTGCGGTAGTGCTGGCTTTGGATCTGCGTTTGCAGCAGTTGTCAGAGCAGACAACGGGAATGTCTCAACTTACCTCGGAGCTGACGCGCAGAACGGGAGAGGTGGAGTGCTGAGTTTCCGACCTGGAGGATGGCACGCAGACAAACGGCGTGGAACTCGCGCGGTTGCAGGAACTGGTGAGTGCTCAGCAGGGTAAACTTGATGAGCTGGAAAATAGGGCGCGCAGAGACAAATCTCCGGTTCTTGGGAATCCCGGAGTCCTTGCGGCAGATGCTGGAGCGCTGGTTGAGCCCTTTGTTAGTGGGGACAGAGGACGAAGAGCCGGTGCGCCTGGAGCACACACCGCTTGTGTGTGAAATCAGCGGGGGAGCGACGGCCCAGAATTGTTATCATAAAGTTCCACAACTCAGCGCAGAAGGATGCTTTTCTGCAATATTATCGATCACATAAGGAGGACGTCTGCCATGAGGAAGGGCAAGTCCGGGTGTTTCAGAACTACTCTGCAGCTTTGTCGGCGAAGCGTTGGCAGTATTCTACAGTGTGTGCCCGTTTGGTGGAACATAAATACAAGTTCCAAGTGAGATACCCGGCAGTTTTAAAGAGATGGGACAATGGACAATGGCAATCCTATGAAACCCCGGAAAGTGTGATGGACTGGTTAAATGGAGTTTCCTCGAGCCAGTCGTAAGGGGAATAAGCTCGGAGGAGCTGTGGAGTTTGATGGTGACATTGACCGATGCTGGGGCTCCTTTGAGGCTCATACAGTGGAGTTCGGCATTGATTGGACATTGTTGGACTAAACGTTGTAAGGTTTAATAGAGATGCCAGTGCTAAGGGTATAACTGGTTTGAGTGGGAGGGGGGAATGATTGGGGGATGGTAAGTGGTGGAGTAATGAGTGTGAAGTTCGGGTTGGCTTGGGTGCAGAGAGTGTATAGTGAGTGTGTGGGGAGACATAAGGGGAGGGGGTCTTGTAGTGTAGTGTGTTGGGGAGGGGATGGGGGGAGTGAGTTGATGGGAGTGGGGTGGTAAAGGGTGCACGATTTAGAGCATTTAATAGACTTCTGGTAGAATGGATGGGTATGGGTGCCTCATGGATGTTTGTGTGGTGGTGGGGGTGGGGGTTTAAATGTTTGGTGATTGTGAGAGGTGGGAAGCCATGGAGCAGTTAGTGCATGACAGTGTGAGTGGTTTGCCAGGGGGGGGAGGGTGGGAGGGGTTGTGTGCGGGGGGGGGGGGGGGTTAAGTTTCGGGAGTGTAAGTCTTGGGTGGGAGCGGGGTGGGGGGGAGAATGTTTGGGCAGCTTGAGTCGGGGGGGGGGAGTGGTTGTTGGTGTTGGAAGGGAAATTTTACTAAGAGGTGAGTTTAGATGTGTCATTCTCTATGAGTGATCCTAGTAGTTCTCTCTGTTGCAGTATGGAGGGGGCTGGGTTTGGAGGTTGGAGTGTAGGGGGTGGGGGTGGGTGGGTGGAGAGGAGTCTTGGGTGAGGAGAGTGGGGGAGCGGAGGTTGTGGAGCATAGGGGATACCATGATGTACGTAATGTTTTTATGTGCTGCTCAGGGGTTTGGCATTTTGTGGGGCTGTCAGGTGGTTTTGGATTTTGGGGTGAGGGCTGGGCACCCGGGAATTTTTCATATCTCATGAGTGGGTCTTTCTTGGGTGATTTGGAATTGGGACCCTGGATAAAGTGCCGGTTCCTAGATTAATCTCCTGGAATGTATCAGGTATCACTTCCCGAATTAAACGGACAAAAATTCTGTCTATCCTTCAGCATCACAAAGTTGCTCTGGCATGTCTTCAAGAAACTGTTAAAACAGCGTTGGGTGGGGGACTGTTTCTTTGCATCAGCGAGGGGTAGGAGGGGGGGGAGTGGTGGTTTTGATTCATAAAAATTTGCAATGTACGCCCCGGGTGGTAGTGCAGGACGAGCATGGGTGTTATATACTGTTGCACCTGAATATTATGGGTCAGGAAATTTTTCTCTTGAATGTTTATGGGCCTAATGTATATGACCATTCCTTTTTCCAGCATCTGGTACGTTTAGGGATTCAGCATGCTACAGCCCCTTGGATTGTGGTTGGGGACTTTAATCAGGTGTTGGATGGGCATCAAGACAGTTCGGCCCCGAGCTCGGGGATGGCAATGGGTGGGGGGAAGGGTTTACAGTATTTGCGTAAAGCTTTGGATTTAGTGGACACGTGGCGGTTGAGCAACCCCGTGCCCATGGTACTTGGTCGCGTTTGGACTACATATTGGTGTCAGCGTCGCTTTTTCTGCAGGTGGTGGGGGCAGTAATTGGTCCAATGGAAGTTTCAGATCATACTTTAATTTGGGTGGACATGGACCTGGGCGAGGTGCGAATGTGGCAGCGGCAGTGGAGAACTTCAAGGAGTATTTGCAAAAGAGGTGGTTAATGTTTACGGAGGCGAATGTTTGCCATGCCTCAGATGCTCAGTTATTCTGGGAAACATCAAAGGTTGTTCTTAGAGGGGATATTATCTCATATATGTGTGTCCGTTCTAAGCGGATTTCCCAGGGGATTATACAGTTGGAGCGGAAATACCAAGAGGCCAAGAGAGCTCAGTTGGCGGTACTGTCGGCACAGAACCGGGAAAAGATGTTGTCGACCCTCACGGCCTTAAATTGTATGATTCATGAACATACTAAGAAACAGCTTTTTTATCGTTCTTTTTCATTTCATCGGTTTGGTAATAAGTCGGGTAAGTTACTGGCAAGGATTGCTAAAACTTGGGGAGGGGGGGGAACAGATTCATACCATCTCTTGTGGTGCCAGATGGCAGGCAAACAACTCAGGTGTCAGGTGTGGTGCAGATTTTACATGATTATTATGCTGCCCTATATGCTTCTCCGGATCCGAGAGAGGGGCTCTCGTGACAGATTATCTGGAGAGCTCGGGCATTCTGCGTCTTTCGTCTTCAGCCATAGCGCAATTAAACGCTCTGCTAGGTGGGAAAGAGCTTCAGAAGGTGGTCAAGTCGCTTAAGACTTGTATCATATCACCCCTGTTTCTCCTTTCCTCCAGAGTATACATGTTTAGTTCAGCAAGTCTCTCCTCATACGTCTTGTAACGCAAATCCCATACCATTCTCGTAGCTTTTCTTTGCACCGCTTCAATTCTTTTTACATTCTTAACAAGATACGGCCTCCAAAACTGAACACAATACTCCAGGTGGGGCCTCACCAACGACTTATACAGGGGCATCAACACCCCCTTTCTTCTGCTGGTCACACCTCTCACTATACAGCCTAACAACCTTCTAGCTATGGCCACCGCCTTGTCACACTGTTTCGTCGCCTTCAAATCCTCAGGTACCATCACTCCAAGATCCCTCTCTCTGTCCGTACCTATCAGACTCTCCCCGCCTAACACATACATCTCCCGTGGATTTCTATTCCCTAAGTGCATCACTTTGCATTTCTTCGCATTGAATTTTAATTGCCAAACCTTAGACCATTCTTCTAGCTTTTTCAGATCCTTTTTCATGTTTTCCACTCCCTCCCGGGTGTCCACTCTGTTACAGATCTTAGTATCATCCGCAAATAGGCAAACTTTACCTTCTAACTCTTTGGCAATGTCACTCACAAATATATTGAACAGAATCGGCCCCAGCACCGATCCCTGAGGCACTCCACTACTCACCTTTCCCTCCTCCGAGCAAATTCCATTTACCACCACCCTCTGGCGTCTGTCCATAAACCAGTTCCTAATCCAGTTCACCACTCCGGGTCCTATCTTCAGCCCATCCAGTTTATTTAAGAGCCTCCTGTGGGGAACCGTAAAAGCAGCAAGCTCAGCTCCGTCGTCCTTCGCTTCCCTGCCCTCTCAGCATCCCGCCCGCCCTCGCGGAAAGGAAATGACAGAGGAAGGTGGGATGCAGAGAGGGCTGCCCTCTCAGAGTCCCACCTTCCTCTGATGTCATTTCCTTTCCACGAGGGCGGGCGGGACGCTGAGAGGGCAGGGAAGCGAAGGACGATGGAGCTGAGCTTGCTGCTTTTACTAGTGCCGCCCACCAGTTCACCGCTGCGACTTCGTTAGAGTGAGTGGAAGTTTGACATGGGAGATGGGAGGGCAGGGGAGGGAGGAGAATCGCTGGAGAGGGGAGGGCAGGGGAGGGAGGAGAATCGCTGGACATGGGCGAGGGAACATTACTGCGTGAACCAGGGGGAGCTGCTGGACCTCTGAAAAAAGGTGCCGGTACGCCGTACTGTTGCGTACCGGCACAAAAAAAAGCACTGCTTGTGGCACTAGGCAGGGATGCCCATTGTCTCCCTTGTTATTTCTTCTTGAGCATCTGTTGCGCTCCATCCACAGGGATGCAGATATTTCAGGTGTGGTTTTTTCCTTGTCCTCAATGAGGACCTTAGCATTTGATGATGACGTATTAGTGACCCTGACGAAGCCGCAACAATTGGTCCCCGCTTTACTTAGTGAAATTGAGGAGTTATTTTTCTGGATTGTCTTTAAATTTACAGAAATCAGTGGCTTTCCCATATCAGGAGCAAATAAGGGCGACTTGGGAGGGGGAGTTTTCATTGTCGTGGACATTCGGTCCTTTAAAATATCTAGGTATATGGATTTCGTCAGAGTTGTCACAGCTTTATGAGCTGAATATAGAGCCCCTACAAGTAAGTACTAGATCCACACTACAGGTGTGGCGTTGTCAGCCATGGGTAGAGTTGCTCTTTATAATATGTTGTTGGTGCCCAAGTGGACGTACGTTCTGCAGATGTTACCCATATTACTTAGTCGTCGGGATGAGCGGATTGTGACTCGTTTGGTGACGCGTTGCATTTGGCAGGGTAAGAAAGCGCAGGTGGCAGCGTCCCAGCTCTTTTTGCCCTGGACTCAGGGAGGTTGGGGATTAATGAATGTTAAGCTGTTGCCAGTAGCAAGTAATACAGTGGGGGAAATAAGTATTTGATCCCTTGCTGATTTTGTAAGTTTGCCCACTGACAAAGACATGAGCAGCCCATAATTGAAGGGTAGGTTATTGGTAACAGTGAGAGATAGCACATCACAAATTAAATCCGGAAAATCACATTGTGGAAAGTATATGAATTTATTTGCATTCTGCAGAGGGAAATAAGTATTTGATCCCCCACCAACCAGTAAGAGATCTGGCCCCTACAGACCAGGTAGATGCTCCAAATCAACTCGTTACCTGCATGACAGACAGCTGTCGGCAATGGTCACCTGTATGAAAGACACCTGTCCACAGACTCAGTGAATCAGTCAGACTCTAACCTCTACAAAATGGCCAAGAGCAAGGAGCTGTCTAAGGATGTCAGGGACAAGATCATACACCTGCACAAGGCTGGAATGGGCTACAAAACCATCAGTAAGACGCTGGGCGAGAAGGAGACAACTGTTGGTGCCATAGTAAGAAAATGGAAGAAGTACAAAATGACTGTCAATCGACAAAGATCTGGGGCTCCACGCAAAATCTCACCTCGTGGGGTATCCTTGATCATGAGGAAGGTTAGAAATCAGCCTACAACTACAAGGGGGGAACTTGTCAATGATCTCAAGGCAGCTGGGACCACTGTCACCACGAAAACCATTGGTAACACATTACGACATAACGGATTGCAATCCTGCAGTGCCCGCAAGGTCCCCCTGCTCCGGAAGGCACATGTGACGGCCCGTCTGAAGTTTGCCAGTGAACACCTGGATGATGCCGAGAGTGATTGGGAGAAGGTGCTGTGGTCAGATGAGACAAAAATTGAGCTCTTTGGCATGAACTCAACTCGCCGTGTTTGGAGGAAGAGAAATGCTGCCTATGACCCAAAGAACACCGTCCCCACTGTCAAGCATGGAGGTGGAAATGTTATGTTTTGGGGGTGTTTCTCTGCTAAGGGCACAGGACTACTTCACCGCATCAATGGGAGAATGGATGGGGCCATGTACCGTACAATTCTGAGTGACAACCTCCTTCCCTCCGCCAGGGCCTTAAAAATGGGTCGTGGCTGGGTCTTCCAGCACGACAATGACCCAAAACATACAGCCAAGGCAACAAAGGAGTGGCTCAGGAAGAAGCACATTAGGGTCATGGAGTGGCCTAGCCAGTCACCAGACCTTAATCCCATTGAAAACTTATGGAGGGAGCTGAAGCTGCGAGTTGCCAAGCGACAGCCCAGAACTCTTAATGATTTAGAGATGATCTGCAAAGAGGAGTGGACCAAAATTCCTCCTGACATGTGTGCAAACCTCATCATCAACTACAAGGGTTTTGCCACCAAGTATTAGGTCTTGTTTGCCAGAGGGATTAAATACTTATTTCCCTCTGCAGAATGCAAATAAATTCATATACTTTCCACAATGTGATTTTCCGGATTTAATTTGTGATGTGCTATCTCTCACTGTTACCAATAACCTACCCTTCAATTATGGGCTGCTCATGTCTTTGTCAGTGGGCAAACTTACAAAATCAGCAAGGGATCAAATACTTATTTCCCCCACTGTATGAGACATATCACAGATTGGTTCAGAAACACAAGCTATTTTTCTTGTACTGAGGAAGAAATGAAGTGGCTGGGTTTGGGCCACTTTAGTGCGTGGTTGCATGCGCCGCAGCATAAGTCCCCTACGCCTACAGCAAATGCGGTCTTGCTGTTGCCATTGAAGCGGGCATGGAGATGGGTGTACCGCTTTTTTGGGCTTTCGTCGATATCTTCCCCTTCTTCCGTTACGTGGGAACCTGGATTTTCTGCCTGGTTCGACCTCTGCATGTTTTGTGGCTTTGGCGGCAAGGGGGGGTTCAGTATTTGTATCAACTGTACATGGAGGACAGTACATTGAAATCGTTAGAAGAATTGGAGTCAGAGTATGGGTCGGCAGGGGGGGATTTCTTGGCTTGGTTACAGTTGCGGCATTATATTCGGTCCCTTCCTGCTGCCTCGCTGGTGCCGGCGGTGTGGGAGAAATTCCTCACCATATTTGCATTAGATGCACAGTTGGCAGTCCCCCTCAAATATTATCATTTGTGCTTGAGGGAACAACTGGGGGAGGTAGATTATGCAAAGCTAGCGGCTCAACGGAATAGGGAGTTGCTAATTGGCCTGCAGGGTGAGAAATTGAAGACTTATATATTGAATATCCAAAAGTTAACAGAAAACGTGACGCTGAGGGAGACTCTTTATAAGTTTGTAATGAGGATGTATATTTCACCACATAGGGCGATGAGAGCAGCAATGCGGTAAGATGATATTTGCGCCAAGTGCGCTCACTCCCCAGCAGACCTTGGACACATGTTTTGGAACTGCCCGCGTGTTTTAGAGTTCTGGACGCGGGTGTGAGGGCATGTGTCGGTTCTTTGGGGAGTGATTTGGAGCCCCCACGCATCACAATTGTTTGATCACTTCAAACTCTCAGTACTGGGTATAAAAGGGCTTATACCTTTCTTAAAGCATGCGGTTCTTATAGGGAAAAAGGTAATTTTGCAACAATGGATAGTGGAGGAGCCGCCTACTTTCCAACAATGGATGATCTTTTTATGTGTGCAGGGGGGTAGGAGGCCTTTCCTCGTCTAAGGGAGATGCATATTGTCAGATGTGGTCACCCTTTTGGGACTCTTTAACATCAGCAGCACGTAGTAGAATATTGAATTTGTAAAACGTATGTCATGGTAATCAGGTGGGGTGAGAAGGGGGGTGGAGGAGTAGGGGGGGAGGGAGGGAGGAAAATGTTACACTTTTGGTAATAGTATTGCGAGTTGTTTGGCTGATCGCATGGATTATGTTTTCCATGTTTATTTTTGAACCCTTCAGTACCTGTGTATGTATGAAGCACCATCAATGCAACTGCTGAAATATAAATACAAGTGGGATAGGATAGCATAGTAATAATATGACCGTGACTTTGTGGGTGACTAGGTAACAGTTTTGTAAAGGGTATAGCTAGTTGATATTTTACTCTCTTAGCCAAAGCAATATATATTTACGGTGGGAGGTTGAGTGAGGGGTTGGGAGGTGGGGGTTTATCATTTTGAAAATTTTGATGATATTTTTGAGTATCTATTGATGTGAAATATACAGTGGTGGAAATAAGTATTTGATCCCTTGCTGATTTTGTAAGTTTGCCCACTGACAAAGACATGAGCAGCCCATAATTGAAGGGTAGGTTATTGGTAACAGTGAGAGATAGCACATCACAAATTAAATCCGGAAAATCACATTGTGGAAAGTATATGAATTTATTTGCATTCTGCAGAGGGAAATAAGTATTTAATCCCTCTGGCAAACAAGACCTAATACTTGGTGGCAAAACCCTTGTTGGCAAGCACAGCGGTCAGACGTCTTCTGTAGTTGATGATGAGGTTTGCACACATGTCAGGAGGAATTTTGGTCCACTCCTCTTTGCAGATCATCTCTAAATCATTAAGAGTTCTGGGCTGTCGCTTGGCAACTCGCAGCTTCAGCTCCCTCCATAAGTTTTCAATGGGATTAAGGTCTGGTGACTGGCTAGGCCACTCCATGACCCTAATGTGCTTCTTCCTGAGCCACTCCTTTGTTGCCTTGGCTGTATGTTTTGGGTCATTGTCGTGCTGGAAGACCCAGCCACGACCCATTTTTAAGGCCCTGGCGGAGGGAAGGAGGTTGTCACTCAGAATTGTACGGTACATGGCCCCATCCATTCTCCCATTGATGCGGTGAAGTAGTCCTGTGCCCTTAGCAGAGAAACACCCCCAAAACATAACATTTCCACCTCCATGCTTGACAGTGGGGACGGTGTTCTTTGGGTCATAGGCAGCATTTCTCTTCCTCCAAACACGGCGAGTTGAGTTCATGCCAAAGAGCTCAATTTTTGTCTCATCTGACCACAGCACCTTCTCCCAATCACTCTCGGCATCATCCAGGTGTTCACTGGCAAACTTCAGACGGGCCGTCACATGTGCCTTCCGGAGCAGGGGGACCTTGCGGGCACTGCAGGATTGCAATCCGTTATGTCGTAATGTGTTACCAATGGTTTTCGTGGTGACAGTGGTCCCAGCTGCCTTGAGATCATTGACAAGTTCCCCCCTTGTAGTTGTAGGCTGATTTCTAACCTTCCTCATGATCAAGGATACCCCACGAGGTGAGATTTTGCGTGGAGCCCCAGATCTTTGTCGATTGACAGTCATTTTGTACTTCTTCCATTTTCTTACTATGGCACCAACAGTTGTCTCCTTCTCGCCCAGCGTCTTACTGATGGTTTTGTAGCCCATTCCAGCCTTGTGCAGGTGTATGATCTTGTCCCTGACATCCTTAGACAGCTCCTTGCTCTTGGCCATTTTGTAGAGGTTAGAGTCTGACTGATTCACTGAGTCTGTGGACAGGTGTCTTTCATACAGGTGACCATTGCCGACAGCTGTCTGTCATGCAGGTAACGAGTTGATTTGGAGCATCTACCTGGTCTGTAGGGGCCAGATCTCTTACTGGTTGGTGGGGGATCAAATACTTATTTCCCTCTGCAGAATGCAAATAAATTCATATACTTTCCACAATGTGATTTTCCGGATTTAATTTGTGATGTGCTATCTCTCACTGTTACCAATAACCTACCCTTCAATTATGGGCTGCTCATGTCTTTGTCAGTGGGCAAACTTACAAAATCAGCAAGGGATCAAATACTTATTTCCCCCACTGTACCCTTCAATTATGGGCTGCTCATGTCTTTGTCAGTGGGCAAACTTACAAAATCAGCAAGGGATCAAATACTTATTTCCACCACTGTAACTGTTTCTCCATTTATTGTTATGTATCATCAATAAAAATGATTTAAACATAAGTCATGTAGCAGAATTTTGAACAGATTGAGGGGGAGAGAGATGGCTTAGTGGGAGACCTGTGAGAAACAAGTTGCAATAGTTTAAGCGAGAGGGAATAAACAATTCTGGTTGCCGCATCTCAAGAAAGATATAGTAGAATTGGAAAAGGTGCAGCGAAGGGCGACTAAAATGATAGCGGGGATGGGACGACTTCCCTATGAAGAAAGACTAAGGAGGCTAGGGCTATTCAGCTTGGAGAAGAGACGGCTGAGGGGAGACATGATAGAGGTATATAAAATAATGAGTGGAGTGGAACAGGTGGATGTGAAGCGTCTGTTCACGCTTTCCAAAAATACTAGGACTAGGGGGCATGCGATTAAACTACAGTGTAGTAAATTTAAAACAAATCGGAGAAAATATTTCTTCACCCAACGTGTAATTAAACTCTGGAATTCATTGCCGGAAAATGTGGTGAAGGCGGTTAGCTTAGCAGAGTTTAAAAAGGGGTTGGACGGTTTCCTAAAGGACAAGTCCATAAACCGCTACTAAACGGACTTGGAAAAATCCAAAATCCCAGGAATAACATGTATAGAATGTTTGTACTTTTGGGAAGCTTGCCAGGTGCCCTTGGCCTGGATTGGCCGCTGTCGTGGACAAGATGCTGGGCTCGATGGACCCTTGGTCTTTTCCCAGTATGGCATTACTTATGTAACTTAGGTGATAAGAGTGTGGATAAGGGTTTTGGTAGTGTGCTCAGAAAGGAAAGGAAGAATTTTGGTGATATTTATAGAGAAAGAAATGACAGGTTTTAGCAGTCTGTTGGATATGTGCAGAGAAAGAGTGGAGGAGTGGCCTAGTGGTTAGGGTGGTGGACTCTGGTCCTGGGGAACTGGGGAACTGAGTTCAATTCCCACTTTAGGCACAGGCAGCTCCTTGTGACTCTGGGCAAGTCACTTAACCCTCCATTGCCCCAGGTACAAATAAGTACCTGTATACAATATGTAAGCCGCATTGAGCCTGCCATGAGTGGGAAAGCGTGGGGTACAAATGTAACAAAAAAAAAAGAGAGAGAAGAGTCAAAGATAACCCCAAGGTTACGAGCTGATGAGACAGGGAGGATGAGAGTGTTATCCACAGAGAGAGAGAGAATGGGGGAAGAGGAGAGGTGGGTTTAGTGGGAAAGATAAGAAGCTCAGTCTTGGAGATGTTTAGTTTCAGATGGTGGTGAAACATCCAGGCAGCAATATCAGACAGGCAGGTTGATACTTTGGCCTGGATTCCTGTTGAGATTTCTAGTGTGGAGAGGTAGATCTGGGAGTCATCAGCATAAAGTTATCCAGGTAGTTGCGATTTTCAGCACTGTTACCTGACTAACTATCTGGATAACTTAGGAAATCAAAAGGGCTGTTCTAAATTTGATTTTGTTTTTATTTAATTTCTTATATACCGCCTACAAACCCGAAAGCTACTGAAGCAGTGTACATTGAAGTACAGTAGGTATTTCTATCTGGATAAGCTACGCTGATAGCAACCTAATCTTGCCCTTCTCCGGATAGTGCTGCCACCTCACTGCTCAATCTGGATATTCAGCAACAGCCACTGTCCGGATACTCTGTATATTTATTTTTTGTTACATTCATAACCCATGCTTTCCCACAAGGAGCTGCCTGTGCCTGAAGTGGGAATTGAACTCAGTTCCTCAGGACCAAAGTCCACCACCCTAACCACTAGGCCACTCCTCCACTCCACCCTCTGCTGAATATCTGGATTTTTTGCCTGTGGCAGCCAGCATTTAAAAGAAAGACGCTGATCACCATGGGCTCAATATTGGGGGGGGGGGGGGGGGGGGGGGGAATAAACAACTATCTAAATTTTTGGTGTCTAAAGAGGAAGTGAGGATTCAAGTTTGTGTTTCACAATCCACTGAGGTTGGCTAGATGAACTTGGCATTAACATTGTGTCTATAATGTAAATATATAATTTCCTTTATTTTTTTTGTTTGATATTTTGGATCCTTTTGTAGTGTGATTGAATGTTTAGACTGTAATTTCCTTTATTTTCTTTTTGCTTTTCTATATTAAGTTGTGCAATTTCCTTAGTCACAATGATGTTGACTGTGATTGTTATTTTGAAATAATTCTAATAAAAAATTAAAGTTAAATAAAAAAATATTGGGGGAAAAATGAGGATATTTAAGTTGCATTTTAGGGCAAAAAAATAAGCCTTCAAAATGTTGTATAACATCTAATTTCAACTTAAAACTAATGCAAAGACTAGTTAGAAACATGACGGCAGATAAGGGCCACATGACCCATCCAGTCTGCCCATCCTCTGTAACCCCTAATACTTCCTGTTCCTAAGTGATCCCACATGCTTATCTCATGCCTTTTTAAACTCTGGAACAGTCCTGGACTCCACTACCTCCACCGGGAGGCCATTCCACGCCTCCACCACCCTTTCTGTGAAATAATGCTTTCTTAGGTTACTCCTAAGCCTATTCCCTCTTAACTTTGTCATATGCCCCCTCATTCCAGAGCTCTCCTTCATTTGAAAAAGACTCTTTTCCTGTACATAAATGCCCTTGAGATATTTAAACGTTTCTATCATGTCTCCTCTCTCCCTCCTCTCTTCCAGCGTATAGGTGTTGAGGTTCATAAGCCTGTCCCTATAATTTTTGCATTCAAGACCGGTTACTAATCTCGTAGCCGCCCTCTGGACCGACTCCATCCTGTTTATATCCGTAGGTGCGGTCTCCAGAACTGCACGCAGTACTCCAAATGAGGCCTCACCAGAGACTTATACAACGGCATTATCATCGCTTTTTTCCTGCTGGTCATGCCTCTCTTTATGCACCCAAGCATTCTTCTGGCTTTGGTCGTTGCTTTTTCTATCTGTTTGGAAGCTTTAAGGTCATCAGACACAATCACCCCCAAGTCCCGCTCTTCCTTCGTACACTGAAGCACTTCACCCCTACTGTACTGTTCCCTCGAATTATTGCGGCCCAAGTGCATGACCCTGCATTTTTTGGGATTAAACCTTAGTTGCCAGTTAAGTTCTTCAATGTATCAATTTGCCTGTTGCTTCTGTTGGTTCCTTTATTGGTTTTATTCCTCAGTCTCCTTTTCTTTGAGCATAAACATGTTATATTTATTATATCTATATACTTTTATTTCAGTTGTGACATATGTTTTTTCAAAAACTCATTTCTTTTTCTAGTTGCTTGCTAGAGGAGAAAGAACAGCCTAGTTGCTATAGTAATAGATTTAAATCTACAATAATAAAATTATAGAGGAGTGAGGGCCAGATATCAAAAATAAATATATAACACCCCCACTAAAATTGATATTGGTGTTAATAAACTAAGCAAGATTGACCAAATAAACAGAGGAAAAAGCCTCAGAAACATAATGGAGCTCTCTCTCGTGCTTCCTAAATTCAGTCAATGGCCAAAAAACCTCTGTGACAAGTCTATATTACCATGTGCATTATATCAAAACCAAATGTGTATATAAAGTATCAAAAATATCAGAATATCCAAAATAGATTCAAAAAAGCTTTAGAACTTATCAGCGCATACTAGTAGCAGCTTCAAGCATAACTTCTTAGTAATATAGAGGGGCATTTTCGAAAGAAACATCCAAGTTGGGATTTGGACGTCTTTATAAAACATCCAAATCCGGGGGCAGGGAAAACCATATTTTCGAGAAAAGATGGGCATCCATCTTTCGTTTCAAAAATACCAAAGACCTGTCTGGATTTGGACGTCCTTAGACATGGACGTCTTTGACTTTCGGCGATTTTCAAAACCAAAGATGTCCATGTCAAAAACATCCAAATGCAAGCCATTTGGATGTGGGAGGAGCCAGCACTTTTAGTGCAGTGGTCCCCCTGACATGCCAGGACACCAACCAGGCACCCTAGGGGGCACTGCATTGGCTTCATAAATTGTTCCCAGGTACATAGCTCCCTTACCGTGTGTGCTGAGCCCCCCAACCGTACACCACTACCATAGCCCTTACAGGTGAAGGGGGACACCTAGATGTGGGTACAGTGGGTTTGTGGTGGGTTTTGGAGGGCTCGCTGTTTCCTCCACAAACATAACAGGTAGGGGGGGTATGGGCCTGGGTCTGCCTGTCTGAAGTGCACTGCATCCACTAAAACTGCTTCAGGGACCTGCATGCACTGTCATGGACCTGAGTATGACATCTGAGGCTGGCATAGAGACTGGCACAAAATATTTTTAAAGATGTTTTTTTGAGGGTGGGAGGGTGTTAGTCACCACTGGGGGAGTAACGAGAGGTCATCCCTGTTTCCCTCCGGTGGTCACCTGGTCATTTCGGGCATCTTTTTGTGCCTTATTCGTAAAAAAAAACACGTCCGGGTGAAAACGTCCAAGTTTTACTTTAGGACATCCCTGCTTTTTTCAATTATGGCTCAAAGATGTCCAAGTGTTAGGCATGCCCAAGTCCCGCCTTCACCACGCCTCTGGCATGCCCCTTGAAATTTGGGCATCTTTGCCACGGACTGCAGTTAGAGACGTCCAAAATCAGGTTTTGATTATACCGATTTGGACGTCTCTGGGAGATGGACGTCCATGTTCCGATTTATGTCGAAAGATGGACGTCCATCTCTTTCGAAAATGAGCCCGATAGTAACATAGAAAATGACAGCAGGTGAAGACCTGTATGGTCCATCCAGTCTGCCCAACAAGATAAACTCATTTTACATGGTATGTGATACTTTATATGTATACCCAAGTTTAATTTGTCCTTGCCATTTTCAGGGCACAGACCATAGAAGTCTGCCCAGCATTTTTCTTGTACTAAAAGATCTGAAGCTAATGTCGAAGCCCCTTAAAATTTACCCTCCAGCACATCCATATCTACTCAGTCACGATTGGGGCACAGACCATAGAAGTCTGCCCAGCGCTGGTTTTGCTTCCCATTTACCAGTGTTGCCACCCAATCTCCGCTAAGATTCCGTGGATCCATTCCTTCTAAACAAGATTCCTTTGTGTTTATCCCATGCATGTTTGAATTTCATTATCGTTTTCATCTCCACCACCTCCCACGGGAGGGTATTCCATGTATCCACCACCTTCTCCATGAAAAAAATATTTCCTGACATTACTCCTGAGTCGGCCCCCCTTCAACCTCAATTCATGTCTTCTAGTTCTACTGCCTTCCTGTCTCCGGAAAAGGTTTGTTTGCGGATTAATAACTTTCAAATATTTAAATGTCTGTATCATGCCACCCCTGTTTCTCCTTTCCTTCAAGGTATACATGTTCAGGTCGGCAAGTCTCTCATCGTATGGTTTGCAATGCAAATCCCATACCATTTTTGTAGATTTTCTTTGCACCGCTTCCAGTCTTTTTACATTAAGGGGCTTCGACATTAGCTTCAGAACTTTTAGTACAAGAAGAGGGCTGGGCAGACTTCTACGGTCTGTGCCCTGAGAATGGCAAGGACAAATTAAACTCGGGTATACTTATAAAGTATCATATACCTTGTAAAATGAGTTTATCATGTTGGGCAGATCGAATAGACCGTATAGGTCTTTATCTGCCGTCATTTACTATGTTACTATATACGGCGTCCAAAACTGAACACAATACTCCAAGTGAGGCCTCACCAACGACTTGTACAGGAGCATCAATACCTCCTTTCTTCTGCTGGTTATACCCCTCTATATGCAGCCTATCATCCTTCTGGCCATGGCCACCGCCTTGTCGTATTGTTTCTTCACCTTCAGATCCTCGGACACCATCACCCCAAGATCTCTTTCTTGAGTCGAGCTTACTAATCTCTCCCCTCCTATCTGGTATGGACCGATTTGGAGTGTTGCTCTTCACTTTTAATGCACAGGACATTAAAAGTGAAGAGCAGCACTCCGAATCGGTCCATGAAGAAGTGGGTTGTCCGGCGAAACAAGGCCCTTGTCGGGAGAGGGGACCTCGGTAACCCGACATGGCTGAAAAAGATTTGAATTATAAGCAGTTCTGTTTGAAGCTGCTGCTACTATGTCCAGGTAAGTTCCAAAGCTTTTTTGAATCTATTTTGGACATTCTGATATTTTTGATACTTTATATACGCGTTTGGTTTTGATATAATGCACATGGTAATATAGACCTGTCATGGAGGTTTTTTGGCCAATGACTGAATTTGAGAAGCACAAGAAAGTGCTCCATTATGCTTCTGAGGCTTTTTCCTCTGTTTATTTGGTCTATCTTGCTTTGTATATTAACACCAATATCAATTTTTAGTAGGGTGTTATATGTTTATTTTTGATAGATTTAAATCTAGCAAGTCCTCTGTCTACTACTGATACCACTAAATGATTGTGTTATTTGCACATGGTCCCACATGTTGGTCCCCCTTTTCAGTCCCTACTGACATTCAAACGAGGCCCTACATCCCCCACTTGCTGTGACCTTGGATAACTCACTCCAAGACCTCTTTACTAAGCAGCATTACAGTGAGGTTTGATTAACACACCTTAATTGCCTTTGACACAGCTTTTAAAACAAACACACGATAAAATAATGAGCTACATCACATGTAAATGCATACAAAGTAACTCATTTCTGTGTAAAAGGGTTAATGCATATTGGTATCAGAAAGTGTTGTTGCCTTGTAGACAGGAGGGTGATGCATCCACACGAGCAGGTGATGTCATCATATAATGGTGGCTGTCTGGACAATACATTATTACTCCAGCCCCCATGCACCAGCACCCATGTGCTGATAATGGTAACACAATGGCAGTCAATGAAATAGTTATAGTTCATCATTACATTGGTTAAGTGACATTCTGGGGAGGAAAGTATGGAAGCATTCCCCTGCTGTCTACAAAAAACTCCTGCTACAAGTAAGCAACTTTGGTGATTCCAAAGATAAGGTTTGCTGTAAATGATGTTTAAGCAAGGCTGCAATTCAGGATCATATTTTGGATGTCTGGAATGAAGAGTTAATTAAAGAGGTTTTGAAGAACTGAATGCACTGTCAAGTCTTGATGACATATCTAGCCAATAGTGTTTAGTGAATATGTGGACTGAAGACCAAATGACGGCCTTACAAATGTTCTGAATTGAAGCTGCTCGCAGATTCATCACAGAAGTTGCTGTCCTTCTGAGTCTGCATCATCTAATACAACCTAGGGTTGGAATGTTTGCTGCATTATAGCAAAACTGAATGCAGTCTGAAATGCAGGGTTGGTACTTCCATTAGGCGAAACAGGAAGTTACCTAGAGCTGAGATTTTGGAGGTGGCAAAAGGGGAATGGCACTTCCTCGATGACATTTGCTTGTGAAAGAGATTGAATTTCTTACTGAAGGACAGAAAGATAATTGTGGGGTGATATTTTGTGAACACTGGTCTTTTTAGTGTTGGGGTTTTTAGACAAATCTATTTTGTATCCTTCATACACTTCCCTGAGCACTCATTTTTCTATTGTAGTTTCCTGCCAGGCATCTCTGAAGTGGAAAAGTTTATCCTTCACTGGAAGGTAGTCAAAAACATAGATATGATTGAGGTCTACAAAATCCTGAGTGGTGTAGAACGAGTAAAAGTAAATAGATTTTTACTCATTCCAAAAGTACAAAGACTAGGGGACACTCAAGGAAGTTATATGGAAATACTTTTAAAGCAAATAGGAGGAAATATTTCTTCACTCAATGAATAGTTAAGCTCTGGAACTCTTTGCCGGAGGATGTGGTAACAGCGGTTAGCGTATCTGGGTTTTAAAAAGGTTTGGACAATTTCCTGAAGGAAAGTCCATAATCTGCTATTGAGACAGACATGGGGAAACAACTGCTTGCCCTGGGATTTGTAGCATGGAAATTTGCCGCGATTTGGGCATCTACCAGGTACTTGTGACCTGGCTTGGCCACTGTTGGAAACAGGATACTGGGCTAGATGAGCCATTGGTGTGACCCAGTATGGCTACTCTTATGTTGAGGTTTGCAGAAGTAGTGGTGGACCGGTGTTTCCTTTCACATGATCATTGTAATTGTGAAAAAGATTGGCTAGATTGTCATTGCTGTGGAAATCCTAAGGTTGAAATTATTTACAATAGTATGGTTGGTATTGCCTTTTGTAAAAAATCAGTGGAAGCTCTATGGCATGGGTTCCCAATTCTATCCTGAAGAACCCCCACTCAGTCAGGATTTCAGGATATTCACAATGAATATTTATGAGATAGATTTGTATGCAGTGCCTCCAGTGCATTCAGATTTCCCTTATGCATATTGAAAAGCTTGACTGACTGGGGGCTCTTCAGGACAGGTTAGAAAACCCATGACATTAAGGAGCGCAGTTATCAAGGTGGACTACCGTTAAGACATATTCTGCTATTTTAGCCTAGGTCCTATTTTATGCAGTGAGACTTAACGAGCCCTGTTTACTAAGGCGTTCTAGCGTTTATAGTGCGCACTAAAATTAGCACGTGCTAAATGCTAGAGACACCCATATATTCCTATTGCGCCTATAACACAGCTTAGTAAACAGGGCCCTTAGTTACTAATAACTGGGGTTAACAGTAAAATAACACATCTTAACATTGATAACTTCCTCCCTTAACTGAATGGACAAATAACTCCTATAAATTAGAGCAATGGAAGGAATTCAATTTAAGCAGGTCTCAAGCTAGGCACCGATAATGCACAATAGCAGTGTATTCTAAGTTACACATATAAGTGGGAGCCCACCCATGTCATGCCTATGCTTCCCCCATATATATGCACCGCTTGCAGTTATGCACTATAGCACTTTCACGTACCTTTCTAAAATAATGATGAGGGCACTTATGCACATAAGTGCTAAATTTCTATGCATTTATATGTGCAAGCGGCACTTATTTATAGAATTGCCCTTCACATTTCTAACATTCTCTTTAATGATACTAACTCCAAGAAAGGCAGGTCCTCTCAAAGACCAAATGCTCATATCCAAGCTGCTCTACAAGACCCAATAAGTATTGCAAATACTTTAGATGCTATTTCATAAAAGTGTGGAGCACTATAACGTCTACCCCCACTTGTCTGTTGACACGTGGAGTCCCGCAAGGCTCAGTCCTTTCTCCTCTACTCTTTAATATATCATTAAGCCATCTCGCCACACTTATTTAATCCACTGGTGTTTTGCTTCACTTCTACTCAGATGATAACCTGTTACTTTTCGCTACTAGCCCATTCAACCCCAATATCAGCCCACTTCAACATTGTCTTGATGCTATTTCTTCTTGACTTTCTGAACACAAGCTTGTACTTAACAAACAGAAAATTGTCACATGTTGGTTCACGGGGGATTATCCATTCCCTCCACTCCTCTAATCCTCTGTGGTACCTCCATTCAACCAGTTAGCTTTTTTCAGTATCTGAAAGTCGTACTTGACTCACCTCTCACCTACGCTCAGCAAATTTCCCACTTAGCCAAAACTAGTTTTCTGGTCCTCCAACAATTGTGGTCAGTCCAGCATTATTTTGTTCAAGAGACTTTTCATTCCTTCATCTTTCATTATTAGTAACCAAACTTGATTATTGTAACATAATCTACTTAGGATATTCACATGCTAACCTAAAAAGATTCAAATCTATACAAAACATTGCTGTAAAATTAATATCTCATGCACACAAGTTCGATCACGTGTCCCCTTTGTTCCAGAAATTTCACTGGCTTCTTGTCGAGAAACAGATCATTATCAAGTTACTCATACTTGAATTTAAATTCCACAGATTAGGTCTTTCAGATTACCTAGCATCATTAACCATTCTATACTCCCCTGCTCACCTTTTGCAGCCAATTAACAATCATTGCCTGGTTCTCCCAAGCCCAAAGGCTGCCCAGCTAAACTTTGTTAGACATCATGTCTTTTTCTTTGCTGCTCCTTTTCATTGCAATTCTCTTCCTCTCACCATTTGTACCAAATCATCTTTCAAAAATGTTAAGACTGCTATAAAAACCTGGCTTTTTAACCAAGCCTTTAACATTCCATGATCTACTACAGGAGGATTCAACTCAAATTTAAGGCTCTTCTTCCCCTCCTCCTCACCCTGCCCACTTCCCCCTCTTCTTCTCCCTTTTTGCCGTCTATGGCCCTCCCTATTCACTGCTCTTTAGACTGAGCTTGCTCTGTGCGTGTGTTTGCTACAATTCTTTCCTATCTCATATTGTAGTTCCTTTCTGCCTGTTTATGTACCTTTAGTTTTGTAAACTGTTCAGGTCTGCAAGTTAGGTTGAGTGGTATACTAAATTCTAATACACTATAAACTATGTAGAGTGTAAATCACACTCCTCTATAGCAAGAAGTAACGTGGAAAGCTGAATATATTAATCCTGAGATAACCCTTTTTATGAAGAATAGAATCTGCATCATAAGTGAGTGGTGGTAGTGCATGATTTGCAGCTGATGTGCCACTCTCCTTGAGTTAGAAAGGCTACTTTAAAAATGTTACATGCTACCAAATCTAATATTTTTGAATCTTTTCTGAAAGAGAAATAATTTTTGCAATCATTTTCTGGTTTTTAAACCTTTTAAGGACTACCTTGACCACCACCGGGGCATGTCCTGGGGCAGGCTGCATTTTGTATGCTGTTAGCTAAACCAGCCCAACACCCAAAGGAAGACTCACTTTTCTTGATTTCCAACTGTTTATTGGAAATAAAGAAGTTACTGCATGCAAGGGTTGAAACAAAAGTTCTGCCCAGACAGGAAGAGTCTTTGAAACTGGATGCCAGACTGCAGTGGTGTATTATTATTTTTTTGTTACATTTGTACCCCGTGCTTTCCCACTCATGGCAGGCTCAATGCAGCTTAAATGGGGCAATGGAGGGTTAAGTGACTGAAGTGGGAATTGAACTCAGTTCCTCAGGACCAAAGTCCACCACCCTAACCACTAGGCCACTCCTTCACTCACCACATTGCAGAAAAGATATAGCAGATATAGAAAAGGTACAGAGAAGGAAAGGCTAAAGAGGCTAGGGCTCTACTCAGCTACTAATCAGAAAAAATATTTCTTCACCCAACGTGTAATTCAGCCTTGGAATTTGTTGCCAGAAAATGTGGTAAAAGCAGTTATTGTTGTAGAGTTTATTTAAAAAGTTTGGAGAAGTTCCTAAAAGAAAATTCCAAAAGTCATTATTAAGGTGGACTTGGGGGAAATCCATTGCTTATTCCTGGGATAAGCAGTATAAACTCTGTTTTACTCTTGTGGGATCTTGTCAGGTACTTGTGACCTGGATTGACCAATGTTGGAAACAGGATATTGGGCTTGATGGACCTTTGGTCTGTTCCAGTGTAGTGATGCTTATGCACTTGTGCCATAGGAGGACCACTTCTCCCATTGATTGTATGACAGCTTCTTTGTGATTGGCTTAATGCCATACAAGGTGTGTCCAAGCAGCAGAGCCTTCGAAGATGCAAATCAGCCCTAGCTGCCTCCAGCTCCAGGAGTCAGTCTCCCAGTTCTTGTAACTTGCAATGGTCTTTGCTTGATATTTTTCTATCATTTTAAACATATTGCCATAGATTCTGGGCTACCATACTACTGTTTAGGTCTTCACCACATTTTGGCTAGCCCCTTGGAGGGGTCATTCATTTATGAAGATTTTAGGGTTTTTTTTTTTTTGCATTCTACAGCTCTGCTGCCTAGTAGAGACCTGCATGAGAATGGGGTTCACGGGAATTTTGCGGAGTCCATGGGAATCCCCTCTGTGGCTGTGGGACTACCACGGGGACAGAAGCAGTTCTGCAGGTTCCCGTGGGGATGGAAGCAGTACCTGCAGGGTTCCCATGGAAGGGTAAGCTGCACCTGCTCAGGCCTCTCACCTACCAAGTACCAAGTTGTTTGAGTGCCACCTCCTCCTCCTCTTTGCTTTAACAGCACAAATGCAGAAAGTCTTCCATCAATCCTTTCTGCTCTTGGGCTGAAGCACAGGCCTCAGCTCTGACATAGGCATGAGCATCAGAGGTCACCTGACCTACTGGCATATACATGTGGCGACCTCTCAGTACACAGTGCCAGCAAATCAGAGACGAGTCTTCTGTATGTGTGCCAGAGTGTTCCAACTTCCGTTCTTTCCTTGCCTGCAGTGCTGCATCTCGAACCCAGAGAGAGACTGAGAGAGCCAATCAGAATTTCTTTAGGTACCTTTAAATTCATGCAGGGACGGGTGCGAATGGGTAAGATTCCAGTGGAGATGGGTGGGAACAGATTAGATTTCTGTCCCCATTCAACTCTCTACTCCCTAACCATCTCAGCATCAGATTGATTTCCTCTTGTGGGGTAAGGTTCAGGTATACAATGGCATCCTTGAAATCAGCATTCCATGCTCTGTATTTCTGAAGATGAACTCTTGGTGAACTCTGTATTTATAAGCTTTCAGTGAATCATGTGCTTGGTTAGCTCTGATCTACCCAATGCTTTCATTTGAATGACAGGAGCATTTGCAGGCTTCTGTGGTGAGACCTGTCCCATAGCTGGTTGTCAGTTTTGCTGTCTTTGTGTCACGGTTGTGCCCAAGTTTCGGGCTCTCCTTCTTCTTGCCACCTGGTGGCCAGACCTGGTGGCTGCAAGGAACTGTCTGGTTATTGTCACCCGTTCTAGATTTCAGTGCAGGCCGGTCCAGATCTTCCAGACTGCCAGACTTGCTCTTCTTGTTTGAACCTGCACAGCTCCTGTAGTTGCCTGGTGATTGCTGCAGTGAGCCTCAGCTGCTGCTGGGCTTATTAGCCATTTTGAAACCTTTCTGCTTTGCCTTTGCATCGCCTAAGGCCCTGAGGTTTGTTGGGGTGCTGTTTGCACTTCTGCTCAGTCTGGTTTCTTGCCTTGTTTCTTGTCTGTTTTAGTTAGTCAGTGGGTAGATTAGGTTGTTTGTTTGCTAATCCTGTCTCTGGGTTAGTCTTGTGTTTAGACTTTGTTTGTGTCTTAGTGGCTGTTCTGCAGCTTTCTGTTCTGTGGCTGCCTTTAATTTAAAGGTTTGACTGTGTGCAGGAGGATCACAGAAGATTTGTGTGACTTTGCAATTCCCAGTGTTTCTCTGTGGTTTTTTTATCACAGGGATAAGAACAGTGGCTTTATATTGCAGTGTAGTTTTTTTTTCTTTCTTCACTTGAGAACTTGTTGGATACAAAGATCAGCAATGTTCAATATCTGCTACAATTATTAAGAACTGGGTTTTTTGTGCCCTTGTGTTTTTTTTAGGGCTCATTGACTGATCTTTATTGAGATTGTGCTCTGATGATACACAGAGACTGAAGAAACTGCAATTTTGGGTTAATATTCAATGTTCTTTGTGGGATTTACATATGTGATCAGGGTATAAGTCTGGTGTGGATGGCAGTGTGTGAGTAAGTTTCAGGGATACTATTTGGTAATTCTTTTAATGCACTGGTTTGTTTTCACTAATAAAAATTTAGTAATTTATATAGAACAGGAGTACTGTTTGTTGTTAATGTTTTAGGTACCTCCTATTATATATATATCCCCTATTAGGATTAAGAATACATTTTAACTGCCAGACCCTCGACCATTCTTCTAATGTTCGGAGAGCCTTTCTCATCTTTTCTGCTCCCTCCAGGGTATCCACTCTATTGGCTATTTTCGTGTTATCCGCAAAAAGGCACACCTTCCTTTCCTTCCAACCCTTCAACAATATCTCCCACAATTATATTAGAATAGGCCCCAGCACCGACCCCTGAGGAACTCCACTGCTCACCTTCTTTTCCTCCGAGCGGATTCCATTTACCACCACTCTCTGCCACCTGTCAGTCAAGCAGTTTTCTATCCAGTTCGCCACTTTGGGCCTAAGTTCATGAGTCTTCTGTGGGAGACCGTATCAAAGGCTTTGCTGAAGTCCAAGTAGATTACATCTAGCGCACGTCCCTCATCCAGTTCTTTGGTCACCCAGTCAAAAAAGTCAATAAGATTGGTTTGACAGGATTTTCCTTTGGTAAAGCCATGTTGCCTCGGGTCCTATAACCCGTCGGTTTCTAGAAAGTTAACTGTCCTTTCTTTCAGCAGCGATTCCATTATTTTTCCTACCACCGACGTGAGACTTACCAGTCTGTAGTTTCCCACTTCTTCCCTGTCTCCACTTTTGTGAAGAGGAACCACATCCATTCGTCTCCAATCTCGCGGAACCTCTCCCATCTCTAAAGATCTATTAAATAAATTTTTAAGAGGTCCCACCAGGACCTCTCTGAGCTCCTTCAGTATCCTGGGATGTATCCCATCCGGCCCCATAGCTTTGTTCACCTTCAGATTCTCCAGCTGTTTATAAACTCTTTCTTCCATAAACGGCGCAGTATCCACTCCATTCCCAGACGTTCCCTCAGCAGCCAACTGCGATCCTTCTCCAGGATTTTCCTCCGTGAACACCAAAGAGAAATAATTGTTTAGCACGTTCGTTTTATCTTCATCACTCTCCACATAGCCATTCTCATTATTTTTCAGTCTCGCAATTCCATGCCTATCTCTTCTCCTTTCTCCAATATATCTGAAAAAGTCTTGTCATCTCTCTTTACATTTTTAGCCATTTTTTCTTCCTCTTGCGCTTTTGCTAGCTGTATTTCCCTCTTCGCTTCTTTCAGTTTAATCCAGTAATCTTTTCCGTGATCCTCTCATTGTGTTCTTTTGTATTTCTTGAACAAAGCCTCTTTTGCTCTTATTTTTTCAGCTACTTGTTTGGAGAACCATATAGACTTCCTGCTTCTCTTGTTTTTGTTTACTTTCTTCACAAAAAGATCAGTCACCATATTTATAGCAGCCTTCAGCTTGGACCACTGTTTTTCCACTTCTACGCCTTCCCACACCAACAGCTCCTTCTTCAGGTATTCCCCATTTTGTCAAAATCAGTACGTCCGCACTCTGCCTTTGCGCTTATATCAAACCATACGGTGAGATGATCACTATTATATAGGTGGGCACCCACCCGGATATCGGAAACACTACCTCCATTAGTGAGCACTAGATGCAGCATCAACCCTTCCCTCGTGGGTTCCGTCACCATTTTTCTGAGCAAGGCACTTTGACAGGCATCCACAATTTCTTTCCGATTCCGCAGACGGGACGTTCCAATCCACGTCAGACAAAGTCCATTTTAATAATAGTCTATGAACTTTTCCTTTAGGAAGCCATCCGAACCTTTTTAAAACTCTGCTAAGCTAACTGCTTTTACTATATTATCTGACAACGAATTCCAGAGTTTGATTACACGTTGAGTGAAGAAATATTTTCTCCAATTCGTTTTAAATTTACTATTTTGCAGCTTCATTTTGTGCCTCCTAGTCCTAGAATTTTTGGAAAGATTAAACAAGTGATTCATGTCTACCCGTTCCACTCCACTCATTATTTTATAGACTTCTGTCATATCTCCCCTTAGCCGTATTTTTTCCAAGTTGAAGAGCCCTAGCCGATTTAGCCTTTCCTCATAGGGAAGTTGTCCCACCCCCTTTATCATTTTTGTTGCCTTTTTCTGTACCTTTTCTAATCCCACTATATCTTTTTTGAGATGCAGTGACAAGAATTGCACACAACATTTTTGTTTTCCATTCCTTTCCTAATAATACCTAACATTTTATTTGCTTTCTTAGCTGCCACCACACACTGAGCAGAGGGTTTGAAGGTATCATCAACGATGACACCAAGATCCCGTTCATGGTCAGTGACTCCTAATGTGGAACTTTGCATTACGTAGCTATAGTTCGGGTTCCCACATGCATCACTTTGCACTTGCTCAAATTAAACATAATCTGCCATTTGGGTACCCAGTATCCCAGTCTTGTAAAGTCCTTTTGTAATTTTTCACAATCCTCTTGCGATTTAACAACTTTGAATAACTTTGTGTCATCAACAAATTTAATTACCTTACTAATTACTTCCATCTCTAGATCATTTATAAGTATATTAAAAAGCAACGGTCCCAGCACAGACCCCTGGGGAACCCCACTATCTACCCTTCTCCATTGAGAATACTGACCATTTAACCCTACTCTCGGTTTTCTAACTTTTAACCAGTTTTTAATCCACAATAGGACATTACCTCCTATCCCATGACTTTCCAATTTCCTCTGGAGTCTTTCATGAGGTACTTTGTCAAACACCGTTTGAAAATCCAGATTCACAATATAGACCGGCTCACCTTTATCCACATTTGTTCACCACTCCAAAGAAATGTAATAGATTGGTGAGTCAAGATTTCCCTTCACTAAATCCATGTTGGCTTTGCCTCATTAATCCATGCTTTTGAATATGCTCTGTAATTTTGTTCTTTATAATAGTTTCTACAATTTTGCCCGGCACTGATGTCAGGCTCACCGGTCTATAATTGCCCAGTTCTCCTCTGGAACCTTTTAAAAAAATCGACGTTACATTGGCCACCCTCCAATCTTTCAGTACCACGCTTGATTTTAAAGATAAATTACATATTACTAACAATTTATTTTATTTATTTATTTTGTTGCATTTGTATCCCACATTTTCTCACCTCTTTGCAGGCTCAATGTGGCTTACATGGTACCGTGATTGGCGTTAACCAATTCCGGTGTAACAATTACAAGTTGCGAGTAATATCAAGGTGATATTATGGTAGAGTGAGATACATGTATGATAAAGACAATTGGGGAGAACTTAGTAAGGGAAGGAAGAATAAGGATATGTCCGTTGACGATCTTTGGTTATGTTGTGTCGCAAATGTCCAGCTTTTTTATGTTGTGTCGGTGGGGTATGCCCTTCTGAACAGTTCTGTTTTTAGTGCTTTCCAAAAATTCAGGTGGTCAAGTATGGTTTTTACTGCTTTTGGTAGGGCGTTCCACAGTTGTGCGCTCAGGTAGGAAAAGCTAGATGCATAGGTGGATTTGTATTTGAGTCCTTTGCTGTTTGGTTAGTGGAGGTTTAGGTATGATCATGCTGATTTTATGGTGTTTCTGAGTGGTAGGTCGATGAGGTCTGTCATGTATCCCGGTGCCTTGCCTTAGATGATTTTGTGAACTGTCATGCAGATTTTGAATGCGGATAGTTCCTCAATTGGAAGCCAGTGTAGTTTTTCTCGGAGTGGTTTCGCACTGTCAAAACGCGTTTTTCCGAATATAAGCCTTGCTGCTGTGTTTTGGGCGGTTTGAAGTTTCTTTATGATTTGTTCTTTGCATCCCGCATAGATTCCATTGCAATAGTCTGCGTGGCTTAGTACCATTGACTGTACCAGGTTGCAAAATATTTCCCTCGGGAAGAAAGGTTTCACACGTTTTAGTTTCCACAGAAACATTTTCTTTATGGTGACTTTAGCTTGGGTCTCTAGTCCGCAAGTTCATTTTTCAATTCTATCAGTACTGTAGGATGAATACCATCTGGTCCAGGAGATTTGCTACTCTTCAATTTGTCAAATTGTGCCATTACATCCTTCAGGTTTATAGAGATTTCATTCAGTTTAATCTGACTCGTCAGCTTTGAATACCATTTATGGCACAGGTATCTCTCCCAAATCTTTCTCACGGAAGACTGAAGCAAAGAATTCATTTAATCTCTGTTATTGCGTTTCTTCCCTGATTGCCCCTTTTACCTCTCGGTCATCTAGCGGTCCAAATGATTCTTTTGCTGGCTTCTTGCTTTTAATATACCTAAAAAAAATTTTTACTATGTGTTTTTGCCTCCAACACAATCTTTTTTTCAAAGTCCCTCTTTGCCTTCTTTATCAGCACTTTTCATTTGACTTGACATTCCTTATGCTGTGTCTTATTATTTTCAGTTGGTTCCTTCTTCCATTTTCTGAAGGATCTTCTTTAGCTCTAATAGCTTCCTTCACCTTACTTTTAACCATGCTGGCTGTTGTTTGGTCTTCCTTCCTCCGTTTTTAATACACTGAATATATTTGGCCTGGGCTTCCAGGACAGTATTTTTGAACAGCTTCCATGCCTGATGTAAATTTTTGACCTTCGCAGCTGCTCCTCTAAGTTTTCTTTTCACCGTTCTTCTCATTTTATCTTAGTCTCCTTTTCAAAAGTTAAATGCTATCGTATTGGATTTCCTGTGTGTACTTACTCCAAAGCCGATATCAAATCTGATTGTTATGATTCTGCCGGTTTGGCTGAGGGGGAGGGGGAGACGTCTCTTCTGATTGGCTGCCAGGGGTGTGCTGACATCAGGGGATAGTACTTTAGCCTGCAGCTGAATCGTTTCTCTGCTTTTGTGTTACTTACTTGGTGGTAACAGGAAAGCCTGATAGTTTTCTCTCAGAACGTGCTCTAGGTTCTGACAGGGATCTGTGTTGTATTAGAGTATTATTTTCCTTCCCTCTGGGTTAGCTGCTGCTGTGTGTGTGTGCGTAGCTCTGTAATCAGGGTCAGCTGCTCGTTTGTTTAGTGGGGGCTGGGCATTGCTCAGCCTCCGGGGGCTCTGGGCTGAGTGAGAGCGTTCTCCTTTGTTTGTTTGTTTTTAAGGATTTCTCTTCCCAGTGTCCCAGCCTGCTGGCTCAGTGAGTTTAACCCTTTGTGTACTGTGTGTATTGTATTCCTGCCTCTGCCAGTGTGTTTGTTGGATGGGCCCCTGCTCCCTCTCGGGAGGGGAAGCGTTCTCTCTGATTGTTTGTTGATTTATGGCACTCTCTCTCTGCTGGCTTTACAAGCTTAACCCTTTGTGTTCTGTGTGCCTCTGTCTACAGTGGGTTTGAGGCAAAGGTTTTCTGCCTTCCTTTTGTGTCTGGTTCCTCTGGCTTCTGCCTGGGGCTCCTACCCTGGTGGGGGGGGGGGTTGCTGTGTTAGTTCCCCTATCCTGCGCTAGTCCCCTGGGTGGGCGTGGCCCGCTCTGGTCCTTTGTTTCCCCCTCTGCCCTATTGCTGGTGTTCAGCGCGTGTCTGGCATCTTGGGGCCCTCTGGGTTCTTTCACCCCTCCCTGTGTGTGATTGGGTTCCAGTTCAGCCGTGAGGCTCGCACGAGTGACTCTGTGTGTGTGGGTTCCGGTTCGGCCGCGAGGCCCGCCTGTATGCCTATTTCCCTTCTTCCTGAGGGACTGTGGGGAGGGGTAGCTTAGGGGGTATTGTGTAGCTGGGGTGTGTGGTAGTGGGTCGGTCTCCCCTTGGCCTGGGTTGGCGCCCTGCTGGCCTCGGCCAGGGCCCAAGGGCTCACGACCAACCCAACGGATTACACTGATCATATTATGATCACTGTTATCAAGCGGCCCCAGCACCATTACCTCCTGCACCAGATCATGCACTCCACTAAAGACTAGGTCTAGAATTTTTCCTTCTTTTGTTGGCTCCTGTACCAGCTGCTCCATAAAGCTGTCCTTGATTTTGTCAAGGAATTTTACCTTCCTAGCGTGCCCCAATGTTACATTTACCCAGTCAATATCGGGGTAATTGAAATCACCCATTATTATTGTGTTCTCTAGTTTGTTAGCCTCCCTAATTTCTGATAACATTTCTACATCCTTCTGTTCATCCTGATCAGGTGGACGGTAGTACACACCTATCACTATCCTTTTCTCCTTTAGACATGGAATTTCAATCCATAGGGATTCCAAGATATGTTTTGTTTCCTGCAGAATTTTCAATCTATTTGATTCAAAGCCCTCCTTAACATACAATGCTACCCCTCCACCAATTCGATCCACCCTATCACTACGATATAATTTGTACCCCTGTATGACAGTGTCCCACTGGTTATTCTCCTTCCACCAGGTCTCAGAGATGCCTATTATATCTAATTTTTCTTTTACTGCAATATATTCTAACTCTACCATCTTATTTGTTAGGCTTCTGGCATTCGCATATAGACATTTCAAACTATGTTGTTCCTATTTACATCTTGCTCAGTAGTTGACAGTGTTAATTTGCAATCATTTGTCTGATTTTTATTTAAGGACACCTGATCTACTATGGTCTCTTGTGCAACCTCGGTATCGGGATACCCTATCTTCCCTGTTTTGGTGATATCTTTAAAAGATACCTTGTTCCAAACCATACATTTTTGAATGACTATCAGCCTTCCCCCAGGTTCTAGTTTAAAAGCTGCTGATGCCAACAGCCTGGTCCCACCCTGGTTAAGGTGGAGACCATCCTTCCAGAATAGGCTCCGCCTTCCCCAGAATGCTGCCCAGTTCCTTACAAATCTAAAACCATCCTCCCTGCACCATCGCCTCATCCATGCATTGAGATTCCAGAGGTCTGCCTATCTCTTGGGCCCTGCATGTGGAACGGGTAGCACTTCGGAAAATGCTACCCTAGAAGTTCTGAATTTTAGCTTTCTACTTAAGATCCTAAATTTGACTTCCAGAACCTCTCTCTCACATTTTCCTATGTCATTGGTACCCACATGTAGCAAGACAGCTGGCTCCTCCCCAGGACTATCTAAAATCCTATCTAGGTGACGCGTGAGGTCCACCACCTTTGCACCAGGCAAGCAAGTGACCAGGCAATCCTCAAGTCCACCAGTACTCAGCTATCTACATGCCTAATAATCGAAGCTACAACAACCATCCTAACCCTTCCCTCTTGGTCAGTAGCTCCTGGAGACACATCCTCAGTGTGAGAAGATATTGCATTCCATGGTGTGCTGGTGCTGTCTACAGGATTACTTCCAGCTGCACCAGAGTGATGCTCTCCTTTTAGAAGACCTCCCTCCTCCAAGGCAGCACAGGGGCTGCCAGATTGGAGGTGGGACCTCTCTACAATGTCCCTTTAGCCTTCCTCTATGTACCTCTCTGTCTCCCTCAGCTCCTCCAAGTCTGTTACTCTAGCCTCAAGAGAACGGACTCATTCTCTGAGAGCTAGGAGCTCTTTGCATCGAGCACACACATATGACCTCTCACCAACTGGGAAATAATCATACATGTGACACTCAATGCAAAAGGCTGGATAGCACCCCTCTCACTGCTGGAGTACTGTCTGCATCTTAGTATTTTAAAATGCCACTTTCAGCAACCAGATTCTGAATGAACTTTATAGTTAGTTATTTCTTTCTTTCATATTTAATATGTGAGGAATAAATACAATAAAACAAATGCCGACAAAACAAGGTGTAACAAGAAAGTTACACAATACATCCAATAAGCAATGAAAACCTCAGAAGCTAAGAAGGAACAGAATGCCAGACCTATAGAAAAGCCTCAGAAGAAAAGGTCAATTCTCTAAAAGTCAAATAATCAATAGCTAGACAAGCTTCCAGAGGTAAGATTGTACTAATTGTGAGGAGCAATACGTAAGATTGCACACCTCCCAGTATAAATCAGTTGGGTCAAGGACAGCAAATTGTGATGAACTGACTAAGCATTTAGGGGTATACTGCCAGATACTATATATCACACTTTAATTTCCGTACAGAAATCGAAGTGTATTCTTTAACAACAAATTAGCCACCTTATTTTCTAACTCCTCTTACTCTCTTGTCATCTATATGTTAACCATATCTCTGACCTCATGTGCACCTTTCTTTAAATTAGTCACCTTACTTTCTATCTCCTCTTATTCTCTTACCTATCTTATATGTTCCATCGTTGCTTATACCCTACACTATCAATTAAAATGTTCTATTACGTATTGTGTTGACATTGTAAGTAGTATACTATGACATACTTTGTATTTTTATTTGAATATTTTTACTGCTGTAATTGTCTGTTGCTCATGTTTGATTTATTCTTACTGTACACCGCCTTGAGTGAATTCCTTACAAAGGCAGTAAATAAATACTAATAAATAAAACAATGCACATAACTTAACTAGCTAATCAGCACTGTCAATTGAATATTAACAAGCAATTATCAACAATTGGCATTAAGATTTACGCACAAAACTTGCACCCTTCAGGGGGAGGAATGCTGGCTTCGGCCTAACCCCTGGTAAGGTTTTCCTCAGCTGAGAGGTGCCCAGCTGTACCACCGGCTGCCTTTCAGGTGCTGTGGAGGACTTGCAGCTCATCTGCATATCCTTTAGAGCCTTCTCCGGGGTGACTCCCAGGTCCACTCCGATCCACTCAGGGCCTCCGCTCTAGGTGCCCAGCACTCCCACCAGGTGTTGTGGAGGACTTTCAGCCCTTCTGCATTCCCTCACAGCTGTATCCAGGGTGACTCCCAGGTCCACCCCGATCTTCCCAGGGCCCTCGCTCCAGGTGCCCAGGGTTTCCAGGTGCTTTTTGGCTAGGATCAGGCGACCCTCAGGGGGAGGAATGCTGGCTTCAGCCTAACCCCTGGTAAGCCTTTCCTCGGCTTAGAGGTGCCCAGCTCTACCACCGGCTGCCTTTCAGGTGCTGTGGAGGACTTGCAGCTCATCTGTATATCCTTTACAGCCTTCTCCAGGGTGACTCCCAGGTCCACTCCGATCCACTCAGGGCCTCTGCTCTAGATGGCGCGCGGGGCATTTTTCTCTTTACATTTAATTTCCTTCCAGTTACTACTTATGGCTCCAGTACACTTTTTCTTCATGGTACTGTCCCTTCCTAAGTTCTTTCTCCATCTTAAACCACTGTACACTGCAGGAACACATTGTCCACCCTCTGTATTCATCATCTCACCATCTTTTTTTTCCCTCTTCCTTTTTCTCAGCTCTCAACCTTCAACATTTCCTTCCTTCCATTCATCTATCTCCTTTCTATCTGAGTACATCTCGCCTTCGTCGCTGTCGTCATACCTCTCCTACTCTTCTCCGTACTCTCTTGCTCCTCCTCCTGCTCTCCGCTGGGGACATTAATCCCAGTCCTGGTCTTCCACATCAGCTCTCATCCTATTTGTGCAGGTCACACCGTGATATCTCCAATCTAATTTCTGTTCCTCTCCTCCCCCCTCCTTCCCTGCCTTTCTCTTGCGCTCTGTGGAATGCCCGCTCTGTCTGTAACAAACTTTCCTACATCCATGACCTCTTTATCTCTCGTACTCTCCATCTGCTTGCCCTAACTGAAACTTGGCTTTACCCTGAAGACTCTGCTTCAGTCGCAGCCCTATGCCATGGAAGTTATCTTTTCTCCCATACTCCTCGCCCGGTTGGCCACAGAGGTGGTGTCGGGCTACTACTTTCACCCTCTTGTAGATTTCAACCTCTTCTTCTACCTCAGTCTCACTGCTTTTCTTCCTTCGAAGTCCACTCCATCCGTCTATTTGCTCCTCTGCCTCTCCGAGTAGCAGTCATTTATCGACCCCCTGGTAAGTCCCTTTTTTCCTTTCTCACTGACTTTGATGCTTGGCTTTCCTTCTTTCTTGAACCTTCATCTCCTTCCCTCATTCTTGGGGATTTTAACATTCATGCTAATGATCCCTCTGACTCTTATGCTTCGCAGTTTCTTGCTTTAACATTCTCTTTCAATCTTCAACTATGCTGCACTGCCCCCACTCACCAGAATGGCCACTGTCTTGATCTTATCCTCTTCTCAAACTGCTCACTCTCCAGTTTCTGTGCCTCAACTCTTCCCCTCTCTGACCATCATCTGATAACTTTCACACTTAAACACCCTCCTCCCCAGTCCCGTCCAATCTTAACCAACACATTTAGGAATCTTCAGGCTATTGACCCTTCTACTTTGTCCTCCAGTGTTTCAAATCTCTTCTGTACCACTATGTTATCCAAGTCTGTCAATGAGGCTGTCTCTTCCTATAATACTATTCTCTCCTCTGCTCTGGATACTGTCGCTCCTCCTATTCCTCATTCTGTAAAATGTACCAAACCCCAGCCTTGGCTGACCTCTAGAATCCGCTACCTACGTTCCTGTGCCCGTTCTGCCGAATGCCTTTGGCTGAAATCCCGTGCCCATGCTGACTTCATACATTTCAAATTCTTGCTGACCTCCTTCCAGTCTGCTTGTTTACTTGCCAAACAGGACTATTACATCCAGTTGACAAATTCTCTTGGCTCAAACCCTCTACGTCTCTTTGCCACACTGAACTCTCTCCTCAAAGTGCCTTCACCTCCAACCCCACCTTCACTTTCCCCTTCCCCCCAGACTCTGGCTGAGTTCTTTCATAATAAGGTTCACAAGATTAAACTTGAATTCTCAACCAGGTCACCTCCACCTCTCCTTCCCTTAGTCCCTGCCTCCTTTTCTTCCTTTTCTGAAATCACTGAAGAGGAAACCACACATCTTATTTCCTCCTCGAAACTAACTACCAGTTCCCTCTGATCCTATTCCCACCATCTACTTAACACTATCTCTTCTACTGTCATCCCTTTTATCTGTCAAATCCTCAATATTTCACTGTCCACTGTGACTGTTCCTGATGCCTTCAAACATGCCGTAGTCACACCACTCCTTAAAAATCCTTCATTGGACCCTACCTGTCCTTTCAACTATTGCCCCATCTCCCTCCCCCCTTTCCTATCCAAGATACTTGAACGTGCTGTTCACCGTCGTTGCTTTCACTTTCTTTCATCTCAAGCTATTCTTGATCCACTTCAATCTGGCTTTCGCCCCCTTCATTCAACTGAAACAGTGCTTGCTAAAGTCTCCAATGATATGTTCCTGGCCAGATCCAAAGGTCTCTATTCTATCCTCATCCTTCTCGATCTATCTGCTGCTTTTGACACTGTTGATTACAGCCTACTCCTTGATACGCTGTCCCAACTTGGATTTCAGGGCTCTGTTCTTTTCTGGTTTTCTTCTTATCTCTCCCAGCATACCTTTAGTGTATACTCTAGTGGATCCTCCTCTACTTCTATCCCACTATCAGTTGGTGTACCTCAGGGATCTGTCCTGGGACCTCTTCTTTTCTCCATCTATACTTCTTCCCTTGGTACTCTGATCTCATCCCATGGTTTTCAGTATCATCTTTACGCTGATGACTCCCAGATCTACCTCTCCACACCAGAAATCTCAGCTGAAATCCAGGCCAAAGTATCAGCCTGCCTGTCTGACATTGCTGCCTGGATGTCTCAGCGTCATCTGAAACTAAACATGACCAAGACTGAGCTTCTCATCTTTCCCCCTAAACTAACCTCTCCTCCTCCCCCATTCTCTGTTTCTGTGGATAACACTCTCATCCTTCCTGTCTCATCAGCTCGTAACCTTGGGGTCATCTTCAACTCCTCCCTTTCCTTCTCTGCACATATTCAGCAGACTGCTAAAACCTGTCGTTTCTTTTTCTATAATATCACCAAAATTCGCCGTTTCCTTTCTGAGCACACTACCAGAACCCTCATCCACACTCTTATCACCTCTCGCTTAGACTATTGCAACTTGCTTCTCACAGGTCTCCCACTTAGCCATCTCTCTCCTCTTCAGTCTGTTCAAAATTCTGATGCAGAAAAAACTCAATGCCTCATACTAACCTCCCAATACAACACAACCAAATTTACCGCTATCAACACACCTAAACTGAACTTGCCAATATCAGAAAATTTAAAAATCCTTGGAGTCACAATCGACCGCCACCTTACACTTGAGACTCACGCGAACAACACAACAAAAAAGATGTTCTTCTCCATGTGGAAACTGAAAAGAATAAAACCATTCTTTCCAAGATCGGTCTTCCGCAACCTAGTACAATCACTTGTACTCAGCCATCTGGACTACTGCAACTCACTATACACAGGCTGCAAAGAACAAATAATGAGAAAACTTCAAACAGCCCAGAATACAGCAGCCAGACTCATCTTCGGAAAACCAAAATACGAAAGCGCAGCACCCTTACGTGAGAAACTACACTGGCTCCCACTCAAGGAACGTATCACCTTTAAATTATGCACATTGGTTCACAAAATCATTCACGGTGAAGCCCCTGCATACATGTCCGACTTAATAGACCTGCCACCCAGAAACGCCAAAAAATCATCCAGAACTTTCCTCAACCTTCACTTCCCTAAGTGCAAAGGCATAAAGTATAAAGTACTACATGCATCAACCTTCTCCTACATGAGCACGCAACTCTGGAACGCACTACCACGCAACCTGAAAGCGATCTATGAATTAACCGACTTCCGCAAATGATTGAAGACCTATCTCTTTGAAAAAACATATTGCAAGGATCAAAACACATAAATCCCATATACACCATAATAATGCCTCAAGACATTACCTCACGTACTCCATTTCCCCGTACTCTCTCCCATTCAATAATCCAACCACAGATAAAAACTGTTATACCCCATCGCTCTCTTGCTATTATTCGATCACTCTAGTAATCCCCCAACGTCATATCCTATAGTTTCTACGCCCAAAGATGATTGACCTGACTCTGTCTTCTTTAACTATTCACAATGTAACCCATAATCGTAATGTAACAAACTGTATTTCCATCATTTACAATGTATTGTAAGCCACACTGAGCCCGCAAATAGGTGGGAAAATGTGGGATACAAATGCAACTAAATAAATAAATAAATAAATAAATAATATTCCGCCAGTGTCATTATGCTCATATTAGCCTTCTCCTCAAGTCACTTCACTGGCTTCCTATCTGTTTCCGCATATAGTTCAAACTCCTCTTATTGACCTATAAGTGCAATCACTCTGCAGCTCCTCAGTACCTCTCATCTCTCCCTACATTCCTCCCCGGGAACTCCGTTCACTGGGTAAATCTCTCTTATCGGCAACCTTCTCCTCCACTGCTAACTTCAGACTCCGTTCCTTTTATCTTGCTGCAACATATGCCTGGAATAGACTTCCTGAGCCAGTACGTCAAACTCCATCTCTGGTTGTCTTCAAATCTAAGCAAAAAGCCCACCTTTTTGATGCTGCTTTTAACTCCTAACCCTTGTTCACTTGTTCAGAACCTTTATTTTATCATCCTTTAATATTCCCTTATCTCTTGTTTGTCCTGTTTGTCTGTCCAAAATAGATTGTAAGCTCTGTCAAGCAGGGACTGTCTCTTCATGTTCAAGTGTACAGCGCTGCGTACGTCTAGTAGCGCTTTAGAAATGATAAGTAGTAGTAGTAAGCGTATTCTGTAACATGGTGCGCGTAAATTCTAAGTTGCATAGTTGGAAAGGAGGTGTAGCCATGGGTAGATCATAGGCGTTTCTAAAATCTATGCACGTTGTTATAGAATACACTCGCTCTATGCCTAATTTAGGCATCGGGATTTATACCAAGTAAATCATGGCCCAAATGGCCACAACTAAATTTGTTCGTGTGGAGAGGTGCTTGGCGTAATTCTATATACCACGCAGAAATTTAAGCCTATTCTATAACATTTAGGTGTACGTTAGAGAATATTTCTAGGTTTTTTTTCCGCACAGAATTTTCAGGCGCCACATATAGAATCTAGCCAAGAAAGAATAAGCTGATTTTTTAGGTAAGTGGTTTTAAAAGTGAAGGAGTAGCCTAGTGCAGTGTTTCCCAACTCCGGTCCTGGAGTACCCCTTGACAGTCAGGTTTTAAGGATATCCACAATGAATATACATAAAAGAGATGTGCATATAATAGAGGCAGTGTATGCAAAGAATGATGATGTGCAAACAGCAGATATGAGTGGCTGCTTGCTGCCAGCAAAGAATTAAAAACTTAAAAGGTACTAGGGGGGTTGGGGGAGTGCAGTTATAAGACCCTTGATCACCTGGGGGAGGGGAAGGAGACATGCCAGGTGAGGGGCGGGATTTTCATGCCCAACTACTTTGGGCTCAGGTCCGCCCAAAATTCGGTATCTGGCTACACCCTCAACTAACATAATTGAGTATATACACATGCATGCATTAGGCGCAAAGTTCTTACACCAGCCTAAATGCCAGTGATATGCACATAACTTATTCTGTAACTTGCATGGGTAATTGTGTGCCCCACCAAAACTCTGCCTATGTGTACCCTCACTTGTAAAATACATGCTGCTTAAGATATGCATGTATTTACAGAATAGTGCTTAGGCACATATCCAGCGTGTATGCGCATATGTGCAAATATGTATGTGTATATGCTAGTATGCTAAAAACATATACCCATAACTGGCACATACATGTTAACACCTACTCTAGAATTATCCCAATAGGCATATTAACAGCAATATTAATGAATAAAAGCTAGTTTGTGCATATAAAATCCATGCTTGAGGATAGGCACAATATGTATAAAACCCTTTTATTAAAGTGCATTAAGTATTTAACATGTGAATTAGTGTGCACGGTTACTGCATGAGCTCAGTAAATGTTACTACAGTGGAAAGCTAATGCACGTTAATTTGCACCTTAACTGCATGCTGTGGTAGGGGGCAGGAGCGGGGCAGGTTATGAGCATAGAATGGGTATGGACTGAACACTGCGTTTAGCACTAGGGGTTTGAAGTCTAGTTTCCCATGTCATTTATAGGAATTTTCATTTTGTTCTTGGTTTAAAAAATATAACCATTTTGGGGGCAATATTGGGAATTTGTTAGTGCTCACTATTCTGAAAGAGTGGACATTGTTCACAAAGAGTATGCATTACTGGGAAACCATGTGCACTCTTTCCTGATAGTGTGTGAATATTGTAGTCACTGTTATGAAACAGAGTGCACTCCTCTGAAAAAGTGGGCACTATTCTCGAAGAGTGTGCATTACTGGGAAACTGTGTGCAATCTTTCCTGACAGTGTGTGAATAGTGCATGCTTTCACTACTGGGAAAGAGTGTGCACTCTTCTGAAAGAATGGGCACTATTCACGAAGAGTGTGCGTTATTGGGAAACCATGTGCACTCTTTCCTGATAGTGTGTGAATACTGCATGCACTATTGGGAAAGAGTGGGCACTATTAACCAAGAGTGTGTGTTACTGGGAAACTGTGTGCACTCCTTCCTGATAGTGTGTGAATAGCGTATCCACTATTGGGAAAGAGTGGGCACTGTTCACGAAGAGTGTGCATTACCAGGAAACCATGTGCACTCTTTCAGAGGAGTGTACTCTTTTTTCTGGTAGTGTGTGAATAGAATACATATACATACAGTAAGTGGGATCTCTGCTCATATCTCTCCCATGCTCTCCACCCATGTATATGCCCCCTTGAATTTTCGCACTATTTAAGTTACACACACCATTATAGACTACCACTTCGATGCCTCACTGGCACTTTGGTGGGGAGGAATACAGTTACACAATGTTTATAGTGGAGTCAGGGGTTATATGGTCAGATGGGGCAATAGGGTTTCTGCCTCCTTACACCCACCTAGTCCTAGGCTGTAATATGTGGTAATTCTTTCTCTGATTCCTCTACTTACCATAAGAAATGTACCACCCCAAGACACAGCGGATCAGCCACTTATAGGTGCTAGAATTCTCTACATTTATGCATTCTAGGGGCATGTAAAGGCAGGCACCGAATTTATAGAATTGCCCTTTTACCATATATCCTCATGGTGGCTGATCATCATAGGAAGCACATTTATTTTAATACAGTACCATGTTCAGATGTGATCTATATTTCTTACCTCCTTCTGTACAAACTCTACTTGTGGTGTTGTTTCTCCCTCCCTGCCCTCACATCAGATGTCTAAAACCAGCAGTGTTTTACATCTCCCAAAATATTTTAGTTTTGTCCAGCAACTAGAACACAGTTTTGCATTTTACTATTTTGACACAATGTTACAAACTAAAGGCATATTCTCAATTTGGGTCTTCAAAATTACAAAACTAGATTTCTGGGCACTTGCGCTTTTCCCTGCAACTTGCTGAAAGAAAAATAGTGAAATTGCACCCCCCCTCCTTCCGACACACATCTTGATCATCGCACAAAGGGTTGCATCCTGCATGAGAACATAAGAGATGCCCTACTGGGTCAGACCAAGGGTCTATCTAGGCCAGTATCCTGTTTCCATCAGTGGCCAGTGTAGGTCAGAAGTACCTGACAGAGTCCTGATAACATTGTTTAAATATATAACATTCAGAGCAGTAAACTAGATTAAAATCATGAGACTTTAGCTTAAAATGTGACAATATGTTATATTTTGCCAGTTTTTAAGCAAGTTTTAGAAGTTTGGTATGGATTTTATTTGTTTTAATAAGATTTTTGCTGCTTTTTCACAAAGAGTGGAGGAGTAGCCTAGTAGTTAGTACAGTGGGCTTTGATCCTGGGGAACTGAGTTCTATTCCCACTGCAGCATCTTGTGACTCTGGGCAAGTCACTTTAACCCTCCTGGTTCAAAATAAGTACCTGAAAATATGTAAACCACTTTGAATGTAGTTGCAGAAACCTCAGAAAGAGGGTATATCAAGTCCCATTTCCCTTCCCATTACTCATGCATATTCACATGGGTCCAGTTTTTAAGATTGGCTGCAGCAGCAAGTTTGTTTTCACACAGGGGTCGTTATGCTCATATTAGCCCTCTCCTCAAGTCACTTCACTGGCTTCCTATCCGTTTCCACATACAGTTCAAACTCCTCTTATTGACCTATAAGTGCATTCACTCTGCAGCTCCTCAGTACCTCTCCACTCTCATCTCTCCCTACATTCCTCCCCGGGAACTCAGTTCACTGGGTAAATCTCTCTTATCTGCACCCTTCTCCTCCATTGCTAACTCCAGACTCCATTCCTTTTATCTTGCTGCACCTTATGCCTGGAATAGACTTCCTGAGCTGGTACGTCAAGCTCCATCTCTGGCCGTCTTCAAATCTAAGCTAAAAGCCCACCTTTTTGATGCTGCTTTTAACTCCTAACCCTTATTCACTTATTCAGAACCCTTATTTTATCATCCTCACTTTAATATTCCCTTATCTCTCGTTTGTCCTGTTTGTCTGTCCTAATTAGATTGTAAAATCTGTCGAGCAGGGACTGTCTCTTCATGTTCAAGTGTACAGCGCTGCGTGCGTCTAGTAGCGCTATAGAAATGATAAGTAGTAGTAGTAGTAGTGTTCTAAACGGACCCCGGAAGATACACACCTGAGTCATCATCTGCAGCATTTCATCTCCTTGTTAACTATTTTAGCTCTTTGCAAATATGACAAGGTTCACTTTCAGCTGAAAGATTTTTTTCATAGTGATCCATGTTGGTGGAGTTTTTAGATTTGCACTAAGCCATTCTCTGTGATTTCATTTTTTTTAATCACTATTTTACCTTCAAAGTTTTAGTGGATATAATTTGATTTCTTAATTCACTTTTATTCATTTATGGGTGTTTCTAGCGTTTAGCGCATGCTAATTGTAGGCACGTTAAAAATGCTAGCGCATCTTAGTAAACAGGGCCCTAAATGTGAGCAGCTGAACTTTTAATACGATTGGTTTTTATGTTATTTATTGTAGTATTGTATGCCCCGACGCAGCCTGTATTCTAGGTGAAACATGGCCATGTCGGGCATTTGAGAGTGTTTCCTGTGAGCATTAATAAAGACTGCATTTTCTTCAGCAAGGTCTGCTGTTTGTTTTTTTATTCCACGGTGGATATTGTGGACCAATTGTCTTCTTGCTTTCTCACCCCTATCTCTACTTCATCCGCATAAGACTTTTGCTATCAATAAATCAAACTGTAGAAGAAAATATTAATTGATAATAGAGATTTAGCACCCAAGTCACATCCTTATACCTATGAAGGATATCACATCTCACACTTTGCATCCTATTCTCTCTTACCTACAAGTCCACCGTTACCATTTTATGCACATGCTATCTAATTGCTTTCTAATTAAGATCTCCTTACATATATTCTTATTACCAATGGTAATTTTGACTACTACTACTACAAATCATTTCTATACCTTTGTCCTTGTCCATTTCAAAACCTTATCCTAGGACATTGTTATTTTCATTCTCTTAATTATTCTTTTTTTCACCTTAGTTTACCATCTCAAACACAACCCTTATGGTAGACAAAATACTGTTACTAAAAAATAGAATTGTAAACTTGGTATTTACATATTCAGTCCTGTGCATTCACAAATATCCCCTTCCGGGTTAGTGTTTTTTGTGCAGTTCACACATGACACGATACAGCAGCACTGGTTCGATGAGTTCTTGAATGCCCGTTGAACATTTTCTAAGACTTCCATGTTGCTCTTCATGTCTTTTTCCACCTTTTTCACATCCCTCTTCAGACCCTCATAACAGTTTTTTGGGTCGCAGCATGCTCCCTTGTTGTAAGCCATCCTAGATTCCCCTTTACAGAACAGAGTAAACTTAACTAAGAATTGAAGGTCTGGGAAGAAAAATTTAAGGCAGTTGTGAGAGGTTTTTCAAACAGCCTCCCTCTGCAAAATAAAATGGAAAGAAAGAAGGAAGGGAAAACTAACTTCAAGTAAAATACACTTTTGCCTATTAGTTACAACATGCCCTTTATGACATCAGTCACCTTTTAAGGCATGAAGGTTATTATTGCCCTGCAGTTACCATAGTGATTAGGGCCTACTCTCAAGGTGGCTAAGGCCCTGGGATTATTAGTGTATATCAGTTGTGGTGAAATATGTAATTTTTAGAAGGAGCTGCCTAGATTGAGGCACCAAGAATCCGCATTAATGCCTGTAGTCAAGTCATGTGTGGACATATCGTGCGTTGACATATATGTGCATAAAAGACCATATTTTAGCTACGTGCTATTTTCCAAGTGCGCACTAATCTATGATGGGCAGATTGCACAATTGCATGCATAAGTTATAAAACACTATGATTTACAATCTAGGTGCGAACATTTACACCAGCTCTATGGCTGGTGTAAGTGCTCATGCCTAAAATATAGGTGTGTGTATGACCTGTTATACAAGTATCCTATAAATTAAAAGTAGCCGCACACTTTTCCTTATAGATTAGGTGCCAAACAGGCATGTTCTAAGTACCTCAAATTAGGCAATTTCTGATAGAATTACCCTCCTCAACAAGTGTAAAATTGTTAAATATGTTTACATTCCTTGATAAACAATGGTTACTGAGAATGTTCTTTAAAAATAGAAATAATTCCTAGGTTTTAAGATTCAATTATTTCCTGATGTATCAAGAGATACCCAGCGTAGAAGTAAGCAGTTTCTTTTGTTGAAACCTGGGGTTTTACAAATAGGTGGAACTTTTTTTTTTAAGATACCCATGTAAATATAAAGATGTAAAATATGTTTTCTTTGAATCATCTCACTTGTCAGCATTTTTAGCAACTAAGAACAAAAGGAGAACGAATAGGCTCTTCATAAAGTAAATATGTAGCTCATGTACTTCAGGTATAATATGCCTTTAATTTTTGCTTATTTTTCCCTCTTTACTAAGTCTTGGATCCAATATTGTGGACTTGAGTGTATTTATATTTTCCTTTTCTCCTTTTTTTTTAGAATCTCTTTCTAAAAGATTATGTTAACTTTTAGAAACACTTTTCTGTGGAAGTGAAATTACTTGGATTTAATTTGTTAAAATTTCATAAATAAATAAAAAAATATATATATATGTTTGCATTCCCTAAATTGTGGTCCTGTAGTACACACTTTGACAAAATATATAAATTAAAAAATATTTTTATATTATGTGTGATGTATGTTTTAGTTACTATAATCAAACTCTTTGAACTCGTAGTAAAATTTATTGTTGACTTTTATCTCTGATAGCAGATTACAAACCATACCATTTAACCAATGTAAGTTTCAGTCATTACTACCGTACTCTACTAGCAGTGTCGCTGAGAGGGGGGAGCAGGGGGGGACAAAATTCCCCGGGCCTGGGCCTCCAAGGAGGGCCTGACGCTGGGGTCTCTATCTCTCTCCTGCACCAGACGGGACCTGGGTGATCGTGTCCCGACAGGAACAGGAGAGAGAAAACTCTGGTGCCAGGCCCCCCTTGGAGGCTGTGGAGGACCTGGAGGAACAGACATAGCAAGCTGCTGTTCTTCACAGTCTGTTGCATTGCCTTCCCCTGCGGCTGCTTTTCCCCTCAAGCCACACATGCGCGACCTGAGAGAAAAAGCAGCCATAGGGGAAGGCCACGTGGCAGAAGGAAAAAGAGCAGCGCTGGAGGATGAACTCTTCTGCTGGCGGGGCCTTGGGATCCCCGCCGGCCAAGGTTCCTAACAGTTACGGCGGGCGGGCGGGCGGGCAGCAGCAGCGATCAGGGAGGGTGAGATGGTGGATCCTGGGGGGGGGGGGGGGGCATGATGATCCTGGGGGGGCCCTGCGGCGACAATCCTGGGGGGGGGTCCAGCGACGTTCTTACCCTGGGCCCAGCTCTGTCTCTTGGCGGCCCTGTCTACTAGTGCCCACAGACCCACTATTCTATATCCATTGTGACTTTGACTGGCTTCACACTTGTGTCCTTTCTCCTAACCTTGATGTTACCATTGATCTATAACTGTCATTTTTTGCTTCTCTAATGTATATAAATCTTTCATCATCTATACTATAGCACCCAGGTTGTCATGAATCCTACAGCTCTTATGTCGCTTCCCCAAGCAGTGGCGTAGCTACGTGGGGCCTGAGGGGGGCTGGGCCCCGTAGATTCCAGCCTGGACCCCCCTCCCGGCGAACCCGCCCCCGCCGTAGCATACCTTCACTTTTGCTGGCGGGGGACCCCACTCCCTGCCAGCCGACGTCCTCTCCATCCTGCTCCTGCTGTTTCATGCATTGCTGACGTCCTGCAAGTTGTACTTGCGACGTCAGACTCAGAGAACAGAACTCTGTTCTCTGAGTCTGATGTCCTGCACGTACAACGTGCAGGACGTCAGCAATGCATGCAACAAGAGCAGGAGCAGGATGGAGAGGATGTCGGCTGGCGGGGAGTGGGGTCCCCCGCCAGCAAAAGTGAAGGTAGGCTGCGGCGGGGTAGGGTTCGCGGCGGGAGGGGGGTCAGAAAAGACATGGGGGGGGGCGGCAATGGCTGGGGGGGGCGGCACCGGGGGGAGGGCTAAAATGTGCCCCCTCCCCTCGGGCTTTAGACCCCCCTCCCACGGAAGTCTGGCTACACCCCTGTCCCCAAGTATCTTTATTCTGCTTTCAGTTAATCCAGAATGTTGTAGCTTCTTTCCTCGCTAGCTAAATAATGGGTGACCGTATCACCCTCAGGAAACTCTATGGACTCTGTTTTAGAGCGAGCTCTACTCAGTTCTCTGAATTCTTCTAGCCTTTGTTGCCTCCATGATCCTTTTTCACTACAATTGATCCATGGTGGGGAAAGGGAGTTGTAATCATCATTCTCCGAGGACTAGCAGGCTGCTTGTTCTCACATGTGGGTCGGCGTCCACGGCGGCCCAGGAACAGAGATTTTTCCAGCAAAAATCCATGGAGCTTTGAGACAGTTTCCAGAGTGCGAGGGGCTCGCACCGTGCATGCACGGCCATCTTCCCACTCTCCTCCGCAGAAAAAGAAAAACTGAGGCCTCAGTTTTTCTTTTTCTGCAGAGGAGAGTGGCTGTGTGTCGGTCTCTCTCCCTCAGGCCCAGAGAAAAAGACTTAGGCATCTTCGCACTGTTTATTTTGCACTTTCTTTTTGTTTTTAGTTGCCTCTTCAGTCTTTTTCTTTTTCCAGTTACAAAAAAACCCCCCTTATATCCTTAGTTTATCCCTTTTTAAGTTTCCTTTCGTTTTTGTCGCGTACGTGGTTCTCATTTTTGTGCCCCTCTGTTGGCACAATCAAGCCTTTTGATTTTTCCGCCGCGATTTTTCCATTCATGTCATCGAAGACTCCCAGCGGCTTCAAAAAGTGTGCTCGGTGCCAGCAGTCAATCTCAGGTACTGACCTGCACGCATGGTTCATCCAGTGCCTTGGGCCCGACCATCGCCCAGACGCTTGTAAGTTGTGTCTGAGCTTGAAAAAGTGGACACAGGCATCGAGAAGAGCTCTTCGGGACCATCTTTTCAGAGCTCCGACTGATTCCTCGGCGTTGACTTTGGTACCGGGGTTGGTGGCATCGACATTGGGCAGGTAATGGCTGTCTGGACATCACCACTAGCTGGGAGTAGTGAGCCGTCGAGTGGGTCTCCACCTGTCTTGAAGGCTCCTGCTGTGCAGGCCCACCAGGACTGACTGCTGTCGGACCCGACCCCGAGGAGGCGTGTGGATTCCACGTCTTCCTCATCAGTACCGAGGAGTACCGGTGACGTGCTTCGAGCGAAGGCGAAGAAGCATCGTCATCGGTCTCCTTCGAGACACGGTACCGGGAGCTCCGGGGCGTCGAAGGATTTGGCACCCGAGAAGCTTCGACGCCAGGAGGAGCGCTCACCCTCCATACAAGAGGTGTCAGTGCGTCGATCTTCGGACAGCCTGGTACCACCTCCCAGGCCTCCACAGTTTCTGATGCCGACTTCTGCACCGACCCCACAGCCTTCCTCGATAGCGACTCTAGATGAGTGCATCCAAGCCGTTCTTCCTGGCCTTCTGGAGGGGCTGCTGCGTCAGTCTGCCTCGGTACCGGGGGTGCTTGCGCCCTCGTTACCGTCAATGGAAGTAGCAGCTGGCTCTGTGCCTGTGGTGTGGTCTCTGACGCCGGTACCACTTGCAGTATCGGCCTTGTCTACCACCCAGGTCGACTCCCCGTCGACGTCGCTGGAGGGAGCTTCATCGCCGCCGGCATGGGAGTCGTCTTCTCGGCATGGCCATCGAGAACAGGGTTCCTCTGCGTCGAGACAGGCCCGGTTTCGGACTGCAGTTAGAGAACTCTTGTCTGATACCGATGAGGATGCCTCGTGGGATGAAGGGGAAGATCCCAGGTATTTCTCTTCCGAGGAGTCTTGTGGTCTTCCTTCTGATCCATCTCCTTCACCTGAGAGGAAGCTTTCTCCACCAGAGAGTCTCTCCTTCTCGTCATTTGTCCAGGAAATGTCTGTGGCTTTTCCCTTCCCTGTGGTATTTGAGGATGAGCCCAGGACTGAGATGGTCAAGGTTCTTGACTATCCTTCGCCACCTAAGTTGTCATCCACTGTCCCTTTGCATAATTTCCTTAAGGAGACATTGCTTAGGAACTGGATGAAACCACTAAGTAACCCCACTATTCCCAAGAAAGCGGAGTCCCAATATCGGATTCACGGAGAACCTGAGTTGATGAAGTCGCAGTTACCTCATGACTCTATGGTTGTGGATTCCGCTCTCAAGAGAGCCAAGAGTTCTAGAGATTTTGCCTCGGCGCCCCCGGGACGAGAATCTAGAACCCTGGACTCTTTTGTGAGGAAGGCCTATCAGTCCTCTATGCTCGTGTCCAAACTTCAGTCTTACCAGCTATACACGAGCATCCACATGCGGAATAATGTAAAGCAACTGGCGGACTTGGTGGACAAGCTCCCTCCGGAGCACGCCAGGCCTTTTCAGGAGGTGGTCAGGCAGCTGAAGGCATGTCGTAAATTCCTGTCCAGGGGTGCTTACGACTCTTTTGATGTTGCATCCAGAGCTGCAGCTCAGGGTATAGTGATGCGTAGACTCTCATGGCTGCGTGCCTCTGACCTGGACAATCGAGTCCACCAGCGGGAAACTGCCCTTGACAAACTCTCCTACCGGGCGCCTTCAGCATCTACCTCATCAGGTAGATGTTTTTTCAAGGGAAGGAGGACTGCTCCCTATGCTTACAATAAGCGTAGGTACAATCCACCTTCTTGACAGCCTTCTCAGGCTCAACCCCAGCGCGCTCATTCTCGTCAACAGCGTGCTCCTGGACAGGCCTCTGCAGCTCCCCAGCAAAAGCAAGGGACGGGCTTTTGACTGGCTCCAGTTGAGCATAGCCACTATGAAAGTGTCTGTGCCGGACGATCTGCCGGTCGGAGGTAGGTTAAACTTTTTTCACCAAAGGTGGCCTCTCATAACCTCCGATTGGTGGGTTTTACAAATAGTCCGGCTCGGATACTCCCTCAATTTGATCTCCAGACCTCCAAATTGCCCACCGGGAGCTCAGTCCTTCAGCTTCCAGCACAGGCAGGTACTTGCAGAGGAACTCTCCGCCCTTCTCAGTGCCAATGCGGTCGAGCCCGTTCCACCAGGGCAAGAAGGGCTGGGATTCTATTCCAGGTACTTCCTTGGGCAAAAGAAAACAGGGGGGATGCGTCCCATCTAGACCTAAGGGGCCTGAGCAAATACCTGGTCCGAGAAAAGTTCAGGGTGGTTTCCCTGGGCACCCTTCTTCCCATGATTCAGGAAAATGATTGGCTATGCTCTCTGGACTTAAAGGATGCTTATACACACATCCCGATACTTCCAGCTCACAGGCAGTATCTTCGATTCCATCTGGGAACACAGCACTTCCAGTATTGTGTGCTACCCTTTGGTCTTGCGTCTGCGGCTAGGGTCTTTAATGTTCAATCATTTTTATTGATGTTCAACATTCCAAACAATCATACCATTTCTGTTTTATCCTCCATTAAGTTATCACTGAGTTATACATAAACAGAACTCACACAACTGGAACATCATATTATTTTTCCCCCTTTTTCTCCCCCTCCCCTCCCTTGTCCCCCCTCCTCCCCCACCCTCCCCCCTCCTCTACCTCCCCTCCCCCCTCCCTATTGTTTCCAGTTCAAGGTTGCCACAGACCTGATTATCATTGTTAAGATCAATAAAATGTTCAAATGTTCAACAGGCGGCTTCTTGCCGCCGGGGACAAAGTCATCCAAAATGGAGCCCATCGTGTTTTAAATTTCTTTCCTGCTGCTGATGATATGTCTCCCACTCCAACTCTCTCCAGGTGCAATAGTGTTATCATTTGTGTTCGCCATTGTTGGACACTTGGTTCATCTGCAGACAGCCACTTTATGAGGATAACCTTTTTTGCCATAACAGTAGTCCGCACAGCAAAGTCTCTCAAACCTTTTGGTGTTGGTTTACCCAAAGCTGGTTGGCCAAACAACAGTTTGGCGTCCAGTTTCCAACTTGTCGCCCACCATCTACTCACTTGCTGTGTAACTTGTGTCCAAAAACGTTGGATATGTGGGCATTTCCAAAACATATGTCCTAAAGTTGCACCTTCCCCCCCGCACTTAGGGCAGGCGCCATCTGGCGATATTCCCATATGGAAAGCTCTTCTGGGCGGGATATACCAGCATAGTACCATTTTATATTGTAACTCCCAGTGCGACTGTGCCCACATTAACCTTCTCATGGTTAAAATGTGTGTTCTGTATATTTCTTCAGGCAGTGTTAGACCCAAGTCCATATTCCATGCTTGGGCTATAACATTATATTGTATTTCTGATGCTGTATCTCTGATGTGCCTGTGGTGGAAGGATAGTGGCACCTTCTGTTGTGCAGGGAGTGAAAAGGCATCTGCTAATTCTTCTTGGACGTCTTCCGTTAAATTCTCCCATTCCAAACTTTTCACATAGTGTCGCAGTTGGTAATAATGAAATATGTCTGTGTCCGGTAAGGAGAATTCCTTCTGCAAATCCGGAAATGTTTTAAGCTTCCCTTCTACAGTCAGTACATGATACAGGTAAGTGATCCCTTTAGTTTTCCACACTACAAATCTAGGATACAGGTTTCCTGGTGGAAATGAGGGGTTCCCACATAGCGCCAGAAAAGATGTGACTGTGTGTTTAAACTGATGCAACTTGCACACCCAGCGCCACACCGCCCGTGCGGTGGGCATAATTCCTGTCATTTCAAGAACCTCTGAGTTAACTCCTGTTCCTGAATGTAGCATGTGACTAAAATGAGTGTCCCCCGTCAGTTTTAACTCCATCGTTGTTGCTGTGTAGTGCTGCGTGTCTCTGTACCAATCTGTAATATGTCTCATCCCTCCTGCTACCGTTATGTGCCTCAAACTAATTAAACCCAGACCCCCGTATTCTGCCGGAGTCTGCAATATAGCTATAGGGGCTCTTGGTTTTTTGCCCTTCCATAAAAATGCTTGTGTAATTCGATTCAACTGTTTTTCATCTTTACTTTTTAAATATAATGGTAAGACCTGAAAAGTATATAACCATCTAGGTATAATGATCATATTAAATAGCGCTATCCGGCCTAATAATGATATTGGATATGTAGACCAGGTGTGTAATGCTGCTCTTGTGTCTGTCATTAATTTTGTTACATTGACTTCGTACAGCCTGGAAAGATCTTTTGGTATTCTGACTCCTAAATACTTAAGAGAGTCCCCCTCCCATGTTAAGGGGAGTTGGTTTTTCCAAGATGTTTTATTTTCTCCCATTATATCGAGCACCTGTGTTTTCTGAACATTAAGGGTAAAACCTGATAACACCCCAAAATCTTCTATGATAGAAAATAAATTTGGCATGGAGCTTCTAGGATTTTGCATTACCACCAGAAGGTCGTCCGCAAATGCCAGCACCTTTACCAGCTCTCCACCCACTTCTATCCCTTCCACATCTCTTCCCCTCTGGATAGTCTGAATAATAGGCTCTATTGTTAGTATAAAAAGTAATGGGGAGAGAGGGCACCCCTGTCTGGTACCTCTGCTCACTGGAAACACTTCTGTATTCACTCCATTGATACTTATTAATGCTTTGGGATCTATATACAGTGTCTTAATCGCCTGTAGGAACCAACCTTGGAATCCCATGTGGCCCAACACCCCAAACATATATTGCCAATTTACTTTATCAAAAGCCTTTTCGGCATCTAAGCTAACCGCCAAAGCTGGTGTTTCCCGCTGTTGGCAGTGCGCTATGGCTAGTAACAATTTTCTCATATTTTTAACTATTTGTCTATTTTGTACAAATCCCACCTGTTCCTGGCCGATCAGCTCAGGCAAAATACCGGCCAGTCTGTCTGCTAGTAGTCTTGCCAGTGTCTTTACTTCAACATTCAGCAGGGAGATTGGTCTGAATGAGTCTGCCTTATCAGCTATTTTCCCGGGTTTTAACAGCAAGATTATTTGTGCCTCATTGGCATGATCTGGGAATGTACCCTGCGCCACCACTTGATCATAGTAAGCCGTTAAGGGCCCTGTGATCTGCATCTGTAATAATTTATAGAATTCCCCAGTAAGTCCGTCGGGGCCAGGCGCTTTAAAGTGCTTTAACGTTTTTAATACCTTTTGTAGTTCCTTCCCGGATATAGGTTAATTTAATTGGGCTATCCCCTGCTGCCCCACCTGTGGTAACCCCAACGCTGTCAAATGTTCTTCTAGTTGTTGCTGATCTAGCTGGCCTGGGGATGTGTATAACTTTGAAAAATGCGTTCTCAATATCTCTGCTATTTTCTCTGAGTTGTTCTGAGCTTTTCCTTGTTGATCCCTTATGGTTGTGATAACTCGGGAGGGCCCCCATGTTTTTGTTATGCGAGCCAGCAGCGGTCCTACCCTATCTCCATATTTTTGGAATTTGTATTTTTGATAGTGTAAGGTTCTTGTAGCCCTCTCATGCAACAGTGCATTAAGAGTTACCTGTGCTGCATGATGTGCCTCCTTATTGCTTCTAGTAGGGTCCCTGACCAAGCGTTTTTTTGCTATGCTTAGCTCCTTCTCTAACTGTACTATAGCTCTAGCAATTTTCTTATTTCGGGCGCTCACATAAGCAATTACCGCTCCTCGAAGCACTGCTTTTGCTGTGGACCAATATAATATCGGGTTTTCTGAATGTTGCTGATTAAAGATTTCAAATTCTTCCCATTTCTGATGAAGATATTCAACAAACTCCTTCTGTTTATACAAGTATGTCGGAAATCTCCATCCCCTCGCCCCTTGGTAATACGGTGGTGCTTCCAGGTCTATCCAAACCATCGCGTGGTCAGAAATTTCTTCTGGGCCTATGCTAGCTTCCAGCACCCACGGGAATAGTCCTTGATCTACTAGTATGTAATCTATTCTTGAGTATGTGCCATGTGCCCTTGAGAGATGCTTGTAATCTCGCTCCCCGGGGTGTAGAGCCCTCCAAGCATCCACCAGATTTAATTGGTGTTTAAGATCTGAAAGAGCTCTGGATCTAGGGCCCCCTCGGTGTGCCCCCTTTGGAGAGGAACAATCCATCTGTGGGTCTCCCACCAGATTAAAATCTCCCATTATTAGTAATTTTAAGGTTTGGTGTGGTATGCATTTGTGAATTATTTCTTTAAAAAAAGCTTTATCATAATTATTCGGTGCATATAGCGCTAATAACAAGATTTCCCTATTTTGTAACCACAAATGTATTAGCACATACCGACCTTGGGGGTCTGCACTGATCAGCTCAGACCTGGCCTGTAACCTTTTTCTAAGCAAGATTGCCACTCCTCCTTTCCTGCCTTCCTGTGTTGCTGCATGTACTTCCCCCACCCAACTCCTTTTTAGTTTCTTATGCTCTTCTATGGTTAACCGTGTTTCCTGGAGGCACGCGATATCTGCTTTGTGCCGTTTTAATGATGTTAATATTTTTGCCCTTTTTATTGGTGATGTAATTCCTCCCACATTCCAGGTGATAATCCGGGTTCCCTTACCCATAACCTCCTATAGGCCTATTCTTATTCTGTGTGTTTTTGTGTTCCTGACCATCAGGCGCCCAGCCTCGCCCAATAGCCTCTCTCTTTCCCCCCTGCCCCTTTAGCAGTGGCCGCCTTTTCCTATAATTGGTCTTACTGATGCCACATATTATGTTCGCCTTCAACAACCTTGTACCATACTTTATGTCATCTATACCCCTCTCCCCTACCCTCTTTTTGTCCCCCTCCCCTTCATTCCCTCCCTCCCTTCTTCTGCTACCCTTTGTAACCCCCCATATATCCCCATCTCTTCCCTATGCAAGAAGAAGAAGTCTTGTGTGATGTTGGCAGCCCCTCCCCCCGGCCCGACCTTTCCTTATGCATTTTAACCTGCCCCTTATGTTCTTTCCATTCCAACCGAGTTTACATTTTTAAAATTTCCTTTCCCTTCTACCATTCCTCTGCTAAGTCATTCCTTTCTCGCCCTGTGGTAAACATTGTTAACTTCTCTTAACTTTTTAAACATTCTGTATAACATCAATATAACTGAAAGTTTTAAAGTCCTTTCTACATTGCAGTCTCTACCCTGGCATAGCATTGTCTCACCGTGCCATTGAAAAAATGGAATCTCTCCCTGATCTGCATCCATCCTGTTTTTCAAGTCTGGTCCTTCATGCTCCTCTCCATAGTTGTCATGAACTTCTTTGCTGCTTCTGGCGTTTCAAATGTTTTCCAGGCTCCTTTATATTGTATTTTTAGTAGTGCAGGATAGATAAGCATGAATCTGTTGTTAGTCTCAAAAAGCTCTTTACATAAAGGAGTAAACTGCTTCCTCTTTTCCTGAAGCGCTGGCGAGTAGTCCTGAAAGACCTTTACCGGGATTCCCTCATATTGCAATGTTTCTCGTTTTTGCCTGGCTCCTCTCATAATCTCCATTTTATGAATAAAATTATGAATTTTTGCTATGACTACACGTGGCCGCATCATTCCTTCTTGTTTGCGGCCCATCCTGTGGGCCCGCTCCAAACACAGTGGGCCTACGCTGTCTGAGAGGGCGAATTCCGTTTTCAGCCATCTTTCCAGGATGGTAGGCAGCAGCGAGTCAGTGATTGTTTCTGGAATCCCTACAATGCGGATGTTCGATCTCCTTGACCTGTTTTCCAGGTCGTCTATTTTGTAATCCTGCAGGCGGACTTGTTTCTGCAGCTCCTCCATTGTTTTCTGTCTGTCCGCCGCTCCGTCTTCACTATTGGACATCTGCTTCTCCAATTCGCCGGTACGGCGAACTGTGTCAGTCAATCGCTCCTCGAGCCCCGCGATTTGGTCCGATAGCTGTTTTAGTTGGGGTTCCAGAGCCCCTTTTACCGCCTCTGTGATTTGCTGGAGCTGCAAGGTGGTAAATGGCGGTTGTATTTGTTGTCCTGATCCCGGGCTACGTGCCATCTTGGATTCGCCCGCTGCTTGCGTTTTGTCAACGTCTTTTTTCCCCGCTTTTCCGGGCATCTCGGCGTTTCCCCTGATAACGAAGGGGTCCATACACTGGACTCGCTGTTATTTCTCGGTCTGGGTGTTCCGTTTTTTGTTTCAAGATGATTTCGGGCGCTTAGGTTCGGGGCTGCCTCGGAGAGGAACTAAAACACGTCCGTTCCTCTCAATGCATCACGGGACCTCCCCTGCGGCTAGGGTCTTTACAAAATGCCTGGCAGTAGTTGCAGCGTCGCTATGCAGAGTGGGAGTGCATGTGTTCCCTTATCTCGATGATTGGCTGGTGAAGAACACCTCAGAGGCAGGAGCTCTACAGTTCATGCAGATGACTCTTCAACTCCTGGAGCTACTCGGGTTTGTTATAAATTACCCAAAGTCCCATCTACTTCCAGTTCAACAACTAGAATTCATAGGAGCTCTGCTGGACTCACAGACGGCTCGTGCCTATCTTCCCAAGGCGAGAGCAGACAACCTTCTGTCTCTAGTTTCCATGGCCAGAGCGTCTCAGCAGATCACAGCTCGGCAGATGTTGAGACTTCTAGGCCATATGGCCTCCACAGTTCATGTGACGCCCATGGCCCGCCTTCACATGAGATCTGCTCAATGGACCCTAGCTTCCCAGTGGTATCAAGCTGCCGGGAATCTAGAGGATGCAATCCAGCTGTCCAACGACTTTCACAGTTCCCTTCAGTGGTGGACAATTTGATCCAATTTGACCCTGGGACATCCCTTCCAAATTCCTCAACCTCTAAAAGTGCTGACAACGGATGCATCTCTCCTGGGGTGGGGAGCTCATGTAGATGGGCTCCACACTCAAGGAGCTTGGTTCCTTCAGGAATCAGGTCTTCAGATCAATCTCCTGGAGTTGCGAGCGGTCTGGAACGCTCTAAAGGCTTTCAGAGATCGGCTGTCCAATCAAATTATTCAAATTCAGACAGACAACCAGGTTGCCATGTACTACATCAACAAGCAGGGGGGCACCGGATCTTGCCTCCTGTGTCGGGAAGCCGTCCAGATGTGGCTTTGGGCACACCAGCATGGCATGCTTCTCCAAGCCACGTATCTGGCAAGCATAAACAACAGTCTGGCCGACAGGTTGAGCAGGATAATGCAACCTCACGAGTGGTCGCTCAACTCGGGCGTGGTTCGCAAGATCTTCCAAGCGTGGGGCACCCCCTTGGTGGATCTTTTTGCCACTCAGTTCAATCACAAGGTCCCTCAGTTCTGTTCCAGACTTCAGGCCCACGACAGACTAGCCTCAGATGCTTTTCTCCTTCATTGGGTGAAGGGCCTTCTGTATGCATATCCTCCCATACCTCTGGTGGGGAAGACTTTACTGAAACTCAAGCAAGACCGCGGAACCATGATTCTGATTGCACCATTTTGGCTGTGTCAGATTTTGTTCCATCTTCTTCTGGAGTTGTCCTCCGAAGAACCGTGGAGATTGGAGTGTTTTCCAACCCTTATCACTCTCACGGCCTGGAGTTGAGAGCGTAGAATTCACCTCCTTGGGTCTCTCTGAGGGTGTCTCCCGAGTCTTGCTTGCTTCCAGGAAAGATTCCATGAAGAGGTGTTACTCTTTTAAATGGAGGAGGTTTGCTGTCTGGTGTGACAGCAAGGCCCTAGATCCTTGCCCTTGTCCTACACAAACCCTGCTTGAATACCTTCTACACTTGTCAGTCTAGTCTCAAGACCAACTCCGTAAGAGTTCATCTTAGTGCAATTAGTGCTTTTCATTATCATGCAGAGGGTAAGCCTATCTCTGGACAGCCTTTAGTTGTTTGCTTCATGAGAGGTTTGCTTTTGTCAAAGCCCCCTGTCAAACCTCCACCAGTGTCATGGGATCTCAACATCATTCTCATCCAGCTGATGAAACCTCCTTTTGAGCCACTGAATTTCTGCCATCTGAAGTATTTGACCTGGAAGGTAATTTTCTTGGTGGCTGTTACTTCAGCTCGTAGAGTCAGTGAGCTTCAAGCCTTGGTAGTGCATACTCCTTATCTCAAGTTTCATCACAACAGAGTAGTCCTCCGCACTCACCCTAAGTTCCTGCCGAAGGTGGTATCGGAGTTCCATCTGAACCAGTCAATTGTCTTGCCAACATTCTTTCCCCGTCCTCATACCCGCCCTGCTGAACATCAGTTGCATACATCAGACTGCAAGAGAGCATTGGCCTTCTGTGTGGAGCAGACAAGCCCCTTCAGACAGTCCACCCAAATGTTTGTTTCTTTTGATCCCAACAGAAGGGGAGTCGCTGTTGGGAAACACACCATTTCCAATTGGCTAGCAGATTGCATTTCACTTATGCCCAAGCTGGGCTGACTCTTGAGGGTCATGTCACGGCTCATAGTATTAGAGCTATGGCAGCATCGGTGGCTCACTTGAAGTCAGCCACTATAGAAGAGATTTGCAAGGCTGTGACATGATCATTAGTCCACACATTCACATCTCATTACTGCCTTCAGCAGGATTCCCGACGCGACAGTCGGTTTGGGCAGTCGGTGCTGCAGAATCTGTTTGGGGTTTAGAATCCAACTCCACCCCCCTAGGCCCATTTTAGTTCTGTTCCAGGCTGCACTCTCAGTTAGATGTTTCTTCGTAGGTCAATCTTTGTTATGTCCTCGCTGTTGCGAGGCCCAATTGACCTTCTTTTGTTGTTTTGAGTGAGCCTGGGGGCTAGGGGATACCCCACATGTGAGAACAAGCAGCCTACGTGTCCTCAAAGAAAGCGAAGATACTTACCTGTAGCAGGTATTCTCCGAGGACAGCAGGCTGATTGTTCTCACCAACCCGCCCACCTCCCCTTTTGGAATTGTTGTTCTTTATTTGCATTTTGATATAACAGGCGGGAACGGACACGGGCGGGCGAGAAGATGGCCGCGTATGCGCAGTGTGAGTCCCTCGTGCTCCGGAAGCTGTCTCAAAGCTCTATGGATTTTTGCTGGAAAAATCTCCGTTGCTGGGCCGCCGTGGACGCTGACCCACATGTGAGAACAATCAGCCTGCTGTCCTCGGAGAATACCTGCTACAGGTAAGTATCTTCGCTTTAAAGGAGACTCCCTAGAGAGCTGGATTTAGATGCCATGAAATACAGGGTTACAGAATGGGTGCTGGTACATGACTCCTGGCCTTTGAAGCATTGCTATAATGCCCAAACGAGGAATAGTGCTGAGGTGGGGGGGGGGGGGGGAAGGGGGAAGGTGTCAATGAGGACTCGTAACACCAGAATCCCAGCAGTGGTCCCAAATGTGCTGGAAGAAAAAGGAGAAAAAAAGAAAGAACAGCTACAACAGACAAAGCACTAAAGCAAGTGAAATACAGAGTGAAAAGGAGGAGACACTGAGATCCTCTTGGAAAAGTGTACTGTGGAGTGTTATTTACATATATACCAGACAGAGCATTAATGGAGCTGCATAGAATATAATCAGTGACAAACATCAGATTTGAATGAAAGTAGAAGGGTTACTGATGGGAGATTTTAATGTGGCTTCCAGATATGGATTATGCCAGATCTGGATTAGAGTAGCCTCTCTGTAGAATCCGAAGTAGACAGATCCTGGATTCTTTCTAGGGGGTGCTCCTCAGACAAATGATAATGGAACCCACAAAGGAGGCAGTAATATTAGATCGGATACATACAAGTTGGCAAAGTGTTTCTTATGTCCAGGCAAGTGGCCACCTGAGCTTCAGTGAACATCTGGCTATATTATTTCAAAATAAGAACAATGTCTCAAATGGATCATTTAGCATATTTGCAAGTCAAACATATTTCCTCTCTTCCTAAAGACACTCTCATGGAAGATATGATGATCAAATAAAGGAGTTATTTTTATTATGTGGTGAAAGATCACTTTAAAATTTTATGTGCAGATTTAACACCTTTGAATTACTGAAAATGGACAGAAACTTGGTTCAGGCATCTGGGGGTGATTGTTTCTGAAGATATTTTGCAGGGTCTGATTTGTAAACCATGAGTAAAGTTGACTTTTGTGAATTATCGAGAACAGCAATATAAATTTATCTATGGAGCTTACATTTGCCCAAAGAGAGCTTTTCTCATGGGCATATCACAGACAGATAATTTTTTTAAATGTGGGACACCAGCAGCTACTTTTGGTCATATGTGTGAATAAGTACATCTATTTAGCAGTTTTGGAAGGATGTGATTGCAAAGATCATGCATATTCTGGGTATACATTTTTTCACTTTTGCCACAGATCTTCCTATTTGTTGATTATTTTGCTTCTAACCAGCAAACTTCAAAACTGAAATGTACTCTTACATTATCTGTTTTTACAGGCACACAGAACTATCTTAATACAATGAAAACATATTTCACCACCTAATGTCACACAGCAGTTGAATTTATTGCATGCCACCATGATTATAGAACGTCATAAAGCAGGCTAGACACATTCACAGTGTTGGAGAATGTTCCAGAGGATTTGGGAACCAGTTTGGACTGTGCTGCTATACCAAACTCGTAGTTGGATTCTAAATTGTTAATTTGGCTATACATGACTCACTTTTGCCTACACCATCTTGATCTTAACCCTAACCCCCCCCCCCCCCCAACCCCGGGTCCCTTGATCTTTGTCTAGGGACCCGGGGTTGGGGGGGGGGAGACATAAAAGAAAACTGTTGAATTGTTGTTAAGTGGTTTCAGTAGTTGTGTAGAGACCATATTCTTTCTGCTTATCAGATTTTGGTTACTTAATAAAGAAAAATATATTTAAAGAATAAAAACAATAGAAGAGAGGGCTCACACAAAGATCAGGGTGTGGACTTCAAGTTTGCTGATTTTATTAAAATAGGGGCATTTTTTGAAAGGAGGAGCTGGCAGAATTTAAACATCTTTGCCTAGTAGAAGGACCATGGGTAAAACAAAAATAAGCTATATAAAAAGACAGATCAGGATCAAGGCTGGAGTGGGCAACTCCAGTAGTTGGGAAGTAAGACTGGTGCTGGGTAGACTTTTACGGTGGCAGTAAATAATTTTGTTTCAGATATAATTTTATTAGAGAGTTACATGGACAATTCAACTGAACAACTGATATAACAAATGATTCTACATGAGCAAGAAGTGGTTATTGAATTAGAGACTTAAGTATATGTATTGTTAAATAACTTCTGGTTTTTAAAAGAGATAGAATGTAATCAGATGTATTATTTCTAACTAATATTGGACAATAAGTATGTTTTCAATGAAATGATTGGCCTTGAAGAAGCCAACCAGATGATCAATGTGGAATAATGAATTAGACGAGTAATATCTGGGGATAATCAGGTTAATACCACATTTTTTTTGTCTGTTTACTGTTTAATTGATCTCTTTATCTTGTTTCACTCTCCCTATTTAGTGGTCTAAGGAAGAGAATAGAATTACCTGACTGAAATAATTCCTACATATTACTTTCTCTGTATTTCCAGCAAGTTGTTTTATCGCTTGTAAAAATTTAAATAGTAACCTAGTAACATATTAGATGACGGCAGAAAAAGACCTGCACGGTCCATCCAGTCTGCCCAACAAGATGAACTCATGTGTATACCTTACCTTGATTTGTAAATGGTTATAAATAAAAAATAATTAAAAAATAATAAGAAGTCACGGACCAAGTAAGGGATCTAGGTGTCGTCGTTGATGATACGTTGAAACCTTCTGCTCAGTGTGCTGCTGCGGCTAAGAAAGCAAATAGAATGTTAGGTATTATTAGGAAATGAATGGAAAACAAAAATGAGGATGTTATAATGCCTTTATATCGCTCCATGGTGTGACCGCACCTTGAATATTGTATTCAATTCTGGTCGCCGCATCTCAAAAAAGATATAGTGGAATTAGAAAAGGTGCAGAGAAGGGCGACAAAAATAATAAAGGGGATGGGACGACTTCCTTATGAGGAAAGGCTAAAGCGGCTAGGGCTCTTCAGCTTGGAGAAAAGGCGGCTGAGGGGAGATATGATAGAGGTCTATAAAATAATGAGTGGAGTTGAATGGGTAGATGTGAAGCGTCTGTTCACGCTTTCCAAAATACTAGGACTAGGGGGCATGCGATGAAGCTACAATGTAGTAAATTTAAAACAAATCGTAGAAACGTTTTCTTCATTCAACGTGTAATTAAACTCTGGAATTCGTTGCCAGAGAATATGGTAAAGGCAGTTAGCTTAGCGGAGTTTTAAAAAGGTTTGGACGGCTTCCTAAAGGAAAAGTCCACAGACTGTTATTGAATGGACTTGAGGAAAATCCACTATTTCTGGGATAAGCAGTATAAAATGTTTTGTACATTTTTGGGATCTTGCCAGGTATTTGTGACCTGGATTGGCCACTGTTGGAAACAGGATGATGGGCTCGATGGACCTTTGGTCTTTCCCAGTATGGCAATACTTATGTACTTAACTCAGCAACACAACAAAACCAAAACTTGCAATGAACAATATATTACTCTTCTTCTCTTGATTCTCTAATGTGACTGTAACAACATCACTCTGTTTTTGTTTCATCACCGGAGGTGGCTAACACCTCACGGTACTATGTAAGCCACATTGAGCCTGCAAATAGGTGGGAAAATGTGGGGTACAAATGCAACAAATAAATAAATACATTTCTGTATATCAGAGGAGCCCATAGGGTTCTCTTTTCTTTCTTCTCCAGGAAAGTTGGCAGGGCGTAAAAAATGGAGTCCCCAGATCTTCAAGAAAAGGGAGTAAACTTGGGATCCAGGAGGATCCTGAATGGGAGAGAATCAAAAGTGGCTTTTCAAGTGAAGGAAGTTAGTACTAAGACTCCTTGTTTGAAGTGGAGGTTTAACTTTTTTATATCAAGAGGAAGATTTTTAGCCTGGAGTAGAGGAAGCTACTTCTTGAGAAGAGTATTCGTTGAGACAGAAATGTTAACTAGTTAACAGAGGTATTTAACTTCCAATCAGAAGGAGAATTGGGTTCCTGCTTGGAGGGCACCAATGGTTATTTCCCTGTCCACCAGAGGGAGAATCCTAGTGGAAAAGATCTCTAATGAGCACCCTGCTAGTAATGTGACAGGAAAAAAGCCTCTTAGGGTTGTTGTCAATTGTCTATAAACTTTCTTGACTTTTTGGGGTTTTTCCATATGGATATCATTGGATTTAAATGCACAAATTGTCACATCATAAGGGAGGAATTGTCTAACAGGACACCTCCATTTAGGCCCCCTATTGCTGCTCAGGGTGTGCTTACTCTATAATGGCATCTGGGCATTCCATTTCTGTCATAGAATATCAGTGTAACTGCTTAATAAAGATTCTCATCCTCTTTCATGATGTGGGCTGTAATTTATTATTGTGTCTGAATATTGTTGATTTATTACAGAATGTTTTAGGTTCTTTTTTGTTTCTTACTTTGTATTTTTGGGAAATGCAAATTTTGTAAATGCAAATAAAAAAATAATATTAGTGTAAGCCTGATATGACACGCTTAAGATTTAAGAGCAACCATTTCTATCAAGTCAATGGCAGGCATAAATGGGTTTGCCTAAGACGCCCTTTTACTAAGCCGCGGTAGGCTCTACGTGCATGCAGCATGCACCAAAATGAGACTACCGCCAAGCCAGCATACTCTCCTGGCAGTAATTTCAGATTTGGCATATGCCCATAATGCCTGGATGAATTATATATTTATTTTCTCCTACGTGCAGTAGTTCCAGCAGTAATTGGCACTTGGCACGCACCAACCACTCACTGCACATGTAGCGAATGAGCCTTTACCGCTAGATCAATGAGTGGTGTTAAGGGCTCAGGCCAGTTTTGGGCATGCACTGGTTTCATTTTTACCGCAGGCCCTTTTCTCATCCCATTAACAAAAACCCATTTTTTGTAGATGCAGTAAAAAGTGGCCCAGCGCACGCCCAATACATGCGCCTACACTGCCACAAGCCACTTTTTACCATGGCTTAGTAAAAGGACACCTAAGTGTGCCATGCAATAAGCACTTCTAGCATTCTATAAGTTACATGTGCAAGTTGAAGACACACCCATGCCACTCCCATACTCTGTCCACATGTTTACCCCCTTGAAGTTATGCACTATCACACTTACATGCTAACTTTAGAATAGTGTGTAGTACACTTATACAAGAGCCACTCTTCTGTGCATGTACGCACCCAGTTGTAGAATTGCCTTTCACATGTGTATTGGTGTGGATGTGTGTATACTCGTAAGTGGGTGTCCAAAAATTAGTCTACTGAATTACTACCGTGTTTCCCCGAAAATAAGACACTGTCTTATATTAATTTTTGCCCCCCAAAATGCGCTAGGTCTTATTTTCAGGGGCTGTCTTATTTTTCGGGGAAACATCGGGGTTGGATCGGGGTTGGCCAGCCCGCCCACCGTCGCTCCCGGAACTAACCTTAAATGCCTCCTTTCACCTTCGCAGCAAGCAACAGCAGGGCAGGCCACTCCTTCCTTCCGTGACCCGCCCTCGCCTGACGTAACGTCCGTGAGGGCGGGGCACGGAAGGAAGGAGAGGTCTGCCCTGCTGCTGCTTGCTGTGAAGGTGAAAGGAGGCATTTAAGGTTAGTTCTGGGAGTGACGGAGGGTGGGTGGAGGGGGGGCCCGGCGACCTCGGGTGGGGGGGGGCGGCCTTGTCCAGCTCTCGGCGGCCCTGCTTTCAAACAAAAATTTGCTAGGTCTTACTTTCAGGGGAGGCCTTATATCTACCAATTCAGGAAAACCTCTACTAGGTCTTATTTTCGGGGGATGTCTTACTTTCGGGGAAACAGGGTATGGAAGAATAAAAACTCTACTTGTAGACATAAATATAGAAGAAAATAATTTTTCACTCAACACGTTAATTATGTTCTTGCGATCATTATTAGAGGATGTGGTAAAAAAAGCAGTTAATGTAGGTGTGTTTAAGATTTGAACAAATTCCTGAAGGTGAAGTCCATAAATCATTATTAAGGTAGATCTGGAGAAAGCCACTGTTTATCCGTAGGATTGGTAGCATGGAATTTTGCTGCTACTTGGGATCTTGCCAGGTACTTGTGATCTGGGTTGGCTACTTTTGGAAAGAGGATAGAGGGCTAGGTGGACCTTTTGTCTGCTTCAGTGTTGCAATTGTTATATTTTTATATATAGACCATACCGCTCGCACACTGTTCACATACAGGATCAGTCATCACAAATGCACCATACTCCCTCTACTACCCACCCACACAGTTCCTTCTATCTTACTGAGACACATTTTACCATGCCTCTTCCTAGCAAGTGTCCCCATGCAGAGTGCCTGATCTTGTAAATGGAGAAAGAGGAAATGTGCCACTGTGTCACACAACTTATCTTTGTATATAATTTTGCTTCTGAGATAGTTTTGTTCTATTTCTTTCATATTATGGATTCTAAAATTGAAGTAAACTTTTGCTTTGCTCCTTCTTCTCTGGGTATATATTGTATGGTAGACAGGATTAAGAATTGGGTAATTGATAAACAGAGGGTGATGGTAAATAGAGGGATGATATTACCCATTTAGATTATATGATTTTTGGACCAGAAATTTACTGAAGTCTAAAAATGCTGTTAGCTGTCTTCAGGGTGATTGGGAAAGTAGGTTAAAAAGTCCAACTCCAACTCAGCCAATAATTAACTAAAGAAATACTGGAGTGCCACAGGGATTGGTCCTTGGGCCAGTTCTATTGTCGTTGTAATGCTCCATTATAATGGGGATGACTAAAGATCATGATAGAACTCTCCAGAATTTCTGAGGGGAGGGTTCTGAGGTTATGAGTGGTAAAGGATCCAGCCCAAGGGGGGGTGGATTCCTGGGTAAGTTGCAGAGGAAAATGTTTCTGGTTGTTCAGTGACAGTAGAGGAGGAGTTAGGAGTTAATAAATAGCATTGATGGAGAGTGCACAAGGTCTTTGGTTGCCTGTAACCCCCCCCCCCACCAGGACCCTTGGAGGAGAGAGGGAGTCCTGGATGGGTTCAAGAAGCTAAGGCTGACCAAAGAGGTGGTTTCTGCTAATTCCAGCATTAACAGTGAAAAGGAGGAGTGCTTGAGGTGTGAAATAGGGGATCCCAGCCTGGAAGCAGGAACAGTGAACAGCTGTTCAGAGCCAAAGGTGGGGGCCCAGAGAGGAGCTTGGACAGACAGGGAGGTCTGATGCACAGGAAGATCTGCTTGCCGCACAAGTGATGCAGGCACAGCCTTAGATTATTTCACCCAGAAGGAATGGGTATGGACAGGAGAAACTGTACATACTGTAGGATTATAAACTGCATTTGAAGAAGATACACCATATCCCTAAGTTTGCTCTGGATTTATAGTTTGTGTCTGCTACAAATTTGAATTATAAATAGACTGTCTCACAGACGATTTGAACTGCCCGCTGCAGAATATTCAGTAAAGTTGTTTGTTTGTTTTTTGTTTGTTTGCATAACGCTCTGGACTGGAGTCTTTTCTTTGCAAGAGAGTGAGAACTTATTTACTCCCAGACTGGTGAAGGAGAGATCAGAGAGTAAAGAGAAATAAAGCCCCAGCTCAAAACCCTACGCCATTCCAGATTTTTATCCAGCCCCGGCCTACACCTAGCTCAGTGAGTCATAAGTGACTAAGAAACATTCTTGGCTTTGTGGCCCTGGTCTCGGGTGCTGACTCGCTACAAGCTAGCTGGCACCCTGTATTGTGTGGAGAGACCAGAGTTACATCTTTATAGCTCTGCCACTTACCCCACTTTCCATCCAGCTTGCTCTCCTGTCACTGGCTGCTTTGATTTTGTCTGCCAGTGGGAATTCAGGTGGTCATAACCCCTTTGATATTGCTCCCCCATCAGAACCTTCGCCAATGCAAGGAAGTGGCCTACCAGGGCTCTAAGCTGATGCTATTTCAGGATTTTTTGCCACATGTATCGGAACTACGCAGGCGTCTATCGCCTTACTCTCAGCTGTTTATCAATAGAAATCAAACAAAATAAAACATGGAAAAGAAAATAAGATGATACCTTTTTTATTGGACATAACTTAGTACAGTTCTTGCTTAGCTTTCGAAGGTTGCCCTTCTTCCTCAGATCGGAAATAAGCAAATGTGGTAGCAGATAGTATATATAAGAGAAACATCAAAGCATTACTTTGACAGTCTGACAGAGTGGGAGGGTGGGGGTATGCATGGGGACATCAAAGCATTTCATTGATATTCTAACAGGACGGGTGTTGGTAGGTGAGAGGAGGGTACTGCATTGCCCTGGACTGCAAGTTAAAACTGACTGAATGCAGGCTCCCATCCGGTGATCGCCCGCATTTGTCTCCAGAAGTTGGTGCAGCAGTTTGAGTACAGTTGTGGATGGGTTCTCACAGCTTGACATAGATGCAGGCCACATGACTGCTTGTCGGCGCACCTTATCGTGGATGTCCCAAAGTTTGATCAACGCTGCCAGCTGCTGATAGCGTCAGTAACAGCTGAGTGACTAGCTTTGTGCCAGGAGATCCCCATCAGTTGACTGTTGTCTGCTACCTGTTTCTTATATGTTTTAGCTCTTATTTGCTAAGGCAAGAGTCACTGTGTTGTATATCATGCTGGGTTGTTACTGATGTGGGGGGGGGGGGGGAGTCAGGCAGAGAGGGGGACCTTTACATAGGGGAATGTTGTAACACTGTGTGTTCTTTGGGGGTGGGGTTGGGTAGTTCGAAGGAGTGTATGTGGTGTAAATGATAGCAGGAGGGGAGTGGATGTTGTTGCTATCAGATGAGGTGTATGTGTGGTGTGCATTGTTTGGGTGTTTGGTGGCAGGGAGGGAGAGGGGGAGAGGGAAGAGGTGTAGTAGGAGGGTAGGGATTGGGGAGGATTCTTGGGTACCTGGGATCTCTTTTGGGGAATTTCTAATTGTCTTTTTTGGGCCTGGGGTGAGGTGAATGGGGGGTGGTGAAGCTGGGACGCTGCTTTCTATGCTGATCCTTTTACTAATAGTTTGAGCAGCAAGTGTTCCTCGGACGTGATTTATGAATAATCTGTGTTTTGGCTCTTTAAATGTGGATGGTATTCATTCCCCTATTAAACGTACTAAAATTCTGACATATTGTTCCAAAATGAAGGTAGATGTCACATTTTTACAAGAGACCCACCTATCGCATAGGGAATATTTGAAGTTGAAGCGTAATTGGGTAGTTGAGCTAGTTTACTCCTCCTTTAATGGTAGGCAAAGAGGGGTCGCAATATTGCTTCATAAAAAAATATCCAGTTGCGTTACATAAGCTAGTTCAGGATCCGGACAGACACTTTGTATTGTGGATGGGGGAGGTGGTGGGGGAAAAGGTGGCTCTATGCTCAGTTTATGCTTCTAATGTCTACTCTCACTCCTTCTTTTCCCGTTTGTTGGCACAACTTGCTTCTATCAGTGGATATCTGCTAATTGTGGGGGGAGACTTTAATATCACCGTGGACCAGTGAAACCCAGGGTACCTGCATGGGAGGATAGGGATGTGAATCTCCTCTTGTGAGAGCTAGACCTTTTAGATATCTGGCGGGTGCTTCATCCAGAAGATTGTGATTACACTTTTTTCTCTCAGATGCACAGGGTGCATGCGTGGCTTGATTACATGCTTTTAGCCCCCTTTCTTTTTTCAAAGTAGCAGCTGCTGACATCGCTGACGGGGCAGTCTCTGATCATAGTCTGGTGTGGGTGGGCATCTGTTGGCATCAGGGACAGGGATCACGATTATGGCGTATGAATCCTACTCTTTATCTAGACCTCCGCTTTCGAGCATTTCTGCTCCAGACTTGGGACCATTATCTCTTAGAAAATGACCCCTACTCGGTTGACTCCATAACCTATTGTGAGGCGGGTAAGGCAGTGCTAAGGGGGAAAATATTGGCCTATACAGCTAAGACCCGCAAAGAGCGGGTACAGCGCCTATTGGGCCTGACTGCCCAACTGCAGAAGCTTCGGGGTGAGCATATTCTTACCAGGGCTGAGGCAGTGAAGCGGGAATTTAATGCTATCCATTAGCAAATTAATAACCTTCTAAATACGAGGGCTGCTCAGGATATCCATATGTATAAATACAACCTCCTCCACTGGGGAAATAAGGCCAGGAGGTTTCTGTCCAAGCTAGTGAAGCATAGAGGGGCGAAGCAGATGATAACTAAAATACGTACATGAGAGGGGAGAGTAGTGCATGTGGTGAAGGATGTCCAGAATGCCTTTGTGCAGTTCTATAAGGATCTTCATGACAAAGGGGAGAGTGACCGAAGACAGTGAGAGCTGTTTTTTCAGGGCCTAAATTTGCCCTAATTATCACAGGCTCAAAGGGACGCCCTGAATGCCCCTGTTGAGGTGAAGGAGATTTGTCAGGCTATATGATGTCTCAAACTAGCGAAAGCGCTGGGACCTGATGGGCTAGGCCGTGAGTTCTATAAAATCCTGGGCGGGAAAATTGGGCCTTCTTTTCAGGAGCTTTTCCATCATTTGTGTACAACTGGAGAAGCTGGGGAAGAATAGACCACACTCATGTAGTAGTGTTACCCAAGCCGGGGAGAGATGTGGAGCTGCTTGGCTCATATCACCTGATTTCACTTCTCAATCAAGACATTAAACTCTTTGCCAACATTCTGGCTCAACGGCAGGGTAAGGCAGGGGCGTAGCCAGATACCCACAGGTGATTTGGTCTCTCCTTGTCTCACCTGCATGCCATCTGCTATTTACAAGGTATGCAGGAGGGACAGTAGTTGGGAGTTTTCAGCTGGTGGGGCTAGGGAATCAGCATAGGTGTGCTGCTACTGGGTGGGCCTGGCCCACCCAGGCCCACCCTTGGCTACGCCACTGGGTAAGGTGTTGGCAGAGCTGATACATGCAGATTAGGCTTTGTGCCGGGCAGTGGCGTAGCCAGAAAACCAATTTTGGGTGGGCCTGAGCCCAAAGTGGGTGGCACAAAAGTTTCTCTTCCTCGCCCTACCTTCACCTCAAAATATAAATACTTTAGCTGATGAGGATCCTCAAACTCTGTCAGCTGAAGACTTCCTCTGAAAGTGGCCAGAACTTCCTTTTACCAAGCTTGGCAGGCAGTAGCAACATCCCTAAGCGACCGAAGCTGGCACCCCTTGTATCCTTAGTTGTCAGTAACTCAAATATGCTGTTGCCAACTGCAGAGCTTGGTAGAAGCAAGTTCTGACTGCCTTTGGAGGAGGTCCTCAGCTGGGATGCTTGGGGAGCCCCACCAGCTATAAAGCAAGAGTAAGGGCCAGTGTTAGACCTGCTCTGGCCCAGGTCAGAAAATAAAGGAGGGCACTCTCTCCAATCCCCTCTCTTCCCTGCCTCCCTTCCGATTTCTGTACCTGCCATTACTATCACACTGACAGACCCTCACCAAAAACAGAACAAGGGATCACAAGTTAGAAATAAAAATATTTACACAAAAATTGAAGTGAGAACCCCAAGAAGTTAAACTTAACATGTACTACAACCCTGGAGAAATAAAAACCAAAAGTGCATTTCCTTTCTACTGAACACAATGCAAAGACATTTGCTATGCACTTTTCATAAAGCTAACATATTCCATTTAAACATTCAAAATAAAATGCTTTTTTCTACCTTTAATGTCTGGACATTTTATTTTTCCATCATGTTGCTTCTAATTTCCTGTCTGTCGTCCACTAATTCTCCTTCAAGTGACTGCTGTCCATTTGTCTTTTCTCCTCTCTACTGTCTATTCCCTCACTACATCTACCTCTGACATACTGATCATTCCTTTTTAGCTCTTTCCTCTTTTTTTGATTTTTTGCCTGTCAAATTTTACTCTCTTTCTCCTTCTTTTTACTTTACAGCTGCCTATCAGATCGACATCTTCTTCTCTCACCCACTACCTCTCCCATTACCCAACTCACTCCTTCTCCAGCCATTCCCTTTCATCTTTAATCTACTCCCCATTACTATATTTCTATCCTCTGTAATCACTATCCTCTCATCCGTTTTCTTGCCACCCTCTTCCACATGGTTCCACCATTCCCAGCATCTTCCTCCATCCACCCTTCTAGCTCAGTATATACTCCCTCTTTCTTCCCTCCCTGATCTCGTAGCCCAACATCTCCCTATCCTTTCTCTTCTCTCCTCCCCTGTCCCCCATGGTCCAGCATTTCTCCCTCTCTCTTCCTTCACTCCCATTGTCTGGCATCTCTCCATCATTTTCATTTGCTCCTGGATCCAATATCTCCCTCTCTCCCCTCTCCTATGAATCTCCCCTGCCTCTCATCCAACCCCATGTCCTACATCTCCCCCATTGTCCACATCCTTCTTTCCCCCTCCCTTGTACCCCAGATCCAATATCTGTCTTCCCCCTCCATCCCATGCAGCATTCTCTTCCTTCCTCCACCATGTCCAACATTTCTGCCTCTCTCCCACTGTCCACCATCTCTGTCTCCCCCCTCCCTTGTGCCCCAGAGGTCAATATCTCTTTCTCCTCCTCCCATACAGCATCTCTCCCTTCCTCCCATCCACTGTCATGCCCATCATTTCTCCCTCTCTTCTCTGGGAACCATCTCTCCCTCCCCTCTACCCCCATATACAAGATTTCTCCTTTTATTGCCCCCCCTCTACCCCTGTCTCTCTCTCCCTTCCTCCCCTCCACCCTCATGCACCATCTATCCCTCCCCTTCACCTCTGTGTCCAACATTTCTCCCTGTGTTCTCCCTCCCCGCAACATTTCTCCTTCTCCATCCACCCCTTTATCTCTTGTCCCTATCCTCCTCTTCCTCCAGGCAGCATTTCTCCATGTCCTCCGCTATATACAACTGATTTCTCCCTCTGCTCCGCTGCCTGCCCGGTACCTTGGCTGAGCCCAAACTTTTAGCTATGCGCACTTCTTCCCGGACTCCGCTTCGATGCACGATCGTCGCTCCCTGCATTCTTCTTCTCGCAAGTCCCGCTGCACGCAGCGCTGCCATTCATACAGGCAGCTGCGCTCTCCTTTGCCGCGTCCACCGTCCATCCGGTCCTCTGATGCACTTCCTGTTAGGACCGGATAGACGCGGTAGGGGGGAGCGCAGCTGCCTGTGTGAATGGCAGCGCTGCGTGCAGCGTGACAGACGAGAAGAAGAATGCAGAGCGATGAAGCGGAGCTGGGGAGAAAAGGCAGCCAGCGAAGAAGAAGGTGGATGGGTGGGCCTGGAGGCAAAGTGGGTGGGCCTGGGCCCATCCAGGCCCACCCGTGGCTACGCCCCTGGTGCCGGGTAGGTACTCTGCTTCTAACATATTGTGAGCACTATTGGCTCTACAAATGCTGGGAGGTAGACCAGGAGATGCCATTATAACCAGCCTTGATGCAGAGAACGCATTTGATAAAATTTTGTGGGATTATTTGTTTTGGGTGTTGCCTCAATTTGGCATTATGGGGGAATTACTGGGGGGCGTTTGGTCCTTATATAACCACCCGACAGCACAGAAACTGATCAATGGTGCTTTAACCCCCAAATTTATTTTGGAGCGGGACACGCAATATGGCTGCCCTTTATCCCCTATGCTGTCTGTATTGTCGCTGGAGCCTCTTGCCATAAAAATCAGACACTCTGCTCGGATCAGGGGCCTTCGGGTTGGATCTCAGGAGTACAGAATTAATTTGTTTGCTGATGTCATGCTTATATATTTGGATCAGGCTACTGAGTCTGTCCCTAGATTGGTGTCACTTATTTTGCAATTTGGAACTTTTTCAGGGTTAAAAATTAATTTTGAAAAATCTGAGGCCTTGCCTATCTCCTCTCCATGTGGATGTCAGCGGCTGCTTACCTTTCCTCTTGCATGGTCTTCAGGCACTTTAAAATATCTAGGGGTTTATCTTCATAGGGACCTGGAGGTGGTGTATCGAAAGAATATCCGGGATAAATTGGATAATATTAAATCTTTATGTCGTCGCTGGCAGGATTTGCTGCTCTCTCTGCTGGGCAGGGTGACATTAGTCAAAATGGTCATGCTTCCTAAAATACTATACCCTCTGCAGATGCTGCCTCTGTGAATCTCTAGGCAGGAGGAGGAATTATACAGAGGGGCTATAGGATCTTTTATATGGGCAGGTCGTAGGGCCTGGATTGGCTATGCCAAATTGACCCATTCTCGGCTTAAAGGGGGACTTAACCTGCCAGACTTGCATTTGTATAAGGTGGCAGTACTGTTTAGGTGGATCCATGAGCTCCATATGGAAGTGTACAAATTTGCGCCACGCTATGTATGGGAAGATTGCTCCCATCCCTATTTGGCTTTTAACACTCTGCAACTTCAGGTGGGGGGGGGGGGGGGGGGGGGAGGGGACTGCAATCTTTGCTCAGTCCACTTCGCCAGGCCTGAATGTGGTGGAGGCTTTGCCTTGAGGGGGAGTGGTTCGGGTGCGTCTCCCTTCCTGACGGTGGTTGACAATCCTTGCTTTCCCACAGGACAGGGCATTTCTCGATTTAGGACATGGCCAAGGGGGGGGGGTTGTCGCAATGTGGGTCACTTTATAGCAACAGAGGGGGACACCGTCCCTTCGTTTGAGCAGGCGCAGGAGAGGTGGTAGCTTCCTAGCTTGGACTTCTTGGCGTTCCTGCAGTTGCAGCACTATTTCACGTCCCTGATCCCCTCTGGTAGTTGAGGCCCGGTTTTTACCCTCCTGGACAAACTCTTCTGTCAGCTGCCCGCTCAGGCAAATAAATTGTCGGCATGGTATGCCTTGGGCAGGGAGCAACATCCCGCCCGTTCATTTGCTTGCCTGGCTTGGCGGTGGGGGGAGCTACTGGGGGAGGATCTGTCTGAGGCGGCCTGTTTCTTGTCAGCTTTTAAAGCTACTCCTAGTGTGAACCTGCAAGAGATGCAATTCAAACTCCTGCATGGAGCGTATATCACTAGTGCCAGGGGGAAACAGATAGGCCTTTAGGGTGATGATATTTGTATACGATGCCACTGCGCAGTGGGTACATTAGTTCACCACTTCTTGGAATGCACGAGGCTGGATGAATTCTGGACTGGAGTGCTTGGCTGTTTGGAGCGTATACTTGACAGGTCTATTGAGTGGTCCTACCAAGTGTTGCTTCTTGGGGATGAGTCTCCTATGCATAGCCTGGGGATTTCTGCCTCCCAGGGACGTTTTCTCTGTGTGGCATTAATGCTGGCCAGAAAAATCATATCAGTTTGTTGGGTTGTTGAAAATCCACCGGTCCTACAACATTGGAATGCAAAGATGCTTCAGATGGGCTGCTGGGAAAGGGAGCGGCTCAAGTCCTCCCATAGTATGACGTCAGGCATACAGTTCTCTTTGACAACTCTATGAGATGTTCTTTCTGGGATTCACGGGGAACCCAGGAAGTGGAGGGAGGGAGGGGAGCGGGGGCAGGGGGGGTGGGAGTGGAGAGTTTGCCTGTTGGGTAATAAAATAAAATTGGGCAGGATAATGTTCTTATTATTTTGCTGAGTTTGTTACTGATTTGACTTTGTTCTTCTCCATTGTGGAGTATTGTTGGATATTTTCAGATGCTTTTGGTTGGAGCTTTGTCTTGCACTATTCACAACAACAACAAAAAAGAGATCAGAACCAATGCCAGAGAAGACACATGTCAACTCTGTTGCATTGACAAGTACAACTAAGGAGCTCCTTGGTGCACTCCTTTATGCAAACTTTGACTACAATCTTGATACAATTAGATATTCTTTCATCATTTGGAATTAGCCATGGATGTATATCCCATTGAGAAGTTCTGATGCAACTTGTAGAACTATTGTTCTGAGAAATTCTGAACCTGTTCCTTAATTCAATGCATCTTTTGAGTGAACGCAATATCGGGCTGAAAAATGTTGAAGGAAATTGTTTTTTCTAAAAGTAGCTTGGCAGTGTATAAAAGACTACTAAAAGATTATACTGAAGCAGTAGATGAAACCAGGGCTAGCTTTTATTGTTTGATGATTCAAACTGCACTAAATCATTTCTAGGAACTTTATGCTGTAGTTCAATATTTAACTGTTAAAGGTCCAACAAATGCTGTTGGTTTTGCGAAGAAGATAATACAATATTTTTAAAGGACATCTGCAAGTGTTTTGAGCATTATCCATTACCTGATGCTCTCCCTCTGACCAGTCTAGACTTTGATTTAGTTGCTAATACCGAGGTCTTATTGATTCTGGATTTTTTAAATTCAGCCAGTTGCCTACTGGATCCCTGTGTTCTGGCTGTATTGAAGACTTTGAAAAAATGAGAACTGCCCAAGTGTAGTTCAGTTGGTCGATTTGTCTTTATCTAATAGGGTTATCCTGCCTACTTCAAAACTGGCCAGTCTGCCCTGAAAAAGACCTTGGATGCAGATGATTCAGCCAACCTTCATCCCATTTCTTCTTTACCAATCCTAGCTAAAATTCTAGAAGAAAATGGTGTTGAACCTGCTTGTGGAACACATTAATGGACATGGTTTATTGGAGCCTTAGGGTTCTAGCATTCACATAGTACCAAAACATTTTGTTATCCAGTAGTCTTATAATAATACTCTAGTCCCCAAATTCTATAAATGGTGCCTTAAGTTGTATGCGCTAATTTGGCTGCATGGCCAACTTGTGCGCACAACTTAATTAACAAGCCAATAAGCGCTGATAATTGGTACTTAGTGGCACTAATGGGATTTAATTAGAATTTACATGTCAACTATCTAGGCATATTCTATAACGTGGTGCGTGTAAATTCTAATGCACACAGCTAAAAGGGGGCATGGGCATGGAGTAGGCGGGTCATGGGCATTTCAAAAAACTATGCTCACTTATAGAATACACCCGATCTGTGCCTAAGGTAGCCGCAGGTATTTAGTCCTGGCTTTAGGTGTTCTAAATGGGTGTGCCTAAATTTTAGCCACAAGAACAGCCGTTAAGTATATCCTATAAACTACACCTAACTTTAGGCATAGTTTATAGAATTGCACTAAGTGCGTGGTTTTTTGGCACCAATTTTTTAAGGCGCCATTTATAGAATTTGGCCCTAAATCATGATATTCTTCTTGCTAGACTAGCACAACTAGAGATAATGGAGAAAGTACATAAATTGTTCAGTTCTTTTCTTATAGACAGACAATAGTGAGTTTTGATGTTTTTTCTACTAGCAATTCCCTTCTGATAGGTTTCTCAAGACTCAGTTGTATCATCTGTTTGGTTCAATCTTTATCTTTTCCCCATCTGTAGGACATTAAGTAAATTGGAATTTATTATTAGATTTATGCTCCTGATGTTCCATTCTGTGTACCAGAGATTGAACCCTCTGCATTTTTTGCCAAATGCTTAATGACTGTTGAGGAATTGATAACTTCTAACAGACTGCCAAGTTATTGAAAATGTTGTGTAGAACAGGCAGTATGCAAATTCCAGAGTCAGTGCAAGTTAAGGATTATGTGGTTCCAGTATTAACAAGTCCGTTGCTTGCGTGTTATACTTGATTCCGCACTTTCAATGTGTCCACATATATGCATACTATTAAAATCTTCTTTTTACAGATTTAGACTCCTACATAGTCTAAAGCCTTACCTATCCACTGATAACTTTAGATTGGTGCTGCAGGCATTGTTGATTTCTAAGACTGACTATTATAATATGCTGTTTGCAGAAAAGTTGAGATTTATGACTGACACAGTAAGTTTCAGGAAACATCTGAAAGCCATGTTCTTTAAACAGTCTTTTGGTCTATTAATGCATAGATGAATTACATTGGTAAGCTGGCTGCTTAGACGTCTATTGTAAAATATAGTGTTTTATTTTATGTTGATTTTATGTTAATGCATGTTTTTATGTAACCCACAGAGCCATGGATAGCACAGGATATAAATATTTTAAATAAAAATAAGTAAATGTCTTTATCAACAATTAAACTCTGAAATTCATTGCCAGACAATGCAGTAAAAGCAGTTAGCTTTGCAGGGTTTTAAAAAGGTTTAGACACGTTCCTAAATGAAAAGTCCATAAACCATTATTAAGATGGATGTGGGAAAAGCCACTACTTATTCCTGGAATAAGCAGCATTAAATATGTTTTTACTTTTGGGATCTTGCCAGGTACTTGTGACTTGGATTGCCCACTGCTGGAGATAGGATACTGGGCTTGATGGACCTTCGGTCTGATCCAGTTTGGCAATGTTTATGTTCAAAATTGCAAAGAGATTAGAAGAAAAAGTTTGGCTTTTGTGCAGTTGACACTAAGATCTGCAACAGAATAGAAATACTTGAAAGAACACACAAGAAGAAGTGTGATCTAAGAAATCTTGAGGAGTGTTTGGCAGTTTAGTTTTAATGTTGAAGGTATAGAAATATACATTTGCGAGTGCAGAAATCAGAGGTAATGGTATATGATGGTTGGGGAGGTAGAGAAATACTGATGTTCACTAACTTAACATAGTAACATAGTAGATGACGGCAGAAAAAGACCTGCACGGTCCATCCAGTCTGCCCAACAAGACAACTCATGTGTGCTACTTTTGTGTATATAAGTCTGCCCAGCACTAGCCCCGCCTCCCAACCACCGGCTCTGGCATAGACCGTATAAGTCTGCCCAGCACTATCCCCGCCTCCCACCACCGGCTCTGGCATAGACCGTATAAGTCTGCCCAGCACTAGCCCCGCCTCCCACCACCGGCTCTGGCACAGACCGTATAAGTCTGCCCAGCACTATCCCCGCCTCCCACCACCGGCTCTGGCACAGACCGTATAAGTCTGCCCAGCACTATCCCCGCCTCCCACCACCGGCTCTGGCACAGACCGTATAAGTCTGCCCAGCGCTATCCCCGCCTCCCAACCTCCAGCCCCGCCTCCCACTACTGGCTCTGCTAACTTGAGTTGATTGTGTCTGATGAATCAGTGTATCAAAACAGTATGATAAGGTATGAACGGAGCTAGAGGCATAGGAGCCTGTGGGTGCTTGAGCACCCCCAATATTGAGAGAATTCCTTGTATGTGCCCAAGGATGGGTTATTGCCATTGGGCTTAGCACCCCCAATAATTCTGAAAAGTTGGCTCCTATAGCTAGAGGGATGCTGGGGTTCACACAGAGTGGAGGAAGGGAGGTGGTGAAATGAGACTTCAGGTCGTAAATATATAGGGGTCAATATTTAATTGAAGAGTGTGCTAACATTGTTAGTGCATATCATCTGATGCAAGGCCCATAGGAATAAAATAGGTCCTGTGGCAGATAGCACAAGCTAATCTTGTTAGCCTGTGCTAACCATTAGTGAATGACCTCCATACTGTATACTATACAGGAGAGGAGAGAAGAGACGAGACAGGACGACATGACAGAGAAATTCAAATATATCAATAATGCACATGACGTTAACCTTGTTCCAAGAGAAAGCTGCAGAACTAGAGTCACAGTATGAGACTCCAAGGGTTAAACTCACAAGTAACATTAGGAAATATTGGAGATCATTTTAGAATGGTTGCTGCTCTTTTTTGAATATTTCTTTGTGAAATGGTTGTTGGTGCTTGACATGCCAACGAATACTGTAATGTGTAACTAAACCAATGTCATAAGTGGATGAGGCAATAAAATGTGCAAGGTAAATAGTATACCATGCTCTTCCTACATGTTATGTAGTGAGTGTTTGCTAATGGCCCAAAATGTACCCACCTGCCTTGAATCAGCTATTAGCTTGCTAACATGCATGCTTTTGAAAGGGCTCGGCCAATTACAAGCACAAAGGCTGCAAAATAAAGGCCATTTAAAGCAGATGACGCTGTAAAATTGTGCATCCATCTTCTCTAGATTTAACACCTCTTCAAAGTTGTTTAGATGTTGTGCTATCTTGGCTTGAGAATAATCAATTAATAATCCTACTTGTTGGATAACCAGGAATTCATCTCATCTAGAGGCCCCCCACTATGGGGGAAACCCATTTCTGCCGTAGCCAGCTTTAAATATCTAGAGGTGATTTTGGATTATAACAACCTTTTCACAAAGATTTCAGATGTTATAAAATAGGGATTTGTTTTTACTCTGCAACAACATTTTGCTATAAAAGGATATCTTGAGGAGAAGGCACTGCATTCCCTGGTCCACTCTTTGTTTTTAGATTGGATTATGATGATGTTTTATGTATGTAGGGTCACTTGCTTATTCTTTAAAGTGTTTGCAAATGCTCCAGAATACTGTTGTTAGATTATTGGGAAATCTGAGATAATGTGATCGCATCACCCCGTAGTTTATTCGATTTCACTGGCTCCCGGTTAAATACCGAAGCCGTTTTCAATTATGAATTCTGGCCCATAGGGCTTATTTTGAAAAAAGTCCCATGTTATTTGGCTGTTATGGCTAAGCCATATGTCCCAAACTGGTACTCAGATCTTTGGATGATTTTCATATGGTGTTACTTCATCCGTGTAAGGCGCAGTGGGTTGTCACCCAGGAATCGGCTTTTTTCTGGTTAGCCCCTTGTCTTTGGAATCAGCTTCCATACTCAATTCATGCTGAAGCTAGCTTATAAAAAATTAAATCTTTATTGAAGACCCATTTTTTAAAAATTGGCATTTGGAGAATATATGCTATAAACCCACCTTCTGACCAACATATGGATTTTTAGTCTGATCTGGTTGGGTTTTTTTTTTGTTCTCTCTGTGTGATGAGTATGACTGACAATCTTTCCTATTGCTTGATGGCATTCTTTTATCTCGGTATTAAATGTTATCCTAAGCAGTATATACATTTTTTTAAATAAAATAAAATACTCAAAGGTCCTTGAGGATAAATACATCTGACCACACTTTTCTTTGCGAAACTAAAATGCAGTCACTACACACTTTGTTCAGGATCTCTTCATACATTTATCCACATCACAAATATGTCTTTTCAAACCTTACAGAGGCTCTTCAGACAGTGTTATTTGAATGTTCTAATTGTGTTCTTATTAGATATTTCATCACTATTTTTCTTACATTGTATTATATCTCTGTTAGTTGAGTTTCAGTACTATTAAATGTGTATATTTTTGATCCTGTTTCATTGTGGTCCTACTATTAGGTTTCAATTTGCTGTTTTCAAGTTTTCCTCTTTCATTGTATTTATGTTTCTGCTTGTTCATTTTACTATTGCCATGCTGTTAACAAATTTGTAAGTTTGATGTTAAACTGTACATAATGTACACTGCCTTGGGTGAATCTCTTCATAAAGGCGGTTAATAAATCCCAATAAATCAATTGTTTTACACCACACAATGCACGAGCACAGAGGTGTTATAGTGGTGTGCATGCAGACATTCTTCAAGATTTTGGAATCATTGTCAAAATCAGTGCGATCATTGTCTTGGTCGGTCTGACCATTAAGCACTGGAGAGAATCAGAGGCTTGACTATGAACAGCAGTTTTGTGGGGGACCCAGATCCACCTTCTTCTTAGTCACAAAAACAAGGGGCCTTTTTCCAGTGAGGCTACAACTCACAGAAAGAGCTTTGCATTCAATCTAAACTTACTGATGAGCTCATAGGAGCTTTGAAGGCTCAAGCCTCTAAATGCCTACAGTGGTCTTTGGCTGCACTCCCAATATCTATGTCAGCAAAGACTTTATTTTCTGGCAGCTTGTTGCTTTAAAATACATTTTGTTGCATAAATAAAGACTGATCTCTCAAGCTACTGTCAGTCTTGGCCTGGCTACTGCACAGGTGCTGCACAGCTCAGTAATCTGCCCGCTATTTCACGAAAATGAGCCCTTCTTTCGTCAAAAATCTCAACTGTTTTGCTAATTATCTTGATTTCCAGTTTAATGATCCTAATAACAATTATGATTGAAGTTTAACCTATTACCTTTAGCTCTTATCATAGGACGAACTTTCCTTTTGTGACCTACCCTAATCTGTCCCTTTGCCCCAACTATGTATTTCTCCTATCCAGAACTAGTAATCACCACTTGTGGAATTATGTAAGTCACATTGAGCCTGCAAATAGGTGGGAAAATGTGGGATACAAATGTTATAAATAAATAAAAATGACCACCAATATATGGGATATAAATGTCTTAAATTTTTTTTTCTTGCTTGTTCATATTATCAAGAGAAAAATTATGTGGCAATAGTCAAAACCATTTATCCAGAAAGAGGCCACCATTGTCCAGATAATTGGCTTAGTCAGGCCTATCTGCAGATATTCAGTGGCTCTATCTGGTTTGCTGCTGTCATCCCAATAGTAGCACTGGTCACAGCTGAATCCGGATATCCATATAGTAGTGCTGAATATCCAGATTTATTTAAACCATGGTGGCCAGTGTCACACACCTGAAAATCTTTTGGAAGTGGTATGCAGAGGAAAATCCATTATTGACCAAAAATTTCTTTTAAGGTACACATCCAGACACAAACCAGCTTATAATCGAAAGTAATCGCTGGCTATTTCCCGACACAAATCGGGATATGGCCGGCGATTTCGCAAAAGCTACATTTGTGATAGCTTCGCCGCTTTCCCTTCGCCGCGCTGGCGAAAGTTCAAAGGGGCGTGTTGGCGGCGAAGCGAAGGCGGGACATGGGCAGGCTTGGGCGTGGCTACCAGATGGCCGGCTTTCGCGGATAATGGAAAAATAAATCCCGGCGATAAGCAGTATTTCGCCGGGTTTACTTGGTCCTTTTATTTTCACGACCAAGCCTCAAAAAGGTGCCCCAACTGACCAGATGACTGCCGGAGAGAATGGGGGATGACCTCCCCTTACTCCCCCCAGTGGTCGCCAACCCCCTCCCACACTAAAATTATTAAAATACAAACCTTTTTTGCCAGCCTGTATGCCAGCCTCAAATGGCATACCCAGCACCCTGACAGCAGTATGCAGGTCCCTGGAACAGTTGTTGTTGGTTGCAGTGGACTGCAGAAAGGCAGAGCCAGGCCCATCCCCCCCCCTACCTGTTCCACTTGTGGTGGGTAATGTTGAGCCCTCCCAAACCCCCCAAAACCCACTGTACCCATATGTAGGTGCCCCCCTTCAGCCCTTAGGGCTAGGGTAATGGTGCACACTTGTGGGCAGTGGGTTTTGGAGGGGATTTAGGGGACTCAGCACACAAGGGAAGGGTGCTATGCACCTGGAAGCTAATTTGGTTGTTTATAAAAGATGTTTGAAGTGCCCCCTAGGGTGCCCGGTTGGTGTCCTGGCATGTAAGGGGGACCAATGCACTACAAATGCTGACTCCTCCCACGGCCAAATGCCTTGGATTTCGCCGGGTTTGAGATCGCCGGCAGTTTTTTCCATTATCGCGGAAAAACAAGAGTGGGGATCTCAAACCCGGCGAAATCCAAGGCATTTCGCCGGCCCACACCATATTATCGAAAAAAAAGATGGCCGGCCATCTTTTTTGAAAATACGGTTCCGGCCGGCTGTTGCACTGCCGCCAAAATAGATCGCCGGCGACGTTCGATTATTCCTCTCAAAATGAATCAAGTAACATGGAGACATACCATTTCCACCATTAACTTAAATAAAATCCATTTCTTTACTGAAAGTCAGTGTAAAGTATTCAAGAAGAAAGTGGAGATATGATCCATCTTTGTGCTTCCAAAAATCAATCTAGCTGCTGTATTTTGTAAAATCTGGAGCCTTTGGTAGTACACAAGACTGTTGCAAGAAGTCACAACAGACATTGCTAAAGGCAGCTGTTTGGGGCAGGAGTGGGGTTCACTCCTGCTCCCAATGCCTCCACTGGACCACCAGTGAGGGTGATTGGGAGGGGATATGGACCTGGAGATCTGGGAAAGGTGGTCTTGCCTCATCAGGGAGGTGGGAGGTGGGGGTAGGCTCAGTCAGCCATTTTGCCCTTGGGGGGGGTTGGGAGGAAGGGGAGATCGAAAGGGAAGATGTGTGCTTTTGGGGGGGTTGGAAGGGAGGGAGAGGAATGGGAAGAGGGGGCTTGTGGGCTTTTGGGGAGGAGGGAGGGAGGGTGGATCAGAAGGGGAAAGTGTGTGCTTCCAGAAAGCGGAGATGAAGGGAGAGAGGGGGTGGCAATACAATTGGCCAGGACCCGAAAAGTAACCAGGCACCGGCCAATATTCAGACCAGTGCTCGGTTAACTCCCTGGCCTAGCATTATGCAGTCGTTCACCTTGTTAGCAAAATGAAAATCACTGCTAACTGTGTTTCTGCTCTGCCCTAACTCTTCTTCCAGACTGCCCACAAACTAGCCGGTTTTAGCAAGGAAGGTTAGAGGAGATATTCAGTGGCACTGAATATCAATGGATAGCCCTGCACAAGCGATTTAAACAGCCAGGAGCTTCTGCCAGGTACTTGTGACCTGGATTGGCCACTGTTGGAAGCAGGATACTGGGCTAGATGGACCATTGGTCTGAGCCAGTATAGCTATTCATATGCTTAAATCACATTGAATATTGAGTTCTCAATCTTTAAATATAGCTTAATTATGCAAACAAAAAACCCTTCTTCATTATACGTCCTACTTGGGACTCCATCATTTGTTTGGAATCCAACACTACATACTGTGACAATAGCATTTTTAAAGTTAAATGTGATTAGGAAATTGCAGAGGACCAGAAGAAAAAAATACAAGGACATGAGAAGAAACATTAAAGCAAAGGCAAGCACTACAACCCAACAACACACATTCATTCAGAAGTTCATATGTCAAGTACAGCACCAGATGCTCGCCACTGTGAATCAGGCCACCATCAGTAAGGTTAGCCAGCTGGATATCTCCTGGCCTATAGAACAAGAGGTAAATATATATATACTTTAAATTCCAATGTGTGCCTTCTCTATCCTGGTTTGCTGTAACTTCTAATGCTTTAGCCTGATAAGGTCTTGGAGGTACTCCTAGCTGCTGCTTATTTCTCTGCACCCTGAGTACTATAGAAGAGCTCCTTGTTCATGTATAGGAGACCCAGTATATGCACATCTGTTTCTGCTTCTTGCCCTTGTAGTTTATCTGAGAGGCTAGCTGTGCCTACAGGACAGGGCGAGGACTCCCTGAATTCCTATGACTTTCTCTCTAGGTTAAAGCACTGTTGTCCCTTTTCTTTAGAAGGCCTCTGTATCCTCCCATTTCAGAGTTTCTCCAAAAGCTACCAAGTGACCCACTTCCAAAAGGATAGTCTAAGTTTTGAATGGCATCCCTAAGCCGTGTTGTTTTTGTGCTTCCTGCTTCTATCCTTGGAAATTTGTGAGGCAGGTCCCATATTGGAGCAGGATAGGACTGCCAGAAATCCTGGATTGGCCTCAATTCGCCCTCCTAGAAATAGTTAATTTGGCAGCTCTGTTCCCCTAGCCCTCTGTGTATTGCACACATCCACCTGGAGTGGAACAGGTGGATGTGAAGCGTCTGTTCACGCTTTCCAAAAATACTAGGACTAGGGGGCATGCGATGAAACTACAGTGTAGTAAATTTAAAACAAATCGGAGAAAATGTTTCTTCACCCAACGTGTAGTTAAGCTCTGGAATTCGTTGCCGGAGAAAGTGGTGAAGGCGGTTAGCTTAGCAGAGTTTAAAAAGGGGTTGGACGGTTTCCTAAAGGACAAGTCCATAAACCGCTACTAAACGGACTTGGAAAACTCCAAAATTCCAGGAATAACATGTATAGAATGTTTGTACGTTTGGGAAGCTTGCCAGGTGCCCTTGGCCTGGATTGGCCGCTGTCGTGGACAGGATGCTGGGCTCGATGGACCCTTGGTCTTTTCCCAGTATGGCATTACTTATGTACTTGATGACACAGATTCACATTCTCTTTGGCTTTACATACAAAGGAGCATCATTATCGCAGAGCAAAATATGAAAGGCCAAGAGCATCCGTCACATTCTTCACTACCTACTCTACATGGAGTGCTCTTGGCCCTGGCACACTAGTAACTACTTTTTCAAAGTCCTCCTTAGCTGTGACACTTTCAATATCTGATGATTCCGCTAGAAATCCCAATCATGTGAATTCATCAGAATCTGAATTGTCAAAAGCTGTTCAGTAGACCTCTCAACAGAGAGCTTGGTTGCCCTCCTACTCTGCTTTATTGGTTTTACCTTCTACTTGTCTCCTGTATCCCTACCCTGCACTGTTCCTACCTTCCTTTCCTCCTCTGTGGAGACAATTGGTATTTCATAGTTTCACTAGAAGCTGCAGCTGTCAATGCTTTCTTCTTAAAGAAATCTCCCTTCAGCTTGGCTAGTGGAATTCTGCAGACAGGAGATTGTTCCTCCTGGCTAACATTGTTGCTGGCTCTAGATCTCTCAAAAGCATCAACTAAATTCCCTCCTCGGCTTCTGCCATCATTTACAGGCTTACCTCTCCCAAGCATTGTGATTCAATCAAACCAGCTCTATAGTATTATTATTACTACTGCTAGTTAATGTGTCTATAGTGCTACTAGATATAGACAGCATGGTACACAAACACATAAAAGATAATCTTGGCTCGGCACCCCGACATAATAGACCATGACAAAAAAAACCCAACAAAACAGACTAAAACCAAAACAGACCATGACAAAAAAAAAAACCAAGACAAAATAGACTCTACACAAAACAGGGCAGGGAAACCTCCTTAATCAAGCTGGATTATCTTGTCAAGCAGATTTATGATTCTCACTAGATACCAAGTGTGGATAGTGAAGTCAAGCCGTAGGCAGGTGCCAGGACTTTCAAGTGACAAGCCGTGGACTTTCTCAGTAAATCTATTTCATCAGGCCCTTTTGTCAGGAGTCTATTTTGTCAGGGACTTTTATGTCGGGAACTTTTTTTGTTTGGAAATTTTTGTCTGGTTTCTTTTCACCGGTTTCTTTTGACAGGGTGCCTCCTGGCTCAACAGAGTTTACAATCTATTCCAGACAGAAAATCATGGCAAATAAGAAATTAGAGAATCATTATGGGAATACAAGATGCATACTAAACAAGCAAATAAGGGGTTAAGATTTAAAGACATCCTCAAAAAGGACTTTGAGCCTGGATTTAAACAGAACCAAAGACGAACATGACCTACTATCTCAGGAAGTCTTTTCAAGAGTACAGTGCAGAAAGATGGAAGGAACGGAGTCTGGAGTTGATGGTGGAGGAGAAGAACATGGATAAGAGTGGCTTACCCAATGAATGGAGTTCCTGAGGAGGGATGTAGGGAGAGATAAGAAATACTGAGGAACTGAGAATAATTGCTCTTGCAAGTCAGTAAGAGAATATTGAATTGTTTGTGGAAATGGATAGGGAGCCAATGAAGTAACTTGAGAAGAGGGGTGAGTGCAGTGGCATTGGCAGAAGTAAAGTCATGCAGCAGAAGTTTGAATAAATTGAAGAGGAGAGAGATTCAGTGGGTGCAAGTCTAAGTGGGAGGTGATGAGAGTGCAGATAAGGGTTTTGACAGCATGTTCAGAAAGGAAGAGACAAATTTTGATGGTGTTATAGAGAAAGAAATAATAGGTTTTAGTAGTCTGTTGCATATGGGAAGAGGAAGAAAGAGAATTTGAAAATGACCCCATAGTTACAAGCTGAGGAGATAGGAAGGATCCACAGAAACAGAGATTGGAGGAAGAGGAGAAGTGGGTTTAGGGGGAAAAGACAACAAGCTTAGTCTTGTTCATGTTTAGTTTTAGATGGTGATGGAACATCTTTGATCAGTGTCAGACATGCAGGCTGAGGGTTGAGCCTGGATTCCCAGTGAAATTTCAGGTTTAGAGAGGTGAATCTAGGTATCATCGGCATAAAGATGGGAGGAGAGAAGAGCACCATGAGACAGCTGTGGGATCAGAAGCACCATGGGCTGGAATTGTCAATGGTACTTTGCCCCTCCCCCTAGGTGTTCCCTGACGCTGGACCCTATTACTTGAGGCAGCACCTATCTGAGGGGGTACCAGCAGGGTCACTTGGCCCGGGACTCACACAGAAAAGGGGCCTTCATTTAGAAAAAATGTTCATTTAATTTTTTTTAACTGAATACAAAATGAATTCAGCTACTGAATGCTACTGTTTTAAAAAATGAATTTTATTTCGAATTATTATGAATACAAACCAAGAAATAATCTTAATCTACCTCAATGGGGAACAGAAGTGAGACATTAATGTAACACAAATATATCAGAAAATCAAGACCATTAAGTCAACATTAGAACCTGATAATATTACCTAGGCCAGTGGTTCCCAAACCTGGATCTGGAGGCATCTTAGCCAGTCAGATTTTCAGGATCATAATGAATATTAATTGTGGATATCCTGAAACCTGATTAGCTAGGGTGCCTCCAGGACCAGGTTTGGGAATCACTGACCTAGGCCCTAACAGCCATCACCAGGTAAAGCTTCTTTATCTAACAGAAACATCTCAAGTTGAGCAGGATCAAAGGAAACATATTTTAGATTACTTTGAACAACCAAATATCTACAAGGAAATTAAAAAACAAAACAGAAGCTCTTACAGCGAACGTATGAGGACTCAAAGCAAGAAATTCCTACAATATTGTGTAGCCCTAGCCACATCAGAAAATATATGAACAATCTGGCTACAACAAACTACATCTTTCTTAGTGAGACTTTTAATAATATTCCTCTCTGAAGTAAGGGTGACCATAAGAGTGGCACTGGAGGAAATTATATCCTGGGTAGTTTCAAGAAAATTCTTAAAATCTAAGGATTCTTCCACCCCTTTCACCAGCTCCAGCAGGATGAGTATAATACATATAATAATTTTAGAAAACAAAAATTTCTGAAACTTCTAAAAGCAAAACTTCCTTCATATATCTTCTCATATGTATTTCAGAGGCAGTGAACAGGAAAATCAAGTAAAGACTTTACAAACAATGAGCAGTTCGGCAATCAAGACTCACTCAGTTATTCACTTAGTTATTCATAAGCAGTTGAAAAATTTAGAGAATATGATGAGAACAAGGAATCTGAGAGTTCTTGATTTTCCTTCTGAGTTTTAGATTTTTCCAGTTGCTCAACAGAATATTTAAAGTTGGCTAGCTTATCCACTGTCTGATGAGTGAAATCACAAAGTCAGAGAATAGAGGACCAGAGCCAGTTCTCAGTCCTCAAAACTACCTTCCAAACATCCAATAGATTTCTTTAGGTGGCAAAGTCTCTGTTTGAGAAAAAAAGATGGACATTCCACTACTTTAGTTAAAGTTACAGATAATCGCTGAGAAGTGGGTATTTTGCTTCCACCAAGAGAAAAGGCCACCTATTGGTGAGAGAAAACCATATGGAAAAAGCCCTCCCGATGGTGGAACTGAGGAAGCAGCAGGTGAAGAAAGGATGGGCTGATCCCCCAAACTTCAAGAGGCTCTTGAGTCTAACAGATTAACCACCTGGGACATAGGACTCATGACTGATATTATAACATGTTTGTCCATAGACCCACTTGAGAGTGGAGTACTAGCACTCACCAGCTTGTCCTTGCCCTTACATTTACTCATCATTAATCATAAAAAGGAGAGATAGTGAGAAAACAGTACCTTAAAGTTGTTAAATAGAGCAATGATTCCAGCACTCCAGCTCCTCTGTGACTTCTAAGGGGCTCCCAAGGGGTCAAGCATGTCACTTAGGGTACACCCCTGCAGCCACATATCTGTGGCTGTGTGCCACAGAAGCAGCTGCTGTTTATTCCCAGCAATGGTGCCCTCCAATGATGTCAGATGCTGTGCTTCCTGCCGGAACTCACGAATGTGTCCTTGCTCTCCTCCCAATTGGTATAGGCAAGATCTCTTAGTTTGAGTCCCAAGGAACTCACAGAAGCGGCTGCTCTTTATTCACCGGCAATGGCACCCTCTAATGATGTCAGATGCCATGCTTCACGCTGGCACTGAAGAACACTGGTGCCCATATAACTCCTGCCCCCCCCTGATTCTACTACCCTGGACCACCCTGACACTACCCAGACAGTGCTGAGGTAGTCAGAGCTGACATTCAGTGGCATTGCCCAGTTAATTGTCACTGAATATTTACAACCGGTCAGCTCAGTGTGGTCTAAGCAAGCGGAAGCCTCTCTTGGTCATTTAAAACCATACTGAATTTCAACTCTTTAGTTAATTGTGAACATTGATAACTCCCTAATCCAGAGCATCTCACTTCTCCTTGCATATTGCACTTATTGTGGCCGATATTCAGCCCACGGAAGGCAGTCTGCATAAGTGCCGTGATCGGCGATGGCCCTGGATGTTCAATGCTGGGTTGTTTCTGGTGATAAGCACGGAATATCCAAATTTATTGTGGCCACTAAAAAGTTAGCCAGCTATGCGGATATTCAACAGTAACCGGTTAATGTTTTATCGGTCAAAGATAGCCCTGCTATTTAAGTGGCCTATTTCGACCACTCAACATAGCCGGTTAGGTGCTGAATATCCATGCCTAACCAGCTATGTCGCATGATGTAGCTGGTTAGCAGCTAGCCACTAACCGGGATCTTCAGTGGGAGATAACCAGTTGTCTCCTACTGAATATCCATAGTTAGGCACTTCAACACTATTTTACTGGCCAGGAGCCATTCCTGGACAGTTAAATAGTTTTGAAAATCAGGGGGATTGTATCTTGATAGATTTGGAGGGGCATTTTCGATATGACATCTAAGTCCAACTTTGGACGTTTTGCACAAAGAGTCCAAAATCTGAATAGGTAAGAAGGCCATTTAAAAAAAAAAAAAAAAAGGAAAACATCTATCTTTTTTCCCCAAAACACTGTTTCAACGTTTAGTGCTTTGTACCTTTTTTTTTTTTTTTACCATTTTCAAAAAACAATGTCCATATGAAAAACATAGAAAATCAAGTCATTGGGATGTAGGAGAGGCCAGCATTTTTAGTAGACTGGTCCCCCAGACATCCCAGGATAGCAATAGGGTACCATGGGGAGCACTGCAGTGGACTTCAAATACATGTTCCCAGGTACACAGCTCACTGTTGCTCCCTTATCCTGTCTGCTGAGCCCCACCAAAACCCACTGCCCCCAACTGTACACCATACAATAGCCCTTATGGTTGAAAGGAGAACCTCTATGTGGGTTCAGTAAGGTTTGGGTCAGTGTGGGAGGGCTCACGTTTTCCACCACAAGTATAACAGTTAAGGAGGTGTATGGGCCTGAGTCCACCTGTCTACAGTGCATTGCACCCATCACTACTCTACTCCAGGGACCAGAGTATAACATCTGAGGCTGGCATAGAGGCTAGTAAGTAATGTTTTTAATCATATTTGGGGGGGGGGGGATGGGAGGGGATCAGTGACCACTGGTGGAGTTAGGAGAGGTCATCCCTGATTCCCTCCAGTGGTCATTTAGGGCACCTTTTTGTGCCTTATCCATTCTTAAAACAGATCTACCTCAAAACATGTTAGTTTTAGTCCTGGACGGTTTTGTTTTTCTTAACATGTCCCCAACACGCCTGCTTGAGATGCACTGCAGATGAACAGCACAGAAAAATGTCTAAAAATAGATTTCGAAAATACCGAGTTGGATGTTTGTATAAGAAAAACATCCAAATGCTGCTTTATGCCACTTTTTAGACATTTTTCTCTTTTGAAAAGGAACCCCATAGTGCAATATTTCTAGCAAAAAAGGTGCCGGTACTCAAATGTCAGGCCACCCTTCAGGGATGAGGTGATCACTGAGGGACTCGCCCCACAATAGCCAGGCCCCCTGCAACCAGTCACAGAATCTATGACAAGGCAGAATTGGTGTGTTGAGCCTGAGCTCTTTCATTAAAACTTGTGGTCCATGGGTCAATTTTAGCAGACACTGGAAAAGGTGCCGGTACTCAGTACCCCCGAGTACCCCCTCAAAAAAAGCCCTGCCCATAGTAAATGTTTTGTAGTCTGATGGGCTGTTTCTGTAACAATTTTTGAAAAATTAAAAAAAAAAGCTTTTTTTAATTACTTCTACCAGCAGCAGTTTTGTACTAGTAACTGCCCCTGTTGACTTGCTGTTATTTTCAATACGACACCTGTACTTTTCTTAGGTAAAAACATCTAAATGACTATGCCATAGATGATCCCTGCTCAGGGGATTAAATTGTGCCTTTGTTCCTTTGTATTATTAGAGTTCTGAGGGCAAAGTCAAAATTTTGTGATGAGATTAACTTATCTGCCAGTTCTCACTTCTAGTTCTTCAGCTACCCACTCGACACTGGTCTTCTAACTATACTTCCCTGTAGGTACGTAGTCCTCCTCACACAATCAAAACCCTCTCCTCTGATGGCTGCCACTCCTCCTACACCTTATGGAATCATTACTACTATTGCTGTCCCTAGCAGAGCACCACTCCTTCACACCTTTTTCACGCTGAATGTCATCAGTCATCAGTCCATTTTATAAACCTCCAATTCCATACTCTTTTTTCATTCCTTCACAACTTCCTCTTCCTTCCCTGCAATCATACTACTCAACCATCTCCCCCAGGCCATACAAGGCTAGATTTACTTCATAATTGTCCCTAGTTACAGGAGTGGAGCAGGTGTGGGGAAGTGGGGGAATCTCCCTCCAAGAATGTGAAACCAAGGACGAAGGATGGAATCTCCTAAAATGATGCAGGAGTAGTGGTGGGAGGGAGCAGGGTATCTTCCCCTGAATATGTGCCACACTAAAAAGGAACTATCCTTGTCTGTCCCAGTGGAACTTTTTCACAACTGCTTTGGTTGTACTACAGAAATGGTATATCAAGAATCTCAAACAAACAAACAAACACGCAACACTCAACTGGAGTAGCCATACTCCATAAAATCTTGACCCCTGCAATGCAAGGCCCTTATATGGTGGTAAAGCCCCACCCAGCACATCGAAGGATACACTGGGCAGGGCTGGGTGCTGCCATTTTCAAGGCAGTGCTGCCACTCAGGTACAGGGGGGTGGGGAAGGGGGCCGCTAGACCACCACCTTGGGGGGCTTGTGTTCATGGCCCACTGGGCCACCAGGTCTTTTTTTTGGGGTGCAAAGGGGGGTGAACTTGTGTCAGGGGGGTCGGGGGAACTGGAGATCCCCTGAACCTCCAGTCCCTGTGTCACTGGCTTGGGGTGGGGATCAGGTTCCTGGGGGGGGGGGGCTCAGGGGCTCCTGCGGGGGGAGGTCCACTGGGGGGATGGCCAGCCTGCTAGCATGCAAATGCATGCTGAACAGGGCTTACCATTCCTCCCCAATGTTCAGCAAACCTTAATGCCAGCTCCAAGCTGGCATAGGGTTTTCCACAGGCAGCATTCTAATGTTTGGCACGCTGCCCGCTGATCATTGGGTAGGAATAATAAAATACCTGTTTAGCATGCATTTGCATGCTACTTGCGGTCAGAGCTCATGAGCGTGTTGTTTCACATGCTACGGGGCTCTGATCATGGGGCAGTAGCAAACACGGGCGCTAGTATGGTGCTAATTGCCTCTAGTGCCTGCAGTTGCTTTTGATCATTGGCCAATGAGAGCCTATTCTATAATGGCATCTAGGTGCTATAAAATACTATTGTAATCCAGTATTTGCATGCCTAACATTTACCATCACAAAAACTATAACAAAACCATCCTGGCACTATTAGAAAATAACTTTAATATCTTCATCTGTATAAACATTTTAAATACAATCATGTAGCCCACCGACATGGACCATGTTTCGTCTCTGCTTCAAGGTTGGTCATCAGACTGTTCTCCTGCATGATCATATTAAATGCTAGAAATATGATCATGAAGGAGAAAGTCTGATGATCAACCTTGAAGCAGAGACGAAACATGGTCCATGTCGGTGGGCTACATGATTGTATTTAAAATGTTTATACAGATGAAGATGTTAAAGTTATTTTCTAAGAACGGTGGGTTGGTTTTGTTATAGATTTTGTTTCCCCCACTTGAGATTCACTTCCTATTGACTTAATTGTATTTAACATTTACCATCCGCACTTACATCATCCATAGACCTGACATAACAGTGGACACCCAAATGCAGCAGGGGATGCACACATCTTACAGTATTCTGTAAGTTCCACATGCAAGTGGAAGCCCAACCTACATCCTCCCTATGCTCCACTGATGTATGCATCCCCCTTGCTTTTTTCTGCCAGGCCACTTATGCACACTATTACATTGTAGCACGTAGGCACCTTGCTGGCACTTTCATGGGTAAGTCTACACTTAAGTAAATGCAGATGCCCAGTTATAATGTTCAGTATCTCTAGCGAGTAATTTTACCACTTGAGGTTTTTTTTTTTTTTTTTTGCAACACTGCCAACTTCATATTCACTCTCTCCTTCTTCATCCGCACTTCCCCAGTCATACATCGTGCGCACACTCAATCAATTATTATTCTCAGAGATGTTCTTTTGCCGTAATAGTTAGCTTTGTCAAGTCTCATTTTACAGTTTTAGGATTTTTTTATTTTCTGCTTCAACCTGGCTGAAATTCAGAACCTACTTCATAAGCTGAGCGCAAAAAGTGAAAGGAAGGTATTTCCTTGAGGTTGTACAGCTGCCAATGGCGTCTCTACAAAAGCACCCATCTTGACCAGCAAGGTGGAAAACGTGTGCGGCATCAACTGTATAAGTAACCACCTTCAGTTACCCTACTGCCTAAAAGATCTGGCCATTTCCACAAAGGGTTGGTGAACAGAACCAGGATTTAGCATTTTCTTAAGATAGGGAGGCACCTTTCAGAATCTCTTTTTGTACCGGAACAAGCAGCTTTGATTTTCAGGGTGTTATCTTCTAGACAGCATACGATAGATTCTTCATCCACATCAGGGGGCAGAGTGAACATGTTAGAGTACGTCTTGCAGCAGTATTGCTTCTTTCCAGCTGTGTCACGACAGTCCTCGTGCTTGGCTGACACTACAATGTTCCTCTCTTTTAGTTTTGCTGTAACTTCATCAGGATGAAAGCCGCTGAGGTCCACTGAAGCTATAAGTTTTTTCTCTGGAGCTGTTGATGCAGGTGATTTTTCTGCAGGTTTTGTGGTATCCATGCTGTGGCAAATTGTTCTGTGTGTTTAAAATGAAGAAAAGAGACAATTGGTTTTGTTTAATAAACTATATAAAATGAACACATTACGTGAAACAGTCAATTTATGGATAAAGGTTTTGTTTAATATAAGGAACACCCCTCTCTCAAGACAACAAATATTCTTTAAAGAAAAATTATTTAAGGCATGTACCAGTTACAGGTCATAGGGGCCCTTTTACTAAGACGCTTAAGTGTCTATGCACACACAATGTGCGCCAAAATGGAGTAATTGCTTGGCTGCCGCGTGGCTCTTGTGGTAATTTAATTTTTGGCGCGCGTCCGATACGCGTGTATGAAAAATAATATTTCTTTTTGACGCACACTAAGTGGCATTTGACGCGTGTAGGTCATTACCATCCAGTTACTGCGCGAGTCTTTAACACTAGGTCTACTACACAGGACTACTACACCCAATTGACCAATTCCCTCAGCTCCAACCCTCGTCGTCTCTTTGCCACCCTTAACTCCCTCCTCAAAGTGCCCTCCGCTCCCACCCCCTCACTCTCTCCTCAATCACTGGCTGACTACTTCCGCGACAAGGTGCAAAAGATCAACCTTGAGTTCACTACCAAGCCACCTCCCCCCCTTCACCCCTCAACCCTCTCCCTCAACCAACCAACCCTGGCCTCTTTCTCCTCCTTTCCTGATATCACCGAGGAGGAAACCGCCCGCCTTCTTTCCTCCTCGAAATGCACCACTTGTTCCTCTGATCCCATCCCCACCAACTTACTTAACACCATCTCTCATACTGTCACCCCCTCCATCTGTCATATCCTCAACCTCTCTCTCTCCATTGCAACTGTCCCTGACACCTTCAAGCACGCCGTAGTCACACCTCTCCTCAAAAAACCATCACTTGACCCTACCTGTCCCTCCAACTACCGCCCCATCTTCCTCCTACCCTTCCTCTCCAAAATACTTGAGCGCGCCGTTCACAGCCGCTGCCTAGATTTTCTCTCCTCTCAGGCAATCCTCGATCCGCTTCAATCCGGTTTCTGCCCTCTACACTCGACAGAAACAGCACTCTCTAAAGTCTGTAATGACCTGTTCCTTGCCAAATCCAGATGCCACTACTCCATCCTCATCCTCCTCGATCTATCCACCGCTTTTGACACTGTCAATCATGATTTACTTCTTGCCACACTGTCCTCATTTGGGTTCCAGGGCTCTGTCCTCTCCTGGTTCTCCTCCTATCTCTCCCACCGAACCTTCAGAGTACACTCTCCTGGTTCTTCCTCCACCCCCATCCCGCTCTCTGTTGGAGTTCCCCAGGGATCTGTCCTTGGACCCCTTCTTTTCTCAATCTACACCTCTTCCCTGGGCTCACTGATCTCATCTCATGGTTTCCAGTATCATCTTTATGCTGATGACACCCAGCTGTATCTCTCCACACCAGACATCACCGCGGAAACCCAGGCCAAGTATCGGCCTGCTTATCCGACATAGCTGCATGGATGTCCAACCGCCACCTGAAACTGAACATGGCCAAGACCGAGCTTATCATCTTTCCAGCTAAACCCACTTCTCCTCTTCCTCCGCTCTTGATCTCAGTTGATAACACCCTCATCCTCCCTGTCTCATCCGCCCGCAACCTCGGAGTCATCTTCGACTCCTCCCTCTCCTTCTCTGCGCATATCCAGCAGACAGCCAAGACCTGTCGCTTCTTCCTCTTCAACATCAGCAAAATTCGCCCTTTCCTCTCTGAGCATACCACCCGAACTCTCATCCACACTCTCATTACCTCTCGCCTTGACTACTGCAACCTACTCCTCACTGGCCTCCCACTTTGCCATCTATCCCCCCTTCAATCCATTCAGAACTCTGCTGCACGTCTTATATTCCGCCTGAACCGTTATACTCATATCACCCCTCTCCTCAGGTCACTTCACTGGCTTCTGATCAGATATCGCATACAGTTCAAGATTCTCCTTCTTACCTACAAATGCACTCAGTCTGCAGGCCCTCATTACCTCTCTACCCTCATCTCCCCTTACGTTCCTGCCCGAAATCTCTGCTCACAGGACAAATCCCTCCTCTCAGTACCCTTCTCCACCACAGCCAAATCCAGGCTCCACCCATTCTGCCTCGCCTCACCCTGTGCTTGGAATAAACTTCCTGAGCCCTTACGCCAAGCCCCCTCCCTACCCATCTTCAAATCCTTACTCAAAGCCCACCTCTTCAATGTTGCTTTCGGCACCTAACCTTTATACCTTTCAGGAAATCCTGACTGCCCCAATCTGACGACCCCTACTTTACTGTTTGTACATTTGTCCATTAGATTGTAAGCTCTTTGAGCAGGGACTGTCCTTCTATGTTAAATTGTACAGCGCTGCATAACCCTAGTAGCGCTTTAGAAATGTCAAATAGTAGTAGTAGTAGTAGTAGTAAAGTCGCAGACCCAAAATGGATGCACGGCAGTTTTCATTTTGCCACACGTCCATCTTCAGCAAAAATTTTAAAAAGGGTTTTTTTACAGGCGCACTGAAAAATGGATTGGTGTGCGCACAAAACTTGCGTCTACACTACTGCAAGCCATTTTTCAGCTCACCTTAGTAAAAGGACTCCTCAGTGTTCCAGGACCATTTAAAATCCTCAGACATTGATATGCTGGAGCGAAGATTAAAATAGCTCAATAATCATAACTGAATAAGCAATGAAAATTATTTTCATATACCATTTATAGTTCTGGAAAGGATTGAGGAAGTTCGTAGAATAGTGAGCTTCAGAAAATATGTCTTAAACACATACATATAGATCTGATCACTGGTCCAAAGAGATAGATAGATAGATAGATAGATAGATAGATAGATAGATAGATAGATAGATAGATAGATAGATAGATAGATAGATAGAGTGAGTGAGGCAAAAAAGTAACCTCCTAGAGTTTTTTTGCTGTTTTCTCAGCAACCACTTGGAATTTTAATGTAAAAATTTACAGCTTTATTTGTTGTTACATTTATGTGCTGAGAGAAATGAGTTTATCTTTTAAAAACTATATATTCTCCGAGGACAAGCAGGCTGCATTATTCTCACAGATGGGTCGACAATCCGCATCGGCCCAGGAATCAGCATAATGCATAGCAAAAAGAAAAATGTTTTACTAGAGTCTTCTGGTGCGTATGCAGCGAAGCACCATGCATGCACAGACTGGCTTCCCACCCATCGCGCTCCTCAGTTCCAGCGTTTTTCTGTGGCTCCTCTGTGTGCCCGGGAAAGAGCCTTCACCACTTTTTTTGGAGATTTTCTCTAGTTCCTTTTATTTTGTCTAAAAAAAGTATATTTCCTTTATTTTTTCTTAGTTTATTTTTGCCCTGGTAAAGTTTCCTTTCTTTTTCGTTGCGGCCGTATTTAGGCTGCTTGGCCAGGTTCTTCATTTTGTGCCGTTTTTTCTCAGCAAAATTGAGACTTTTGATTTAGCTGGTTCTGTCTTCCCTTCCATGTCATCGAAGACACCCAGTGTCTTCAAACGTTGTACTCGGTGCAACTGGACCATCTCAGGCACAGATACCCATTTGTGGTGTATCCAGTGCCTTGGGCCCAACCATAGCACGACTCATTGTGTCCTTTGTCTTCGTATAAAGAAAAGGACGCAATTGGCTCGAGAAGCCCAGAGAGAAAAACGTTTGGGGGCTCGGTCCAGTTTTTTGATGTTGGCATCAACATCGGCACAAAGTCGGCGGCATCAACATCGGCACGAGGTTGGCGGCGTCGACATCGGCATCGAGGGACACATTGATATTGGGAGTGGAGGTAGGCATGGCTGCTGAGAGGCCACTGAATGCTGGGAGTAGTGAGGCATCGAGTGGGTCTCCACCCGCCTCGAGGTCTCCTACTATGCAGGCCCCCCGGGACAGTCCATCGTCGGACCCGACCCCAAGGTGATGTGAAGATTCAACGTCGTCCTCGTTGGCACCGAGGAGTCTCGATGAGGTGCATTGGGCGAAGGCTAAGAAGCAACGACATGGTTCTCCTTCGATGCATGGTGCCAGGAGCTCCAGGGCGCCAAGGGATTTGGCACCTGAAAAGCATCGGTGCCCAGAGGACCGTTCCCCGTCCATACAGGAGATGCCAACACATCAGTCTCTCAGCAGTCTGGTTCCCACTCCTGAGCCTCAAGTGACTCTGCCACCGACTGCTCCACCAGCCCCGCAGCCTTCTCCGATGGCGGCTGTCAATGAGCACATACGGGCCTTGCTTCCAGAGCTCCTGGAAGGACTGCTGCGCCAATCTGCTTCAGCATCGGGGGTGCTTGTGCATAGGCGCCCGGTATAAGAGGCTAGGGGAGGCTAAGCCTCCCCAGCCACAGCAGGAAAGAGTTAGGCGGCGCCGTGAGTCTCCCTGTTCCCTCCCCTTGTTTACTGACTGCCCCGCGCCATCTTCAATTTACCTGCGTCGGCCCGCCACGTCATTTCAAAGCCCGCCCTGATGCCTGTCTTCCCTCCCTTCGCGACGTGTTCATTCGGCAGAGTCCCACCCTCGAGGAAATGATGTCAGAAGGTGGGACTCTGCCGAACGAATCACATCGCGAACGGAGGGAAGAATGGCAGCAGGGCGGGCTTTGAAATGACGCGGTGGGCCGACGCTGGGACGCAGGTAAATTAAAGATGGCGCGGGGCAGATAGTAAATGAGGGGAGGGGAAGGGGAGAGGAGAATCGCGCTGGCGCTGGGTATGCATGGAGGGCAGGGGAGGATTGCTGGAATGGGTGGATAGAGGGGATGGCAGGGGAGAGAGGAGGGTTGCTGGACATGGGTGGAGGGGAGGTCAGGGGAGAGGAGATTTGCTGGACATGGGTGGCTAGAGGGGAGAAGAGGGTTGCTGGACATGGATGGCGAGATGGGAAGACAGGAAGGAGATGCACATGAATGAAGGGGAGAAATTCTGGACATGCATGGAGGGGAGGGAAGACAGAGGAAGGAGATGAGATGAGGGAAAAGGGGGAAAACCTGCACATCGATGGAGAAAATAGGCAGAAGCTGGATCCACTGGACAGTCAAGTCTGCAGAGGACCCAGCTTTTACTTACGGATGTAAGGCAAGAAATGAAGAAGAAAGGCAGAAAGTAAAGAAATAAATGGAAAGGAAGCCCTGGAACCGGAGTTAAGAGGACAGATAGCAGCAGAATTGGATACTTGGCCAGCATGATCAGAAAAACAAAGTCACCAGACCAGGGGCGTAGCCAGACAACAGAGTTTGGGTGGGCCTAGGCAAGAATTGGATGGGCACCAAGTGTTCTCCCCCCCCCCCCCCCCCCCCCCCAAAAAAAAAAAAAAAAAGATCTCAGCTGGTGGGAAAATGCTTCTTTCCACCTTGGCAGCAGGCATGCACTGAAAACTGAGCATGAGCAGGTGCCGGGTGTCATGGATAGTAGCGTTTTCATTACCATCAGGGGAAATCTTCAGCTGGCGGAGCTTGGTATTCCCACCAGTTACCACTAAGCATGTGCTACTGTTGGGTGGGCCTGAGCCATAAATGGGTGGGCCCTGGCCCACCCAAGCCCACCTGTGGCTACGCCACTGCACCAGACAACAAAGGTAGAAAAGATTATTTTATTTTCATTATAGTGTTTGGAATATGTCCACTTTGAGAATCAGGTGCTCAACATTAAAAGTTTATATTTATTTACTTATTTATGGCATTTTATCCCACATTAAACATGAATTAGGGTGTTTTGTGGCTCTACATGAGAATTGTGATATTATGATCCCTTGTTTCATATTGTTGACGGTCTGCATTTTCCGTATGGGTGGAATATTGGTGTATTAGGGTCTGCCTAGTGTAATATTTATGGTACAGTAAGGTTCTGAGTGTGTTTTTGCACAAAGTTGTGCATAGTGTTTTGCAGTTGAGCGATTGTGGTTAGTATATGCTTTGAACAACCACTTTATTCTTTGACATATGATACATAGCTAATATCTAAATTTAATAAAAGGTATTAATTGTGACTTTTATTTTTATTTATTTATTTTTTCTGTGTGTTATCAGACAATTATGGATTTAAGCTCCACCCATGGCCCCACCCCTAACTCCGCCCCCTTTAGCCTCCCCAAACAGTTGAGCCACCGACCGCCTATGTGCTTGTGCCTGCCGTGCTGTCTGCTGCAGCTGCGTCTGGCCCTCCACCAGCAGTGAGGTCCCCGAGTTTGGTGCCACTTGTGGCTCTGGTATCAGCTGCCACCCAGGTCGACACCCCATCGACATCGGTAGAGGAAGCTTCACCTCAGTCCATGTGGGAGACGGCTCCTTGGCATCGCCATTGAGAAAGTAGGTCTTCAGCGTCGAGGCAGGTTCAGACTCGGAGGTCACTAAGGGAAGTGCTTTCTGACACCAAGGAGGAATGCTCATGGGAGTCAGAAGAAGATCCCAGGTACTTCTCAGATGAGTCCTTTGGGATTCCCTCTGAACCTTCCCCTCTACATGAAAGGAGACTGTCTCCCCCAGAGAGTCTCTCCTTCTCTTCTGCGGGACATGGCTCAGGCCATTCCATTCCCTGTAGATGTGGAGGATGAGCCCAGAGCTGAGATGCTTGAGGTCCTAGACTACACCTCTCCACCTAAAGAGGCAGTGACAGCTCCTTTGCATAAGGTACTGGGCATCCCCTCTGTCTGGTCCCATGATCCCTAAGAAGACAGAGTTCCAGTATCGGATCCACGGTGAGCCTGGGTTGATGAGGTCTTAGTTACCCTATAACTCCATGGTGGTGGACTCTGCCCTCAAGAGTGCCAAGAGTTCGGGAGATCCAAGATGGCGACGGTCTGAGACGCGCTACCAGACGCGTCTCACTCTCCTCCATACAATGCTGTAGCGGCTGGCTCCTTACCTGATCCTCGCTATGGGGAAATGGAGAGGTAAAGTCAGGGAGATTCCCTCTCTCCCTGGCGGGTCTATCCAGCTTCGTCAAGCGTGACTGGAGGACTTTGGAGTCACGCTGGGTCCCGGGAGAGATTCTACTCCGTCTGAGGAGACTGGCGTTTTAGCGTTGGCCGACAGTGCAGACGGGGCTTCCCTGAGCCCCGTCGAACGTGCGGCCCCCCACAACCAGGAAGTGGAGGCTTTCTTCAGAGCCCTTGCGCTCCAGCCCAGAGTGGAAATCGGAGTGACCAGGGAGGGAGCCTGTTGGAGCCAAGTTAAAATCATGGTGTTGTCAGCCTAGAAGCCCCAGAAATGACATCGTCTCCTGTGCTGTTGTCTCAGACAGTGAGTATCCTGGAGCAGGCTGCTAAAGCACCGCTTCCTGTGTTGACTTTTTGGAAAATGGAAAAGCCTGCCGTAGTGACCCTGGAGTCACTTTGGGACTTAACCTTTACAGCACATGCTTCCCTACAATCTTTGGCGGTTAAAAATGCGGTAACTATAAAGTCTTTATCAGAAACTGCACTCTCTCAAATGAAAAAGACTGATTCTCAAGCCAGGGAAGTTAAAGCACTTACCGAAAAAGCTTTAAAATTGGAACTTGTGGGTCAAACACTAATTAAAGATAAGAACTTTACCTCTAGACGGCTGGAATATCTCGAGAATCAGTGTAAAAGATTAAATTTAAGGCTGATAAACTTTCCCAGTTCACCTTTGATTGCACCTGTTCAGATGGTTAAGAAATATCTTATTGATATACTGGGTATGTCAGATACCTCCCTACCACCAATAACTCGTGCTTTCTATCTACAAACTGATCCACGTAAGGAATCAGGGGAACCTCTCCAGGATGGTAGGGAGTTGAATCTGACTTCCTTTTTGGAGTCGTCTCTTGAGGTTGTAACAAAGCGGGCAACTTTATTGGTCACATTTGCTTTGGAAATGGACAGAGATGCAGTATTGAAGCTCTCCTTAAGACACTTGGATTCAAATTTTTTGGGGTCTAGAATAAGAATCTATCCTGATTTATCTAGAGAGACTCAAAAAAGGCGTAAAGCCTTTTTGGCTTTGCGCACAAGAACTTTGGCAATAGGAGCTAACTTCCTATTGAAATTTCCTTGTATTTGTAGAATTGTATTTCAATCTAAACAGTTTCAATTCTTTGACCCTAAACAATTGGAGGGATTTTTACTAAGTAGGGAAGAAGTAAATGTAGTGGTATAGCCCCATATGTTCACTGTTTAACAGACATGGAGGGAACACCCGGGATAGGCGCATCATTTATTTGTATTACCTTAAAAAATTTCTTTTAGATTAGTATATAATCTTGCATCCTTTAGGAAGCCGTCCAAACCTTTTTAAAACTCAGCTAAGTTAACCGCCTTTACCACATTCTCTGGCAACGAATTCCAGAGTTTAATTACACGTTGAGTGAAGAAAACCTTCCTCCGATTCATTTTAAATTTACTACATTGTAGTTTCATTGCATGCCCCCTAGTCCTAGTATTTTTGGAAAGCGTGAACAGACGCTTCACATCTCCCCTTTCCACTCCACTCATTATTTTATAGACCTCTATCATATCTCCCCTCAGCCGCCTTTTCTCCAAGCTGAAGAGCCCTAGCCGCTTTAGCCTTTCCTTATAGGGAAGTCGTCCCATCCCCTTTATCATTTTCGTCGCCCTTCTCTGCACCTTTTCTAATTCCACTGTATCTTTTTTGAGATGCAGCGACCAGAATTGAACACAATATTCGAGGTGCAGTCGCACCATGGAGCGATACAAAGGCATTATAACATCCTCATTTTTGTTTTCCATTCCTTTCCTAATAATACCTAACATTCTATTTGCTTTCTTAGCCAGTGGCTTTCCTGGGGGGGGGGGCTGGCACCCGGGGGGGGGATCGCCGATGTGCCCCGCCCCCCCCGATGCAGCGTGGACCCCCCCCCGGCGAAAGGACACCCCCACAAAGGACCCCCCCCCCGCCGGGTGCACACCGCTGGGGGGGGGGGTGCCGTGCGCCCCTCCCCTCCGTTGGGCCATGCTTCTTCTCTGCCCCGGAACAGGAAGTAACCTGTTCCGGGGCAGAGAAGAAGCATGGACCAATGGAGGACAGGCGCGCGCGGCACCCCCCCCCAGCGGCGTGCACCCGGGGCGAACCGCCCCCACCGACCCCCCCCCCCCCCCCAGGAACGCCACTGTTCTTAGCCGCAGCAGTACACTGAGCAAAAGGTTTCAAAGCATCATCAACAACGACACCTAGATCCCTTTCTTGGACCGTGACTCCTAACGTGGAACCTTGCATGACATAGCTAAAATTCAGGTTCCTCTTTCCCACATGCATCACTTTGCACTTGCTCACATTAAACGTCATCTGCCATTTAGATGCCCAGTCTCGTAATGTCCGCTTGTAATTTTTCACAATCCTCCCGCGATTTAACGACGTTGAATAACTTTGTGTCATCAGCAAATTTAATTACCTCACTAGTTACTCCCATCTCTAGGTCATTTATAAATATGTTAAAAAGCAGCGGTCCCAATACAGAGCCCTGGGAAACCTCACTAACTACCCTTCTCCATTGAGAATACTGACCATTTAACCCTACTCTCTGTTTTCTATCTTTTAACCAGTTTTTAATCCACAATAGAACACTACCTCCTATTCCATGACTCTCCAATTTCCTCTGGAGTCTTTCATGAGGTACTTTGTCAAACGCCTTCTGAAAATCCAGATACACAATATCAACTGGCTCCCCTTTATCCACACGTTTGTTCACCCCTTCAAAGAAATGTAGTAGATTGGTGAGGCAAGATTTCCCTTCACTAAATCCATGTTGACATTGTCTCATTAATCCATGCTTTTGAATATGCTCTGTAATTTTGTTCTTAATAATAGTCTCTACCATTTTGCCCAGCACCGACGTCAGATTCACCGGTCTATTATTTCCCGGATCTCCTCTGGAACCTTTTTTAAAAATCGGCGTTACATTGGCCACCCTCCAGTCTTCCGTTACCACACTCGATTTTAAGGATAAATTACATATTTCTAGCAATAGCTCCGCAAGCTCATTTTTCAGTTCTATCAGTATTCTGGGATGAATACCATCCAGTCCAGGAGATTTGCTACTCTTCAGTTTGTAGAACTGCCCCATTACATCCTCCAGGTTTACAGAGAATTCATTCGGTTTCTCTGACTCGTCAGCTTTGAATACCATTTCCGGCACCGGTATACCACCCAAATCTTCCTCGGTGAAGACCGAAGCAAAGAATTCATTTAATCTCTTTGCTACGGCTTTGTCTTCCCTGATCGCCCCTTTTACTCCTCGGTCGTCTAGCGGTCCAACTGATTCTTTTGCCAGCTTCCTGCTTTTAATGTACCAAAAAAATGTTTTACTGTGTGTTTTTGCCTCCAACGCAATCTTTTTTTCGAAGTCCCTCTTAGCTTTCCTTATCAGCATTTTGCATTTGACTTGACATTCCTTATGCCGTTTCTTATTATTTTCAGTCGGTTCCTTCTTCCATTTTCTGAAGGATTTTCTATTAGCTCTAATAGCTTCCTTCACCTCACTATTTAACCACGCCGGCTGTCATTTGGTCTTCCGTCCTCCTTTTTTAATATGCGGAAGATATTTGGCCTGGGCTTCCAGGATGGTGTTTTTGAACAGCATCCATGCCTGATGTAAATTTTTGACACTCATAGTCGCTCCTCTAAGTTTTCTTTTCACTGTTCTTCTCATTTTATCATAGTCTCCTTTTTTAAAGTTAAACGCTAACGTATTTGATTTCCTATGTATACTTACTTCAAAGCTAATATCAAATCCGATCATATTATGATCACTGTTATCAAGCACCATTACCTCCCGCACCAGATCATGCGCTCCACTAAGGACTAGGTCTAGAATTTTTTTTTAATTATTTTATTTTAAATTTCACAATTCAAATACAAGCATTTACATCTTGCAATAGAAAATCAGAGTAAATATTATTTAAAGAAATCAACATGAAGATATGTAACTGTTTCTTAGACCACCTAATTCAAACAACAGAAAAAAGAAGTAGAGATAGGGGCGTTAGGAAACATCGGTGGTATTTTTTTTTTTTTAAGAAATTGAATGATAACAAAGAAGGCCTGGAGATATCCACGTATTAACATAATAAATCCTGATCTTCTTACTACTCAGAGTACTAACTGGTAACTTTTTTCATTTGCAAAAATTCTTTCAGTTGCGCAGGTTCAAAGAAAACATATTTCTTATCAAGGTAATTTACTAAACATTTACAGGGATAAGAAAGAAGAAATGTAGCCCCCAAACTTCGTGTCTCTTCTCTAAGTGATAGGAAAGCTTTACGTCTATCCTGAGTGGTTTTCACCACATCGGGGTAGGTCCAGATTCTGTCACCAAGAAACATTTTTGTTGAATTTCTGAAAAATATTTTCATTAAGGAATTTAAATCTTGTTCAAACACCATCGAGACTAGTAAGGTTTTCCTTTCCAGAACTGTAGTATCAGACTGTTCAAGAAAATTGGTCAGATTTTGTAAACCTTCAGTTCCTTTCAGTTTTTCTCCACGCTTTAAGTCAGGAAGGTAGTATACTTTACTAAAAGGAGGAATCAGGTCTGGAGAATATTGAAGCACTTCAGTCAAGTATTTTTTAAACATTGCAGCAGCTGTTAATTCTACAGCTCTTGGAAAGTTCAAAAGGCATAGATTTAAACGCCTATTATAATTTTCAAATTGTTCAATCTTTCGGTGTATCATTAATTTATCCTTGATAAGCATATCAGTTTTAGCTTTTAGATTAGAGATATCCGTTTGGGCAGCTATATTCACTTTTTCCGAATCCTTCTTAAAGGTCTCGAAGGCAGTAGTCAATAAGTCTAGTTTACTCACGATTGGTGCAACTGTTGCTGTAAGTGTTTGTATCGCAGCCCAGATAGATTCTAAGGTTATTGCCTCGAGAGATTGCTGCTCGGTGTTAATATTTTTCCCCAGCGTTTCAGTTTGAGCTCCGGCAGAGAGAGTTCCCCTCACGCCAACTTCGGACGCTTCCGGGACATCAAGCTCGCTTCTGAGACCAGCTGGGCAAGGCGGAGGATTTAATTCCAGCGAGGACAATGTTGTTAGACTTCCCTGTGAGAACGGCGTTCCACCTACGTCTCGCACCGCGGGAACACTCAAGCCAGCCGACCGTGGAGTGCTGGTGGCATACCTGTCGAGCGTCGTCTGACACAGAGCGGCTTCCGGAGCAACTGCCGGTAAGCTCTTAACCGCTCTTTTCCGCTTAGTGTGCGGCATTTGAGGCACAAAAGAAAAATGTAGAACTAAGAAAAAACGTTGCACCACGGAAAAGTTCAGGAGCTAGAGAGGCGTCCTCCAGTCAATCCGCCATCTTGGCACGCCCCCTGTTGAGGTCTAGAATTTTTCCTTCTCTCGTCGGTTCCTGTACCAGCTGCTCCATAAAGATGTCCTTGATTTCATCAAGGATTTTTACCTCCCTAGCGTGTCCCGATGTTACATTTACCCAGTCATTATCAGGGCAATTGAAATCACCCATTATTATTGTGTTGCCCAGTTTGTTTGCGTCCCTAATTTCCTTTAACATTTCTGCATCTGTCTGTTCATCCTGGCCAGGCGGACGGTAGTACACTCCTATCATTATCCTTTTCCCCTTTACACATGGAATTTCAATCCACAGTGATTCCAAGAAGTGTTTTGTTTCCTGCAGAATTTTCAATCTATTTGATTCAAGGATCTCGTTAATATACAATGCTACCCCTCCACCAATTCGATCCACCCTATCACTACGATATAATTTGTACCCCGGTATGACAGTGTCCCACTGGTTATCCTCCTTCCACCAGGTCTCAGAGATGCCTATTATATCTAATTTTTCATTTAGTGCAATATATTCTAACTCTCCCATCTTATTTCTTAGGCTGCTGGCATTTGCATATAGACATTTCAAACTGTGTTTGTTGCTCCTTTTTACATCATGACAGTACTAATTTGCAATCATTTGTCTGATTTTTATTTTTATTAAAAACACTTGATCTACTATGGTCTCTTTTGCAACCTCACTATCAGGATACCCTATCTCCTTTTTAAATGCCGATGCCAGCAGCCTGGTCCCACCCTGGTTAAGGTGGAGCCCATCCTTTCAGAATAGGCTCCCCCTTCCCCAGAATGTTGCCCAGTTCCTAACAAATCTAAAACCCTCCTCCCTGCACCATCGTCTCATCCACGCATTGAGACTCCGGAGCTCTGCCTGTCTCTTGGGCCCTGCGCGTGGAACAGGTAGCATTTCAGAAAATGCTACCCTAGATGATCTGGATTTGAGCTTTCTACCTAAGAGCCTAAATTTGGCTTCCACATTTTCCTATGTCATTGGTACCCACATGTACCAAGACAGCTGACTCCTCCCCAGCACTATCCAAAATCCTATCTAGGTGACGCGTGAGGTCCGCCACCTTCGTACCAGGCAGGCAAATCACCAGGCGATCCTCACGTCCACCAGCCACCCAGCTATCTATATGCCTAATGATCGAATCACCAACTACAACAGCTGTCCTAACCTTTCCCTCCTAGGCAGCACTTGGAGACATATCCTCGGTGCAAGAGGATAGTACATCCCCTGGTGGGCAGGTCCTGGCTATAGGAGTACTTCCTACTTCACCAGGGTGATGCTCTCCTTCTAGGAGACCTCCCTCCTTCAAGGTAGCACAAGGGCTACCAGACTGGAGGTGGGACTTCTCTACAACATCCCTGTAGGTCTCCTCTATGTACCTGTCTGTCTCCCTCAGCTCCACCAAGTCTGCTACTCTAGCCTCAATCAAGAGAACGGACACGTTCCCTGAGAGCTAGGAGCTCTTTGCATCAGGCACACACATATGACATCTCACCAACTGGGAGATAATCATATATGTGACACTCAATGCAAAAAACTGTGTAGGTACACATCTGCGTCGTGCCATCCTACTCAGGCTCAGCCCCAGTGCACTCGTTCCCGTCAACAGCAGGCGCCCAAGGCCCCTGATGCTCCCCAGCAAAAGCAAGGGACGGGCATTCGACTGGCTCCAAGAAAACATAGCCACAGTAAAAGTGTCTGTGCCAGGCAACTTGCCGGTTGGGGGGAGGTTAATGTTTTTTCACCAAAGGTGGCCTCTTATAACCTCCAACCGGTGGGTTCTTCAAATAGTCCAGTTAGGATACACCCTCAATCTGGAATCCAAACCTCCAAATTGCCCACTGGGAGGTCATTCCTACAGCTCTCAGCACAGGCAGGTACTTGCAGAGGAACTCTCCGCCCTTCTGAAGGCCCATGTGGTCGAACCCATTCCGCTAGGTGAAGAAAGGCTGGGATTCTATTCTAGATACTTCCTTGTGCAAAAGAAAACAGGGGGGATGCATCCCATCCTAGACCTAAGGGCCCTGAACCAATTCAACGTCTGAGAAAAGTTCAGGATGGTTTCCCTGGGCACCCTTCTTCCCATGATTCAGGAAAGTGATTGGCTATGCTCTCTGGACTTAAAGGATGTTTACACACATCTTGATACTTCCAGCTCACAGGAAGTATCTTCGATTTCGGCTGGGAACGCAGCACTTCTAGTACTGCGTACTGCCATTTGGCCTAGCGTCAGCTCCCAGAATGTTTACAGAATGCCTAGCGGTAGTTGCAGTGTCGCTACACAGACTGGGGGTGCATGTGTTCTCTTATCTCGACAATTGACTTGTGAAGAGCACCTCTGAGGACAATGTTCGGGAGTCCATGCAGAGAACTGTTCTGTTGTTGGAAATACTAGGGTTTGTGATAAATTACCCCAAGTCCCATCTCATTCCTGTACAAAATGTAGAGTTCATTGGAGCACTGCAGAACATGAGGACAGTCCAGGCCTAACTCCCCGAGGCACAGGGGGACAACCTTCTGTCACTGCTGTCTACGGTTTGGGCGTCTCAGCAGGTCACAGCTCAGCAGATGTTGAGACTTCTGGGGCACATGGCCTCCATAGTTCAAGTTATGCCCATGGCACATCTGCATATGAGATCTGCTCAATGGACCCTAGCTTCTCAATGGCATCAAGCCACGGGGGATCTAGAGGATGTCATCCAGCTGTTCACCGACTTTCGAAATTCCCTACGGTGGTGGACAATCCGATCCAATCTGACCATGGGATGTCCATTCCAAACCGTCAGCCGCAGAAAGTGCTGACAACGCATGCATCTCTCCTGGAGTGGGGGCTCATGTGGATGGACTTCACACTCAGGGAGCCTGGTCGACACAGGATACAGGTCTTCAGATCAACCTCCTGGAGCTTTGAGCGATCTGGAACGCTCTAAAGGCTTTCAGAGATCAGCTATCCAGCCAAAATATCTTAATTCAGACAGACAATCATGTTGCGATGTACTTCACCAACAAGCAGGGGAGCACTGGATCTCGCCCTGTGTGCCAGGAAGCCATCCAGATGTGGCTTTGGGCGCACTGTCATGGTATGTTTCTCCAAGCCACTTATCTGGCAGATGTAAACAACAGTCTGGCCGACAGACTCAACAGGGTTTTGCAACCTCAAGAGTGGTCACTGAACATGGGTGTAGCCTGCAAGATCTTCTGAGCATGGGACACCCCCCTCAGTGACTATTTATGCTACTCAAACCAATCAGAAGGTCCTTCAGTTCTGTTCCAGGTTTCAGGCCCACGACAGACTAGCGTCAGATGCCTTTCTCCTACATTAGGGAACAGGACTTCTGTATGCGTATCCTCCCATACCTCTGGTGGGAAAGCCTTTGCTGAAACTCAAGCAAGACCGCGGAACCATGATCCTGATTGCACCCTACTGGTCGTGTCAGATTTGGTTCCCTCTCTTCTAGAATTATCCTCCAAATAACCATGGCAATTGGAGTGTTTTCCAACCCTCCTCACCCAGAACGAGGGGTCGCTTCTACATCCCAACCTCCAGTCTCTTGCTCTCACGGCCTGGATGTTGAGAGACTAGAATTCACTTCCTTGGGTCTTTTGGAGGGTGTCTCCTGAGTCTTGCTTGCTTCCAGGAAAGATTCCACTAAGAGGTGTTATTCTTTTAAATGGAGGAGGTTTGCTTGCCATCTGGTGTGATAGCAAGGCCGTAGATCCTCTTTCTTGTCCTATACAGACCCTGCTTGAATACCTTCTACATAAGGGTTCACCTTTGTGTGATTAGTGCTTATAATCACCATGTAGAAGGTAAGTCTATCTCTGGACAGCCTTTAGTTGTTGCCTCATTAGAGGGTTGCTTTTGTCAAAGCCCCCTGTCAAATCTCCGCCAGTGTCATGGGATCTCAATGTCATTCTCACCCAGCTGATGAAAGCTCCTTTTGAGCCACTGAATTCCTGCCATCTGAAGTACTTGACCTGGAATGTCGTTTTCTTGGTGGCTGTTACTTCAGCTTGTAGGGTCAGTGAGCTTCAGGCCCTAGTAGTGGATGCACCTTATACTAAATTTCATCACAACACAGTAGTTCTCCACACGCACCCTAATTTCCTGCCGAAGGTGGTGTCGGAGTTCCCTCTAAACCAGTCAATTGTCTTGCCAACATTTTTTCCCCGTCCTGATGCCCGCCCTTGCGAAAGCAGCTTGCACACCTTGGACTGCAAGAGAGCATTGGCCTTTTACATGGAGCGGACGAAGTCCTTCAGACAGTCCGCCCAGTTCTTTGTTTCTTTTGATCCCAACAAGAGGGGAGTTGCCATCGGAAAATGCACAATCTCAAATTGGCTAGCAGATTGCATTTCCTTCACTTATGCCCAAGCTGGGCTGACTCTGGAGGGCCATGTCACGGCTCATAATGTCAGAGCCATGGCTGCGTCGGTGGCTCACAAAGTCAGCCTCCATTGAAGAGATTTGCAAGGCTGCAACGTGGTCTTTAGTCCACTCACTTACTTCACACTACTGCCTTGAGCAGGATACCCGATGCAGCAGTCTGTTTGGGCAGTCAGTGCTGCAGAATCTGTTTGGGGTTTAGGATCCAACTCCACCCACCTAGGTCCATTTTATTCTGTTCCAGGCTGCACTCTCAGCTAGCTTTTATATAGTTTCAGCTTAATCTACGTGAATTTGAAAGAGAAAAAAAGAAACAAAAAGGCTGAAGGTAAGCCAGAAAGCACAGTGAACCTCTTCTCCCCTCATCATTTCAATTTTTATCCTCTTACCCAACTATCCCCTTCCCTTTTCTCTCTGTCCCCTCCCCCAGGTCTCCCTTAAACCCACACACACAACAACAATAGTAGGTATCTCCTTCATCCAGTCTGAGGCTCATCACTGATCCCTTCCAGATCTAGCCATAAATAAGTGTTCCCATATATCTCTAACCGACCTTTGCCGCCTAGATGCAGCTGAAACATATTGTAAAGCTACCCATTCTGCCATTTCTTTCATAAGGCAGTGCCATTGAGCCTATAGATGGGGGTGCGGAGTCTGCCCAAGATTGTAAGATACACTTTTTGATTAATAAAGTAGCTAATAAAACAAAGTGACATTGGGCCTCATTTAATCCCTCCCCACATAACTGACCCTCATCACATAGGAGTAGTACAGTATAGGACCACTCAAAAGGCTGTTTTAGAGTGCATTCAATAGTTGCCAATGATTGAGTCCATAACTGCGAAAGAGACCAGCACTCCAAAAAGGAATGCAAAATAGTGCCCGGAGCCATGTGACACTTCATGCTCTATCATCACTCCAAAGGCCCATCTTCTTACTTCTCTCCCGAGTGGCATGCACTCTATAAAGAATGCGGTACTGGATATCTTGAGGGACGGCATTCGCCAAGACCCTAGGAATAGTCTCAAAGATCCTCCCAAAAATTCCTGAGAAACTGTCTCACCGAGATCTGTACTCCAGATCGAGGCCAGCCCCTCCATATGAGGGGTGGGCCGATTGTGTACTCTTAACTGGTGCCACAGTTAGAGATAATTTGAGGAAGCTGGCAAAGCCAGAAAAATCTTATCCAAAGTGGTGAAGCACACTGGCGATCCCGCTGACCTTGCTACTGAATTATAGTAATCTCGTACTTGTAAAAATCGAAAACAATTGTGTGTTCAGGAGATGACACACTCGCTTGATCATATCAAAAGTGGGAAAATAAGATCCCCCTATTTCCGACAGTTGTCCCAAATATTGGCACCCCCCTTGCTGCCAAAGGCAGAAGGAGCCATGTTCCTCCCCATCTGGAAAGTCCGGATTATTAATGATAGACAGAAAGGAGTCTGCCCTTCCAGCCCCCACCCCCCCAATCACAACCCTTCACCATTTCCATGCCTTTCCCAATGCTTTCACAAATTGATTCCTACCCACCCTGTTCCTTCTATATCTCCGACAACCTGCCAAAGCTGAGAATACATCGATGGGGGGCGCACCAACTCTGCCAGAAGCCTGGCAGGGCATATCTGGCAGTCATTGTATAACATTCATGAACCCATCGCAGCAGAGAAGCTACATTATAAAACCGTAGATCCGGAAGATGCAATCCCCCCTTGGCCCTAGCATGGGTTAATTTAGTAAAGGCAATATGGGGATGCTTTGAGTGCCAAATAAAAGAGCTAATAGTACTCCGATATAGCCCTTCCTCCTTCTGCAATACCCAAAAAGGCAACATCTGGAGTGGATATAATATTTTAGGTATGAGTATCATTTTCACCAGAGCTACTTGGCCCAGTAAGTTCACTGGAAGATCATTCCACTGTGCACATAATCGACACATCATCTCAAGTTTCTCAATGATAGTTTTCCTATACATCCACTCATAATCTCATAATGCATTCAAATAGACCCCCAGGTATTTAATCCCTGTTCATGCCCACCCCAATGGAAAATCCAACAGGGAGGTACTACTACAAGGAAGAGTGACGGGCAAGGCCTCTGACTTCCCAAAATTAATATGCAATCCTGCGAACTCACCAAACTCCCGAATGAGCCTCATAACAACTGGTAACATAGGGCATTTATGTACAGGAAGACAGCCTTTTTCAAATGAAGGAGAGCTCTGGAATTAGGGGGCATATGACAGAGTTAAGGGGGAATAGGCTTAGGAGTAACCTAAGGAAGTATTATTTCACAGAAAGGGTGGTGGAGGCGTGGAATGGCCTCCCGGTCGAGGTGGTGGAGTCTAGGATTGTTCCAGAATTTAAAAAGGCATAAGTACATAAGTATTGCCACACTGGGAAAAGACCAAGGGTCCATCGAGCCCAGCATCCTGTCCACGACAGCGGCCAATCCAGGCCAAGGGCACCTGGCAAGCTTCCCAAACTTACAAAATTCTATACATGTTATTCCTGGAATTGTGGATTTTTCCCAAGTCCATTTAGTAGTGGTTTATGGACTTGTTCTTTAGGAAATCGTCTAACCCCTTTTTAAACTCTGCTAATCGCCTTCACCACATTCTCCGGCAATGAATTCCAGAGTTTAATTATGTGTTGGGTGAAGAAAAATTTTCTCCGATTTGTTTTAAATTTACTACACTGTAGTTTCATCGCATGCCCCCTAGTCCTAGTATTTTTGGAAAGCGTGAACAGACCTTCACATCCACCTGTTCCACTCCACATTATTTTATATACCTCTATCTTGTCTCCCCTCAGCTGTCTCTTCTCCAAGCTGAAAAGCCCTAGCCTCCTTAGTCTTTCTTCATAGGGAAGTCGTCCCTTCCCTGCTATCATTTTAGTCGCCCTTCGCTGCACCTTTTCCAATTCTACTATATCTTTCTTGAGATGCGGCGACCAGAATTGAACACAATACGCAAGGTGCGGTCGCACCATGGAGCGATACAACGGCATTATAACATCCTCACACCTGTTTTCCATATCTTTCCTAATAATACCCAACATTCTATTCGCTTTCCTAGCCACAGCAGCACACTGAGCAGAAGAGGTTTCAGTGTTTTATCGACGACAACACCCAGATCCCTTTCTTGGTCCCTAACTCCTAACGTGGAACCATGCGTGACGTAGCTATAATTCGGGTTCTTTTTTCCCACATGCATCACCTTGCACTTGCTCACATTAAACGTCATCTGCCATTTAGCCACCCAGTCTCCCAGTCTCGTAAGGTCCTTCTGTAATTTTTCACAATCCTGTCGCGAGTTAACGACTTTGAATAACTTTGTCTCATCAGCAAATTTAATTACCTCGCTAGTTACTCCCATCTCTAAATCATTTATAAATATATTAAAAAGCAGCGGTCCTAGCACAGACCCCTGAGGAACCCCACTAACTACCCTTCTCCATTGTGAATACTGCCCATTTAACCCCACTCTCTGTTTCCTATCCTTGAACCAGTTTTTATTCCACAATAGGACATTTCCTCCTATCCCATGACCCTCCAATTTCCTCTGTAGCATGGGATAAGCATGTGGGATCGCTTAGGAACATGAAGAATTAGGGGTTACAGAGGATGGGCAGACTGGATGGGTCATATGGCCTTTATCTGCCATCATGTTTCTATGTTTCTATGTTATTAAAGAGTAGTAGCATATCATAAACAAACAAATTCACATGGTATTCGCACTCTCCCACCCGAATACCCTCCAGCCCCTCCTCCTGCCGAATCCGGGCAGCCAATGGTTCGAGAGACAATACAAATGAAAGAGGGGAAAGAGGGCACCCCTTTCTGGTACCTTGACCCAGAGCGATAGGATCCGTAAGTGCATCATTGATAATGAGTTGAGCCAAGGGGTTACTATACAACACCCGCACCCAGTCCAAAAAAGCTCCCGAAATACCAAACCGTTGAAGGACCCAAAACAAATACTGCCACAATACTTTATCAAAGGCCTTTTCAACATCCAGACTAGCCAAGATAGCATCCCCAGGCCGCCTCACCCCTTCACGCAGCACTCTACAAACTTTCAAGACATTAGCTGATTCAATCTACCAGATACAAACCCCATTTGATCCGGGTGGACAAGAAGGGGAAGGAACGTTCCCAGCCTCTCCGCCAAAACACCAGCCAAAATCTTAAGGTCTTGGCTTATCAAAGAAATAGGCGGTATGAGCCCACCAATTCATGGTCCTTTCCCGGTTTCGGCAGTACTGTAATATAAACATGATTAAAAGTAAGGCCCATTCTCTGGGATTCTCGAATGTCCTCACACATACCAACAAAAGGGGGATAAGGAGATCCTGAAGAATTTTGCAAAATTCAGACCCCAATCCATCTGGCCCCAGGGCTGTGGCTAGTTTCAACCTCTTGATGGCCCTCTGCACCTCTTTACCAGTTAATGGCGCATTGAGAACAGCCGCCTGTTCTCCGGTAAGACTGGGCAATTGCAGCCTCTCAAAAAAAGCCTCACATATGGGTCCCGAGAAGGAGTCGGTGTCATAAAAACTGGCAAACTCTTTTTGTATATCAGACTGTGCACAATGATGTCTCCCCATAGAATCCCTAATCCTAGTAATATAATTTTTGTCAGAGCGCGGGCGCACCAACAATGCCAGCAATTTTCCGGTTTTGTTACCCCACCTATGTAATTTGTATTTATAAAGTCTAATATTGTTCATCGCCTCTCATTTAAAAGACTCTGCAGCTCCTTTCTTCTCTCTTTATTAGAGAGTGAATTCCATCTACATTAAGAGTTTCAAACTGGAAAAATAATGTAAATCTAAATTATAATGAATGGTGGAGTTACGTGTGTGTGATTAGAAAATATGAAACTATTCTAGCCCAATCTGTCTTGAAGACTTGGGCTCGTTTAGATAAAAAAGACGATTGGTCTCCACTGGTCACATCAGAAAGGCATGGCGAGCAACTCAAAGCCGATCCGCCGCTTCCAGAGTGGCCTGTTCCCTCTTTTTATGAAGCGAGGAAGTAAAAGCGACAATTTTATTTATTTATTTATTTATTTATTTATTTATTTGTAGTATTTATACCCCGCTCTTTCCCGCTCAATAGCAGGTTCAGTGTGGCTTACAAAGTATGACACAAGTTATCACAAGATAATACAAAGTATGGTACAGAGTATCATTGAGATATACAGTTATATAGAGTAAGAACAATTATAAGAGATGTGGGGAAAGGATTGGAGTATGGGTGGTTCTTGTGGTGTGGATTAGGATCGAGAATTAAGTAGGGTCATTTGGGTAGACTTGTTTGAAGAGGTAAGTCTTCAGCAGCTTGCGAAGGGTAGGTGTTCGTTGGTTTTTCGGATGTGTCGAGGTATGGCATTCCAGAGTTGGCTGCCTATAACGGAGAAGTTGGATGCGTAGTAGGTTTTGTATTTGAGGCCTTTGCAGTTGGGGAGATGAAGATTGAGATATGTTCGAGAAGATTTGGACCCCTAATAACCGCTGTAGCTGCTTTCCAAAACATGCGGGGTCCCACATCTTCCACATGGTTCTCAGTAAGGTAGTCTAACCAGGCTTTCCGTAAATATGTCTTGAACTCGGTGTTCTGATACAGAATGGGGCTCATGTGCCACCACTTAGAGTGAGACACTGTGCCCCACTTCACATCAACCCACTCTGGGGCATGGTCCGATACCTCAGCCTCCCCCATAGCTGCCTCCCCCATAGGCCCTGGATATCAAAATATAATTCAAGTGGGAAAAAAAAATAAACTCACATTCCTCCTCGTGGAGTAAACGCCGCTAAACTCCTCAACCAAATAACTGATGCCCTTGTGCATATGGTCACTCATGGGTTGTCTGGGCGGTTTGCAGTCTATAGATGGATCACTGGTTATATTAAAATGGCCCCCAATTATGAGAGGGTATTCATCAAGCACAGCCACTTTGGCTCTGACCTGGGTAAAAAAGTGAAGCGAGTACACATTAGGGGCATAAAGACTGCAAAATGCCACCTTGGACCCCTGTAGCATCCCAGACACAATGACCCATCTTCCTTCCTTGCCTTGATATATATCATGGAGTGTAAAGGCCAAAGATTTTCTAATTAGTATAGCCACTTCTCTCTGATGGTCACTAAAGGAGGCGTAAAAAACTTCTCCCACCCATTCTCTGCACAATTTAGCATGTTCCACATTATTCAAATGCATTTCCTGCAACAATGCAACATCAGTTTGCATCCTCTTAAGATACTGCAAGAGCCTAGTTCACTTTATTAGAGAGTGAATTCCATCTACATTAAGAGTTTCAAACTGGAAAAATAATGTAAATCTAACTTATAATGAATGGTGGAGTTACGTGTGTGTGATTAGAAAATATGAAACTATTCTAGCCCATAAACACCGGTGTGTTCAATCTGTCTTGAAGACTTGGGCTCGTTTAGATTCATTTTGTCAGACTCCTAATAGCACTAACTGATTACTATATAATTGCTGATTGAATATGGGTATTGTCATGAAATGCTGATGTTGTTCTGTCTTCTCATTTTTGTTTCTTTATTTGCCATGGATTATTGTTGCTTTTGGGGTTTTTTTTTTCCTTTTTGTTTTGTGTTATGCTTGAGAAACCTTAATAAAAATATGAATTAAAAAAAAAAGAGTTACCACCCATAACTTAGCTGCAGGCATATTTATAGCTCTCTGAGTGAATACCTATAAAATCACAGTCCACAGCTGCATTCTAAGGTGTCACCCAATAAGCCAGGGACTTGGTTGACAAACATCCCTTAATCGTTCTCATATTCCACATTAGCGTCAAGGTAGCTCAACCCCACCAGACAGCCCTCCATGCCCTCAACCACGCCTGGCACAGTAGGGACCAATCAATGAATGATGGCAACGGATCAATGAAGTACCACTCACAGCTTATCCACAAAGGATTTTACTACTACTACTACTACTTAACATTTCCAGAGCGCTACTAGGGTTACGCAGCGCTGTACAGTTTAACAAAAAGGGACAGTCCCTGCTCAAAGGATCTTACAATCTAAAGGACGAAATGTCAAGTTGGGGCAGTCTAGATTTCTTGAATAGTGGTTAGGTGCCGAAGGCGACATTGAAGAGGTGGGCTTTGAGCAAGGATTTGAAGATGGGCAGGGAGGGGTCTGGCGTATGGGCTCAGGGAGTTTATTCCAAGCATGGGGTGAGGCGAGGCAGAAAGGGCAGAGTCTGGAGTTGGCGGTGGTGGAGAAGGGTACTGAAAGGAGGGATTTGTCTTGAGAGCGGAGGTTACGGGTAGGAACGTAAGGGGAGATGAGGGTAGAGAGGTAAGGAGGGGCTGCAGATCGAGTGCATTTGTAGGTTAGTAGGAGAAGCTTGAACTGTATGCGGTACCTGATCGGAAGCCAGTGAAGTGATTTGAGGAGAGGGGTGATATATCGGTCCAGGCGGAAGATAAGACGTGCAGCAGAGTTCTGAATGGACTGAAGGGGGGATAGATGGCAAAGTGGGAGGCCAGTGAGGAGTAGGTTGCAGTAGTCAAGGTGAGAGGTAATGAGAGAGTGGATGAGAGTTCGGGTGGTGTGCTCAGAGAGGAAAGGGCGAATTTTGCTAATGTTATAGAGGAAGAAGCGACAGGTCTTGGCTATCTGCTGGATATGCGCAGAGAAGGAGTGGGAGAAGTCGAAGATGACTCCGAGGTTGCGGGCAGATGAGACGGGGATGATGAGGGTGTTATCAACTGAGATAGAGAGTGGAGGGAGAGGAGAAGTGGGTTTGGGTGTGAAGACAATAAGCTCGGTCTTGGCCATGTTCAGTTTCAGGTGGCGGTTGGACATCCAGGCAGCAATGTCGGATAAGCAGGCCATTATAAAACAGTCTTATTGTCATGAGTTACCTGGACCCTTGCCGGATACAGCATAGCAAAGCGGATTCCTTTGGCAAACAAGATTTTGAATTGCTGACCAGTGGCGTTCCTAGAGGGGCTGACACCCGGGGCGGATCACCGATGCGCCCCGCCCCCTGGGTGCAGCGCAACCCCCCCCCCCCCCCCCCCCCCCCGGCGAAAGGACACCGAATACTGTCAAATGTCTGGCGACCTCGCACCAATCCAGCTTGATTCTCATCAGTATATACACCACATAGTCCCTGACCCAGTCCCTTGGTGGATGAGACACGGCCTGTGTCGGGCATTGCATTAGGTTGAAACTCTACAATAAAGATGTGTTTGTATCTACTACTGATCTGCTCTGTATGTTCCCACCAGAGAGGGGATCTTTCCTGCTTGATTCTCATGTATCATAGTAGGAAGATAGTGCTGTAGGCAACTGGCCAAGATCTTTGTGAAAAGTTTGTAGTCAGTGTTTAAAAGATACATGGGCCTATAGGAGGAGCTCAGTAGCTGATCTTTCCCCGGTTTAGCCAAAACAGTGATCGAGGCCAGGTGCCACGAGTGCGGAAGTTTGGTTAGATGCACCAAACTATTAAAAACACGCAGGAGCCCTGGGGAAAGTACTGCCAAAGCACTTATGAAATCTATTTGAGAACCCATCACAGGAGACTTATTTGGAGCATAGATATCCAAAAAAAAAAAAAAACCTTTGTTGCCAGCCTTTATGCCAGCCTCAAATGTCATACCAGCTCCCTGATAGCAGTATGCAAGTCCCTGGAGCAGTTTTTAGCGGGTGCAGTGCACTTCAGACAGGTGGACCCAGGCCCATCCCCCCCCACCTGTTACACTTATGGTGGTAAATGGGAACCCTCCAACCCCCCCCCCAAACCCACTGTACCCACATGTAGGTGCCCCCCTTCACCCATAAAGGCTATGGTAATGGTGTAGAGTTGTGGGGAGTGGGTTTTGGGAGGGATTTGGGGGGCTCAGCACCAAAGGTAAAGGAGCTATGCAGCTGGAAGCTATTTTTATTTTTAATTTTTATAAGTGCCCCCTAGGGTGCCCGGTTGGTGTCCTGGCATGTCAGGGGGACCAGTGCACTACAAATGCTGACTCCTCCCATGACCAAATGCCTTGGATTTAGCCGGGTTTGAGATTGCCGGCATTATTTTCCATTATGGCCGAAAACCGATGCCGGCCATCTCAAATTCAGCGATCTCTGATATTTGGCCGGGCCCAACTGTATTAACGAAGAAAAAGATGGCTGGCCATCTTTTTCGAAAATACAGTTGGCTCCACCCACTTACGGCGCTGGTCCCGGAGATGGCCGCCCATAGAGATGGCCAGCGCCGTTCGATTATGCCCCTCCATGTATCATTACAGACTTTTTATAAGCAGTCTATATATGTTTGTCATATGGAAAATGTGTATGTTTCTTTGTATACCACCTAGTTATAGGTGGTATAGAAAGTATTATAACAAAGAAAACAAATAAATAAATTGGTGCCAAAAAACATGCCTTACTGCTATTCTATACAACACACCTAAAGTTAAGTGAAGTTTATGCCATTCTTGCACCTAAAAATTAGGCGCACCTATTTAGGCCACCTAAAACCAGGCCTAAATACCTACACCTAAGTTAGGCACAGATAGGGTGTATTCTATAACAGTGCACATACTTTTTAGAAACGTCCATGGCCATGCCCCCTTTTTGGCTGCATACATTAGAATTGACACACAGCACTTTATAGAATATAGCTAGAAAGCTGTGCGTGTAAGTTCTAATTATTGTTAATACCGTTAATTATGTGTTAAGTGCCAGTTATCAGCGCTGATTGGCTTGTTACTCAATTGTGAACACAATTTGGCCATGTGGCCAAATTAGCGAGCACAACTTAAGGCGCCATATATAGAATTGGGGGGGTCAGGGGGCATATTAGGGGTGGAGAATGGGCGTGGAAGTACTATTTAGATAGCCGCTCATGCTAACTGAATAACACACACAGAGCTGGTCTTAGGCAAGGGCGACAGGGGCGGTCGCACAGGGTCCTGTGACCCCGGCATGTCTGTCCCCCTTTCTCAGAACACCCCTCCACTCTGTACCTTAACATGCATCCATATTTCAGTAGAGAGGGGCAGGCAGTGGCAGCGATTTTCATACTCCATCGGCCACCAAGCCCAGAGCCTCCATGCTGCTGTGGTCCATCCCCTTTTGATGTCACTTCCTGCTTCTGCAAGGGCAGGATGCAGCAGTGAGGAGGCTCCGGGCTCGGTGGCCAGCGGGATATGAAAATCACTACTACTGCCTGCCTCTCTCTACTACAACATGGATGCACGTTATAACCAGCACTCATTTGTACATATGATTAATCTTCATCCTTGGGCAGCAGTTGCTATGAGCGTGCAGACTTTGCCTCTAATCATATCTAGGAGGGAGAAGGCCTCTTTCTTATAATTCAGGTAATCACTGTTGTGGAATATAGCTTTCTTTTTCTTATATAGCTTGTGGAAGCTGGATTGGAGCAGTAATTGTTCTGTGCTGTTTATTTTGTGGGGAATGGATGGGCAGCTTTTCTTATAGATATCCTGCAGAGAGACCATTCAATCTTTACAATGACTTCCAAAAATATAACTAGCAAAAGAGAAATTAAGCAAACTTCGCACTGTCGAAATATAAACCAAGACTAACAGCCTTTAAGAAAATTTGTAATTATGTTTTAAAAGAAATAGATTACAAAGCACACAACACTTTTTAGTACTTTGGCATTTACAGTGCAATCTGCTTAAGTGCAAGGGTCTGGGACCAAAGAAATGCATGCAGTTAACCAGAGCGTGCACTTAATCGTTGTGACCCAAAGAAGCTTAACATCTGATAAACATATGTAGAGTACTGTCAGGCACCCTCGCTACGGCACTGCAAGACTTTCCAGCACTCTTGCAAAAGTGACAGGAGGAGGTTGTTGAATATCGTCAGCATTTGCCTTGCTGCTCATTTCATCATCTGTTCCATCATCAGCCATTGTTGCCTGCATGTAGGCGTATATCTCGACATCAATGCTGTCTTCAGCTGTTTGTAGATCATAATCAACAGCTACGAAGCGATGGAACTCCTCTTCAGTAACACCGGCTGGGATGTCAATAACCTCTTCATCTGATGTATTTGCAACAGCTGCATCTGTTTTGTCCCTCTCCACATCCTTAACAAAGCTTGCCCGCTTGTAGTAGTTCACAATGGTTGCCTGTGTAACATGATTCCAGGCTTATTTCTGCATATGTAGGGAATCCAACACTGATAGATTATGAGCCAGTTCAACAGCACGTTTATCCTTGCCAGTCTGGTCATCCATAATGCTCATCAGATGATGCAGCACAAGAGCCAGATAATGTCGTTTGAAATTGACTATTATGCCCTGATCCATAGGTTGGATCAGAGAGGTAGTGTTTGGTGGCAGGAAGACCACCTTGAGACAGCCTGACATCATCCCTGTGTGCAGCACAATTATCACAAGCAGCAAAATCTGTCGCTTTTGTGCCCGCATTCTAGTGTCTAACTTCTTTAGCCACTGCTTCCAAATTTCCCCAGTCATCCATGAATTTGCGTTAGCCTCGTATGACACAGGAAGTTGCTTAACTTTCTTGAAGCAACGGAGCTGTTTGCTCTTTCCAATGACGAGGGGTTCCAACTTCTCACTCCCATCCATATTGCAGCAAAGGAGGATCGTCAGTTGGTCCTTCAACGTTTTACCTCCAGTAGTTTTGGCATGTTTGAATGCAAGTGTTCCATCAGGAATCGCTCGCTAGTAGAGACCGTTTTTGTCAGCATTGAAAATGTCATGAGGTGCAAACGCGTTCAAGATGGTAAGAAGAACTGAAACCCAATTTTCAGCACCAAAGTGATCAGCATCTTGTTTCTCACTATGCTGTTTCTTGAATTTTATGTTGTTCCTCTCCTTCCATCTTTCCAACCATCCAACGGTGGCTTTGAATTCAGTTAGTCCAAGACTTTCAGCTAGCTGGTTAGCTTTCTCCATAAGCAGTGGACCACTGACAGGAAACTGTCTGCTCCTGACTCGAGAAAACCACCGAAGAAGAGCATCTTCTACCTCCTCAGCTTTTCCCGCCCGTTTTCGTTTCCGTTGTGGATTTGCATTGTTTTGCCGGTCCTGGTCTTTCTGCTTCAAGACACGTGAAATTTGACTGGGATTGACACCATATTCTTTAGCAATAGATGCTTGACTTTGTTTTCTAATTTTTTAAGAACTTCTATTTGTTCAGCCAGCGCTAAAGTCTTACAGTTCCGCCTTGACGACGACCACAATGACCTCGGTGTATGCTCTAACAACATTCTTTCGCTTATTCTGCCTGTGGCAGTTAAAGAGGCGGTAAATTTGAAATCTTGTTGGTTGTCATGTGCCAATCGGCTTCCATATTCCATGCGCGCGCTTATGCGGAGTCTTTCCTGCAAAGGAGCAGTCTTGAACCATGCATATAAGCAAATCTTGCACTTATCAGTGGTGCGCTAAACCGAAGTTTGTCCCCATAGAAATTGATGGTGCCAAAAATGGGACTGAAGTACAGCATGCAGTTAAACAGAGCATGTGTTTATCCCACATGCACTTAAATTGAGTGCACTGTATTACTTTGCTGCTTCTGTACCTACTTTTGGTTGATTGAACAATGACCTTATCGCTATTGTTTAAATACGGGTTACTATTTTTGTGTCATATTTGGGGAACAGTCTGTGATGTGGTAAGATTACAATTCCTTTAAACTCAGCTTCTTTAACTCACAGCTGCAATCTAAAGCCAATTAAACCTTATTCTAGCACTACAGTTTAGGACTTTGGGTGAAGGTCTTCTGAGTTGAGCTACCCCAGCTTATCTAACAGGCAGTACTGTAGATCTCCACTGCAGTGCCTTTCCACAGCTCCAGCCATTCTCAGTGAACTAAGAATCAGAACTGCACTCTTAGTAGGTCACCACAAGAGTGAGCCTTTGGACAAGCCCCAGCCATACTAATATTGAGAAATAATCAGTTACTGAATCCTGTATTTTATGTGGTCTGTTGTAATACAGTGAATGTTGAGTTGCCATAGAAACAGCTTACATGATTATGGACTGTATAGAATCCAACTGCCAGACTTAGGTGGGTTTTGAATAGGGAATCTTGTTTTTCCAGTGATGAAAGCCTACACTATTTAACAGTAGGAGCATTAGCAAAGTTTTAAAGAATATGCTTACACCTAAAGTCCTTAATGGGCTACAGGCACAGCCCAGTTACCTACAAGATGACCTTAGGCCCTTTATGCTAAGATGCTAGTTTTATGCAGCAGAAAAAGGCTACTGGTAATCCCAAGAAAAGCATAGATCTGTCTAGGTCTGCAGAAAAGCATAGATCTGCAGAATTCTTGAATCATAAGTATGATGAAAGAACCATCTGGGAGATGAAGATATGGGAAAATTAGATGTATAGTGATAACATTTCTAGGGGAAGAATTATAAACTATCATGACAGTGATGTGAGAGGTTTGTAGAGTACTGTACTTTGGGAGAGATATTAAAGGCACAGAAAAATGTCTTCTTTTTTTCCAAAATGGCTACTTGCTAGATGTTGTTGTGCTGTGCGTTTATCTTTTTGGTCCATTTTCGGAAAAAAAAAAAAAGTCCAAGTAAAAAATGCACAAAAACAAGCCATTGAAATGTAGGAGAAGCCAACATTCTTAGTAGACTGACCACAAGACATCCCAGGAGAGCAATGGGGCACCCTAGGGGCGATGCAGTGGACTTCAAACAAATGCTCCTGGGTACACATCTCACTCTTGCTTTCTTACCTTGTCTGCTGAGCCCCCCCAAAACCCACTACCCCCAACTATACACTACACTACAGTAGCCCTTATGGGTGAAGGGGAACCAATATGTGGGTATAGTGGGTTTCTGGTGAGTTTTGGAGGGCTCACAGTTTCCACCACAATTGGAACAGGTAGGGGGGCACTGCACCCACCACCACACTACTCCAGGGACCTGCATGCTGCTCTAATGGACCTGAGTATTACATCTGAAGCTACCATAGAGGCTGCATTTTTCTAATCTTGCTCTTGCTAGTGATGAGATTGCATCACCCAAGAAGGGAAATAGGGACTCAGTAAACTTGATAGCTAATAGGGAAATTCTTTATAAAAAGCTTTATATGGCAAAACTAGAAGTTTAATTCTGATACAATATGATACGGATAATCAATGATGTTCCTTAAGCAACAGAGTGACATGATCATACTTATGGGAGAAGGCAACTAGTTTAATTGCTGCATTTCGCACCAGTTAAAAGTGACAAAGAAATGACAAAGAAATTCCATAGGTAATTATGGGGCACATATTCTACTAAGGAAAGTAGGTACCTACTTATCTTTATAGAATACTAGTAAAAAAGCCCCGTTTCTGATGGAAATGAAACGGGGGGGCTAGCAAGGTTTTCTTCAGAGTGTGCATGTGGGAGTGTGTGTCCCTGCCCTCTGCCCTCTCTCCCTCCCCCTCCCCCCTTGGAGTCCAGTCCTTCAGTGTTAAGTTTCCTGCTGTTCTGTGTTACAGAGAGAGTGACGGCATCTGTCTCCCCTCCCCCTCTGAGTCCTTCACTGTTACAGAGAGAGGGATTTCGTGCTGTGCTGTTTTCCTTCACTCATGGGGAAACCGGATATCTCTGGCGCTTCACACTTCCGGCTGGAGGCTTCAGAACGTTGGTCTTGCCTTTTATATATATAGAAGACTAGTGTAACAGGTAAAATATGCACCTATACTTTAAGCATGAGCACTTAAATATTCTTTGGTGCATATGAGTTAGGTCTTTCCTGTAACAATGGAGTTCTTTTTTTTTTATTTTCATTTTTGTTTTGATTGAATTTTTGAATTTGGTTTGTAAACCGCTCAGATCTGAAAAGGTGGACGTTATATCAAGTTTTAAATAAATGCACACAAATTATAGTATTCATATTTTACATGCATATCTGTGCAAAGCACCCAGGATTCACCCACGTGTATGCATACCATTGCATTTTGATGCCTTTTTACAGAATAGCATTTAGGTAGATTTTTGGCATTTACAAGCACATGTGCACACATACATATGCCAGTATTCTGATCATGTACAGATGTACTTGGCATCTAAATGTTGGCACCCACTTTATAGAATTATCCCCATGCTGTCTAAAAACCTCTTATGGGGACACATTTTAAATTTAGGAAAGTTTATATAGTGGAAATTCTTTCTCCTTAATACATTGTCCACCAATGTCGCTATATTCTGAAGAAACTGATTCCCCTTTACAAAGGCAGTGTTACTTTCTGGAAGATAGTTGACCTTTTGTTCCATCATCCCTACTCTGTTTGATTTCAGTTAATTTAGCTTCCAACTCCTTATTAGATTTCAAAGATGACTGGACTTATACATGGAGCTCGGCAATTTGAGATGCCACTATCACCATAGCTTCCTATGTAGACTGATACTTAGCAATGGGTAAAGCAAGAAAGCCCTGAGAACTCCAAATGTGGCTTTTTTTCTATTAAGATGTCTGAATGGTTTCTCTCCACTGATCCATTCCCAAAAGCAGGGCTGACTCCTAGGAACCACTCTCCTATGAGAAACTGTTCTTCTTGGCAGGAAGAAACAACACTCTACCCAGCTACAACAGCTTCCCACTGGCTACTGCAGTGCTCTATATGCTGACAAAATTGAGGGTCACAAGCTGCTGTACTGCTAACCATCCTCATGGACAGCTCTAGAAAAGGGAAATATTGCTCAGGGCTGAATGAAACCTCCAAATAAGGGATGCTCAGCAGCTCTCTGTCCCCTGATGGTTGTCCCAGCACTCACTCTCCTTAGTCTTGGGGGCTATTTATTCCTCCTGGACTCTGAATGACATGAATATCCATGGAGCCTCGTGGAGAAGATAATGCAGATTCTGTTAGGTAAGCACAAGGCTTACCCTTACATTTAACCCATTAGTAAAGAGGAAGCTCTCAGCAAGGCAGCAGAGGAAAGAGCAAGCTGCCATTTTGGTTCCTTTTGTTTCACCATTTTATTAGATCTTTTGAAAGTCTAAACATAGATAAAATAAAATAAAGGTGAGCAAGCTGATATAGAATGGCATTTAAGGAAGGGTGTCCAACTCAGAATAAGGACACCCAAGTCGGTACGTCACTGGTGGTGCTAATATTTTAGAACAGGCTCTGCAGACATACATCCTGTTCTAAAATAATGAGAAATTGAAGTCCACATGTTGGTTATGTCCATCATTAACATCCATTTTACATGCTGAAACACCCAAATTCTGAATGGGGCTAAACGAGAGACATGGCAGTATAAGAATGTCCGTATTAAGTCAAAATCATTTTTATTCATTTTAAAGTAACCAGACAACCTTAACATTTACATCAGCAATGAAGAAAAGCATATAAGATACCATACCCTAATATGTCACCCCATCCTACCCACCTTCCCCTCCCCCTACCCATGCACATCCCAGATGCCTCTCCTCAACTCCAATAGAATTCTCAACTCAAAAGTTCAATAAGTAGCTGTGTGCCCTGGAGGGCAAAGTCAACCAAAGAGGTTCCCATTCTGCTTGAAATTTGCAGCCCAAAGGGGTATCAAGTGAAGAAATGACTTGATGATCTACTCACAGTTGTCTTAGTAATTGGGATCTCCAATGTGTTATAGAAGGTCTTTGAGGAGCCATCCAATGGAAGAGGGAGGGAGGGGGGAGGGGAATAGGGCTTGATATACCGTCTTTCTGTGGTTTTTGTAACTACATTCAAAGTGGTTTACTTAGTATATACAGGTACTTATTCGTACCTGGGGCAATAGAGGGTTAAGTGACTTGCCCAGAGTCACAAGGAGCTGCAGTGGGAATCGAACCCAGTTCCCCAGGATCAGAGTCCACTGCACTAACCACTAGGCTACTCCTAATCCCAAAAATCACTGCCTTCCTGAAAAAAACTCTTAAATCCAGCAGAGACAGTAGACATACTTCCATATAATCCAAATAAGAGGAAAGGGTCATAACTGACCATGTAGCACCAATGAGTTGTCAAGAAGTGCAAAATCTCCTTCAAACAATGGACTGTATAAGGACAGTGCCACAACATACGTCCTAATGTTGCTAAGGGTCTATTACTGAACATTTAGGACATCCATCATTCTCAGTTAGCATGGCCAAATGTGAGAAGAAATATATAATCTAAGTGCAAACTTATATTGGAGTTCTTTCAGTTCCATCGGCACAGAAAATTTGAGAATTCTCAACATGTAGCCTCTATAGTCCTGCAACAAATCACAGTGAAGGTCACAAGACCATTTCTGGACCAACAGAGAAAACTGTAATTCCATAGTGGTGTCTTTTAAATATTGGTGGCAGGGGCGTAGCCACGGGTGGGCCTGGACGGGCCCAGGCCCACCCACTTTCCCTCCAGGCCCACCCATCCAAATCCTTCCGCTGTCGCTGCCTTTTCTCCCACGGCTCCGGGGAACGGCCGTCCGGGAGGCAGCGATCAGCGTTGCCTGTCAGTGCCTGCCCTGAAATTGTGCTGCTCTTCTCCCAAGGCTTCGCCCCGCTCTTTTCTTCGCTCATCACGCTGCACTGCCATTCAAACAGGCAGCTCCACTCCTCTCTGCCGCGTCCATCCGGCCCTACTAAACAGGAAGTGCATCAGAGGGCCGGATGGACGCGGCAGAGAGGAGCGGAGCTGCCTGTTTGAATGGCAGCGCAGCGCAACGAGCAAAGAAAAGAGCTGGGCGAAGCCTGGGGAGAAGCACAATTTCAGGGCAGGCACTGACAGGCAACGCTGATCGCTGCCTCCCGGACAGCCGTTCCCCGGAGCCGCGGGAGAAAAGGCAGCAACAGTGGAAGGATTTGGATGGGCGGGCCTGGAAGAGTAAGTACTGGATTTGTTGTTGGTTGGTTGGTTGGTTGGTTGGGGGGGGGAGAGGAAAGGGAAGGGATACTTTTGCCAGAGTCAGACTTGTAGGAGGAAGGGTATTAGAGGGAACTGGGAAGGAAGAGAGCTGCTGGAAGTGGGAGGAAAATGAGGAGGGGATCAGGATAGAAGGAAGAGAGCTGCTGGACATGGGAGGAAGGGCCTGGAGAGCTTCTGGACAAGGGAGGAAGAGGGAGGGAAGGGAGAGAGCTGCTGGTCATGGGAGGAAGAGGAGGAGGGGACTGAATGGAAGGGAGAGAGCTGCTGGACAAGCTAGGAAGAGGAAGAAGGGACTGGAGGAAATGGGGAGAGCTCCTGGACATGGGAGGAAGAGGAGGAGGGGACTGGATGGAAGGGAGAGGAGGAAGGGGTTGGAGAGCTGCTGGACAAGCTAGGAAGAGGAAGAAGGGACTGGAGGAAAGGGGGAGAGCTCCTGGACATGGGAGGAAGAGGAGGAGGGGACTGAATGGAAGGGAGAGGAGGAAGGGGTTGGAGAGCTGCTGGACAAGGGAGGAAGAAGAAGAAGGGACTGGAGGAAAGGGGGAGAGCTCCTGGACATGGGAGGGAGAGGAGGAAGGGGCTGGAGAGCTGCTGGACAAGCTAGGAAGAGGAAGAAGGGACTAGAGGAAAGGGGGAGAGCTCCTGGACATGGGAGGAAGAGAAGGAGGGGACGATGGAAGGGAGAGAGCTGCTGAAGGAAGAGGAGGAGGGGATCTGGGTGGAAGGGAGAGAGCTGTTGGATGTGGGAGGAGAACTGGAGGGAAGGGAGAGAACTGCTGGTACAGCACAAGGAGGGAGGGAAGGGAAACAGAGATACCAGACCAAGGAGATGAAGGAAAAGGGAATATTAAGCCTACAGCTTGAGGGAGGGAGGCAGGAAATCAAGCAACCAAACCAGATGCTGGAAAGAGGAGGGAGTGAAAGGGACAGAAGCTGGATGGGGTAGGGTCAGAGAGGGTAGAGATATATTGGCACTGGGGACAAAGAGAGGGGAGAAGATGGACAGAGTAATATAGGGACACAGAGAAAAGGAGATACTAAACATGGAGGAAGCTAGAGGTACAGAGATGGAAGAAGATGGATAGTGGACATGGAGAGAGAGTAGAAATATCAAATGGACAGGAGACCTTAGTTAGTGAGTTAAGAAAAGACAGAAGGACGAAGAAACCAGAGACTGGGACCAACATGACTTGAAAAATAAAATGAGCAGACAACAAAAGGTAGAGAAAATAAATTTATTTTTCTATTTTGTGACTAGAATATGTCAGATTTGAAATGTATATCCTGCCAGAGCTGGTGTTAGATATGACTGGGGCCCAAGGCAGATATTTAGGAGGGGACCCCTAAATATCTGCTTTGGGGTCCCAGTCATACTAACAGGTTGCACCTTCTTCAGCTTCCAGCTGGCCTGGGGTTCTCTTTGGCTAGGGGGCCAAATGCAGTTGCCCTAGTTGTATCTCCCCTAACACTGTCTCTTGCATGTGGTATCATATTTTGCACAGTATAGGAAAAAATGCATCTCTTTGTGTTTCTCTGTGCTAAATACAAGGTCTGGCCTCTTGGGATTTTGATATAATTTGTTTATGGTTTGTGGTCACTTATTCTGTATTTGGCATTTGTGTTCTGTGTGTGTGACCAAAGTATTCTGTTAGCACCAATTTTCTATGTAGTATTCTATAGTACTTTGGCTTGTTCAGTTTTCTTGATGTATTGATATTTTAGGGCCCCACTGTAATATTTAGGGCATATTTGGGGGAAGCATGTGTGTTGGTGGACTGTGGCTCAGTGGAGGATGAAGCGTGCACCCTCTTTTATTTCCCCTAGCTCTCAATGTGTCCTGCAACCACTGAGGCCAGCACTGCTACTCCCATTGAAGTTATTGGGAGTGGGGTAGGTGTGCTGTAGGAGTAGGGACATGGGCAGGGCATATCAGGTGGCAAGTGTTTCTCTAGTGCCCATCCATCCAACTTGTTGGCCCACCCAAAAATTGCCTTCTGGCTACGCCACTGATTGGTGGTGGAAAGAAAATGGTATCCGTTGTTGTGCTCCCAATGTATATGCGTCTGACAAAGTCTCTTGCATGTCTTCCATCAGATCTATTCATTGAGGTGTCTGCAAGTAGTGCTGTTACTGCAGGTCCTTCTTTGTTAAACTGTACAGCGCTGCATAACCCTAGTAGCGCTTTAGAAATGTTAAGTAGTAGTAGTAGTGTCTGTCCTAATTAGATTGTAAGCTTTGTCGAGCAGGGACTGCCTCTTCATGTTCAAGTGTACAGCGCTGCGTACGTCTAGTAGCGCTTTAAAAATGATAAGTAGTAGTAGGTAATCAAAATAATGAGTAACAGGTAGCTGGTGGAGCTGCTGTAACTCCTCAAAGAGTTTAAGTTGACCTTCATCTGTCAGTACATGGATTAAATAATGTATTCCCTTAGAGGCCCAAGTACAAAAAATACCTCTTCCATGACCTGGAAGGAAAGCAGGGTTATTACAAATAGATAAATATGGAGCAACAGCAGCAGAAAAATGAAATCTATGACAAATCCACCTCCAAGTTTTCCGAGAGGCCTTCAACAGCGTCTATCGCTGTAATACTTCCAAAGGCAATATATTACCAGTATGTAAAATATGACTAAAGTGTATGCCCGGAATCAGTGTAGTTTCCAGAGAGGTGACTGAGAGTATTCAGTACCCCTAAACCAATCATTAATGTGGAGCATGCATGCCACTGGCCACCATCAAATATCTAATATTTAATAATCCCATCCCCCTATATTATTTATGAATTTGAACCATGGCCAGCAGCAGATGAGCGCACTTACCCTGCCAGAAATAACATTGTAATAATTGCTGTAATGTCCATTCTTCTTTACTACAGAAGAATAGTGGGAGCATTTGAAAAGATACAACCACTTAGGGACCAAAATCTTATTAAATAAATGAATACACCTCCACAAAGAGAGGGGCTACGATCTCCAGAAATTGAGTTTAACTCTGGTTTCCTCCAGCAGTGGTAAAACATCCTATATAATAAAACGCACCTCCAACATTCTGAAGCTGACTGCATGGCTGAGGCATTCCTGCTCTCTCTATCCATCTCCTGAATTGACATCATGTACTTCCGGGTTCGTCACAAGCAGAAGTGACCAATCACACGAGGTTTCTCGGCTTCAGAATGTTGGAGGTGCATTCTATTAAATAGGATGGTCAGTTACTTGAAGCACAGCCAGAGCTCAGCGTCCTGCACAGTAACACTCAGACACCAGAGAGAGAGGGGGGGCCTGACACCAGAGAGGGGGGGAGGTATCTCTGTCACACACACTCTCTCTCTCTCTCTCACACAATGTCTTTTTCTCTCTCACTCTCACATACTGTCTCACACTGTATCACATTCACTCTCTATGTGTCACACAGTCACTCACACACTCTCTTGGTCTCATACACTCAGTGTCACAGAGAGTCTGTGTCTCACACACACTCTCTCTCTCACACACACTGTATTTGTATGAAACACACTCTCTCTCACACTGTGTCTCACATACGCACTTGCACACACTCTCTCTCTCACAGACACACTCGCACCCAGACTGACTCTCTCTCTCACACACACACACACACACACACACACACACACACACACTCGCACATTCACTCTCTCTCTCTCACATACACTCTCTCAAACATACACACTCCGAGGAAAACCATGCTAGCGCCCGTTTCATTTGTGTCAGACACGGGCCTTTTTTACTAGTTAGTTTTATAAAGATCTGCAAGTGCCATTGGTATCCAGACCCCTAAATATTTCAATCCCTTATCTGCCCAAGAAACCAGAAACAGTCCCATCCAGGTTCTCTGCACCTCTTCAGAAAGAGGAAGAGCCTTGGTCTTATCACAATTCAGAGAAAACCCTGAGACATTACCATATGCCTCAAGAAAATGCAATAACAATGGCAAGGTTGTACTCGGGTAGGTCAAAGACACCAGAGATCATCAGCAAATGCTAATATTTTAATAGTTTGTCCAAAAGTTCAACCCCTGTAATATCTTCAGCAGTATGAATAACTCACAATAGTGGTTCTAATGACAAGACAAATAATAAGGAGGATAATGGGCAGCCCTGATGAGTTTCAAGACCAATTAGAAAAGAAACTGTTCTGTTGCCATTTACCAGGACTTGTGCCAGGGGAGAAGTATAACAATGTCGATACTGCCCAAAGAAACCAGCACTCCAAACCAACATACTCTAACAGTTTAAATACATATTGCCAGTTTACTTGGTCAAATGCTTTTGTAGCATCTAAACTGATTAGCATCGCTGGAATATCGAGCACCTGACTATTGGGCTCATTTTCAAAAGAGAAAAACATCCAAAAAGTGGCATAAATCTGCATTTGGATGTTTTTTCTCACAAAAACATCCAAATTGGCATTTTCAAAACCAAGTTTTAGACTTTTTCTATGAAGTCCGTCAGAAGTGCGTTCAAATTGCAAGGGGGCATTTCAGAGGCGTGTTAAGGTTGGGATTTGGGCGTTCCTAACACTTGGACATTTTTCAGCCATAATGGAACAGAACAAAACTGTCCAAGACTAACACTAAGACATTTTGAGCTAGACCTGTTTTTATAATGAATAAGGCACAAAAAGGTGCCCTAAATGATCAGATGACCACTGGAGGGAATCAAGGGTGACTTCCCCTTACTCCCCAGTGGTCACTAACTCCCTCTCACCCCTCAAAAATGTGATTAAAAACATTACTTACCAGCTTCAGATGTTATACTCAGGTCCATTACAACAGCAATAGAACTGGAATAGTCTAGTGGTGAGTGCAGTGCACTGCAGACAGGTGGACCCAGACCCATACCTCTCCCTACCTGTTACATTTGTGGAGGAAACTGTGAGCCCTCCAAAACTTACCAGGAATCCACTGCACCCACATATAGGGCTATAGTAGTGGTGTACAGTTGGAGGTAGTGGATTTTAGGTCGGTTTTGGGGGGCTCAACAGACAAGATAAGGGCGCAATGGTGAGTATGTACATGGGTGCATTTTATGGAGTCCACTGCAGTGCCCCCTAAGATGACCTATTGCTTTCCTGGAATGTCTAGGGGACCAGTCTACTAAAAATGCTGGCTCCTTCTACATCCCAATGCCTTGATTTTGTGCGTTTTGCACTTGGACGTTTTTTGTTTGAAAATGGACCAAAAAACAAAATGTCCAAATTACAAAATCTTGTTGCAAACAGTATTTTTGAAAACAAAAGGTAGACGTTTTTCTTTTTTGAAAATGACCTTCTTTCTTATTCATATTTTGGACATTTTTTGCAAAACGTCCAAAGTCAGACTTAGACATCATGTTGAAAATGCCCCTCTGCATGACATTGCCAGAAGTATCTTATGAATATTAAGTACGACTGACAATGTTGGACAGATCCAACTTGCACTGGGCCAATAATAGCAGGGAGGTAAACTGCTAATCTCGTAGCTAGCAAGGAGTTTAACATCTAAATTTAGCAAGGAGATGGGTCTGTAGGAATCAGTTTCTTCCTGCAGTTTCCCAGGTTTAGGGGACTGCAATATTTTATACATTTCTCCAGTAAAGCCATCAGCCCCTGGAGCCTTGTACTACTTCAGCTTTTTAATAGTTTGTTGTAACTCCACAAATTATATTTTAGCATTTAAGAGTTGTCTAGCCTCTAAAGGTAATTTAGGCAGCTGGGCATGGTTGAGAAAATCTAAAATTAAAATAGGATCAACATTAGGCCTCCCTTTATACAATTGTTGGACGTGGTCCGTAAAATGTACAATTTAGGGTTGCATATTCACTACTTTACCAGATGGTGTTTTCAAAGAAGACATCAATTACCCCCTTCCCCCCTCAAACTTTAACTATTCTGGCTAACGTCTTATTTCCATATCTAGAGAAATTATATTTATGATAAATGATACTTCAATAAGTATATTAATGGATAAGGGAGTTTTGGGCCACCTGGGCTGCCAAGTAATTATCTTTGACCTGACAATACCCAGTGCGTACATACATAGCTTTGGCAGCTCTAAGTTGCTTTTCCTATATCCGAATTCCCACTGCTTGTTTCTTATAACAAGCTGCTACATAAGCAATAATTTCTCCCTGTAAGACTACTTTCACAGTTGCCCAAAAAAGATCTGGCCTATCTAAATGTTCAGTATCCTGTAAATAATTTCCCCACTTAGCTATTAAATATCAATGAAAATCTTCATTATATGCCAAATAGGTAGGGAAACGCCAGCCTGAAACAGCATAGAAGGAATGAGGTGCCTCCAAATCTATCCAAATTAAAGAATGAACTGATATTATTTCCGGACCTATCACTGCCTCTGTGACTGCAGAAAATAATGAAGAAGATGTCAAAATATAGTCTAATCTAGAGAGGGACCCATTGTCTTGAGACCCTCTTGGAATCAGTTGCATGAATCTTGATCACGTTTTTTGCTGCCTTTTTCCAGTCATCTCTCCCTTCAGTGGCACCATTTATCTGTCCATAATGTCTCCTGCTGTTCTGCACGGAAGAGAGACTACTACTCAGGTTCACTTCAGTCTGTGGGTCAGTAACCCAACCTGGGATCCCCAGAGAGGTAAAGATTCACATGTTCACCTCTCGCTTACATCATGTGACCTCGGAATGTCCATATTATAAAATGGCCTCATAGATGTCCGTGAAGAGTGGAGGTGTAACCTAATGGATAGAGCAGTGGGCTGAGAACCAATGGACCTTGGTTCAAATCCCACTACAGCTCATTTTAATTGTGAACCCTTCAGGAACAGAGAAGTATCTGAATGTACACCAATTCAGTAGCCTTCAGGCTTGAAGGCGATATATAAAAAATTAATTAAAAAAAAAAAGTACTATCAATGTCCATAGTTCCTGAAACTTCAAAGAGCCCAGCATTCCTTACCATTTTCATATTTGGAGGGGGGGGGGCCTGCACTGAACAGCTGCTCAATCAGAGTACCTTTCTGTAACCTGCATATGCGGGGTACTGGATCTAAATGCCAGTATACATCTTGTTAGACATAGACATCCCTTCCCCTTCTGAAATGAGATTTGGACATCCATATTTTGGCCCCACCCTAATCCCACCCAGACCGTACCCTCTTATCATAAGGACATTGCAGTTTTAAATGCCCTTATCCCAGCTTTATAAAATCGGGAATCGGACGTCCATGCAATATGAATTTCTAAATGCCAATTTTCAGATATCCAAAATACAAAGAGCTTCTAAAATAAAGGTCATAGTGTATTTGGATTTTCAGATGGCATTTGACAAAGTCCCTCATGATAAACTTCTCAGAAAATTAAAAAAGTCATGGGGTAGGATAAAATACCCCTATTGTGGATTACAAACTGACCATAAGACAGGAAACAGAGTAGGACTAATGGTCATTTTCAAAATGGAGTGCCCCAAGACTATAGTATATACTGGGACCTGTGCTGTTTAACATATTCATAAATAATCTGGAGAGCGGAGCAATGAGTAAGGCGATCAAATCTGTAGATGATACAAAATTATTCAAAGATGTTAAGAGGAATTGAGCAAGATCTTGTGAAACTAGTAGAATGGGCATCTAAATGGCAGATGAAATTTAATATGAACAAGTGCAAAGTGATATACATAGGGAAAAATAATCCCAACTACAGGTACAAAACACTACATTACATTTAGGTGCCTCCTGCTTCAACTACTACAATGCCATGTGATCTTCTCAATACATGTCAACACATTTAAATATTCAACGCCCCATGGAACTCTTGAAAATTTAAATGTGCTGACATGTTGTTAATCTGGTCATGAGCCCTTGAGCCCAGGCCGAGACCTAGTATAGGGTTTTGGCCAAGGCCTAGGGTAGACCGAACAGGCCCTACGCACCACCCCAGCCACCAAGCCCTGCACACACACAACAAGCAACTTGCACCACCAGAAAATGGGAGATAGGCCGTGAGGCCTGCCTGAATGCTCTATTGGGAGCCCACTCGCACAGAGTCCAAGCGTGTGGGCCTCACGGCCGAACAGGAACCAAGTCATACACTGGAAAGGGGAGAAAGAACAACGAGGGGTCCCCAAAGGGACAGGAGGAGCACCAGCAACGCACACAGCACTAGCTAAGAATGCAAGGGAAAAGGGAGTGACAGACATTCCTATAGAAAACACAAGGCTGTGCCACCAGCAGTCAAGAATAAAGGAAGCCACACAAAAGAACACCCTAGGCTGTACCATACAGCACACAAGGGAAAGGGAAAGTCACCTAAGAATATACCATACCAACCTCACAACATAAAGGGAACTGCTATATAGGAATAAACAAGGCTGTGCCACACAGCACTCAAAGGTAAAGGGAATCCACAAGGCTGGCCTCACCACACACAGGGATAAAGAGAACTGCTATATAGGAATAAACAAGGTAAGCAAACAGAGAACTTGCCTTAACACACACAGATCAGATAAGGAGCAAAGCTCACCAGAAACAGGAGACAGACACAGCAAAGAATGAATAAAAGCAGGCAAAAGGAAAAGACTGCTTCAAAACACAACCTGCAGTGCCAGAAGCAGGGCTTACACTGCAGAGAAAGGGTTAACACAGAGGAAAGGGAAACTTAAACAAACAAACAAACTGGAAGGATACAAGGGACAAGCTTACCACAAACAATACAACACCAGCCAAGTAGAGAATAGACCCATGTGCAGAGTGAGGCAATCAAGCACACGCTGGGAACACCCAGCACTCACACAGAAACTACCAGCTATGAGGAGAGAAAGCAAATCTCCACATAAACACAGTGCACAATCACAAACAGAGAGAGAGGGAAGCTGGCTTCAGATGACAGCAATCAAACCCTAAAGCAAGGGTTACAGGGAAAGATAGGATTAAGTAGATCAGGCTTCTGACTCTGCAGCCTCAGACATCAGCTCAGCCCCTGACAAGCCAATCAGAAGCAAGTCCCAAACATTCCCCTGCCTATCTAGCAGAATCATAACGTGTATTGAGAAAATCACATGGCGTCTTTGTGAAGGACCTATTGCCCTGACCCAGGGTGGCAAAACATGGCCCATGTTGGCACGGGTCCGAGAACTTTAAAAGATAAGTTCTAATGATTGGTCTTAGAATTTGTATAAGATATTTAAAAGTATTTTGTGAAAAAATGAAAAAAGCATTATCAAAAAGTATTTATGAGTAATTGGAGCCGATGACGATACAGGCAAGTCACAGGATATATTTCTGTGTGAAACAAGTTGCTGCTGAGGCTGTGTGTTGATGCTATCCACCCACTTTTAGGAATTTTGGAAATTACATTCAGGCACTGGGCTGTTACTTCATAGCCTTATTTGCCCCCACTGTGGTTATTCTGTGTTGGATGTTTAATTTTGATTCACCATATTTTTTTATTAGGGCTGCACATTGATAAAAAAAATTTTTATTTTGTAATTAATCACATAAAGTGTCCCCCTCGCATTTCTTCCTGTACATTGCAAAATATAGATTGCAGACGTAAAGTCTCAAAAATGACATATTTCAGTTACTAAACTGAAAATAAAATCACTTTTCTTACCATTGTTGTCTGATGATTTTATTTGTCTAATGGCCTCCTGTCCTTTCACTATTTCTTTTCTCTCCTCTTTTCTTCTTCACTTCCTGACCTATATCCATTTTTCATGTTCATCTTTCTTCCATTTTTCTGCCTCCTCAAATCTCTCTCTTTCCTTCCCCTTCATCTGTGGGCAGCATCTTCCTCCTTTGTCGCATTCTCCAAATTGCAAAGAAATTAAGGGGGCCACCACCTGTGTGACAGTTTCTTAGGACATTAGTAACATGATGCTTTGCCATTGCCTTTCCCAAAATGAGCCAAAAGTGAAAACCAAAGTGGATGATGATGTTTACAGCAGCAATTTATGTTATCCTTGCAACTCTCAATTTTCTGTGCTTTATATGCCAAACATGAAAATCTTTCAAAGCATTCTTGAGTTTCATATTTTGTGGTATCTCTGTTTCATTTCATAAATAGGGACTATTCTTAATAACAAGTTAGTTCTCAAATGGTTAGTCTTGAGATAGTTGAAATATAAAATGTAAACAAAATAAATTTCTCTAGATTCTGACCTTATGTCTGAGGGGGTGGTATGCACTTATTTTCTGGTCGGAGGATTAAGGAGGAGGGTATTAAGGGTCTTAAAGTTGGGCTTTTACGATACTTGAATTCCCCATGGGAGTAACTAACCTGTGGTAGCTCAGTACTGCAGGTTACTCATGCAGTATATCAATAATTCAGTTTGCAATCAGCCTTTCAAGATGTGCTATTCATAATGCTTGGGAGCACTGAGTGCTCAGCTGCAGCCTGATGCTCTGGAATTGCATCTTAAAGGGGTCAGGGTGGGATTTCTGGAACTGTTCCCTTTGTGGCCATACCTCCCTCCCAATCCAATGCCCCTGCCACTCTGAAGACCCCCAATCTCCAGAAGCCCCCCTCACCCTTTTGTAGGTCACCCAAGGTGTACCTTGTAAAATCCCTGGGGTGTAGTGGGGTCAGAGAGGGAGCAATCCCCAGTCACTTCTGCCCCTGAAAGCACCAGGTTCAAATGGCAGTGTTGACCTCAAGTGGCAGTCTTGCGTTGCTACTGCTAGGGACTGCTTTGCCCCAAGTAACCCTCTTCACCTACCAACACAGCATGACTATGATCACACAGGACAACACGCAATCTTCATCCATTTCGACCCTCCACTTATACCTCATACGAGGACCTCTTTTCAAAAAATATCCGCCTCAGTGGGGTGTTAACATGCTACATTATGAGTTGTCCCTTCACTGTGGCCATGTTTTCTACTGACTCAACTATCATAGATTTAAGGAAGCATACCTTTTAGCCAGTCTTTTTAGAATAAGGTGCATAGTTATCAAGATGGGCTACCAACTCTTGCTTTTTTACCACTGGTCTCATGTTATGCAGTGAGCCCTAGTTACTAATAACTGTGATTAATAGTAAAATATGTCTTTATGATAGCTCATATTGATAACTTATCCCCTAAGTAAGTTATGGTGAGATATTTACAACTTTTAAAATAAAGCACAACAGCTGACTAATGGATTTTTGGCCCAGTGTATCAATATTCAACTGATAAAAAAGCATTCAAAAAGAAGATACTATCTGTACATCCAGGTTTTTTAAAATAATGACATTCATTTTTACTTCAAATTTTCGATGGGGACAAAATATTAAGGTTGATAATCAGATTTCTATGAACAGTTTCAGGAGTTACCCAAATAAATCTTTCATTTGGAAAAATCCCTCCCTCAGTGGCCAGACAAAATTTATTCAGTTATCTTAGGGCAGCAGTTAGTGTTCTGGGTGTTCATATGGTCCTCATTTCATTATTTATTGCATTTGTATCCCACATTTTCCCACCTTTTTGCGGGTTCAGTGTGGCTTACAATAAGAAATGAATGATGGAAGTACAATTTGTTACAGATTGGTTATGGATTACATTGTGCAGAATTATGCGAGACAATCGAAGTGTCGTTAAGGAGTGCAACAATGGAACACAAACATTGAACATTGGAAGGAGACAATGGTCTCAAGATTGATCATTTGAGAGCTAAATACACTAAGTCCTTCTAACTGCAAATAGTCCATATGTGTGAAAGAAGAAAGTACCATAAATACTCAACTATAAGTTGAAAAATTTAGGACAAAAGAAAAAAACCTTTAAAAACGTGGGTCGTCTTATCTATGGGTAATACCTGTAGGTTAAAAATCTGACAGTAATCTGTGCGCCCTCCTATAGGCAGCACAAGTAGCAACATGACACCTCCTTCCCTTCCTGAGACAGTACGTCAAGCTCCATCTCTGGCCGTCTTCAAATCTAGGCTAAAAGTCCATCTTTTTGATGGCTCTTTTAACTCCTAACCCTTACTCACTTGTTCAATACTCATATATTTTATCATTCCCACCTTAGTAATTCCCTTATCTGTTATTTATTTTTATTTATTGCATTTGTATCCCACATTATCTCACCTCTTTGCAGGCTCAATGTGACTTACAATAAATCATGGATAGTGGAAATGAGAGAAGAATTGGCATTTAGTGTTACAGAAGTAATTTGGGTAGCATGGTAATGGAAAACAAGATAGTAACATGACATAAGGCATTCTTAACATTGCTAGATATGTGTGGGGATGTCACAGTTTTGGTCTTTGTGGTATATCTTATCGAAGAGATGGGTCTTCAGTTGTTTGTGGAAGTTGGTCAGTTCAAAGGTCGCTTTTAGGTTCCGTGGCAGTGCGTTCCAGAATCGCGTGCTCAAATAGGAAAAGGTTGATGCGTGCATTAGTTTATATTTTAGGCCTTTGCAGTTAGGGAAATGAAGATTAATTAATGTGCGAGATGATCTTTTGGCATTCCTGGGTGGTAGGTCGATCATGTCCGACATGTAGGCTGGGGCCTCGCCGTGGATGATTTTGTGTACTAGGGTGCATACTTTGAACGTGATGCATTCTTTGAGTGGTAACTAGTGTAGCTTCTCTCGTAGGGGCTTTGTCCTGTTTGTCCTAATTAGATTGTAAGCTCTGTCGAGCAGGGACTGTCTCTTCATGTTCAAGTGTACAGCGCTACGTACGTCTAGTAGCACTGTAGAAATGATAAGTAGTAGTAGTAGTAGTAGTGGAGAAGGGTATCAAATTTGGCTGTGTGTGTCAGGGATAAAGACCTGTTGGTGGAGGAAGTTTAAAATGAAGTTGAGAAACACTACAATAGAAGACAACTGTGAGGGAGGGAAGAGAGAGAGGAAAAGATATTGGACCAGAGGAGGGAGGGAAAAGAAAGAGAGAAAGAAAGAAAGAATGAAAGAAAGAAAGAAAGAGAGAGAGATGTTGGACCCGGGGAGGAGAGGGAGAGAGAGAGACAGAGAGAGAGAGAAAGAGAGAGAGAGAGAGAGAGAGAGAGAGAGAGATGTTGGACCTGGGGAAGGAGGGAAGAGAGAGAGACAGAGAGAGAGAGAGAAGATACTTTTAATACTTTTGTTGGGATGCAGGAAAATGCTTCATACAAGGGCCTGTAGGTCTAGCTCCATCTCTACCTGTTTTCAAATCTATGCTGAAAACCCACCTTTTCACCACTGCTTTTGGCTCCTAGTTACTACTCAATTGCCCTCCCCTTGTTCCTTCTCACCCAGTACTTCCCTCGCCCTTAATTGTCTTGTCTGTCTGTATTTTTAGATTGTAAGCTCTACTGAGCAGGGACTGTCTCTCTGTGTCAGGTGTTCAGCGCTGCGTGCATCTGGTAGCGCTATACAAATGCTAATAATAATAAGGGCCGAAAAAGATGTAGTTATCTTACACTATGGCATTGAAATAAAGTTATAGAAGAAGCAGAGGCCACCAATAATTCAGCTGCCAGTAGAAAATTTGGCATCAGTGAAAAATTAGTTAGAGACTGGAGAAAAACAAGGAGGCATTGGAAGAAATGCCAAAATCAAAGAAGCCGTTACATTCCAAAATCCTGCCATTTTGAGTACTGGAGAAGAAGTTGAATGACTGGATTGTGGAATGCAGACAAAATGGCTACATAGTCACATGATGAAGCATTCGGATGCGGGTCCTTCAAATGGCAAGGGAATAGCAGTATGAAGGCTTTGCAGGAATAACATTTACAGCATTGGCTGGTTGGTGTATGCGTTTCATGAACTGGCCTTCGCCAGTGCACAAAAAACTTCCTAAAGAACTGGACCACTAAGTTATTTCCTTTCATAAAATTATTATTAAACAGCATAAGTGGCGCAACTTTGACCTTCGTGATTTTAGCAATATGGATGAGACACCAATGGCATTCCATATACCTGGTAACTGCACTTTTGCAGGTGTGGGGGATAAGACCGTGCTGATAAAAATAACTGCACATGAGAAAACCCATTTCACAGTTGTCATGTCTTGCCTGGCTGATGGAACAAAGCTGCGACCTATCATTTCTAAACGCAAAACGATGCTCAAGAACCTAAAATTGCCACCAGGCATAATTGTCCGCGCACATCCAAAGGACTGGATGGATGTGGAAGGAGCCAAAATGTGGTTGTAAGACATATGGAATAAACGGTCAGCTGCTGCACTTTCCAAGAGACACTCATTATTGGTTTGGGATATGTTTTGTGCACATACAGCAGATGATGTTAAAGATGAGACGAGAAAATGAAGACAGCTTTAGTGGTTATACCGCGTCGCGTGGATTAACATCAGTGCATCAACCGCTAGTTGTGTGCATTAATAAGCCTTTCAAGGACCATTTGCACAGTATGTGGCAAGAATAGATGTGCTGAGTCAAGCACGATTGATCAAGGGAGGGAACTTGATGAAACTGGATGCCGACCAAGTGGCAAAATGGGTCGAAAATGCATGGGATTCAAATCCATCTGAAATTGTGAAAAAAATATTTCCTAAAGTGTGGAGTAATGTGGTAAGGTAGCTGTGTTAGTCCACTTTTAAAGGTAATAAATAGAAATAAATCAAAACATAGAAAAGAAAATAAAGATGATACCTTTTTAATGGACTAACTTAATATATCTTTTGATTAGCTTTCGAAGGTAACCCTTATTTCTGATCTGAAATACCCTAAAATAAAAAAGGGGGCCGATGTTCAAAGCTAGTTATTTGTTCACTGGCAACTGTTGAATGCATAATTGACATCAAATTATACAGATGATATCAGGCTGTTGAAATAGCTAATAGCCAGTACTATAAAATAGGGCCACACATTAATCGCAATTAAAGCTGCAATTAACACATTCATCGATCGTGATTTTAAAAATTAATCGTGATTAATGATTAACCGCTCTCTCTCTTTCTTTCCCCCGCCCGCACACTCACTCTGGCATCTCTTCCTCCCCTCTCAGACCGCCAGCGGCTCTCCTCTCCTCTCCCCTCCCCTCCCAGTTTACCTCGTTACTTGTCTTGCAGTAAGTCTTTGTCCTGCAGTGGCAGCATATTGAAACACTGCCTCGGCCTGCACCGGGTCTTTCCTTCTGACCTGTCCCACCTCCTGCTGATGTAACTTCCTGTTTTCAGAAGGGGTGCCAAGTAAGAAGGAAAGGCCTGATGCAGGCTGAAGCAGCATTTCAATATGCTGCCGCTGCAGGGCAAAGATTGCAAGACAAGTAACAAGGTAAACTGGGAGGGGAGGGGAGAACCACTGGCGGTGGTCCAGGAGATATGGCAGATGGAGGAGAGAGGAAGAACGTGGGAGGACACGGGGAATTGAGAGAGAACGTGGGAAATGAAAGAGAGACAGTGAGAGAGATCGTGAAGGCACATGGGGGCACATAGAGGGAGAGAGAGAATGGGTGAAGGCACGGGGGGAGATGGAGGGAGAGAGAGAATGTGTGAAGGCACAGGGGCCACATGGAGGAAGTGAGAGAGAATGGGTGAAGGTGGGGGGCACATGGAGAGAGAGAGAGAGACTGGGTGAAGGCACAAGGGGCACATGAGAGAATGGGTGAAGGCACTGGGGGGCACATGGAGGAGAAAGAGAATGGGTGAAGTCACAGGGGGCACATAGAGAGAGAGAGAGAGAGAGAGAGAAATGGGTGAAGGCACAGAGGAGCACATGAGAGAATGGATGAAGGCACAGGGGGGCACATGGAGAGAGAGAGAATGGGTGAAGGCACGAGGGGCACATGGAGAGAGAGAGAATGGGTGAAGGCACGAGGGGCACATGAGAGAATGTGTGAAGGCACATGGGGGCACATGGAGGAGAAAGAGAATGGGTGAAGTCACAGGGGGCAAATACTACTACTACTACTACTATTTAGCATTTCTATAGCGCTACAAGGCATACGCAGCGCTGTACAAACATAGAAGAAAGACAGTCCCTGCTCAAAGAGCTTACAATCTAATAGACAAAAAATAAATAAAGTAATCAAATCAATTAATGTGAACGGGAAGGAAGAGAGGAGGGTAGGTGGAGGCGAGTGGTTACAAGTGGTTACGAGTCAAAAGCAATGTTAAAGAGGTGGGTTTTCAGTCTAGATTTAAAGGTGGCCAAGGATGGGGCAAGACGTAGGGGCTCAGGAAGTTTATTCCAGGCGTAGGGTGCAGCGAGACAGAAGGCGCGAAGTCTGGAGTTGGCAGTAGTGGAGAAGGGAACAGATAAGTACTACTACTACTACTACTATTAAACACTTCTATAGCGCTACTAGACTTACGCAGCGCTGTACAAATTAACATGAAAAGACAGTCCCTGCTCAACAGAGCTTACAATCTAAATTGGACAGACGAACAGACAGCTAGGGGTGGGGAAATTTCAGTGGTAGGGGTGTTGAGTAAGAGAGTCATGGTTAGAGTCATGGTAAGTTATGGTTAGAGTACCATAACTTTATCCCATGCTCCTCTTGTGCGACAGTCTTGATGTTGTAGATCCTGTAGGATTTATCCATGGAGCGGAGTGCACGGGAAGGGGTGTAGGGAAGGACGAGTGTGGAGAGATACTGGGGAGCAGCAGAGTGAATACATTTATAGGTTAGTAGAAGAAGTTTGAACAGGATGCGAAAACGGATAGGGAGCCAGTGAAGGGTCTTGAGGAGAGGGGTAGTATGAGTAAAGCGACCCTGGCGGAAGATGAGACGGGCAGCAGAGTTTTGAACCGACTGGAGAGGGGAGAGGTGACTAAGTGGGAGGCCAGCAAGAAGCAGATTGCAGTAGTCTAAACGAGAGGTGACAAGGGTGTGGATGAGGGTTTTGGTAGAGTGCTCGGAAAGAAAGGGGCGGATTTTACGGATGTTGTAAAGAAAGAAACGACAGGTCTTGGCGGTCTGCTGGATATGAGCAGAGAAGGAGAGAGAAGAGTCAAAGATGACCCCAAGGTTTCGAGCTGAGGAGACAGGGAGAATGAGAGAGCCATCAACAGAAATAGAAAACGGGGGGAGCGGGGAGGTGGGTTTGGGGGGGAAAATGAGAAGCTCGGTTTTGGTCATATTTAATTTCAGGTGGCGTTGAGACATCCAGGCAGCAATGTCAGACAAGCACGCTGAAACTTTGGTTTGGATGCAAGGTGAGATATCAGGGGTAGAAAGGTAGATTTGGGAGTCATCAGCATAGAGATGGTAGGAAAAGCCATGGGATGAGATTAATGAACCAAGGGAAGAAGTGTAGATAGAAAAGAGGAGGGGACCAAGAACAGAACCCTGAGGTACGCCGACAGGCAGAGGAATAGAAGTAGAAGAGGATCCACCAGAGTGAACACTAAAGGTGCGGAGGGAGAGGTAGGAAGAGAACCAGGAAGGACAGAGCCCTGGAATCCAAGTGAGGACAGGGTATCGAGAAGTATGTTGTGATCGACAGTGTCAAAAGCAGCGGAAAGATCAAGAAGAATGAGGATGGAATATTGACCTCTGGATTTAGCCAGTAATAGGTCATTGGAGACTTTAGTAAGCGCAGTTTCGGTTGAGTGGAGAGGGCGAGAGAGAGAGAGAAATGGGTGAAGGCACAGAGGAGCACATGAGAGAATGGATGAAGGCACAGAGAAGCACATGAGAGAATGGGTGCAGTCACAGAGGAGCATATATATAGAGAGAGAAATGGGTGAAGGCACAGAGGGGCATATGAGAGAATGGGTGAAGGCGCTGGGGGCCACAAGGGGGAGAGAGAGAGAGAGAGAGAATGGGTGAAGGCACAGAGGGGCATATGAGAGAATGGGTGAAGGCGCTGGGGGCCACAAGGGGGAAAGAGAGAGAGAGAGAGAATGGGTGAAGTCACAGGGGGGCACATAGAGAAAGAGAGAATGGCTGAAGGCAAAGGGGGGGGGGCACATGAGAGAATGGGTGAAGGCACGGAGGGGCACATGAGAGAGAAAATGGGTGAAGGCTCCCTCCAAAGATACAGTACCTATTCAATGGCTGGTGGGGTAACTAAAGCCCCACTAGCCAAAGAAATCTGCAGTCTGAGTCAACCCCTTTCTCCTCATACTGCCTCAGGAGTGAGGAAGTCAGTGGGGTGCTTCCAGTCACCAATACTTGCATTCCCCAAGCATGCTCAGTTCGTGCATGAACTGAGCGTGCTTGGAGAGTGCCGGCATCAGCGGCTGGAGACACTCCACTGACTTCCTCGCTCCTGAGGCACCACAAGCAGGAAGGGGGACGCTTTGGCAGTGGATTTCTTTGACTGGTTTTGGCATCCCCCCCAGCAAAAGTATGATATATAATAGGGTAGTAGTGAGGGGAGAGGACATGTGTGCCCCCCCCCCCCAGTCCATCTCTATACCCTCCCCCATGAACAGTTGGCTATGGCCTGACTTTAATCGCATGATTAATTGTAATTAAAAACATTTTTATCAAAATGCAGCCCTACTATAAATACAATTCTGATCTGGGATAAGGGTAGGGTGAGGGTGACCCTAAAAATTATCCAGATAGTGGCAATATTCAGTTTCTGTCTGCATAATTTATTAACCACCTAGTTTAGGCCTGCTAAATCATAAACCTAAGCTAAACAGATAGAAAGGGTAACAGCGAGCCCATTACTAGGTGCCCAGAGAGCACCTGGCATATGGCTCCTGGTAGGAGCCTATGTTATAGCAAAGTATGCATGTAGTTACAGAATTACATGTAAGTTCATATCTACCATTTAAATACGTATGTGCACACACATGTACATATACCAGTAGTCTAATCATTTACATGCATACTTGGCACATAAATATTAGTAGAATAGACAACAAGAAACCTCTTCAACTTGAATAAGTTATTTTTTCTATATATTTTAAATATGCTGTTAGTGCTCAGTGGATAAGGATTTTGTCCATGGGACTCACTTGCAATATATGCTAGTCCAATCCTTTTAATCCATCATCGCACACCACCTCCCTACCTCATTTGTATATCAAACATTGCTGAAAAAAATTTTAAATATTGTCTTTAAGATTGTTTCTACTTAGCTTTTATTCCCGGGAGTAGGTTGTGTCCAGACATATCATAGTCCCATGGAAATCCCCATCCATACTGTAGTTAAAATCAATACTGCAGTTCAGTACTGCTCCCTAAAATCGGGACTAGCTCCGGCAGTCCTTTCATCAGCTGTTCTTCCCAGTTCCCTACATGCTCGGCATGTTTCGCGTTCGCATCTTCAGGGGAACATTATATAAGCTGTAAATACAAAAGATGTTTGTTACTGACCGAACTTGCATTCAATCTGCATGAGACACCTCATTTCCTTATATATCTCTAATTCTACTATCCGCATATTAGTCCTGTATTAAACCTTCAAACGTGTTTCATATAACCTCCTCGTTGTAGCTAACCTGGATTGGAATGTAGCCGTTCTTCAGATCAACCATCGGACAGACGTCCACACATGTGCGTTCTTTATATAGTGACGTGTCCATTAGCCCTCTCATAGTATCCATTCTATCTCCTTGTTGAGACTACGTGGGGCAATTGTCTGCCAATAATAAATAAACCGTTGTTCCTTCCGGGTTAACATAGAAGTAATGTTACCCGTCATATTACTAGGAATTTGATCCAAAATAACAAATCTAAGATCAGTATCCTTGTGATTCGCTTCCTCCCAGTGGGAGACCAACGGGGCTTCTTTCTTCTGGGTCCTAATATTGCTCAAATGTTTGGCAATACGGTCCTTGACCCTGCGTCTGGTTTGACCTATGTACCATTTTGCGCAGGAGCATATAATCCCATATACAACCCGTGCTGACTCACAGTTGGTATTAAATCGGAGATTGTAATCCCAACCTGTTATCGGGTGTGTCACTACTGAGGTATTCCAGGAATGTCGACAATATACACATTTAGTGCAGCTGCTATGACTCCCCACCTGATCTCTACCTTTGACAGCTCTTCCATAGGTAAGTAATTCCCCTAAATTCCTACCTCTCTTATACGCAAAGCATACCTCTGTAGATATATTGCTTAACCGAAGAACAGCCCAATGCTTCCGTATGATCTCTTTAATCTGATTCATTAGCGGGGAGTAAGGTAGGACACAAACCATCCGGTCTCTTTCAGAGGTATCTTTGTGGGGGGTTTAGCAACCACTCCCGTTCAGCATTTCTAGCTCTTTTCATTGCTTTCTTCAACACTTTCCTGTGATATCTTCTATTACGCAGCCTCTGGTACAGTGCTCCCGCATGGTGATCATATAATGGCCTCGTCTGGCATACTCTCCTGAGGCGCAGGAACTGCCCTGCTGGCCTGAGGAATAGTGCCTATTTTAAAGAATTACCGTCACAGGTGTCAGTTCTATAAAGTGGCACCTCCTTGTAGGCACCTTAATGCTGTGCAGTGAGTGCCTATTCTGTATCAGAAGCTGGGTGTCCAGATTCAGTAGCATAGCTAGGAACTTTTTACAGGGGTGCATCTCCCTCCGCCCCCTCCTGTGCCACCCCGCCCCACCCTAAAATCCTCTAGGCTTTATTCTTCACCTGGGCAGCAGCATTCATGGGCTGCCTGCAGCCTGCTCCGGGACATCCTTCCTGAACCGTCCCGCTCATGGGACGGTTCAGGGAGAAAGTTCCGGAGCAGGCAGCCCATGAGTGCCACTGCTGCTGCCCAGGTGAAGACTAAAGCCCAGGGGATTTTAAGGTGAGAGGGGCTAGGTCTGACTGGGGGTGCATATGCCACGACACACCTAGTCTAAATACACCACTGCCCAGATTCCATTATAGAATACTAGTGTAGCCCGGTATTGGCACATGATAGAAGTCTATAAAATCCCCTCCGAAGGGACACCACCTTGTAGTGGTGGAGGGGCTTCTGTGTTTCAATGACTCAGAGGGCTGTGCTGAAGGGCTACCCATATCAGACAAGCCTCTGAGGAGAAACCAGACAAAGAGTGTCCCGAACTGGGAGAGTGGTGAGATGGTGACCTGGAGTTCGTATGCCCAACGGCCCAGCTGCCTGCTGAGGTTTTGTCTTCTTTATGTAAATTTCCTCTCTGCAATTGCATTTTCCTTAACTGAGAGGGAGGGAACAACTGGTGGTCAGCCGCTGATGGCCAGCGTTTTGTCCCCTGAGCAGCAAGTGCGGGACCGCTGCGCATCGAACTGCCCACAGATGAAAGGGTTGGCGAGTCCTTTGATTAGCGCCGGCGAAGGAGCGTCGACGCTCATGGACCTGGAAAAACAACTCCATCGCTCCCAAATTATTCAACCACCATGTCCAAAGGAGTGGAGGAGTGAGTTAGAGGCATATGCTGAAACGGAGGACGTTTACAGCAGAACCCGAATCAGCGGAACCACTCCTAAACACCTCAAGAGAAATCATCTTGGAGTTTTTGGCTTCCGTGGAGGTTACATTGAATACCATCTGGAAGGCGCTTCGGGACCTAACGGCGGTAGTAAATAACTTTGTTTGAGATATGATCTTATTGGAGAGTTGCATGGACAATTTGACTGAACCCTCTGAGAGTGAAAAAATTGATATGACAGATGAAGTTCTGTACAAGCAAGAAGTGGTTATGATCTTGAAAATGATAATGGACCAGAGACTTTGAATAATAAGGTGGATGTTTTTGCGGATGATTAATGTCGAGGTTATTGTTTTTCCCAGAGTTCCAGGTATGACTCCTAAAGTTTTCCTCGGAAGTATTTCCTTAATTGTTACTTTGAAAGGAGTGAAGCCTGTGTAAACTGGGATTGCTTTAATCAGTGGGATTTGAATTAGAGACTTGAGTATATGTATCATTTAAATAATTTCTGGTTTTTAAAAGAGAGAGAATGTAATCAGATGTATTATTTCTAACTAAAACCTGGATAATAAATATGTTCTCAATGAAATGAATTGACTATACGCCGTATTTGGTCTTGAGGATGCCAACCAGATGATCAATTTGGAATAATGAATTAGATGAGTAATATCTGGGGATAATCAGGTTAATACCATGTTTTCTTTTTTTCTGTTTACTGTTTAATTGATCTCCTTGTCTTATTTCACTCTCCCTATTTTTCTTCACTTTGTGGTCTAAGAAAGAGAAAGATTGTATATAATCCATATATCTAGTTGGGATTGTTTTCTTCTTATATTGTATTAATGTGCAATCATCTCTGTATTACTGTTTGCAAGTGACCCTTGTAAAATGAAAAATTATAAATAAATGATTTTAAAAAAATGAAGTCTATAAAATACTGAATGGAGTGGAGCATGGTTAGACGTGAATTGCTTGTTTACTGTTTCCAAAAATACTAGGACTAGGGTGCACACAATGAAGCTACTAAGTAGTAAATTTAAGACAGACCGGAGAAAATATTTCTTCACTCGGGAGTGCTTTTACAAAGCCACGGTAGGGCTAATGCACGGGTAGCGTGTTCCCAATCAGCACTACCACCAGTGTAGTGGGGGCGCCCGGTGGTAATTCTAAAGTTGGCACTCGCTGGGTCCCACAGTAGAAAATAACTTTCTATATTCTACCGGGGGGGGGGGGGGGGGGCGTACATGGAGGTAATAAGCAGTGTGCCCACATTGACGCATGATGCATAATTACCTTGTGAGTAGTGTGTGAGCCTTTATGCTAGGTAAATGGCTGGCAGTAAGGACTCAGGCAGTAAATAGCCGTACCCTACCTTTAATTTTAGCACAAGGCCATTTACTGCCCCATTGAAAAATGCCTTTTTTCCAAGCCATGGTAAAAAAAATTCTCAGCGCACACCAAAAACACTACCGCAGGCCACTTTTTACTGCAGCTTAGTAAAAGAACCCATCAATGTGTAATTAAACTCTGGAATTCGTTGCCAGTGAATGTGGCAAAAGCAATTCAGGAAGCAGGTGAAAGCTTGACTCTTCAACCAAGCCTTTAATGGAAGAAGTAACTAACTTCCCAGATCAAGTAACTCCCAGATCTACCTCTCCACACCAGAAATCTCGGCAGAAATCCAGGCCAAGATATCTGCCTGCCTGTCTGACATTGCTGCCTGGATGTCTCAAAGCCACCTGAAGCTCAATATGTCCAAAACTGAGCTCCTTATCTTCCCACCTAAACCAACCTCTCCCCTTCCCCCACTCTCTATTTCTGTCGACAACACCCTCATTCTTTCTGTCTCATCTGCTCGTAACCTTGGGGTCATCTTCGACTCCTCCCTCTCCTTCTCTGCACATATTCAACAGATTGCTAAAACCTGTCGTTTCTTCCTCTATAATATCGCCAAAATTTGCCCTCTCCTTTCTGAGCACGTTACCAGAACCCTCATCCACACTCTCATCACCTCTCGCTTGGACTACTGCAACTTGCTTCTCACAGGTCTTCCACTCAGCCATCTCTCTCTTCTTCAATCTGTTCAAAATTCTGCTGCACGATTAATATTTCGCCAAAGTCGCTATGCCCATATCAGCCCTCTTCTGAAGTCACTTCACTGGCTCCCTATCCGTTTCTGTATACAGTTCAAGCTCCTTTTATTAACCTATAAGTGCATTCACTCTGCTGCCCCTCACTACCTCTCCACCCTCATCTCTTCCTACACTCCTTCCCAGGAACTCCGTTCACTAGGCAAATCTCTCCTAATTGCACCCTTCTCCTCCATCGCTAACTCCAGACTCCGTTCCTTTTATCTCGCCACACCTTATGCCTGGAATAGACTTCCTGAGCCATTACGTCAAGCTCCATCCCTGGCCGCCTTCAAATCCGGGCTAAAGGCCTACCCTGTTTGATGCGGCTTTTAATTCCTAACTTGTCACCTGCTCGTAACCTTATCTTGTCTTCCTCTCTTCAATAGTCCTTTTCCCTATGTGTCCTGTCTGTCTGTCCTACCCTTATCCCTTATTTGTCCTAATTTAGATTGTAAGCTCTTTTGAGCAGGGAGTGTCTTTTCTTCATGTTCAACTATGAAGCGCTGCGTACGACTGGTAGCGCTATAGAAATGATTTGTAGTAGTAGTAGTAGAACTTGTTAGTCTCACTCACACACACAAGGATTGACTCGGGCTGCATATACTTCAGGGGGATATGTTTATCCACTCCTACCCTAGCTAAGATGATATTTAACCATCTCTCTGACCTCATGTGCAACTTCCTTCAAATCAGTCACCTTACTTTCTAATTCTTCCTACTTTCTTACTCATCTATATGTTACAACTTTGCCTTACCCTTCACTACCAATTATAATGTTCTATTACGTATTGTGTTGTCATTGCAAGTAGTATACCATGCCATATTTTGTATTGTTACTTGAATAATTTTACTGCTGTAATTGCCTATTGCTCGTGTTTGATCTATTCTTACTGTACACCGCCTTGAGTGAATTCCTTCAAAAAGGCAGTAAATAAATCCTAATAAATAAATAAATAAGCTTACAGGATTTAAAAAAGGTTTGGATAATTTCCTAAAAGAAAAGTCCATAAGCCATTATTAAGATGGACTTGGGAAAGTACACTGCTTATTTCTAGGATAAGAAGCATAAAATCAGTTGTACTGTTCTGGGATATTTCCAGGTACTTGTGACCTGGATTGGCCACTGTTGGAAACAGGATGCTGGGCTTGATGGACTTTCAGTCTGTCCCATTATGGCATCACTTATGTTCTTAAGTTCACATGTACCCCCCCCCCCCCTTGCACTTATGCCATTATAGAATAGTACTTAGAGCACTGTAAGCATTTATGTGCTACTTTTCTATGCATTTATGCACATAAAGGGGCATGAAATCATGGGCACCTAGTTATAAAATTGTCTTTATAGTGCCAGCATTGTCACAGTCCAGCACCACCATCTATACAGATGAATTTAAGCTGGGGACCGCCACACTAGCTGAAAACTGACCCTATTATTTTTTTAAACTTTAAGGGGCCCTTTTACTAAGGCGCGCTGAAAAATGGCCTGCAGTAGCGTAGACGCATGTTTTGGGCGCTCGCAGAATCATTTTTCAGTGTACCTGTAAAAAATACCTTTTTAAAAGTTTTGCCGAAAATGGAGGTGCGGCAAAATGAAAATTGCCGTGTGTCCATTTTGGGTCTGAGACCTTACCACCATCCATTGATCTAGTGGTCAGGTCTCACGCGGTAACTGGGCAGTAATGGTCTATGTGCATAAAATGTCAATTACCGTCCACATTCCAGAAAATAAAAATATTTTCCGGCGCGCATAGTGGACGTGCATCAAAAATGAAATAACCGCAAGGGCCACGTGGTAGTCAGGCAGTAACTCAAAATTGATGCACATTGGGCACACGTAGGTGCCTAGTAAAAGTGCCCCTGAAACTATAATTGTTGCTTTGGGTTATTTTGGCATTTAAGTGCAATAGCTGTGTGCCATATCATTTCATATTGTTTTCTTAATGAAACAACTGGGAACCCCCTGCCCCACAATTCGGGTTTTCTCTCATGTTGTTAGTAGTGTACAGTATCACTCAGCAGCACAAGAATAGTCCACCTAATGATAGTGTGTGCTAGTACGTGATAGTGCACATTGTTAATGAAATTGCCCCAAAACCAAAAATTTTAAAACAAAAAAAATCCAAAGAAAAAACGCAAAAGACTTGGGAAGCTATACAAAACAGAACTGTTATGACTGCACATCCCCATTCTTTTGTTCTGCTTAAAAAAAAAAGGACCCATTTTTTACATTTACGCCTCGTCTCCTTTGGTTTCTGGAAAAGTCTTGTTGATCACGCTACTCCCTAGTTCCTGTATTGTAAAAAATCCTTAAAAATGTCTGGGAGAATTAGAAGAAAACTACTTTTTGGGAAGGCTAAAGAGCAGCACCAGCAGAGAGCAACATGACACTACAGAAAACAAGACAGACAGCACACCACAGGTGTGAAAAAAACTCAGCTATGTTACTGAATTGGACAGGACAAGCACAAGGAAGCTGAACTGTGCTCAGCAACAGATAACCACAGACTAATACTAGAAGAGCAAGCAACATGAGCAGTGGTAGAGAAGGTGCTGCAGAAAGCTTATCGGTGAGATTAAAGGGCTGTACAGCAAAGCCTAGGGCTGGCCTAGCCATTAGGTAAGACTAAGTGGTCACCTAGGGCTGCAGCTTCTAGAGAGCAGCAAAGAACAGATTAAACAGATTTATTTATTTATTATTTGTGTGTTCTTGTATCCCACTATTATCCAAAAACAAGTTTCGGTTCAAAGTGGCTTACAATTTACATTTTGGTGAAGTTACAATAGTGTTGTGCAATGTGGAGAGGGCATCTTATAGTTCATGTGGTTATTCACAGAGTTTTTGAAGAGATAGATTTGAAGTGGAAAAGATCAGTGGTAGCTTTTGTGTTCAGTTGTACAGTTTTGGTGACATTTATTCATATAGTGTTTCAAGAGTTAGATTTCAAAGGAAGGCGACGATATCTTTGTGATTAGCTGTAGAATTTTTTTTTAAAGAGGTAGGTTTTTATTTATTTTCTGAATTGGAGGAGGTTGGTGATGCTTCTTACGGTTTTTGGTATTGAGTTCCACCATTTGGAACCCAGGTAGCTAAATCCTGCTGTGTAGATAGTTTTATAGATAGTGTTTTTTCAGTTGGGTAGATTTAGGAGTAGGTAGCTTCTGTTTTTTGGGCTGGTATTTCTTGAGGATAGTTCTTAAGTATATATTCGGGTGCCATTCCGAATAGTATCTTGAAGATTAAGGTGCTCGCTTTGAAAAATATTCTTGCCTTGACTGGTAGCCAATGTAGTATTTCAAGCAGTGGGGTTGCTCTTTCATATTTTGATTTCTTGAAAATCAGTATTGCTGCTGTGTTTTGGACTATTTGTAACGATTTTAGTGTGCTGCATTGCAGTAGTCTAGTTGCGATAGTATCGTTGATTGGACCAGTATCAGGAAAGATAGCAGTAACATCAAAATGCTTCAGAACACTGACATTTGATTGTCCAGTATTAGGTATTTGTCAAAAATGATTCCTAGTATTTTAAGTTGTGTTTCGATGTGGTATGTTTGTTGGTTGATTGTGAATTTTTGGTAGGATGTGGGGTTGTGTGGGCTGGATGGTACTAGGAATTTGGTTTTGTCTCTGTTCAGTTTGAGTTTGAAAGTTATTGTCCATTCTTCCATGAGATCCAGTCTTTTTTTTTTTTTTATTTTGTCCTGTATGTTTATGATATTGGAAAGGTATGAAGGTGGTGACATCATCTGCATATATAAATGGGTTGAAACCCATTAATTCTAGTTTTTTTTCTGAGTGGCACCATTATTACATTGAACAGTATTGGTGATATTGGTGATCCCTGCGGTACCCTGCACTCAGACATCCATGAGGCTGATGTTTGGTTGAACATCTTTACAATTTATTTATTTATTAGGATTTATTTACCGCCTTTTTGAAGGAATTCACTCAAGGCGGTGTACAGTAAGAATAGATCAAACATGAGCAATAGGCAATTACAGCAGTAAAAATATTCAACTAACAATACAAAGTATGGCATGGTATACTACTTGCAATGTCAACACAATACGTAATAGAACATTATAATTGATAGTGAAGGGTAAGGCAAAGTTGTAACATATAGATGGGTAAGAAATTAGGAAGAGTTAGAAAGTAAGGTGACTGATTTGAAGAAAGTTGCACATAAGGTCAGAGAGATGGTTAAATATTATCTCAGCTAGTGTAGGAGTAGATAAACAAGTCCCGCCTCTGTATGTGCAGCCCGAGTCACTCCTTGTGTGTGTGAGTGAGACTAACAAGTTAGTTACTTCTTCCATTAAAGACCTGGTTGAAGAGCCAAGCTTTCATCTGCTTCCTAAAGTAGAGATAGTCTTGTGTTAAGCGGAGCCTTTCAGGCAATGCATTCCAGAGTGTGGGGGCTACTCCGGAGAAGGCTCGCTTGCTGGTATCACATTGTGTAATGTCTTTTGGAGGGGGTGTTTTTAGTGAAAGTCCTTGAGAGGACCTTAGTGTCCTTGGCGGTGTGTGGAGGCATCCTATTCTTCAGATACTCAGGGCCATTTCCTTTCAGGGCCTTGAAGATCAGACACAGAGTTTTAAATTTAGCCCTGTATTGTACTGGTAGCCAATGAAGCTTTTGCAAAAATGATATGATGCGGTCACGTCACTTGCAACCTTCTATGAGTCTTGCTGCTGCATTCTGAATCAACTGGAACTGGTGCAGGCCCTTTGTAGTCAGACCATTGTATAGTGCATTGCAGTAATCCAGTCTTGATGTTACCATGGCATGCACAACTGGGATAAGATTTATCTTCGCGATGTAAGGAGAGAGGCAGCATAGCTGTCGCAAATAGTAGAAGCAGCTCTTGAAGGTTGCTTGGATTTGGGGAATCAGAGGAAGTGTTGAATTGAACTGTATTCCAAGGCTTGTGACTTGAGGGGGAGTTCATACTTCCGAAAAGGAATTTTGATGTTAGGTATGTATCCACTTGTGTTAGGGACCCAGAGAAGCTCGGTTTTACTTGGGTTCAGGCAAAGTTTGTTGTGTTTAGCCCATTTTTGAATTGATGTTAGACAGGAAATCAATTTATTCAAGGCTGTAGTTAAGTCAGGTAAGATTTTCTCTGATTCGTTTTAAATTTACTACTTTCTAGCTAAAACTGATTCTTTAGATTCAACTGCCTTTCTGGAAACTTAACAGGAAGTTAATTCCTCGAGAGCTACCCTTTTAGCTACTTTTGTAAATTGTATATACCACCTTTCTGTGGTACAATCAAAGTGGTTTACATATTATGTTGACATCATTATTATTGAGAATAAAAGAAGATACAACCCAACAAAGCACAACATCTAATACAACAATATCTAACCACTCCCCACCTTCAATCCCTCCCTCTCCCTTATCCCTCAATATGACCAGTACCCACAGTCCCAGTCCAAAGAAATCTTAGGGGGCAGAGCACCTTTGTTGTTTAAAAATTCAAAATCCTGCTACATGCTCTAGGGGTAAAGTATGCCAAAAGTTTTCCCAGGTTGCCTGAAAAGAACAGCCAGCTGCAGAGGAAAAATCATGAATCTTAATGTAAACACTCCAGTCTCATGCGAGTTATTAAATAGGTCCTCCAGTGTTGTAAAGTGAGGGGCCTTGATTACAGCTATTGAAATAGGTCGCTGTGTATAAAAGGAATTAAATCCATGCGGGACAGGGTCCCTCAGGATATAGTGGCCAAACAAGAGTAAAGGATGCAACCACACATCAAAGGACCAAAGGCTTCCCCCTATGGTAAGCACTCAGGTCCAAAAAAGTTGTATTCTGGGACAACTCCAAAACATAAGCCCCAGAGAAACCCCTTGCACTGAACAATGGGGACAGTGGTCGCACTGCCCCAGTCCTGCCCTATAGACCCTGTGAGGTGAGATGAAAATGGTGCATTGCAGACTTTTACAGAGTTTCTCGATGTATAATGTTGCCCACTTGTTTGTGAAGGACCACAATATAATGTTGGACCAGCGTAGGATCCACTGCATATCCCAAGTCCCTAGACCACTGGGTAGCTAAAGTTGCATAGTTAACATCAGGGGTAGTGTCTTTAAGGAACTGATGATGATGAAACGACAGTGACACTTGCATCTGGGACCGCAGCATGTAAGCTTCAGCAATTCTGTCTTGGAACATTTTCCGTGAGGTCCGTCCATAATACAGTAGATACCCCTCGATATTCAGTATTATTTAACTGGCCAGAACAGTAACACTAACATCTTCATATCCTCTTTTACAATTGTGCATGCCTGGCTAGAAACTGTACAGGGTTCTTGATGCTTTACAAGAGTGCTGCCTTTATCACAATACAGACTCTGTGATTTTTGGAAAGAGGGCGAGTGGGATCCTCCTTTGGGTGACTAGCCAGCATATTTTCGAAGGAGATCGCTGGCCATCTTCCGACACAAATCAGGAGATGGCCGGCGATCTGAACCCGGACGAATTGGTATAATCGAAAGCATAGGCGGTCGGTGGCCCAACTATTTGGGGAGGCTAAAGGGGGCAGAGCTTACCTCCATAATTGTCTGACAACACACAGGAAAAAATAAGTAAAAATAAAATAGTCACAGTTAATACTTTTTATTAAATTTAGATATTAGATATGTATCATATGTCAAAGAATAAAGTGGTTGCTCAAAGCATATACTAACCACAATCGCTCAACTGCAAAACACTATGCACAACTTTGTGCAAAAACACACTCAGAACCTTACTGTACCATAAATATTACACTGGGCAGACCCTAATACACCAATATTCCACCCATACGGAAAATGCAGACTGTCAACAATATGAAACAAAGGATCCTAATATCACAATTCTCATGTAGAGCCACAAAACACCCTTTTAGGGTGGATAGTGTTCACAATGAACTCCTTTTATTAACGACCATATGTAGATCCTTCAAGAGGTAGTGTGTCATGATTTACGCTGTACACCCTTTCTGATGTTTTGGTGCCACCTCAGTAAGCTCAACACACAATCTCTCTACTGCAAAACACTATACACAAACTTGTGCAAAAACAAACTCAAAGCATTATCAAACCATAGCAGCACTAATTCCAAGGACAGGACGAGCTACAACCTTTATGTGTGGAAAGGCAGGACTATAATTACACTGGGCTCTAAAACACCAGGACACAACCTAGTGAAACAAAACAAAAAGGGCTGCAAATACTACACGCTAGCAGAATACTGCATCTTGATCACACATGAAAAACACATGACAACAGATATGAAGGCAAAATACTGAACTGGAAAGTTACCTCAAGAAGTCGGACTCAGCATGCAGCAATACTAGAAAAATTTAAACTTACACGCAAAATATCACAGATGTACATTTCCAAAAGCTGACATATTCCAATTAATAAATTCTGAATAAAAAATGTTTTCTACCTTTGCTGTCTGAGCATTTAGTTTTTCTATTAGCTTTGGTCCCAGTGTCTTCTTTCCATTTGATATTTTTTTCTCTCACCATGTCCACCATCCTTCTGTGTCCTTATGCGTCCTGTCTACCATCTGTAGCCCTGTCCCTATCCTTTCTCCAGTTTCAACATCTGCCCTCAACGTGTTCCAATCCAGCCCTTAAATTCAGCAATTTCCCCTCCATCCATATAAAGCATTTCTCCTCACTCCCCTCCCCTCCATCCATGTGCATCTACTTCCTCTGTCTTCTCTCCCCTCCATCCATATCCAGTATTTCTCCTTTCTCCCACTCCATCCGTGTGCATCTCCTTCCTTTATCTTTCCTTCCCTCCATCCTTGTCCCAACATTTCTCCTCTCTTCCCTGCCCTCCACTCCATCTATGTCCAGCATTTCTCCTGTCTTCCCTCCCCTCCATCCATGTGCATCTCCTTCCAGACTTCCCTCCCCTCCATCCATCCATGTCCAACAACTCTCCATTCTCCCCTGCCCTCTCCATCCATCCATATCCAGCAAATTTAGTCTCACCCCTGCCTCCTCCATCCACATCCATGTTGTCCAGCAATTCTCCTCTCTCCCCTGCCCTCTCCTTCATCCAAGTCCAGGAACTCTCCATTCTCCCCTGCCATATCCTCCATCTACCCATATCCTGCAAATTTCCTCTCTCCTCTGTCCCCATTCATCCATCCATGTCCAGCAATTCTCCTCTCTCCCTTGCCCTCCCCTCCATCCATCCATGTCCAGGAACTCTCCATTCTCCCCTGCCCTCTCTTCCATCCATCTCCAGAAAATTTCCTCTCCCCCCTGCCCCCTCAATCTATGCCCAGCAATTCTCCTCTCTCCCCTGCCCTCCCCTCCCATCCATCCATGTCCAGCAATTCTCCTCTCCCCTGCCCTCCCCTCCTATTCTTTCCAGCGATTTCTTCTCTCCCCCTGCCCTCCCCCTCCATCCATCCATGTCCATCAATTCTCCTCTCTCCCTGCCCTCCCCTCCATCCATACATGGCCAGCAATTCTCCTCTCCCCTGTCCTCCCCTCCTCTCCAGCAGTCTGTTCTCTCCCCCTGCCCTCGCCTTCTCTCCACATCCAGCGATTCTCCCTGCCTCCCTCAGCTCCCCAACAGCCCTCCTCTCTGTTCCTTTCTCCCCCCCCCCAACCCTTTTACTCTCCGTGGCAGCGCTTTTGCCAGGTAGCTCTCCCTCCTTCCTGCTCTGGGCTCCCCGATTGGCAGCCCCCTCCCCCCCGCGCGTTTTAACCTTTACTTTCCGTGGCAGCGACGTCAATCAATATCTTCACACAGTGCCCCGCTCTCGCGGAAACAGAAACATCACTGAAGGCGGGACACTGTGTGAAGAGAGAAGCTGGAAGAGAGCCTGTAGTGCCTTTTTCTTCATTGATTGACGTCGCTGCCACGGAAAGTAAAGGTTAAAACGCTGGGGGGGGGGGAGCTGCCGATCGGGGAGCCGAGAGCAAGAACCAAGGAAGGAAGGAGGGAGAGCCAGAGCTGCCTGGCAAAAGCGCTGCGCTTGTGAGGGCAGCACTGCAGCAGCCAAGGGAAGTCGGAAGTCCACGATTGGGCTGGGGAGGCTTAGCCTCCCCAAGCCTCCTATATGGGGCGCCTATGATCAAAAGCCAATTTTGGCCAGGGCCAACTGCTTTCCATCGCGGAGCCGGCCAAACTTCAAGGGGGCATGTCAGTAGAGTAGCGAAGGCGGGATGGGGCGTGGTCACGAGATGGCCGGCTTCACCCGATAATGGAAAAAAGAAAGCTGGCCCTGACGAGCATTTCGTCAGCTTCACTTGGTCCCTTTTTTTTTCAGGACCAAGCTTCAAAAAGGTGCCCCAACTGACCAAATGACCACCAGAGGGAATCGGGGATGACCTCCCCTTACTCCCCCAGTGGTCACCAACCCCCTCCCAGCCTGAAATGTCATACCCAGCTCCCTGACAGCAGTATTTAGTGGGTGCAGTGCACTTCAGGCAGGTGGACCCAGGCCCATCCCCCCCTACCTGTTACACTTGTGGTGGTAAATGTTAAGCCCTCCAAAACCCCACAAAACCCACTGTACCCACATGTAGGTGCCCCCTTTCACCCATAAGGGCTATGGTAATGGCGTAGAGTTGTGGTGAGTGGGTTTTGGGGGGGGGATTGGGGGGGGCTCAGCACCCAAGGTAAGGGAGGTATGCATCTGGGAGCAATTTTTGAAGTCCACTGCAGTGCCTTCTAGGGTGCCCGGTTGGTGTCCTGGCATGTCAGGGGGACCAGTGCACTACAAATGCTGGCCCCTCCCACGATCAAATGCCTTGGATTTGGCCGGGTTTGAGATGGCTGGCATCGCTTTCCATTATCGGCGAAAACCGATGCCGGTCATCTCAAACCTGGCCATCTCTGACATTTGGCCGGCCCCAACCATATTATCGAAACGAAAGATGGCCGTCCATCTTTTTCGATAATACGGTTCGGGATTGCTGTTTGCGGCACCGGCCATATAGATGACCGCCGCCGTTCGATTATGCCCCTCTAGGTGAAATAATGAGCGAGATCCCTAAAGGTGTACATATCACAGAGTTTGTCTCGGCCAGTCCTAAAACATATGGGTACAGGCGATCCAGCAATGAGACCAGTCTGAAGGTAAAAGGCATCACAGCGAAACAGTGAGAAAATACATTTTTTGCCGTCTAAAACAGCTAGTTATAGATTATGATCCTAGGGTGCCAGCAAATAAACAAAGTAAAATATCTATTCAGGAAAAAACGATAGTCAGAAACAAGGCCCAGCAGCACATTGAATCTCATGTACTTAAAAAAATTCAAACAGTTGTGTATGATACACGAGTTTTGATTCAAAATTTTAACACATTGCCTTACAGCTACTGATTATATCTTGGCATATGTTTTTATTCTACTTCATTGTATGCTTTCTAGATGAACAGTTAGGGGGAAAAACAATCCCTGTATAACAGCATTTATTCTGCCATTCAACTTTTTTTTTTTAACTTGTCTGTTTCTGAGGTGAACACAGCAAAAAGAAAATAAAAGAGAAACCAGTCTGTCGTTCTTAAAAACAGATGGATCAGACTTAATCCAGCTTTAAAAGAAAAAAGCACAAGGTATCCTTTTGAGAGAAAAAAGAAAAAGAAAACTGAGTCCAGAGCTAAAAATGCCTATTTTCTTTCCTGTGAGAAAACAAAAAACTAAATTTGTTGTTAGCTAAGGGAAAGGGGTGGGAGGAGGCTACAGACAGAGAACAAGGTGGGGGCTATAGGGGGATGCAGAAAGTGAGAGAGATTTGTTTCCTTTTTGAACTGCCTAAAGCAGAGCTTGCTTTTGCTGAAAAGCTGTGAGAAACCAGGGAATGATCTCATACAGCTGTGGGGTGTTTACTCTTAAAACAGCTTGGCTTTTGTCTATATGTACCCTTTAAGGCAAAGAGGAAAAGGAGGAGAATGGTCTATCTGGGGAGGGTGGGGGTCTAGGGGTGGCGGCAACAAACCCTATTGAACTCACACAGACAGCCTGCTTTGCTGGGAAAAAGCAAACAGCAGGTTGCAGACAGAGAACAGCATGCTTTTCTGGAAAAAACAATCAGCTCTGTCATTCTTAAAAGTAAATAGACCAGCTTACAAAGGTGTCCTTTTTTGAAAGAAAAAAAGAAAAACAAATGCGTATTTTTTCTTTGTGAGAAAAAAAATAGCTGAGCATGCACAAATAAATTCCAGCAAGGCTATAGGGAAAGGGAAATGGGACTTGATATACTGCCTTTCTGAGGTTTTTGCAACTACATTCAAAGCGGTTTACATATATTCAGGTACTTATTTTGTACCAGGGGCAATGGAGGGTTAGGTGACTTGCCCAGAGTCACAAGGAGCTGCAGGGGGAATTGAACTCAGTTCCCCAGGATCAAAGTCCACTGCACTAACCACTAGGCCACTCCTCCACTAGGCATTGTTGGGGTGTTTTTGATATCACTTGCCATCATATGACCCCATCCAAGATGGTGGCTAGTAGTGGAAACAGGAAATGACATGATGCATACAGTAGTGGCTGCCATATTGGAAAAGGGGCATGGCTATGATATCACTTCCTATGACATCACCAAAAGGGGTAGGGCTTTAGGGCAGGGCTATGCAAAAAGGGGGCAAGATTTGGGGTAGAGCTATGCAAATAAGGTGGGCATGGGGTGTGCCTGTGCAAAAGGGGTGGGACTTTGGCAAGGCAAGATATCATATCCGGTGATGACATATCTGGTGACATCATCCAAGGGGGTGGGAAGTAGATGGGACTTAGGTGTGGCTTGGGCAGTGACAATATCAAATAGGGTGGGGAGTGGGCATGGCTTGGGCATGCCCTCACTTCTGATTGGCTGAAAACCTATAAGTGGGCATGTCACCTATCAATTAATTTTGACAAATGCTGGCGAGATATACTATTCACTCTATTGTATTTGAGTATAGTTAGGTGATACATCTCATACCATCTGTTCAACTTTTCCATTACTAACCTCCATCTGTGCTTACAGGTTGCTTCCATTGCAATGCCAAATCAAATTCGCTGCCACAATATCCAGCTGGAAAAATGTATCTTCCTCTCATCCAACCAGGGCCGTGCTAACACGGTAAGCGGGGTAAGCACCGCAGGGGGGGGGGGCGCCTGCCTTCAAGGGCGCCACGCTTACCCCGCTTACCGTGTTAGCACTACTCCCGATGAAATCTGCCGCCGCCGCTGCTGTTGACCTACGCTGATCCACTGCTGCTGCCGCTGGCGCCGCTTCTTCCCACAGCCAGCATAAGAAGAAAAAGAAGCGCGGGGCCGCAGCAGCCTTCAGACATGTGTTGTCGGCTCTGCCAGTTCTCTGCCCCCTGACGTCAATTTCCTGTTCCGGGGGCAGAGGACCGGCAGAGCCGACAGCGCATGTCTGAATGCTGATGTGGCCCCGCACTTTTTTCTTCTTATGTTAGCGCCTTCCTCTGCCAGGTACTGCCCCTCTGACACGATTTCCAGAGATTTGGACCAGCTACCGTAAAACACAAGGGTCTGGTGGTGTCAGGTAAATCAGTTTTTGCAGTGTAAAATGTATCGTTTCATTTGTTTAGTATTTAGGTTCCATTAGTGGTAATTCCTAACAGAATCATTGCAATGGACAGCGATTAAAGGAAGGTGGGAGTGGTGACTGATGGATGTTGTAACTGATTTTGAAGGTTTTGAATGAGAACTGCAGTGAAAAAAATGCTTGCTGCTGGTAATGGATGAGTGGAGCTCAACCTTACAGAAGGATGGAACTGTCAGAAGTCCTTGGGCAGCAGACTGTAGGGCCCTTGCAGGAGAAAGGGAACCAACAGACTAGCTAAGAAAGAGGGCAGGCCCGAAGATTGCATGTAATGACAGAGAATATTAAGTTTAAAAGAGATTCTATAAGATATTGGGAGCATATGTTCTGAAATCAAAAGAGGGGTAACGTGATCAAATTTCCTACAGGCATGTAGAAGCTTAACTACAGTGTATTGGATTTGCAAAATGCTGGAAGGAGGGGGCAGAATGAGGGAAGATGCTGGTAAGGAGGGAAAGAGGATAGACACTGGAAGGATGGGGTGAGAGAGACATGCTGAATGGAAAAGGGTTGAGATAGAGGGAGACAATGGACGGAAGGATTGGGAGAGGGTAATGGGTGGAAGGATGGAGAGAGAAAGAGGGATGACACTGGATGGAAGGGTAGGAGAGAAACAGGGACGGTGCTGGACATGGATGGAGGGGAGGGAAGTATATGCACATGGATGGAGGGGAGTGAGGAGAAATGCTGGATATGGATGGAGGGAAAACTGCTGAATTTAAGAGCTGGATCGGGACACTGAAGGATAGGGACAGGGCTACAGATGGTAGACAGGACGCATAAGGACACAGGAGGATGATGGACATGGTGAGAGAAAGAATATCAAATGGAAAGAAGACACTGCATAAAACAGAAGACACTGGGACCAAAGCGAATAGAAAAACTAAATGATCAGACAACAAAGGTAGAAAAAAGTATTTTATTCAGAATTTATTAACTGGAATATGTCAGCTTTTGGAAATTTGCATCTGTGATATTTTGCATGCAAGTTTCAATTTTTCTAGTATTGCTGCATGCTGAGTCTGACTTCTTGAGGTAACTTTCCAGTTCAGTATTTTGCCTTCATATCTGTTGTGTCATGTGTTTTTCATGTGCGATCAAGGTGCAGTATTCTGCTAGCGTGTAGTATTTTCAGCCCTTTTTGGTGTTGGTTTTTTTTTGTTTTTGTTTCACTAGGTTGTGTACTGGTGTTTTAGAGCCCGGTGTAATTACAGTGCTGCCTTTCCACGCATAAGGTTGTAGCTCGTCCTGTCCTTGGAATTAGTGCGGTTATGGTTTGGTGAGGTTATGAGTGTGTTTTTGCACAAGTTTGTGTATAGTGTTTTGCAGGGGGGCGCCAGAGAACCTAGGCACGGCCCTGCATCCAACCCAGGCATTGGTACATTCAATGGAGCACCTTCCATAGACAGAGCAACCACCTTCTTTAAGATTTTAGACAGAAGGAAAAAAAACTCTCTCCCAATAGTTATGAATCATTTTGTGGGCACATACAGATACAACCCTTTTTGGGGCATTATTGGGGTAAATGACACATAGCATAAATTCTACCAAGAATAGGTCTCTGGTAATACCAGCCTTAGTGAGTGAAGTGACAGAAGCAAATTTTTTTCCTCTTATCCTTAGAACCAAGCTCATTATGCCCTTTACTAGTAAAAAAGGCCCGTTTCTGACACAAATGAAATGGGCGCTAGCAAGGTTTTCCTCAGAGTCAGTGGCATTCCTAGGGGGGCTGACACCCGGGGCGGATCGCCGATGCACCCTGCCCCCCGGGTGCAGCGCCCCCCGGAACAGCGCAATGCCCCCCCCCCCGGTGAAAGACACCTCCCCGGGTGCACGCCACTGGGGGGGGGGGGGTGCTGCGCGCCTGCCGGCTCTTCGTTTTCATGTTCCCTCTGCCCCGGAACAGGAAGTAACCTGTTCCGGGGCAAAGGGAGCATGAAAATGAAGAGCCGACAGGCATGCGGCACCCCCCCCCCCCAGCGGCGTGCACCTGGGGCGGACCGCCCCCACCGCCCCCCCCTTGGTACACCACTGCTCAGAGTGTGTATGTTTCAGAGAGTGTGTGTGAGAGTGACTGTGTGTGAGAGAGAGAGAGAGAGACTGGGTGCGAGTGTGTCTGTGAGAGAGAGAGTGAGACTGGTTATGAGTGTGTCTGTGAGAGAGAGAGAGTGTGTGTTTGTGTGTGAATGAGTGTGTGTGCCAGGGGCTCCACCTCTCCTCCCTCCCTTCCTTCCCCCCTTCCCCCTCCCTTCCTTCCCCCTCCCTCCCTCCCAGTTCCAGGATCGTTCCCTCCCTCCCTTCCTCCGACTTTCAGGGTCGTCCCCTCCCTCCCACCCCGCCTCTGACTTTCAGGGTCCCCTCTCCCTCCCTCCCTCCGACTTTCAGGGTCCATCCCTCCCTCCGACTTTCAGGGTCCCCCCTCCCTCCCTCCGAGTTTCAGGCTCCCTCCCTCCGAGTTTCAGGGTTCCTCCGAGTTTCAAGGTCCCTCCCTCCCGAGGAGTTGTGGCGGCTGCCCACACACCCTCCCATGGGGCCCAGAGGGGCAGTCGCAGCCGTCACCTGCTTTCCTCCTCTTTCGCATCACTCCAACTCCTGAGGTCCCCTCCCCCACTCCCAGCAGAGTAACGCGCAAGCGCACCCGCGCACCGGCTCGGCATAGCAGCACGCTCTCCGTGACTCTGCCCCCTCCGCTCACACCCAAGGAGGACTCCGACCTTTTCCCTGCCATTGGTCGCGACACTCTCGGCTACTCCACCCCTCAACGCTTCTGTTTCTCTTTCAAGCTTTGCCTCCACCCCTGTGCCCTGCCCCTTTTCGCCCCTCCTCCTCCGGCTCTGGCGTTCTATGTGACGTCAGCCTGATCTACAGAGCCTAGCAGACCAACTCCGAAGAAAGCCACGGACACAGGCTTTTATTTACAATAGCAGCAAAGATTATGGGCAAAGAAGGCAAGAATAAAGACACAGGAAGTCCTCCTATCATAGAAAAAGCTCAGAGTAAATGCACCTAAATCCCTAAGCTAGACTCTTAAGAGTCACACTGAGTCCACAGCACTTATGCAAAAGTGCATGGCACACATACAACCTGATGCAGACTTCTAGCAGGTGGCAGCATGTTCCTCAGATGTTCAATCAGCTTCAGCGCAGTCTGCTCCTTGGATAGAATATCAACACAGCAGCCTTTTGCCTCAGATAAGAGCACCTTTTTAAAACAGAGATCATGGGCTGCAGTTGTGCTGACATACATTCTGGCCTTGGGGATGGCACACACATAACTTTGTTTACCCCAAATATTGTGGTTTCAAGGGACAACTGATTGTTTTACTGGCACCACATTGAAGGAGTGGCCCGCAGTGTGAGCCGCTGAAAGGCAAAGAACATGAGTCTCCGCCCACCATGAGATGAGATGCCTCCACCGCTAGGGATGTGCTGCGAGTCCCCCCTTGCCAATTGACGTAAGCTACTGCCATCGAATTGTCTGACAACACGCGAACAGGTTTCCCTTGCAGGAGATCCTCTGAAACTCGACCAAAGCATTCACTACCGCTCTCAACTCCAAACGATTGATGGACCACGTCGCCTCTGCGAGTGCGTCATTTTCGCATGGAGACTTTATGAGCCGTTATCGCTGCGGTTCAACCAGGGGAGTTCTTGATGGCGCTGGACCTCAAAGAAGCTTACCTGCACATCCCAATTTGGCAACCGCATCAAAAGTTCCTAAGGTTTGCGGTTTTAGGTCGTCATTTTCAGTTCCGAGCTCTTCCCTTTGGCCTAGCCACGGCACCGCGTATCTTTTAAAAGGTCATGGTGGTGGTGGCGGCCTTCTTGCGGAAGGAGGGAATTCGAGTTCATCCTTATCTCGACGACTGGTTGATTCGGGCCTCATCTCTGCAGAAGAGTTGGGCGGTCACTTCCAGAGTGATCTCTGTTCTGCAGTCGTTGGGATGGATCATCAACCTGGACAAGAGTCAGCTATGTCCCTCACAGCGCTTGGAGTATCTGGGGGTACTTTTCGATACCCAGCTAGGGAAAGTCTTTCTTCCCAATGGACGAAGAGTGAAGCTGGTGGCGCAGGTGTGCGGCTTGTTGCGGATGTCTCGACCCAGGATTTGGGACTTTGTTCAAGTCCTAGGGTCTATGGCGACTACGATGGAGGTGGTGCCATGGGCAAGAGCTCACACGAGATCTCTTCAGTTGTTTCTTCTGAGCAGATGGTCTCTGACGTCGCTGGGCTATCAACGTCGGCTGTTCTGGACAGATGTGGCCAGGGACAGCATGTGTTGGTGGGTATGTCCAACCAAGTTGCGGAAGGGCATGCCCTTAGCCTCCCTTAACTGGATGGTGGTCGTGACGTATGCCAGTCTGACTGGTTGAAGGAGTCACCTTGACAAGAAGCTGAGGTTTCATAAACAATGTGCAATTTGCTAGCCACAGTGTCTTTCCAGCTGCAAGGGTAATTCCAAGAGTCCTTGGCTGTTCTGACCATTACATTGATGCTGATAACAACCTTGTTATTCAAGCACATCGGGACCCTTGTCAGCAGTCTTCATCTGTATGCAAGGCTGTAGCTTCAGCAAATAATAGGCTTTTCATTGAAAGATGGAATAAGCTTGAGTCAGATTATTAATGCTGCATAGTGCCATGTATTATAATCCCATATATCTTTGCTATATAGGAACACACATAGTGCTTCATAGTGCATGTTTTGCTCCTACATTCCATTCCACTCCCCCCTCCCCTTCTAGCTCTAAGGGGAGCTGAGCAGCTTGAAACACTAGCTAAACAAACAATGGTGCATTTACTCAATCGCAATAAATGTCATTACAATGTTTCACTAAGCATGCTAGACTACATTCATACATCTAAGCTTAATAAATGAGTAACAGACTACATTGTAATCAAGCTTCAAACAATAGCTTAAAATAATAATAGGCATACAACTATGGAAATGTATTATACTTGAATATAGGATTATACAATGAAGCAAAGCACATTAAATTGCATGTGATGATGTTCACCAGGAAATGTGGTTAAGTGACTTCGAAAGGCATAAGCAAATGTCCATAAAAGCCAGATGACTTGTGAGTTATTGATAGAAAAGTCACTTTGTAGCAAAGCATTGTGACCAGTAGCGTAGCAAGGGCGGGGCGGTGGGGGCGGTCCACCCCGGGTGTCAACGGGTGGGGGGGTGCATCCGTCCAACCCCCAGCGCAGCGCCTCTCCCCCCGACACGGTCCCCACCTGCCTACGAGCTCCATCCATCTGCAGCGCTGCTGTAAAGAAGAAATCGCTTCGTCGGCCCTTCCCTCACTCACTGTGTCCCGCCCTTGAGGAAATAGGAAGTTACGTCAGAGGGCGGGACACAGTGAGTGAGGGAAGGGCCGACGAAGCGATTTCTTCTTTACAGCAGCGCTGCAGATGGATGGAGCTCGTAGGCAGGTGGGGACCGTGTCGGGGTGGGGTGGGGTGGTCCACGCCGGTGGGGGGGGGGGTGTCGTGTTGGTCTGCACCCGGGGGGGGGGGGTGCAGCGGCGATCCGCCCCGGGTGGCAGCCGCCCCCGCTACGCCACTGATTGTGACAACTGAATGATGAATGACAGCATTGAAGGTAGTGTTTGATACACCACTTTAATGACCTTTAATGTCCACAGCATGGGCTGCAGGCAGTATATGGCTGTGCAAACAGTCCATAGAAAACCCAGTCCATTGAATACAGTCCTTAACATGCTGGATTTTACACTTAAAACTTGCAAAATCAGGAATAAACAACGCTGTAAAAAAATTAGAGTACGGCATATAACACACTTCTTTGAGTGGGTTAAAAGTCCATGCCATAGTAACTGTAGACACTCACGCTTATAAGTCCCTAACAGTGCATGCGGTTTATAGTTCATGGAGAAACAGTATACTACATGAAATAATATTGTAATAAACACACAAAAGAACATGCATAATGTCTGTCATATAGCAGTACAGGTGCAATATAATATCAATAGTTTATAAATATTGCAAGCAAACCTATTAATAATATTATGGAAGTGTAGGAAAAACCTATTCGTGGGAAAAAGCCTACAGAGTTCATTTGCACTAAAATGACAGTAAACATCACTGGAATGTAGAAACGTAACTTAATATGTAGTATGACAATGCAAACAAAATGAGAGCAGTGGTGTACTGAGGGCAGGGCGGTCCGCCTCGGGTGCATGCTGCAGGTGGGGTGCAGGAGCAGCCGTGTGGCTGTTGGCTGTGCCGGTTCCCTGCTCCCTCTGCAGTTACTTCCTGTTCCGGAGCAGAGAACTGGCGGAGCAAACAGCCGTGCAGCTGCTCCCAGCACCCCAGCAGGTAAGAAGACTACACCTGGTGGGGGGGTCTTGGAGGTGATGCACCGGAGAGGGGGACACTGCACCCTGGGGGGTGTCATGCTGCACCCAGGGGGGTGTGCGCAGCGCCAGTCCGCCCCAGGTGACAGTCGACCAAGGAACACCACTGAATGAAAGCAACAAACAAAATAATAATACTTGGTTTACCTTATAAGATATAATAGATAAATGCACTATACTAGGTGTGTATATACTATACTAGGTTGTATACTCTGGATTAAGTACACAAAGGAAATCCAATACATTAGCATTTAACTTTCAAAAAGGAGACTATGATAAAATGAGAAGAATGATGAAAAAAAAACAACTTAGAGCAGCTGCAAAGTCAAACATTTACATCAGGTGTGGAAGCTGTTTAAAAATACCATCTTGGAAGCCCAGACCAGTTATATTCCATGTATTAAAAAAGGAGAAAGGAAGACCAAATGACAGCCAGCATGGTTAAAAAGTGAGGTGAAGGGAGCTATTTAGAGCTAAAAGAAAATCTTGCAGAAAATGGAAGGAGGATCAAGACTGAAAATAATGAGAAACAGAATAAGGAATGGCATGTCAAATGCAAAGCGCTGATAAGGAAGGCAAAGAGAGACTTTGCAAAAAAGACTGCAATGGAGGCAAAAACACATAACTTTTTTTTTAGGTATAATAGAAGCAAGAAGCTGATAAAAGAATCAGTTGAACTGCAAGATCACAGAGGAGTAAAAGGGGCACACAGGAAAGATAAAGCCATAGTGGAGGGATTAAATGAATTCTTTGCTTCTGTCTTCATTAAGAGCTTTTATAGACCATATGTTTGTCTATTGAGCTAGATGCACATGGGGTACTGGAGGAACCAGGATTCACTTTCCGCTTGTGCTTAGGAAATAAAGAAAAGCATCTTAATCCATTATGATTTATTGTTATATAATACTTTAAATCATTGTTAACTTCATGATTTTGTTAACTTCATGATTTTGTGATTCATTACTATGTAAGCCGCATAGAGCTTGAGATGAGCGGGAATTGTGTGGGATACAAATGTAATAAATAAAATTAACAGTTGCCAGAATCCCCAGCTCCTCTGTTACTCCAAAGTGGCTTGGCATGCCCCTGCGGCCTTGCACCATAGTAGTTGGTGCACTAATGAGGATTTCCTGGCAGCAGTGATAGATATCACACACCGCAACCCATAGCTACTCACCTCCCTGGCACTGCTCTCTCATCTCTGGATATCCCTGGCAGGTACACAGTCTTGCTCTGCTCCGAAGAGCCACAGTAGTTGATGCGCTTATGAGGACTTCTCAACAGTGGTGGTAGATGTCACACACCACAACTGACCTCTCCAGCTGTGCTCTCTCACATCTGTCAATCCCTAGAAGTTTAAAACCAATATCTAGACAAGGTAGACCTGCCATGATTGCAAGTGGAGAAGACTCAATAGTTGAGAACAGCAATTCAAAAAGACAAAGTAGAATAGATAATTAACAATCTCCCAAATGGCAAGATGGTGGGAGAGGACAGAGTTCTAGAAGAATTTTATCAAAGCCTGAAGGGGTATCTGGCCTCGTTTCTAGCACTCCTTTTCAATACAATGCTAGAAGGTGACTCTTTACCTGATTCTGTGTATATAGCCTGTCACACAATGCCTAGCAACACACCTGGGGTTACCCTGCAGCTACTTAGAGGGTCTATCCACCAGCACAGCTCAGGTTCGCCTGCACATACCGGTTGTGCTCTACACTAGCACCCTCCTCCCATCAACTGGGTCCCAACCGCCTCTAGACGAGTCTCCTGTTCTCAATTTATCCACAGTGATTTCTAGGTTACTGAGGCCACACTCCCATTGGTTCCACAGTTCCCAGAAAGCACTCACAGACTCAATACACAAACCACCAGGATTCTTTATCAGTCCAGACAGGCAGAGTCAACAAACTAATATTGTTCATTGTCTGAAAAATTGAACAGTGAAACAGAAGAAGTGCAATCAGCAAAACAATAACAGGTAACTGAAATATGGATCAATTATAACACTATCTAAACATTTGTTTACTATGTTGTACCTGGGAAGATCAGGACATATAACTGTTCACAAAGCCTCAGCAAAGAGATTGTACTCTTCCTACTCTCTTGTCTTCCTGGCTAAGACTGGAGCAAAAGCCAGTAACTCCTGGGTAACTTCAAACTCCAGGCCAATCAGAGCCCAGAACAACAACATTTAAATATAGCTGGCTACATCACTGCAGGCACTTCCCCTTTTTCTGTGTTAACTAAAGAAGGAAAGGTCAGTTCTTTGTAACAGCTTTAAGTATAAACATGCACCACCTGCTGGCCAAACTAGAGAAATACATTGCAGGAAAATATCAAAACAATGATCACAGGCTTAAAACACACTGTTCTGTCACAGAGCCCATGTTGTAGTTCTCCATAAACTGGGCAAGGAAGATAACAACTGTGCATAGTTGGAGGCCGAGTACCCTCTTGAATACTGATATGAAAATATTTGCTAAGGTCTTAACAAATAGAGAAGCTTCTTCCTATACTGCTTTTGTCAAAACAGAGCCTTAGGAGATAATGGAGCTCATTTTCAAAAGAGAAAATGTCTAAAAAGTGTCAAAAAGCACCATTTAGATGGACTTCATCTCAAAACATTCAAATCGATATTTTTGAAACCTGTTTTGCAGATGTTTATTTATGCATTTCATATGCAGTGTGTCCAAATCACAAGGGGGTGTGTCAGGGGCATTTCAAAGGCAGGATTAGGACGTGCCTAACACTTGGACGTTTTACAGCCATAATGGAACAAATTGAAAATGTCTAGTGCAAAAACTTTGTTTTGTTCTAGACGTGTTTCAGAATGAATAAGGCACAAAAATGTGCCCTAAATGTCCAGATGACCACTGAAGGGAATCAGGGATGACCCCCTCCCTTACTCCCCCAGTGGTCCCTGACCTTCTCCCACCCCAAAAAAAATCTGAATAAAAATAGTACTTACTAGCCTCTTTAACAGGTCTCCAGAGTAGTGTAGAGGTGGTGCAGTGCACCGTAGACAGCTGGAGCCAAGACCATACCTCCCCCTACCTGTTACACTTGTGGTGGAAACTGTGAACCCTCCAAAACTCACCAGAAACCCACTGTGCCCACATATAGATGCCCTCTTCACCCACAAGGGCTATTGTAGTGGTGAGTGGTGTACAGTTGGTGGAAGTGGGTTTGAGGTGGGTTTTGAAGGGTTCAGCAGACAAGATAAGGGAGCAATGATGAGATGTGTATCTGGAAGCATTTATATGACGTCCACTTCAGTGCCCCCTAGGGTGCCCCATTTCTCTCATGGGTTGTCTGGGGGGTCCAGTCTGCTAAAAATACTGGCCCCACATACATCCCAATGGCTTGATGTCCTACGTTTTTCACTTGTGTGCTTTTTTTTTTTAATGGTCTGAAAAGATAAACGCACACATAACCTTGTTACAAACGGTATTTTAAAAAAAAAAAAAAAAAGATATTTTGCTTTTTAAAAAATGGTTACATTTGCTATTTGGATTTGGAATGGTTAGCACAAAATGTCCAAAGTCTGACTTAGACAACATATCAATAGAAATCAAACAAAATAAAACATGGAAAAGAAAATAAGATGATACTTTTTTTATTGGACATAACTTAATACATTTCTTGATTAGCTTTCGAAGGTTCGAAAGCTAATCAAGAAATGTATTAAGTTATGTCCAATAAAAAAGGTATCATCTTATTTTCTTTTCCATGTTTTAATTTTGTTTGATTTCTATTGATTACCTTTAAAAGTGGACTAACACGGCTACCACACCTCTCTACAACATACCAAAAATGTTCCTCAGTGTGAGCAGAACAATATTGATTTTGCTCAGAGATTTAATGTCAAAAGCCATATCTATAGCCTTGGACACAGAAAGGTGTTTGATAGGATTGAATAGCCTTTTCTGTTCCAGGTGTTAGATTACATGAGTTTCAGTGAGAATTTTGGGAAATTAGTCAGAGCACAATGCTTATGTGATTCTTCAGCTTAAAGAAGAGACAGCTGAGGAGAGATATAATAGAAGTCTATAAAATTCTGACTGGAGAGGAATGGGTAAACGCAAATGATTGTTTACTCTATCAAAAAGTACAAAGACTAGGGGGGCACTCCATGAAGTTACATAGTAGTACATTTAAAACAAATAGGAGAAAATATTTTTTCACTCAACGTATAGAATTCACCACATTGTAAACCATAATTGTTTCCTAAATTGGCCAGAGGAGAGGTCCCCATTTGTGATTAATCAAATTGTTGGGTATCCAGACAGATTCAAGATAACTATGCCCTCCCAAGTGAATAATGTGGTTTGTAAGTCTTTTTTTTAATGGAAGATGTTATGTCAAGTTATATATTTTTTAGACCTTACCCTTTTCCAGTTTGTTATTCAATCTATGGTCTTATCTATTCTTGATTATTATAATATTGCTTACCTGAGACTCCTAGATAAACAACTAAGATTGCAGACTATTACAAATGCGGTGGCCAAACTGATATTTGTTGGAGCCTGGTTGAGCATGAAACCCCATTTTTAGTAGAGCTTCATTGGCTTCCCTGCATCTATGGGTGTCTCTAGTGTAAGCAAGCTCAATTTTAGCATGCGCTAAAAACACAAGCGTGCTTATAGTGTGCCTTAGTAAACAGAGCCCAAAGTTAGCTGACTGAAATATTGGCAGGAATATTGTGATGTCCGCATAACTGAAAACTCTATAGCCGGCATTGTTTAGACAACAGCCCAAAGAACTCATCGGCACATTAAGCAATGATGGGGACAGAGGAGACCCATGCGGGACCCTACAATCCGCCCTCCAAAAGACAGACTGGGTATCATTAATATTAACACTATAAGACTGGGATGTTTAAAAGCTTGAAATCCAATCTATTGCTGCCTATTACAAAAGAACTGAGAATGGATTATCAGTATATCATGATCCACCAAGTTGAAGGCACAGGACAAATCAAATTGCAAAATGACTACCCTGTACCCATGACTCAGCAGTGCTCTTCCGTTATCCCATAACGTACCCACCACAATTCCTGTACAGAACTGTCTGCGGAATCCTGACTGGGAGTAATGCAATAAATCAAAATTCTCCAGGAACATATGCAGTTGAGAAGTTACTATTCCCGCCATGATTTTAAGAGTGTGCACTCTTGATGGCATTTGTTCCAGAATGAAAAAGAAAACATAAAAACAACAACATGAAACATTTTGGCTGCCCATCCTTAAAGCTCACTGGCAGGAATGGAGATTGTTGTGGGTATATGGGAAACTTAGGAGTTACAAACATCTGTGGTGGGAGTATGGATTGGCTCTTAAATTTTGGTCACACATTTGGGACTGCATCAGGAGGTGGACAGGCTGGAAATCCCTACCAGCAGTCTTTCTATTTAGGGATCTCCTAGAGGGGATGGAAAGGGGGGAGAATGCCAGCCTTGTGTTAACCTTGGCTATGGCCACCAAAATGACCATTGTTAGAAATTGGCAGAGGAAGATTGTCCCTCGGCGGAGCTGTGGAAAGGGGTTTGCAGAGAAATGGTCTATTGTGAAAAAATCACAAGTACAGGCACCAATTTCAACCAAAAGAGGTCAATTGTTTCAATTTGGCATGTAGGGAGATATGTTTTGTCAAACCTGTGTTATTTTAAGTTGTAAATAGATAATGATAGTCAGTAAGTTAGACACAAATCATGTGGCATTTCTGGATATAGGCAGAGATGGGTTTGTTACTTTTTAAAAGTACTTAAATATTTTTTTTTATAAGACTTTCTAGTTTTACTTCACTGCTTTTGAAACCAGTACTTTTACTTTTTACTTAAGAAGTAAAAGTACTGGTTTCAAAAGCAGTGAAGTAAAACTAGAAAGTCTTATCCAAAAAAAATACTCAAGTAAAAGTAATAAAGTACAGCTCTTAAAACTACATTTTTTTTTTACTACAAAGTAAAAAGTATTCTTAACAAGCTGGACACAGAATCTATTATGCTTACAAGCTAACTTCCAGGGAGTCACATAAGGTCCTTCGTACAAAAAAAAAAAATAACAGCCTGAACATTGCAGTGGGCAGAACAACATTAATACACCTATTGGAAAACAACACAAGCTGGTTTAGTACACAGGTCAGTCCTACACAGACACTTGATGCTAACAGAATACGCAGCCTTTTTCACACACGATCACAGGTAGATCCTCATGAAGTACAGACTAAGTAACCACAAACTAAAAATAGAAATATGTAGACAAAAATTAAATTGAACCCTCAAGAAGCCATATTCTGCAAACAGTGCAAAACCAAAGAAACAGAAACAGTGACACATCCCTTTGCACCATGCAAAGTATAAAGAGAGCAGATGTAAATTTCAAAAACTTACATATTCCAATTGCAACATTTAAAAAACTAAGACTGTTTCCATGGGAAAAGAAAACTTAGTAAAATCAGGCAGAAGCCAGGAGTGTTCCTTTCTGAAGCATTCTGTCAATAGCTGTGCCACAGGTGATCAGGTGATTGCCTCTTAACTGTCTTCCCCCTTCCTTTCTCAGAAATAAGATTGCTTGAACTGGATCCTTAAAGCCTGTTACTTTCCCATTTGGAAGAGACAGTGAAAAAGGTTTGCCTCTTGTTCCTCCTAAAGAGATCACTAATATAGAAATATGGAGAGTGGTGGCAAAGGAAAAAGCTGTGATAATTAGCAATTTATTTATGTCAATCTTGTCAATGTGCTTGGGAAAACTTCTGTTAAAATCTCTATTTTGAAGGAGGAGGTGACTGTGCAGAGGACACTTCTGAACAGTGGGCTAAGTCAGAAGATCTTGATAAGCAGAGTAAAACTTTAATTAAGGGTAATTGTCTGATGGAAAAATAAAATAGAGAGCATGGTATAATAATTTACATGCTCTTCATTGCCATAATTTCAACATTTCTTCAGCAGAAATTAGTTTACAAAGATATTTCATTAATATTTTGCATATGAATCCAGTCTCCTTGCTGACTCTTTTCAGATCTTATTACAAGTATGTACCTAAATCAGTGCAAAATATGGAGGAAGCAGGAGGTTTGGATCAGTTGCTCATTGATGAGTAGTTTTACTTTTTTGGAGATATCTACTGAAGAAACTATCAATAGGGCTACATTGGTGGCCATTTTTATGCTGGCTCCAAAAAGATGTGATACAAGAACAGAACATCTCTATTTTATAAGTGGCATTATCGAAGTGTTCCCAAATGTTTGTTAGGGGATTGAGAAGAAATTTCATTGTGATCTAGGGCTTTGGCTCTTGGGTCGGGAACAAGATTCTTCCAATTCTCATGAACCCCCTCTGTTTTAAACCCTCCCTCCTGAACCCACCGTAGGCCCCTCCCTAACTTTATCTTATAGCTCAGGTGGTCCAGTGGTGAGCTAGAGCAGGAGCGACCTTCCTATGCTCCTGCCCATGTGGTCCCTGTACTGAAAATGGTTGCTGCAAGATTCACGAGATTGGTTTGGGAACTCAAGGCTGTCTTGTAGCAGCCATTTTCAGTATGGAGATGCATGGGCAGGAGCGTAGGAGGGTCACTCCTGCCCTAGCTCACCACTGAACAACCACAGCTGTAAGGTAGACCCAGAGAGGGACCGAAAGTGGGTCAGGAAGGGAGGGTTTCCTCTTTAAAATTGAGGGAATTCATGAGTAGAAGGTTCTAGTTGGGGGTGGGTGGGCTGGGGGCAGAGCTGGCCTTGGAGAAGGGATGGGAATGGTAATGTCAGACACTGGCTTCCATCTAATCGGGCCCAAACTTCCGGTTGCAGCTCAGCTGTTTTTGGGACCAGAAATTCGGACCCAATCATCTGCAAAAGATATGTAAAAAAAAATTTTTTTTAATAATTTCTAGACTTGTACTTTGCTACAAAGTACAAAAGTACAGCTTACTTGTAATGAGTTACAAGTAAAGATTATGGCAAAAAATGTAACTCGTTACAAGTAAAAGTACTGTCAATTGTACTTAAGTACTGTAATAAAGTACAAGTACTTCATCTCTGGATATAGGTCATGATAGAGTGGGAGAGAGGAGGAGGAGGGAATAGATATTGTACTTAATCCCCTGATGGAAGAAAGGAGTTTTACTCTATTTGTAAGTAATTTTCTGGTTTGAACATGGACATGGATTATCAGGGCTGATGCATGTAGGGAAGAAGAACCCAAATTATAACAGTTGATGCAATGTTCCACATTAGGAGTCATCACCCAGGAGAAGGATTTAAGTGTCATCATGGATGATATGTTAAAAACCTCTGCTCAGTGTGCAGTGGCAGCTAAGAAATCAAATAAAATATTAGGAATTATTAGGAAAGGAATGAAGAACAACACAGAGAATATTATAATGCCTTTTGCACTCATTCAAAGCAAATGGATGTCTCAAAATGCCCAAAAAAGGGGGAGGACTGCGCAATTTAATATTAAATGGTCACCATTTCTAAGTGCTTCTCTCTGAACCTTTTACTATCTGTGCTATTTCCAACTTTACTGGCATATACAGTGTTTATTCGTATGCTACCTTACTTGGCTTCTTTCCTTTCATGGACTCTACTACTACTACTACTTAACATTTCTAGAGCGCTACTAGGGTTACGCAGTGCTGTACAGTTTAAACAAAAAGGACAGTCCCTGCTCAAAGGAGCTTACAATCTAAAGGACGAAATGTCAAGTTGGGGCAGTCTAGAATTCTTGAATAGAGGTATAGTGGTTAGGTGCCAAAGGCGACATTGAAGAGGTGGGCTTTGAGCAAGGATTTGAAGATGGGCAGGGAGGGGTCTGGCGTATGGGCTCAGGGAGTTTATTCCAAGCATGGGGTGAGGCGAGGCAGAAAGGGCGAAGCCTGGAGTTGGCGGTGGTGGAGAAGGGTACTGAAAGGAGGGATTTGTCTTGAGAGCAGAGGTTACAGGTAGGAACGTAAGGGGAGATGAGGGTAGAGAGGTAGGAAGGGGCTGCAGATCAAGTATATTTGTAGGTTAGTAGGAGAAGCTTGAACTGTATGCGGTACCTGATCGGAAGCCAGTGATTTGAAGAGAGGGGTGGTGTGAGTATATCGGTCCAGGCGGAAGATAAGACGTGCAGCAGAGTTCTGAATGGACTGAAGGGGGGATAGATGGCAAAGTGGGAGGCCAGTGAGGAGTAGGTTGCAGTAGTCAAGGCGAGAGGTAATGAGAGAGTGGATGAGAGTTTGGGTGGTGTGCTCAGAGAGGAAAGGGTGAATTTTCCTGATGTTGTAGAGGAAGAAGTGACAGGTCTTGGCTATCTGCTGGATATGCGCAGAGAAGGAGAGGGAGGAGTCGAAGATGACTCCGAGGTTGCGGGCAGATGAGACGGGGAGGATGAGGGTGTTATCAACTGAGATCGAGAGCGGAGGAAGAGGAGAAGTGGGTTTAGCTGGAAAGATGATAAGCTCGGTCTTGGCCATGTTCAGTTTCAGGTGGCGGTTGGACATCCATGCAGCTATGTCGGATAAGCAGGCCGATACCTTGGCCTGGGTTTCCGCGGTGATGTCTGGTGTGGAGAGATTCTGCTGGGTGTCATCAGCGTAAAGATGATACTGGAAACCATGAGATGAGATCAGTGAGCCCAAGGAAGAGGTGTAGATTGAAAAAAGAAAGGGTCCAAGGACAGATCTCTGAGGAACTCCAACAGAGAGCGGGATGGGGGTCCATTGTCTCTAGACAATGGACTTGGATGCCAAAGCTGGACTCACCTAGGGGTGTCCAGCTGGCAGTGGGTATTGGGAGGAGAAAGGAGGGAGGGGGAAGGTGATCTTTGAATGCATAATGCGTAACTCTGGAGATAAAGTTATATGTTTTCTTCTGTTGTGTATTATATACTACTAGTAAAAAAGGCCCGTTGTTGAGACCTATGAAATGGGCGTTAGCAAGGTGTGCCTCGGAGTGTGTATGTTTGAGAGAGTGTGTGTGAGAGTGACTGTGTGAGAGAGAGACAGAGTGAATGTGCGAGTGTGTGTGTGTGAGAAAGAATGAGAGTGTACGGCATGGGCCCCCCTCCGTCTCCCGCCCTCCTTCCCCCTTCCCCGTCTTCCCTCCCCCTTTCCCCTCCCCCTCCCGTTTTTCCTCCCCTCCCCCCTCCCAGCTTCAGGGTCGTGGCCCCCCTCCCTCCGCCTGTCAGGGTCATGGCACCCTCCCTCCCTCCCTCCGTCAGGCTGCCTCCCTCCCTCCCTCCCTCCCACCCACGTTCAGGCTGGCTCTCTCCCTCCCTTCCTCCCTCCCTCGCACCCATGTTCAGGCTGGCTGGCTGGCTCCCTCCCTCCCACGTTCAGGCTGGCTGGCTGGCTCCCTCCCTCCCTCCCTCCCACGTTCAGACTGGCTGGCTGGCTCCCTCCCTCCCACCCTCCGATGTTCAGGCTGCCTGCCTGCCTCCCTCCCTCCCTCCCTCCCATGTTCAGGCTGCTTTTCTCCCTCGCCTCCTCCGAGTTTCAGTGAAACGCTGTTACCCGGGTTCTTCTATTGTTCGCGACGCTCTGTTTTTGTTTGAAGCTACGCCTCCGCCCCTGTGCCCGTACCCGTGTTGTTTTATTGGTCGCAACACTCTGTTTTTGTGTGTAGCTCCGCCTCTTCCCCTGTGCCTTGTCCATTTCGCCACTCCTCCTCACACCTCCTGCGTTGTAATGCAGCTTTCAGCGAGTGTCAGTGCTCCGCCCTCGACGTCATCATGTTGTGATGCGAGGGCAGGGCAGACACTCATGGGCAAACCGGATATCTACACCACCACAAAGAGAGACGTTTCTGGCTTGGAAGAGAGGCTTTATTAGAACGTTGGAGGTGCGTTTTATATAGAGAGATTACATGCAATAAAAATTTATCTTTAAAAAATACTCAATAAAGGTCTATCTGCCCAAAACATCCAAATTGCAACTTTGGAACAGCAGAGTTTGGACATCCTACACAGCAGGGCATCCAAATAGCAAGAGGGTGTGTTGTGGGCATGTTTTAGGCGCACTAGGGAGGGCCCAAAATGAGGACATCTAACAGCGATAATTGAACGGGAAGAAATGTCCAAGTCTACTACTACTACTACTACTATTTAGCATTTCTATAAAAAGAACATTTTTGTTTAGGCCTGTTTCAATCACATCCAGGGTACAAAATGTTGCTCTGATTGAGCAGCCACTGGAGGGATTAAGGCATGACCCCTCATGAATCCCCCAGTGGACGCTGTCCCCCTCTCCCTCACTCCTGAAAGTGACACTAGAAAGGGAAACTAGGCTCCCTGACAAACATCAGGTATTATGATATGATTTAATAATTTGATATACTGCCTTACACACAAATTTTAAAGTAGTTTACAATAACAAGTTAAAAAAAAAAATAAAACCATAATACAATAAACAGATAAGACAACTGAGATTAAATCCCACCCATTAATATTCATAATAAAACCTCAGAAGAGGATACAATTAAAAAATCACCAAATGTATTTTGAAATATCCAAGTTTTCAAGGCTTTCTGAAAACTGAAGCATCCACTTAAAGTGCTAACCACATCAGACAGAGAATTCCATAAGGATGAACCCACCTAATTAAGGGCCCAATTCCTAGTCGATGACAATTTTTGACTGTCTTTAAAGACGGAACTTGCAACAAGCAACACTGTGAAGATCATAAAGATTTTAATGTTCTTGAGGAGCTAATTTTTCAGAAAGATATTGTGGTACACCCATATGAAAAGCCTTAAAAACCAGACATAAACGTTTGAAAGATATCCTAGCAGAGACCAGAAACCAGTGTAGTTCTTTCAGTATAGGAGTAATGTGGTCAAATTTCATGTTATTGATTATGAATTGTGCAGCCATATTCTGAATTAACTGCAGTCTCTTGAGACTTATTTTTGACAAACCATGAAATAGTGAATTGCAATAATTGAGTCTGCTAGTTAGAAGTGCTTGAACGGGGAAGGGAGGGGGGGAGAAAAATTAAAAATTGTGCAAGAGGAAATGCTGTCACTAGATTAACATGAAGAAGAAGAGCGGAGTGATTGGACAATTAGATGACTGGATGGGTGTCGGGTAGGGTAACACCCTGTAGGTATCCTAGTTGGTATTGATGTCCCTAGATAAGTAGTTAGTTATTACATTATATTCCAGTTATTTGCCAAGCATGAAGAAGTTGTTTACATGGGTTGCATAATGTTGTCACAGGCATGTACTCTGGAAGAGGCGAACTCAAAACTCTGTATTGCATTGTACGAGGTGTAATGACGAATGTATAATGTATGTGTGCATTGCTCTTGTCAATAAAACATATTAACAAAAAAAAAAAAAGAAGTGCTTGAACAATTTTCACTAGATTGGACTAAGTCAGAAATGGTTTCAACTGACAAATCAGCCGTAAATGGAAATAGCATGAGCTTACAATGCTACTAATATGTCTGTCAAACTTCAGAGCATTATTGTAATGAAATCCCAGAGTAATAATTTCATGTTTGAGAAGAATCGATTTACCCTGCATTATTGGCTGAGTAACAAGTGGTTTAGATTTCCGAGATAGCCACACGCAATGCAACACATTTATCAACATTTAGAATCAACTCATGGTCTCTCTCAACCAGTTTTCCAACATTACCAACTTACAATTCAAATTGCACATCACTTGAGACTGATTATCTTGTACAAAGACAAGAAGTTGAATATCATCTGCAAAAAATTGAAATTTATAATTCCAACTGTCCAAAAGCTGTGCCAGTGGTGCAAGATATAAATTGAAAAGCAACGGTGAAAGCAAGGAACCCTGAGGGGGAGATAACATCTGATTCCAGCAAACATCCTGAGTCTGGTTATTAAAATACGACTCAAACCACTTCAATACACTGGAACGAATCCCCACAGTATACATCAAAATCAGCAATTTTATATGGAAAACGGTATTGAATGCAACACTCAAATCAAGCTGAAGCCACAAGGTATCATAACCTTGACTCCCCATCACTAGCACATTATCCACTCTCGAGCACAAAAGGGACTTGATACTGTGATGATGTCTATAACCTGACTGGTTTTTGTGCCAATCAGTCAGTTGTTAAAGGACTATCCTCTCAAGCACTTTAGTCAATAAAGTCACATTAGAAATGGGACAAAAGCTAAAATACCCATCCTCATCTTTTTTTCCCTTCTTCAAGAGTTGTAACTGCCTCTTTGAGTTGAACAGGAACCTTACCCGAATAATGAGAACAGTTAACCAAATATGCAATTAATGGCAAAAAGCATTGCTACACTGCGACAATAACTGGAAAAAGGGAGTCTATCTAAAGCTACAACTGAGTAATGCAAGGTATGAAGATGTTTGGCTACAGCAGTATCAGTCAAAGGTGAAAATTCTGATTTAAAAAAAAAACATCTTGATGCAGCATATCAATTAGATTTTAAAACTCTTCCACTTTAGAAGGATTATTAGTAGCCAAATCAGCAGTGGGCTGTAAACCTGGAGACCCAGGTTCAAATCCGAGTAAGCCCTCTAGAACCAGAGGTACAGTCAGGTGCAGTGGATATTTCCCTATCTCTAGAGGGCTGACTATTTAAAATAAGAGTTGCAATAGAATATGAACCTGGACATCCTAGATTAAAGTCCATTGCACTGACCACAAGGCTACCCCTCTGTTCTGCAGGGATGTCTTTGTGGCCATTTTCATATAAATACTGCCAGACAGATGTTCTTGCCCTTGTTTTTTTTGGTGTTCATAATTTGAGTGTTTATTTTGGACGTTCTCACATATTTTTGAACAGGAAACCCCCAACATTTTTTGGACATTTTGTGCTGTATATTTTGTTTGTACTTAGATGTCATTTCAAAAATGCCCCTCCAAATATCACTCCATTGTGCAACTGCACCTTGAATATTGTGTGCAATTCTGGTCACGCATCTCAAAAAAGATATAGGTACTCATTTTCAAAGCACAAAGACTTACAAAGTGAGGGGCCCTTTTACTAAGCCGTGTAAGCATCTACTTGTGCCAAAATGGAGTGACCCTTGCAGTAATTTCATTTTTGGTGCGCGTCTCCTACAAGTGCTTGAAAAATATTTTTTATTTTCTGGCGTGCGTCAGCTATGCGCGCCAAGTGGCATTTGGCACGTGTAGGTCATTACCGCCCGGTTACCATGTGAGACTAAAAAATGGATTGGCATGCACCCAAAACCCGCACCTACACTACCGCAAGCCATTTTTCAGCGCACCTTAGAAAAAAGGACCCCTATCTTTGTAAAGTCTATGTGCTTTGAAAATGATCCTCCTAGTAAATTTTAAAGGGTACAAAGAAGAGTGAACAAAATTATAAAGGGGATGGGATGACTTCCCTATGAAGAAAGGCTAAAAAGGCAAGGGCTTTTCAGCTTGGAGAAGAGATGGCTAAAGGGAGATATGATACAGGTCTATAAAATCCTTTGTGGGTGGACATGAATAATTTATTCACTCTTTCCAAAAATACAAGGACTAGGGGGTGCACAGTGTAGCTACTAAGTAGTAAATTTAAAACAAATCAAAGAAAATATTCCTTCACTCAATGTGTAATTAAGCTCTGGAATTCATTACCAGAGAATGTCATAAAAGTGATTAGCATAGCAGGGTTTAAAAAAGGTTTGGCCAGGTTTCTAAAAAAGGTCCATTAATCATTATTACAGTGGACTTGGGAAAATCTACTGCTATTCCTTGGGAAAAACAGCATAAAATCTGTTTTACTCTTTGGGGCTCTTGCCAGGTACTAGTGACCTGGATTGGTCACTATTGGAAACAGGACACTGGGCTTGATGGACCTTCGGTCTATCCCAGTATTGTGATGCTTATGTACTTAACAATGGATGTGAAGATATTTCATGGTAATGGTTGCATATTTATTACAATAAAAGAAATACACAGTAAAATAAAATGTAGTTCTAAAGATGATATCCCTTAATTAGAGTGAAGAAAAGAGTGGGAATCTAGTACATTCAAATCTTTCCTCTAATTCCAACCAGATTCTAGTGTACCATCAAAAAATAATTGTGTGAAAGTTTGAAATAAACTCAACACTAAATTCTCTTATACTAAACGGACAGACTTTTTGTGGTTCTTCATAGGTTAAAACCAGAGACAACAGGGATAACTTGCATTTTCCTCCATCCTTCTAGACCTTCCACTGTAGCTTTATCCTTATCTCTGTCCCAATTATCTTAGGTATCCCCCAGGGATGACTTGCTTCACTCACATTTCCTAATCTTTAGTTTTCTCTATCAGTTCAGGCTGATACTTACTAGGACTATAGAAATGCACAGGTAGGCTAATCTGAGCAGCAATGTAGTATCTGTGAAGTCTGGGACTGGAAGACTGGTACCCTATCCCATTTAATGTGCTTCAGCAATTTTGAGCTAATCCTGGCCTGTTTATTTTTCCACAGGAACTTGCTCTGTTATTTGCATAAAATATTGAAGGAGCCTGGAAATAAGACACAGCACTCTTGGCAACCATATCATACAGATAGCATTTGCCCTACATACCCACTCCAACTATAGCTTATACCAGTGGTCTCCAGGGGCCACCACTGGCCCCCGAGCCTTGCACTGACCTACTCCATTTATCATTTTCAACTTGAAAATTTTTCAACAAGGTTATAAAATTAAACTTACATAATTCCACAATTTGGGATGAAATCGCTACTCCTAGATATTTCATAAAGGCATTATTCCACCAGAAAAGGCAAATTAATGTCTCTTACGGGCTCTCTTACTAAAGAGTTGCCATGTGCCAATGGGCTTTCTGCGCGGCAACCCAAAACTACTGCCAGCCCAACGCAGTTGTCGGCGATAGTTCCACCTCAAGCGCGCGCCATTTCCAGTGCTACGGAAAATAATTCCATCATATCTAGCACGGTGCTAACCTGGTGGTAATTGGGCAGCGCCACGTGCTGCCCAGTTATTGCTAAGTTACCGCAGGAGCCCTTACTGCCACCTTAGTAGGAGGCGGTAAGTGCGCCCCCTTGCATGGCCACGTGGTACAAATAATCTTACTGTATGGCCATGTCTTTTTTTTTAGGGACTTTTTACCTGCTGCAGTAAAAGGGCCCTGGCACGCAACAAAAGTTCCATTTTAGAAGCCCATATTGTAAAAAACCTCCTTAGCTTTCCCTGTTTGTATATCATTGTGAGAGAAACTTCAAATAAAATATGTAAGCAGTTATTGTAAAGAATATCTTGAAAAAAACAGGTCAAAATTGGAGTCAATAGGTGTGCAAACAAATGTGTTATGATATTCAGTACTAAAACTATCATTTCCTGTGGCTTTGCCCACTTTGAATAAGAAGCTTTAATGACTGCCTTTCCGAAATAGGGCGTCTATTTTATCTCTGTCTTTCAGTTCTAAGCTAGGTAGAATAGCTTCTCTCAGTAAGTTCCAGAATTTATCTTCCTCCATTTTACCATGGGAGAAACATGGACTTTCATAAAACGTCTTAAATTTCAAGGCAAAATCTAGCAGAGAATATGGAGAGTAATTCAATAATGGGGCACCTAGAATAGGATGGTAAATAGGTGCCTATTTTATCAAGAAAAGCAGGTATCTACTTTTCTTTATAGAATATTAGCACAAGTGACAGAAAAATGCTTACATTTAAGTCATGGTCACTTATACCTGTCCTATAGCTAATATAACTGCCTATTCCATGTTGACTTTGTCTCATTAATCCATGCTTTTGAATATGCTCTGTAATTTTGTTCTTAATAATAGTCTCTACCATTTTGCTTGGCACCAATGTCAGACTCACCGGTCTATAATTTCCCGGATCTCCTCTGGAACCCTTTTTTTTTTTATTCTTTATTTATTCAATTTTCAATTACATTCCAAAGATAAACTTTGTCAAGAAATATATGAAAAGTTCCAAAGAAATATACATCATCATTATGGTTATACCCATAAGATAGCAAAATTAATTCCTTTATACTTAGTCCTCAAAAGTGGGAGGCTGACTTAGTAAACCTTATAAAGAGGATAAAGGCTACATTTAAAGAAACATATATTAAAAAAGTAAAGCGTCGAGTGTGTTACATCTTCATATTTCAAAGTCCAACGTTAGATATCTATGGGGGTTTTGGAGCCCTTGCATTTAAGAAAGATCTAAGTTGAATTGGCTCAAAGAAATGGTATGTCTTATTTTCAAAAAATATCACACATTTACATGGAAATCTTGTTGGAATGTATTGTATTTTGCATGCATTGCCTGTCACCTATTATTTCTCTGTGATTACTCTGTGACCTCTGATGTGAATTGTTTAGAGAGGTCACACAGCTATGCAACTTCCTGTTGGGGGTCAGATGCAGCACATGCAGCACATGGAGCACATGGAGCTCATGATCTCTCCTAACCTGAGAGGATCTATGGTGGTGTGAGCATCCATTACCATCTAAGCACATGGAAGGAGCTGATAATACAAATGTATAGTAATATGTATATATAAGCCTGTCTGATTATAATCTAACTACAAACTGTGAGTAAACAGATGTTTTGTTACTTCAACTTTAAAGTGACTCAGCAGTGAATTATTCAGGGGTGAATGAGAGAGAGATGAAGAAAGAAATTAACATTTCTAAAGCTGAAGCTGTGTGTACTAAAATCTGCTAATTATTTACTACAAATAATCCAACAAAAAGGGTTATGGGCCCAGGGCTCAGGAATTGAAAAAGAAGAGAAATATTACCAGGCAGAAAAAAAAAAAAAAGCCACATTTTTTCTCTTAAGTTTTAAAGGAAAGATTCAGTCTGTCTCTCTCTCCCCCCACACAGCAGACAGAAGGCTAAGAAAATGGCTGAGGGAAGAAATTCACCATTGTTCTATTCTCTCAAGGTGCCTAAATTAACTGAGTTTAATTATCGGCAGTGGGAACTAAGATTCATATGTCTCCTTCGAGCAAAAGGATTAAATATATGCTTAGACCAAGACAGAACAGCTGAAAATATGGCTGAATGGGACAATGCAAACTATTATGTGAAGTGCATGCTTTTGGAAGCTCTCTCAGAGACACAAGCCATATTAGTGGAGGGAAAAGATACACCAAAGGACATTTTACATAAACTGAGAACTATGTATGCAACTACATATGCAAAGCAGCAACCAATTTGGTTGGCAGAGTTGAATGAAACCAAATTAAGGGATAAAAGTAAATGTAATGATCACATTATGTATCTTATGTCTTCATTTCAAAAGCTAGAACTTTCTGGAATTCCCATGTGTGATGCATTGAAAAGAGCATTTCTTTTTACCTCACTATCAAAGAAGTTGATGTTTTTAGGTCTGTAAATGAGGCCATTGAAGGGCAATCTTTTGAACAGGCAACATCAAAACTAAGGCAGGAATGCATAATAAATGATTCTGAGGAGATGTGTTCTCAAAGCAAGTCAGAGAGAAATGAAACAAATTTCTTGGCAAAGAACAGAGGAAGGCGGAGCTATGGGAAAACTCCACCCAAGGGCAAGCTGATTTGCTACTCATGTGGAAAGGAGGGACATGTATCTAAATGGTGTAAGGAAACACAAAACACTCCCTCTAGCTCACCTAAGCCAATGGAACTAAAGAATTTTCAAACCAGGAAATGTATGAAGGACAAAGATAAACACAAGGGTTTTCTAATGGCAGAAAAATCTTTGACTATGGTAAATAATAATTCAAATGAAAGTACTTGGATTTTGGATTCGGGGAGCACATGCCATTTAACCAATTGTAAAGATTTCTTTCAGGAAATGTGTCCAGAGGAAGGTATTCTTAAAACTGCAAACGCAGGGACTGCTAAGATCCAAGCAAAAGGTATTGGATTCTTAAAATGCAAAGTGTCTAATGAAGTTAAAGAAATTCCTGTAAGTGATGTCTTGTATATTCCCCAAGCAGTTTGCAATATGCTTAGTGTATCTACATTAGATAAGAAGGGATTTGTGATTCATTTTGAAAACAGTAAGTGCACAATCTCTAAAAATGATGAAGTGTATGCTGAAGCTTTTATGCATAATGATGTTTATAAACTGAGCATTTCAGGTGAAGCCTCACATCTGGCGCAAGTAAGGAAGAATGATGGTAAATGTAGTCTGGAAATCTGGCGCCGCCGCCTGGGACATCGTGATTCTAAGGTGATCCAGGATCTTTACAGTAAGCAACTAGCCACCGGCATTCAGATAAGTGCAGATGCTGGTAAAATGGAGAAATGCATAGACTGTGTTACTCAAAAAGGTGTGAGACCCTCATTTCCTGCATACACAGGAAATAGGAGTAATAAAGTACTGGACTTAATACACAGTGACTTATGTGGACCGTTTAATATCCCATCATTGGGAAATAACAGATTTGTGCTAATATTCTTGGATGATTTCTCTAGATACTGTGTGGCCTATTTGCTGAAAGAGAAAAGTCAAGTCACAGACATGCTGAAGAAATACGTAGCCATGGTGAGCAATAAATTTGAAAGAAAACCAAAGGTTCTTCAGACCGACAATGGTGGTGAGTTCACTTCACAAAGCATGCGCACATTTCTAGAACAAGAAGGCATTCAGCATATCACAACAGTAGCTTATACACCAGAGCAAATTCTGTTGCAGAGAGAAAATTTAGGTCACTTGTGGAAATGACCAGATGTATGCTGTCAGATAGCAATCTCCCTAAAAGACTATGGGGGGAAGCCATTCTCACAGCAGTGTACCTACAAAACAGAATGCCAACTAAAGGCGCTGAGCGCACACCACATGAGACATGGCATGGTAGGAAGCCAAACCTGTCACACATAAGAACATTTGGAAGTACAGCATATGCTCATGTACCAAAGCAAAGAAGGCATAAGCTGGATTCCACAACAGAAAGGGGCATTTTAGTTGGCTATGCTCCAGGACACAAAGGATATAGAATTTTGAATCTGAAAACTGGCATTGTTGGCATAAGACATGTTACATATTTTGATGAAAACAAAAGGGTTGATAAAGGCTGGATTATCCCAGATGAGCCTTATCATCCAGAATATGAAACTAGAACCATAATAGACATGCCAGTGTATATAAATGCCATACCAAGGCAGATGTCTGAAAGCAACTCATCTGTATCTAACGAGGAACAGGCAGAGGAAACAGACACAGAAAGGATCATTGAAGAAGACAGTACAGTTGGAGAAGGGGAATCAATTGGAGAAGGACTCTCAGATTTAGAGGATGCAGAAAGGTCAGACCAACCTGTTGTCAGACGCTCATCCAGGGAAAACAAAGGTGTTCCACCCCCAAGACTGTCTTACCTAACAAAGTCAGCAGAAGCTCAAGAGCCCTTAACATGGGATGAGATTGAGAAAATGCCAGCAGAAGAAGCTGCTGAATGGCGTAAAGCTGCACAAGAAGAAATTGATGCATTGGATAAAAATAATACTTGGATTCTTACAAAATTACCTCCTGGCAAGAAAGCTATAGGATGCAAATGGGTATTCAAGTTAAAAAGGAATGCACAAGGAAAAGTGGAAAGGTATAAAGCCAGATTAGTGGCAAAGGGATATCTTCAAAAATATGGAGAAGATTTTGATGAAGTGTTTGCACCTGTAGTGAAACACACGACAATAAGAACACTTCTGAGCACTGCAGTCTCAAAAGGCATGCAAGTCAACCACATTGATGTGAAAACAGCGTTTCTTCACGGAGATATAACTGAAGACTTGTACATGGAACAACCAACAGGTTTCATAAATACAAAACAAAGACAGCTAGTGTGTAAATTAAACAAAGGTCTTTATGGATTAAAGCAAAGTGCAAAATGTTGGAATGAAAAATTGCATGAAATATTGACAAATTTAGGATTTAAGCAAGGTGAAGCAGATAAATGTTTGTACACTAGGTGCACAAATGGACAATATGCATACATTTTAGCTTTTGTTGATGATCTGCTCATTGCAAGCGAAAGTGAGCAAGAGTACAAGGACATTGTAAAGTGTTTAAACCACAATGTTGAGATAAAAGAACTTGGTAATGTGTCATACTATCTTGGTATAGAAATTGAGAAACAAAATGATGGTTCTTATCTTCTAAGCCAGAAGCAGAAAATAAATGAGCTTATTGAAAGTTTAGGTATGCAAGATGCCCAAGTTGTAAGCACTCCCATGATCACTGATTTTCTGAAGGATGAAACAGTAAGAGAACCTTTACCAGATAACATCCAATATAGATCAGCCATAGGTAAGCTTTTATATCTAGCTACCACATACAGGGCTGATATAGCAAATGCAGTAGGAATTTTGAGCAGAAGGGTCAGCTCACCTACCAAATCAGATTGGACTGCAGTTAAAAGGATGGTAAGGTATTTAAAGGGTACCATTGATTGTAAATTAAAGATTTCAGCCAATAGTAATCCAAAACTAATATGTTACTGTGATTCAGATTGGGCAGGGGATCATTCTAATTATAAATCCACAAGTGGATATGTGTTTATGTATGGAAATGTACACATTTCATGGGCCAGTCATAAACAAAGTATTGTGAGTTTGTCTTCTACAGAAGCTGAATACGTGGCTGTATCGGAAGCGTGCAGAGAACTGATGTGGATTGAAAAACTTTTGCTGGATTTCGGAATAGCTGAAAAGAGACCAATCCAGTTAATGGAAGATAATCAGAGCTGCATCCGACTGTCACAGAATGACAAGGTTCAGTCACGCACCAAGCACATCGCAACGAAATACCACAACGTGCGAGAGTTGGCGAAAGAAGGGGTCATCAGTCTACACTATTGTCACACCAGTGAGATGACAGCTGACATCATGACCAAACCGTTACCCAGAGAACATTTTGTGAATCTGCGTATAAAGCTTGGACTTTGTATGAATAAATAATTGCATGACAGTTATGCATGAGAAGGGGTTTGTTGGAATGTATTGTATTTTGCATGCATTGCCTGTCACCTATTATTTCTCTGTGATTACTCTGTGACCTCTGATGTGAATTGTTTAGAGAGGTCACACAGCTATGCAACTTCCTGTTGGGGGTCAGATGCAGCACATGCAGCACATGGAGCACATGGAGCTCATGATCTCTCCTAACCTGAGAGGATCTATGGTGGTGTGAGCATCCATTACCATCTAAGCACATGGAAGGAGCTGATAATACAAATGTATAGTAATATGTATATATAAGCCTGTCTGATTATAATCTAACTACAAACTGTGAGTAAACAGATGTTTTGTTACTTCAACTTTAAAGTGACTCAGCAGTGAATTATTCAGGGGTGAATGAGAGAGAGATGAAGAAAGAAATTAACATTTCTAAAGCTGAAGCTGTGTGTACTAAAATCTGCTAATTATTTACTACAAATAATCCAACAAATCTCAGTTGGAATTTAGCCCCCAATTGTATTGTCTCTTGTCTCAGAAGTAAAAAATTTCTTCCTCCTTTCTTACTTAGTTCTGGATACATCCGGAAATATCTGCATTTTCTTCCCCATAAAAGTTACTGATGATATCTGTCTTAAATATTGTCTCAATAATGCCTCTTTATCCATAAGGAAAACAAAAGACACCAATAATGTAGATCTAAATTCAATATCTTCTTGTGACTGTTCCAAAAGAGCAGAAATATCCAGATTTTCAGACGCTTGAGTTGAAGGTAATTGGTCTTTTGTTTTTAAACCACGATTAGGCAATAAATACAATTTTTGTATTGGGGAAAATTATCTTCAGAATATTTAAAGACATCTTTAAGAAACTTATTAAATAAATCTCTCAATGGGGTATATTTAAGAAAAGGAAAGTTCAAAACTCTCAGGTTTAAATTTCTTGCCCCATTCTCTAAGTTTT